>NC_134122.1:41027500-42440000 GCF_040939455.1 Microcebus murinus | reverse complement strand
AGTTTTCACAAGGTCTGCATTTTGGTGCTTGCATCCTTGAAGTGTCATTCACTATGCTTCTTAATTCTTTGTATTTCCTAGAAATTTTTAGTTATATCTAATGGCTTGATCAGATTCAGGTGGATTTTTAAAAAAGATTTCTTCATAGGTGATTATGTGACATTCCATCAGAGGGTACACATTTGGTTTTCTCTCCTTTCATGATGCTAACAGCCACTGATTATAATATTCTACTCCTATCATTTTTTTCTTTTCTGGAATTATTCTAAAAAGAGAAACTCTTTTCATTATATATCTGGTTACCCTGAGTTATATGTCTAGAAAAAAAATAGGATAGTATTGATTCTTTCCCTCTATACTGGATTTCAAAATAGTAAAATAGTTCCTTAGTATTCTCTAAAAATTAAAAATCTTAAAAATTTTTATTAATTTTATGAGCTCAAGGATTAAACATAGCTGATATGTTTCAATCCCTTGCAGTTATCCCAATTAATGATCAAATTATCCTGACTTTGGCTTGTGGCAGCAAATTCATGTTGATTTCTGGGTCATTTTGACATAACTCTAGTAGTCATTGATAGTTTTCTTTATTTCTGATATGACAAAATGTTCCAGGATCATAATTTCCTGCCCCACACTTGGAATCAGCCAGCTCTCCAAAGAGCTCTGGAACCATTTAGTGGGAAATGAATTTAGATGCAACATTCTGGGGGCTAAGGATGCTCATTAACCTCATCAATCATATGTTTATCCTTCTTTCAGCATTGCCAGAAAAATGACACCATTATAATTACTAATTTGATTATCCCACCATTCACATATGAGAGTTTAAGAGAAACAGTACCATCCGCATTATGATATCTTAAAACACTTTAATATTTTCTTTGTTGGGGGGGGTACATTTTTTCATACAGAATATTCTACTGGGAAAGAACAACAAAATTGTTATGCTTTAAATTCACGTGGAGTGGTTCTTCTTTATGAGGTTATTTCACCAAGTGGATACACAGTTGTAACATTTGATTATTAGGGATTGCTTTCCTAAAATTGAATTTTGGTTGACATCTATTAAAATTGGGTTTCTTAAAGGAAGATCCTTGGCCCCCTGGATCAGAAACACTACAGGGGCTTATTAAAACTCTAGCTTCCTGGAACTACTGAACAGAATCGCTGAGGAGATGGCCTGATAATCTGAATTTTCAGCAGGCATTTTAGGTCAGAACTTCCCAGGAAGCATGCCACAAATAAATTGAATAGGACATAGATGCCCTTGGCTGTCTAGTGGCTGGCGACAAAGAAAACCACAGGCTCTGGGCTGACTGTTCTCCTGCATGAATGGTCTCATTCATTTGTCTCAGGTGCCGTATCAATAGGACCATTTCTGTAAATGCCACGAGGTGAGAAAGACTGGGAAGCACTGTCCTGGGTGACATTTCTGCACAGTGAAGTTCAAGGACCACTGCCTTACACACTGGTGTCCCTTGGGAACTTCTGTCTGGGCCAGCTTCTTTACTCACCACTCTACAACCGTGTCCAGAACAATCCATTCACTACACAGCTCCAACTCCCATAGCCACAGATTTGCTAGATCTTGTGCCTGAGATTTGCAACCATACACCTAAATTTTTTGGCCATCAACTTTCAAATGTGTCCCAAAGGCCCCTTAAAATATGCATGAAGCCCAGGATGACAAATCCCCATGTGTCCTAAATCAACTCATCTGGACTGTATTCTGCCTTTCTACAGTCTAATAAATCATTTTAATTGTAACAGTTGGGATGAAACTTATCTCCCCTACTACACTGTAGAGTTGTTAATGGCGAGTAAGCTTATAAGGCACTTAGAAAAGATTTCAGGCTCATAGTAGGTGCTCAGCGATATTAGTGTCCTTCCCTGAGGTTTACATTATGAAGCAGGTATTAACCACCTACCAGGGACAAGACAGCGAAGATTCAAACAGGCAAAAGAATGTTCCCAGTGCCATTTGGGGAACATGGGGCTCATGTGGGAAGTGAATTAGATAACTTATAAGAATTATCTAAATTGGGCCTGGCACATGGTAAGATTCCCCTTAAATGTAAGCTCCATAAAGGCAAGAATTTTGTCTCTTCTGTTCTTCACTGTGTCCCAAGCATCTAGAACCGTGTCTACTGTTAGACACATATTAGTTGATAAAATAAATATGGGTGCCCCACCCCATTTTCAGCATGTCATTCATTGTGAGCCTAACATGAAGACGTTTCTTCTCCCCACATAGCTTGACTGTGTTGGTGTATATTCATCTCACTTTTGCCAGACACAAGAAACAAGAAGGATTAGAGATGGCTCCTGCTCAGTAGCCCAACAAATCACTTAATAACAAAATATAAAAATCCTTCTGGGCAAGAAAGAAAGACATAGTATGAGATGTAGCCAATCCCTATGGGAAAGGGGCTAAGAGAAAATATTGGGGTTGAAAAGCATCACTCAGGCGAGCAGCTTGGAAAAAACAACAGAAGAATCTAGAAATGAGCACCATGTTGGTACATACCAGGTGGTGGGGTGGGAAGGAGGAGGGAGGAAGAGAAAATTAGAGACAGCAGGGACGAAGCTGTAACTGGCACAGGCACAGACACTGAGGCGAAAGCTGGCACCGAAACAGGATTGGGCTATTAGAACAACCAGCTGATGGCAGTCAGGACAAACGGGCACAGAGCTCGTGCCAACAATGGCAGCGAATAAAGCAGAAAGCAAATGGAACCTGAAGTGGCAGTAAGTTTAATGTCAGACAAATGAACACGGAATCTAAGACCCATTCATTAATTCCTACATACACTCTTCAATTGTGACATATAGTGTCCTTACATGACATATTCTCCCTCCAACTGCATGCCTGCATTTTCTGGAAATATATATATAAATATATATATTTATATAATATATATTTAAAAATATATATATTTAAAAATATATATTTATATAAATATATATATATATATATATTTGTAAATATATATATATTTTTTCAGACAGAGTCCCACTTCTTGCCTGGGCTTGAGTGGCGTGGGGTCAGCCTAGCTCACAGCAACCTCAAACTCCTGGGCTCAAGCAATCCTTCTGCCTCAGCCTCCCAAGTAACTGGGACTACAGGTGTGCGCCACCATGCCCGACTAATTTTTTCTATTTTTGATAGAGGTGGGGTCTCGCTCTTTCTCAGGCTGGTCTCAAACTCCAGAGTTCAAATGATCTGCCCACCTTGGCCTCCCAGAGTGCTAGGATTACAGGTGTGAGCCACCACGCCTGTCCTGGAAATCTTGCAGACATAAACAAAAGAAGAAATTATGGATTATGTTTCTTTTGAAATGTCAAAAACTAAGTAGCTTCTAAAATGATGCTAGGATCCCGTAATAGGATAGCTCTGTATCAATGAGAACTTTCTAAAGGATCGGATCTGTTATGTGGGGTGAATCAGAGATGCGTGTGTTAGTGCTTCAGAGAAATGAGAGGCAGGTAGACGAAAGTTGGCTGAAAGTAGTTACATTCCAGTCAGTGCATGATCAGTGAGAACATGCAACTTGCTAAAGAATTGTATCACATACTCTCAGTGTTAAAAAAAAATTTAAAAAAAATAGCATTGCTGTCAGAAAGTAAGACTTGCCTTACAGGAGAGCCTGTTAAATTTTTATATCTATATTTATATATTTGTTTAGACAGGAAACTGAGGTATCTAGATTAAGAAATAGACTGTTGTTTATAGAACACCATAAGAGCATTGAGTCTTCATGTCCCAATTCCCCGAGAGGGGGACAGGATGAAGGGCAGATGTAACTCACATGTAGGGGGTGCACCATAGGAGTCCCGCAAACCTTTCCAAATGTTGGGACTCAGAAAACAATTCCCCAGAATAAAGGCCTCAGAAGCAAAAGTTTTTCTCTGACCTTCTCCCATCCTCGTGTTTCTCAGAACAATTCTTCCCGAGGCTGTCCGTAGAAACCAGAACACCTTTTCCCCGAAGCCAGCCATAAAACCTCAAAATACTATTCGAACTTTCCCTCCATCTTTCTGTGTTAAACTGGCCATGGAAATTATCTATCTGACCTACTTTGTTTGATTGATCTATCTGACCTACTTTGTTTGTCGTAAGACCCCCACTCCAGAGAAGGTCCAGTCACATACTCAGAAGGAAGGAAGGCTGCACAGAGAGGCCGAGAAGGATCTAGACAGACAGGCCTTGCAGGTTTCCCTGCTCACTGTATTAGTATTAGATCATACCCTTTATATAGAGTCATTTTTCCACAGGGCTGTCCATACTTTGTTGAACCTAAGCAGAAAAATAGGAAACTCCCCTGTATCTTTGGATCTTCATTCTGAAGTCTCACATGTCATGTAAAACTATGATCGAATACATTTGCATGCCATTTCTGTTTCTCTTATTAATTTGCCTCTTTCTTGTCAGTGGTTTTCAACAAAACTTCAGAAGGTGAAGGGGGAGGGTTTCCCTTGGTCCTGACACTACCCACTCCAACCCTGAGGGACCTCTCCTTCCTTTGAGTTCATTCTTATTTCCCTGAGTACTTGCAGGACACCAGCTAGCACTGGAATTTCATGACCCTGTGTTGCTAATTGGTATGTGTTTATACTCCAAATAAAACATGGGCAATTTCCTTGAAGACCTATGCCATATTTCACTTCGACAGCAGCAGGTATCATTTTGTCTTTTAGAAAAATGTCTAAAATTGGCTTTAATAGTAGCAGCTAACAATCGTGAAAATGCCACTTAGCAAACTCATTGCTTTGCATTCATTATCCCATTCTGCCTATAGAAACACACTTTTGCAACACTTGAGCTCTAATACCTGCAGATAGTCTGTAGATTTACCTGTTTCCATGAGAACTAAACTCCTTTTAGAAGCCGTTTGGTTCTACCTTTGTAGATACTAGGGGAATAGTTCCTAACATCAACTCCTACACAGCCTCTGCCTCCTGACTGGGGGCTCCATGGGTCATCTGGGAGGTTGGAGGATTTGGAGACATGTGCAAAGGAACTGGGAGAAACAGCCCAAAACTTAAGTGTGCAAATGATGTAAAATTACTTTGCATTTTTTACACACGCAGAGATTCCACTCATTTTCCCCTAAAAGGTAATAATTCACTATTATGTTTCATTATTTACAGTTGTATCAAATTTTTAGTCATTGTTTAGAATAAAAAGGAAATGAAATAAGTGCAGGCTTTCAGATGAATTTAGTAGCTTAAATTGGAATTTTTTTAAATTTTCCGTGAAAATACTGTATCGCTTAGTGCCCTTTTCATTCTTTTTCTATCCCCATCATTGCATCTTTTCTCTTCTCCTTGGCTCACAGATACAATGGTCACGAAAATCACACGTCCGACTCTTCTCAGTGAGTTTGCCTGGATCTCAGTGGGATTTTGTGAATAGTCACAAAATAGACCTCTCACATGTTATGTATGAAGGGAAATAAACACACAGAATTCTCCCATTATATGACTTGGGTGAAAAGCTGTTTTACAAGCATTTGACAAGATATTCTGCATAACACTCATAAAACACCTCTCTTCTTTTTGCCTTAGATATAGCCATGAAAACCTGAGCTTTGTAGACTTAAGTTTCACAGAAGGTCAGTGGAGAGAAAAAAATGTCAGTTGACAACCCCAAATAAGTGACTGAGGCAAAGATCTCAATCAATGGAGGTTTATTAAGCCAAAGTTTGAGGACATGTCAGGAAGAACACAAGCTGCAGACACATCCATGACTGTGTTTTCTGAAGGGGGGTTTGGGAACTCAGGATTTAAGAGGGACAGGATATACAGAAAGAAAAGGGAGAGGGGGTGGGTAGTGAGGCAAATGGTCACATTCTTATGAGCCCCAGGAAATCTACATTTTACATGAGATACGGTGAATGTTTGAAGAGAAAAAGAGAGTAAAGGAAGAATGAATTATGCAGATGTCCCTGGGTAGGTGGAGGAATGATTGGTCTGGTCTTGCCTCTGTTCTGCACCTGGGAAGATAAGCTTGGAGTCAACGTTAACAGCGTGGAATTGAACAGACTATAGCAGCTAGACTTAGCCTGTAGACCTAGAGCTATGATTGGCATGTCCTTGTCTATGGGACAAGCCAGCACAGAATTTCCTTCTCAATGACCTACAGAGGTCCCATGCTCTGTAGATGCCTCTCCATGGGTATCTGGCTAATGCAAAACGTTCGTAACAGCTATTTCATTCAGAAGGGGTGTTACATGACCGCCTCCAGGCTTGGGTAGTCCTGAGATTTTCATTTTCCTCTACAGAGTCTACAGTCCTGGCTCTTTTCTATAAATCCTTCTCAGTGATCTGAAAAGTGTTCTGGATGGTACAGCGAGGTTTTGGCACAGACCAAACGGGCTTGTCCTTCCCTAGCCAGTGCCCCTTCCCAGAGGGAGTACCAACAGGAACAAGTGGTATCAACATCTGGCTCTGCCCATGGGCTCTTCTTCTCTTGCCCCAAGACAGGTATGCCTGGGGCAGCCTGCTCCCATTCTCAGCTACCCAAATTCTGAGGCAACAGTATGGGGAGAAATGATAGACCATGACAAAAAAAGTGGTCTATTATTTTACTTTGTAATAGAGTTCTGCCAACTATAGCATGTGCCATAAATTGCAGTGATCCTTAAAATCTAGCTTGGTCACTGTTGAATGGGTGGGAATAGGCTTAGTTTTGGTTTTTAAGGTCACACTGTCCTAAACTGTTACATGTCACACCATATACTAGGTTGGTAACAACTGCTTAGGGGAAGGCTTTCATTATGCAAGTGAGCACATAAAAAAGGGCCCTTCCACCAATCGAATGAAGCAAGTTAAACCAATGATGTTTATGCAGAGCAAGAACAAAGTAAGGCAGGAGCTTTGGGTAAAATAAACTGATGTCTTTGAGCACCTATAGATTCACTGGAAGATCTAAATATCTGGTGGCTAAAAAACACTGGGTTTCTAGCCACTCCTCAGAAGTGGAAATTAAATGCTGAGTTACATGAGTGAAAATATTTATATTTGTATTTATATGTGTCACTTATATAAATAATGGGAAGTGATAGGACGCAAAAATTCTCAAAAGTTCTTCACCCAAAAATAAATAATATAGATATTTTCTTTCTTTATATAAGATTTTTGCAGTAGTGTCTTCTTCACATGTAAATGACAGCAAGATACCTCAAAGTGGACAACGAGATGCTTACCTAAGGGAATTTTCCAGGCAAAGGGAACTACCACTTAAAAACCAAACCTCTTAAAACAAATTTTAATCATTTTGTATGGAAATACATATTATTCTCTTTAAACACAGTATAATGTTGTTATGAAAATTTTGTTATGAAAATTATGTTATTGAAATAACATCAAAAGAAATGTTGTGCTGTCTTTGGGGACCACTTGCCCCTTCCTGACTCCTTAGTCTGGGTCTTCTGCCCTGGGGGTTTGTTTGCAGGCTGTTGACGGTGCTGTCTACTCTTTCCTGTGCTTGCTAGCTATTAGCATGTGACATCGGGGTCAGTGCACTTGGACCCAGAAACCGCACACAGGTGTCCCAGCAAATTTTTACTCTTATGGAAAATCCATTTTTGTCACAAGTAAGCGTTCATACTTTTACAATCATTTGGACCTGAGTATGGCCTGCCATTGGCTTACAATGGCTAGAAGTTGCTATGAGTAAGATAGGCTGTCATGTCCCTAGAGGATGTGACCATTTTTCCTTTTCAGAATAAAAAAGAGTAGTCAGCCTGCTCTACCCGGACGCTGAGTGCCACAGGTTGCCAAGGGGGTGGTGCAAGTACGGTGGATGTTTTTATAGGAACTGAGAAAGAATGGTATTTAATATTTTAAGGCCGCCTAAGCAATTGCTCAGTAATTATTGCCAACTTACATTTCAAAACACAATTTTTTAAAAATTCGTGTCCAGAAATTGTAATATGAAGTATGCTAACACAAAATTTGAGAACTATTTGGTAGTGATTGCTAAAATGATTGAGATGCCATTAGGCTGAGCAAACCAAAACCCAATTCAATGTAAACAGTAAAACAACACTTAAACTTTACCAATCAGAAACTACCAACAAACCTCTAACGAGGGACATTCCACCAGATCATGCCCAAATCAGACAAATGCCTATGTAGTCAATCAGCTAATTACTTTGTTTCCGTGTTCAGCCTATAAAAGCCCACTGCTCACTCTGCTAAAGTGGAGCTCTGTGAACCTCTTCAGGTTTTGAGTGCTGACTAATTCATGAGTCCTTTCATGTTTTGTTAACTTTGTCTTAAATTTTTCTTTTAACACAACTCTCACCTTTGTTTTCTGTGGGTTGGGAAACCGGGGTAACACTTTTCGCAGAACTGTGTGCAAAGTATTTTAAGTGTGAGCATGCTCTGAGTAAAGCAAAGAGAGGGTTTACTTATTAAATGTGCTTTTTTGCCTGGCCATACAAAATTTTTATTTACTTCTGGGTTCTTTACTGTATTGCAGAAAGCTGCGTTTGCCTAACAGCACATATTAGTTAAGTGAGATGTTAGGAAAATTGCCTTCAGCAAACAATTCTCACACAAAAGGCTTCAAAGCTCCAAATTTCCATAAAGCAAAACTCTTGGAAAATAGGAAAAACTTTAAATGTACTACAGAGGCAGGTTTAAACTTTACTGAGCATGGTCAAATAAAGTAAAAGGCAAATATCGTATCATCTCAACTTCAGCTATGTTACTAAGAAACTTTTGTTTCTAAATTTGCCATATACGCATTTCTGAAACGACATCCCAAAGGGACTGCCTTCTGAAAATTGAGAAGATCAGTATTCATCACAGCTCTTCACAGCATGGAGGCCTTGACAACTACGAATTTCAAACTGAATGTATCATGCCCCACAATCAGGAAGCTCTGCTCTCACTGAATTCTGAATAAGAGACAGATAATTTTATTATCACTCTTCAATGCATGCTTCTGTCAATTTAAAACGAACTCTTTATTTTATTTTTTGAGAAAGTCTCACTGTGTTGCCCAGGCTAGAGTGCCATAGCCTAGCTCACAGCAACCTCAAACTCCTGGGCTCGAGCGATCCTCCTGCCTCAGCCTCCCAAGTAGCTGGGACTATAGGCACACACCACCATGCCCTGCTAATTTTTTCTATATATTTATTTAAGTTGTCCAGCTAATTTCTTTCTATTTTTTGAGTAGAGAGGGGGCCTCGCTCTTGTTCAGGCTGGTCTCGAACTCCTGAGCTCAAACCATCCACCCCCCGCCTTGGCCTCCCAGAGCGCTAGGATTACAGGTGTGAGCCACCGCACCTGGCCTAAAATGAACTCTTATTTGAAGCAAATAACTGCTTTTAGTATGAGGACAATGTACTACTGATAACTTTAAAAAGTTAAAAAGATTTTGCATTGACCATTTTGGTGATCTTGAGGTCTCCAGATTTATATCTCCTTATTCATTTTCCAAAAGGCACATAAGGCTGGTTTGTCAAAAGTATGAAGGTAACTCTTTTTCAGGCAAAAAAGAAAAAAAAAAAATGACCCCATGTCTTTGTAATCTAATCATTTCCAGGCATTTTTTTTTTCTTTTTGAGACAGAGTCTCGCTTTGTTGCTCAGGCTAGAGTGAGGGCATAGCGTCAGCCTAGCTCACAGTAACCTCAAACTCCTGGGCTCAAGTGATCCTGCTGCTTCAGCGTCCCAAGTAGCTGGGACTACAGGCATGCACCACCATGCCCGGCTAATTTTCTCTATATATATTAGTTGGCCAATTAATTTCTTTCTATTTTTAGTAGAGATGGGGTCTTGCTCTTGCTCAGGCTGGTTTCGAACTCCTGACCTTGAGCAATCCGCCTGCCTCGGCCTCCCAGAGTGCTAGGATTACAATCGTGAGCCACCATACGCCCGGCCTAGACTTTTTTTTTTAAGTGACATCAAATTTCTGTCCTCAGAAAATGTTTCTTTTTTCTCTCACTTGTCTCTCTCTTCAAATTTTGAACAAATTCATCTTAACTATCTTGGAGCATGATTACTACAGAGACAAATCAGTGTCCTAAATGGAGTGGCCTAGGGCAAACGTTTTCTGTTCCAGAAATCTTTTACAAGATTCTTTTAGAGGCTGCTCCCAACCCTTTGTCTATATTCCTTTGGATTCCGGGGAGGTTGAGAGCTCCCCCTTTGAGATACGCTGTTCTCTGCTCACGTAGAACATATCTCCTGTTTTGAAATCAACATCCCTAGCAGACTTGTGTAACATTTAAATTCACACACAGCAGTACTCTTCTGGAAGGACAAGGATTTCCGCTGCTGCTGGAACCTTAAGGGCATTCTGTGGGATTCTCAGGAACTTGAATCTAGCACACTCACACTCACAGGTGAATTCAGCCTCTACTCATTACCCAGAATCATCTAGTATCCACTTCCGCCTCTGACTTTCTACTCTCTTACCTACAACTAAAGGGCTTCCAATACCAGTTCTGGCTTAGCTACACTACCCTACCTTCCTACTCCTTGTCATGCCCCAGCAAACCCTGTTTCTGTTCTCCAAGAGGCTGACCCTAAGCTCCTCCTGGCTGTCACAGCATACTTCTCCCTGGGGACACAAAGAGCAGCATCTGTCCATTGGCCAGACAAGAAAGCTCGGGGAAGACGCACTCATTACATTCCCTATATGATGGGGCGGGGGTGGTGAAATTTGCTCCAATTTTGGTACCTCATTCATCATATTAATGACAACAACAACTTGAAGGGCACATTAAGGTCTAATGTCCTCTCTGCAGGTTCATATAAGCTTTTAAAATTAAGTACGACACTCTATTTCTTATTAATGTCATCTGATTCAGAATTTTTCTTCACGCACTTCTACATTTTCTCAACTTAGAACTCCCCTCTCACGTTAGAGCCAAGCAACTGTGGCAAACCAGCCACCCCCTGCATTGCATAAAGCAGAATGACATTCTCCAAGGCTCACCCAAGCATTGTGACCACCATAGATTTTGCAGATCCATGCCTCTGTTCTCTAAGGGGTCTCTACTCCGTTCCTTCCCCAGTGGTCTGCCCCTCGTCTGGCTATCTGCCATCTCTGAGACAATGTCACAGGGAAGAAATGTGCTTACGGGGCAGCAGAGCCCAGACTTGGAAACACCGCAAAGGATTTGCAGACCCCAGAACCCACAGCACGGGAGCTATGAAGTGGCACAGTGGTGGTGGCGGTCGTGTGGGGTGCAGGGTCAAAAGCAACTCCTTGTTATATCACCCCAAACATACGGTTTTATTGCTCTGAGATAAGATGTGGTTTTATGCAATAAAAATAAGGGCCCTGTTCTAAGTCGGGGGACTTAGGATGTTTGAAGGACAACACAGCTCTGAGCAGGACAGGGCTGGGAGATTACCGAGCCAGCTATCTAATATCAGGACGCCCTGCCCTGTGATAGGAGTGCTTGGCCTGCAGGGCGCTGATTTTCACCAACCCCACAGGTATCACCTCCTGGACAGCCATATACAAGAGGTGAGGCTTGGTTAGGGGGCGTCACTGAGTATCTCTCATCACATGGTGTCTTTCTCATTTTCTCTTCTAAAATCCTGAGTGCATCATATAAATGTTACTTTTATGGTTTCTATATAGGAATACCTACGCATAATGTACACGGAGGAAAACTTTCAATATATGAAATCATAGCATTGCAACCAGCTGTGATTTTTATTTCCACGTGTAAATTTAAAATTATCAGATTAATGTAACATAATCTGTTCATTTGGGGCTTTTACGTACAAGTTCTATGCTTTAGTATTAGGTGGCTGCAAACCACAACGAACTTTCAAAACAAAGTGTCGTAACCTTTTTACAAATCCTATTCTTTGTTATTTGTTCACGTCCAAAAAATGTTCATAAACATTTTAGACATCTGATACCACTGTATTGCAAGAGGGTAGAAACATTTATTGTAGCTGAGTAATATAGTTACTCACTCTTAAGTTTATTATTACCCTTATTTTGTGGCAGCAACTCTGGATTCTGTAGTATAAAGAGAAATCAAAAGAAAAAGTATCTAACATCTTGGTTTAAGAAGTACACTGGGACCCGGTGACCTCAACCATATGTACAGGATATAAACATATTTATACTTTATATGTACATAGTTAATGGTTACCTATGCATTATAAATAGTAGGTTTAACTTAGATTCTACAAAAATAATCATTTTGGATGGGCACATGCAAACCGGTACACATAAACCTATTTATAAAACACATCTCTATGCTTTCTTTTTTTTTTATTTTAAATATTTTAAATATAAATGTTGCTATTTGGCCCTCAGCTAAATGATTTAAACGCAAACCCCAAAGTTCCCAATTAAAAGTATAAAATCTGCTTCTATCCACAGCGGCATACTGCTTCAAGTATTCTTCTCCTATGCAAAGTCTAGATAATTCTGTCACATGTGGGTTATAGGTATACATCCTCTTTCTTTACTTATTATTAAGCCCTGTGGGGTCAAAGCTTTCTTTGTTCCATTTTTTGCTTATTGTGTTTGTTTATTAAAATATTGCAAAACAGTAGATATTTCTTAAAATGGTAACACCTTAGCTTTTACATTCTGATAAAAATGAACATAACTAAGCCTCTTCCTCATGCCCGGACCCCGGTGTGGCAAAGCCTGCACTTAATGGTTTGCGGAGCCATCGGAGCTGGTAGACAACTGAGTGGCCACAAAAGGCTCGTTTTGCTTCTGATCGTCTTTCATGCCAGCTGCCTGGTCCGTGATGGAGGAGAAGGACAGCTGGTCATGCTCGATGATGTGCACTTGATCTTCATCCTTGTCCTTCTTCACATAGAACATCTTTCGGAATTTTTTCAGCTCGTGGAGTTCGCAGAAGGTTTCCAGAACTACCAACATGGCAATCAGGCCAAGTAGCAGGTAACCTGGTGAGAAACAGGACAGCGTCTCAGTGTGATCTACTCATGGATAAATCAAGTAATGAGTGACTTACCTCCCCACTTCCCATGCTTCCTGGAAACTTTCATTATGGAATAAATTCTTTGCAAATTTTCTAATTTCTAGGAATGTTTTGAAGTCCATGGTTTAAAGAGGAACTACCCATTGTCAAAGAGGGAAAGACAATGAAGCAGCATTTAACCTTCTATGAACTTGGATTATTGAGAATCATAGGCTACATTCTTTTTTTTTTTTTGAGACAGGTCTTGCTCTGTCACTAGGTACTCCTCCAGGCTGGAGTGCAGTGGCTTCATCATGGCTCACTGCAACCTCAAACTCCTGGGCTCGAGCGACCTTCCCACCTCAGCCTCTCAACATGCCAGGATTACAAGCATGAGCCACTGTGCCCAGCCCTGAAATTTTTGAGGAAAAAAAAACAAACAAACAGTTGGGGTTGATGTGGCATTGTTAAAGACAGATAAGATTAACACACTGTACTCATCCAAGCCAGACCTTCCATGCAAGGAGGGCTTGTCACCTCTGCTTTATAATCAGTGGCTTACAAAAAGCCAGTGACATTTTAGAAAAGTTTTTTATTTTTCATGGGGCGCTCAGAACAATACTTGGCACCTTTTTAAGAACTCAATAATACTCTTATAGTGATTTCTACTGTAGAATAAGAAGTTTAATTATAGAAACTGCAGTTTAAGCTAAGTCAAAATTCCTTTAAGAATTGGTGTTGATATTAAATAGGTCTCTGTGTGTGGCTGTTTACACTTGCACCTAAATCCAGCATCGGACCAGATCTCTCCATTATCTGACAGCTGTTTTTTTTTTGGCACGTGGACCACCCAGTAGATAACTCTACCAGTTTCTTATTCTTAAAATAAAATAACAGTTGATTTGGGTACAGTGGAATTTATGATGGGAAGTGGTGATTTTGAATGAGTTACAACATTTTAAAAATCAGTTTCTGGGAAAAAAATAATCATCATGGAAAGGAACACAAAAGTGAAAACGAAAACTCCAAGAGTAACAAAAATTTCAAGTTCATGTCCCAGTAATAAAATGTTTAAGGAAGATTTTCAGAAAATCTATTGAGTAGGAAAGCTAGAATTGCCGGCATAATACGAATAAAGAGGCTGAAAAATGCAAAGTGTTAGTATCTTCAGAATTTGACTACAGATTTTCATAATAATATAGTGCATGAACATGCTCTTTGTATTACAGAAACAGTAATAACACTGTCAGACTAACTGACGAATCCACTCCTTTTCTTTTATCATTATTTAGCAAACCTCTTGAGTGCTAACAAAAATAACCAGGATTTCAGGCAAATCTGAGGGGCTTTGTCCTATCCACAATAACATACCTTTGGAGCATTCATTTGTTAGATACTCAAGTTCTTAACACTCGAAACATAAACTAACTCTATGGAGAGTGCCTAAAAAAATATGATCCATATTGTGCCAAGTGATGAAATGTTACGCAAGGATTTAATATTATAAGAAAAACTAAGGAAGTTAAAATGCTGGGCAAAATTCATGAGAAGACAATTTACCTCAGGGAAAGGTGTTGTAAGCTGGCAAACATAATTACATAAACATTCTACTTTCCTAAGTCATGAAAAAAAAATAATGATAAAATAACAACCTATTACATGAGAAGGAAGTTAAGATAATGTTCACGGGTCTACCAAATTCACAAACACAAAAAACATCTCTAATGGTACTGGCTACCACCACCCCAGGTGTGCTGAAACTGTCACACTCAAATAGCACTGGTCGCTGTGTAAACCTGTAGCACCATTTGGAAAGTACCAGGGCAATATGTTCTGTGAGTCACAAAAAGGTGTATTCACTTCGGGCCAGTGATCCTACTTCTTGGAAGGATATCAAAGTAGAAAAAGTACAAACATACAAAGACATTTTCTACAGTGTTACTTATATTACCTGCAAATTAGCAGAAACCTAAATGGTCCATAAAGATATGGCTGGATTGTGAGATAGCACCCCGGTGAAATATATGGACTCTATAAATATTCCTTATGGTAACTAGAGGAAATATAAAATCATCCTTGTAGTCATTTGGCAAATATCCATTGAATTTGGAAGGAAGCCAGGCACTGTTCAAAGTATTGGGGATTTATGAGTGAAGTCTTTGTTCTGGGCAAGTCCACGGGTTAATGGAAATGTTAAAATACACACAGTTCAACTAAGCATTTTGTGAGGTTAAGACTACAAGACAGGGTCAGGACAGAGTGTTTGACTCCTGGATATCAGCTATGATTTCCTAGAAGACATGACCTCATGAATTGAAAAATTCTTCAGAAGGCAGAAATGAAAACTGTGTGTGCATTATGACTGCAATTCTATGCATCTTGAAAAAGGTAGGAAAGGCTCACACAAAATCGAACAGCTTCTTGAAAATGGATGGCTAAGTTTTCTATGATATTCTTTTGAATTTAAAACAAAAATTATTTAAAAGTTATTAAGTCACTGGCCATCTTAATCTTAATGCCCATTTAATTTTCCAAATATAAAATTCTGAAAACGATTAACATAGGCCAACTTCTTCGAAAAAGAACCAGATGGACAAATGAGATAAGCAGCTTTTTTAAGATTTTCCTGGCAAATTAAAGAACATGATTGATAGTAACAGGCTCTATCTGAGGCCTAGTTTCCTTGGGCTTAAAATCAAATATTTAATAAAGTAGAGCAACCTTTTTTGTTAATTAAAAGTTGGTTATCAGGTTCATTCCATATGATGTATTTTTACACCGTAATATATATAATGCCTATTACATTATTATTGTAATGTAAGAAATCGATTAGTCATTTTAAGGTACCTGGGAAAAATAACTCAGTAATAAGGTTTTTGCATGCAGAGTTTTGAAGGGAATCATGAAATGAAATAGTTACTGGAAGGCGGTAAATTCAGAAGCCTTATCAACAAGAGGAAAGCAGTCAGGGCTTTTATGAATGACTCTTCTCTGGCAGGCGAGGTGGGGCTTGGAATGGGAAAACGGGAGACAGAAGGGGCAGCCCGTGAACCCGGATACTCACACGTGATCCCAATCTTATAGAGCTCCCTGAATTTTTGATTGTAGCCTTCTCCAGGAACGTAATCTCCCAGGCCGATGGTGCTCAGGGAAATAAAACAAAAATAAAAGGATTCCAGGAAGTTCCAGTCATCCTCCAGGACAGAGAAGACAGCAGCCGGGATGAAGAAGAAACAGGACACGGTGACAAAGCCGAGGACCACGGCGTGGACGATGGCCACCACCTGCTTGGAGAAGCCCCAGCGGACGTGGAAGTAGAGGACGGGCCTGCGGGTGACGTGCACGGTGACACGCTGGACCACGGCCGTCAGGAACAGGAGGGTGAAGGGAATGCCGATGACGGAGTAGATGATGCAGAAGGCCTTGCCCCCATCTGACAAGGGCACGGTGTGGCCATAACCTGCAAGAAGAACAAGGTCACTGGGGTGATGAGGAAGAGAGGGAGTGGCAAACACATTTTTTTTTTGAGACAAAGTCTTGCTCTGTCACCCTGGGTAGAGTGCATGGCGTCAGCCTAGCTCACAGCAACCTCAAACTCCTGGGCTCAAGCAACCTCCTGCCTCAGCCTCCTCAATAGCTGAGACTACAGGCGCATGCCACCACGCCTGGCTAATATTTTGTTTCTATTTTTAGTTGACTGGCTAATTTTTTCTATTTTTAGTAGAGACAGGGTCTCACTCTTGCTCGGGCTGGTCTTGAATGCCTGAGCTCAAGCGATCCTCCTGGCTCAGCCACCCAGAGTGCTAGGATTACAGGTGTGAGGCACTGTGCCCAGCCTGCAAACACATTTTTAAAGACTATATGTGTATCGTCTGCCCTTATTCCCCTCAAACTGAGAAGAAGGAGACTTTAGAGGTCTCCCATTTTAAAGGCTCCAGTGCAACTGTTATGTCAGCAAAATTCAATATTAAATGCCAAAAATTTGGAAGTCCACCACTCCTTATAAACTCTGACCAGCAATTCCAACATGTCAGAGTCTCTGGTCTTGGATTCACCATTAGGCTGAACGGAAAGTTCTGTGTAGTTGGGAGCTAAGGCCCCCCAGCTTAGCCCACCAGGAAAAACTCACCACCTGCTTCGGGAGAGCTGACCTGCACCCCCCACAACCCCCAAGAATCCTCATTAGCATCTAAACCCCAGTCTATACTCACCTCCCAAACACACTACTCATAGAATGTTCTAACAGGAATGACTAACAAATAAAATAAAGGTGTGTGAATAGAAGCAAGCTGATACGAGTACACTGGGAGGGTGGAGTAGACACAATGCAAATATAGACGTTAACAAAGAGGAAGAAAAGTTAGGATTAAAGCACATCAAGTCAAAGGACTGAGCACTTCTTTTTAAATATTTTGCCCAATTATCCGTTTAAATAGCACATTCGGGGCAGGGCACGGTGGCTCACGCCTGTAATCCTAGCACTGTGGGAGGCCGAGGCGGGAGGATCCTTTGAGCTCAGGAGTTCGAGACCAGCCTGAGCAAGAGGGAGATGCCGTCTCTACTAAAAATAGAAAGAAATTAATTGGCCAACTAGCAATATATAGACAAAAAATTAGCCAGGCATGGTGGCGCATGCCTTTAGTTCCAGCTACTTCGGAGGCTGAGGCCACGGCACTCTAGCCCGGGCAACAGAGTGAGTCTCTGTCTAAAAAATAAATAAATAAATAAAAATAAGTAGCACATTTGGAAACCAACACATTTTTTTCCCTCCTGTTATTTCCATATGTGCAAAGATGGTATAAATTCCACAAACATTAAAAAAATTACATTAGGACCAGTGGTCAAAACATATGTCTGTTTTACTTTCTACAAGGTTTGAGTTATTCTCTAATCAATCCAATCAAGGGACTCTTCACCCAACAAATGTCAGCAGGAGGGAACCCAGCTGGGCCTGAGGCTTGGCGGGCTGTTCTTCAAATCTCATGAGCACATTATCCTAAAAGGACTAACATGTCTGAACAAGTGAGTTCAGGAAAAAGCCAACTAAATACATTTTTTATGAAAGCGGATTCTGAGAAAAACTCACATATGCGATTATAATTGAAAAGGAGTTCCAAAATCTGATCTCTAAACTATGTCCTGCTTAAAAATAAACAAAACCTTCAGTGGCAGAGCCTCCAAATTCTCTGCCTTCTACCTAAGGCCCAAGTCCATATGGTTATTAAAAAATTCCCTGGTTTATACCTATGTACAGGCTCAAGACAACAGAGTCGGGGTTTTCAATCCTCTGTCCCAGAGGGTACAGAGCTTATGAATGAACTATAGTGAGCCCCAGGAATCCTAAGAAATTGCATGGAAACTTGTACCTCTGCCCACGGATGCATTTGCTTGTGAACAGATTCCAGAGCTTAGATTCTCAGAAGGGCTATGTGTCCCCAAATGGTTAAGAATCACCGTTCAGAGTGTCAGTTCCTGAATCCATCTGGTCCCTGCACACCCTACTGCTCCTGGAATGTGGTGGCTAATTTTGAGCCTGGTATTTAAAGACGGAAATGGGCGAGCTGGGGAGTATCTAGAGAACAACGGGAAGGATGGTGCGAGCATTGCCAAATAACGTTCATGCAACATATGGAGGCAGGAAACTCTGAACGCTTGGCTTTAAGGGAAAAAAATGTGCAAGCAGAATGGGGCTTGTTCTGAGCAAAGCAGCCCACATCCCAGAAACACTGGGGCTGATGGCAGCTCCAGTTTTAGCTAGGCCTTAGGGAAGGCTGTTCTGATGATCGCAGAAATCCGGAATAGAATCTGAAAATGGGATTTTATTTAACTATAACAAAACCAACTGGAGGCCAGGCATGGTGGCTCACGCCTGTAATCCTAGCACTCTGGGAGGCTGAGGCGGGAGGATTGCTTGAGTTCAGGAGTTTGAGACCAGCCTGAACAAGAGTGAGACCCCATCTCTACTAAAAATAAGAAGAAATTAGCCAAAACAACCAAAAAGAGAAAAAATTAGCCAGGCACAGTGGTGCATGCCAGTAGTCCCAGGTACCTGGGAGGCTGAGGCAGGAGGATTGCTTGAGCCCAGGAGTTGGAGGTTGCTGTGAGCTAGGCTGATGTCATTGTACTCTAGCCCAGGCAACAGAGTGAGATTCTGCCTCAAACAAAAACAAAAACAAAACCCAAACGAACTGGGAAGGGATTCACAGATTTAGTGATGAACCAGTGACTAACAGTACTAGGAGATGAAAGTACCCACACGACTAGAGGGTCAACAGAGACCACAAGAGCTGGATTTAACTTTGGCATGGATGTGGCAGAGGCAGCACACATTAGCACACATTAGTTGAGTCAGCTGGATTACAAAAAGCCTTGAAGTTTCCAATTTTATGACTTTTGGGGGTAGCATTTTGATACATTAGCTTTTCCTAAAAGTATAACACACCTATTTCACACAGCCCACATCTTCCGTGCCATCTGTTCCAATAAATTACACAGTTTAGGTACTTAGCAGAGGAAAAAAAAAATAAACAAATTTCTAGTTTTAAAATATTTTGGGACATGAGGTTTTCTCTCAAATTATGATAGCTCTTTGTATGAGAATGTTAACTAAATCTCATTTACTAAAATGTTACCTCCAAGCAATAAAGATAATCATTCTAAGACTCTCAGATCTCTCTGCAGTAATGGCATTTTTATGCTACTACTCTAATATATTCCCACTGAGAGATGAAAAGTCACCAACATGCAGATCCTTACTGAAAGCCATTTTCTTCTCCTGATGTGTACATAAATAATTTTTGTTAATGGAAAGTGAAATATAAATTTTACATGGCATTCGTATTCCCTACACTTTTAGCGTGGGCCCTATTGGGAAAACCATCCTCCATATGGACCACGCAGCAGTTCCTTTGCAACAGACAGCTTAATGCAACGCATGGAAACTTTCAGTCCTATTGCATTTTAATGAAGTGGTGAATAATTTATTCAAGTTCAGTCAATTAAACCTACAGATAAATCGTGAAGCAAAGCTCATATTTTAAAATCTTATAATCATATTTAACTCCATCACAAACCATGAAGAATTTAGCAAAATATTAAGAAACCCTGCATATTTGGGGGTTCTTTTAAATTTTTCTAAGGCTGTTAATTATAATCTGGGGGCCCAAAAGATTGAGCATAACAAAATCTACTGAAAACTTTACTACAGCGGTCCTGACACTATGCTAGCTGGGGCTATGCTGTACCAGGTATGGGCCTTCTGGCTTTTCTCGTATTTAAACGCCCCCCAATGAGGGACAAGACAGACAGCCTCCGCGGGTTCCTCTTAGGACACTGGAGCAAGTCACTGACATGCAGTTTCTTCACACGTACCAGATGCTTCTGAGAGAGGTGCAGCTTACAGGGACCCCATGTTGTGATCTGGAGCACATAATACACAGCCTCATTTATCTACTTTATTCAGTATAATATGCATCAATGTATACGTTCTCCATTAAGTTACTTTGATGCATGCTAAAAAAAACAGCTACAAAAGAAGTCTTGGCCTCTGATTTCAACTCCAATAGAGATATTGAAATCAGATGTAATGTTTCGTCTTCTGTAAAACAGACTTTACTTTGCAATCCTAAACTTTAGCTCATTCATTATCGCTTTCCCACTGTACTGTATGCCCCCACGGGGAAGACCATGACCTCCCCTACTTTCAGTTTCTCCAGGCTTCCGGACCACAGTGCTATCTGCTACCCAATCCACAGTGAACAGTTGAGCAGTGAGCAGCTGTGACTTCAAACTGGGGCTTTTTTCCTTCCAATCATCATAGTTACACTGTTCCTTCCTGGGGGGGGAAAAATCAAGTAATAGCCTCTTTACCTCCCCAGATTCCACAGACAAGATGGCTTGTTCCACTGAACCACCTACTGAGCACTGTCATTTATGCCTTGTTAAGTTAGGGGCCCAGATAAAAGCAGCACAGAAACACGGCCCACTACCGAATACGGGGTAACAAGGACATTACCTCACAGTATTAGTACAGCTTTCCTGGAATCCCAAGCAGTCACATTTTTTTTTTTATTTCGGCATATTATAGGGGTACAAATTTTAAGGTTTCAATAAATGCCCTTTCCCCTCCTCCCCCCACAAGTCTGAGTTTCCAGCATGACCATCCCCCAGATGGTGCGCATCTCACTCATTATGTATGTATATACCCGCCCCCCTCCCCCCTCCCACCTGCCCAATACCCCATTACTGTAGTACCTATGTGACCACTTAGGTGCTGCTCAGTTAGTTAATACCAGTTGGCTGGTGAGTATATGTGGTGCTTGTTTTTCCATTCTTGGGATACTTCACTTAGTAGAATGGGTTCCGGTTCTAACCAGGAAAATATAAGATGTGCTATATCACCGTTGTTTCTTAGAGCTGAATAGTACTCCATGTCACATTTTTAAAACGCAAGAATCCCACCTCAAGCTTTTCCATCCCATAACTCCCTGATGCTGCCTTGGTTGAGGGCAGCAGGATTGATGGGGGGTGGGGGGGTGGGGGAGTGACAAGTAAACAGCTCATGTGAAAAGGTTGATTCGTCTCTCTCTAACCAAAGCTAAAATAAACTCACCCTCACTGTTAGCAGCTTCTCAGCTTCCCCAGACACAAATAGGATGGGCTTCTCACTCTGAGTATCGGCTATCTCTCTAGTAAGAGTCCCCTGTAATATTTTCTCTACTAAATTACATGACAGGTTAATTAGAAAAGCCATTTAAAAAACAGCATGCTATCTACTGTTCTAACATTTTAAAAAAAGTAAATGTACAATGTTTTATGACTACCAGGATTAACTAAAGTAAATAAAAAGGACTTAAAATGAAACTTTGCCACCCTGACTTGTTTAATCCTGAAAACCCAATTCAGGGCAGAGAGGTCAATACTGCACTTGCTGATGATGCCACAGAGCTGTTGTTGTTTTCTTTAATATCCTTTCCTAAGGTCTAGAAATCCACAAAACTAGGCTGGTTTATGAGAAACTAAAAATGACGAGAGACGCTATTTGTCAGCGCAAATTAAAGACCTCTGTCTAGTGCACCCTAGGCATGGGACCGGGTTTTTTCACATATCTTACCCCCGTGGCTCCTCCTCAGTGGGAATCTTAGTCTACTTGGGTTGCGATAACAGAATACCACAGACTGGGTGGCTTCTAGATAAAAAAAAAAAAAAAAAAACTTTTATTCACACAGTTCCAGAGGCTGGGAAGTCCAGCAGATTTGGTGTCTGATGAGGGCCACTTCCTCACTCTAAATTCATTCACATGGCAGAAGGGCAAAGAGTCTCTTTCATGCCCCCTTTAGAAAGGCACTAACCCCATTCATGGAGGCTCCATCCGCATGACCTAATCACCCCCAAAAGGTTCCACCTCCTGATACCAACACCTTGGAGGTTAGGATTTCAACATGTCAATTTCAGGGTATTTCGTCCCAGAAGGTTCACTGAAAGACAGACTCACAATAAAGCAGATTAATAAGAGAAAGAGATTACAAGTTTATTTACTGTGTGCATGGGGAGAATCACAGAGTGATTACCCAATATCCCATGGAGTCCAGAAGGTTATATATCCTCACTTCAGAGGAGAGGGGAGTGGCAATGAGTGGTTACTAGGGAGAAAGAATAGATACTTGGGAGACTAAATGGATGGGGGAAAACAAGATTGACTTGTAAATGATTCTCCTTGCAAATTAAATTAACCTGGCAGGACAGATATTATATTTAAAATGATTTTGGCCAGGTCTGGTTACATTCTTGATCTTCTTTCCTACAATATATTGAGAGAGCAGGGAGGGGAAGTAAAGACAATGGTTCTTTTTTGATGGGTCTGATTTTTTTTTAATGCAGATAGAGGGAAAGGCCCTTCGAATGCCTATTGACTTCTAATGACCTTTAATTCAAAATACTCTTTATACCAAGAAGTCATATTTTGGGGTAAAACTTCCTGAGCTCCTTTAGGGGGAACACAAACTCTCAGACTACAACATTCCACCCCCGGCCTCCCAAAATTTCATGTTTTTCTTGCATGCAAAATACATTCATTCCATCCCAATGGTTCCAAAAATCTCAACTCATTCCAGCATCAACTCAGAAGTCTAGATTCCAAAGTCTCATTTAAATATCATCCACATCAGATATGGGTAAGATACAAGGTAAGATTCATTCTGAGGCGAATTCTGCTCTAGCTGTGAGTCTGTGAAATTAAACAAGTTATGTACTTCTAAGATACAATGGTAAATCAAGCATGGACTAGACATTTCCATTTCAAACAGGAGAAACAGAAGGCAGGAAATTGAAAAGAAGAAAGGTCCCTGGCAAGTCCAAAGCTTTAAGGCTGAAGAATAATCTTTGGCTCCATGCTCTGCCCTCCAGGCCCCCCAGGCTGCAGTCCCACCTTCCCAGCCCACCAGGGTGGCAGCCTTATCCCCACGGCACCTCTGTACCTGGGTCTTACCCTTGAGGCTCCCAGACTAGAATTATGTGTTTATGGCTCCACAGTCTTGGGCTTGCTAAGGTGGCCCTGCCACACTGCTACCCTTGGGACTGCCCTAACAGGGGCTTGTTGTGGTGGCCCCAGGCTTGGTCACCTGGGCTTCTGCACCTTGGACCTGTGATGGGGTGGGGGGAAGCCCTGATTACTTCTGAATTGCCTTCTGTTTAGATGGTTGATTAACCTATTTATCGGATGATGGTTTTGCCACACCCTTGGCGTTCTCTCTTTCCCACCAAGCTTTCTGATTTTCTTCTTTTACAGATGGGGTCTCTCTATGTTGCCCAGGCTGGTCTTGAACTATTGGGGGCTCAAGTGATCCTCCCATTTCAGCTTCCTGAATAGCTGCTGGGATTACAGGTACACACCACCACACTTGGCATCTTATTTTTTAAAATATGGCTAGGCTGATAATTTTCCCAATCTTTAGTTTCTGCTTCTTTTTTTTTTTTTTGGCCAAGAATTCTGTCTTTAAGTCTTCTCTCTCTTTTCACATTTTAGTACAAGCAGTCAAGAAAAGTCAAACCACAACTTCCACATTTTGCTTAGAAATTTCCTTAGCTGAGTATCCAAGTTCAATGCTCCCAAATTCTCTCCCACCCTGCCCCATCCATGGAAAAATTGTTTTCCATGAAAATGGTTCCTGGTGCCAAAAAGGATGGGGACCACTGTGCCATACACAATAATCAGAATCTTTTCCTTGGGGCCACAGTGCTTTATTATGCAAATAGAATTTAAAGGTAAACACAAATAGAAAAATGAAATCTATTGACACCTGTTCATTTAATCCATACTTTTATAATTAAATTGTCAATATTAATTGTAACAATAAGAACATCAACAAGTAAGATTTTATATGTGCTTCACACACACCTGGGGTCAAAACTAGAGTGAGTGAAATACAACTCTCATGACAGTTAATGTGTTAAATCACCTCCATGTCTGTTACTTGTTAACTCCTGTCCCTCCCTCACCCCAGACCTAGAAAGACTATTTCAATGAGAGAATGAATGGAAAGCATGTAATATGTTATGCTTTATACATATGACCTCCTTTGAGCTTCACATCAACTCTCTGAGATAGCCACGCATGCCCCTATTTTATAAATAAAGAGATTATGTAATTAAATGAACAAGTGCATAATGGGAGTAGTAGTTGAACCATTTGCTGTGTTTACCAGTTGTTTCAGTGTGGCCTTAAAGGTAGTGGTGAGCAGGAACAAGGAAAAATAGAAGCAGGACAGCAGCCAACCACATAGAAAATAAGAGCTGGAGAAATCCCTTGACGTTTCCAGAATAAAGGGTTACTGTGAGACAGAACAGACCTAAGACAATGACCACAGGGCTACCCCACTCAAGCAAAAGCTCCCAGAAACAAGCTCCAGCCCTCGTGATCCGTGGCCCTTGGGAAGGGCTAGACCTCCTCCTCAAAATACCGACACATCTTCATCCTCCCCGGATATGAGCCTGACTACTGCTTGGTCCTGTTTGCTTTTAACCCACTGTTGCCTTCTCCTTGGGGTTCCTCCCAGGACTTCTGGCCACCTTTGTTCACCTTGGTCTAATCTGGATGAAATGTCCAGGTCATCCCTGGCCTACCTGGTCCTAATTCCATGAGAATAGGAGTAAAAGGGTTTATGTATGCTCATGGTGAATGTACCCACAAATGGGTCTCATAGGCAACAGCAGCCTATCGTAGGTGAGGTTCTGGCATTCTCCCTCCATGCCCTGGGCAGCAGCCACGCCCTCCTCTCAGGCAGGAGTCAGCAGAGTGTCCCTCACACAGAGACCCACTTTTCTACCCTTGGGACTTGAAGGGAGAGTTAGAAACCTGACCCAAAGCCTGATTATTGCTGAAAATAGCACAGCAGAGGAAGGATCACACGTTACCTTCTAATATGCCCTTTTTTTCTTTCTTTTGTAAATTTTCTCCTCTCACTCATTTTTGACCATTTCTTAGGAACTTTAACAACAGGATAAAAGAGTGAAGTAAAGTTAAAGAAGCCAACAGTGACAATGAATCTAGTTCTTCCTAAAGCCCCAATATTTTAAACAAGGTTCTTGATCTACTAACCAAAGCAATATGACCTCCACTTTCTACCCCGCCTTGGGTTTGCCTTGAGGTTTGATAAAATTATCCTGCAGGCATCACTAGCCTGAGGTTTAAAAGTTATTATACTGTAACAGCTTTTCAATGATCCACTTTTAGAACAGAGTTTTAAAATTCATGCTGTAGGCATTTTTCCCCTGGGCATGAATGCTGTGCAGACAACTCAAGATTTAATGTCTTTTCCTCTGGGAACAATTGGGCACCTTGCCCTGTGGAGGGAAGAAAGGCTCAAAGGTAATGGGGGAAATGCTAGAAGACAAGGAGAAGCCACACCACACTGAATTTCCGCTCCTCTCCCCACAAACCTGCAGATAATCAATATAGCTCTAGCTTGGGCACAAAGCTTAACTTAGACTAGAAGGCAAAGTTGTCCTAAACTTTCATATTGTAGAAAGGATGGGGAGCCCTGGATCCAACCAAACCTCCACTCCTCCATTCACAGAAACTCACAACAGGCACTTGCTAAGGCTTCTGTGATCCTGGGAGGAAAACATGGTGCCAGCTTTGCCTTGGTGGGAATCACTGCACCTTTTGGAGGAAAATGTTCTTAGAACGAAGTAAACCCGTTTTTCTTTTCAGTTACTTTACAGACTTTGGTTAGGGGAACGAACAGGCTTGAGGAATCACACTTTCTAAATGTGAACTCTGGGTTTGCTTCTTACCAGCTAGATGACCCCGCAAAATGTTATAGCTTAGTTTCCTCATCTGTCAAATATGAATACTCCTTCCTGCCTCACACAAGTGTTAAATACTCCATTTAAAACAATTAGCACAGATAATTGTGCACACGTAGGAAGCAATGTGAAGGCAAACTCTTCCATTGTTGTCGAAGGAAGTGACTAATTGAATTACCTCCACAATTTGTGCTGTCTTTCAGATGGCCCATTGTTCTTAGGTACAGAGGTTAGATATTCTCTGTGTGCTCCCCTCTGTTCTCTGCATAACACTGGAATATTCCCCAAGTCCTTCAATACATCTTCTTTCCCATTGATGGTTAGATGTTGTTAAAGCAGTCCTTGAACAATTAAAGACCTAACAGCAGCACTTCAGAACTAATCTGATATATACAAACTATAAAGGAATATAAACATTTAGGGACCACCCCTCCAACCCCTTATGCAAAAAGGAAGGTCAAGCCTGGAGGCTGAGTCACGCAACAGCCCCTTCCAAATCAATAGCTGCTACTAACACTATGCATCAGCCAGATCCACATGGAATGGTAAAAGGCCTCCGGCATCTACAGATTATTCATAAGGAAATTCTTTGCTGCCTCCCATAAACAAGAACGTGCAAATTGCATCTTTGGGTCTGCAGGTTAAGTCTAATTTCTAAAAGTCTGTTAGATTCCACACCAATAATATTGATTACAGGTTTATCTGCCCAGGTGCAGAACAGAGACAAGATCAATCATTCTTCCACCTACCCAGAGTCATCTATTAATACATAAGTGATGCTTCCTCTACTTCCTTGTTCTCTTCTAACATTCACCTTATCTATGTAAATTGTAGATTTCCTAGGCCTTAGAAGAATGTAGCCATTTGCCTCGCTACTCCCTTTTACTCCCCCCCCCTTTATTTCTGTATGTCTTCTTCCCTTAAATAATGAAATTTCCAAACCCTCCTTTGGAGAAACTATCACAGATGCATCATGATTTATCTTTCCCAGGCACCTCCTCAAACTTTGGCTTAATAAACCTCCATCGACTAAGATCTTTGCCTCAGTCATTTATTTTGGGTTGTATGAATTTTATGGCTGCTCTGCAGTTTGGGAGGACATTAATGACCTCACCATCCCAAGAGAAAATTTAAATGCTCCCTTCTCAAGTTCTTACTCCTCTTACTATGAACTGACCCAATACAGCAGCCATTCACCATGGTCACATTCTTATGGGTAGACAACTAGTAGGTTCCATGATTAAAGGTAGATGAGAACTGCAAGTCCCTCTACTAAAATGTCTCTACTAGGTGGTATATTATAAGGGAAAGAGGCACAAAAGAGTCACACCATCTGTTGTAAGCTCAGGGAAGTTCAAGCTCTCTCCTTGAGGTACCTGAAAGGTTTGCTGGAGGCAGATGCAACACTATTCCTATCACAGCAGCTGGAGACAACAACCTTCTAGTCAAATCAGGTGACAGAATCCCCAGTATCCTTTAGTAAGTGGCAGAAAACAGTACAGGATGGAGTCCTAGACCTAGAATCCTGTTCTGAAGGATATCCATTTGCTGAGTGCCAAAAGAGTTTATTCCCTACCTTGGTCCAAATATTTGTGCACCCCCACCAAAAATAAATTCTTATGTTGAAACCTAATCCCCAGTGCAATAGTACTAAGAGGCAGGGTCTTCGGGAGGCTATTAGGTCACAAGGGTTCTACTCTCATAAACTCATAAATGGGCTTAGTGTTCTTACAAAAGAGGCCCAAGGGAGCCTGTATGCCCCTTCTACCATGTGAGGACATAACAAGGCACCACCTATGAAGCTGAAAGCAAGTCCTCACCAGACACCAAATCTGCTGGCACCTTGATCTTGGACTTCCCAGCCTCCAGACTTGTGAGAAATAAATTGGTAATTTATAAATTACTCAGTCCAAGGTATTTTGTTATAGCAGCCCAAAGGGACTAAGACATATCCCTTTATGCAAGAGTAGATGAACAATGTCTCCGGTCAATCTATATATAACTTGAAAACTACCTGTTTTACCAATGAAAAATTACTTTTAGCACTCTTTATGCTAATTAATGAACTCTCTAGTCTAGATACTTAAGCACTTGCCGAGACATCCTCTGGAGAGTAGATTCCTAGTTAGGATCTTTCAAACACACACTTCCCCTAGTATATACAGTCCTACTTAGAGAACTTCAAATGTTAACTCCCTATCTCTAGGGTGCAGATTAATTAATAAAAATGCTATTACACTATTTGTGCAGAAAAAAATCCATATTTTTTACTTCTCCTAAGTGTCTGACAACACTGATAGACATTTCTTCTCAAAAATCTTGTTTCTCTTGGTGCTAGGTGATGGTCCAATTCGTGCCAGATCTCCTTTGGAAACAACCCTGACTGGGGTCTTCTCTGGAAGACCACCTCTCTGTCTTGGTACAGAATAAAGAATGTGGCCAGGCACAGTGGCTCACGCCTGTAATCCTAGCACTCTGGGAGGCCGAGGTGGGCGGATTGCTCGAGGTCAGGAGTTCGAAACCAGCCTGAGCAAGAGCAAGACCCTGTCTCTACCATAAATAGAAAGAAATTAATTGGCCAACTACTATATATAGAAAAAATTAGCCAGGCATGGTGGCGCATGCCTGTAGTCCCAGCTACTCAGGAGGCTGAGGCAGCAGGATTGCTTGAACTCAGGAGTTTGAGGTTGCTGTGAGCTAGGCTGATGCCACGGCACTCACTCTAGCCTGGGCAACAAAGCGAGACTCTGTCTCAAAAAAATTAATTAATGAATTAAAAAATAAAGAATGTGAGGAACAAGAGCCACCTGCACTCAAGACAAACATTTAACTTGGGCAAGAAATTACTATTATTGTAAGCCACTGAGGGTTTGGGGCCATGTTACTATAGCATCTCCTGGTAAAAACTTACTAATGATACGCCAGGAAAAAGATAAAAAGAAAGTGGAGGAGGTGTGTGGGATGAATGGAACAAGAATGGCAAGACTCAAAAGTTTTGACAGCTGCTTTATGTATGCACTGTGTATTTGTTACATAATGCTCTCTTATTTTGTATATGTTTGAAAATAACCATAATAAAAAGTAAAAAAGTTGAGGCTTGGAAATGTGGATATAGGAACACAGTTTATTACCTGGACAACCTCTAGTAGAAAGTTCTAGATTTTCTTTACTCCTAAAAATCCTACTTTTGTACAGATAGTACTAAAAGTACACCTTACCATATATACAGAAAACAAATTATAGCACAGAGGTGTGGCACTTGCAAACATGAAGGTCCAGCCAAACGTGATTTCTTAATTTGAAGCCCTCCAAATCTGTAATGATTCCATAATCTCTTCCAATGGGAGAGCCAAACTCTCAGAATGTTCTTTGAGGGCACTCACTCCCAGGCCATAGGCAACCCAAAAGTACAAATTGGATAGAGGGGAATATATTTGGTGGTTATCTCAGTAGCGTTTCCAGGAATTTAAAGTCAATTGGCTGTCTGCTCCTCTTGAAACAGAAATTCTTGAAGCATGAAGGAGAATGAAACAGAATTCCTGAAGAAGCCCAGGCTTGTTTGCCAGGCTGGAGGGGCCCCTCCTGGCTCACCACGCTGTCACTGATGTGCAGTGTTCCAGAAAATGCTGTCTCACTAAGGCTAGAGGAACTGCAACTACACAGCTCCTCCACGCATGCTGAGTATGACTTCCACAATCCTATTAACTACAGGGTGTCCAAAGATCCTTCCAGAGCAGAATGCCAGAGTGAAGCAGAAAATTTGTACCTAAAACTCCAACAGCAAGGCAGCCCTCTCTGTTGAGCACCATGAGACACTGAGGAGGGAAGTGAGGACTGAAAAGAGAACAAGCAGGTGACAGGCAGGGGGCTCTAAAGGACAGAAGCTCCCCATCCACAGCAATGGCTCCTGTACCTCTATCCCAAGGGACCTTGAAACACTCCCCTTGCTCTCCCTGGGGCAGATGCAGTGTCTGCCATAGGGTTATTTTTGCCTTAAGTTTCAACTCATGTTTGCTGAGCCCAGACTATGTCCCAGGCAATGAGGTTTGACAGCACCATTCACATTCACCTACGAAGCAGCTGTGATTCATTAAGCTAGAACAACCTCTCTCTCAAGACAAACGGGGCTAGCAAAAGCGAAACAATCACACATGCCCAGGAAAATGCCAAGAGGCTTCATCTAGAGCAAAGTCATACTGAAAAGGAAAAGAATTAAATGGAAGGAACAGAGGCATAGATATGCCGTTTATAAAACTGACACATTAATAACGGGATTCATGTACTATATTCCAGAAGATTAAATATTTGGTTCAACAAAATCGTTCTGAATAAAATTTTCTAACGATCAGAAATGATGGATTTTAAGGGGAAACAGCAGAAGCCATGTACCAGTAAGAGCCCTCACTCACTGTTCCCAGTTTGGTGGGAGGATTTATGGGCTCAAAATACACTCACTTTGCCTCAACTGGTTCAATCTAAGCTTCCATCCAAACCACTCTGCTGAAATAGGTCCTTTGTCTTAAGGCCACCAACGGCATCTACCTTGCCAAATCCCCAAATTAATTCTATCCTCACCTTTCTCAACTTCTAAGCACCATTTGCCCAAATTTATTTTCTGCTCTTTCTGAAATATCTTTTTCTGTTGGCTTCACACACACCTTGTTCTCACCACCATCTCCTGGCTCAAGAATCTTTCTCAGTTTCCTTTGCTGATCCTTCCTCCTAGGCAAGCCCATCATGGTAGAGCCCTCCAGATCTCAGCCCTCGGACTCTACTACAAACACACTCTCTCCCTGCACCAGGCATTTTCTCTTTCACCTCACAGCACACACACACACACACACACACACACATACACACACACACAAATGGTGCCAGCCCCAAAACTGTGGCCACCCTGAGAGCCTAAGGGGATCAGAGTCTACCGTACCTGTGACCTGTTACCAGCATCGTATCTTCTAGGCAGCTCCCATGGGTGGTCCTATTCTGTCCTATGGCTTTAAATACCCTCCTTATACCTGTGGTTCTCCCAACTCTAGCTGGACATTAACCTCACCCGGGGAGCTCTTAAATACATTGGAGATTTCGTTTCAATGGTCCAAGATGAAACACAGTTATGGATATGTTTTTTTTTAAGCTCTTCAAGAGACTCCATTATACAGCAGGTTAAGAACCACTGATCTATACACTAATGACTCCAAACTCACTGGCCCTTACCTCTTTGCTGAGCTTCAAATTCAGGCTTAAGATCCCATTGAGAATCTCATTTTGGATGTGATAGCAGACATCTCAAAACCAAACATGTCCACAAAAGGATTCATGATCATGTTATACCCAGGACCACCTCCACCCTCAGCATCAACTCTGATGCTGAAAATCTCAGCGCAAATTGCCCCTACTCTAGTCTTTAGTTTTCTTCATTTCAGGTAACAGTATTAGTAGTCTGTTCTGTTCTTCAGGCCAAATATTGAGTAGTTTCTGTTTTTAAAAATTCTTTCCTTTGTACCCAACATCTAAACAGTCAGCAAATCCAGTTGGTTCTACTTCCAAAATATGTTCTAAACAAGATCATTCCCATTGCTGTTGATCCAAGCCACGTGACTCTGCTTTTGGAATACTTTGACAGCCTCCACTTCCCCCCTAGATTCCCCATCTCTAACCCCTAACATATGCCAAGCCTACGAGGGACTGGTATTAATTTCCTGTGGCTGCCATAACAAATTACCACCATCTTGGTGGCTTAAAATAACAAAAATTTAATGTCTCACAGTTCTGCAGGCCAGAAGCCTGGAATCACGGATGTTGGCAGTGCCACAGTCCCTCTTCTAGTTTCTGTTGGCTCCAAGATTCAAGGAAGGTGGCTTCCTTGGTGTGTGGCTGCACAACTGCAATCTCTGCCTCTGTCTCCACACACCTTCCCCTTTGTATCTTCTCTTTTTCTGTCTCACATAAGGACACTTCTCATGGATTTAGGGCCCATTTGGATACTCCAGGAGGATCTTATCTGGAGATCCTTAACTAAATTGCATCTGCAAGAACATTTTTGTCCAAATAAGGCCATGTTCACAGGTTCCAGGGATTAGGATGTGAACCTACCTGTTGGGGGTCACCATGAAACCCATTACAACACTATGGTTACCTTTTAATAAGAAAAATTATGTCATATCACTCCTGAGATGAAAATCCTCCAATGACTTCTCATGGCAAGTATTGGGAATAGAACGAAATCTTACAATTCCTAATTGTGGTTTGCAGGACTATAGGATCTGGCCCCTGACTACTTTTCTGACCAAAATTCTTACCACTGTTCCCCTTACACACAACATTTCTGGATACACTGGCCTTTTGTCTACTGTCCAGAAAGTCTAAGATTTTCACTCACTGTTCCCCTGGTGTGATGCCTTCTCCACCCAGTCTTCACTTAGTTCCAGACCTATATCACTGCCTCAAGAAAAGGCTTCCTGGTCACCTTCCTTAACACAGTCTCACCCCCTCCTCCATCTTTCTAGAGCCCATGACCCTGTCTCCGTTTCTTGTAGTACTCAACACCATGTTATTTAATCGTGTGATTGATTCCTCAACTAAAATAGAGATGGGGAACTTGTTTGTCTTGTTTATCGTTGTATGCCTAAGTGCTGAGAAGACCTACTTAGCCAATAAGGGCGCACTTAATAAATATTCATGGAATAATGAATTAGTAGATGCTATGGTCTGAATGTGTCCCCCAAAATTCATGTGTGGAAACTTGATCCCTAATGCAACAGTGTTGGGAGGTGGGGCTTTCTGGGTGGTGTTTAGTTATAAAGGCTTTGCCCTCATCAATAGATTAATGCCACTATAAAATGGGCTTGTCTGAGTAGGTTTATTCTACTTGCTCTTCCACTCTTCCACCACGTGAAGACATAGCAGTAAGGCCCTCACCAGATGCTGCCACCTTGATCTTGGACTTCCCAGCCTCCAGAACTGTGAGAAATAAATTTCTGCTCTTTGTACATTACCCAGTGGTATTCTGTTATAGCAGCCCAGAATGGACTAAGACAGTAGGGTTTCTCTTTAAGAAGCACCTTGAACTCCCTGAGATGGGTGGCAGTTTTATTAGAAATGTGAAATGCAACAGCTTTGTTAGGATTGTGGCAACCTACTCTAGATGATTTTGTCTTGTTATGCTTTTTCTCCACTCTAAATATTTTTTACTGACCCTGGAGGTTGAGATTAGGTGAATTTAAATGATGCGTTGTGTAGAAATGATGCTGGCTATGGTATGTGCAGATACAAACAGCTCATTGCACTCATGCATTGGGGAAAGAGAAGTACAACAATTTTGGCTACTTCTGCCAACCTGATCTAAGACCCAGTGGGCAGCTTACACCAGTTATGAGGTTCAGTTCTCCATTTCTCCTCTTCTAACGTCTATAAATTGGTGACAACAGGTATCCCAGTTGAGGATAAGAGGAACAAAGAGCACAGCGTGGGATCTGCTATAGAGAAAGTGCTATACCAACAATAGGAGCTCATCAAAGAAAATGTGGTACTTTGGAAGGAAATGCGAAATTATGAGCTCCTAGATAGGCATGAATTCCAGTCAGTGTATAGTGCGTGGAGCAGTCACTCACCCTGGACACTCCCATCCATTTCATTTCAACTAAGATCTACAGCCTCCCACCCCCTGCCCAGTCCCTTGTCTATACTCCCGGCCCCTCTTCTCTCATCAAACCCAGTCCTCCATGTGCAACCACCTACGGATGTCCCATAGCACCTCTGGCCCAACATATATACAACTGGAGCAGCAAGTGCCCCCTCAAACCTGCCGCGGCTCACAGAACAGCTCCATCGTCCACCACTAGCTGCCTAGAGTCATTCCTGACTCTTTCTGCCTCGCCACTGACATTCAAAGGGACATCAAGAGCTGCTGACTTTGGAATAATTTCCCCAATTCATTGCTTTTTCTCTATCACCACTGTGTCTCCTGGTTCAGGCTTTTCTAACGTGCCCATCCCCCAAACCACCATTTCCCGCGGCGAGAGGTCAGAGCACAGGTCACACAGGCAACGCTCAGTGTCCCTCACAAACGAGCGCCACCCACCTGTCCAGCCTCACTGCGTGCCCATGCCAGGATAGGAGAACCAGGACATGGTCTCAGAACATCCCCTTCCCTCTCACACTTGCATGATTTTTCACAAGCTGCTTCCTTTCATCTTTCTGATCTGTCCCCAAGCCCCCAGGGTCAGTCTCTGCTCATGCTCTCATGGTACAAGGCACCCTTTTCTCTTGTCCCTCCCGGGAAAGCTATGCACTTCCTTTCCTTGCCTCTCTGGAAGGTTGCAGTGACCACAGGCAGAGCCCTGGCTAATGGGATAGAAGTGGACATCTGCTGGAGGGAAGCTGGTTTAGAGAAACCTCTGTTTCTTCCTGCCTTTATTGCAAACAAAATGCCTGCATCTGGGCAGCCACCTCGTGAGGCTGGGGGACAAGCATGGAGGCAAAGCCAGCATGAGAGACCAGAATACACCCCCAAAAAGCATGAAGGACCACTGGGCTGAAGACAATGAGCAAGAAGCAGATGCAGGAGAGTGCTCTGCCCTCCTTGTGTTTGGCTAAAAGCAGGGGACAGATTTACAAGACAAAAGGGATCTGGCCCACCCCTCCCCACCAGTGAGAACCAAGGCCAAGCACGGAAGGCAGCTTTAGATCTTCATCAGCCTTGAGAGGATACCGAGTATTAATAAGCTTTATTAACTAATCTTTATCTGCCATTTGTTTGCCTTCTCCCCAAGTTGCTGCCTGTGGAGACTCAAAGTCCTTTTCCTTTGCTTTGTCACTTGTCTAAAATGTACTGTTCTTTGTTGAAGATGCTCTCTAAGCCACTGCTTTCAGACACCTCTCCTTGCTATCTAAGCCACTGCTTTGAGACACCTCTCATTGATGTGCACTGCACATGTTAATAAACTTGCCTGTCCTTCTCTCGTTAATTTGTCTTTTGTTACAGGGGTCTGTCCAAATTAGGAATTTACAAGGGTTGAGGAGAAAGTATATTTCCATTGGCCAGATGCGGTGGCTCACGCCTGTAATCCTAGCACTCTGAGAGGCCGAAGACCGAGGTGGGAGGATTGCTTGAGGTCAGAAGTTCAAGACCAGCCCGAGGCCCGAGCAAAAGTGAGACCCCATCTCTACTAAAAATAAAAAAAATTATTTTTTTTATAAAGTTTTATTTTTTTTATGAATGTGGTGGTACATGCCTGTAGTCCCAGCTACTTGGGAGGCTGAAGCAGGAGGATTGCTTGCACCCAGGAGTTTGAGGTTGCTGTGAGCATCGTCAGCACTCTAGCCCAGGGAACAGAGCAAGACTCTGTCTCAAAAAAAAAAAAAAAAAAAAAAAAGAGAGAGATAAATTATATTTCCTCCCACACACCAGAGCAGCAAGCAGGGCAGGAAGCACCATGGGACCCTGCCATGTTGAGCAGCAATACCAACACCAGCAAACGCTCACTGTCAGACTTTGCAATGTGAGAACATTACATGTCCCTCCCATAAATTTAAGCCACATAAATTGGGATTTTTGAAGATTGTAGCTGAAAGCATTCTTAATTGGTATATAGCATATATTTTACTATAATAATCAGATCACATGTTTCCCTAAGATATGAGCTGCCTGATTATCGGCCCTGTATCCTGTGCCTCTCTCTAACTCTGAAAGCCTCGCATAGGCCTTGCACTGAGCAAGCTCAGAGGCCTGTGAAACTTGAGAGAACTCCAAAGGCAGCACTTTGGCCAGGAGGTGGGTTCTGGCTGAAGATTCTTCACCATGACTCAGTTCCAGAAGTGAGGATACCTGGTGGGAACTGGACTCTACCCCTGACTTTCAGAATGTCCTTAGACAAGTCTTCTGGCCAATCCATGCCTCAGTTTACTTCTCCATAAAACTTATCCTCGCAAAATGAACTCACTGTGTTCCAAGAGAGATGCCAATCTAGGCAAGGCTGGTTTTAGAATCTCTAGCCACTCCTGGGTGAGCACCTTCGGGTGTCGCCCATGAGGAAGGCAGAGCTCTTAGACAGGAGGCAGACCTGATCTTTATTCCCTCCACATTAGACCAGAAAACCACTTCTTCTGGAGCAATTTACAAGAGTAGCTACTTAAGAGATTAAAAATATGTATGTAAAACATTTCCATATTTCCGTGATGGGGAAATTAAGTTCACATGATAAGAAAATAACTTTTGAAGTCAATTCATTTGATCATTAGCAGCTAACTCTACTTAATTCCTTCCAAGTCTGTTTTATCTTTCAGTGGAGATGGAATTAGAATATAATGAGTCTGATGGATTCGAGCTCATCAGTAGGTCAAAAGTAAGGTCAGGTTTCCTGACAGTCCCTCAGAGCCAATTATTCCTTCAGTACTTCACCTGCCCACCTGCAATAAGCGATCTAGGGTGAAGCCCGACACCAACACTGCATAATTGATATTTCTTCCGAGTGTTTCCACACCTTTTAGAAACTATCCATGGTGCAAAAAAAGTTATTTTTTTATCAGAGGAGTATATATCCAATTCATTCAAATGTTACCAAAAATGTTTAACTCTTCAAACCAGAATCTGGTTTTCTCACCGCGTCTTTCCATACACTGAGTGGCAAGGTGGGGTGGGGGCGATCCCAATCTCTGCCATTTGGAGAAGAGAATTTTCAATTTGATCTCTCTTTGGATAGAAAACTTACAGTCCCCTTGGCAACCCTCCATTTCAAAAATGAGAAGATGGAAGTAACAGCCGCAACTCCACCCCACCCGGTTCAATTTTATCAGTCTCTGTTCCTTTCATCCCAACGTTCCAGGCTGCCAACTGCCCCGGAGCATGAAGGAGGCAAGAGGAAGAGCCCCACAGAGGAGATCCACCAAAAAGTTTTAAACTGCCACACGTGTGAGAAGGAACCAGCACTCAGTACTGCTTTTAGGAAGGAGTTCTCAGGATAAAAGTCAGGAGCATAAAACCAAAACCAAGTAAACATACAAACAACCATAATGCCAAGTTCATGAGATGGCCAATTGTTCCTAAGTTGTTTTTTTAAAATAATTGAGTAGCTTGAAAAGCCTTGATTCTCTTCCCTAGGATATCAATGGGAAAGAGAATCAAGTATACAAACACACAGAGAATGCCCGAGGCTTTGTCAGACATTAAGGTTCTTCTAGTTTATTCCTGGTAGATAAATGAGAAGGAAATTTGGAAAGGAAGAGGAAGATGTCTTTTACAGAAGAAATGGATTCAACTAGGCAACATGAAAGTCAGAAAATCAACCCTTTTCTATTTAGCTAAAAAAACACAGGAATACATTTTGGGTTCTGAAGTTCAGGTCCCTATGACATATCTATTTATCAAACCCTTTGACACGCAGCAGATTCTTCAAAGAAACATAGGACCAGATCCTTGCTCAGGTTTTATGAAAAATATAGCTGTGGAATCAAAAAGCAAAGAACCTTTAAAAATGCAAAACAGCATATTACTAGGGGCTAAAGGTATAGTTAAAAAACACTCTATATAAGAAAGAAAGAGGAGGGTAAACACTGTGTGCAGTCAACGTTAGCTCCTTCTTTGGACTTGGTCCTGATTTAGGAGCACGTGAGTGAAAAATGCAAGTCCTGTATAATTACCTCTTTACTCTGTGCATCAGGACTGGAGCTCACCAATCATACGTAGGACACCAACGTGGACAGAAAACTTCCAACGACTTAATTTAGACGAAACTGATCATCACTAGGCTTACTTTTTATTTTGCCAAACAGTGAGTGTTATCATTCGTTTTTTGGACAATTACCCCCGAGGGAGCAGGAAAAATGTATCTGGCATTTCCGGATGCACACACCACAACGTCGAGCCAAACGTAGGCAGAACAAGCTGCTTAGTAGAATCACATGGATTCCTCCCCTTCTAAAAATATTACTTTCTGGCATAAAAACACTTTCCTGAGCCTGGCTCCACTTAGTCACCGAGCCCGTGGATGCAGAGCTGGTGTATTCATCACATGCTGTGTGTCCCCAGCTGGCTTCCCGCAGCCCTGCACCTGTGCAATATGGCGGCTCAGCCCCAAAATGGCGGCCAGGGCAGCCTCCGCAAAGAGAGGCCTGGAGGCTGGCGGTCACCAAAGCCATCGCTGCTCTGCAGCCTCTACAATCTATCAACACTTTACAAAGCTGCCGCAGAGCAGAGTTACTGTGCAGTATCTCGGTCCAATCAGGCTGAGGAAGGGGAAACATTCTTGCTTCTGCAAAGCCCTCATTTCTTGAGCTGATAATTTTTTTTTTCTTTTTTGGGAATTGGTCATCAAAAAAAACAAGGGGAAAAAAATGGGGGGAAACTCATATTTTCCTCTTTTCCTAACCGTCACACACTTGTCTGTGTGACCTATGGAAAGAGCGACAGGTGGGCTCACCGTTCAGGGCAGGGGCCCTGGGGCAGGGTTAGGAGGGGCTCCTGGGGTCCCCCACTCTCAAGCACCTCGTATCAGACACTTACTTGGCTTTCTTTTATGGCTCAGACAAGTAAGCCAACACAGGTGAAAATCCACACCAGCATTTTACTAACTTTTACGTCAGTGCCCCCTTTGGCTGAAACAACACAACAAAAAGAAATCTACCCTAGGAGTGGGCCCTGCTTTTGCTGGGGAGGGAGGAAGGGATAATGTTGTGTCTTTTTTTCCTTTTCCCACAGCCCAGGACATTCAGTCAAGCATTCGTTTCTCTAATCTGCACGATAAATAATAAATACAAAATATAATATTTAGTATTCAAACTACATGTCTCTCTCCTTCCCCATACCCATAGAGAACTGGTAGTCTTAAAGGCTTTAAATATTGAGTCCAATATATAGAGCTATTTAAAATGTAAAATGAATTTCTTGCTCCTCGAATGAATGAACTGGATTTATTCTTAATCCAGAGGTTCCCAAAGCTACATTCTAGTCTAACCAGTCCCTAGCACCAAAAAGCAGAATTCCTGTTGTGTGGGTTGCACACAGATGAAAATCTCATCATGAAAAAATTAGCCGGGCATGGTGGCGCATGCCTGTAGTCCCAGCTACTCGGGAGGCTGAGGCAGCAGGATTGCCTGAGCCCAGGAGTTTGAGGTTGCTATGAGCTAGGCTGAGTGCCATGGCGCCACCATGCCCAGCTAATTTTTTCTATATATATTAGTTGGCCAATTAATTTCTTTCTATTTATAGTAGAGACGGGGTCTCGCTCTTGCTCAGGCTGGTTTCGAACTCCTGACCTTGAGCAATCCTCCCACCTGGTCTTCCCAGAGTGCTAGGATTACAGGTGTGAGCCACCACACCTGGCCCCGTTCCTCCCCTTACTGACTTCTGATGTGTGGGAGCCCAGACCCTCACATCCAACGGTCTCCCCAGGATCTGCACTCAGCTGTCACGCGGGCACCTAAAGGCCACCATCCACAGCAGAGCTCCTGGGTCCTCTTCTCCACCTCCCAAACTGCTTCTACCGGGGTTTATCTCCTTGCAATCACTGGCACTTCCAGTTCACTGTTGCTGAAGCCAAAACCCTACAGTCATGCTTGTCTCCTCTTGTTCTCTCTCTCTCACTCATGTCCAGTCCAGCAGCAAATCCTATTGCTTCTATTGTTAAATGATCCAGAACCCAGCAATTCTCACGATCCCCCAGTCCACTGCTGTAGTCCAAGCCACCGGGATGGCTCAGATCATAGTAATCGCTTTCCAGCTCGTCACCCTGGTCAGCTCCCCACACTCTATTCTCCAAACAGCAGTCCCAGCAGCCCTAAGAAAACAAGCGACACTATCTGACCCCTCTGCTTCAAATCCTCCAGAGCTCTCTGCCTCCCTCCCTCACAATAAAACCTAATGTCCTTATTATGGCCCACAAGGTCCCACATGGTCTGACCTTGCTACCTCTCTGACCTCATCTGCTACCCCTGTCCACTGGTTGCTCAGGTCCAGTGCCACCAGCCTCCTGCCACACTCCCAGACCAGGGCCTCTGCATGTGCTGCCTCCATGGCCTGGAACGTTCTTTCCTCAACTGTCCACGTGGCTGACTTGCTCACCAACTTCAGATCACCTGCTCAGAGACGCCTACCCAAGTCGCTTTATGTAAAATGCCAGTGCTCTCCTCTTTGCAACCCTTTATCACCCTTCGATGCTTTATTTTATTTTCCCTTAGCACTTGTTTTATGTAAAATAATTTATGCTTTATTTTCTTGCATTGATTATTGTCATTCTTTCCTTTTAGACTCTATGTTCCGTGGCAAGAATTTTAGTCTGTGCTGCTCCTCCATGCTCCTCAGCTCCTAAAAAAAAACGAGCCTGCCCCGAAGACGTGTTATGCAAATTTGAATAAATGAATGAATGAATTTCACTTGGCAGAAGCAAATCCATAGCTTAGTCTTGAACCAAAACACAAGTTATTGGCTTTGATGGCTCATTAACATGTTATTAACTGGATCCTACGTAAAGAAGAATCACGATTTCAAATAAAAGCTATGCAGCTGTGATGTACTACTGGCTTAAACATTCCATGTTTATTCAACCACTGAAATGCACGGAGACCAACAAAGATATGATGGTCTTGGGGCCAGATTCCAGGTTTCCTCCGGACAAGGACTATATTTATTATTATATTTCAAGCCTAGCAGAGACCAGCTCACAGTGGGAACTCAAATTTATGTGTGGCCTGAATGAACACTAAATATGGCTTTTATTTTGTAGTTGAACATCATTATTTATTAAGCTGGAATTATACTCTCAGCAATACTCCCATCCAAGCAGACATATACACAAAACATTTATATGGAAAAGATTATCATTCTTCCATTCACAAATTGATAACTGCTACTAACAGAATATTAAAGTAGCTCCTAAAAGGGAAAGAGATGGGTATTTACCTACTTTAGCTAATATGAGAATTCCATTTTAAGAACTGGCCTTATCAACAGATAGATTGGACCAGAGGACTGCTCATATGTAAGTATGAGAAGTCCTCCTCCTTCCTTCTTTTGGAGTTGGGCCAGAGTAGAAGCCCTGAGGAACCACAAAGGTTATAATATATCCATTTAGCTTTGGAAAGAAACAATCATTTCTGCAACAAAGTGTTATGTCTGGACAAAATGACCTCTTCACATTCCTATGCCTCAGCAGGACACACTGGCAAACTGAAAAAGTGGAATCCAGCCTCTGTCTCTCCCCAGAGATGACCTTGGTTTTCCTTCAGCTTTTCATTAAGTGACTCTAAGGAAGCTAAAGTGCAAGATCGTCACCAACTGAAATTTCCCTGGTGACCCCGATTACCAAAGAATGATGGGAGGCACTTACTTAATAAAGTTAAAGCGCTGTACGCAGGACATCTAGTCGGCCAAACAATCCCATTACTACTCTGCCCTCCAACCTCGTTGACTCTCTCCCAGAGCCCCTGGGACCCTCTAAGTCAGGGGTTCTCAAACTTGTTAAACAGGGGGCCAGTTCACTGTCCCTCAGACCGTTGGAGGGCCGTTGGAGAGTGCGGCACACATTCCACACATGCGCACTGTGGGCCCTGGACAAGTCGGCTGCTCAGCAGGACAGGCAGAGGCGGCAAAAACACCTGGTGGGCCGGATAAATGTCGTCGGTGGGCCGCATGTGGCCAGCGGGATGTAGTTTGAGGACACCTGCTCTACGCACTTGGTTTGAGTCCTGATACTGCCATTTCCAACTGCTGTACCTTAAACAGGACATTTACACTTTCTGGCCTCAGATGTCACATCTATAAAACAGGGATGATTAAGGTCTACCCTACTACCTACACACTAATGTTCTGACAATCAAAAGAAGCGATGTCCAAGAGAGCAGAACCAAAATGTTAATAGTCTTACTGTGTGTGCCTATTTCTTATTGTCCCCTTCTTATCATATTCACTGTCATTTCAGAGCACCTGTCTTTGCAATTTCTTGCACCCTGTGATTAATAAATGAATAAACAAAACCGTGGCTTTGTTGTGGACCTATGACTATGATAACTCCAGCTTCCTTATACAAAAGGCTGCAATAACCATCCCCAACTCCCACCATTAATGTGGCTTAGTGTTTTCTTCCTAAATCCTGTACTTTTTTGTATCCCCCTTCTTTACAATCTTCCCATTCGACTCCAAACAGAAGACTATCTCCTCAAAAGGCAAAACACAGAATTGTAGACACTGGAACCTACCAGAACTTGTCTCTTTTTCAGACTGTCCCTAAACACTAAATAGATTTAATATTTTACAGGGTTGTAGTCGAGATTTTACACAAATAAGCACCACAATTTTGTTTTTCTATGGAGATAGCCCTATTTAACAATAGGACTGCAAATTCCATCCTACAAAATTAGCAGTTTAAGGACTATAATAAAGCCAAATATTCTTAGAATCAAGAATATTTCTTTAATTCTGCAGAAAACCAACATTAAGTTCACTGGGCTATCAACATTTCCCTAGCATATTATGTTAATCTAGTCTTATTTTAATGTCCTGATCTACATGAAAATGCCCTGCAGAAGTACTCTATAATACATATTCTAATGGAGCTTTCTTCTAAAAATGGTGATTTTTTTTTTACATACCTTGTTTCATACCTGTCAGACAGAGGCAAATGACAAATACATCTGATATGGGACAGATTTCTGAGAGTCACAAAAGGAATCAGTAGAGCTTATAACCTCCTCCTTCTTTCCACACCATCTTTCTCCAGGATCTCCCTGCTATTTTCCTAAGATTCACTCTCTATCAATCAACACAACTTTCATTGAAATGGCACACGGAATCAAACCCAAGTCAACAAAAACTAAGCCAGCCTTTGTAAAAGGCCAAGGAGGAAGCTTTGGTCTAGAGCTACAGGCAGACGCGAGACACTGGGAAAACATGTTACAAAACACTTCTGAGATTAAAGAAGATGCTCTCCTCACTAATATCGATTGTTACATGAAAAGATTGTCTACAAGATGGGAAGCTCCCAGGACTAAGTTCAGAGAGCTGGCCTGCCCAGGGAATCTGTTGAGGAAGAACAGGTGCAGGACAAAGAAAGCAAAGTTGCAGGTCAGGAAGTTGCACACTGGGGTCCTTCTGAAAAGAGGTACCAAATGCCCATTGTCAGAAAGAGGGAGTGGGACCAGCATAAGCACCAACGAAGTGAAGGACAAAGAAGTCATGTCCAGTGCATGGCACACAGCATGTGGTCAGCAAGTGGTGGTCATTACTGGAATCACTGAACCACATCTCCTGGTGAGGTCCAAACAACAAACAGAGGACAAACCACTGCCAGGAGAGTCAGCAGTAGTGTCTACACTGGATCTCAACAAGGACTGCTGGCAGTTAAAAAAAAAAAGGAAAGGAAATCCAGTACTGGTAGAGTTATGAAAAAAATGAACACTTGAGGGTCATTAGTCCATTAATTGACCTTATTATCCTACCTGGTCAAAATCACTAATAAAATATTCTTTTTGCTATATTGGGTAATTTGGTTGCTTGCATGTCAAAACTTATTAGCTTCAAATTAGAGCTCATAATTTTAGGGGGAAAAAAAACAGTAGAAAACAGGGCAACTATGTCCATGTTAAATTGAATTCATGCAGAACCTATCATCAAAGAAATCATTAACTCAGACAGCAGCCCTTGGGAATAAAGTGAGAGAACTGCCTGAGCTGAGTGGTCAGAGCACATATTAACCCATGCTAAGAAGCTCTTCAGCCAAATGTCCCATTCCCACTTAGCAGAAGACAAAGCAATGTTTTCCTGTTCCAAGGCACACAGCAGCACGTGTGTGGACAGGGGCAGGGGTATATTTCGCCACGATGTCTTTGAACAGATGCTGTGCAGCCAACTTTCAGGGCTATGGCCAGGTTGAGATTAGAGACACCTCTTGGGACTAGCATAGAGGTTCCCACTGCCTGAGCCAAAGGGGACTAACCTATGAGACAGTCTCAGTTGCTAAAGTTGTTGGGTAACACACCTCCCCCATCCCTGCATTTTTTTCTTGACTATTTTTCATTTCAGAATATTATAGGGGTACAACACTTTGCTTATATAAATTGCCTTTGTAGCACCTGACAAGTGTGCCCATCCCCCAGACAGTGTGCACTGCACCCATTAGGTATAGATTTAGCCATTCCCTCCCCCATCCCACCTGTCCGACATAAACCATCCTCATATAGCCATCTGATCTTGGACAAAGCAGACAAAAACATACACTAGGGAAAATAATTTCTATTCAATAAATGGTGCTGGGAAAACTGGATAGCCACATATAGAAGACTGAAACAGGATCTGCACTTCTCACCTCTCACAAAAATCAGCCCACAGTGGATAACAGACTTAAACCTAAGGCATGAAATCATAAAAATTCTAGAAGAAAATGTTATAAAAACTCTTATGGACATAGGATAGACAAAGAAGTTATGAAGAAGACACCAAAGGCAATCACAGCATCAACAAAAATAAATAAATGGGACCTGATCAAATTATAAAGCTTCTGCACAGCCAAAGAAAAAACTATCACTAGAGTGAACAGCCAACCTACAAATGGGAGAAAATATTTGCATGCTATACATCTGATAAAGGGCTGATAACTAGAATCTATATAGAATTCAGGAAAATCAGTGAGAAAAAAACCAAACAATCCCATTAAAAAGTGGGCAAAGGACATGAACCGAAACTTTTCAAAAGAAGACAGACTTTTGAAGTCTGTCTTTTCTGAAGACAGAAAAAATGCTCAACACCTCTAGTCATCAGAGAAATGCAAATCAAAACCACAATGAGCTATCACCTAACTCCAGTGAGAAAGGCTTTTTATCAAAAAGCCCCAAACGACAAATGTTGGCGTGAATGCGGAGGGATAGAAACATTCATGCATTGCTTGTGGGACTGGAAATTAGTACAACCTATCTCTGCATTAGATGGGAACTGGAGAAATATCTGCTTGGGGAAAAAGCAGAACCTATCAGCATTTAATGGGACCAAGCATAGGAACAAGCCTAAAGTGTGAGCACTGTGAGCACGTTTCTTTAGGAACACAGAGCTACATTTCCAGTCCAGCCTCATTTCACAGATGAGGAAGTAAGGGGAAGATGGAAAAACTCCAAAACAAATGAATTGTCTCACTGTGTATCCTCACTTGTCATCTTTTTAGACATGCATAGTAGAAATGCTGAGTGAGGGTGACTTTATTGCACTCTTAGAAGGCGGAGTGGCTTTCAGAACCATTGTATCTACAGGCAAGGAGAAATCCAATTAGATTAATGGGAGCTCACCTACTGCATACTCTCTTCAAGGTACCAGGGCACAAGCTAGAATGAACATTTTCTGCAATTGAGGCTGATAATGTCTGGGCTTAAAATCCTGTCGTTAAAGAGGAACATAATGAAGCGGGCCTAATTAAACTCCGTGCCTTGAAGCAGTGATTCTCATCCTTTTCCCCAACAGATAAGCAAGCGTTAGATGCTCAGTGAGTGGCACTCTCTCATGGGCATACCCTGATGTTGTCAGCCTCCCAACTTGACAGCAAAGGGAGACAATCTATTTGAGTTAGTAATTCCCACGTAGGTATAAGTAAAATAGACTGTGGATGAGGCATAATTATCACAGCCAAAGGTAAAGCCCGATCTTTTGTTTGCCTTTTCACAAGCGCATATTAGGATAGACGTAAGGGTGACAGCTACTCGAATTGCTTTTAAGTTAAGTCTTTTGCAAGCACCAATACTCTCTCTACCTCTCATTTGCAGCAACTGTGTATCAGGTTTCTAAGGCGCTGGCACTCACAGCCCTGAGAGTCCACATGACCGATGGGACCCGGAGACGGAGCGTGTCTGACAGCGATATTTATCAGACTGCATCCTCAGAAGTCAGATGACAGATCATTAAGAGATTCTAAAGTCTGATCGACCTTGCTTTGCTCTTCAAACATTTCCACAGTCCTATGGGACACACATCTTGGTTGGATTCACATAAATAAAGTAGCAAGAAGGAAAAGAAGACTTCGCAAGTGTCAACAAAAATTCACATCTGATGAGGAAGAAAACAGAATTAAAGATCTCTCCTAAGGGGTGCCTTTCCTCAAGGAATTTATGAGTTTTGTAAGTGGTTCTGCCATCCCAACTTCCTTGTGAAGTAAGAATAGACTTGTAACACTGGGTGCCCTTGAGCAAAAATTAAAGTACCAAGATATTAAATGGAAGCCAGACATCCTTAATCTGAGTTTAATGCATTAAGAAAATATCTTGAACAATTACAAAATGCAAAGAACTGTACCCGTAATACCTACGTTTCTTTTAAAGATGAAAGAAAAGCAAAGCCTTATTAAGTTATAACTCAGTAACTCAGGAACTGAACTCATGTTAAGGCTTTACTCTGACAAAAAATAATTTACTTAAAGCCAATTAACAGCATAAGCATGATGAGAATGACTATTCTACCTGGACCTTTTCAAAGCTTTTCAGAAGTCCCCATTTGTAACTAACTGACATACTGATGACAAGTACCATCCTATTGCTGCAGCCTTGAGTGCTTACTCCCCACCTCATGGCTGAATCCGTGAGAATTCTGGGCGGCAGAACCAGCTCCCCAGAGCCCCCCTTCTCCCTCCCTCAGAAGCACACCCCAAGTCTGGAGTCTGGCCAACCCACAGAAGTGCAGGGAGGTGAAAGTACGCACAACTGGGGGCTGTCCCCTGCTATATTCCCTTCCACATAGCCACTCGAAAAGAAGCTACACTCCTACACGCAGCAACAATGTCTATGCACCCAGGCCTCAAGTCGGTCTGGGTAGTAAAATTCTCGGTGGCAGCCCAAGACCTCATTCCACCGTGTCCCAGGACCTATGAGCTTCCATTTATGTATACGTAGGTGCTGTCTACGAGAAGCTCCGCCCAGGGCTGTTCCAAAGCAACCCTATGATTGTTCATCTTCATATCCTGATGGTCCTTTGGTCAATGCTAGCTCTTCTTCCATGCAAGCCACCTCGTGTTTGCAAGACTGCAAAAGCCTCAAAGCTCTGCTGCCTGACTCCAGCCTTCCAGTCTGTTCGTTATCGTGTGGGACCCAGAGGCTGCAGTGGCTCCCTATCGCCTACCCAGTCAAGTGTCAACTCTGCTTCCCACACTCCACCTGACCTTACCCCTTCACGAAGCTTCTCTGACCACTTCGGCCCACACCCATCTCTGCCTCCCAATCCTACAGGGGTTAGCAACAGTTAGGTCTCTACATCCTATACAGCCCTCGGAGGGTTTTATGTTTCCATAGAGTCTCCCCGGCTGGCTGTGGGCTTTTTGAGATCAGTGACTCTCCCATTATGGTATATTATGTATCCCCACATGCAGGGCAAAGAGAAGGGACATACTCAGTAAATACTCGTGGAGACCCAGGATCACAGGACGATAGAGCCAGAAGAGGACCTTAGTCAGCCCTTTCGCTGTACAGATTAAGCAACTGAGCGCTGGAGAAATCACCAGTGAGTTTTTGTGGATGGTGGCTCATCTAAAGGAAACCCGGGCCCAGCCCCGGTTCAACACTTTCACACCTCCAGTTCTCACGTTTCCTTGATCTAGGTAGGGTCATCCAGCATACCTGAATACAAACATTTTCCCTAAAAATAATTCATGATTCTCACTTTTCAATACACGAGGCTGGACTTTTTAATAGTGTTCATTCAGTCGGAGAACGGCACTGATAACAATCTCACCCAACTCGATTGCCCGAGCCAAATGAGGGCTGCGAGCGAATGTTCCTCTAAGATGTTGCTACCCAACTGATTCACAAGTTGGCCGGCCACGCGTGGAGACGGCGACACGCAACAGAGACAAGAAACTCCACACACTGGTACACTCTGCCACCCCTGGGTCAACAGGACACAGCCTGACACAAACCCGCACACACATCGTGCTTCTGAGTGAAGCGAAAGAGATCTCCGTGGGCAAGTTCAGGTGCCAAATGTTGTTAACCCTTTGCACTCGCTTGCTTTTTTTCCTCGATCCCTTTATTCTACTCGGGATTTAATTTTTTAAATACCCCAGATTTTACAAAGCGCCGCAGTAGAATAAAAAACTGGAGTTTCTTTTCATACAAACTTATTTATTTGGATTTTTTTATATTGCAAATTATTGATACAGTCAAAGACTAATTTTAATCTCTATCATTTTTGCTAACCGTGTCGAGTCACACTCGACATCCAAGTGCAAAGGGTTAATAATCTGTCATTTTAGCCTCATTCCCACCAGAGTTGCTGAAAGAGCACATGTAGCTTTAGGTCATGTCCTATAAACTGCTAACAGAAATTTGGTGTTTTTTTTGTCCCTTTTCTCTACTTTAAAAAAAATCTTTTTTTTTTCTTTCTTCCCATCTTTGTTGGTTCGATTTTTAAACATCAGCTGCCAGGGGAGGGTGAGAAGGGGGAGCAGCAGATGACAGATTGAGGATCCGCACAACAGCAAGCTCTTCCCTGCTGTTTGTGGGTGTGAAACTGCAGGGCGCATCCCGCCTGCCCACCCTCCGCCCCCCACCGCGAGGTGCATCTGCTGGAGCTGGGCTGTGGGCGACAGAACGTTTTTTGGAGATGGCTCCTGTTGAAGCATTGGGTGGCAGGTGGGCAGCGATGCCTGGCTTCTCTGCCCCGCTCAGAGTTTCTGAGTGTGATGCGTAGGCAGCTCCGGTTGGGAACAGCCACTCCAGGTCCCTTAATTAACGTGATCCACCTAACCGTGGTCTTTAAATAATTGAGTGCCTTGGTAACCGTGCTCAGACACTCGAAGAATTTTAGCTATAAGAATCTTTTAAGCTTTTTATTCTAGCTTAAAACATTTCACTTTCCCTCTTGTTATTCACAAGTTGGGATTACATCAAAAATATGGTATTTGAGAAAAGAAAAGATGTTTTGATCACCAACAAGAAGCAAGAAGCTGTATTTATACTAACAGGATCATTTGAAACGGTAAATCAGCAACATAGAAGAAATGAAAATCACGCAGGTGTTTTTTCCAAGAGGCACGTGATAATTTTCCCACCTGTAAAAACTTGCAATGTGTTTATTTGAAGCATACACTCTTAAATTGTTTAGATCGCTTGTGGAGAAAAAAAAGGTGCTTGCTTGTCTTATTAATATTTACTTCCTAAAAACAGAAACCACCTAGATTCATTCCTTAGCTACTCCTAAAATGTAGTGAAGATATTTATTTATTATTATTCTTTGAGCTATATAAAATATAATTTTTTGTTAAACTGTTATATAAAATGCTAAATGATAAACTGTTAGATTTAAGAAAATATAATGCAAATACTTCTCACCTTTGAGCTTTTATTCCAGTTTTCCATAAAGACTTATGTAATATTAAATTAGAAAACAATGTTACAGTTCAGATACCCTTTCTTAGTCTGGAAGTGTTTACGATTATTATTAAATGTATTCATTACCTGGGGAATCAGCCCACAGAATCCACATTCTCAGTCTGAAATACCTTTTCTTTCCTCTTTGCTTATTGACATTCTATTTTTCCTTCAAGGTCAAAATAAGATATCACTCCTCAAAAGCCTTCTTTACTACTCTGCTGTCAGAGAATTGGTGCATGTAATATGACATCATGGCCCGCTGAACAAACAGAAGGCACTGTCACATACACACCAAGTGTGGCCCTCATGACACCCCATTAGAGTTGAGTGCGTGCCTAATGTGGATCCCCCCAGACACCCAAAAGTGATCTCAAGTTCAACAGGCACACGACTAAGCTCCAGACCCTCCATCCAAAATCTGCTTCCCTCTGTCTGTGAAGAGAAATCCTACGATGCCAGGGGCTCTGGCCAAAACCCCTGTGGTCGTTCCTGACAACCCTTTCTCCTACCCCTCATATGCAACCCATCAGCAAACCCTGTTCTGCCATCAATACGGGTCCAGAATCTAACCACTTCTCACCACCGGCTTCCACCGCCCAGCTCTGAGCCACCGACAGGCCTCATCTGGGTCACTGGAACAGCCTCCTGTTAACTCTCAGCCTGGCCCCGGCCCTCCCACACGAGCCAGAATGAACGAAATGTGTTAGAATAATCAGATCACACCTTGCTTTTGCCCAAAATTCCCCAGTGCTTTCCGCGTCGCTCAGACAAGAGCTGGATGCTGTGCGGTGTTCCAGGACACCCTACAGCATCCGACCCCACCTTCTCCTTCACCCCACCACGCCCTCACTCAGCTCCAGCCACACGGCTTTCTAGCTGCACCGTTCTAGAACACAGCTCCCCAGATAACTGCATAATGCACTCCCGCCTCCTCCAACTCTTTACTCAAATGCCACCTTCTCAGGAAGGCCTTCATGGACAATGTTGGCAAAGACTGCAGTCCTGGGCTCCACCCCGCTCCCAAGCACACCGACTGCACACTCCCTCTTCCTTAGCTCCAGCACTTAGTGCCATTGCACATTGTGTGCGTTCCACTAAGTCATCTCTTTGATTACGTTGAGGCTCAGAAAGCAGTTCCCCCAAATGAAGCCCTCACCAGCAGCTCTCTCTGACCCTCTGTCTTTCATTCTCCCCAAAGCTCGCCATAAAAACTAGAATCCTTCTTCCCCAAGGCAGCTCATAGAAACCAGAACTCCCTTTCCCCAAAGCCTGCCATAAAACCCCAAAATACTACTCTAACTCCCCCCTGCCTTTCTGTGTAACACTGGTCAAAGAAATTATCTCACCTAACTGGTTTGACTGTAGGTCATAAGACCCCCATTCCAGAGAGGGTCTTGCTCCACACTCAGAGGAGGAATGCTGTTAGAAGAATCTAGACAGACAAGCCTTGCTGGGTTTAGCATTAGACCACACTCTTTTGTCCAATCGTATTTCTACATGGTTGCCCACTTTGTTGGACCTAAGCATACAAATGAACCATTTCCCCTAGTATCTTTGAGTCTGCATTCTGAAGGCCCTGTGTCACATGAAACTATGATCAAATAAATTTATATGACTTTTGTCCTATTAATTTGTCTTTTTCAGTTGAATTCCAGTGAATCTTTAGAGGGTGAAGGATAAGTTTTCCCTTGGACCCTAAAGCTGTCTCTCTCTCCCCCCACTACACTGACAAATCTAGGAGAGTGTGAATTGTTGCTTTTGTTCCCAAAAATGTTCCCAAGTGCCCAGAGTAGTACCTGGTCAGCCCAAGCATCCAGCAGGTGGTTTGTGAGGACTGGGCTGTACACTGAGCATATTTATATATATATATATATATATATATATATATATATATATATATATGTCACCATTTTTATTTTTAAATATAGAACTTTATTAGCAAAAATTAAAATACCTAAATAAATTATGATATCATTATCTTTATATGAATAACTTCAAAAGTCATTTCAGCAATTTGGGCCTGTTTCCTCATCAACACAATGAAGTTACATTTAAGGTCTCTCGAAAAAGAGTAACATTTCTGGAACCTTCATTTTTCAGAAAAGGAAGCAGATTCAGGCATGAGAAGAAATGGACCTTAAATTGCTCTTTTGGAGAGTGAGGCCATGACAGGTGTCGTGGGAGCCAGGTGCCCGGTGAGGCCATCATGTCACAGGAACCCTTGGGGAGAAGGAACAGTAAGAAATGGGGAGGGTCTGGGAAGGCAGACCCTGAGTGGAACCTGCTTCTTCTCAAGTCCTGTGCGTGCCTGTGTCTCCCCAAGTCCTGTGCGTGCCTGACTCCACGTGCACATTTAGACTAACGCTGTACTTCAGACATACTACACACCAAACAGTGAAACCAGTGTCTGAAGAAACCTTAAGAGGCAGCAGTAAAGCAGAAAGGAAAGGAAAGCATCAACCTGAGTGAACAGCTTAACTCCGGTCACAAAAGCCCCTTAACATTAATAAGGGACAAGCATTACAATGAGAGCCTCACTGACCACAATCAAGAGAGATGAAAACTGACATGTTTTATTCTTTTAAAATCCCTTAGAGGTATTCTACGTGGAACTGTTTTTTTTTATACCTGTACAGATTTAGGCTTAATTTCTTGGTTAACATTTTTTTTCTTCTTCTTTTTTAATTGATATTGACATACAATAATTGTACATATTTATGGGGCACATAGTGATGTTTGAATACATACAATGTAGGGTGACCAGATAAGAGTAATTGACATATCCATCATCTCCAACATTTATCATTTCTTTGCGATGGGAACATTCAGTATCCTCCTCCTAGCTATTTGACCCTATATAATATATTACTGCTAACTATACTCATCCTACAGCACAGAACACTAGAACTTAGTCCTCCTATCTAGCTGTGATTTTATAACCTTGAACACATCTCTCCCTATCCTCCCTTCTGCCTGCCCTTCCCAGCCTCTAGGTATCCTCTGTTCTACTTTTCACTTCTATGAGATCAACTTCCTTTAGCTTCCACATATATATAAGTGAGAACATGTGGGATTTAATTTTCTGTTCCCGGCTTTCTGTCCTCTGAATCCCCCAGCCATGATTCTATAGGCTCCATATTACCTGGATCTGTGGTCCCGAGAGATGTCCAGCTACAGCCCTTTGCCGGGTACATATAACCAAATCTCCGGACGTGGTGGAGGGCGGGCTTTTATTTCACCCAGCAAGGCAGTCTCAGTCAGAGGAACTAATGCAAAAAGTTAGACTCTGATCTGGGATCAAGCAGACAGTAGCAAATGAAAAACACTGCCAACGTCTAACATAAGCCAATTAATCTCATCAGTATAACAACTGGCTGTGTTTTACAAATTAAATCAGGGGAACATGAACACTGCTAGAAAATATAATAACAGATAAGCCCTGCCGGTGTGATTCAAGCTTGGGGAGACAATCGTACAGTCCTTTCGGGTGTACAAACGCTACACCCCCAAATCCCTCCTTCTCTTCCTTCCTCTCTTCTGACCTGGGATCGGGGCTATAACCTTGCAGTGTGCTGCTGACAGAGCCGCCAGCAACTCTGAGGACTATACAAAGAAGGAACAAAGAAAGTCGGAGCACACACTGAGTCCAGGAGATAGAAGGGTCAGGGGAGCTAAGAAAATCCCCCCCAAACATGTGTGCTTTCCAACAGAGAGACAGCCTTCATCTGCTACCAGGAACAAGCAACACGAGCACGACACCCACCGTCGGTGGAGATCTTACGCCGCCTCAGTATTTCATAGATTGGGCTATATATAACTGGGATCAAACGATGTCTCTTGAGAATAAAATCAAGCACATTGCAGCTCTATGTCAAAGACGGCCTGCGATGCAGATGGTGTTTCTGCCCCTGAAACCAACCTTGTAGTAAGTCGAAGCTTATAGAACTGTCATTTCTGTGGGTCAAAACAATTGTGTGTTGGCAATTCACATGCTCCAAAATTCCATTACTCTCCTACTCTGCAGACAGTAGGCGTGCTCCAACACAGCAACGGTGCAAGGAGCAGTGCGTAAAACAACTTGTCCTGAAGGCAATAGAGTTCCCATTAGGTCATTGGTTCAATTGAAGATTCTGTTCTTCACAGAACGTACGGTTATGTCATAAAAGTCACAGCCTTTTGTAGTTATGATAGTAGCAATATCTTCCAGGTGCTACAAGATAGGCAGAGATAACAGCAAGTTTATAGTTTAAAAAAAAAAAAACCTTTGAAAATACTAAAGAACTGATATGTTTTATAGACAGGTATGAGTTTACATATTAAAAACACTAAATATCTGTTCTCTTTGACCATTATTGGGTGGAAATGTTTCCAGAATTTATAATGTTATACACTTCGCTGCCTTCTTAAATTGAAGCATGATGAAGTATTTTTCTTGATGATTCAAGGACACCAGTTACTATACTGTGTTCTAAAACGATAATGCCTTATCCAGGCATATGAAAGTATTGCAAGAATAATGACTTAAAGATTCTGTGTCTTGTACTCTACCATTTGTTTTTTTTTTTTTTTTGTGCAACTAATATCAGTTTGTTAGGGCTGTGGTAACGAAATAGCACAGACTGAGTGGCTCAAACAACAGTCATTTATCTTCAAAGTTCAGGATGGGAACTAGAAGTCCAAGCTCGAGGTGTCTGCAGGTTTCGTTCCTTCTGAAGCCTCTCTCTTGGCTTGCAGATGACCACCTTCTTGTTGTGGCCTCGTTTTAACCTAATCACCTCATTGAAGATGTCACCTCCAAATACAGTCACATTCTGAGATACTGGGGTTAAAACGTCAACATATAAATTTGGGGGGAGAAAATTCAGCCCAAAACAAGCTCCTATGCCCAGATGCTATGCAAAGCTCAGGCTCCTGGATATACATGGGTTAAATTAAGGCCATGTCATTTTTGGCTTTGTGACCCAGGTAAAGAAGTCATTCAACCTAAATTTCAGTTTTAGCCTCTATAAAGTGAGAATAACGATACCTATAGGAAATAATACATGTAAACATTGCCTGGCACAGGCAAAGTGCTCAATAAATGTGCTATTTTTAAATATCATTTTAGTATTAAGATATTTTAACTATTTGTCTTTTCACCACCTGTCACTTATGTTTGCCTGGAGCTGTGCCTTTCCTACTCTAATCTGCTATGGGCTCAAAAATCAGATAATTATAGAACTAAATATAAAGACTCAAAATCGAGACCAAAGGCTCTCCTTTGAATAAAGAGAACACACTTCGGAGCGTGGGATTTCAGATCTCCCTTCTGGCTGATGGCTCGTTTATCTTTGTTGAACTTATTATTCCAGATGTAATACAGTCTTTATTGCACGTTTTAGATAAGATAATCACAATGTGAAGTGTGGCTTTGTCACTGGTAAAGGGGAAAAAAGGCAGTGTCATAAATTTGACCCCAAACTAGTGACATTAGAAATAAACAGCCATTTGTTTTGGAAGTGGTCAGCGGCAATGACGCATAATTTACTTGACTTTGCGTACCACTTGAAACAACAGCACCGAGAAGTCTGAGAAGCTGAAGTTTCTTATACAGAGTTTGCCAAAAGGAAGTAAAGTATTAAGAACTACCCTTAGCATTCCTTCCAAGTATCATTGTGAAGCAGAAGTCAGCACGCTTTTCCTGTAAAGGGTCAGATAGTAAATATTGTAGGTTTTGTGTCCATACGGTTTCTGTTGACTCAACTCTGCCCAGGTAGCCGGAAAGCAGTCATAAATGATGTGTAAACAAACAGGTGTGGCCGCACACCAATAAAACTCTCTGTATGGACAATGAAATTTGATTTTCATAAAACTTTAATGTGTCAGGAAATACTATTTTTCTTTTGATTTTTTTCTCAACCATTAAAAATATAAAAGTCATTCTTAGCTCAGGCAGCAAAAAAACAGGTGGTGGATCAGATTAGACCCAGAAGCTGGAGTTTTTTCACCCTGTTCTATTCTCTCTCTCTTTTTTTTTTTTTTTTTTTTGAGATAGTCTCACTCTGTTGCCCCCGCTAGAGTGCCATGGCGTCAGCCTACCTCACAGCAACCTCAAACTCCTGGGTTCAAGCGATCCTTCTGCTTCAGCCTCCCAAGTAGCTGGGACTATAGCTACAACATCGCGCCACCATGCTCAGCTTATTTTTTCTGTATGTATTTTTAGTTGTCCAGCTAATTTCTTTCTATTTTTAGTAGAGACGCATCTTGCTTGCTCAGGCTGGTCTCGAACTCCTGACTTTGAGGGATCCACCTGCCTCTTCCAGAGTGCAAGGATTACAGGCCTGAGCCACCATGCCCAGTCACACCCAGTTCTACTCTAAAAGTTCAACCAGTATTTGTTGATGGTAACAACACATTCCTCCTACCGAAAACAATTTGAAAATTAAGGATCAATCCAGCATCCCCATTACATCTTCCCACTTTTCTCTTTTCGAAAACTACCAATCCTGAAGGGATAGTAGCTCCCTACTTGACTTAATTAAAACTAGGCCAATTAAGTTCCTTTACCGGACACTTTAAATGAGAGTTTCAAAATAGAACTTCATAAACATAAGGCAGCATCTTGATTAGAGGCACTTTGGCTACAAATGACAAGAATAGGATCCGAGCTGTCATGTGGATCTCACATTTACAAAGCAGCAAAAGAAACTGACAGCTTATATACTGCATGAATACAAAAATTACATTTTTACCAAACATTCATCATCATGATATGGACTTGCTTAGGGGAATGAATGAAAAAGCAAACTTACAGTAAACCAGTATCACAAAATGTTCTTAAGAATGAATGACATTGCCCAAAGTTTTAGATAATACTAAAGATAAGTTTAATGAAAATTATTTATTACTCCCTAAGTATCACCTAGACATTATTTCTTTAATCCTTGGGGGTGAAAAAATCACAGTATAAAAGGAATGTGAGGAATAATGCAGTCTATAATACTTCCTCTTACTTTTATACAACTCCTCCTTCTGAAAAGCTCAGAAGTATATTGCATTCTTTCTTCCATTCGCATATGATTCCTATGTAGACGTTGCTATATCATTTTTAATCAAAGGTGATAAAGTTTAGGACATGGTCCTCCAAAATATGATACTTTGGCATTAGAGAAAATAGCAGAAGTTGGAAGGTCATTCTCACCTTCCCCTTTCTCGTCTCTCCTGAAGCAGACCATAAAATTATTCTCTGCCCTTCCTTTGAGGAAGATCCTCATTCCAGGGGAGCCCACTCTATACCTGTAATCTTTGAAGACAGAAGAGATGCCAAGAAGAATCCAAACAAACAGGCCTTGCTAAGTTTTCCCAGTGTATTATCTTTAGATAACAACCTTTTGTCTTCCAATCATACTTCTGCGTAACCATAAAATGACCCAGGTTTCCCTGTTTCTTTGGGTCTTCATTTCTGAAGGCTCCTGTGTCATGTAAAACTTACATTAAATAAATGAGTATGTTTTTCTCTTGTTAATCTGTCTTTTATTTATAGGTGCTTCAGCAATGAACCTTACAATGGGTGAGAAATATTTTCTTCCCTACAAGGTGAAGTAAAGAGATACCCTTGGCAGAAGAGAGAATGAGAACATTGGTGAATTACCAACCTAAACCTTCTTCCAAATAGACCATGAAGATGTTACCCAGTTCCTTCCAGAAATGGAAGCCTTCTGGGATGAGAAGATTCTGACATAAATGCACTCGTGGCTCTGCATTGCGAGGGTGACTACCAATAACACCATCTTTGTAATGACCATCATTATCATTCTGGACAAGTCAAGGATTGACTGTACTGATGAACCCTGTGACAATTATTTCAGTGATTTGCCATCAATAGGGCAAATCTTCAGGGAAACTCTTTAACAGAAGAGTTTTGTGATTTGTTTGTTTTTTTTTTCTTTTAGCCCAGCATGTCTAATATCCACCTGAAAGAGAAGCTATTTCAATTCATTTGAGTTGTCTGGTACTTTTCAAGAAAATATTTTTCTAGTAATGAAGTATACCAGCTTTACTCTAAAAATTATCTGATCTTCTGCCACAAAATCAGTGTTTTGAGACCATAAGGAATATCAAATGTCAAAAGGGCACCAGTATAAAACCAATAGAAGAGTATCTTTGATTTAGGAGAGTTTTATTTATAAGAATTCATTGACCTGCTAATTTTACAAATCAAGAGGCATCGTTTTCATTTGGTTTATCCTTATGTGCCCCTTGAACCAATTTCCTAAATGAACTCTTGTTTTGCATGAATACAGACTTTCTTAGTAACTACAATGCAATCTGAATACCAATAAAAAGACATCTAACCCAACTCCACCTCCTTTTTTTAAACAAGAACGGAAACTTTTCCTAATTAAGAAAAAGGGAGTTTATATCTTGAATAGGCAAGTATTTCCCAGGTCTCTGTCTATTCAAGATGCAAATTAATTTTTGGCATTTAATTAGGTATGTGCAATGTTAACATTATACAGGAGCTTCATCAGTGATGGAAACCCTGCCCAGGAAGAGCAAACTTGTCCTTTTCCTAATAACACTGTTCTTATTCCTGTTCTATCTTAGAAACCATTAGTAAGAAAATGCTAAAAGCTATCATTCTTCAAAATGTTTACCCAACACTGTGACCCAATTGTAAACTTTCTGTAATCCAGTGGAAACACTTCTGTAGAGAATGAATGACTCTGAATCTAGCACAAACAATACTCCAAAGGAAAGGCACGGTGACTTCTAAGAGATCTGAGGAAGAGAGAGCTAGGTAAAGACAATGGAGGCAGTAGCTGTTCAAATAAAAATTAATGAGTAGTGTTGGCAGAGGAGTAGACATTCTTTGGAAAGTAAGATAACAGGTCTGTCTTGTTTGGGGACATGTTTAACACAGCTTTAAAAATATCACAATACAAGCTTGAATTCTACTTCTATTTATTGCAGGGTAAATTTATATCTGTGCAGTAATTCATCTCAGACTTGTGAATAATTGTTTTCTGTGATCTACCTTAAACAATGTATTATTACTCATTACAAAGTAATTAGCAATCAACTAGGTATAGTTCAAAGGGGATTATGAACAAATAAACCCTGGGAGGTGGAGAGGGGGTGGGAATGAAGGAAGAGTTGGAGTCACAGGAGGGGAAGTTGAACCCAACAAAGGCTGAAGGTGGAGGATTACAAAGTGCTCCTGGCAGGGAAATCAGGAGGCCAGGTAAACACACCAGTAATTAAGAATAAGAAGTGTGTGACCTTGTGCACACCAAGATGGATTGTTTCAAAGACTGCATCTCATAGATAAAAAAGGAGGGGCTGTGTTGACCGCTCTTTGAGATTCTTTCCAGTATCCAAATACCAATTTATATCTCCACCCAGGGAAAGGGTCCCACTAACTCCAGCTGCGAAAGTTCACCCTTCAGTCATCAGATCTAACACAGCCCCCTAGCCCTGGGCCATGCCCCCGGCCTCTACTTTCACCTGAGGACGCTCCTCCGTGGCTGAGTGGCCTAAGGGTAAGCAGTGCAAGTAAGTAGCTCTTCGAAGTTTATGGGGATCTTCGCACACCTTCAGTTGAAAGAACTGCTGAATCAAGGTGCCCCCAATGTGTCAGATCCTAGGCAATGAGATGCTCCCTTTCCTCCCCCCCCCACCCCTCTTCTTACTCAGAAAAGAAACCGGATCTGCCTGCCCTCTCAGACAGAGGTCACCTGCAAAGAGCAGAGTGAGGTCACTCGGTTACCCCCCAAACTGCCTCCTCCAAGGTACTAAAGAGCCGAAATATTTGTGCTCAACATAAAGCGAAGACACGCCCCGGAAGGTGACCCTTTCAAAAGTGTGGTTGGATTCTGCGGCCTCCGGGCTGGGGTCGGGAGGAAGGTGCGCGCACTCGGAGTTTCCACCGCCCCACTGCCCCCGCCGCTGGGCAGCCAGGCTGCTACAGATTCCAACGCGGCCGTTTGGTGCCGTACAGAGTGTCCCCCAAAAATGAACGCAGCAGGAGGAAGCCCCTGCAGGGTCCCGGGCCGAAGGGTTTAGGGGGCACTTTCCAAGAGTTGCGCGCAACGCCCAAGTCATCTTCTGAGGGCCACCTCGCTGGCTTCCGGCTCGGTGGCGCCTGCCCTCCCGGAGTCACCGCAGAAGCCGCACCGGGAGGGGCCGGGCGCCGCGGCGGGGAAGGTCGGAGGGGCCGGGGCGCGGTAGAGGGAGGCGGCGGGAGGCGGCCGGGTGGCAGAGGCGCGGGTGGGGTGGGTGGATCGGAGGGTCCCGGGGCGGGCGTGGGGGCGAGGCGGCCGGAGGGCCGGGGCCAGCGCGGGCCTCTTACCTGTGGTGGAGAGCACGGTGCTGGCGAAGAAGAGCGCGGAGGTGAAGTCCCAGTTCCAGTTGCCCGAGGCGTTGCTGAGCACCGACACGCCGTAGTTGCTGGCCTCCAGCACCCGGCCCAGGAACTGCTCGAGCTGCTGCTCGGACAGGCACTCGTGCTCCTCCAGGAAGCGCCGCTTCAGCTTGCGCAGCTCCTGGCGAAGCAGGTCCTCGTAGGGCAGCTCGACCGAGGAGAAGACCACGGCGCCGAAGACCAGGTAGAGCAGGTAGCCGAGCACCAGGAAGCCGAAGCACCAGGCCGAGCGGTGCCGCTCCACCAGGCGCACGCACGAGCTGCCGGCCAGGGACTGCAGCATCTTCGCCGCCGCCGAAGCCAAGGCCGCCGCCGCAGACCGGCCGAGCGCGGCCCGCCGCCCCCGCCGCCCCGCCGCCCCCGCCGCGCTCGGCCCGCGCCGCCCCGCGCCTCCGGGCACAGCCGGCTCCCTGCGATTGGCCGGCTCGGGCGCTGCTTTTCTTCCTTCTTTTCCTGTTTCCTCGCAATATAAAAAGCCCAGATGATGTGGCGCTGACGTGGTTGCCGGCTCAGGTAACCGGAGAGTCAGCGGAGACCGCGCGCAAACTTGGCCGGAGCCCGGGACGCCCCAGCGCTTGGCGCTGTCCCGAGGGGTGGGGCGGGGGCTCGGCGGCGCGCAGACCCCAGCTCGGCCACCGCGGCTGCTCTAGCTCCCTCCCCGGGTCCGGTAACCAAACCCGCGCGGTGGGTGCGCGTCCGCGTGCGTGTGTGTGTCCGTGTGCGTGTGTCCCGCGCGCTGGAGTGTGGTGGGGACACTTCTGGGCGACGCGCTGGCCGGCCGAGCCCCCTGTCCCGGAGATACTCCTGTCTCCCTCGTGTTTCCTCCTAATCAAAGCCAGCGTTACGAAATAGTGAGCGCTGAAATACTTTCCTTCTCTGCCTCATTGGCTGGAGGGTTGAGAAATCTGGGGCCAGTGATGATGGTGAAAACACCAGAAGCTCAGAGTGGAAGACACCTTGGCTCAGGAAAGACTGTTCCCACCTGCCCACTCTCTCACAAAGGAAAGTTTTAGTAAGGTCCTATTTCTGAGCTCTAATTCTCTAAAACGTGACACCTTAGGTTTTATGGTGAAGAAATGTCCCAATGTGTCAACTACCAGAAGAAACTGAACTTTCCCAGGTGTTTCTTTTTAGGGTGTCAAAAATGTCGACAAGGATTGGTGAGCTGCCTTATTGTGGATGAGAGTAAAAATCCATGTACCTCTCTGGAAAGGCGATTTGGCAGGATGTTCCGAGAGTCTTGACAGAGTTTGTGTTCTAATTCAGTGATGTGTCCTAAGAAAAAGTAAGCGGGCAAATGTTTATATGCAAAGCTGTTCATAAATGGTATCTGTGCATACATGCATATGTTCTATAACATATCACATATGTAGTATGTGAGATGTTTATATTTAGAGATATTTACTGTGTAGATGAAATAATGTAGAATCAGGAACAACCTAAATATTCCAAAATAGAAAATGGTTAAATAACTTACGGTATCTCTACAGCATGGATACTGTATAGCCATTAAAGATGTGTTGAAGACTACTGAAGTAAAACTGTAGAATCTCAAATATGCAAAACATTTGTATTTTGTACTGTAAAATAGAACTATATCTACGTAATTGATATACTGCATGAAAATTAAAAACCAGCTCCTAGCAATTGTCTTTGGGTAGTAGTGGATGGAGTACGTAGGTGACTTTCATTTCTTGTATCTGTTTCTTATCTTTCATTTTTCTACAGTAGACATTTTTTTTGTAATCAGGAAAAACATTAAAGATAAATAAAACCGAATTGTCCAATTATTTATTACAAAATGTAGCCTGAGGTTCTTTTTAAGGAGGTCATATTTTCAGACTAATGAGCAACAAACAAAATGCTCAACATCTCTAATCATCAGGGAAATGCAAATCAAAACTACAATGATATATCGCTTAACTCCAGTGAGAATGGCTTTTATCAAAAAGTCCCAAAACAACAAATGTTGGCATGGATGCGGAGAAATAAGAACACTTATACACTGCTGGTAGGACTGCAAACTAGTACAACCTCTTTCTAAAGCAATGTGGAGATACCTCAAAGAAATATAACTTGAATCACCATTTATTTGATCCAGCAATCCCATTCTTGAATATCTACCCAAAGGAAAAAAAGACATTTTATAATAAAGACATCTGCACTAAAATGTTTATAGCAGCACAATTCACAATTGCAAATATGTGGAAACACCCCAAGTGCCCATCAATACATGCGTGGATTAATAAAATGTGGTCTATGTTATACCATGGAGTACTACTCAGCCACAAAAAAATAATGCTGATCTAGCACCACTTGTATTATCCTGGATAGGGGTGGAGCCCATTCTACTAAGGGAAGTATCAGAAAAATGGAAAAACAAGCACCATATGTACTCACCATCAAATTGATATTAACTGATGAACACTTATTTGCACATTAGTAGTAACATTCATTGGCCGTCAGGCAGGTGTGTGAGTGGAGGAAGGGATGGGTATATTCACACCTGATGGGTGCAAAGGCAATATACGTGACCTAAACATTTGTACCTCTGTAATATGCTGAAACAAAACAAGATCGTATTTTGTATTTTCATAGAAACTCATGAAATTGTCTAACATACGCATCAGTGATTTTTTTCACTTTCACTAAATAACCTCACCTCCTATGTTACTCAGAAGATTGACGTCATCCCTCCACTTAACTTCTCTGCACTTCAAAATCTCATCAGTAATCTATTTCTTTCCTCTGTGTTTACCCTCAGGAAAAACAGGTACCTCCTTATTTTCAAGGTGACATTATTAACCTGCCACTCCCAGTCCCTCAGCCTCTGGGAAACCTTACCTTATCAGTGAGTACCCTACTCTTTTATTTTTATTTATTTATTTATTTATTTTTGAGACAGAGTCTTGCTCTGTTGCCTGGGCTAGAGTGCTGTGGCGTCAGCCTAGCTCACAGCAACCCCAAACTCCTGGGCTCAAGCCATCCTCCTGCCTCAGCCTCTCGAGTAGTTGAGACTACAGGCATGCGCCACCATGCCCGACTCATTTTTTCTATATATTTTTAGTTGGCCAAGCTAAAATTAGTTGGCCAATTTTTGAGTCGACAAGCTCAGGCTGGTGTCAACTCCTGAGCTTGAGTGATCCGCCCCGCGTTGGCCTCCCAGAGTGCTAGGATTAAAGGTGTGAGCCACTGTGCCCCACCTGCTCTACTCTTTTAAAACATGAATTTCTTCTTCTCTACTAGCTCCTTTTTTTTTTTTTTTTTTTGCTTGCAAATCATGTCAAGTCTCCATCCTGCACTGTCCTCTGCAGGTGCTCTGTAACCCTTGCTCACTCTAACCTTGATCTACTTGACCTGCCGAGGGACTTTTTTGTTCCTGAGGCCATCTCCTCCTGCAGCACACCCTCATAATTCTCCTCCCGCCTCTGGTGGTAACTTACCTCCCCATATCTCTGCTCACATGATTCCTTATGCCCAGACTGTTCCTCCTCCTTCTCCACCTGTGATAGAGTTTCTACACTTCAGGGCCTGGCCTGGATGCCATACATCATCCATGAAACCTCTAGTGCCCCAAGAAGATGTGCTTTCTTCCTCCTCTCAAACCATGTAACTCTTTGAATGCCAGAGTTTGGCGGGTACTAGGGATTAATGCATGTATAGGTGTGGTTATATCGTCACACGCTCAAATATACATGCACATATATGGCAGCTTTTGATACTCCCTCATCAAAACATAGGCATTGTGTCCCCTGTTTCTGAATCTGGGTGCACTTGTGACTGCTTCAACCCACAGAGTGCATCAGAGATGATAGTAGGTGATTTCTAAGGCTAGATCATGAAAGGTCAGCAGCTTCCAACTTTGTTCACTGGAACACTCCTCTCTTGGAGCTCTGAGCCGTCACATAAGATGTCTGATTACCTTGAGGCTGCCATGCTGGAGAGGCCACGCATAGGTATAACCAGGTGATAGTCCCAATTGAGCCCAGCCTTCTGACCAGACATGAGTGTAGCCATCTTCAACCCTCAGGCCAGGCCATCTACCTCCTGAATAGCACTAGGTGACATAACTCTGTCCATGCCCCCTAGAACAGAAGAATCTCCCAGCTGAGCTCCATCCGAATGATGAAATCAGATGTTTGTTTTAAGCCACTAAATTTTGGGGTAGCTTGTTATACAATAATAGGTAATGAACAGCATGCATCTGGCTGGACCTTAAAAATCTTTTTTTCACTAGAAGTTTTCTTCTAATGAATTTGCCATTCTTTCCATATGTCACTTCTCTAGCTAAGACTGTGCCCCAGTTCTGTATTGCAACTAAGCCAAAGATATCAAATACTTTCAGATCATATTTATCCTCAGACTACAAGTAGAAACTGGACATATCAGGAGCATGGGCTAATGGGGGCATAGGTCCTGCCCTGCAGGGTGAGATCTGTGGAGTACAGCCTGGGTGTGGGGTGGAGGGACGCAAAGACGTCTCTAGTTCAGGCTCTCAGAGATGACGTGAATCCTGATCATATGGGTTGGCTGTCTCCCTTCCTCTTTCTGGCCCACTGCTCTGGGCAGACTCACCTATCTTCAAGGAAGTTAGCACTCTCAGAAATGTTAGGATTTTTCCTTCTGTTGAAACCTTTACCCTATATGGTTTGTATGTACCTCATTGCTGACTAGCTACTTCCCCCAGGCCTCTTCCCAACATGGATTCAGGAGATCATCTGAGCTGGCATCCCTGCTGCCTCACCCACACTCCTGATGCCAGAGGCCATACCTAAGCATTTTTCAGAAGAGAAAGGGAATATGGAAGATAACTCAAAGATAAGTGCAGAGATATACAAGAGGGTACAGGTGTGGAGTGGGAGAGGGGAGAGAGTGGAGGAAGCAATCCCAGCTGTTTTCTGCATTGGTGTTGCCTCTAATTGACATAATTTGTAGACTGGTGACCATGCTTTGTGAAAACCAACCTTGCACTTGGCACAGATCCCTGCAAGTTAATCTGACATAGAGCTAATGATGTAAATGATCACTAATGTGTTGTCTGATAATTAGGCATAAATAGGCTTAATTATCTCAACAGGTTGAGATGATGAGATCAGTTTTGTAGAGATGGTAGCCCTATGGGAAAGTCTTTCACTTTGGATCAAAATGAAATTCACAAATATGGATTTAGGGAAATCCAATCAATCAGCAACGAGTATAGAAATTTAGCACTTGTAAGTCCACTTCTGAGTATACACTCAAAAGAATTGGAAGCAGAAACTTGAACAGATACTTGTATATCCATGGTCACGGCAGCATTATTCACGGTAGCTAAAAGGTAGAAGCAACGCAGGTGTCTATCCACAGATGAATGGAAAAACAAAAATGATATATACGTACAGTTGAACAGTGTCCAGTTTTACAAAGGAAGGACATTCTGACACATGCTGTTAAGTTGGATGAAGTTTGAGAACATTATGCTAAGTGAAATAAGCCAGTAACAAAACCATGAATACTGTTTGATTCCACTTACACGAGGTACCTAGAGTAGTCAAATTCATAGAAACAGAAAATGGAATGGTGGCTGCCAGGGACTGGGGGGAGAAGAGGATGGGAAGATATTGTTTAACAGGTGCACAGTTTCACTTTTGCAAGATGAAGAGTTCTAGAGATAGGTAGGCAATGGAAATAGTTGCTTAACAATATTAATGTCCTTAAAACCACTGAACTTTACACTTAAAAAATGGTTAGAATGGTAAATTTTGTGTTATATGTATTTTAGCACAATTTTTTTTTTAAACTTAGCATTTGTTTTCATTTATTTATTTATTTTTTTGATACAGAGTCTCACTCTGTTGCCCAGGCTAGAGTGAGTGCTGTGGCATCAGCCTAGCTCACAGCAACCTCAAACTCCTGGGCTCAAGCAATCCTGGTGCCTCAGCCTCCCAAGTAGCTGGGACTACAGGCATGCGCCACCATGCCTGGCTAATTTTTTCTATATATATATATATATATTAGTTGGCCAATTAATTTCTTTCTATTTATAGTAGAGACGGGGTCTCGATATTGCTCAGTCTGGTTTCGAACTTCTGACCTCGAGCAATCCTCCCGCCTGGTCCTCCCAGAGTGCTAGGATTACAGGCATGAGCCACCGTGCCCAACCTAAACTTAGCATTTGGGTTGACAGTGGAGACACAGCATTGACAGCTGGCTGAAGCTCTCCCACTGGCCAGTGAGCTTCCAGGTTGTACCTGTGAAATAGAGCCCTTGAAGACACAGACAGCCTCCACTTCCAGAGAGTTCTGGATGGTTTAGGTGGATAAGGGACCTGGCACAAACCCAAGTGAGAGGCACCTGGCTGGTGATAGGTCTGGAAACTTGGCTTAAGAAATGTGTGGATGATCCCAAGAGTTTTCCACGAGTAAAGAAAACTTAGTAGAATCTGATAGCTCCATTGGAAAACAAAAAGTGAGTTTCTTTTGTATGTCTTCAAAGGGCAGAGCTAGTTTGAATGGGTGGAAGAGTCAGTGTAAGATTTAAAAATCACTATAAGAGAGAACATTGCATTCCTATGAACTGGCTATCAGTGGGATGAGCTGCTTCCAGAAACAGTGAGCAGAAGACAAACAACCACAAATTATTAGATTATTAAGTATGGAATGTCCAATTTCCTTAAGTACTAAGTTGATTATCTCTGATATTTCACTTTAACACATCTTGTTTTGCTTTTTTATTTTTATTGTGAAGATACACCCTCATTCTTTCAAACATATGTTTTGGCTTGTGATTATCTTTCAAAATTTTCTTTTTAGAGCAATTTTTGTGAAACCATGGATAAGTCAAAAATTCATGTTATTTTTGAATGTGAGTTCCGTCCCGGAACCAATGTAGCACAGACAGTGTGAAATATCATCAAAGTGTTTGGGAAGGATGTGGCCAATGAACCCATAGTATGTCAGTGGTTTGAGAAATTCTATTCTGGTGATAGTACGCTTAAAAATGAGTCATGTGGGTGACCTAGGACCAAGATAGATAACGATGAGCTGCAAGGTGTAGTGGAAGTGAATCCATCTCAACCTATGTATGAATGAGTGGCAAGGTTTGATGTTAGTATTCCAACACTATTGGACCATTTGAAACAAATTGGCAAGCTAAAGAAGCTGGGTAGATGGCTCCTGCATGAGTTAAACAAGCATCAGAAGAGAAATCATCTCAAAGCTTGCCTTTCTTTGCTATCACAACACAAAGTAAACCATTTCTACACTGTATTGTTACACGTGATGAAAAATGGATTCTTTTTGCCAACCTCAAGCATTCGGCACAATGGTCGGATAAAGATGAAGTTCCAAAACACAGTCCAAAACTGAATATTCATCAAGAAAAGCTAATGGTGTCTGGTGGTCTAGCACTGGTATTATCCACTACAGCTTCATGAAACCTGGTCAATCAATTGCAGTGGGTGTCTACTGCAACCAACTGGATGAAATGATGAGGATGTTTGTGATTAAGCAGCTGAGATTGGTCAATAGAGACAGGCCAATCCTCTTGCTAGACCACATGTTGCATAAAACACTGCTCAAGCTACAGAAGCTGGACTTAGAAACTCTCTGTCATCCACTGTATTCACCAGACCTTGCACCAACTGACTACCACTTCTTCTAGGCTTTGGACCACTTCTTGCAAGGAAAAATATTCAATTCTCAACGAGCTGTGGAAAACGCCTTTGGTGATTTCATGTCCACTTCCTCTCCAGGCTTCTTCACTGCTGGCATAAGCAAGCTACCGTTAAGGTGACAAGACTGCGTCGATAGTTTAGGCGCATACTTTGAGTAATTGTACTGCTACTTGTTTGAGATGTAATAAACTAAACTTTTGATTCGAAATCAGACATTTCATATTTAATGACCTAATGAAAGGTAGAATGGGGTGTGTTTAGCTTTATGTCATTTAAGGTTCTTTCCTAGTCTGAGATTTTATGGTTTCAGCATTGACAAGGTCAAGGATACAGGGAGACAAGAAATGAAGCAAGTGAAGCTCAAAGTTGCCCTAAAGGACCTCTGGGCTGCCCAGGGCACCCCAGCCCTTGCATCCCTAACTGCCAGCTGGTGCCATGCCCAGGTGTCAGGAAACCCTAACAGTGTAGACCCTCAGCTTCTCTTTGGCCTTTAGCTGAGGATGTTGTCATTTCCCCCTCAATGTGGTGGGAGGCGGCCATCCAGTGAGGGGTGCAGATCAGGGCTCAGCCTCTGGACAGGCTCTGCCAGGAGGCAGCAAGTGACAGATGACTCCCCTTCAGGTCCTCCTGCCCACACAGACCCATGGCAGCCTGTCCACTCCTGGCCTGAGCAATGCTCATAACTTCCCTTCCCTCAACCCTGTCTCTAATCATGCCCTTTAACCACACCTTACCTGTGAGTGTTAAAACATAACTGATCCCTGCTCACCTCTCATTCAGCGCACCCTCCATGGGTACAAGAGATAAAGAGGGAAGGCAAAGGACAAAAAGATTCTCTTAGAAGCAAGTGAAGAAAGATTGATGAGAAAAAGATCAAATGGAAGGGAGAGGGTCTGAGAGTATTCTAATGCCATCCACTGCTCTGTCCTGCCATGGACATTGGAAGATGTCCCCTACCCCCCCCCCCCCGCCATGCACTTCTCTCTCCCTTACCCCTCTGCCTCAGAGTATTGCCTCAGGCAATGATGTGAGATGGTCACCTCGATGTTCACTCAGCTGCCTCATTGCTTTCTGCAAAACAGGCCATAAATATGTGTCAGCAGCCTAGAATGGGCTTGCTCAGGTTTGGTTATTCCCATGATTGCAGACCATGACGGTGTGTAGGGTTGTGGCCCCGATGCTGACAAAGAGAGAGAACATAAGAGGTGGATGGTACCTTTTGTGCCTCCTGGAGTCATCCAGCACTGGCTGCTGGTTGTCATCCCTTCTTTTGAGTCCTATTCTCACCTGGATGACAGCATCTGAACTGCAACTCTTTGACAACACAGGAAAATACATTTGATGAGCTATTGTGTTTGCATGTGACACAGCAGTACGAACACAGGGACCTGTGTGGCATCCATGAAGCTTTCTGGCAAAGAATGACTTGACGCTGAAGGTCAGAGTTTAACCTTTTCAAGAATCTACTTAGAGAGAAAATTGTCAGATCCAGGGACACTGAGCTCTCCACCTCATTCTGCTAAACCCTAGGGCCAGGGCTTTGCATGAAATCTGTAAAGGTTCAGTCCCTACAGTTCTGAGTTTGCTATGTTAATACCTCCTCTAGATCTTAGAATAGTAGCTCCTTCTCTAGCACATGCCATGGCCCTTTGAATTTTCCTGTATTTCAAGATCCTTGAACAACATGGGTTTGAACTGCATGTGTCCACATATAAGAGGATTTTTTTCAGTAAATATATTAGAACTTTTTTTGGAGATTTGCAACAATTTGAAAAAACTCACAGATGACCTGCATAGCCTAGAAATATTGAAAAAATTGAGAAAAGATATGTCACGAATGCATAAAATATATGTAGATACAAGTCTATTTATCATTCACAACCATAAAATACACACAAATCTATCACATAAAAGATTAAAATAAGGCCAAACACGGTGGCTCATGTCTGTAATCCTAGCACTTTGGGAGGTCAAGATGGGAGGATTGCTTGAGCCTAGGGGTTGGAGACCGGCCTGAGCAACATAGCGAGACCCCATCTCTACAAAAAGATACAAAAATTAGCTAGGTGTGATGGTGCATGGCTATAGTCTCAGCTACTCTAGAGGCTGAGGCAAGAGGATCTCTTGAGCCCAGGAGTTTGAGGTTGCAGTGAGCTATGATGACATCATGATACTCTAGCATGGGCAACAGAGTAAGGCCCTGTTTCAGAAAAAAGAAAAAGTTAAAATTTATCAAAACTTTACACACAAATACTTACAAATCATACATGGTATTCTCAGTCAAGAGAAATGTAAACAAATATAAAGATACTGTATTAAATGATAACTGCATAAAATTAACTGTAATATGTACTGTACTACTGTAAAAATTTTGTAGCCATCTCCTGTTGTTGCTATTACTGTGAGTTCAAGTGCTGCAAGTATCCATTTATAAAGGTGAGTAATGCTAATCATTTATACATGAGGAGTTTGTCTCGCCAGTAAATTGTGTATTGCAGTAAAAAGTGATCTCTTGCAGTTCTCGCATATTTTTCATTGTTTAGTGGAATACCATAAACCCTGATTAGCACCAGGGGAGCCATTCAAAGTGCCACTAGTGATTCTGGAAATGCTCCCAAAAAGCAGAAAAAAGTCATGACAACACAATAAAAAGTGGAATTGCTTAATAAGTACCTTAGATCGAGGTCTGCAGCTGAAGTTGCCCACCATTTGAAGATAAATGAAACCATTATTTAAAAAAAAGAAAAGGAAATTCATGAAGCCATTGTCACTCACAGCTAATCTAGCAGATGTAAAAACCTTACACTTTTTGTGAAATATCTTTTTATCTCATATTGAAAATGCCACTTTCAGAACAGTGGTGTCGTTCCCAGACTGTGGAGCTTGGGTGAGGTGGCATCAAAAATAAATCAAAAAAAAGAAAAAAAGAAATTACCATTTTTATATGGGTGCAGGATTGCTATAGGAAGGTAAAATAAGCTTACTTTATTGTAGAACACAGTATATGATGCATATAACATGCAAAATACGTGTTAACTGACTGTATGTTATTGGTAAGGTTTCTGGTCAACAGTAACCTATTAATAGTTAAGTTTTGGGGGAGTTTAAAGTTATATGCGGATTTTTGACTGTATGGCAAGTTGGCACCTCTAATCTCCATGGTGTTCAAGGGTCAACTGTATAAAAAAAGATCTTCTGGGTTCTATTTAACCCAGTGGAAGGCAAAAATCCTCTATTAGACTTTTAACTTTGAATGTCTGCCCTGCCCATCAACTTTTTAAAAGTACACCCTGTCTTACAGATCCCAGGAGCAGGACTGTCCATATCTCCAGCACTAGCACGACTGATTGGACCAGAGAGAGAACCTGGCTCAATGCCAGTGAAACCCATGGTTGTCTGCCTCCCAATCAGACTCGCCGCCATTATTTGAAAACTTAGTGGGGATTTTCACGAAGGCAGTGATGGACACTGGGACTGAAGGCAGTCAGGTCCAAGATAAGGAAACGGCTTGGGTGAAAACCAAGAATAGAAAGACACAGACGCAAGAGTAGGCTTCTGTGAAATGATAGCAGTGGAAATAGAGATTGTGTAGGTTGACAAGTAAATGGGAGGTGAGAAAGCAAAAATAGCAAATGAAGCTAATACTTCCAAAAAGTTTGATCGTGAAAGGGAAGAGAAGCTGGAAGAACTTATAGGGTATCATCCATAAGCCCAGAGACACTGGAAAAAATCAAGTAAGGGACTGAGACGTGGGGTGGGGAGAGAAGAGAGGAAAGTGGAGATTGGTAGGATAAAGAGAAGACAGATTATCCAAGAAAGTACTCAAGAGTGTTGAATGCTGTAGGATGAAGGGGAAAGGTGAGTTATGAGCATCAGGAAACTGTTGGGAACCTTATTTAGTATACTTTTAGAGAGCCCAAGATTTATTACAGTTAAGGAGAAAGAGGCAGAGAAGTGGAGATGATCAGACCGAAACGTGAATTCAAGTTAGTTCATGAAAGAAAAGGGAGCCCATTGATGAGGGCATAGCATTGAGGGAGGATGCGTGTGATTGGGTGAATGTGAACACGTTGTGAGTTTAAAATGAAAGAGATTTGAACATGATTTCTGGGAAGGAGCCAGTGGAGAAGTTGGGACTGAGGAAAGAAGGGAAAGAGGAGAAAAGTGGTAAAGAATGTTCCAGAGAAAGTGGACAAGACTGCAATCCACAGCACAGACACAGTAGACAAGGGAGGGAGAGAAGTGGCTGGTCAGCCTGCTCACTCTCTTACTGCTTTATTTAACAAATAGAGGTGGAATACCCACCATGAGACAAGAAATGTGCTAGACTCAGCGAATATAGTAGTGAGAAAAATGATTATGATTGTTGTCTTAAAGGAACCTATTCAAATGAGGGAGTCAAACACTAACTAACTATGCACTGAACTAGGACGAGTAAAGCTCAGGGAGAGAGCTGAAACTTGGCAGGGAAAGAGGCTAGGAGGGGCCAGACTGTGAAAGAAATTGTAGGGCACATGAAGAATTTTGGTCTTTTCCCCAGGAATCCAGGGAAATGTTTCAGCACAAAAAATTTGCATTTGAAAATGGTCACTTTGCAGAGTGAAGAGTGGGTGGGGCAGGAATGGGTGCTGATGGAAGAGAGGGGGTGATCCAGGAGTTATGATGGCAGTGCACACCAACGCGTGGCAGTGCAAAAAGAGCCAGGCTCACTGTGTGTTCTGCTCTTAGCTGGAGCCTCTGAACCCAGAACAGAGCCTGGCACATAGGATGAGCTCAATTAATGGTCATGAAAATGAGAATGAATGACTGAATGTGGGCAGAAGGGTTCAGACTTGAGAGGTCTCCAGGATTTAGGGCTGGGCTGAGTGAGTAGGGGGAAGTGGTAAGAGAGGCATCAGGTTTATGGCTTGTGTATCAGTTTTAATGGAGGTGTTGTTAATTGAAATCAGGATGAGTAGAGAAGAATAAGGTTTGTGGGAAAGGTCATGGGTCCAGTTTAAGACAAGCTGAGTTTGAGGGTCTTTTCAGATATTCAAGAGAACATGTCCTATAGGCAGTTGTATGCACTGGCCTGAAGCTCAAAGAATTATTGGTGGAGATATAAATCAGGATGGTAGGTTACCTAATTTAATATTTATATATGAAATATTTCTAAGTAATGACTACATTTTGGATATAGTCATAGAAGTGGGTGACTAAAGTTTAGTAAAGGTTACAATTGTCGGAATAAAGAAGGTCAAGAACACATGGGTGTCAGTTACTGGATTGGACACCCACATGTATATTAAAAACCTTCCAGGAAGATTATAGGAGTTGAAGTGTAGAGAGAGACCTGATGGGTGACAGATGAGACAAGAGAGACGGGATGAGAAATGGTCCCCAAGGGCTATGAAGATGCACAGTAAAAGAAAAGGAATTAGACTAGTTCCATCTCCTGCTAACTATGCACCATGAGCAAGTTATTTTACTTCTTTAAATCTATTTTTCTTCATGTGCTTAACAAATATTCATAACAAATGAAGAAGAGTGATAACAACCTGTTCTCTCTCTCTCTCTCCCTCTCTCTCTCTCTCTCAGCATTTCCGTGTCTGGGAAAGACGTTATTTCTCCTTCATTTGTGAGGCTTATTCTGGCAGAATATAAAATTCTTGGCTGGTAGTTTTGTTCTTTCTGCACATTGGGAATCCCATCCCATTCTCTTCTGGCCTGGAAGATGTCTGTTGAGAAGTCTGCTATTAGTCTGATAGGGTTTCCTTTATAGGTGACTAGACACTTTTCTCTTGCTAATTTTAAGGTATGGCTGAATTGATTTTCACAGATGGGCTCTAATAAAAGCCTCCAAGTGCTTAGAAGATAAAAGACATATTGTGAACTGGGTCATGTTGTCCAAAATGTCATCCTAAAGGAAGTCACTGTTAAGCCAGGACTTGAATATGCTAACTTCAAATTCTAGGCCCTCCTACAGAGCAGCTGTGCATAATGTTTAATAAGTCAAATGACCCTTCTAAGTCTGTTTCCTCAGATGGAAATGAGGCTAATGTTGATGAGAACTCAAGGATTTGGGGGTGGTATGTGTTTGGTTGGGGATAAGGCTATATTTGTTTGTCAGGCTTACGTAAGGTAATGTGAAAAGTACTTTCTAAACTAAGAAGTGCTATGGAGATGTTGATTGTTACTGATGAAAAATTTGTTACCCTTGCTCCTCCTTTATGATTATTTAACAGTGACCAAAGAGGAGGAATGTCCCTTCATTGCTTGCCCTTTCTGCCTCTGCAAACCTCTTTTATCCAGGGATTCTTAAGTAATGTTGCATATCTGGACCATAACAAGATGCATTCAGCTCACCAAACACATAAATTCTCATGGGGCAAGGACATGTTAAAAGAATTCAATGAAAATAATATCATAATTAGTGACCAAATAGGCAATCTCAACAGACGAATGGAAAGTATAAAACACAGGTGAAAATTCTATAACTAGAAATACAATAGCTGAAGTAAAAATTCACTGGATATTCGTATTTGGAATGTCTGAAGAGAGAATCTGTAAAATCAATTTAGAAATTGTGTTATCTGAAGAACAAACAGGAAAAAGATTGAAGAAAATAAGCAGAGACTTAGGTACCTGCAGGCCAGTGTCAACCAATCTGACGTATGTAATTGAAACCCTAGAAGGAAAAGGGAGAAAGAAGGGGGCAGACAAATATCTGAAAAAATATTGGCCCAAAATTTCATGAATTAAATGAAAAACACTGTCTTACAAATCCAAAAAGCTCTGCTGACTCAGGAAATATAAATACAAAGACAATCACACCATGACACATCATAGTTAAATTGTTGAAAACAAAACATAAAGAGAAAATCTTAGAAAGCAGCAGAGCTGAAAGACATCATATGCAGGAGATTACCAGTGGGGGCCAGAGAAAATAAAACAACACTTTTAAAATGTTGAAATAGTACAAAAAATGACCTGCAAATTGAGAATTTTATATTCAATGAAAACATGCTTTAACACATCGGCTGCCACACTAGAAAAAAAAATTTTTCCCCCTTGGGGCTGTGGTGTTTTATTATGAAAATAGAACAGAAACTTCAAAAACAAAATGATCCTTTCTAATTTAATGGAAAATGTGTTATTTTTATTGTTTTCTGTGCGCGAGTTATATACAACTTGAAAAATAGTTCACATGGCTCCCAAGGTGAAGAGACATGTGAGTTACATATGCTTCATGAGGCCCCGGGCTCAAAACTAGCGTGAGTTAAATACAACTCACATGGCAGTTAATGTGTTGAGGGGGGAGGGGGCTTAAAAAAAGACATTTTCAGATACATGTAAGCTGAGATATTTAATTACCAGCAGAATTGTAGTCAAGAAATGCTAAATGGTGTCCTTTAGGCTGAAGAGAAATGTCATCAGGATACTAAGATCTACAGAAAGGAATGAATTGAGCAGAAAATGTTATATAAACAGATATAAATAGACAAATGTAAGTGTATGTTTTCTTTGCTCTTATACTTTGCTTCAAAAAAACCAACTGTTTGAAGGATAATTAGTCAAACTGCAAGATGGGGCTTATAACATGCCTAAAAGTCAGATATGATAAAAATCCATGAATGAGGGGCAAATGAATGGAATCCTGAAACCGCCCTTTACAAATTAATAAAGAGGTGCAAGGTAAGAACCGTGGTCATGGCCTAAATTTTGCAAAGGCACAGGCACAGCTAAAAATAATGATAATGACCAGCCACTGGTCCCCTTGTTTGCTTCTCTACAGTTGCCACTCTGAAGTCACACAGCTGATGGTGATAAAGATTCTTAACTTTCCCTGTAGATAACATCACCTTTTTAAAACTTAAGGGTAGTTTCTGAGCTTGCCAGCAAGCATATGAGAAGATGATTAACATTGTTAGTCATCACAGAAATATGAATTAAACAACAAGATACCACTTACACCCACTAAAATGATTAAAATTTAAAAGACTGGCAAGAAAGTCAAAAAATGTCTCAAAAGCATGGAGACATGTTGAAAAGGCACAGAAACAAATCTGAAAAGGCTCCCAATGACTAAAGCTGGAACATTCTGAGCAACAAAATAAATAACAATGATACTGGCTTATAAACTCCAGTATGGTAATATAAATAAAATCCATAGGTCTGTGCTAATTAAAGAAACAATTGAATAAAATAAATAAATGGGAGAGAAGGATCAGTTCTTTCTAACAGAATAACTCCACCTAATTAGTGTAGAAGGAGTGAAGAAAGCAGAAAATCACTTGTAAAATACCCCAGTAATTTTTGTTGCAGACAAGATACGCCAATGGATGCTAAAATTATCACCCAAAAGTTTGAGTAGAATCAAGATATTTGCGTAGTCTCAAGACATTTTTTCACAATATATTTATTAATTACAACAGGGAAAATAGTAATTTTCTAGTAGAGAAACCCAGAGACACAACCTCAACTAAGTGACCAAGGTTAATATCACCAATTATAAGACATATACATCTGATGTAACCCATAGTGTGGTACACTGAAAAGGGTACATCAAATTTTTGGTATTGTTAGCAAAAATGTGTAATCTCAAACTAGTCATGAGTAAACAAACATCAGACAAACAAACCCACGTTGAAGGACACTCTATAAAACCACTGACAATTACTCTTAAAAAGTGTCAAGGTCATGAAAGCTAAGGGAATACTAAGGAATTGTCATAGACTGGAGAGATTCAAGAGATATTAACAACTAAATGCATGTATTCTGAATTGGATCCTCAGAATAGAGTTTCTCCATTAGTGAAAAACTGGTGAAATCTGAATAGACTCTGTAGTTCGGTCAATGATATAGCATTCTTTTCTACAATATTTATCTTAAAAAAAATAAAATAATGTTATCAAGGTTAATTCTAAATTTTAATCATACTACAATGTTCTAGAAGTTTATTAACATTGGGGAAGCTGGGTGAAGAAAATATAAGTAAGCTCTGTACCTTTTCTGTATCTTTCTGTACATCTAAAATGATTTCAAAATGAAAAGGCAATAGAGAAAAGATGAGCAATACCAAGTTTTATCAAGAATGTAAAGCAGCTATAACTCTCATATGTTATTGTTGGAAACATGAAATGTTGCAATCAATCACTTTGTAAAAATTTTGGTGCTTTCACAACAAGTTATTCATGCAAATGATCATGTGACCCAGCAATTCTATTCCCAGGTATATACACCCAGACAGATGAAAACAGTCAGCAAAGGCTTGCTGTCCAATGTTCATAGTAGCTTTGTTCACAATTCAATTTGTTTACATTGTATAAATTCATAATATGGGATACTCCCCAGTAATAGAAATGAATGAACTGATGCACACAACACGGATGAATCTAAAAACAATATGCTGTTTGAAGAAGCCAGACACAAAGTAGCATATACTCAATAATTTCAAGTATGTGAAATTCTAGCAGGTGAAAGTAATCTACAAGTGGTACTAATCAGATCAGTGGTTGCCTGGGGTGGGAGACAGATTGACTGCAGAGAGGCATGAGTAACTTTCCAGGGATAGGAAAATATTTTATATCTTCGTTGGAGTGGTAGTTGACAGGTGTGTACATTTCAAAAGCTATCCTCCGTATACTTGAGATACATGAATGTTATTGCATGTAAAGAAATCACAATAATGACTTTCAAAAGTGAAGAAAAAAGATGTTTTTAATATCTACTCTGTTCCAGAAATAAGGCAATATTCTGGATATTCAAAACTGAATAAGCTCCCCTGTCCTCAAAAAAAACATATATGTTGTAGAAAAAAACAACAATGTTAACAGGCTGATATGAAAATTGAGAGTTTGGAATTTTGAGTCAGATCACCTAGGTTCAAATGGCACTTCTACCACCTACTATTAGTGCAACGTTAGAAGAATTATACAACTTTCTAAGCTTCAGTTTCTCCTTTTTCTATAAAAATGACAACAATAACCAACCCAACTACTTAGAATTGGGAGGATAAATGAGATAATGCTTGTAAAATACTTAACACAATGTTGGACACAGAATAAATGCACTATAAATTTTTTCATTTGCAAAATTACAAAATGGCAGGATTGCATTGTTTCACTCATGTGGAAGCTGCAGCACTTTATATGGTGATTGTCACAGAGCAGGCATGAAGTAAATATTTCTGGAATGAAAAAAGAGGAAGAATCAGGAGGAGGCCAAGAGGAGAGAAGGGAAATTGCAGGCGTGTGTTGTTCAGTGAGAGTTCAGTGGGAGCAAAGCTGGCTTTGGTTTTTCTTCCCTTCCAGCTTTGGCGTCTTTCATCCCCTGCCCAAGCACTTCTTAGCAATGGTCTCTTCAACTTCAAGAGCATCAAGCATATTTCCACTTTCCCCTTTCTGCTGAGCCATCTCTCTGCCTCAAACAGCTGTCCTTCTCTTCCCTGGCAAGGCTGCCTCTCCTCCAGGAAAGTTTCCCTACATGTCTTCCATTTCTGAGCTGACATCCTAGAGTGCTTATGGAAGGTCATTCATTTGGCATTGTGATTCTTGCCACGTAAGGCACCTTTTTGTCTCTTGGTCCTTGCCCCTTGGCTGAGCATCTCTTACAAGCTTCTCCCAAGAAAAGAACAGAACATGGATTTACACAACATAAACAAGTCATGTCTGCCACAGACGGCAAGTGGAAAATGCAAACTGTAGTTTGCCCAGTGGCTTCTATTTTATCTATGAAACAGGAGGTGAAATAATTGCTGAGAGTGCCTAAAAAGATGTTGAGCAGTGGGTTTGAGGAAAGATAAATGGGAAAGAAAAGTGACTAAAGAAACAAAAGGGAGTGTTGTAATTTGTTGAGACCACCATTAAGGCAGAGACTACACATTCGAGTGGCAATAATCTATTCAGTTTTGGCATTTTCTGCAGCAGTCTTCAGTTCTTTGAGTGACGTGGGGACAAAGTTTTGTTAGATGCATGGAAGCATGAAGGAACAAGAGAATTGAAGGGGCTCCTTGGGAGGAGATCAGTTAAAAAGATGGACCACAGTGTCTATGCTGCATGAGGAAGAACTACAACATCAAAAGGAAATTGAATAATTGCACAGCTAACTGGTTTCCATGACGTGGGAGACTGGGTAGAGTGGGAATATGGGAACGAAGGATGAAAGAAGAGGAAGATATAGTCACAGAGGAGAAGACTTATTTCAGGAGGGTGTACTGAGTTCTGGGTGACGGCAATTTCCAGCAGTTAGTCACTACCGAAGTGCAGGGAAGAGAGTCATCAGATGAGCTGTGAGTCTCGGGCTATGTATACTGACACTGAAGATGCAAGATAGTGCCGGGACTGGAGTAGGGAAGGAGACAGAAATCTCCAGGGTTACAGGAGTGAGTGGGAGGTTAGCGAATGATGGAGACAATTAATGGTTAAAGAAAGGAATAATGCTGAAGGGAATGACCCCCAATTGAAGCTTCTTTTTTACTGAAGAGAGGAAGGGCATTTGAAAATTGATCCAGGGACTTGAGGAGGATGCTGATACCTTCCTCATCATCCCTGAGATGTTAGTTAAATGAGCAGCAGCCTCCAAGGATGCTGGGAATATACAGTGGATAGCCACTGTTAATATAATGAGAACATATTACATGGCTGAATACTTTCCGGACAACCTTTGTGTGCCTGGAGGACCAGGCTCCAGGAAGGCAGAGAGGCAGAGGGTATTCTTTGGCATTGTGATTCTTGCCACGTAAGGCACCTTTTTTGTCTCTTGGTCCTTGCCCCTTGGCTGAGCATCTCTTACAAGGTTCTCCCATGAAAAGAACAGGACATGACTTTACACAACATAAACAAACATTTCTTTGTTCTGTGACAGGAACAAAGAAATAGGTGAAATGGATTTGGTAAGAGCATCTCAGAAGGTAGATGGGAAACTTTTCAGGAGAGGGGAGCTATGGAAATTCTAGTCACAGGAGAGCAAACTCAGAAGAAAGTGTAGGTACGAGCAGAGGACGTTACCAAGCAATGGGCTCACTGCCTGATGAATGTAGAAGCCAATACCATGACACCAACTTTTGAGGAAAGAAAAAGCTTTAGGGTGAGTTGATGGGCAAGGAGACAAAAGGCAACACTCAAATCTGTCTCCCGGATCTGAGGGTGGGTCAAACTTTTAAGTCAAGTCTAACTGGTTCCAGGTGATGCCAGTGCAGCAGCAGGCTGATGGCAGTAGCAATTAGGTTAAAGTTTTTTTCCCCTTGTGCAAGCCTGGGCAGCCTGACTTGTAATTTTGACTCTGCACCATCTTCAACAACTTAAGCAATGGTTAGCTGGGCCTGAAGTTACAGGTCAAGGATGGATGGATGGGGGAGCTTACATTTTGCAAGGTGACCAAGATGGAGGAATGTTGCAGAATAGAATGAACTGGTCTCAAGCTGTCAAAGCCAGCCGTGGTAGCTCGAGTGAGGTGCAGCTGATACTCAAGGCTGGAGCGTGCTGGCCTCCTGCTGAGCAGGCAGTGCCTTGTGCTTGCCTCCCCAATGTCCTCTACCCACTTTCCTGGTCTCACCCCATTCTCCACTCCCCACTGGATGCAAGAACAGGATCACTTTCAACTTCAGAAATACTGCCATGGTAAACCAAACACCAACCTTGGCCTGTCTTTGCTACTATTCCCTGAACGTGGGGTGCAAGCCAGAAGTTTTCATTCTAGACAAGCCATTAATTTAATTTCAGAGCACTTCTTATTCTTTTAAATACTTTGACTTTTCCCTTTGCTTTTTTTTCCTAAATAACTTCACTTTTATTTGGCGCTTTAGAGTTTATAGATCATTTCCATGTAAATAATTCATTAGATAAAGTCATTACTGTGATTTCATTACAATAATTGTCTAAGTAGGCTGGATAGTATTATCCAATTTTTACAGATGAGTAAACTCAGACTTTGGGAACTACTTTTGCAAGGGCATCGTAGTTCAATGCTCTTTCATTGTCGCCAATGGGGCCTGTCCTTTAAATTGCAAAGTTGCAGAGCACACTGACAGGGCTGTTCTGAAGCATGTCTACTAAACGCTTGTGACGCAGTTGGGTGATATATTTAAAAATGAAACCTGAGAGCTCAGTAATAATGGCTTCCTGCCACTATTACTTTGTCATCTTTCAAGGACTTTTAAATCACTGAGAAATAGATTTGTTCTTTGCTGAAAATCACATGAACACAGATGAAAGTGACAGGAAACCAATCATGAGAATGACTAAGGGTGGTGCCCACCTTGGAAACAGGGAGTAGGTTTGGTGTCTTTTAAAGATGACAGCAAAGCAGCAGTCACTGAGAGAAAGAGTTGATGGACCTCAGTCAGTGGTTCGAAGATTTTTATCATTTTAAGAGAATAACTGCTTTTCCATCCAGATTTTAAAATGGCAGAAACTCCCTAAATGAGCAAGTCTTAGAAGTTGGTGTTTACCTGTTTGGAGATTTGGGAAGGGGGAAGAATTTTGTAGTTGTTTTCAATCTTATCCAAACATACTTGGCCAGAATTATAATAAGTAAAAATGCAGAGAAAAGATCCATCTTTTTAAAGGGAAATAGATATAGATCAGGAATTTGACATACAAATCATTATCAATTTGTAGTGACCCCAAATCTTTATTGGGCTTTTTAGTAGGTATTTTGCATTTTACAGCATTCAGTTGAATCTTATGAAATTGCTGGTTTGGGAGGTAAAATGGTGGTCAAATACCAGCCATTTTATATGGTTCAAAGTAATGTTTATCTAAAATGTAAGACAGTTAGAGCCCACACTTTGATACACACTCTTCTGTGGAGCTTAAAAAAAAAAAAAACCTTTAGTTTTCCTTCTCAGTCTTTTCTTCTTTTTTTGACATAGGTAACCCCTAAGACCCAACTACTTACTCCTCAAGAATCTGCATTTCAACTCTAGATCCTTTGGCTGACACTCCTATCCACATTCAGATCACGAAGCAGTCTAGAACCCATCACATGGAGAGAACTGAGAAACAAAAACAATTAAAAGACCTAAAAACCTGCCCAAGAAATTCTTAAATCCAACTATAATCAACGGATACATTAATGATCTATATGTGTCAATTATCCATAGTAATTTAAGTGGTAAATAAACATTAAAAATTCTGTTGTCTCCTTTGGTTGCCTTTTTTAAAGTACAAGGTGAACAAGAATAAAGTCCCTCGCTGCCCTTCACCGCAGCATCATACTATACAGGGTTTGAGGAATTTCTTTTACACAGTCTGAATATATCCTGTGGTTAGCTGGCCCATGTAATTAAAAATGTGTTATGTATGAAGAGACAAAGGAAATATTGCCATGGAAACTTTGATACTGAGTTTATAAGTATGAATTTTTCATTTGTGAAATTATAGTTGCAAATATCTTTGTCCAGAAAATTGGGATCCTTCATCAGAAACAAGGAATTACCTTCCTGTTTTACTAATTAGCTATGTGAAATGTTAACATAAACTATCAGTAAAGACTTGCCGTTTTTTCATGCCAGCTAAACCAAACTAGGAATTTTCCAATCAAAGTATCATTGAAAATATTTAAAACTCATATTGTTAAGTGTATTTGCTTTACTTACAAGAGATTTTCCAGGAGAATAAGTTAAAAGTAGTGGACTCTGGACATTTTGCTTTAGTTCAGTATAACAAATTAGAACTGGCATGCTATTTTAATTGCTAAAGAGACAAAAACAATCATCCTCCTATCTGTATTTCTCTGTAAGGTTAACAGAGACAATTCATATATATGAATTCACATAAATATTTGTTCAATCACCTTCAGCTCAATGTGTGTACTTATAGTGTTCCTACTAGTGGTTATATTTATCTATCGTTCACCTTGAAATAATGTACATCTAAGATTTCCAGCAGGTTTGGGCATTCAGTTTTTGACAATGGATTGGTGATATTCTCTTAAAGAATTTAACTAACAATGTTGAGAAATGAAGAGAGCAGGCCTGAGATCAAAATCTCATCAGCCCATGTTATGATTAACTAACTTGACATTTACATGGGCCAAACTTTAAAACCAACCAACTGACAGAGATTGCAACATCTATGGTGACAAGAAGCTTAAATAGAATGCATCGTAGGAGTGATATCACTTTTTTCTCAAATGCTTTAGAACTATTAACAATGGACAAAAATACAACCAATAAGGCTTGTAGTCCCTTTGTATAATTACATACATATGATAAATATCCTGTATTAAGGGACAGTAAATCTCTTTATATAACTTATATAAGAGATATATATGCACATACTTTATATATATCTGTGTACTTTAATTACACTGACATTAAGCAAATTATTTTTTCTAAATATTTAATTCCAACCAACCACAATTTATTGCATTAAAGTACATCTATCCTAAATATCATTTTAATTCATTCTACAGTAATAGTTTTATCACTATTATCTGTAAATTCATGCCTGAATTTGTCAAGTTCACAAAAATTTTGAAATGAATGTTATCTAGGAACTGGATTTAGACAACCCATGAATATTACATTTAAACACTCTGTGAGTGATATAAACAGTGAAAAAGCACACAATGACAATTGATCACTACCAAACTGAGTTGGAATTTAACCAGGCATTTTGTTGAATTCAATCCGATTTTTCTTAATGTCCTCTTGCTCTATTTTAACTAGATGAAATACTTCTTTGACTTCTATATGAATTTTTTTTCTTTTTTTTTTTTCTATATGAATTTTTATTTAACATATAGTCATAACTAAGAATCTTACTATCTGTTCAATTTCCACTTGTTAGCTTGCCTTCCACCTTCACTCCAGAAGTCCCTTGTAGGCTGTATATAAAACAAAAGGCACAGAAATACAGAACAGGTTAAAAAGTATACAAATGATATCTCAGCTATGTCAAAGTACAGAATAGAGGACCCAGTAAAGATTGTCACTTACACGGTCATTAGCTTTTTAACAAGGGAACCAAAGCAATCCAATGGGAAAGTCTTTTTAAGAAATAATCCAGGAATATCTGGATATCCATATTTTTAAAAAATGAACCTTGGTCTCTATCTCTTGTCATATACAAAAGTTGATCTGCAATAGATCATATCATATCATAAAATGACAGATCATGATTTTACATATACTAAATGTAAAATCTAAAATCATAACGCTTTTAAAGAAAATAGGAGAATCTCTTCATTATTTCATGTGATCTTTAATTTTATGTGTCCACTTGGCTAAGCCACAGCACTCTACTCAGATATTTGTCAAACACCAGTCTAAATGTTGCTATGAAGGTATTTTTTAGATGAGGTTAACATTTAAATCAGTAGACTTTGAGTAAAGCAGATGCCCTCTGTAATACAGTAGACTTCATCTAATCAGTTAAGGACCTTGAAAGAAAAAGACTGAGGTCCCTTGAAGAAGAAAAGAATTCTGCCTCCAGATTGCCTCTGTCATTGAACAAGAGCTACAACATCACCTCTTCCTGGGGGCTCCAGTCTGCTGGTCTACCCTGCAGATTTTGGATGTACCAGCCTTCACAATCATGAGAGCTGACACATTGGGGGGAGGGGTGGGAGCAGGGGCAATATTTGTAACCCTAACAATATTTGTACCTCCATAATATGATGAAATAAAAGGGAAAAAAATTAAAAAAAAAAGCCATTCTAACAAGAGAGAGAGAAAAAAAGAAATATCTCTCTCACTATACAAACACATGCACACACACCCTATTGGTTCTGTTTCTCTGGAGAACCCAGACAATACACTTGGGAATAGACAAAAGTTTCTTAGCAATAACCATAAAATAAAAGCAAAAACTATAAGCATTAGAAATTGTAACTTACAAAAATTTAAAACTTCTATTTATCAAAAGCCACTGTTAAGAAACTAGGCAAACCACAGATGAAGGTATAATATCCACAAAATATAATATCTGGCAAAGGATTGTCATTTAAAATACATAAATCATATAAAGCAATAATAAAAAGACAAATAACCCAATAGAAACAGTCAAATGATTTCAGCAGACACTTCACAAAAGATGATGTACAGCCAGTCAATAAATACATGAAAAACACTCAGCATCAGTGGTCATCAGGGAAATGAAAATTAAAGCTATGATAAGCTATCATTTCACATCCATCAGGATAGCTAAATTAAGAGGCCAGGAGTTTGAGGCCAGCATGAGCAAGAGTAAGATCCCATCTCTACAAAAAATATAAAAATTAGCCAGGCATGGTGGTGCATGCCTGTAGTCCTAGCTACTCAGGAGACCGAGGCAGGAGGATCGCTTGAGCCCAGGAGTTTGAGGATGCTGTGAACTATGATGATGCCACTTCACTCTAGCCTGGTCAACAGAGTGAGACTCTGTCTTAAAAAAAAAAAAAAGACCTATGACCCAAATGTCGACAAGAATGTGGAGTTGGTGGGAGTGTAAAATGGCACAAACCACTTTGGGAAAAGGTCTGGAAGTGTCCTGTAAAACTGAACTTACACCTCACCTATAATCTCACCATTCTAGGAGAAATGAAAATTTATGTCCTAAAAAAAAATTTTACAAGAATACTCATAGCAGCTTTATGTATCACAGCTAAAAATTGGAAACAACCAGGTGTTCATCAATGGGAGAATGAACAAACAAACCAGGAAGTACCCAAGCACTTGAATACTACTCAGTGCTACAAAGGGATGCACACAACATAGGGAGGGAGACAGGAATTGACTGGGAAAGGATGTGAGAGACTTTTCTAGGGTGATAGTGACCTTCTCTATCTTGACAGGCGTTTAGATAGCACATGTGTACATAGTTGTCAAAACTCAGCAAATCTAACATTTGGACATGTAAGTTTTATATAGAAGAAAAAACTATAAATAATCATTGAACTATAGTTAATGATATGTATGTAGAAGTATTTAGAGGGAAGTATACTGATGGCTGCAATTTTCTTTGCAATGTAAAAAAAATAAAATAAAATGGATTGCTACATGGATAGATGAGTAGAAATATGTAAAATAAGTAATGTAAAAATAAAACCCAGGAGAATCTAAATGAATTTAGAATCTGTGGATATTCATTATACATTTTTTGTTTTTTTTGCTGTGTGTTTGCAATTGTTCATAATAAAATATTGTGAAAAGAAACAAAAAAATTCTCCACCACACTTCAGTGGAGAATACTGTCAACTTATAATATGTGTTTGTTGCATTCAATGAATGAATAAAAGAGTGAATGAATGTTGACAAAGATAGGTTTATTTATTAGATACCGTTTAGGTCCTTGACACCCTAGTAGATACTTTACTTACATTAAAGCATTTTAAATGACAGTCTCCTTGTTCTTAAGAAATTCATAGAATGTGGTAGAAATCCACAAAGATACAGCTGTAATTGCATGAAAATAAGAAATTATGTACTCAAAATGCAAAATAAATTATTTATTTTGTGTCTCTTCCAGAATCCCTAACAAAACAATGCGATGGTCCTGAACTTGGATCTCATTATACACTGTCAGTTTTATTTTCCAGCAGTTGTTCACTTTCAACCCTGAATGCTAAAGAGCTCGTTCACTGTGTTCTAGGACTAGAACAGAATAAAGACAACATTTTCCAACTCAAATTAAAAAGAATGAAAAGATACGAACATGATGTTCTCATTATGACTTTTTTTCTCTTCTAAATTATTTTAAAATCTTTTTGCTCCTGTCACCACCACCTCCCAGTGAACACTAAAGAACAAAGAAGTGAACAAATGACAAGCAAGCAAATACTAAGTGAATCGCTTGGAAAACACACTTAGTTTTAAGGTTTTATTTTCTTTTTGCTCTGTTGGACTTGTTCTTTGTTTTGTAGTCAATCGGTAAAGTTTATTTTATAAGTGTAAGTAATTTTAAGCCATTTTCTAAATTGTAAATTCCAATCCATTTAAAAACTACTACCGAAGCAGTCTTGAGGTATTACTGTTAATTTAGTATGGAAATGTCACTGTATGCAGGATGAGATGCGATTTCCATGCGTCTCATTAAATGGTGCTGTCACAGTGCTAACTACAGATATGTCCTATTGTTGAGCTTGTATTTATGGATTTCATATTGTTTTATCACATGTACTTTTAAGTATATTTATTATCGTTTAATAAGCACACATTTAAAACAACTTAAATTCTTAAGTTAACTTATTGGTCATAAGATGGGATTAAACATATCAAGATTTCATGATGCTTTTTCAAAGGACATCTGACTTTCAGGTGCTACACCACCAGGACCTATTTAGAGCCATTACTCTGTTGGATCACAGGATGCTGACTTGGGAAATAATTTTCAGATATTTGAAATATCTGAAATAAACTTTAAGTTATTTGGCTGAAAATCTTGCGCTCTCAGGAGGGTGTTATTGTATAAAGCAATATTAAGGCTTTATTATTATTATTGGACTTGAAAATTGGAGGCCTGGGTGTATGGGATCTGGTCAGCAGGCCTGTCCCCTGGGCCCCAGAGGTCAATCTCAGACCCTGCCAGGGAGAAGAGTGCTAGTCTCAAGTCACCCACGGGGTGCTCAAGTTGGATGGATATCTCTCCACCTGGGGATTGGCCCCACTGTCCTGGAGTCCAGGCAAGCGCTGCCTGGGAGGGCTGGCGGGCAGGGAGGTCACAGTCTGAGTGCCCTTCAGTCTGCTGCAGGGCCCCCAAAGGAAAGGTCCTGTTCTCTGCAGATACCTCCGGGTGGTGGCTAAATTGTCTATCTTGGCAGCCGCGGGGAGGGAAAAGGAAGGGGAAAATGAAACAATATGGCACCTGATGATCTGCTTGGGTCTGGCAGCCAGGAGGTGCCCAAGGGAGCTGGGAGCCTGGTGCTCTGCCTGCAAGAGACCCACCCACCGCTCACTGGTGGTGGTCGTCTCTGGGCTGGTGTTGGTGAGTCTCTCCAACAGCTTAGGAGCTCACCAGCAGCCCTAGATGCAAGGGAGGGGAAATGTAACCGCTCCACCTCCCTTGTCACTGGTCTCCAAGCCTCTCCAGGGCTTTCTCCTTCCAGTTCTCCTTCACAGCTTCTTCCCATGGAGTCTCCTGTAGTGTCAGGCACCCTTAGCCCTCATCCAAGGCACCCTTAACCCTCATCCCATCTGTGTTTGTCTGCCTGTTTAGTTTTTTTTTTTTTTTTCACTTTCTTCTAAAATCTATTTTTCTTGCAGAGAATTGTTTGGCAGTTTTTCTTGTCTGCCATCTTCGACATTATAGGCCTTTTTTTTTACTCAATATGTTTCCATCCCTGTCCTTTTGGCTCTATGTTTTGAGAGATATCCTTGACTTTGTTTTTTATTCTACTCAATTTTTAATGTTAAAAGCATAAGTTTAATGTCTAAAAACACTTTATGTTCTCCAATTGTTCTGTTTTCATAGAAGTGTTATTGTTTAATGGCTGAAATATCCTTTGAATTCTTGCTAAGTCTCAGAACAAGAGCTCTTACTCAGTTACATTGTGTACCCTGTATTGTCTGTTTCCCCTAAGTCCATGTTTAATCTTTATTGCAATCTTTATCTTTGATTCTGTGTTCTCTTTATATATGCCTGATGTCACTTGCTTAGCTACTCAAGTTGAAGAAAGAAAGCCTGAGATAGCTGGTAGGAGTTGTGCAAGTAGGGTTCACCACCCAGCCTAAATCTCTTCCTTGATGGGAAACACAGATTAGGAGCTCTGTGTGGGCATGAAGATGGTTTAGTTGACTGTCCTTTGAGGGCAAGAAGACAAGGGGTCAGCTATTGAGTTAGAGTCCCCCCAAATGCCAAAAACCAGGAGAAATTTGTCTTGAGAACCAACATTGTCTACATTGGAAGCCTCGGCTCTCACTTCTCACTCTGTTCAGTCTCTCCATGAGACTTACTAAGGAAGACGAGGATGTTGGCAAACCTCTTGTGCTCTGTCTACCATTGCATTAGTAAGAGTGAAGCTAATCTACTATTACAAAGACTCCCAAAGACCCATAAACTCAAGAATTTTATTTCTATCTCACAATAGTCTAGCTGTGCCAGAAGTCATTCTGGGACTAAAGGTCCTCTCATCTTGTTTCTCCATCATCCCCTGGAGCAGGGGTCCTCAAACTTTTTAAACAGGAGGCCAGTTCACTGTCCCTCAGACTGTTGGAGGGCCAGACTACAGTTTTAAAAAAACTATGAACAAATTCCTATGCACACTGCACATATCTTATTTTGAAGTAAAAAAACAAATGGGCAAAAACACCTGCATATGGCCCGTGGGCCATAGTTTGAGGACACCTGCCCTAGAGCAGCACTTCTCAGACCTTAATGTGTGTAAGAATCACCTAGGGATCTTATTAAAATGCAGATATTCATTTAGTGTATCTCTGGGGGGGGGTGCTAGGTATTTTCCATCTTTAACAAGTAGGGGCTACAGATCATGCTGTCAGGTGGAAAAGACACTTTAGAAACAAGGTCCAAGCGTCCTCATCCATACCATTGAATTTGTCTTAAATTCTGTATTTCATAACAAGGGAAGGGAAGAGTGAGTAGGTGTGCACAAGCAGTGTTCTAAGGCCCAGGCCTGCAAGCGGCCCCTTCACTTCCACACCTTTGCCATTGGTGAACTCACAGTGTCATGCACACTGATCCCGCTATCAGTCCACTACTATGGAGAAAAGAACTGAACCTTGGTCAACAACTGGAAATCTCCATTATGTAGTGAGACTGAAGTGGAAGTTTGAAATTTTTTGGATTTTTAAAATAAGTTATTTTAATGAAGTATTAGGTAAGAAAGCATTTACAGTATATGTTAAGGTATAAAGAAAACAATAGAATGAAAACGGATATGCCTATCATAGAAGTTTAATGAATAGGATCATTCTCACTTTCTTTGAAGTCACTTCTGAACCCACCTCCACTTCTCTGCACTCTGAATTATGTTCCTCTAACCTGCAGACTATATTCACACTTTCTCAAGGCTCCCTAGGGTCTCATCCCATGATAGCACCAGTTCAAAGTCCGAAAACTCATTCAAATCATCTGACCAAGCTGGAAATGAGGCTCCTGGGTGCAATCTGTCTGCAAACCTATGAACTAAAGAGACAAGTTATCTGCCCCCAACACACTGAATATACAATGGTGGGACTTGTGTAGGATAATAATCATAGACATTCTAGCACCAATAATGGAAAAATGGGAGGTAAAAAAGTAGTCAGTAGCCCATAAGAGTTCTGAAGTAGAACAAGGCAAATGTTGGATTTTTCTTCAAGACCTGGGAATAATCTTTGGCAGTGTTTCACTCCCTCCTCTGGTTATCCTTCCTTACTTATGACGTGTAACAGGTGTTTGCAGATGAGCAATTTATCACCTGGCTTCCTGCCAGTAGATTTTGGGGAGGTCCAACATCCTCCTTTCATTTTACCTTCTGTCTGTCCTCTTTTGTCTAAGATGACAGTGTTTCTGCTGAAACAATTTTCTCAAGAACTTTGTGGATCTTGCATTGACTTCACATGGAGGTTCACTCCCTTAGACAAAATCCACACTCCCAGTCTTTTTTGAGATAATCCCTACTCTTTTCTTGACTTCTGCTGAGATGGCCGAGGGACAACCACTTAAGTTTGCTAGAGCCCCTCTACTTTGAAGGAAGTTTGCTAGAGCCCCTCTACTTTGAAGGAAGTTTGCTAGAGCCCCTCTACTTAGAAGGAATCTAAGAGGCACACCCTTGATCTTTTGGTAGGGCCTATTGTGTGATCTCTTGATATTTCTGTGCTTTTGGAATAGTTGTAATGTCAATCACACACTTAGCCTTTTCTCTGTGTGACACCTCTGGCAGCCATTTCTAACTTTAACATCTGTTGCCTCCTGGAAAGGCTGAAAATTTTCAAAATCTCCCTGTCCTTTTTTCTTTTTGTTGAACTGTTCCTTACTCAATTTATCTCTCTCCTCTTGCATATGGCGAAAAGAAGTCAGGAAGCACCTTCAAATCTTTGCTTTGAAATTTTTGGAGCTGTATATTCAACATTATCACTGACAAATTCTGCTTTCCACATAAACTCTGCTAAGCTTTCTGCCTCTACCTACCAAGGCTTCCTTCTCCTACAGTAGGTGAGAAAGAGGTGAGAAAATCACCATTAGGAACACACCAGGAATAGCTGTTTTAGACAACGTCCTCCTAAATATGCTCAAATCAATGAGTGAAAATCTGAGAACAGGATATCAAGGTGCTTTAAATTTTCTTCCCCAAGATGTCTTTCAGTTACAAAAGGAAAAAACAGTGATTCTACAGTAGAGAAACCTGACAGACACCACCTTCACCAAGTTATCAAGGTTAACATCGCCAATAGTGAGACTTATGGAAATCATGTACTGCCAAAGAACACAACATCACTTCTGTATTATTCTTGCCCCAAATGCATAATTTCATTATAATCACTAGGAAACTTCAGAAAAATGCAAATTGAGAGACATTCTCCAAAACACCTGACCAGTGCTCACCAAAAGTGTCACGGTCATGAAAAATGAGAACAGACTGAGGAAGTGTCACAGGCTGGAGAGGACAAATGAGGCACAACCACTAAATGCAATGCAGCATCCTCGATTAGACATGGAAAAAGAAAAAGGACGTAGGGGAAAACTGGTATCATTCAAATAGGGTCTTTAGTTTACTTAGTAGTATCATGCAAATTGGCAATTTCTTGGTTTTGATCATTGAATCATGGCTAAGTTGTTAACATAAGGGGAACCTAGGTGAAAGGTTTATGTGAGCTTTCTGTATTATGCTTGCAATTCTCCAAAGAGCTAATATAATTTTCAAAATAAAAGCTAAGAAAAAGATTAGCAAACAGAACTCAGAAAAACATAACAATGATAATACATAATGACCAAATTTGGTCTATTTTAGGAATGTAAGTTTGACTTAATGTATGAAAATTGCAGTAACAGGCAGCAGATGTGCTATTTACTCACTCTAGAGGGATGTCCAGGGAAGAAAGAAATCACCTAATCACTTCCCCTTGTAAACTTGATAATAACAGATCTCCTAGGAAACACACTAACGGTGTTTACTAGGAAGTGAATCCTTACCTGTAGAATGTTTTTAGTAGCAACTGATCTGTACCCTAATTATTTCTTGTACCTAAAATATACATTAATGTATTCATGGGGCATGGCTCCTGGAAAATATTACATAAACTATCTACCTATCTGAATATAAAATGAAGATTTTTATAATCAAAATCACTCCTATTTGGGTAGATGATATTCCAAATGTATCACTCTTTAAAGTTCACTTGTTAAAACTAGGACTATTGTGTTAAGATTTGGGGAGTGGCCTCAGTTATTATAGACCCCTCTGTGCTTAGCCTGTGCAAAGATTAAGAAAAAATTTCTGATAACATCTTTTAGGACACCAGGAATATAATGCAACTTCCTTGCTATAAAAGACCTCCATAAAATATATTTAGAGGCAAAGCATTGAAAACTTCCCCCTGATATTCTGAATGAGATAGGGCCTTATATGGAGGTCTTATGAATGCAGTAAGACATGAAAAAGAAATAAAAGGTATAAGCTTTGCAAAGAATGATATATAACATTTAAAACTAGGCCATGTCTCATAATTCAACAACGACATGATTCTGTAGATAAATTCCAAAAGATATAAAGATAAGACTTTTGATTCTAGGCAGGATGTGTTCAATCATGGGAGGCCAACATTTTACCTACCACACTAACTAAAAATGGGTAAATTTCAAGAATCAATTTAGCCTATGCAGTGAGACAACATACTCGGAAAGAAAAACCAGACCACCTCTTGGCAGTTGCTTGGGATAGTGTGACAAAGTGAATACTAACTAGAAGAGACCAAAATGATTGGCTATTTTTCCCACATGCAATGCTTCCTAACATCTGGAGATGTGTGTGAAGCTAGGGGCCTGGTTTGGAAAGACCGAGTGAAATCTCCCCTAGGTGGGCCTGAGAAACAAAATCCCATTAGAAAGTGGACAAAAACAAAACCAATCCCCCCAACTCCATCCTTTTAAGACATTTGCCTGATTTTGGTGCAGTATTGTATGGGTGAGATATTAAAGATATTAAAGAGGTAAACTCCAAACCTTTAAAATGGAGGATTCTTAAGAGACAGAACTATCAGCGTTTCAATTCAAATTCTGGAAGATCCATGCCTGAGAAATAAGGATGAACCTGATGTGGACTGAGATTCACTAAAACTAGAGCCAAGTCCTGGTGCTGCTCTGGCTCTGATTGGAACGAGGTGACATTCCTCAGCCTGTCTAAGTGGGAATTCAGGATGGAGGAATACTTACCAACTCCTGTTAGAAGGCTAGTGTGACTGACACAAAACTAGGTGAGTACATTACAAAAAAGAAAAGTCACAATGCCAATATTCCTCAGGAGCACAGGCACAAAATAATAGCAAAGCAAATCCAGCAATGCATAAAAGGGTAATTTCTCATGATCAAAATGAGTTTATTCCAGAAATTCATAACATAAGAGAATCAATCAGTGTTATGGACCATACTGATAAGATAAAGGAAAAATTCATATGATCCTTTTGATAGATACAGAAAGGTATTTCATAAACTTCAACACCCTTTCATAAGGAAGACTCACAGACTGCAAAAGGAAAAGAGAGTAATTTAATTTCTCATGATCAAGATGAGTTTATTCCAGGAATTCATAACATCAGAGAATCATTCAGTGTTATTGATTTCCTTTCCCTCATGTTAATAAGAGAAAGGAAAAATCCGTATGATAATTTCAATAGTACAGAAGGATATTTCATAAAATTTAACATTCTTTCATGAATAGCCAAAAAAGTGTTCTGGTGGAGGCTATCTACAAAATACTTACCACCAACATCATATTAATAAGCATTATAATAGTAAGACATTGAATGCTTTCCTTTTGAGCCAAGAAACAAAGACATCCACTATTAACCACTTCTATTTAGCATTGTACTATGGTTTCTAGTTAGCATAATAGGTAAAGAAAAAAAGTGTATGACCCAAACTTTAAAACCCCTATTATTCACAGATAATATAATCATATATATGGAATATACTAAAGTCCAAAATTTATTTGTAGTAAGTGAATTCAGGAAGATCATTAAATGCAAGGCTAATATGCAAACATCAACTGAATTTCAGAAATTCAGTAGCATCAGAGAACATCAAATGCCTAGCAATAAAGTTAATGAAAGATGTTATGGTAGGCAGAATAACGACCCCTAAAGATGTTCATTTCCTAAACCCAGGTACCTGTGAATATAATACCTTACGTGGAAAAAAAGGCTTTGCAGACAGGATAAAGCTAAGGACTATGGAATGGAGAGATTATTCTGAATTATCCAGATGGGCCCAGTCCAATCACATGAGTCCTTATAATTAGAGAGCCTTTCCTGGCTCTGGTTACAGAAAGAGAGGTAAGAATAGAAGCACAGTCAAGGAGATGCAACATTGATGGCTTCAAAGATGGAGAAAGGAGACCATGAGCTAAGGAATTCAGATGACCTCTAGGAGCCAGAAAAGGCGCTGAAACGAATTGTCACATAGAACCTCCAAAAAGAATGCAACTCAACTGACACTTTGATTTTCACTCTATAAGACTCATTTTGGACTTCTGACTTCTGGAACTGTAAAATAGTAAAATTTTGTTGTTTTAAGCCACAATGTTAATGGTAATTTGTTATAGCAGCAATAGGAAACTAATACAGATTTTGATACCAATGGGTGCTACTGTAACAAATATCTAAATGTGGGAGGATCTTTGTGCTTGGGCAGTGGGTAGAGCATGGAAAAATTTCAAAGAACATGGTAGAAAAAGCCTAGATTGCTTTGAAGAGAAATGTGTAGAAAGATGAATGTTAAGATCTCTGATAGTGAGGACTCAGAAAGAAGTGAACAGGGTGGCACAGAAAACCTGTGTCTTATAGAATACATAAATCCTTATAAACACACTGTTGGTAGAAATGCAGATGTTAAAGGCATAGCGAACAAGGGTTCAGGAAGAAATAGAGAACATGTTCTTTGAAACTGGAGGGAAGGAGAAAATACCATATAGTTATAGAATGATGAGCTGATTTCATCCTACAGTCATGTGGAAAGCAGAACTTGTTACTTACAAACTTGGATATTTAGCTGAGGATATTTCCAAGCAAAGTGTTGAAGGTACAGCCTGGTTTCCTCTTGCTTTTCTTTGTAAAATGTGAGAGGAAAGAGATAAATTGAGGAAAGAACTGTTAACCAAAAAGAAATCAGCATTCTGTGATTGGGAAAATTCTCAGTCATTCCGGTTTGTAAAAATATGTTGCAATTAGGAGAATCACAAGAAAGTATGCCCTGGATAGCAAACCAAGGGACAATCTTTTGTTAGTGCTTTGGGAGGAACAAAACATCACAGTATTCTGCCACACAGAGACCTCTTGGAAGGAATTAGACATACGACCCATGGATTTCCTTAGCCATCTCAACAGAAACCAAAAATAGACATGGGGTTATATAGAAAAGACCTGTGGATGCGTCTTTTGTCGAATGGAATAAATCTCTATGACATACACTGATGACTCACAATGTTCTTGAGAACTTTATACCAGCAAAAGCACTATGAGCTTGGACTCAAGGAGATGGAATAAAATGAATGAAGGCTACTGGAATCCCAAAATTCCACAGGCAGCAAAAAGGCTAATAAAACTACTCAGCTGCAAACACATGCGAAACTTCATGAAAAAGGATGACTCAGATGGCAGAGCTGACAGTCCAGAGGGTAAAACTCTGAGCCTAGAGGGCTCAGAGCTGTGACTCAAAAAGGATCATTCCCAGGACTTAAACCTAATGTTATTTTCCCAGCTTGCTTTTGAAATCACTTCGGACTGATAATTTCTTTTTTCCTCTTGTTTTTTCCCCTTTTTGAACAGGAACATTGTAACTGGTATTCATGCCTGTATCACTTTGTATTTTGAAAAAATATAACATATTTTCTAGTTTCACAGGGGCACACATGGAGAAAAAAAATCGCCCAGGATGGATCATACCCAGAGTCTCAATGTATCTGACTTAGATGATTTAGATGAGATTTGGGACTTTAAGTTGATGCTGTAATGGGCGGCAACTTTTAAGGATATCGGGTTGAAGTGAACACATTTTGCATATAGGACAGGTGTGAATCTTTGAGGACCAGGAGGTGGACTGTGGTATCCACATGTAGTGAGTATCTAAATCCTCTGTCCAACCACAAACAAGGAACTGAGATAACAATCATGTGAGTGGGCTTGAAAGTGGAGCTTGATGATGACTTCAAATGACTATCACTCCAGCCAGGAGTTTTACTGAAGCCTCATGAATGACTCTGAGCCAGAACCACTTAGCTAAGATTTATGGCCGCCAGAAACTATGTGAAATAATTACTATTTATTATTTTAAATTGCTAAGTTTTAGGGCAATTTGCTATGTAACAACAGATAATTAGTATCATAATTTAATCATTTTATTTAAAAAGTAAGGAAAGTACAATCCAGGCGCCCATCTATTGATAAATGAATAAAGCGTGTTAGGTCCACACAATGGAATATTATTCAGTCGTGAAAAAAGATGAGCTCATGATACATGCTGCCTCATAGATTAACCTTGAAAACATTAGGCTGAATGAACTAAGACAGACACAAAAGACCACATAATGTATGATTCCATTTATACAGAGTGTCCCAAATAGGGATATCCATAGAGATAGAAATAGAATAGTGGTTTCCAGGGACTAGGGGAGGGAAAATGGGGAGTGTTTGCTAATAGGTACAAGACTTCTCTTGGGGTAGTGAAAATGTTCTGGAATTAGATAGTGGTTGATGATTGCAAATATACTAAAACCCGCTAAATTGCATACTTTTTTTTAAAAAAGGGTGAGTCTTATGGTATGTGAATTATATTTTGATTATGAAGAGAAGGGAAGGGAGAAAAGGAAGATAAGAAAAGTCTTTTTACAGATGCAAAAGTTAGCACTAGGTCAGAATTAAGTATTTTTGTTTGTTTTTTAGTTAAATGATGCAAAAACAGTAGCAAGGTGGGATGGCAGTGGAAGGGAGGGAAAAAAAGGAAAAGTTAAGAAAAATTATTGAAGACTGTGTTTCCATCATGATATTTAATCAGCAGAGTTAAAAAACTCAAGTTAATTGAAAATACTTTTTTAATATATAGACTTTATGTAACACCTTCAGGACTAACAACTGAGACTGAAGCATAGGGGCCATGGTTTTACAAATATTGCAGAAACATAAGACATGGTCTCTGAAATCAGGGCACTTGCAATTTATTTTGGAGGAGAAGGTTAACAAATAGGTAATACAGTAGGATACTATAACTTGAATGCTAAGTTGCAGAACACAAACTGTAAATCTGTAGGACCTTAGAAAGAAAGATCGAAGAGGGCGATTTGAATCAGTGCATCTCCATCCTTTGCTTTTCTAGTAATTTTGTCTTTTATAGGAATCCGAGGGACAGGCAGATATCTTAATTGTACATAATGGCTGTTCCACCAACTCCCACTAAATTCTGACTAAGTCATCAAATATTAAAATCAGACCAAAGCTAGGTTTAAATTTTTAAAAGTAGTACATGTTTACAAGGTGTACAAAACTTTAGAAAATATGTTACTCCTCCCATATATTTGGATATAAGTTCTTGAAGCCTCTAAATGATTTTGTACCCCCTGCCCCGATTTCTACCTATGTCTTACACATAGTAAGAAGCTGATGCATCAGTTATTGACTGCTGAAACCCAAGCCTTTCTGGAGTTTACCCCTTATTAACCCTTTCTAAGTGTTTAGCATTGCAATCACTTCTTTCAGAAAAATGCTTAAAGCAGTGTTTCTCTGGTTTGAAAACTTATGTCCCGTGAATACCACAGGTTATATTTAACTGCAGTTTTACAGGAACTTAGAATATGTGAGATATGAAAATTCTGGAGATTCCAGTGGAACAGGTTTTCCTTCTGAGAACATACTTCTGATTGTCCCCGCTGTGTTGTCTGCAGCCTTCCTTCTGAATGTTTACATACCAGCTGTACCTGCACGTTGCTTTGTTGGTTAAAGAGAGATCATTTCATGCCACGCAAAGCCAAACCATTATGGAAAATTTTAAATGAATACAAATCAGACTTCTCATGATCAATTTTGGTTTTCAAATCTTTTTGAGTTCTCTTAAGTCTATTATACTCATATTTGGAGTCCAATGCTGCTATATTGGGACAAGAACCTGAGGAATGGCCGTTGGACATGCCTTCTTGGGAGTCAGCATAGCGTATCGGTTCAGAGCAAGGACACTGCAGCAAGACCCCAACTCTGCTACTTACTAACTACTTGACCTTAATTTGTCTGTGCCTTGCTTTCCTTATCTGTAAAATATTAATAGGTACCTTAATGGCACACCAATGTGTTAGGCTTGTTTTAAGTATTTACTAACACGACATATGTAAAGCACTCAGAGAAGGACTTACACACAGTAAGAGTTATATAAGTATTAGCTAGTATTATTAATCTATCTGGAAATGAGACATCTAATGAAACAATTTGAAAATCTCTTCCCCCTTACGTTCTTACCCCATTTCCCCTTTTCCCTTCCTCTTGCATTTCTTTGATTTAATCTCTTAAATCTCTGCTGAATTGCTTTATGCTGAAGCTGGGAAATGAGGAACCCCTAAAAAGGTAATATTGAAAGCATATTCAGTGAGTCTGATGTTATAACCAGGAAATTAAACTTTGAAGTTGTTGTTCTGTCTTGAAATTATTTTCCTTATTCTTAACTTTAGAAAAATGAGAGGTCTACTTTGAACAGGCACATTTGACTGCAGAGGAAATTGCTTTGCTTTCTGAGGGTTGAAAATCTGAATGCGTTTTTATAACATTAAAACATGTCATCCCATCTCCGTTTCTCACAACCTGCTGTCTAAGGAGAACACACACTCTATTTGCTCTGCTTTAAGAAATAAAGACTAAGAAAATTCCCTTCACCACATACAATCATCCCAACTTGCTCTTATTTTGGAGTTTTAAAAGCAACCTAATCATTACAGGTGCAATTTAAAAATGATCACGTGCCGTTGGAAAAATGGCACCAATAGACTTATTTGATGCTGGGTTGCCACAAACCTTCAATTTGTAAAAACTGCAATATCTATGATGCACAATAAAGTGAAGTACAATAAAACAAGGTATCCTTGTATGTGAAATTATAGATGGAAACTAGCTTTGGGGATGAAAAGGACATTATAAGGACATGACATCACAATTTTAAATGTTGTTTCTTTGTTTTTAGATCATGCTAGAATTTGAATAGTGACTTGCTATTGTATTCCCAATTCTTTTCCACATATGGAACACAGAAGTAGTTATATTGCAACTAGAAAAAAAAAATAACTGGAAGGCAGTGATAAGTTTTAATCACCATGGTAACCCAGCAGTGTGCATATATGAAAAATCTAATAGTACCATCGCAGTACCCTGTATGCATAAAGATAGGGTTTAGGAATCTTGCTCTAGGAAGAATAACAGAAAAACGCAGGCTCATTCACTCCATCACTATTTTTTTTGAGAGCTCTCTAGAGTAAAAGGCAAGCTTTGCGTGAGATGAAGAGTTAGGGGGGAAAAAAAGAAAAAGAAAAGAGTTTCATGCCTTAGGGGCTTTCCCTGTAGTTCACTTACTGGTGAATTTATTACATTGTTTGACTTTCAATTAACTTTCCCTTACAATTAATTATCCCAACTATTCTGTAAGTCCAGGACTGTGCTAGGAACTAATCAAAAAGAAGTAATAGACTATGTCCTCTAATGGAAACTTAAATATGGTACAAGACATTATATCATTAAGTCCAAAAGGTGTTTTGTTCCTTATTTTCAATGTTCTCAAATTCATGTGCCTCAAAGGAAGAGAGAGTGTCTCATTTATCTTTATATTTCCAATAGCTAATACTGTACTTGACACCATGGTAAAGATTCAGTAAATGTATGTTGAAGGAGTGAACACATTTCTTCAAAAAGCTAAGCCTACCTCTGAGCAAACAATTCATTTCCCAGGCACTATGCCAGCCTGATGCAGAATTAGAACTTTCTTCTAGCTTTTTAACTATTCTTAATAACAAATTGCAATAACTATAACCAAATCTTAGCAAATCTTTCTGATCATTATTTGTTTTCTGAAATACTTAATTTTCTTAGGAAGAGTTAATAAAGCCTGGAAATCATAGAAATCAGAAGAAATAGGATTATAGCTCTAACTTAACCTCATAGCTGTCTTTTGGTGATAGCTTAATAATATGTTAATCATCTTTGCTTTGGTTACATACTGTCAAGTTCAAGCAAATATACACCAAACCGCTGAACATGAATAAATCTATAGAAAGATTTTTTGCTTCCAGAACCTGTAGAGAAAATCATATTGTTTTTTAAAATGTATAATGTTGCCTTTAATACAGTTATCACATTATTCCATGAATTTAGTGGAGCATTGTTAATGAAGTATGCAAGACCTAAAGCAAGTTCTTAGCCAAGTGAACATTTAGAAAGGTGCTTTTTCCTCCTCTTTGCAAGTATGGAGTGTATCCCAGAAAACAAGCAAAGTTTTGTAGGAGTTGCAAACCCAAGTATCCCCCTGATACGCCTGAGCACCTTTTATCAGAAGCCAGGACAGCATAGGAGACTTGGCAAACGTGGGGTGAGTTGGAGCTGACTGTTGGTCCCCCAGCACTGAGACACTCAGGATTTCAGGAAATAAGTTTCACCTCTCAACACATTTTTCCTCATTCTGTCTGGCAAAAAAACTCACTCCAAGCCAGGGGACATTGACACAGCCAATGGGGACATTGACATCAACTCACAGCCAGGGGACATTGACATCAGACCACACAGACAAGAGTGAATGTGAATCCTTTGGTCAAATGTTTTCATCCACATTTGCACAGGTGAATTTCTTTCCTGCTGTGTCCTTTAAAACCTGTCCATATTCTTCTCTCAAGCACGAACACGAAGTTGGGGGCCAATAAGGTATTAATTATTGAGAAATGAAACAGCTCTACAATCCCTCAGCTAAAACCCTCGAGCTTTTTGTATTTTGCATTATTTTATATTACCTAATATCCCCAGCAGAGCTTGCTGTATCAACCCTGAAATCGAACACATTCATACATAACATTCACATCGAGTGGCGTGAAGAGTACAAGTGGCCTCACATTACTTCAAGTCAGATTTTGCTACCAAATAATTTTAAGTGGGTGAGATTCTGCTGCCCAGTGAGTCTTAAAAAAAAAAAAAATCAGTTCTCAGATCATTTTGGGTTTTGGATTTGTAAGAGAGGGATTATAAAGCACTCAGCCACTCCCCACCCTGTCGTGTTTTCCAGCCCTACCTCACCCCACCCCATGCCACTACCGGTGGGGTATATGACGCATCATATTCTAGAGCATGGTCCGTGGTCTTTTGCCTGCTTTGTCTGATGAATTTACCAAGATGATAAATAAGTCATATCATCCTTTCACGGCTACTGTATCCAGGAAGTGCTCTCATAGGATTAAGGTCTGCAGCAGTCTAGAGAAGGGTACCACTTCTCCCTTATACAGATAAGGACTGAGATTTTCTTGGGCACCAAAGTGTATCCTACAACCCAAGGACTGTGACTTGGCCAAGGAACAGGAAAGACCTTCCGGGCAGAGGCCCCTGCAGGTGCCAGGGCTGAATGGTCCAAATGCAGGGGGCTGTGAGGACTTGTAAGAGATTTGATGGGTCTGAAGCTAAGGATGGTCACAGGGACAAGGCTGGAGCTAAGGATGGAAGGAGTGACAGAGCGGGAACTCAGCATGGATGTGGGAACAGGGCAGGGACTAGGAAGACAATGTAGAGAGGTGGCCTTGGATAGTATACAAAACACATCTTTATTCTGAAGGGTGTTGAGGAGTCATTCACAGGTTTTAAGTAAGTGAGGGACGTGATGAGATTTGCGTGACTTTGAAAATGCTGTGGTGTGTCGTATAGGACATGCCATGACATGCATCACAAGGAGGGACTCTATTATTATTGCCTTTATTTGAATTATAGCAAGGGACAGGCCCTTCTGGGGGATATAAATGTTTGTCTTCCCTTTTTTCTTTAGCTGTGGGCAGAAGGAATAATGACTACATTTCCTAGTCTTGCATAAAAGTGTGGTAAAAAAAATAGAACAAAATCATATTTTGAAACAAGATTTTTATTATCTCTTAATATATCAAAATTACAGGCTTTCTATACAAACACAATGAGTGAGAGGTACAACGTTTGGGGGATGGTCACATTTGAAGCTCTGACTCAAGGGGGGAGGAGGGGCATGGGCAATATATTTACCTTAATATTTGTACCCCCATAATATGCTGAAATAAAATAAATAAATAAATAAAAATAAACAGAGAAAAAAATTACAGGCTTTCTTTATACAGAAGTTTAATTTAAGATCTTTATAACAACTGTCTTGTGATTAGCTGTGATTAGCTGAGGAGGAGGGTTCCTGTGATCAACAGGTGGGAGAGAAGAAGGCTTCCTTCCATTTTTCAGGGAAGGAAAAAGTGGTTGTTATAGTCATAAGTTAGCAAGTTTCAAAAAGACTGTTTGGAAGAGGTGTTGATAACTTACATATCCTGGCCAGGGTTTGTTCAGTAAAGCACTAAGGATTTGTCACATTGCTGAAACTTTTTCTAACTACTGACATGTACACTGTTTTATTATGGAAGATCATAAGTCCTGGGTGACGGGTTGTGAGTAGCAATGGTGTTTGCGAGGAAGGAGCTTGTCCTTCTCTTTCTCTCCTCCCTGCTGAGAGGCAGATGGTGAACAGCGAGAGAGAGGAAGCCTGGGCTCCCAGCCCTGTGGAGATGCAACTCCACTCCTGGAATATTTATTTCTGGACTTCTGTTATGTAAGAGAATAGTAAATTTTATTTCAGTTAAGCCCATTATTTAGTACTGTCCCATACAGTCAAATCTAATTCTAATCCATGTGGGGTTACTGATAATTTGGGGTTGCAGTGGTGAAGATGCCAACTCCTTTGTTGCAAACACTATTCGTTTGGAAAATTTCAAGAAGAGGCCTTTTTTAAAAAAATGATGTTTAATTGACACATAATAATTGTACATATTTATGGGGTACAGTGTGATATTCTGATACATGTATACAATGTGCAATGATCAAACAAAGGTAATTAGCGTATCAACTACCTTAAACACTTATTATTTCTTTGTGTTGAGAATATACCCTCTCTTCTATTTATAGGCATTTAAAAAATACTATAAATCATTGTTATCTATAGTCACCCTACAGTGCTATACAACACTAGAATTATTCTTCCTATCTAGCTGTAATTTTATATCCATTACCAGCCTCTTCCTATCTCTACCTCTCTCCTAACCTTCCCAGCATCTAGTAACCACTATTCTTCTCTCTACTTCTATCAGATCAAATTTTTAGCTTTCTCACATGAGTGAGAACATGCATTTATTTTTCTTTACCCGACTTATTTCACTTAGCATAATGTTCTCCAGGCTCCTTCATGTTGCAACAGATGACAGGATTTTATTCTTTTTTATGGCTGAATAGTATTCCATTGTGTGTATACATTACATTTTCTTCATCCATTCATCTGTTGATGGACGCTTGACCCTATATCTTGCCTATTGTGAATAGTACTGTAATAAACATGGAAGAGCAGATATCTTTTTGACATGCTGATCCCCTTTCCTTTGAATATATACCCAGTAGTGGGATTGCTGGATCATATGGTACTTCTAAGTTTTTTGAGGAACCTCCATACTATTTTTCACAATGACTTTAAAATTTTACATTCCCACCAACAGCATATAAGTGTTCCCACTTCTCCATATCCTCACCGGCATTTGTTATTTTTTGTCTTTTTGATAGTAGCCATTGTAACTGGAGTGAGATGCTATCTTATCATGGTTTTAATTTGCATTTCCCTGATAACTAATAATGGTGACCATTTTTTTCGCATACCTGTTGGTTGTTTGTATGTCTTCTTTTGATAAATGTCTATTCAGATCATTTGTCCATTTTTAATTGGATTATTTAGGGTTTTTTGCAGTTGAGTTCCTTGTATATTCTGGATATTAATCCCTTGTCAGATGGATAGCTTGGAAATATTTTCTCCCATTCTTCAGGTTGCTTCTTCACTCTTGTTCTCTTTGCCATGCAGAGGCTTTTCAGTTTGATACAATCCTGTTTATCTATTTTCAATTCTGTTGCCTGTGCTTTTGAGGCCCTATCCATAAAAATCTTTGCCTACACCATGTCCTGAAGCATTTCCCCTATGTTTTCTTCTAGTAATTTTACAGTTTCAGGTCTTAAATGTAGATCTTTAATCTGTTTTGAGTTGATTTTTGTATATGGTGAAAGATCGGAGTCTAATTTCATTTTTTGCATATGAATATTGGGTTTTTTCAGCAGTATTTATTGATGAGACTATAGTGTGATGCCTGAAGCTTTGTTCTTTTTGCTCAGAATTGCTTTGGCTATTCAGAGTCTTTTGTGGTTCCATACAAATTTTAGGATTATTTTGTGTATTTCTACAAAGAATGTCATTAGTATAGGGATTGCATTGAATCTGTAGATTGCTTTGAGTAGTATGGTTGTTCTAACAATCGTTTTTCTTCCAATCCATGCATATGGGGTGTCTTTCCATTTTTTGTCTGTCCTCCTCAAATTCTTTCATCAATGTTTTATACTTTCATTATAGAGATACTTCACCTCCTTGCTTAAATTTATTCTTAGGTATTTTTCATAGCTATTGTGAATGGGATTGCTTCTTTGATTTTTTCCAGCTAGTTCAATATTGGTATATAGAAATGCTACTGGTTTTTGTATGTTGATTTTGTATCCTATGACTTTACTGAATTAGTTTATTAATTCTAAGACTTTTTTGATGTAGTCTTTAGGTTTTTCCCTATATAAAATCATGTCATCTACAAACAAGAACAATTTCGACTTCCTCCTTTCCCATTTGGATGTCCTTTATTTCCTTCTCTTGCCTCATTTCTCTGGCTAGGACTTCCAGCATTGTGCTTAATAAGAGCAGTGAAAGTGGGCATCCTTGTCTTCTTCCAGTTTCTAGACCAAAAGCTTTCAATTTTTTCCCATGCAGTATAATGTTGACTGTGGGTTTGCCATGCATGGCCTTTATTGTGTTGAGGTACATTCCTTCTATACCTGATCTGTTAAGAGTTTTTATCATGAAGAGATGTTGAATTTTATCAAATGCTTTTTCCGCATCTTTCATTATGATCATATGGTTTTTGTCCTTCATTCTGCTGATTTGATGCATTATGTTTATCAGTTTGCATCCTTGCATCCCTGGGATACATCCCACTTGATTATGGTGTATAATCCTTTTGATGTGATGCTGGATTCAGTATGATAGTATTTTTTTGAGGATTTTTGCAGCTGTATTCATCAGGGACATTGGGGGATGGTCACGCTTGAAGCTCTGACTCCAGGGGGGAGGGAGGCATGGGCAATATACGTAACCTTAACATTTGTACCCCCCTAATATGCTGAAATAAAAAAATAAATACATAAAAATAAACACAGAAAAAAATTACAGGCTTTCTTTGTTCAGAAGTTTAATTTAAGATCTATTATAACAACTGTCCTGTGATTAGCTGAAGAGGAGGGTTCTCATGCTCAACAGCTGGAAGAGAGGAAGACTTGGTATATAGAAATGCTACTGGTTTTTGTGTGTTTTAATATGTAAATATTATAGAACAGAATAAAAAAGTTTTATTGATTCCCATAATGAGGTTTATCTTTGTTTTACTGGATTCAAAATTATGGCCAATTCTTTAAGCTATAGTTTTTCTCTTCCTAATTTTGTTAATTTAACTCATCTCTTTGTTAGCTGAATTTTGTCATCAAATTGTTTTGCACATTTGAGAAATTCTCTCTTTTGCTTTAATTTTGAATGACAGCATTGTAATGAAAGAATTCCAAAGGCAGTTTTATTTTTTATTTATTTATTTTTTTTTTGAGACAGAGTTTCACTTTATTGCTCAGGCTAGAGTGAGCTCTGTGGCGTCAGCCTAGCTCACAGCAACCTCAAACTCCTAGGCTCAAGCAATCCTCCTGCCTCAGCCTCCCGAGTAGCTGGGACTACAGGCATGCGCCACCATGCCCGGATAATTTTTTCTATATATATTTGTTGGCCAATTAATTTCTTTCTATTTATGGTAAAGACGGGGTGTCACTCTTGCTCAGGCTGGTTTCGAACTCCTGACCTTGAGCAATCCGCCCTGCCTTGGCCTCCCAGAATGCTAGGATTACAGGCGTGAGCCACTGCACCCGGCCAAAGGCAGTTTTATTTTTCTCACTTATATCCCATCATTTGTTTTTATGCATACATTGCTTTGTAGTTTTCTTTTTTTGTTATACCCTCATCTGGTTTTTGTATTAGGGTAATGCTGGCCTTGTAGAACCCTTGTCCGACTGTTAGCGAGAATGTAAAATGGTGCAACCATGGTAGTGGTTCTTTGAAATATTAAAAATAGAACTTCCTTATGATCCAGCAATTTTACTTCTTGGTATGTGTCCAAAATAATTGAAAGCAGGTTCTGGAAGAAATATTTGCACACCCATGTTCATAGCAGCATTATTCACAATAGCTAAAATATGGAAGCAGCCCCAGTGTCCACCTCTAAAGGAATAGATAAACAAAATGTGGTCTATACATCCAACAGAATATTCTTCAACCATAAAAAAGAATTCTGACACATGCTACAATATGGATGAGCCTTGAAGATATTATGCTAACTGAGATGAGCCAATCACAAAAGGACAAATGTGTGTGATTCCACTCATATGAGGTACCCAGAGTGGTCAAATTCACAGAAACAGAAAGTAGAATGGTTGTTGCCAAGGGCTGGGGAGAGGGGAGAGTGGAGTGTTATTGTTTGATGGGTACAGAGTTTTAGTTTTGCAAAATGAAAAAGATCTGGAGATTTATTGAATAGGAGTGTGAATATACGTTACACTGTGCAATGAGAAATGGTTAAGATGGTAAATTTTATGTTATGCGTTTTGTACCACAATTAAAAATAAGAACAACTTAGAGATGACCCCAACCTTCATGCAAGAAAAGAACATGAGGAATATTTTTCATACATATATTACCATACTGTAAGGCCATTTGGAATTAGGGTATTTATCTTGAAATGGAATTCACATCTCATGCAATTGGTCTTTAGTGGGTAGGAGTTGTTCTAGTTTTCTGTGCTGACATGCCTCCTGGTGCCCCTGTGATTGTTAATAGTTCCATTTCTATTCCCCATCCCCTTGCCCTGGTTTAACTGTCACATTTAGCTCAGTGGCTTATTAAAAAAAGATTTACTGACTACATCAAAGCAAAATAATTCTCAGCAATAAAGAAAAATTCACAAAATTTAAAGATTTTATTTATTTGTAAAATTCCCCAAAGTGAGGGTGAGGTTGGAAGCAGGCTTTCATTCTTTAATAAATTCAGTCCTCCTGTGTGCCATCGAATATAGACTGTTCATTTTGACCACTTTCCCACAAATAAACACCTTTTGAGAGTTCACTAAAGAATCTGCCTTCTTAGAAATAATTAATAGAAATGTTTTGTCCAAATCTTACCATCCTCAAAATTGAGTCATCCTTTGTCTCTGATCTTTCCCCAGCAACTTCAGTTCCCAGCATTCTCTTTTGTTTCTCCTCCAAAATGGACAGGGTGTTTAGAAATCCAATGGAGTTCATAAATGAATGGTATAATTGGTTGAATGCTATGTCATTATATGCCAATCGATCGAAAGATACTTTATATCTCTACTATGACTCTGGTGCCACCAGTGTTCAGAACACCGTCACGTGATCATACTGTTGTCCCTGCATCAACTATGAGTAGTGCTCACTTGTGCTCCCCAAGGTGTTGCAGGTTACTTATAAGCTCTATTATGTGAGAGGGGTATTAGCCTTGCTTTATAGAGTGGGAAATGAGATCTAGGGATTATTCCTTCCAAAGGCATCAGTCAGCTCTCATGGTTCTCACATCCACCATGTACCCATGCTTTCAGCTTTACCTGGTGCTCTGTTCCTGACCCCAGGGTTCAATGTCTCCAACTAGCTTCCTCCTGTTGGCTTCTACACATCAATTCTCCATAGGCTGAGGTGTCATCTTTGCACCACTGCTAACTCAGTTATCATTTATCCATCACCTTTCTGTCTTCCCAAAGTGGGTGTGTTGACCTTTTCTTCTTTGTGGATTTGTGCCTTTGGTTTGTTTATTCTTTAATCCGTTAAAAAATACTCCTTTGCTGTCATGTTGGTATGGGAGATAAATTCATTTTTTCTATCAATCATGTTTAACTGACCACCTCATTGTGCTTTTAGTGTGAAAGCAAAGTTTAATCCTGAGAATGGTCTATTCAGAGAAAAGTGGCATGGCTGCAGAGCTTGGAAATGAGGAGTGGCAGGTGATGAAATGTCACAGGGATTCCTTTGCCCTGACAAGAATTTTGCACTAAATTCAGAAAGCAATGCAGAACTTCTGGAGAAATTTAATCAGAAATGCTTATGCCTAGGACACTGTAAGATTTGGTTTCTCTCATCTTTGAACTCACATTGAATTTTCCATCTCCAGCCCAGCACAGTCTTATAGAACTCTCTGAAAGGATGAAAATGTTCTCTATCTGCACTGTCCAATATGGTAGCCACTAGCCACATGTGGCTATTGAGGACTTGGAATGTGGCTAGTAAAAGTGAGGGATTGAACTTTTAATTTTATGTGATTTAATAACTCAAAGTTAAATAGTCACATGTAATTAGCTCCTGAATTGGACAGAACAGTTCTTGCTTTTAGGATTTGATTTTGCCATTCCCTAATTATTTCATTTGTGTCTGCCTTGTCATCCCAAACAGAGTCTAAGACCCTAAAGACAGCAACCTGCTCTAATAATAATCTTGGCTCACAGTTCAATAGGCCATGGCACAGAGCTGTAGCATCTATGTAGATGGGATTCCTGCCTGGTCAGATGCCCAGGGAAGAACTCTGAGCTGGGAGTCTGGTCCTGCCAATAACAAGCTAAGTGACTTGGGGGGGTTGGGGGGAGAGTATTAATTCATTGAATTACAATCATGAAGTCACAAAAGGATTATCAACTGGATCCCAAATTATTTGTTACAAATAGTAAACTGTCCAAGTTTGCAATTATATTGCTTTTATCAGTAAATAAGAGGAGCTGTGCATCTCTCTCAACTTTGCCTTTCCAGTACAATTTGAATGGCAGAGATAGGTTGCTTGGAATACCCTTGGGAGTCCATACTGGGAAAAGGTTGGGACTTCCTAGTCTTAGGAAGGTTGAACAAAGAATCTGCATGTTGTACTGCCCCCTTGAGGAAGCCTTACTACCTGCATGCCTCAGCCTCCTGAAGAATTTCTCACGTATTGGCCAACATTCCGAGTACAAAATAGCCTCACTACTCTGAAAATGTGGATTTGCCTGGGTTGGCATCCTTTGATATGCAAAGAAGGGACTTCCATACAGTGTGTTAGCTTCCTCAACCAATTAGGTATTTTTTAGGGTGGTGGAAGAGGAGTTTGAATTTGATTTGTAGAAAAAGAATAAATATTAATAGAATGGCCAGATGCAGAAAGATACCTAGAAAGACAATGGAAGCCAGAGAGCAGTAGAAACAATGACTAAGTGGAAATCAGCAGGGAAAGAGAGGGATAGTAGAGAAAACTGATTAGAAACAGTAGAGTGGTTGGGTCACTGTAATGACAAAGTATTAGGATAGTAAGTAGAGACAGTCTGGGATTAAAGAGCCTTCAAGATAACCTGGTCACCATATTGGCTTCTAAATAACCTAACTATATCTGGTATCCTCTGAAGCCTGATTATGCCACTGTATTTCTCACTTCCCAGGTGTCCTTACCTTCAAGTGACCCATGGACTCCTACCTTGAGGTAACCCAAGTACCTCACCATTGCCTTGCATGCTAAAAAAAGCCGAATACAGAAATAAATGCTGACTTATCCAGTCTCTCTGGGCTTACTCACATCAGTTGCAACATTTTGGGGTTGAGCCAGATGACCTTCAAAGCTCTTTTCAGCTGTCATTTTTATTTTGACAAAAGATTGTATTGAGGCAAAGTGGATCGTTCATACAGCAGTGCTGTAAGAACAAGAAAGAAAGAGAGGTCACCACAGTCTAGAGTTGTCAGGAAAGCTTTGTGGAGGGGTCACTGGCATAAGAATGCTGCCAAGACCTCTAGACAATTGTAAATTTGACAGTAGCTCGGTTGAAGTGTACTGCAGATGTCTGCTACTTCAATCCTTTTGTTTGCCTGTCTCTGTGCAATAACTCTTTCTAAATATGTGTGTGTTTTTTTTTTCAATTTATTGGAGAGAAAAATAAGATGATTACAATAAAGTCATAATTACTCCCACTACCTAGAGATAGTGATTGTTATAGATTGTTATAAATTGAACTATTTCTTTCCTATTTATACTATTTTCATCCAACAATGCATCATAAACATTTTTCTATAATTAAACATTTTATGAAAATTAGATTTTAATAGCACATAGTATTGTATCATAAGGATATACAAAATTGACCTAATGTACTGTTTTTAAAGTTTCTCCCATTCCTCAATGTTTTAAAGAATGCCTTGAAGAATATACTTATACACAAATTTTTATGTACACCTCTGATGCTTTTCTTGGTTGAACTACTAAAAACAGATGTCTTAGTCTGTTCAGGCTGCTATAACAGAATACCACAGACCTGGTGGCTTACAAACAACAGAAATTTTTCTCATGGTTCTGGAGGCTGGGAAGTCCAAGATCAAAATGGCGGTAGGTTCTGTATCTAGTGAGGGCCTGCTCCCTGGTTCATAGATGGCCATCTTATCTCTGTGTCCTCACATGGTAGAAGGTACAAGGGAAACTACCCTCCAGGGCCTCTTCAATAAGGGCACTAATCCCATGCATGGGGGCTCCACTCTCATGACCCTATTACCCCCAAAAAACTCCATCTTCTAATACCATCACCTTGGGAGTTAGGATTTCAACAAAAATTTGGGGGGACAAAATGTTCAGCCAATAGCAGCAGAATTTTGAATGTTTATAAAAGACTTTTCACACTACCTGCTAAACTATCTCCCAGAAAAATTATGCCTTATCTTTTTCTCCAAAACTTTTGTCAGTTTAATATGTGAATATGAAATCTCATTTTAATTTTTATTTTTTTGGTAATTAATGCAATGACCACATCTTCATATGTTTAATAGGTATTTAAATTTCTCCTTTTGTGAATCACCTCTTCAGATCATTTACCTATTTTTCTATTGCTGTGCTTATCTATTTCTTGTTGATTTGTAAGATCTCTCTATATGTGAAAGATATTATTATTTGTCTCTGTAAGGATAAAGAACTTGAATTTTCTCTGTTGCTAAAAGGGAAAGAGATTCCCTCCTTTCTTTTTTAAAGAGCATTTTCTTGGAATAAAATAGTATTTATAAATTCTTCCCCTGTCCCTTTCACATATATATAAATCTTTTAAAAGGCTAATTAAGTCACTTGCCAGCCTTACAACTCAGAAATATTTTTCTTAAGGGCCTGGGAGCCATCTCTTTGAAATGTAAACATCAAGGAAGGTAGTGTCCCTATCTTCTGGTCCTGGTGGGACCTTGTTCTTAGATCTAACTACTGCTTGTCAGAGAGATAAGAGAAGTTTTATTTTCTTTCAGATAAGGGCAATTAACTAGCATAGACATCTAGCCCAATTACTAAGTGAATGCTCAGCAAATGATGTCAAATCCTCTTACAGGAGGACAAATTACCATTAATCCTGAGAACATATATGTGATTGTACAAACAAAGGTCAGATTTCTTTCTGTTTTTGTAATCTCATTAGCATCTTACTTGTGATGTGCACACAGTATGTTTTAATTCTTATTTGATAATAAATTTGTTATCTTTATTTTCTAAATTTGTGGAAAGAATTTCCCAGGATTGGCAGGGGACTTTATTTTTTTTCCCCCAAATCACAACATATGTTCTAAATTGTTTTTGAATTTTGTTTCTTTTTTTTGTATTAATCAATGCACAGATATTTTATATTCAGATCTATCAACTTTTTCTTTATGTTTTGTTTCTATGTTTTTACTCTTAGAAAGTTCTTCCTATCCTGAAAAGAGGTATATATTCTCCATTCTTTTTTTTCTTTGATTTTTATAGTTTTAATATTTTACCCTTAAACACTATAGGCCATTAGGAATTCATTTTGGTGTATGGTGTGAGGTGTATATATAACATTATGCTTCCTCCCCCAAAATCATTTAATGATTACCAGACACATATTTAATTTCTTCACTATGAAGATTATACCTATTTTTAAGGAACTGGTGAGGGATGTGAATAGGGTAATGGCATTAAATCAGACGACATAGCCTTATTAACTCAGCTGCTTTGATCTGAATGTTCCTTTTCTCCCAAAATTCATATGTCGGAACCTAATTCCCAATGTGATAGTATTAAGTGACTTAATCAGCGATTAGGTCATGAGGGTGGCGCCCTCATGAATGAGATTAGTGCCCTTCTAAATGCACTTGTAGATGCAGCAAGAAGGTCCCACCTATGCAGCAGAACAAGTGTTCACAAGACACCAAATCCATGGCCCCTTGGTCAGACTTCTTAGCCTCCACAACTATGGGCAAAAATTTTCTGTTGTTCGGAAAGACCCCCTCTAAGGTATTTTGTTATAACAGAGCAAATGGACTAAGATATCAGCTACCAAATGTGTACTATTCTCATCCCTCCACATCTCTTATTTTAATTAGCTCATGGACAAACTGGCACAAGCCAGTTGTATAAAAGCAGGCAACTTTGTCACCTTTTTACACCTCAATTTTCTTGTCTATAAAATAATTTTTCTTGTCTATAAAATTCCCTTCATAGGGAATCCCTGAAGGATCAAGTTAGTTAATACCTGTAAAAAGCTTAGATCAATGTCTGATACTAATAAGCACTAAAAAGTTAGTCAATATTATTAAGATCATCTCATGATTGATAAATATATTTAATAGGGAGGTATTTCTTTTCTTCTTCTGGAAAAGCTGTTGTTAAACCAATGGAAGCATTCTAATTGTTAGCGTGTTGGAACAGAGGAACAGTGCTTGTTGTGCCAATCTGTTAATCTCTGTGCCTGCGCCTCAGTTTCCTCATCTGCTAATTGCTCACAGATGGATGGTGAATTTGAACACTGAAGTATATGGTGTGTTATTTTTCTCAGGTTGCCATAATGAAGTAGCATAAACTGAGTGGCTTAAACAAGAAAAATGTACAGCCTCCCCGTTCTGGAGCCTACGGTCTGAGATGCAGGTGTGGGCAGGGTTGAGTCCTCCTGAGGGCTGTGAGGGAGGGTCTGTTCCAGGCCTTTCTGGCTGGCGGCATGTCTCCATGTGCACAAGGAGTTCTCCTGCATGACTCTTGGCACCCAAATTTCCCCTTTTAATAAAGACACCAGTCATGATGGATCAGGGTCCACCTTAATAACTCTACATTGACTTGATTGGCTCTTTAAAGGCCTTATTTCTAAATATGACCATATTCTGAGATACTGGGGTTTAGGACTCCCACATACACATTTTGAGGAGGGAACACAATCTTACCCATAGCACACTCTGCCCATGCATGATGACCACCAGGGACAGCCATGGCCAGCAGCGCCCGGCTGGAGTCATTTCCACAACAGACAGTCCTAGTACTCAAAAGGAAAATGCACTGTAAGCAGAAGACTTGAAAATATTCCCAATTCAGTTTTAAAAAGGTTTCATTTTGAAGACTCTTTAAAAGGGAGTGCTTTACCTCTCTATAGGGAATAGCCTTTACTAGAAAAGTCATCATTTAAATTAAGTTTCTTTCTTCAGAAAGAAAGAGACCTTTTCTTTCTATACCTGTTAACTAAGAATAAATTCTCACACATGTGAACTCTATATAAAATTTAGAGGAAATTAGAAAGCTTTTGAGCTAAAACCCTTAGTAAAACCTTTATGTCTCTAGGAAAATTGTCTCATTGTTAACATGATTAATGTTAAACCTACATGTCTGGGTAGATTTTTCTCATTATGATAACAGACTGTGCTTGAATTTGATTTACCAACACCAGAGCAAGGATGAACGTGAAAATAGTACTATGGATAGATTTTTTTTTTTTTTTGCTCCTAAAGGCAGCTGTAAATCACACAAAGGTCTTCATAATAATTGTAGCCTGTGGCAATGTGACTCAACAAAAATCCCATCAATTCTACAGCCCCGTGGCTTAGCACATAAATTATTAGGGAGCTGGTGTGGAGAATTAGTCATGAGCATGGATAGAAACAGAAAAGGCTGTAGGAAGGCAGGAGAAATCTACAGGACATTTTGTCTATTTGTATAAGGGAGGGCGTTGGTGGGACTGCTCACAATCCTCCTCTTCCCGGGGTTAATTTGGGACATCTATTCACAGCATAAAATGATGCAAATGAAAGTTTTGAGGATCAGAGAAAAAAGTGAAAAATAGCTAAGGGACACCATGGAATGCAATTAAAAGTCTGAGTGGCCCAGGAGGTGTGGGCTCATCTTTCTTCACTTTAAAGGACCTGCACTCACCATAACATAATTATTTCATTTGAAGTCAGACAGACCTGGCTTGGAATTCTACTCCCTCCATTGATAGACTTTGTTTTTTTTGAGACAAAGTCCCACTTTGTTGCCCAGGCTAGAGTGAGTGTCATGGCGTCAGCCTAGCTCACAGCAACCTCAAACTCCTGGGCTCAAGCAATGCTCCTTCCTCAGCCTCCCAAGTAGCTGGGACTACAGGCATGTGCCACCATGCCCGGCTAATTTTTTCTATATATATTAGTTGGCCAATTAATTTCTTTCTATTTATAGTAGAGACAGGGTCTCGCTCTTGCTCAGGCTGGTTTCAAACTCCTGACCTCAAGCAATCCTCCCACCTCAGCCTCCCAGAGTGCTAGGATTACAGGAGTGAGCCACCGCGCCCAGCCATTGATAGACTTTGAATAATAATTTAACTTCCCTAAGCCCAGGGACGAGTAATGCCAACCATACAGAATGGCTGTGATAACAGAAATGTTCCGACCCATGTGGGAGCAACCAATAAATGCCCAGTCTGAATTCATGATTCATTAGCAAGCAAGTAAGTGATGCTAATAACAAAGGCAACACTAATAAGAATGGCAATGGTAATGGCTGACCACTCCAACGTAAGATTGGCTTAAGGTCCCATGAGCTGCTCAATCATTTGCACCCAAAGATTTCCACCAGCTCCCATAGCAGAGCTTTGCTACGTGGTTGAACTTCTGCCTCCTTCCTGTCTCTCTGCTTTGCTAATGCTTGATGGGAAGCAAATGAATTGATGAAGACAATTTCCTAAACTATGGCGAGACAACCATGGTGTGTTACTTTGGACTAGAAGGACAAAAGGTTTAGTGTCTTTCAGGGATGATGGAACTAGAGCAAATGACACGGACCAGAGAGGAGCCAGCAGCATTAGGAAGTGGTTCTTGTCACAGGACTAGGATCTTGCAATGGTAATTTGCAAAGAAATTTTTCCCTATTTAGAATTGTCAGAAAGTGGATTGCTAGAAAAATTCTGAAGCAATGGATCAACAGTTAATTAGCTATTTGAATGTTGTACATAGAGGAGGGAAAAAGCTATAATACAACTTTAATCACCAACTACACTGTGGTTTCCTTAAGGAGGTTCTTGTTTTGCTGGTTCCACAGCCACCTGGGAAAGGATTGTGAGTGTAGGAGGTGACTGTTCCACCCTGTACATGCTTCTGTGTAGACATAGAAAGTGAGTAGGCTGGAAATTAAAATTCTCTCATTGTCATCCCCTCAGGGGCCAAGCTAAAGGGAGGAGGTGGGAGCCATTTGGGCAGCTGCTGACATAGAAAATGCAATCTCTAAAATAATCTCACATTAAGCACTTTCAATGGAAAACAATGCACTTTCCCCAACACATTGTATTTCATCTTCGATTATTTGCTTCCCAGTTTGCTCTGCATAATATAACCTTTATTTCTCAATTTTTTTCCCTGTTGGCAATTTATAGTAGACTTTGCTAATCACTACATTGGCAGGAGCTCTTCATCCTGGAAACCAGCACCCTGGAGGGGCTGTTCATCTTCTTGTCGTAAATATATCCAATTCAAAAACACGTGTCGAGCTTTTACAGTCAGAGGACTGTACCATAATGGAGTCGGACGGAGGAGGACTGAGACCCAGTTTGTATCTACTAGAATATCAAACATCTTTCCAGAGGGGAGGTGAGAGTAATCCTAACAGTCCAGGGAGGGGGTGTGGGAATGATTCTTGAAGATAGCGGTACTTGAGTTAAAATTTGGAGGATTAATAAATCAGACTGGGGGTGTCATTTGAGACTGAAAGTACAGATTGAGCAAAAATGAAGGAGTGAAGTAGGCTCATGGATGAAACAATTTAAGTCACATTGTCAATGAATCATCATCACCCATTGAGTTCTTGGCTGGGACCCCTGTAACAAGAGACAGATCAAAAGAAAAAAACAAATGGGAGTTTATTAATATGTATCTCTCATCTCTACAAGGGAGATACCCAGAGAATGAGTAGTTCTCAAAGAAGTGTTCTAGAACTCTGGTTTATGTAACATCTTCACAAAGAACTGTCAATTTCTGAAAAGAAATGGGAAGACAAAAGCAAAAGACCTTGAGTCTTTAGGGGTGGCAAACTGTGGGAGGGCAAATATGTGGATAGATAAAGGCTGCTTAGCAAAGTTTGTTATAGAAATTCGTCTGATGCTAAGGGCCTATCTTCATTGATCAACCTTTGTCCTCCTGGTAAACAAGGGAGGAGGAACACCTTTATAAATTTGTGTCCTACTTTTAGGCAATTCAGGGAAAAGCAGAGAGCTTTACTTGTATCTAGCTTTTCTCTATTGCCTTCAGCTCAAATGATCCTTATGCCAAAATGGCATCTTCCCTTTGTAGAGGCCAAAGGAAAAGTTCCTCTTGGCTCTCTGAAGGTTCACTGAAAAAATCAACTTGCAAGGGGCAGATGAATTGGAGAAAAGGAACACAAATTTATTTAATGTCCATACACAGGAGCCATCAGAATGAAGACCAAAGATACAGGGAAAATTGTCCATTTTTATGTTTAGGTTCAACAAAGTATGGGTGGAAAATGAGTGGACAAAAAGGGTATGATCTAATGCTGATAAACTAAGTGGGGAAATGCAGCAAAGACTGTCTGTCTAGAGTGTTCTTCCCCTCTCTGAGCTTGCCTTCCTTCCTTCTGGGTATGAAGCAGGACCCTCTCTAGAACGGGGGTCTCGTGACCCACAGTCAAACAATTTAGGTCAGATAATTTCTTTACAGTCAGTTTGTATGCAAAAAGGCAAAGTGAAAGTTAGAGTAATATCTTGAGGTTTTTATGGCTAGCTTTGGGGAAAAGGGATTCTGGTTTCTATGTCCTACCTTATGAAAGAGAGATTCTAGTTTCTATGGCTAGCCTCGGGGGAAGAACGAGACTGAAAGACAGGAGGGAAGGAGAAGGCCAGAAAGATACTTTTGCTTCTGTGGTTGCCTCTGAGACCTCCATTTTGGGGTATTGTTTTCTGAGTCCCAACACGCTACACCTTCAAATGCTATCAGATTCAGTTTTAATTTTGTTTTTTAAAAAGCTTAAATCGACCAACCACAAAATATAACAAAAACTTCAACTAATGTGGGCGAATGTTCATACTGATCAAATAACAAAACGCAGTATACACAATTACAAGGTAGAACATCTTCATTAACATTAGTCTATTCTCGCATATGGCTACTTCTGAATTCTTTCATGGAGAAGCTTTCTGCACTAGACTGGTTCTGACACAGATTATATACAGGAAATGTCCACGTCTGGGTCTAGGCTCTGGGTCTTTGGGATTCCTCTCCACTTTAATTAGCTAAGGTAGCGTATGTGTTAGCGAGGTGTTCTCCATTCATGTCTCACAGGTAAAGGATCTTCTACCCCAGGACAAGAGAGAGAGAGCAGGAAGCACAGCATTCTGGTGGCCTGGCTGGAAAACAGACCTAGTTTAGTCAGTGGAATGAGATAGGGAAGAACTGAAAAATCCTATTAGACTTATTTTGTAGAACCAAAACCCTCACTGTTTTACATCACATAGGAAAGACGTATTTTTCTAGTCTGTAATTCTCAAACCCTAATGTGATGTGTTATTATCACTAAGAACCAGGCTATTTCCTGGTGACTCATTGTCAGCAATATTTATACACATATGAGCAGGATTAGAAAAAATATGGAATCATTTTCTACTCAAGTGAGAATAAGATAGCCCATTTTCTCCTATTTGTTCTATAGACAGTACATTCCATTTCCACTTCCTTTTTATTGCCTCAAATTCAGATAAAACAGGTCAATAGATCAATAAACGTCATTTCCTCTCTTGGCTAAAATCACAAAGTGAGTACAAATTTCAGCCTTTCAGGCACAAAACTGTACTGAATATCATAGTATTAACCACCCCATAATATCACAGCCAGATATGATAATATTATGTTCCATTATAAGACATGATTAACACTCATTTTTATGCCTTTTTTACGAAGAATTTTCTTTAGAATTATTCTCTACTGCAAAATTTTCATCTAAGTGGAAATCACTACAAATGCAGCGATGCAGTTAACAGCAGGAGCAACAAACCCTTACCATGTTCACCTGTTTTAGACAGAGCTGAAAAGTTCCTTGACGACTGTGTTCAACACCCTGCTCCCATTTCAGAGTCTCCCATGCCCAGAGAGGAGCCCAATCCAAGGTCGCCCCGGATATTTTTTAGTAGAACCGGAACTAGAGGTGGGCATGTTGTCACGCTGATGTTAGCTGAGTCTGAGAGGAGAGGTCGCCAGGGGGACACTCATTTTGAACAAGTGTATTTAGGGTGTCGCCAATGAGGGAAAGGAGGAAGAGAGTGGTAAGGGTGGGCGGGGAAGGTGGGTTATTATTTTTAGTGTATGGCAGACATTTGTCTACTTAATGGCTGAGGAAAGGACTGACACAGGGAGGGACTGAAGATTCCAGGCGGCAGCGCAGGGAGGAGGAATCAGGGAGCCTTGGAGGACGTGGGTGAGCAGCAGAGGGGAGGCGTTTGCACCCAAGGTCAGACACCAGCACCTCGGCCTTAGAACAAGAGACAGGTACCTTGCTGAGCAGACTGGAACAGAAATAAACCTTGAGGGCACACAAGGTCGGTGCTGAAAATAAACAGTCAGCATCCAGGTCCCCGGCTGTGGTCCAAAATCACAGTCACAGGGCATTAAGAGGAGGTCTAGAGCTGCTGAGTGACACCGAGAGTCCAAAGGGTGAGGTGTTCAAAGCTGCAGTCTACAGAAGAACAAAAATGCAAGGGAGCTGTCAAGGAGTTAGGGACCGGGAAGATAGGAATGGGGACATGGAGAAAAGGCGAAGAAAGGGTCCACCCAATTCTGCCTAGTATGTGTTCCTAGTCGTGTGTTCAAGCACTTGTTACATGTCAGAACAACCCTATGAAGTAAGGACTATAGTTACCCCATCTTGTACAAATGGGGACACTTAGACACAGTGGGTTAAATTACTTGTCGCAGCTCGTGCTGATAAGCAGTGCTGGAAATGAGATCACACCTGGTCTGACTCCAGAGCCCCAAACATGCCAGGATACGGCCTCTCTGGCTCCACCAGGGTCTACCTAGGGGGCAGGAGACACCACTGGGCACAAGAGGAAAAAGTCCCTGTGATGTCTCTATCCACATATAATGCCAGAAAGACAGGTGATCAAACCAGGTTTATTTAACTGAACAGGATTTGCGACAAGAAGACGGGAACAGGGGTGACTAGAACAGCATGTGTGTCATCTTTGCTTCCCAAGCCTGAATGTGGACAGTGAAAGATTGTCAAGCCTGGGCATGGACAATGTTACTGTGAGAAATGCATCTTCCCTACTCCTTTGAGGGCAGAGCTATGTCCGCATAGCACTCCTAACCTCACCCAGGGAAAGTGTCTTGTGTGCTTGCAAGCTTGGAAGAAAAACGAGGCATTATTTTCATCCTATTCCTCTCTCTCTCTTGAAAGGGACCCTGGCTGCAGAGAGCACACATTCTCGATGACTGTCAGCCCCCCAGGAAGCTTAGCCACAGAGGCCTAGCCCAGTGGTGGGCACAGAGGGGCTCAGCATTTCCTCCAACTGGATGGGGAAACAAGCCCAATGCTGCAGCTAAGCATCAGGAAGTCCGCTTGCCTGCAGATCTAAGCTGCATTCACCAGCGCCATTTACTCTGTAAAAACCCACCTGATGTGTTGTCACATTTCTCTATTAGTTCAGAACTCTGGTGAGGAATAGAAGTACAGTAATATCGCCGTGCCTTCCTCAGGAACTTAAAAAGCTAACTAAAGCAACAATAGTGAAATAATGTTTGACCATAAATACACCCAGTAAAATGGCTGGGACCCCAAGTACCCTTTTTATCTGGCAAGGGAAAATGGAACGGCTCAGGAATCTTGGCTACCATTTAATTTTGTCTGCTGAGGTCTTGTTGTAGTGTTGTTTCTTTACATGCACACACATCTATATTATTTTTTATTTTTTTTAAATTTCAGCATATTACAGGGGTACAAATGTTTAGGTGATATATATTGCCTTTGCCCTACCTGAGTCAGAGCTTTAAGTGTGTCCATCCCCCAGATGGTGCACACTCCACCCATTAGATGTGAATCTACTCATCCGCACCTCCCCCTCCCACCTGCCCGTCACCCAATGACTGTTACTACTAAATGTGCACTTAAGTGTTGATCAGTTAATACCAATTTGACGGTGAGTACATGTGGTGCTTGTTTTTCAATTCTTCGGATACTTCACTTAGTAGAATGGGCCAGCTCTATGCAGGATAATACAAGTGGTGCTAGATCACCATTGTTTTTTGTGGCTGAATAGTACTTCACGGTACACGTATACCAAATTTTATCAATCCACTCATGTACTGACGGACACTTGGGTTGATTCCACACCTTTGCAATTGTGAATTGTGCTGCTATAAACATTCGAGTGCAGATGTCTTTTTTATAGAATGTCTTTTGTTCTTTTGGGTAGATGTCCAGTAATGGGATTTCTGAATCAAATGGTAGTTCTACTTGTAGCTCTTTAAGGCATTTACGTACTACTTTCCAAAGTGGTTGTACTAGTTTGTAGTCCCACCAGCAGTGTATGAGTGTTCCTATCTCTCTGCATCCATGCTGACATTTATTCTTTTGGGACTTTTAGGTACAGGCCATTCTCACTGGAGATAAGTGATATCTCATTGTGGTTTTGATTTGCATTTTCCTAATGATTAGAGATGTTGAGCATTTTTTCATATGTTTGTTGGCCATTAGTCTATCTTCTTTTGTAAAGTTTCTGTTCATGTCCTTTGACCACTTTTTGATAGGATTGTTTGATTTTTTTTCTTGCTGATTTTCCTGAGTTCTATATAAATTCTAGTTATCAGCCCTTTATTAGATGTGTAACATGCAAATATTTTCTCCCATTCTGTAGGTTGTCTGTTTGCTCTCATGATAATTTCGTTGGCTGTGCAGAAGCTTTTTAATTTGATCAGGTCCCATTTATTTAGTTTTGTTGTAGCTGTGATTGCCTTTGGGGTCTTCTTCATAAATTCTTTGCCTAGGCCAATGTCTATAAGAGTTTTTCCAACATTTTCTTCTAGAATTCTTATAGTTTCATGCCTTAGGTTTAATTCCGTTTTCTACAGTGAGTTGATTTTTGTGAGAGGTGAAAGGTGCAGATCCTGTTTCAGTTTTCTACATGTGGCTATCCAATTTTTCCAGCACCATTTACTGAATAAGGATTCTTTCTCCCAGAGTATGTTTTTGTCTGCTTTGTGAAAGATCAGATGGCTATATGAGGATGGTTTTATATCTGGGTTCTCAGTTCTGTTCCATTGGTCTGTCTCTGTTCTTGTGCCAGTAAATACTGTTTTAGTTACTATAGCCTTGTAGTATAGCTGGAAGTCTGATAAATTGATGCCTCCCAATTTGGTCTTTTTGCTTATGATTGCTTTTGCTATACAGGGTCTTCTCAGATTCCACACGAAGCATAGAATTATTTTTTCTATATCTGTGAAAAATGATGTTGGTATTTTAATAGGGATTTCATTGAATTGTAGATCACTTTGGATACTATAGACATTTTAGCAATGTTGATTCAGCCAACCCATGAGCATGGTATGGTTTTTCACCTATTTATGTCCTTTGCTATTTCCTTACTCAGTGTTTCATCATTCTCCCTGTAGAGATCTTTTACCTCCTTAGTTAAATATATCCCTAGGCATTTTATTTTCTTTGTTGCTATTGTGAAGGGTATTGAGTCTTTGATTTGGTTCTCAGTTTGACTGTTGTTGGCATAAAGGAATGCTACTGATTTGTGTACATTGATTTTGTAACCTGAGATATTGCTGAATTTGTTTATCAATTCCAGTAGTCTCATGGCAGAATCTTTGGGGTTACCTATACATAAGATCATATTGTCAGCAAAGAGTGATAGTTTGACCTCTTCTGCCCCCATTTAGATGCCCTTGATTTCCTTCTCTTGTCTGATTGCTCTGGCTATGACTTACTAAGTTGAAGTAGTGATAGACAGCAACATTGTCTGGTTCCAGTTCTAAGCAGGGATGCTTTCAATGTTTCCCCATTTCGTATGATATTGGCTCTGGATTTGTCATATATGGCTTGTATCATTTTTAGGTAAGTCCCATCTATGACTATTTTGGTAAGCGTTTTTATCATGACTTTCCCTCCCACCCCAAAAAGGAAGATAATGCTATAATTGGTGTTTCAAGTTTTCCAAATGGGATCAAAAGTCTCTCATAGCCTCCCTGAAAGGGAGTGATTTAAAGTTAAAAGAGACTCCAAAAAAATGACAGATACAAAATACTTACAGTTGACTCCTTCCTCCTTTCTTACCTCTCCTTCCATCTCTGCTCCTGAGCAATTATTTTTTCTGCACAACTAGTTTTTTTTTTTTTAATTGCTCCAAATGTTGATCTTTGTTTTTTCTGCTGTTTAAAAATCTCCTCTGTGATACCAGCTCCTGGAATGGGACATAGCTGCCTAACTAAACTGATTTATTATCAAAACTAAAAATTGCCCAATGAAGGTATGGGACAATATATTTAAATTTGGGTTTTTTTTCCCCCTCTCACTGTTTTGTCTATCTCTAACAACCCCTAACCCAAATTTCTCCAAAACTACCAGTTGGGTTTTTAATATGTAAAGCTTTCTAGCTTCAAAATGGACTAAGGAAAAAAAATGGACTAAGGAGGTTAGAAATGTTTTACCCCAAGGTATTTTTTAAAACATATTTTAAAATGACTGCTGCAAAACTATCTTTTATGCATAATGATCTTTTCCTGATCTTTAAAAAGAAATTTACTAAGAGTCTCCATATTTAAAGATGTGAAAAGAAACATTAGCCATCTACCCTTTCTGAGGGCTATTATCCATAGGACTTCATTTGTATAATAAGAACGCCTTTTGTTAGCTAGGCAAGCCTTTTCCTCTTTCTCTCTCTCTCTCTTTCTCTCTCTGTCCCTCCCCTGACCCCAAAACCTGTTTTTCTGCTTTTCAAGCTGTAAAGAGCTTTTAATTTCCTGTCTTCTTCCACCTATGAGAGGCACATGAGGCTTTTTATTTGCAAAGGGCTGAGACATATGAAAAATATGTATATATTTTTACTTATTTCATTCTCAGTGATGTGATTTAAATCCAATGTCCTTTTAAACTGGAGTTTTGCCAGACTGTGGCTAAATAGTTTTACCTGAACCTGTTGGGCAGGCAGGCTAGATACTATCTGTGCTAAACATTTTAAGGTCATAAAACTACTGCTTCTGTGATATTTTCAATACTTACTGGACTTGACTGTAAACTTACATTTTAGTTTTGAGCCGCCAGATTCTGGTGTCTGGACAGGTGGCCATGGTGAGGCCTGGGGACATGTTCCCAGTGTCTAAACCAACAGCTACAAGACACAACCAAGCCCAATATGGCCCCTTCTTCCCTTCCCCAGATTTGCCTCCTGGATATTCTGGGAGGGTCGGATCCTCCAGGAATCCAATCTCTGGACCAACAGTACACCTGGTGTGTAAATTGAGGACACAGGCCCTGCCCATCGTCGCCATCTGGTGTTAGAGCCAGAATCCGCAGGACCACAGAACAGAGAGACAGAGTCACTGAGGCTGAAATCACCAAGAGGAGTTTTATTGACTAGCTCGAGCTAGGGTCCGAGTCTCAGAGCACCAATCCCAGTGGCCTCTATTCTGACAAGGACCCCTCCTTGGGCTGCAGGTATCTCTTAAATACCTTTTCTTTTCTTCTCTCCTCCTGCAATTTTCCCCAGCATTTTATTGCATCCTTTTTCTGGTTGGCTCTGGTTGGTCCCGGGCTGTCAGTTGATTGGTTCTAGAACCAGGGCTTTTTCTCTCCATTTTATTTCAGCCTTTTGTTGCATTATGTTGGCTCCCCCGAGACTTTCCATTCTCTTATCAGGAAATGACCTTCAGTCACTACCCTTTTGGGGCCAGCACCCGCTGAAGCCTATATGGCTTCACTCAAACTATACATATTGCAAGCAAGCTTAGGGAACAGAAGCTAGAAGAAGCTGTTAGCCTTACTTTTTCTACAGTTTCTATTTCCTACACGAGTATGCCACGTGGCTACTTAAGACCTAAGATGATTGAGGAGGACATTAGACATGATGCTTGTGATATAATTTCAAAATTATTTTGAGCAATTTAAGACATTAAAGTCATATTATGTTAAACTAAAGAAGATAATCATAAAATGTCTCAGTTATTTATAAGTAAGTTAAAACATTACCAAAACTAACTTTTTGACCACTTATTTAAAACATTGCTAATTTTTTTATGTTTTGTTTTCCAAAAGTCAAGAAATCTTTTTTCCTTCTTTTGAGCTATTTATAGCTTATGACAAATTGGGAAAGTATATTTTGTAAATTGAAAACATTTCTTTTTCTCATTACTTGATTTCTCCATAATTTGTAAACTATTCATAAGTATTCTTATTTTATGACAATTATCATTATTTGCATAAGTTCAATAAGAATCTGTTTTTCTTTTATAACAGGATAGAACTAGAGATACTGGTTATTTACCAAGGCTTTGAGCAGAATGGCATATTTTCAAATATGCCCAGACTGCTTGGAGGAATCAGGTTGACTTTATAAGGTCAATAAAAGCCCTCTGGAAAAAAGTACTGACCTGAAAACTCATCTATAACATATCCTAATATGTGGTAAGTAAAGAATCTCAGTTTCTGACAAGTCCAGAAATCTAAAGTTACTTTGGGACCTCAAAAAAGAGACATTTCCCAACTAATACAGATATGTTCAGGCAGCTAAATCCTTGGCTTGGAGCAAGAGACCTTTAAGTAATCTGAAATTCCTTTTTTTAAAAAAGGGGGTTACAACAAAGCCAATTTTTAAAAAAATGCCTATAGCCAATGACTATTCTTGCTGCACTTTATGCAATTAATCAAACCAAGTATAATGAAACTAAATATTATTTTACAAGTAAGCTGGTCCTACTATAACTTGTCTTTAACAAAAATGGGAAACTGGAGAGAGAAAATTTTGTCTTAAAAAACAAAAAAAGAAGGCCCATTATTAAATCCTATCCTTGTCCTTTTGTTTTTAAGTTTTTTTATTATTTGTCCAAAGTTTGGACTCAATCCTGATTCTTTCTTGACTACAAAAGAAAAGAGACAGGTTATAACTTTCTTTCTGATGTTTTTATTTGATTTTCTAATGGAAGCCATTTTGATACACAAATTCTTCTTCTTTAATTGTCAAATTATTAGTATGATTTATCTCTCATTTTACTTCCAAGAAAATGAGAGTCATAATACCCTGAAGACTAGAGATGATCCAACCAAGCCCACAGTCTTCCCCACCTACAATCTCACTAGGCCTGGTTTGTCTCTACCACCACTGCCCCCCCACTGTGTGGACAGTCCTTCCCCCTGGGCCCAGGGACTATCTCGGAAGAGGGAGGCACATGAGATTGTAAGGGTTAGTTTGAGGGATAAAATGAGCATCTTAACAAAATGCGCATCTTAACAAAATGCTTATGTTTATATAACTAATTGCTACAAGTTTATAAATAAGACCAAGATTAAAATAACATGATACTTAAGTCAATTTTATAACCTTGTTTTTGGCTCTTGGTTTTCAACTATATTGCTTAAAACGTTTTAAGAGATTAATGAGTGCCTGTGTACCCTTATTCCTGTCTGGCCCCAAATGTTTAATTGGCTGTAAGCTTTTATGGTTCTAAACCTCTCCTCGGCTGTAGGGGTCCCATGGAGGGTCTAGATGGACCCGGGGCAAATGGCCACTCCATCCCATCAATGATGAGACAAAATAACATCTGGACATCACTGCTGCCTCTGGCATGTCTTGGCCAAAAGGGGGACTGCAAACTAAAACTGAAATCCTAAACCCTCTGCTAACTGAACAGACCGTTCTCGGCCAAAGGGACCCCAGAACCACCTTAAAACTGAGTTCCCAGCCATGCTGGGATGGGAGAGAGATAAAGCACAGTTACAAGTGCATGATTACCCTTCATAAATATTCATGACCCCCCCATAGCTTGTTGAATATGTATATTAACCACCTTGAGCAGTATCTCAGTGTAAAACCTTGTTCCTTTTGTCTGTCCTTTGAGGCAGGTGTGCCTGGCTTCTGGCCTGGGCTCTGCTTCCCAACTTGTTGGAATTGCCTCCCAGCAGGCTGCTGCCCTTTATGAGAAATAAACCTCTCCTTTTTCTAAAGTATAAACGTCTTTATTTTTTTTATTTTTATTTTTTTTTAGTTAACAGTGCTGACATTGAGAAACTCAGTTAAATGAATCAAAACAAGATTTTTTTGTATGCTGAATTTGCTTTGTCTTCGGTATTTTCCAAGAGAAGATTTTTTAATTATTCTGATCCATTTGCAAAAAAGATTTCAATGGCAATGAAATAAAGCAAAAAGAAAATAAGATTGGAAAAAAATAGGATCAAATCTGGAGGGTGTTTAGTGCATAAAATATTGCTGAGCCCTTTTCTACAACTCGGTTACATATTTGTCTCTTATTTTCATAGTAGTATTCACCATAGCAATACTGTTCTCACAGCCCAATCTCCAATCAGGTAACTTAAATCAGTGACTATTATGATATCTTATGACATCGTTTAAATAACAGTAAGCTCCGCTGTTAGGGATCCTAATCTGTAAAACTGACTTAGGTATTATGTGATAGACTTATTCTCAAAATTATTGAAATTCAACCTAAACCAGTTGCTTATTTGCCCAAAATTCACTTATTTTATTTGAAATTTTAAAATAACAAGCAGAGATTTAATAAATAATAAAAGAATGAAGTTTCTTTTATTATTGTTCTCACCACCATTATATCAAATAATGAATTTGACCTTTGGTTGTTTAACTAGAAATCTAAAGGATTGTACTTTGTGTGTACAATTGGATTAAATTATTTTCACTGTAAGAAGAGGCCATGAGAGGTCTCCTTTTGTGTTTCTAGTGAGCTTAAATTTGTAATGCCCTTAACACATTCAATAGATTTTTTAAATAATTGTATTTCTTAGGTTAGGGAGAAATGTGTGGAGGAGGAAATCAATAGAAAACTATATCTGCAATACTAAATAACTCCATAGCAAATCTCCAAATGTTCTGCAGCCTGGTAATTACAGGCCCAGACCCAAACCGATCTCCAAAAATATTCATGAACATTCTAAAAGTCCAAGGCTCTATTTCTTTCATTGTACCCCAGGTATGGCTTTGTCCACAAGGCTTCTGTATAAATTCTTACATGTGATGCTGTGAATCACTCTCTGAGGGATCAGAGCAGGGAATGAGAAAATCTGGTGTCTGGCTTTCTGCCTTGGGTACTCCCGTCGTTTATGGCTGTGTCCCCCTGGGCATGTGGTTTCCAGCACCAGAAGGTTCCATATGAGTTTTCAGGATGAAATTCTGAGCCCTTACTCCCCTTTTCCCAGTAGGAAAAGCAGAAAAACAGTGCAAATAGTGCCTCTGACTCCTCTGCTTACAGGAGAGAATAACACCAGTAGGGGAGGTTCTAGAGCTTTGAAGTCACCGGTTTTACTTTTGGGGGCTCCTGCTCTTGGCTCCTCCTCCTGGGCTTTTGTACCTCTGTGCTCCCTAGAGTTTTCCCACCCCAACACCCAGAGCACCCCACCTCACAGTCATTCCTCTGAGCTCTTCCCTCCTGCCTCAGCACAATGTTTGCAAAGTCCATTGCACTGCATAGAAAATGATCTGGTGACCAATTTTAGAGGCTCAACTTTAACAGGTTATCCCCTGTGGACTGACAGAAATCTAACCCACAGAAATGACTTTGTAACCTGGCCTAGGTTAGGCACAAATAAATATTTGGAGAAAGAACGTGCCTTCAAATCACCCTACAGAGAACATTGTCTACCCACCCACAAGATGAGCCTTGAGAACAAATTCAATAGGCTCTATGCCCTGTGGACTCCACATCTTCAAATGACTTGGAGCAAATGATATTATATTTAGCTAACTCTAGGGTGAATTCTAAAACAGTAATAAATGGGGTTTGTCCCAAATTCTATCACATGGTAAAATATCTTGTCTAACTAGTTTTACCAATTCACTCATAATGAGTATCCCCAGGTATGGGACACAAATGGCAGGAAAGAAGTTGTAAGGTGGTGTGGTAGACAGACAGACGGCTGGAAAGACACACACACATCCTAATCCCCAGACCCCAGGAATATGCCAAATTACATAACAAAGGGAAATTAAGGTTACAGATGCGGTTAAGGTTGCTATTCAGCTGACCTTAAAATAGATTGATCCTAGATTTCCCAGGTGGGGCCGAGGTCATCAGAGGGTCCTACCACTGGAAGGAGGAGGCAGAGAGGTTGGAGCGAGGGGCTGTGAGAAACACTCAACTTGCCATTGCTGGCTTTGAATAAGGAAGAAGGGGATCATGACTCAAGAAATATGAAAAGCTCCTAGAAGCTGGAAAAGGCAAAAAAAAAAAAAAAAAGAGGTGGGGGAGGATTTCCCCATAGAAAGGAGTGTAGCTTTGCTAACACCTTGATTTTGACCCAGCACTACTTGTGTCAGACTTTTGACCTCCAGATCTGTAAGATTATAAATGTAGGTCGTTTTAAGTGATGACCTTCATGAGAATTTGTTACAGCAACCCTAGCAAACTAATACAGGTGAAATGTTGGAGCAAATGATTCTACATAGGAAGCCACTGTGTCTGAAGCTCAGGCCCTGGGAAGGACACTCACCAGCAATCTGTGACTGCCACCTGCAGGCTCAGCCCTGCCCAGCACATGCCCCGGGTGCCTACCTGTGCGATGGATGGAAGAAGCACCTGGGCTACTCAGGGACAGCCTTGCAGATTCTGCCTCTCCACCCCTCCGTCACCATCTCAGTTTAATTAAGCCTTCATCATACTTGGCATAAACTATTTCATCAGCTCCCAAACTCGCTTCCCTGCTTCCAGCTTTGCCTGCTCACTGCCAAGCCCCACACTTTAGATTCTATCCGAATCACTGCCCGGGGTAAAGGTAGGCCTTCAGAGAGCTGCGCTGTCCACAGGTAAGGCCCACTCTCCGTGTAAGACCCTCCTCTGAGGACTCACCTTGAACAATAGCAGAGCCAAGATTAAAAAGAAAAGCCTCACACAATATGTTATAAATCAAGTTAACAAACCGGGAAATAAAATATGTTGTATTCTCCTGCTTTAGAAACCAGATTCAAACTCAAAATTCTTACACCTCTTAGAGTTGCAGGCCAGAACATGCCTGCTTGGGCAAAGCTGGTACCCAGGCCCGAGTCCCTGGCCTGTGTCTGACCCTCCTTCTCTCTTTACCCTGGGTTCTGTTTCACACCAAGAGGGACCACGCCAACCCCAGCTCCAAACTCTGTTCAAACCTTTTGCCAACAGCCGTCCTTGGTCACCTGCCATGCCCATGAGTACATGTTGGTGGAATGTTCTGATTTTGGAGGGGTAGACGCAAGACACAAAAGCAGACTCAGGGCCACTGGGCAAGGATTTCTGGGGACAGGGGAGCCCAGAGCATGGTCTAGATTGGAGCAATGGGCTCCAGGTGGGCACGAGTCCTCAGTCCTGCGGAGTCTTCTCCCCATGGGGGAAGCAATCAGAGCAGGATGTCCCTACGTGTGAGGACCAGGGCAGGGGCTGCCTTTCAGAGGTACTGCTTCCCCACCTGTCCACCTTGCCACGCCCACTTCACACCTGTGCTTAGTAATACCAAAGTGCTTTCTCACATCCTATACCTAACAGGATGTCTTTAACCTATGTGCTCTGGCTTGGGCAATGCTCATTTATGTGGTAAAAGCAATCGATTATTCATCTCTTTGAAGCGTATTTTCTTGTAGCCCTAAACTTTTGGGCATGGCAAGCTGTCCATTAATTACTGGCAATTGATTAACTGACCTAATTTTGTGACATGAACATGGAAAGCATTAATTAAATTAAAGAACTGAAAGGCATCATGTTTTATTCATTAACAACCAATAGAAAATATCAGGCAGTCATAAGGAATACAATCCACTCAAGTGTCAGCTGTTTTCCCAGCAGATAGGAAAGCATTAGAAAGTGACAATAATAAAGGCATGAGGTTCTGGAACAAGAACAGACGTTCAGATCAGTGGAGTGAAATTACATAGGAACAAAATGTCTCAGCACAGTGACTGGGTAAAGGTGCTCTCATTCTCTCGCTGGGCCCTTCCTGGAAGTGTGAGCCAAAGAATCACTAGAGACTGAATCTCAGGGGAAGAATGCAAGTCCAGCTGCTCATTCCATCAAGGAATCCTGTTTCCAGTGCTCACCTTGGTTTTTATTCAGGAAGTCGGCGTTTCCTTACTTTCAAGAAGCTTAACCTCTACCCTGGCCTCTTCACCAAGGCTAAAACACAAAAGAAAGAAAAGAGAATGCAATAAAGCAGTGGCTACTCTACTGATTTTTAAAGGATGTGAATTTCAACAAAGAACCTGCCCTGTTGACCCGTGGAAGAGCCCACTGGGCAGAACGATGCCCTTCACCCAGGCTGAGGGCAGAGCTTGTCAGAAAACTGGTCATTAGGCTCTGAAGACGGCAGTGAGATATTGCAAGTGCATGGTGTGTTTTGTGAGATCTCACAGAAGACTGGGGTGATGGAGAGCTGGAAGAAGTATTTGCAGTGTGGAAAGCATTTTAGCTAGGCGAAACCACTATAATTGAGGATGGGATCATAGCTAGAGGGGTAATCATGGCAGTGGAAAAGAAAGACCTACTGTTTTAGAGACATAAGTCTCTGAATTCGAATATAACGTTGTCACTTACCGTTTGTATTATCTTGGATGAGTTTGAGAATTTTTCTTTTTCTTTTTTTTTTTTTTTTGATTCTCAGGATTCTTACCTTTAAAAATGTGGAGGCTAATTAGTATCAGTACCCTAATGAGCTGCAAAGTGAAAATATGATAACCAATAATTGCACAGAAGTTTAGGACAGTTTACAAAGAACTTGCACATATATTATCTCATGTCAGATGCTGTTGCATTGTATCCATTTTGTTTATGGTAGATTCATCAATTCAAAGCATAAGACCAGCTAGATGGAAATGGGCTGTACTGGCTCAATGATAGGTAATCACTGGCTTGCAAAAGCCAGACTGGAAGGAAGAGACATCTTGTCCACCTTGCACATTTTGTGAGTTTCTTCTTATCTGGCAACTTTATTATCCCTAACATATACAGAGTAAGTCAAGCTCATATGTTACATAGAATCAAAGAATCCCAAAGGTGAAAGGAAAGCTTTTGTTGGCAGAATTGGCTCATTATTTTATCTTTGAGTTTTCTACCCTCATCTCTGTCTGCTTTACATTTTGCTGCCTTGGCAGTAGAACAAGGTTTGTACAAATGTAAATAATTATTCATTATACCCTCAAGGCATAGAATGCATCCAACACTAATACTACTAATCTAAGTCTTGCAACCATATGTTGATGATCTGAGAGAAGAAAGTTTATATGCATTGCAAATTGCTACTAGGCTATGTAGCTTCAGTGGCAGTGTTGAGGCTTATTCTTTCCATATTTGTTCCCCAAAGCAGAGTGTATTTCAAAGTTTCGAATCTCTCATCTTCATTTCTCTCCCACAAGAAGATATAAAACTGCACAGACACTTGCTGGTTAAAGTCCTTAAGCTCCAGGGTAAGTACTTAGGGGTGGAGCTGGCAGATTTGTCCCCCAGCTTGACTTCCTCCCTCAGTTTAACTCTTCTCCCCACCCCTTGCTCTGGAAATATTAGGAAGTTGCCCTTCATTAGCTCTGTGACTTAGCCTTTCTAAACCTTAGTTTCTTCACTTGTAACCTGGTAATGATATTTAAATCAATGACTTATGAGGATTACATAGAATAATACTTGGCTTTCACATCTCTTATATGGTGCCTGGTATATTAATACAAGCCGTAACTGTTTATGTGCCCTTTGCTCTTCACAAGATAGTTTTAAATTTCCTTATTTTATGAATGATGGTATAGTTGATATAAAATAAAATGCACAGATGTTCAGTTTGATGAGTTTTGACAATTGTGTATACCTGTACAACCACTTCGTAAAACAAAACGCTTCTTCCATCATTCCTGAAATTTTCCTTGTGTCCTTTTCCAATAAATTCCTCCACTCCCCAAAGGGTAACCATTTCTAAACTCTAGATTACTAACACCATTCATCATTGATTACTTTTGCCTGTCTTAGATGTTATATTGATGAAATTATATGACATCTAATCCTTTATATCTGTCTTTTTCACTCAGCATAATGTTTCTGAGATTTATCATCCATATTGTTGCATACGTTAGTATTAGTAGATTTTTGACTGCTGATGTATGAATACACTATGATATGTTTAATTATTTTCTTGTTAATGGACATTCAGGTTATTTCCAGTTTGGGGCTCTTATGAATAAAGCCGCTAAAATTCTTGTACAAGTTGTTTTGTGAATGTATGTTTTCATTATTTGGGGTAAATGCCTCAGTATGGAATTTCTGGATCATAAAGTAGATATTTGTTTAAATTTATATTTGTTAAACAGTTCTCTATAGTGGTTGTACTAGTTTACATTTCCCAACAAAGAAAATATGAGATGTTCACTTCTCCATGTCTTTGCCAACAATTGTTACTATCAGTCTTCTTCCATTTGAGTTGCCCAAGCTCTGGGAGACCACAGTTCCACTGGGACCCACCAGTCCTCCAAGGCTGCTGCGGTCCATGTCCATGTCCATGCAGTCCAGCAATGGAAAGAACCAGTGCTGAGATTCCTGTGTTGCTGCAGCTGCCCGTCCATGAAGGGAGGGAAATGAGCCGCCCCCTCCTCCCAGAACCCAGACGTGGTGAGCAGAGTACCTTTGGGCATGTACCTCCTGCAAGACCACTTTGTCTTTTTTTAATTGGGCTGTTTGTTCTTTTAATTATTTGTTTAGAGGGATTTTTAAAAATGTATTCAAAAAAGTGTTTTGTTAGGTTTACGTATTATGTGTATTTTCAGAGTGTGCTTTGCCTTCTTACTGTCTTAATGACATCTTTTTAAGAGAAAAAATTTTAATTTTGATCTAATCCAATTTATAATTTTTTTATAATTTATAATTTTTTCTCTTGCCTAAATTAAGTGTGCAAAGATATTCTTGTTTCCTTACAGAAGTTTTTTTTTTTAAAAAAAAATTCAAGTTTTACATTTATGGCTCTATTACAGGATACTAAAGGTTTTTAATGAATAATTTGATGCTAATAAATTTTGAAATGTAAATGAAATTGACAAATTCCTCAAATCCCTTAACATGCCAAATTGATACAATTAAAAATAGAAAGTCTAAATATCTCTGTATTTCTTAGAGTGATAGCTTAGATCATTTATTTTATATTTTTTGTCTTTTATGATATGTGCAGTTAAAGCTAAAAATATCCCTTAAAACACTGCTTAAACTGCATTCCACAAGCTTATATATATGAAATGCAGCTATCAATAAAATTATCATTCAGTTTGAAAGATTTTGTAATTTCCCTTGTGATTTCTTCTTTAACATATGTGGTTTTTGTAATTTGTCACAAAAGTGGAAACATAGCCATTGAAATTTATTTAAAATTTTGGTGATATTCTCCTGTTTCTAACAATCTTCCAAGGATAAAAGTAATGATGAATTTCTTCTCTCCTAATAATTTGGCCTTTTTGAAATTAAGTGTCTTAACTGTCTTAACTTTCAGAAAGTCCTTAACTTTCTGACATGTTTTAAAAACTATAATGTAGCTTATTCAGCATTTTTTTTTCTTTTTAGGGTACAAACAACTAGCTTTATAACTGTCTACATATAACCAGAAGAGGAAGCCCTTGGTATTTACATTTTTAAACCTATTTAATTAAAGGAGCAATGGAACATAATTTAGAAACCATGGGTGGGAGGTATGGATGGTAGAGAGGAGAGGGCAGTAATGGCTAAAAGTCATCACCTGGAGCCAGATTGCCTGGGTTTGAATTCTGACATCACCATTCTATACCTACAAAAACTACATCAGTTTACTTAATCATGTCATCTTTGTTGTATTTTAGGATAGTCTTATCTTAGAAGTTGATGAGAAAGATAATAAGAAAAATATGAAACTGTCTCAATATTCTATTTTTATGACAAGAAAAAGAAAGTTTGCCTGATTCAAACAGTTTCCTTTAAGAAAACAAGAACCGGCCGGGCGCGGTGGCTCACGCCTGTAATCCTAGCACTCTGGGAGGCCGAGGCGGGCGGATTGCTCAAGGTCAGGAGTTCAAAACCAGCCTGAGCGAGACCCCGTCTCTACCATAAAAATAGAAAGAAATTAATTGGCCAACTAATATATATAATATAAAAAGCAGCCGGGCATGGTGGCTCGTGCCTGTAGTCCCAGCTACTCGGGAGGCTGAGGCAGGAGGATTGCTTGAGCCCAGGAGTTTGAGGTTGCTGTGAGCTAGGCTGACGCCATGGCACTCACTCTAGCCTAGGCAAGAAAGCGAGACTCTGTCTCAAAAAAAAAAAAAAAAAAAGAAAACAAGAACCCAAAACAAAGAATGGGAGAGAAAGGAAGGAAGGAAAGAAGGAAGGAAGGAAGGAAGGAAGGAAGGAAGGAAGGAAGGAAGGAAGGAAGGAAGGAAGGAAGGAAGGAAGGAAGGAAGGAAGGAAGGAAGGAAAGGAGGGAGGGAGGGAGGGAGGGAGGGAAGGGAAGGGAAGGGAAGGGAAGGGAAGGGAAGGGAAGGGAAGGGAAGGGAAGGGAAGGGAAGGGAAGGGAAGGGAAGGGAAGGAAGGAAGGAAGAAAGGGAGGGAGGGAGGGAGGAAAGGGAGGGAGGGAGGGAGGGAAGAAGGGAGGGAGGAAGGAAGGAAGGAAGGAAGGAAGGAAGGAAGGAAGGAAGGAAGGCAGGCAGGCAGGCAGGCAGGCAAGCGAAAGGGAAAGGGAAGGAAAGGAAAGAAGGGAAAGAAAGTTGGTTCAAAGAAGCAGGTATTTTCTTTCGAGACATAAATTATCAAATCTCTTCACCATGAAAATGTAATTTTATTGCAGTGAAATTGTTGGATACACTATTATTTTGGCTTTTACTTCTGATTTCTTTAAAAAACACTATTAAATAAAAATGAACTTTATCACTTGGAACTTGATTTTCATTGCCTTCATTCTAAAGTCATCAGTAATTTTAAGGATGGTCTGCAGAATTTGGAAACAGTTCTTTCTCTCCTTCAATGCTGCCACTTACCCTGTTACAAAGTCTTTATGAAAAAAGTAAACTAGAAGATTGAGGAAAAGATCTGGATAATCTGGGGGAGAAAAATGATATTCATAACACTGATACATGGATTTTTGTTTGGTTTAAATTCATTTGGGGGCAGGGGAGAATTAGTTTAGTTTGAAGCCAGCCAGAGAGTAGTGTCTTGAATGGTAGTGTCTTCTAAGTAGTACTTAGAAAAATATCTTGAATGGTAGCTTTTCATGACACTGCAATTAGGACTAAACAAAATGCCGTAAGTAAAGATGCTTTGCAATTTGTAAAAGAAAAACAAAATTTTAATATTATCATAGTATTCATTCAATGTCTATTATATTTGCAACATTAGACTAGAATATAAAAGATATACCTGCCCATAATCCAGTTGGTAAGCTTTGACTAATATATACTTATTAATTTGAGAGAGTACAAGAAGGGAATATACAATTAGGTTCATAAATTTTATGACAATGACTCAAAGAATTAAAACAATGAAAATACATTGAAACAATCAAGCAGAACCCCAAGTATGTGAATGCAGATAGTAATATCATTGTACTATTCATTTTGGCAATAATTGTTACTTGTAGTTTGTATTCTATTTTGTTTGAGAGTATATTTTTTAAGGCATTGAATTGATAATTGATAGGAGCTTTAATTTGAGTTCTTTATTTTTTGTTGTTTTTGAAGAAAATACATTGAATATTTAATATAACCTTTAGATTTCATGCATGATTTGAGTAATACGACTTACATGCTGAGAACTGTGACTCACCTCCTATATATTTCTATTTAAATTTTATTGGGTGTTAGCTTGGAGATATGGAAAAAAATCAAAGAGGGAATCTAGCAGGCTGAGAATTATTCTTTTGAGTCCTGAGAATAAAGTACTGTGTCTCTTGACTACCCATTTTCTCTCATCAGGCCAGGAATTGTAATCCATGGACTTTCCCTTCTAAAAGTTATTATTAGGATTTCAAAGTCCTTTATGAGGGCAAAAATTAAACACTATGGTCCCAATATCTGATAGATGAAAGTTCTCCACACATACTTGGGTTATAACCACATAGCCATCATAATCTTGCACAGGTGTGATAAAAAATTCTGATGACCTCTTGTCCAAAATTCCATTGTACAGATAATTCTTGTTTATCCTGAACCAAGGATTACTTGCAATTAAATATATTCGGCATACCTTCACTTAGGACTTCCTTTGGGCAAAGCTCTGTCCTCAGTGCTCCCTGTTTGGCCTTCTTAATCCAGCTGGAGTTTGCAGTGACTCATTGTAGCCTTGTGATGGGTGGAAGTCTAGAGTCCCCACTCAGTTTTACTGGCATACGTGGGGGTGGGATCATACGTGTGTGTGTTGGGGGAGGGGACTGTTGTAGTACAGTGATCATTCATAAAAGTTTTCTCTCTTCCAAAGCTGCTCCTCTCCTGGTCCTTTGATCAAAGAGGCCAGGCCTTTTGGGGAGCTTTAAAAGAGTCTGTACCTGTCAGTGTTTCTGTGTTATTGGCTTCTCCAGCATCCACACTGAGATAATTGGAGGCAAAAAGAAAACCCAGGGAAGCCATCACTGTGCTAGGTGCCTCAGTTTTATCATCTGTGAAAATGAGGCTAAAAATAGTGCTGTCCTCAAAAAGTCATTGTGATCATTAAACAAATTCATGCATTCTTCATGCCCACCGGCCACAAGACCGTAAGGAACACATCAGCGTGGTTTTGACGTGTTGCAGAAGGGGAGTTGCACGGCGTGGGGAACTTTGCAGGCACCATGAGGCCTCTCTGTAAGAGTGTGAGGAGAGACTAGTTAAGGGGCTGGAGTTTGTTGTGTTGGGTGATTTAGGGGAGGGTCGAAGGGAGTGGGCAGTTGCTCCGGATTAGATGCTGTCAGAAAGCAGGAACAATTTCGAGTGGGTAGCTTGAATTTTTTATCTAAAACGTTGGAGGGACAAGGCTCAAACTGTAGAAAATGGAACAGGTAAAGGGGCGAGCGGTCACTCCTATTAGCTGGGAGAAAGGAACGTTTGGCCATTTTTATGGTTTGCATCGTGTTCTCGTTTTTGTCTTTCTCTAGCATAATTATGCAGGACTCTTGTTTTATCTCACAGTGCCGTGGTCACGGCGTGTCTTCATCTGATGTTAGTGTTCTGTGAAATTGTTTATATGATTATCAGAAGAACACCATGGTCTAGCTGGTCTACTGGGCAGGTTACTAGTGAATAGCTATCAGAACTGCTTTTCTTCTTTATTAAAATGTAAGTTTTTAGTGTAAAATATAGCACAATATGGCTAATGCCGTACCACTCTCCATAGTTTGGGATGTATATGTTTCATGTCCCCAGACACATTATAAGTGCCTGGTAGTCTGCCACTGTACTTGGTCTCACGTATAGCTCATCACAGATGCTATCGTCCTTCCCATAGGATATAGCATGATTTTTCTTGGCTATGGTCAAGCCACTACCTTCTTCATTATCATGTCTATGAAAGATGCCTTATAAAATATCAAATCACAGAGAGCACTGAGGAAGGAATTGTTTAAAGGTTATTGAATGCACCTCATCTTTGCACATCATGGTAAAACTGAGTCAGATATCATTTACTGTGATAGAATTTTACCTACCTCTGTATTTCGCACACTATTTGCACAGTATCTGACACATAATTTATATAAATACAATAAAAATAATAAATAGAAATAAGATAAAATTATTTTAGTTATACCCAATGGAATATAAATACTACATATCCAACGAATTATAAATACCAGAGCAATTTGATATCCTTCAATACACATAAATATACACACACACACACGTGTGTATTTAAAAAGAAATTGGTGACCATAGGCTTTAACTGCTAAAAATAATTTCTTCAGGATTCAATTATATTTGTAAGCATTAATAGCACAATATCAGTCAAAATAATGTAATTGTAGTATACATTTTGATAGTTACTAAATAGAAAATATAAATATTTATTAGTGTCAAAAATAACAACAAATTTAATTATGTACCTAATTGGTGTTTAGTCACAATTTATGAAGGGGACAGTCTCAGTCTCTAAAAGGGAATGAGAACTCCCACTGGGAGAAGGACACTAGGGTTCATAAGGTGGAACAAGGAAAGAGAACAGTAGGGAAAAAGTTGACTGGTTAACACTGTCTCAGTTTACTTTTTTTGTAAGGGTTTTTTTGTAAGGGTTTTTGTCAAGATCCTTACTAATAAGGTAGACTAGAATCTCCTGTTTTCAGGAAAAGCCAGTCAGTTTGGGGATCTGCCCACTTCCTTAAGCATCAGTTAGGTGACATGGCATTTAACATGAGCGACTCCATGTTGGTTGGGCCTGGTGTGCAGGCCCTAGTGCAGGAGCGCAGTCCAAAGCAATGGGCTCCCATAATCTTGTTGAACGTCAGAAATGGCTTTTCAAAGGAAATGAGTAGGGCTTTCTAAAGATTAGTTTATGTTTCCACAGGTGAATATTCTACATTGCTAGTTTGAGATAGTGTTCAGCATCAGTTTTATTGCTATTTTTCATGCTTCTTATACGAACACTAAGAAACACAGATAATAAGTAGATGGGAATAGAAAGGTTTTTTTAAATATAACAATATCACTTTTTTAAAAAAAAGTCTCTTTCTTCTGATTTGAATACCAGAACTAACAGAGTGATTAATCTTTTTTATTATTATTTTAATGATTAGTTGTCATGTTGATTCTTTGAGCCTACAATTTCCTTGAAAACAAACTATGAGTAATCACCAGACTTGCAAAAGCATTTTTCTGTAGTCTGTGGAGTCATTTGCTTTCTTATTCCCTGCTATTGTACCATGTAAGATTTACCTTTCCTTATCAAATGACTACTCATTCGACTTCTATTCTTTTACTTAGAGACACTTGAACTCACTATATACAGAAAGTTTGGAAAAGTTGAAATTTCGTTCATTTCAAAACATTGCCATAATTGTAAAAAATAAAATACTCATTATATATTTTTAAAATTTTGTCTTCAAAACACTGGAGCTTTTGAGTTACCTAATTGAAACTATGGAAAATATTCACTATATAACCTAATTGCCAAATCTAATCTCTATTGTCAAATTAATCAGCAAAACCAGAATAATTTTTTTTTATTTCAACATTTTTATGGAGGAACAACCGTTTAGGTTATATATATTGCATTTGCACTACCTGAGTCAGAGCTACAAGCATACCCATCCCTGACTGTGCACATGTTACCCATTAGGTATGCATTTACCCATCCCCTCCTCCTTCCTCCTACCTGCCCAATCCCTAGTGAATGTTACTTCCATATGTGCACATAAGTGTTGATCAATTAGTACAAATTTGATGCTGAGTACATATGGTGCTTGTCTTTCCATTCTTGGGATACTTCTCTTAGTAGAATGGGCTCCAGCTCTATCCAGGATAATACAAGTGGTGCTAGATCACCATTGTTTTTTTTGTGGCTGGGCAGTACTCCATGGTATACATATACTAGATTTTATTAATCCACTCATGTATTGATGGGCACTTGGGCTATTTCCACATCTTTGCAATTGTGAATTTTGCTGCTATAATCACTCAAGTGCAGATGTCTTTTTTATAAAATGTCTTTTTTTCCTTTTGGTAGATGCTCAGTAATGGGATTTCTGGATCAAATGGTAGTTCTACCTGTAATTCTTTGAGATATCTCCATATTGCTTTCCATAGAGGTTATAGTAGTTTGCAGTCCCACCAGCAGTGTATGAGTGTTCCTATCTCTCCACATCCATGCCAACATTTATTGTTTTGGGATTTTCTGATAAAAGCCACTGGAGTTAAGTGATATCTTATTGTGGTTTTGATTTGCATTTCCCTGATGATTATGATGCAGAAAATGTCAGGCACCGGACGCAGCTGCTTGCCGCCTCCCCACCACTCCAAATCCCTGTGGGCCCGGTTGGAGGGCACACTGCTGGAGCCGGACCTTAAGTGCTACCAGAGGTGCCACCTGCTTCTGCCCCGCACACCAACGTAGGCCCGCCTCAGTGCTCGGCTGCCTGCTGTCATCTGGCCGCACTGCTGATTGGATGTTAAAGCTTGTTGCTGATTGGATGTTAAAGCTTATTGCTGATTGGATGTTAAAGCTTGTAGTTGATTGGACGCTTTTTGGAGTCCTACCACGGGTATAAAAGCAGGAGGAGAACAAGGAAGAGAGTCAGAAGATCAGAAGAGACGGGAAGAGAGCTGCAGCACTAGCTGTGCTGAGCCTTCTGTGGAAGAATAAAGGCTGTTCTCTGACTCTTGGCGTGCCGCTCGGTTCTTTCCCCGGTCAAGAGCTGTAACACTAGCTGTACACTTGCCGCAACAATTAGAGGATAATTTTTGCCAGAATAATATTCCTTTATTTTATAATTTAAGTGAGCATTATTTATATGCATTCCCATGATAACCATTTTATTTCTGAATTCTAAGATAGATAAATAGGTAGACATAAAGATATACAACTTTGTTGCCATAAGAGAGTAAAACTCTCTTGCTTTTAATATTTCTTACAGATATTCTCTTTGCTTTACCCTCAAAGACTCATCCTCAGTAGCAATAAATTATTTGACAAAGACCAGAGAATGGAAGAGGTAAGGAAAAATGCAAATAAAAATAGTCAAACTCTGCTATTCCCCTCAACAATATGGCTGTACTCAAAAGATTGACAAAATAATTCCAAATCTCTCACTTCTAATACCATGCTTTGCCCTTAACAGAATATGCATAATATATGGAAAGTCTAGAAGCCCAACCAGGATGATTTGGCTTTAATTAAAGAATGCTACTGAGGCTCTGTTTTTATCTGTCTTGTTGTACCTTGGAGGTTTTTATATCCTCCAGGCACTGCACCACAGTAAAATTCAGGCAATAGGTGTGCAGTTCTTTTGGAAAGTAGGAAGAGGGTTGCTTTAAAAGTAGACATGGTAAAAGAAAACCAGTATTAGGCCTTCACTTCAGATGCTTTTGTAGGCAGATCACTTTTAGAACAGACTATATAAATGGAAGCTGGAAAACTGGAAAATGAGTTCCAAGACTTCCTTGAAATGTCTTCACATGCTCCACAACTATGCCTATCCATGGTTGAAAACTTTCAGTCTGCACAATATCAGTTTATTCTTTTCATTGTTGTTAACAGAATCCCAGTTTTCTTTGGGGTGGCATTGTGCACAGCTAAGATATTCACATTGCTGGACTGCCTCGCATTGTGATCCAGTTATTGCCAGTGAAATCTAAACTGAGTTGCTAGGTGTGTGCGTGTATGTGTGTGGGTCTTGTATTTCAGAGCAATTGTTTTTTCTGATGAATTGGGAACAACTCGGCTGGCACATCCCTTAGTCTTTCACTTTTCTCTTTTCTACCTTCTTGGAATGCAAATACAACCTTAGGAAGTGTAGCAGTCATCATCGGCAGAACCAAAACCACAGGTTCATAATGGAGGAACAGTTTAATCAAAGAATGCTGTGTCTTTGTTGGCTACCTTGGGAGGCTACACCAGCCCCAAGCTGCCCATGTCTAGATTTTCACTGCATGGGAAAAATAAGCCCCTTGTTCAAGCTCTTGTCAGAGTTTTAATTTCTTGGCTCCAAATCCTAACTGTAACAAAGGATGCTTCTCTAATCCAAGCCCAGGGGAATACATGATTTATTTTTCTGGCTTCAAAGATTTTGCAAAATGCTATAGAGAATGCTAATAAACTGCTGTACAATCATATTTGCACATTATTATAGACACTATTTTTTCTAATCTAAATAAAACAGTTTTATAAAATAAATATACTAAACACCCACAAAAATATTACAAGGTTTTTGTCAGCATCACATCCTTATAATTTTTATTCTAGGAAATAGTAGGCAGGCAGTAGATATTTTCCAACTTGAACTCTAAAGAGTAAAAAGGCCAACTTGAACATGATATTTTTACTTAATAATAAGGAATTATAATTGATGTTTCAGGGCGACTTGTGAAAAACCATAAATTCCATTCTAACTCTTCATAAAGTAGTTATAAATTATAATATCTGGGGCATTGGAAATAAGATACAATATAATTTAAGATTTGAGTAAGTAGGGAAACATCACCTGAAATGAGAATGATGATTTGTAACTTGGGATTTAATACATTTGTGAAAATTTATTAGTGAATTCACCTAGTGCTATCCAAGATGATACATTGCCTGAAATTTAGAATGAATCACAATTATTATTCATTGAGGAAATGGATAAATGTGTCTGGAGAAATCTCAAAAATGGCATTCAGATATTTATTCTCAGATATTCAAAGATAATTTTCCTAAGCATTTTAGATGAATTATGTCATATAATCTTTAATACAACCTTAAATATGGATAACGTTACGTTTTCCTTTTTATAGACAAGGAAACTAAGACGTGGATAAATTAAATAACTTGCCTTAGTTCATGCAGGTAATAAGTGATAAAGTGGGATAAAAACCAAGGCATTCAGCTCCACTGATGGCCTGGCAGAGTCATCTCCCACTCCTAGAAATGACAACTACCGACACTGGATGCAACATAAACGCAACAACCTGAATTCTTTGGAGAGTAAACAAAGGCAGGCAGATTCTGGAGGGAGGCCAACTCTTGGAAGAAGAGCATGGCAAGGGATTCATTCCTCATTTGCTATGGCTTTTAGCCTAATGATAGTCTGCAGTTGGTGCTACACAGATAGCCAAAACCCAGATAAAAACCCACAGTCTTTCTGGCTTGGAAAAACCAGGGGACAGAGTTCTGGACAATCACATTTACTGGCAAGTGAGGAGAAAATCCTGAAAAGCAAAGAGCAGAGATGAGGAACTCCAAATACATATTAATACAATTTTTTAAACTTCTGGTTGACCCCACATGCACGGAGAAGGCTTCCAGATCCACAACTAAGGACTAAAGAACTGAACTGGGAGTTGGTTGCTACCTAACTTCCAGGTTGAGTCCAACCAAGTTAGTTGCTTATTCATACAACAACAATAACATTCTTTAAAGGAATACAGAATGCAGGGGCTTCACAACATAACACTCAAGACATCTAGGGTACAATTCAAAAGTACTCTACAAGGGAAGAATCAGGAACATGTGCCCCATGTTCAATAGAGAAAGCCTAACTCAAATTAGAGATACATTCCTGCCTAAATATACGACCTCGCCAAGTTACCTAACTAACTCCACGCATGCAAGACAAAGACATGGAACAGTTAACCAGGACACCACATGAAAAGTCTCTCTCAGAGGATGGTGGTTTTATAGTCTTCCAATTTCCATTCTCATTTCACTTAGTTAAGTACTAGACTGGTGTCTGGGTCAATTGCTTGATGGGGAACATTGGCTCTGTTCCTATAATAAGTTTTAATATAGCCTAGTAGCAAGGCCTTCTCAAAGACTTTCTCTGCTCAATACTATCTCTTATCATTATTCCACTAGTCACCTATTTGTGTTCCATTTAAAGGAACAGAGGAAGAGTCCACAAACTGACTGAGTTTCCTGGAACATCTATTGCTTTTGGCCTTCCCAACAGGCTTAGCTGCTCACTTCTTCCCTGCATTCAGTGAAGTATCCTACTATTCTTTTAGAGCATATATATATTTGTGTATGTGTGTGTATATATATGTGTATGTGTGTATATATATATTGTGTATGTATATATATATATAATATGCATATATATGTGCATATATATCCCCTTAAACTACTGGGACTCAGTTATAGTTACTTATAACCAAATGAGCCAAACTTTCATTATTTAGAGGATAGAACTAATGAAAAATGGCTTTCAATGGTATAATTTTGAGAGTGGCCAAAGGGCATGACTAATGATGTCCATCACTCTTACACTACTGGATGCCTTTCATTTCTACCATTAAGATAACTTTTGGAATTAAAAGCATTGCTTTTAAAATGTCCCTGTTAAAGAAAACACATGAGTGAATTAATACAATATGGTATATGTATACCATGGAGTACTGGTCTTGAACTCCTTCCTATTCAGCTATAAGAAACAATGGTGATATAGCACCTCTTGTATTTTCCTGGATAGAGCTGGAACCCATTCTACTAAGTGAAGTATCCCAAGAATGGAAAATCAAGCACCACATGTACTCACCAGCAAATTGGTATTAACTGATCAACACCTAAGTGGACATATAGGAATAACATTTATCCGGTGTCTGGCAGGTGGGAGGAGAGAGGAGCGGATGGGTATACTCATACATAATGAGTGAGATGTGCACCATCTGGGGGATGGTCATGCTTGAAGCTCTGACTCAAGGTGGGAGGGGGGCCAAGGGCAATATACATAACCTTAACTTTTGTACTTCCATAATAGGCTGAAATAAAAAAGAAAAGAAAAAAAAGAATTTATATAAAGAGCAATTGGGAGTGGAACCCTCTAACATATATATATATGATTCAATTCAATCTCATTTATCAGGGTAAGTGTTGTGTGACAGAGAAGTTTTGCCCCGGAGGGGCAGAAAAAGTGACACAGGAAGCAGAAAGGCCAGAACACAGAGGACACTGTAGAGGGAGGAGGCTTTGGATGTCTTATTTTCTCAGCTTTGCCTCATAGGCAGCATATGTCTTCTATACGGTCACTGTGTGATGATCAGTTGAGGTCAGAGAGGGGGTTAGGACCAGATCATATAAGACCATGTGAGCCTAAGCAGAGAGTATGGATTTTTAAAAAAAAATTTTAGAGACAGGATCTCGCTCTGTCATCTGGGCTAGAGTAGAGTGGCATGATCATAGCTCACTGCAGCCTTGAACTCCTGCGCTCAGGCAATCCTCCTGCCTCAACCTCCTGAGTAGCTGGGACTACAGACACCCACCACTATGCCCGGCTAATTTTAAAAATGTTTTTAGGAACAGGGTTTTGCTATGTTGCCGAGGCTGGTCTTGAACTCCTGGGCACAAGTTATTCTCATACCTAGGCCTCCCATAGTGCTGGGATTACGGGTGTGAGCCACTGTGCCTGGCCTGGATTTTTTTTTTTAAGAGTAATAAGAAGCCATTGGAGAGTTGAGAACGGAAGAATAACATCATCTAATTTAAGTTTTCAAAAGATCAATCTGGTTGATGCATGGACAACAGGGGCAAGGGCAGATTCCAAAAATCAATTAGAGGCTACAATAGTAATCCAAGCAAAGAGTAATAGTGTCTTAGATGAAGCTGATAGAAATGGAAGTGAGAAGAAGTGCTCAAGTGCAAGCTATGCTCCGAAGGTAGATCTTTGAGGATTTGCTAATGGATTGACTATGTGGTACAGGAAAAGAGAGAAATCAAAGATGACTCCCAAGTATTTGACCTGAGCAAATGGGTGGATGATGGTTTGTTTATCCAAGATGGTGAATGTATCAGTAGGATCCAGTTAGAGAAAGAAACCATACATGTTATTTTAACAGAGATGATTTAATATAAATATTTACTATTAAAAAAATGCCTAGGCAAAATGAACATTGAGGTATCACTGAAGAAGCAACTACCATTCCTGGGGCTGGGAAAACAAAGAAAAGAGGTTGGAATTATTAATACTTGGATGTGTGGAAGAGGGGGGGCGGGGTCCCATGAAGCTGAAAGTAAGATGAGGAGGAAGCACTGCTTAGCTGGTGCTGCTGGCTCTTAGCTTAGAGGGAGAGTCCCCCAGAGTGAGGACCAGGACCTCTGAGAAGGGGATGCCAGGTGGTTGCTGCTGTTTGTTTCACGGAGGAGCCAGCACGAGAGCTGGGAAAAACTGGGATCTCTGCTGGTGTTGGAATGAACTATTGGTGCCAGGCAGAAAAGCATTGCTGGGAGGGGAGGGGGGGTCACAATAACCGGAAGAGGAAGCCCAAGAAGAAGAGGAAGCAAACCCGGAACAGGAAGTAAACAGGAAGGAGCAGCAAGTCTCTTCACTTCTTCCTCCTCCAGACTTAAAGTCTTCCTCTAGCACCCCCTACTGGCAGAGTCTAAGTGGGAGCAGCTGGCAAAGCAGAAATACAGGTTTCTGGAGTTCCACCCCAAGCATCACAATTTAGGAGATCGGATGGGGTTCAAGCTGAGATATGGTATATTAACAACGGACACAGAAATATTGGTTTGGGGGGGACACTTTTAGTTAGGAAGAATCAAGACTTCTGTTTGATGGATCTATTATGATGCCAAATGAAGATGTTGAGGAGACAAGTTATACAATTAGTGTTGAAGCTGGGATAGAAATTCGAGAGGAAACAACTGCCATGTTTGTTTCCATAAACAAAGGAAACCAAAATAAGGCATTAAACATTGAATCCTCAGCACTTAATGCCTTCCTTATTGAGCTACACAAAAGCATGCCCTGATTGTATTTCCATAGGTCATGTAGAGAGAACTTTTCTTTTTGCTTAAAAATCTAATAATGTGATATTTAAGGGAAAAAATGAGACAATTTGGATACAATGTTTCAATCTGGCAAGGTAAGTTTAAGGCTTGGTATAATGATGGAAAGAATCTCTAAATGCCCCTATTTCATGTTCCTTCTTTTGGTAAAAGCTGCATGTAAAATATCCCAGAATATAATTGCTCTCTCTATTCTTCTTGATTTAAAGAGTGAAAGTTTTTTCCGTGGCATTTTAGTAAAATAAGGCATTATACGAAAAATTGAGACATTCATTAATTTCTTTAGCAGAACAAAGATAAAATGAGATATAGTCATTAGGTATTTTCTGCTTACATAATAATCATTTTGAAACAACCTTAAAACGCTTTATAAAAGCTCTACGTAATTATTCCTTACAGGAACCTTAGACATTATTAGAAGCAGATATTATCATTCTTTCCATTATCATTATGAAAAAGGTGAAACATTACACATTTTCCACACGGAGTCCCAAGGAGTATTCATTTTCAGACTTAGACACACCAAGCATGTTTGTTTGTAGGGTTTGTGTTGCGATGGTTATCATGAGTTTATGGCGTGGAAGATTAAAGAGTCTCCTGATAAAAACTCATATGGGTGAAGAGAGTTGGCACCCAGCTAGGTCCAGTATTTGGGCCATGGTCATGGCAAGGGAGGGGATACTCTGAGTACAGTCTTCCACTGAGCTGTTCCTTTGGCCCATCTCCCTGGATTCATCTCTGAATTCTAAGGAAAGACGGGAGGCAAATCAAAACCTAAGGTTTTCTCACCAAAAGCTCCGTAAGAAATTTATTTTTCAATTCAACATCAATTACCTTTTTTCTTTTCTTTCTTTTTCTTTTTTTTTTTTTTTTGGCCCAGTATCTCTTACTCCCATCTTTTGATAGCAGTGACTCCTCTTCTTTGCAGAATTGTCCCTACCCTGTCTTTTGGGAGGGCTTCTGACACTCTCCATTCCAATGTCTTAACCTCTGGCCACACTGATTGACCCAAGGAAAAGTACCTGACCCAAACTGGATTAAATCTGTCTGAGGTGGGATTTTACCTACGGTTGTTGAAAGAAAGGAACAGCATGTCTTCTCTGAGCTTGCTAAACTAGCATTATGTAAGCCCAGGTCACGCGGAGGCCACTTCTCATCAAACTCTTCACAATCCCCATGGAGGAAATCTCTTCATAGTAAAGGAGGATGAAGGCAATAGAGAAAGAAATGCAGGGCTTTGAAATGAGTGGAAATTAATATTGACCAAGGAGAAAGGGAGGGGGGAAAGTAGAGAAAATGAGAAAGCGAGAGTGATTCTAACATTGTTCAACCTCTGAAGATATTAATAAAACCATATTGTAAATTTTCTGATTATATATGATCCAATATATTCTCATTTTCTAAAGTTGGAGAAAAGGAATTTTTCGTTTGATATCAGAAAGTATTTGGCCCTATGCAGCTTTTATAGATTATGGCCACTAGTAAGTCCCTTGAGTGTCCCAGCACGTTAACAGCATCCTCAAGGGGTGCATGGAGAAGCATTCTAGCCTTAGAGATCAGTGCTTGAAAATTGGCAACTGTTAAAACAAACAGCCTTAGAGGCAGCAAGATGTAACAGATGTAGTTAAAAGGTGCTAAATGTGTCTCTCCCAAAATTCATATATTGAAACCTAATCCCCAATACGGTAGTTTCAAGAGATGGGGCCTTTTGGAAGGTGATCCAGTTGGAGGGTAGAGAACTCGTGACCAGGGTGAACACCCTTATAAAAGAAGCCTGAGGGAACTCATGTGCCCCTTCCACCACGTGAGGACACAGGCAGAGAGTGCCATCTGTGAAACAGGAAGCAGGTCCTCGCCAGACACCAAATCTGCTGGCACCTTGGTCGTGGACTTCTCAGCCCCCAGAACTGTAAGAAACAAATTTCCATTGTTTATAAATTCCCCAGTCTAAGGTATTTTGCTATAGCAGCCCGAGCATCCTAAAACAGAAAGGGCATAAAAGCAGCTTTGGAAGAGGTGTGGCCAGTTGGAAGGAGTGTGGCCAGAGAGTGACAGTGTCTATAGCGTATATGGCGGCACCCTTGATGTTGAGCAGACACAGCCGTTCTTACCAAGTTTATAATCATTGATGAACTCAGCTGTAGGCATATTAAAACAGGGTTGGCAGGGTGTAGAAAAAGAGAGGAAAAATTTAACAGACCCCATGTGGAAGCATAAGTGAGAAACTCGCTGAGGGCTCCTAGAAATACATGGAAGCAGGAATAAGCCTTTGAAGAGCAGATAGTATTTGTGGTGCTTACTGGAAAAAAATGAATTACATGAAGCTTTGCTTTCCTAACTGGCAAAAACCCCATAAAGTAGCTATGCCCATGCTACAAAGTTAGAATAATGTGTTCTTCTTGAGTCGCGTAGACAACCGAGACTCTTTGAGCAACCAGATTGACACAGCAAGGATGAGACTAGAAACAGCTGCCAAGACTGTATCCTTGGGACAGTCGTCAGAAGCTGAGCTGGGGCCACTGTCAGGAAGAGAGCCAACACCTGCAGGGAGCGGGACAATCAGACTGTGAGGAACAGTCCAAGGACAGAGCTCGTAGAGGCTGGCAGAAGCAGCAAATTCTCCACTTGTGCAGACATATTCACTGCAGCTAGACCTCTTTCGATTTTTTAAATGGGAGACTGAATTCACATGGTGTAAGGACAAGAGATCTCAACCCAGAATCTGAGAACGCTGTTTATTTCCAAGACCTCTTTTAGATAAAGGACATATCTGACTTGAGAGTTAAAAGACAACTTCATAACCTCATCTTTCCAGTCTTCTACTGAAGGTATAAAGTAAGAGCATTTGCTCTGAAAGCACTTTTAAAAAGCTGGATGCATCGTGAATAAGGAAGTCATTGCGATGAGTGTAGTGTGGCAAAGCCCTCTAGCCTGGCAGCTCCAAACCTGGCTGAATGCCACCTCCCTCCCCTTTCCATCTCTTTCCTCTCTCCTATTAGTCTACGCATTTTCATTCCTTTCTCTAATCACACAAGCAACACATGTCTAGTTGTCACATGCACACACCTGTACGCGCACACACACACACACACACACACACATCATAGCTGTCACTTGTCTCATCCCGTCTGCACTGGTCTAGGAGTAGCTGATGTCTGCTCTGATTGACAGTGCCCTTGTAGTGCCAGTGGTTAAAAATTTTAATGTCATCCCCATTTGTATGCATTGTGATTTATTTTCTCCCTATTTTATATACATATTTAGTTTTACTGGAAAAGAGATGGGTAATTGAATTTACTACCGTTCCAAATCTGGTCACCACCCTCATCCTAAGGCTTTTTTGTTTGGAGCTGAGGAACATTTTATTTAATTGTATTAGAACATTCTAAAGTGGACAAATATCTAAATACATAATGTGGCTGCAAATATGATAGAAATGGTATTACCGTGTTTCCCCCCAAATAAGAGAGGGTCTTATATTTATTTTTCCTCAAGAAGACACCCTAGGGCTTATTTTCAGGGATGTGTTATTTTCCCCTCAAAGCCTCAGCTCGCAGCACGCACAGGATGGCCGGGACCTGACAGGGGGAGCCAACCTTGTTGGTGGGGCTGCCGGTACCTTTCCAGTCACCTCTGGAATAATAGCTATCACGATGGGGTAGAGAGATCTGCTCCACGATGAAATGCATGGGTTGTGCAGATATCCTAGGTCTTATTTTCAGGGTAAGGCTTATATTGCGCAAATGCTGAGAAATCCTGCTAGGGCTTATTTTATGGGTAGGTCTTATTTTCGGGGAAATACGGTATTTTACAGTTTACTGGTTGTAGACAGGCATTTAGGCAGTTGAAAGCAATACATTAGAGGGGATGGACACGCTTGAAGCTCTCACTCGAGGGGGGAGGGGGGCATGGGCAATATATGTAACCTTAACACTTGTACCCCCATAATACGCTAAAATAAAAAAAAGAGAGAGAGACTCTAGTAACTACTGGATGGTATCTTCTCCCTACCCCGGCTGCCGTTTAGGTGGAAGCTGATGTTCTCTTAGAAATCTATTGTTTAATATTTATAGAGAATTGATCTTCTCGTGTTAGTGTAGGAACTTTTGCAAAATGTAAGGATGAGAATTTTGTATCTCTGCCAAGATATAATGCTGATAAAGAATTTAATTTAAACAGTTTCGCCAATTACATCATTAACTGATGTGAGAAAACTCTTAACGAGCCAAATATTTTGGATCAGGGAATTCAACAGCATTTTATGATGCTTTTAATTAGAGCAGAACTGTGAAACAGGTTTCCGTTTACAACTACCGCCACATTCGATACAATAAAATCGACCCCGGTCATAACAGCAAGTGTCCCTGTGTCGTCATGAAAAAGATACTGGTGCCAAAGAGCCAATTAGTTGTGGCACTTACTCTTTAAATAAGGACCAGTGGTTATTTTCCTTGTGAAACCTTGTTATCCTGAAATGCAGATGAGTAATTGAGGAGCCAGTGAAGGAGAGAGATTACAGAAATCCAGGTAAGTGAGGGAGAAACCTACTCACAGGGAAAACATTAAGATTGTAACAAAAATGTACGTAACTTGATTATATTTTGAAGAGCAACTGATATAATTTAAAGGCATGTTGGATTTGAAAAGTTGGTGATAATAGAAGGAAAGATATAATACAATCTGTCTGCCTGAAAGAATACTTAAAAAAGGAAGAAGACCCTTCCCCTTCTCCCACCATCTGCCTGCAGCCTGGGAACAAATGATCTGTAATAACCAGAAAAGGGGCAGCCTTCTCTCCAGTGTCAGTCAAGGTATAAAGATGAAAGAATACATCCATGTGGGGTAATCGAGGAGAGTTATAATATGGGGGATTCTTTAAAGGTATGGGAAGGTTAAAGGAAACCAACAGGGATTTATAGTAGCCAGGCCTGCAGCAGCAGGGAGGGGAAGGAGGAGGAGCCAACAGAGAAGCTCAGAGAGAGCAGCCAGACTGGAGAGAGTGCCACCTGCCAGGAGCGTGGCCACTGATAGAGGGATGTACTCACTCAGGTGTTCCAGCAGAGAAGGTTCCAGAATACATACTTGACTTTGCTTTTCTCCCACTCTCTGACCTCTTGTCAGTGCTTACAATTGGCCCAACTCAAAAAAGAAGCCAGAAGGCAAGGGATCTATTGATGCAATGCAAATGAATCAGCAGATGGGATAATGCCCATCCACAAGGGTGAATGCAGATCTTCTTCACCCAGTCTACCCATTTGAATTGTAATCTCCTCCAGAAACACCTCCACAGGCACCATCAGAAATAACGTTCCATCAGCTATCTGGGCATCCCTTACCCTAATCAAGTTAACACATGAAATTAGCCATCACACATATTGATTGTTAAGGAAGAAGTAAAAATTTCTTTATTCATAGATGTTATCATCAAGTACACAGAAAATCCTAATTCCTTAGGAATCTCAAAAAAGTAGCTTGGATAAGTCAATGAGTTCAACAGATTTTCAGTATGCAACTAAATGTGCAAAATCTATTGTATTTCTCTACAGTAGCAATAAATATTTGGAATTGAGATTTTTAAAATACCACTTACAATTGCATTAAAAATTATGAAATTACTTCAGGATAAAATTAATAATATATATGGAATTTCTCTACATTAAAATTATAATATTTTTAGGAAGTAACTAAGAAAGAACTAAATAACTGTTTGTGTTCATGAATTGGAAGTCTAAATATTATTAAGATTTAAATTCTCTCCAAATATATCTATGGAATCAATGGAATCCCAACCAAAATCTCAGCATGATTTTCAGTAAAAAAATATAACAAGGTGATTCTAAAATTTTTATGGAAATGAAAAGAATATATAATAGCAAAAATAATTCCAAAAAGTAGGAACAAAGTTGAAGGACTTATATAATCTAACCTCAAGATTTGTAGATTGTACTCGGGAGGCTGAGGCAATAGGATCGCTTGAGCCCAGGAGATTAAGGTTGCTGTGAGCTAGGCTGACGCCACGGCACTCACTCTAGCCTGAGCAACAAAGTGCGACTCTGTCTCAAAAAAAAAAAAAAAAAAATTTGTAGGTTGTATAGCTATATAATTAAGACAGCTCAAAAAAATTTTGAGAAAGGTAATTCAATGAGAAAATGAAAGGAAAATCTTTTCAACAAGTGGAACAGGACAACTGAATATCTATATGAAAAATAATGAATCTTGACTCTTTTTTTTTGAGACAGGGTCTCACTCTATTGCCCAGGCTAGGGTGCAGTGGCATTATCCTAGCTCACAGCAACCTCAAACTCCTGGGCTCAAGTGACCCTCCTGCCTCAGCCTCCCAAGTAGCTGGTACTACAGCTGTGTACTACCATGCCCAGCTAATTTTTCTATTTTTTGTAAAGACACAGGGTCTTTCTCTTGCTCAGGCTGGTCTCAAACTCCTGACCTGAAGTGATCCTCTGGCCTTGGCCTCACAAAGTGCTGGGGTTACAGGTGGGAGCCACTATGTCTTGCCCTTGATCCTTTCTTGATGCCATGTTCAAAAATTAATTGTGGAGTCACTTTAGCAAAATGATGAAGTAGGCAGATTCCAGCTCTCATTTACCCACAGAAATGTTGAAAAACAATCAGAAATTGTCAGAACTAATAATATCAATATTACCCAAAGTGATTAACAGTTTCAATTTCATCCCTATCAAAATCTCAACTGCCATTTTTTTTGCAGGAATGGAGAAGCCAATCCTAAAATTCATATGGAAATACAATGGGCCATGAATAGCCAAAAGGATCTTGAAAAAAAGCATAAAGTCAGAGGAGGACTCAGACTTCTTAATTTCAAAACTTACTACAAAGCTATAGTAATCAAAACAGTATTGTACTGTATTAAGTATAGGCATAGAGAACAATGCAATAGAATTGAGTGCCAGAGTTAAATCCATACCTCTATGATCATCGATGGGATGTCAAATTCACTTAATGAGGAGAGAATAGTCTCTTCAACAAATGGTGCTGAGACAACTGGATTTTTACACATAAAAGAACAAAGTTGAACCCATACCTCACACCATATATAAAAATTCATTCAAAATGGATGAACAACTTAAATATAGAAGTTAAAACCCACAAACTTCTTAGAATAAAACATAGGGGTAATACTTTATGACCTTGGATTGGATTCTTAGATATGCACAAACAACCAAAGAAAAAGTGGGCAAATGGGACTTCATTAAAATTAAAAACTTTTGTGCATTAAAGAACATGATCAAGAGAGTGAAAAGGTGTGTTACAAAATGGGAGAAAATATTTGAAAATTATATATATGATAAAGGTTTAATACCAGAACTTATAAAGAATTCCTACAACTCAATAACAAAGAAAACCCAATAAAAAATGGGCAAAGGACTTGAATAGACATTTTCCCAAAGAAGATACACAAATGACAAACAACTATATGAAAAAATTATCAGTATCACTAATCATTATGAAAAATGCAAGTCAAAATCACAATGAGATAACATTCCACACCTACCAGGATGGTTATCTGGTTTTTATTATAACCAGAAAATAGCAACTGTTAGTTAGAATGTGGAAAAAGTGAAACCATCGTACATTGCTACGGGGAATAGAAAATGATCCTGCCATTGTGGAAAACAATTTGTCAATTCCTCTAAACATAGAATTACCAAATGACCCAGCAATTCCACTCCTGTATACCCCAAAGAATTGAAAATACAGACTCAAACAGATAACTCGTACACCAATGTTCATTGCATCATTGCTTACAATAGTCAAAAGGTGGAATCAGTTCAAATGCCCATCAACAGATGAATGGATAAATAAAATATGGTAAACACATGCAATAGAATATAATTCAGCCACATGCTACAACTTTCTTGAACCTTGAAAATATTGTTATGTCAAATAAGCCAGACACAAAAGGACAGATATTATGCGATTCCACTTATATAAACATAAGGCAAATTAATAGACAAAAAAAGTACATTAGAGGTTACGGGGAGATAGTGGGAGAGGGAATGGAGAGTTAGAGTTTAATGGTTACAGTCTCTGTTTAGAGTGGTGTCTGTTTTGGAAACAGATAGTAGTGATGGTTGTACAACATCATGAATATGATTAAGGCCACTGCATTGTACACTTAAAATGTTTAAGATAACAAAAGTTATGTTAGGTGTATTTTGCACAATTAAAAAAAGCTCAAAAAATGTTATGCAAAATGAATCATACCCCTAAATGTAAAACCCAATTTGTAAGACTTCTAGAAGAAAACATAAGAAAAAAATCGTCACTGCAAAGATGTTTTAGATAGTTCACAAAAGCCCTAAAAATAAAAGAAAACAAATACCAAAATCGATGCCATTAAAATTTAAAAATCTGCTCATCTAAAGACACCATTAAGAAAAAAAATGAAGCTATGCATTGGGAAAATTATTCTCAATGCATATGCTTGATCCAAAACTTGGATCCAGAGTATATGAAGAACTCATATAACTTGATAACAAAAAGACAGACAATTCATTTAACAATGGGCAAAGTATTTGAAGATATGTCCCAATACAAATAAGCAATAGGCACATGAAAATATGCTCAGCATCATTAGTCATGAGGGAAAATGCTATTTCTCTTATTATGGAATCTTTCATTCAAAAAACACTTATCAAGTATCTATTGAGCTCCAGATACCACTTTAGGCACGGAGAATCCAGTGATTAAAAAAAGATATATGACGCTTCTTATACCATACACAAAAATTAACATAAAAATAATAGACCTAAATGGAAAAATTACAACTTCAAAATTCTTAGAAGAAAACATAGGAGTAAATTAAATCTTTCTGCCCTTGGGTTAAGCAAGGCCTTCTTATGTATGACACCAAAAGTGCAAGTGATAAAATAAAAAACAGATAAATTTGACTTCAGCAAAATTTAAAACTTTTGTGCTTCAAAGAACTTCATCAAGGAAGTGAAAAGAAAATCCACAAAATGGGAAAAGATATTTACAAATCATCTATCTGGTAAGGGACTTGTATCTAGATAAATAAAGAACTCATAATTTTTAAATAATTTGACTGGTTTGTCTGTTATAAGACAAATAAGCCAATTTAAAAATGTGGGAAGGATATAAGAGACGTTTCTCCAAAAATAAAAAATGGCTCATGAGCACACGAATAAATGCTCAAACTTATTAACTATCAGAGAAATGTAGGTCAAAGCCACAGTAAGTTACCACTTTACACCCACAAGGATGGCTGTAATAAAGACAGATAATAACAAGTGCTGGAAAGGAGGTAGAGAAATTGGAACATGGCAAAGGCACTTTCTAAAACAATCGGGCAGTTCCTTAAATGGCTAAACATGGAGATGCTGTATGACCCATCAATTCTACTCTCAGGTATATAGCAAAGAAAAATGAAAGCATATGTCAGTGCAAAAACTTGTACATGAAAGTTCATAGCAGCATTACAATAGCCAAAAAGTTTAGATAATCTGAATATCCATTGTCTGATTAATGAATAAATAAAATGTGACATATTCACACGATGGAATGAAATACGGTCATGGTCGCACCTTTCCATTTGCAGGTTCCGCATCAGCGTGTTCAACCAACTGCAGATCAAAAAGAGTTTTTAAACAAACAAGAAAAAATAAGAATACGACAATAAAAAATTAAAAAAATACAGCATAACACCTATTTACACAGCATTGATTAATACATTAAAATAGGTATTATAAGTAACCTAGAGATGATTTAAAGTGTACTGGAGGATGTTGCCTAGGTTATATGCAAATATCGCACCATTTTATGTAAGGGACTTACGCATCTATGAATTTTGGTATCTACAGGGGGTCCTGGAACCAATTCCCCACGAATACTAGGGATGAGGGATCACTGTACTGATAACATGATAGGATGTCGAAGCATTATGCTAAATGAAAGACGCCAGATAAAAAAGACTAAATATTATATATTCCATTTATTTGAGATGTCCAGCATAGGGCAATCTATACAGACAGCAAGTAGATGAGTCGTTGACTAGGAATGGGGGAAGGGAGAGGTAGAGGATGCTGGGAAATGGGGAGGGGGACGACAGGACTGGTGTGTGAGTTTTCTTTTAGGATGGTGAAAATGTTTTAAAATAGATTGTGGAGTCAGTTGCATGATTCTGTGAATATACTAAAGACCACTGAAGTGTATATTAATACTTAAAATGGATGAATTGTATGATATGTGAATTATATCTCAGTAAGCTGTTATATTTTTTAAAAGATATATAAGGTCTCTGTCTTCATAATAGGGACTTAGCAACTAAACTGTCTGAATTTAGTGGAATGGGAATGAAGAAAATGAAAAGCAAACAAATATCATGTGATTTCTGACAGTGATAAATACCACTGAGACAACAGAACAGGGTAATGCAATAGGACTGATTGGGGAAAGGCATAGTTTAAAGTGGATGGTCAGCAAGGGCCTCTTGAAGGAGGTGTGAGTCCTGAGTGACAAAATAGACAAGCCCTACAAATATCTAGGCCAAAAAAGTGCAGCTTTGCAAAGCCCATTGCATAACAATTCTTAAAAAAAATGTGGCTTCCATATTGATACAACGTACATAATTGAAAATCAGTGTGGATAACAGAAATAAAGATCTAGGACTTTGATTATTAATTCCCTGAGCCTCTTACATATTCAGCTAATGAGTGGGAGATGGCGTAACTAATTCAACACAGCAGATAATCTACTAGGCTTTGGAAAGCAGTTGAAATGCACACACACTCACACACACAACACCTGCCATTCTCACGCAGAAGTCACTTTCTCTTTGGCGCTGTCTCTGCGGAAAGCAGCCAAAGCCCCAGTTGAAGGGAGGTGGTGGTGGGGAATGTAATGAATATTCCAAAATCAAATTCATATAACGGCCACCACGGCAGAATAAAATCTGGAGAGCCTGTGACTCACGCTTACTCACTGGCCCCTGTGCCAGTGTTGAGAATATGGATATTGACAGAGGTTAGAGATGTGGGCGCCAAAATGATGAAATTCATTTATACGTGCTTGGTCAAAATGTAATTAAAGAGAATTGATCCATTCCAGCAAAGACTGGCTCCAAACTGAATGTGCCCCCACTTGGAATCTTGGCATCACACGTTGCTGACACAACTCTTGACCTGAAGTGACACTGAGCACAGATTGCTCCAGAATGCAGAAGCCATGTACAGTCTGAGAAGTGGCTACGAGAAGCCCAGCCCACATGCAGAAGGTCAGGTTCTCACGGAGGAGCTTTGTTTGTCCTTAATGCATACTTCTCCGTGGCTCGGGACACGAGGCTGTCAGGGATGGAGTAGCACTTTGTGCTTTCTTTGAGGCTCAATTTATCTATGAATTGGGCTAAATCATCTATTCACTGGCATTTGCTCAAGAAATTGAAAAGAAATAATTTGCAAACAATTAAAACGATGTGAGATTGCGTTAGAAGAGAGAAGCATGGGATTTTAGGCGAAGCTTTGTCTACTCCTTTGAAGAAAGTTGTTTAATGTGCTGTAGATTCCTTTGAAGAAAGGTGTTTAATGCGCTATGCTTCATTACTTTCAAATTACCCCTTGTCACAGGCATGGAAAACAACTCACATGCATGCCCTACTATACACAGGAAGATAAAAGAGTGCTATTCCACGGAAGGTTCAGAATTAAAATCTGTGTATGCTACCTGCATTGAACTGAATGCTGGTTCAGAAAGATCTAACATAATAATCTAATTTTCAAAGTCTGTACACTGAGGATGATTAGTACTGCAGGACAGAAGTGGGGCCTGGAGCAGAAATAGAAATGAAGGCATGTTGCATGCCAAAATATTTGAAAGTTATCAGCGAAACTATTAAACCATTAAGTGAAATATGTTCCACCTTGACACGATGACCTGGAAGGCCAGCTTCCAATTTAGAATTCTTGGACTTGTGGAGTCTTGCACCAGCATGTGAAGGTACATGGGTCTCTCTGGCTTTGCCCATCTCTCTGCCCTTCCTTCACCTGTTCTGTCCAGAAACAGAGGGATCTTGCACCTTGTGTGGTTGCCCAGCTCATTTCCAAGCTCTGAGCCCACCAAAAGCTGCGTCTCAGACATTCTTCAAACCCTCGGACAGACGGACCTAGGAAGAGTCCTGTGCAGGTACGAGGAGTGGGCCTGTGTCGTTGGCAGGAATTCCAACATCCTGAGTTCCCAGAGCGTGGCCTCAAAGGGATGCAGCAGGGTTTGGGGCATGTGTCCTTGGCTCTGCTGACTCCTTGACCCATGTTGAGGAGCCTCTGGGGGAGAGCCAGAGTGGGACCCTCATAAGCTAGGTCTAAGGGCAGTACAATTCACTGGAAAAAAAGATTAACTAAAAAATTAATTTCTTCAATGTTTTCTTAAAACAGAAAGTGTTTCATTGAATTTAAAAGATTTAAATTGAAAAGAGAGAAAAAGAGAAGATGCATCATCAACACACTCATTGCATAAAGGTATTTTCACATACTGCAGACATTTATATTTGTAGGCTAAATGCTTAAAGGCTTCATTTGGCCAATTTAGTGTAAAGCACTGTGACACAGAGCAGGCAGCAACTGGGGCTAAGTCTGGATTCTAAAGATAATCGATCTTGTTTTCTTTGCCTAGGAAGACCTGACCAATTAGTGTTGAGATTAGAATTCTGGAGAATTCTCCCCGTCTGAAGGGCCGTCTGTTGGTATTTGTGAAGCTTATTCCCAGATATCCAAAAAGGAAGTTGTTTCTAATTGCTATTCAGAAATATTCACGGCCTATGAGCTGACTAAATCTCTTAAGGATGTGTAGGCTCTCCTTCCCCCGGCCCCAGGCCTGGAGAATATGGGAAATGCGTTCCAGGAGAGAATTTTTCATTCAAGTCATTTACCCACAGCACTAACAACCTCCTCGAGTTGATTGACTGCAACGCAGATTGACTGCAACTGCAGATTCCAAAACCTTGCTGTGCACTGCAGTGGCTCACTGGAAGTGGGCTGACATCGATTGTTCACGCTCTTCTTAGCGTTGAGCAGGAGTGATTGTTAAGTGTCTTTATCCTTTGCTTTGCTTTCAATTGGCTGTGACTTGCATGAGTGTTTGTGTCTCTTGCAATTCAGATCAATGATGTCACAGAAAAAGACAATCTATAAAAGAAATAACAATTTCTAGTTGTCAAAATGACTCAACCTACAGCCATTTTATTTGACTTGAAAAGGTACTTCTCTTTACATTTTATCTTTCCTTTGAAGCCTGTAAATCTTCTTCATCTGAAACTCTCCTTGGACAAAGAGAATGTAATTACTCTATGTGGCAGATATTCTAGCTGGCTACCCAATTTCCACTACCCTTTCTCACTTTCTAAGAGAAAAGAGAGAACCCAGTTTTATTTGGAGTGTCAGTATGCTGGAATAAAAATGCTTATTTGCCCAGATCTCCTTCCTGCTACAGGTTGCCATGTGGCACCGTTTGGATCAGTAAAGATACAAGCGGATTTATCTGGAGAGAGCTTTCTTCCCTGAATAATATCTGGTTTGGAGAAAGCGCATTGGCCTTTAACTGTCGCCTTTCTTTCTGCCTGGAATCTGGACACAATGCACGAAGGTAGAGTGCCTCTCTGGCGATCAGGAAGACAAATGTCACATGTTAAGAAAAGCAGTGTAGCAACTAGAAGGATGCTGGGGCCTGGATGACGAGCTTGAAGAGGCGCCGGAGCCAGAGCTTCCTATGATGCGGAAAATGTCCGGCTCACCGGGACGGTCACTTGCTGCCTCCTCATCGCTCCGCATCTCCACGGGCCAGCCCAGCGCATGGCCAGTTGGAGGGCAGGCTGCTGGGGCCCGCCCTGCGGCAGAGAGCTGCCCAGGGCCCCGCATGCCAGAATGTCCCTAGGCCCCGTGCTGCTGCCTGTTTCTGGCCACGCTGCTTGCGTGATCCTGATTGGATAATTCTTGAATCTCACTGTTTTTGATTGGATATTAAAGCTTGTTGTCGATTGGATGTTAAAGGTTGATTTTGATTGGATGTTAAAGCTTGTAGTTGATTGGATGATTTTTGAGCCCTACCAAGGGTATAAAAGCAGGAGAACAGGGCAGAAGGGCCAGAAGATCAGAAGACGTGAGGAGAGCTGTAACGTTAGGTGTGCTAAGCGTGCTGTAGAAGAATAAAGGCTGTTCTCTGACTCTTCCTGTGTCACTCGGTTCTTTCCCTGGTCAAACGAATAAGAGCTGTAACAAGAGCTGTAACGCTAGCTGTACACACTGCCGCAACACCTACACAAGACTTCTTACAAGAAACTACCTCACTTTCTTAGACTTTCTGTTCATCACAGCCAAATGGATTCCTAATTCATATATCCGACCTGAATCAAAAGTCCATTGGGCTCCAAGTAAACAAACACAGAGTCCTTCTGGAAGAGTAAAATAAAGAGAAAATGCTATTCTAGATTTATTAAACCACTCAGGATTTGCAATGGTGTACAGGGAGGTTTTCATGGTCAGTGTTTTTCTAAGGCTTTGAAAACTGGTAATTAAAGAACAAAACAAATGCAACTCTCAGTTAAACAGAATGCAACTCAAATGTATCCCTTTTATGATGTAAAGCAGAATTTATGCTAAAGAGAAACATAAGCTCAAAGTGCTACATTTGAGGGAAGAGTTACATCTCTAAAGGAAATGGATGCTTTATAATTTTCTATAGTTGAGAAATTTTTAGCAAATTATTTGGTTTATCAGGTTGAATCTACTCTCCACAATACAAACAACATGTTAGGTTTGGCAGGAGTTGATCCCTTTCATAAAGAAAGTGAGTGCATCTTTTAAAATTGGTCTCAGTTGCTAGTGGCAGACAGCAGGGGGCAAGGTGGCCAACACAAGAAGGCTAAAATTCCTCCCACATAAAAGCAGTCCAGAGGGAGGTAATACAGGGAGGTATGGGGACTCAGAGCTTCGGGAACCCAGGTTCCTGCTTCATTCTTCTTAGCTCTTCCTCCATTCTCAGTATCCTTCCTGAAACTCAGGAGGATGCTGGTGTTGCAGTCATGTCAGTACTCCATGTGGGAGGTAAGAGGATGTGAAGAAGCACAAAAAAATAAGGGTCCAACTAGCTTTCTATAGCCCCTTTAGAGAGCCTTCATTTCAAAAAAAGTTCCACTCAATGCTTCCTATTTACACTTCTGTGGCCAGTCCTGGGTCCTATGGTCACGCTAATTATAAAGGAGGATGGAATACATAGCCCTTTGGCTGGGTACAGTGTCACTGTGAATACATTAAGGTTTCCTAAGGAAGAATGGAAATAGGTATCTTGCTTAGACAAGTAGCAGTCTCTTCACAGTGCACTCCTTGGCTCCCTAGTATGCTTGGGCGTTGTTCTCTGTGGCATCCGATTTGCCCTCTGCAAGGTCCTTCTTCACCATAATCCTCTGCCACTTTCCTCCACGTCTGTATCCAAGGTGGCATTGATCACTGCTCTCTTCTTGGGGCTTCAAGCTTTACAGCATACTTCCTGTGGGGGGCTGGGAGGCCAGGGGGTTCTTTGCTTTGATCATCAACAGGCTGTTAATAGATTAATGGATAAGAAAAACTCAAAGTTGTTTTTTCTTTTCTCTTACATACTCTTGACCCCAAATATAGGATATAAAAAAAAAAAAAACCTGAACTGTTTTTATTCCTGTCCTCTCCTCTCACATAGTCACACAAAATGGTACTTTTGGCACCAGATGTATGGGGGTTTGTCCCCACACACCGAGAAATTCTCCTGCAGATTCTGCAGAGGATTCTGCAGCACACACCAGCTGGGTGTCCTCTAATTCAATTTAATTCCAACACTATCTACCTGGAGATAGCAGCAGACCCCACAGGTTGAGGGCTCAGTCCCACAAGACTGCCCCCCACTTCAGACCCCGTCACAAGGAGTAGGTTGTCATCTACACCTCTGACTGGCTACAAATCAGGGTTCCAACAACGCCCTCCTGGGATTAGATTAGTTTGCTAAAGTGACTCACAGAACTCAGGTAAATACCTCACTTGTGTTTACCAGTTTATTATAAAGGCTATTGTAAAGAATATAGATGAAGAGATGCGCAGGGTGAGGCATTGACGCAGGAGGTGTTCAAATGGAGGAAAGAAAAGCTCCTCGAACTAGCCAAGTGGGTTCTTGGCTTTGCGCAGGAAAGAATTCAAGTGTGAGCCAACCAGCAACAGGAAAATTTACCGAGACAGAGACAGACAACAGATCCCACTCCACAGAGAGAGTATCAGTCTTCTCCTAAGCAGGAGGGGCAATGATAACCCCTTCTCCTAACCCCTTTTGGGGTAATGATAACATTTTTTATGTGTAAAAGTCCTGTTGGGAAACAGCCATACAAACAAGCATTGTCTTGTAGTCAGGCTGTAAATTTAATCATAAACTGCTGTCGCAGAATGGTACATGCAAGTAGTTTGTAAGGCAGTTTGTAATTCATCCATCTTCAGGTGGTCATAGGCCAGCAACTTGCTGGTGACGCTCTTGTTCAGGGTGGACAGGGTCAGGTATGGGTCAAAGTTGCTGCACTCGGGCTCTCTTGACCTTTCTTTTCTGACCTATCTGCCTACATTAGTATAAAGGAAAGGGCATAGAGCTTCTTCCATGCCTTCCCCGGGCACACCACCTTCCAGAAACCTCCAAGTATTTAGCTGTCTGAAAGCTTCCTGAACCTTGTCCCTTTGGGTTTCTTACGGAGAGTTCATTACGTAGGCATGACTGATTAAACCCTTGGCCACTGGTGATCAACTCAATCTTTACCCTCTCTCCCTGCCCTGGCCCTAGAGCTCTGGGTTGTGGGGTTGAAAGTCTCAACTCTCTAATCATGCCTTGGTCTCTGTGGTGACAAGTCCCCACTCTGAAGCTACCTAGAGGTTGTCAGCCACCAGTCAACCCATTAGCATACAAAAGGATGCTCTTCACTCCTGAGATTCCAAGGGTTTTAGGCACTGTGTGTCAGGAAATTGGGTTGAAGAACAAATATATAAAGTCATGCACCCTATATAACAAGGTGGTCCCATGAGATTATAACACCATATTTTTACTGTATCTAAGTTTAGTTACACAAATATTTACCATTGTGTTATAATTGCCTACAGGATCCAGTACAATAACATGCTGCCTAGGTTTATAGCTTAGGAGCAATAGGTTATACCATATAGCCTAGGTGTATAGTAGGTTATGCCATCTAAGTTTGTGTAAGTACACTCTATTACATTTGTATGATGATGAAATTACCTAACCATGCATTTCTCAGAAAATATCCCCATTGTTATGGGACACATGACTATATTTCACAAGATCACAGAACAGACTTGGGTTTCTTTAGAAATGATGTTCCCTCAAAAATTTAATCAGTTTCTAGTTATTTTGCTTTCAATTAGTATTTTTTTTTTTGCATAACTAATCATAGTGAAAAGCTTTGCCTGGACACATTTTTAATAATAGATCTGGTTATTTTAATAGATACCAAATTATTTATCTTTTCTATTTGCTTTTCTTTTCAGTTTTGTAAGGTATGTCCTCTGAAGATTGGTGCAGCCACCCAAAATATAACATTTGCACCTCAGACTTCAAGCAGAATTTAAATTCCCTGCCTGCCAAAATAGGTTTAAGCAACTTTCACCAAAGTACAGAAGGCAGGCAGGGAGATGACAAAGAAAAATGATATGAAAGTGCTCAGAAAAAGAAATACAAGGAAGCGAAAGCATTGCAAACTACAGAAATTTAAGCCTACCTAACCAAGTCCAGGCTCATCCCACCTGCTGCAGGACAGCCAGCAAGGTGAGAGACAAGGTGTTGGGGCAAAGAAAGTGACTTGTACGCAGAAAGCCAACAAACCAAGAAGGTGGTGGACCAATGTCCTAAAGAACCATCGTAAGTTAGTATGAACTTTAGGCTCCTTCTTATATTAAGGGAAGCAGGAAGGGGAGGGAAGTTGCATGAGGTAACTGAAGACCACAGACATCTGGGCATCTGCAAGGGTCCAAGGAGGTTGTAAAACTTCTTTGTTTATGCTCAGTTAACTTTGGAGGACATAGGTCAGGTCCTGATTGTTCCTATAAATCTTTAATATAACATTGTTATTTGTGTGCGTACTTTGCTTATCTGTCCAGAAATTAGTTTTGAGAAACAGATGGTTATCATCTTTCTTTAGAGTTAAACTGCAAGCTAATTTCTTCCTTTAATTAGCTGGCCTACCTGCAGAGCTAAGTGGAAGCTTTTAACCTAAAGGATATTACCACACAGGATCAGAAGCAAAATGGAGCCAGTCATGCTAAGTTCCCCTTCTACTGTTATTCTTCAGAACACATTAGAGAAATGCAGAGCCTTCTAAGGAAATTGATTGTGATAGGTAGAATAATACCCCCTCCAAAGACGTCCATGTCCTATTATTTAGAACCTGTGAATATGTGTGTTATATGGGAAGGAAGAATTAAGGTTGCAGATAGGATTAAGTTTGCTACTCTGCTGACCTTGAGAGGGGGAGATTATCTTGTATTATGCTGGTGGGAGTCCTTAAATAGGGAAAAGAAAAACAGAAGGGTCAGAAGCAGAGATGGCTTCATGCAAATGACTCTACTCGCCATTGCTTGCTTTGAAAATGAGAGAAGAAGCATGAGCCAAGGAATGCAGGTAGATACCAAAGACCGGAAAAGGCAAGAGAGCACATTCTCCCCTGGAACTTCCAGAAAGCAACTCAGAACTGCTTACACCTTGATTTTTTAGCCCAGTGAGACCCATTTTGAACTTCTGACATCCAGAACCATAGATAATAAATTTGTGTAGCTTTAAGCTGCTAAGTTTATGATTATTTGTTACAGCAGCAAAGGGAAACGAATGCATTGATCTAGAAAGACTCAATAACTGGAATGAACTTTGAATATTTGCAGATTTAAGGCAAGAAGCAGACTTCCCAGTAGAGATAGAGTGGAATAAAAGCAGTATAGGATGCATTGGCAGGGGTAAACTTAAGACCAGAGCAGAGGCAAGCCTCTCTTGTAAGGAGTTATCGGTTTCTTAGAGACAGTTGTGTGGTGACTTGTTTCTTCTAAGGTTTTTTGGTATGTGTGCATAATGTTGATAGTTTTTTTTTTAATTTAAATTCTATAATTAATAAACAAATGCTGATACATTATTAGGAACTATTATCCACAATTTATCTATATTTCTTTAGTTTCTGCCTAATGTCAAGGATTTCATGCAGGATACTACATTCCATTTAGTGGGCATGACTCCTTAGGCTCTTCTCTGTGACAGTTTTTCAGATATTCCTTGTTTTTGACGACCTTGACTCTGTATGAAGGAGCACTGATCATAAATGCTATAGAATGCTCTCCATTAGAATGTATCTGATGTTTTCTTCATGATTAGACTGGGGTTATGGGTTTTAGGAGGAAGGCCAAGAAAATAAAGTGCCATTTTCATCACATCCTATCAAGGGTATATTCTTTCAGCATTACTTGCTGTGACGTTGCCTTGATCACCTGGAGGCAGGGGTAGCGCTTGTCAGGTTTCTCCACCGCAAAGATATTCTTTTGTCCTTGTTTTCTTTCTTTGCTCTCTGGAAGAAAGTCACTGTGCAGAGCTCACCCTTACGGAGTGAGGAATTACGCCTTCCCTCCATAGGGTGAAGTATCCACACAAATCATGCGAAGTTCTTCTGCACAAGATATCTGCCCATTTTTCCCTATTTATTAATTTATTCAATCATTTATTTATATCAGTATGGAATCATAGGTATTTGTTTTCTACTTTGGATTATATTTCAATGCTACTTTAAGCAGGAAATAAATTTTAATTAAGAGAGATGGCAAATCAAGTCCCTTAGACAGAAAACTATTTTATTTATTTTTGGCTACGTGTTATAAATCACTTTCTCTCCTCCTGGAAGAGAAGCCAAAGATATTGCATATTAACCACCCAGGAAACTAAACAAAGAACAAGGCTTCTAAGTAATTGGGCTGAAACAAATTTCCAATAAGGCAACAATTTAACTGTTTGATTATAGGAGGCAAATTTCCCCTGTTGTGTTATCTTGTCTTCAATGCAAAAAAGGATCAGATCATTGTTACTGTGAAATTGTCTTATTATTCACCTCAAATTTGAAAATGCTTAGATGATTGTGAGAAGTAATAAAATATGACAAGGACAGAAGGTAATGATTGTTCTTACTGCTATTATTTTCCAATGTAACTAAACTTTAATAAATGTAATGGGATTTCAAAAAATTTTTTCTCAGTCAAAATTTTACTTCATTTTCCCCTGACTCTGTAAAAACCTCGGTACAATTTTTAGTATTCAATGTGGCAGCTTGATAGTTGTCTCCCTATAGCAAAAATTAAAAGGAAGTATAAATAAAATATTTTCTGACATATTTAGAACCAACACATAATGAATAATTTTGTTTATACAAATCGAGTTTGTGGCAAGTCACATAGGCAGTAATGAGAAACCAGAATGAAGATGGTGCAAACAATGAGGAAAGATAATAACTATGGCAGAAATTCCAAGAAGCTGACAGACAAAGGCAGTTCTGGCTCTCTAAGTCTGGAAAAGGACTAGATTTCAGGTTCCCAAGACTTGTGAGGTTGACACTAACCTATGGGAAATTTTTTGAATAAATTATTGAATAAACAGATTGTGACCCATTAGAAAAAGAAAATAAATGTTGTTCCCTGGACTCTTATATGGATTCACTGAGAACAAGATGTTCTAAAATAACTATTTCTTTGCCAGTTAAGGTTAGGGTAGATTAGAGGTGTACCAAGGTGATCATATGACTTCATTGCAATATACCATTTGATAAAAAGTCCTTTTATAACCCTATGGTTAAGAAGATGATAGGTAGGTGGGAAGACAACAGTGTTCAACTAGATTAACCATGAGTTAAAGAAACCTACCAGCAGAAACTTTGTGTGATGGATCCTTCTCAACCTGTAGGAAGTCTTTAGCAAAGGGTCTCTCTTGGTCCTCACTTCTTGGTCCTGGGCCCTTTGCTATTTTCATTTTTGACTGAAGAAAAAGTAAAATCAATGAATGTTGACGTGCATCGGTGTTTGAATGGGTATCTCCTGTAGTACATGCTAAATCCAGAAGTCAAAATCATCACACCAAGGAGATTGAAACCAATAGCAGGATACTCACTAGGAATAAGGATAGTCCTGTATTTTATATAAAAATCAAAGACACAAATTCAAAATGGAGCTCTGACTTTGTAATAACACATTTTAAAAGAAATCTGACAGTTTGCTCGACAACAATTTAAAAAGAGGTCAATTGTATGAAGCGGTTAATCTGTCCCCCACCTACCTCCCCCACCTAAAAAAAAATGCCAATTTTATCATGATCTATGTCCGAGGGACAGAAAGTAAGGTTATTTTTAAAAAAGAAAAGAAAGTAAGATTATAGATCAATACTCTGTGCCCACTCCACTAACTGTATTACCTGTTCTCTTTTAATTTCTACATTTTAAGAAAAACATTTGCTCACTATAATATTCTCAGAGAAGGTGTAGTTGGAATCCTAAACACTGGAAACGAGATCATGTCAGGAACAACCCAAGGGAAGTAGAAGTTGTGTGTTTAGCACCAGTAGAAGATAATTAAAGGCAGATATAGGCTCATTGCCCTCAAAGGCTTGAGAGCTGTAGGGTAGAAAAGGAAACAGACTTGCTCCATGCAGTTTCTTTAGGAAGCTAAGAGAAGTGAGGCTGTGTTTCAACATGCGGGAGAATCTCCCACCCACGAGAGCTGAGTAACGGGTGGCGATTGGGTGTATGGAATGGGGCTGGGGCCAGAGAAAGTGTGGCTGTGCTGAGCGGAAAGTGGGGCCGACAACTGATCTCTGAATTTCCCTCCAACTTTGGGATCCCCCAGCAAAGATATTCAATACAGCTAAACCTATCTGTTGTGACTGCCCCACCCAATCCCACAAAAGAAGGACTCTAAGCCTGAATTGATTCCAAGAAGAGAAAACAGGCGATCTCTTGCCAGATCAACATTCAGCATATGGTTCCCAGATGTGCACAGGTGCCATGCACATTCTGTGGGACATGCTGGTCGCCTGAGTGCGGGGAACTTAAACTCTAATAGGGATGAACCTGGGGTAGAAGACTTTACCCTAAACGCAGCTACATTTCTAACAGAATTGATATCAACATCAACTCACCCTGCCCATGGAGACCATGGAAGACTGTATCAGTGGTTCTCTTAAGACCTCAGTTGCAAAGCTTCTTTTAAACACACTTTGCTCATATAAGCAGCTTGGGCTACTTCATTAGTTGTTGGTGTATGAAGCAGTTACCTAAATTTAGTAATACTAAATTCTGAATACACATACCTTTCTTGCCTTTGATCATGTATTATTCTCTCCCCAAAGAGCATTTATTCTCTTCACCATTATTTTTAACAACCCATCTTAATTATTGTATCTTCTTGGGAGTTATATTTGAAAAAGCTGAAGAAGTAATCCACTTAAGAGTTTTTTTTGTATGTATGTGTAAAGAATGAGGAAATATCTGGGAAAATCAGACTCTTTTTTTGATCCCTTGCTTCTGGGCACTTCAGGACTTAAAAACACACAGTCAGAGACTGCTTTGGTCTTCCTGGCATGCCCATCACGTTAATGCTCAGCTCAATGCTTCTCTCTCTGTCCAGAAAGGCATGTTGCCCGGGTAGAAAGAACTTAATCTTTTCAGTTTTATCCTAAAACCTCTTTTTCATTTAGATTCATTTTCATAACTGGCTGGAAAAAGCCGCAGGCTCTGTCCTTGAGAAGCACATGGCCATCTGCTGCTTATCTGCCCCTAGGAAGGGGGAGCGAGCTGCCACCCTCGGGGGCTGGGATCCTGGCTCCATGCAGTGGCCGAGAAAAAGCCACCTGGTATGTGCAGGAAAAGCCCTGTCTCCATGGGAACAGACTCAAGCACTCACCATCTGGCCTCCCCCGGCGTTGGCACCTTGCTAACCACATCCTGAAGGCTACACAGGTGCAGAGGGGAGGAAGAGGGAGGGATAGAGCAACCATTCCCCTCCGCTGCCATGTTCAAACAAACGCATGTGAGTCCATGTGCGGAGGACCCAGTTTATTATTACTACTGCAGGTGTAGCTGGAAGCAGAAGCTTTGTTCTCCAGCCAGCAGCTCAGGGCCAGAACTACCAAACTCACTGCTTCTTGTTGAGTTATTCTTTAAAAAGTGATTCTTTCCCTAAAGCTCCTCTGTATCTGTTTCTATATCTCCGGAGTTTACAGGCTCCATTGAAAACACAAAAATCCCTTAGAGGGTTCACAGAAGAATCCTCGTAACTGCCTAACTGAGAGTCCTCCTTAGAACAGAGATCTTCTGCCATTCTTTCACTTGCCTCTGAACACGAGCACTTTGCCCTCTCTGCAATGACACCTTGCACTCTCAAATGAGACCACAAGTTCATGCGTGGTCCTGATTTCAGAAATGAAATCACCACTGATCTGTAAGATGCTTTTGTAACCTCTAAAAAGAACAAAGAGATACACAAACAATTGCTTAGTCATTTCATATGTTTTTCTCACCCTAAATATTAAAATGTTTATTGAACACCCAGTTTCCTGCTAAATAGTTGTTTCCAGTGGCACTTTATCCTCACGACTGTCACAATATATCATAAAAAGCCAACATGAGATGGTTTGAGCCACTTTTCTCATTTTCCTCCCTGGAATATCAAATTCATGGCTGTGGGGAGCAAAAGAAGGAAGCTGAGGGATTCTGAGAACAAAAATGTCTCCCAAGGATGTCATCATTTAAATTTTCCTCTAATGAGGTACATTTTGATTGCTGCTAATATTTTAATATACCACTGTTTGCGGAATCAATGAAGTTTCCTAATCCTCTGGGCCTAAAGAATATTGAGATTTTTCAGAATTCAGAGCACACCATGGGATCTTAAAAGTAAATCATTAGATTTGCACTGGCTCACTTAATCAGCCTGCCTGCTCCTAAATTACAGTCTTCAATTGAGTAGAGAATGAAACTTGGCACCTTCAACTAAGAGGACAAGATCAATACACTCAATATTTGCTTGCTACAGTCTTTCAGTCCACTGAAAATTATACCTATTTACCTTCTGGTTTCTTATTTCTCTTTCAAGTTGAACTAAATTTATGTAAAAATTAGAATGGCTAGTTCTCTTGCAGTTCCTACTATGCTATCACTAAAGAGAAACTGGAACATTTGCCCACAGCTCGACCATGACATTGTAGGACAGCCCAAAGGCATGTCAGTCTCTAATCTCTGCTAATGCAATGTGCATTTGCTGCAGTAATAGTGTCGTCTTCTTTACCCTTACAGGAAATTTTTAATTAAACAACGAAAGGTTTATCTAGGAAATTTACCATTTTGTCCAACATTCTAAAGGGACTGCTAAAAATTAAGCACAAAAGAAAGTCTTTATCTCTTTAACCCCCAGTCCCAAGAACCATGGCACAACTGGAAAGAAACACATGTGTCTATACACACACACACACACACACACACACACACACACACAGGGTTCAGGGTATTATAGCTGGCTAATGGGAGGCTCAGCTTTGCTACAGTAAATACCACCCCCAACCCCCATTGCTGATCTCTGCAGTGGAATCCACTCATTTGCAAGGGGCTTTGCTTGCAACTAGGGCAGAAGGAAGAGTTTAGTGAAGAGTAAGTCTCAGGGGGAGAGGAAGAATGGTGACAACAGAGGGGACAAGATCCATGGCATCTGTACTCTCCCTTTGGGCTGCATTTCAGCAACTATAATTAAAAGTATGAGCCACAGAGGTAAGTGACCTGTTTACATGAGAGATTTTTTTTGAAATTCTGGGCAAGAGATGTGATGGATGGAACTGTTCTCCTAGGTAGATTATTTAAGGCTCCAGGTATAGGAACTGTTGCATGGGTTTATATAACATAAAGCATGGCATGGAGACGGGAAGAGGGCATTTCTCTCCATCTTCACATAGAACTCAGAAGTGGTCCAGCACCCCGAGGGCTGGCCATTTGGCCAGCATCATGAGATCATTTTCTTGGCTGCTCTTAATTGGAACCTCCAACAGGAGCTATGGTGAGAAAATGTCAAGCACATTCAAAGGTGGCAGACAGGGAGCAGACACACCTTTCATGCTTCATAGTGGCTGCAGGATACAGTCTAGTTTGAGATGCTAGAAACAGTTAACTAAGACTCATTTGGAAGATGATCTTGAGTTACTAAACAGACGAAAGTTTGCCATCATTGTGATTTTTCCATAAATGTATATGGCCCAGTGAGGCCAGGGAATACTTAGGAGGTATACTTCCACACACACATGCAGACACACAGCTGCACAGACCTATAAGGATATATTCACATTTTCAAGCCAGCGTTCATTGACAAGTTCATTCTGAGTGGTTATTTTATGTACATCATCATACTAGGAATTTCAGAGAATATATGAAAAGTTGAAAATTGACTTCTGGGTCAATATAGCAAATAGATTATGAGTGTTTCTGTCCTTGCCCTACCAAAGCCCTGCTGAAATGAAGTGAACAAAAATTGTCAAAATTATTATTCCCAAAAAGCAAAAATAATAGGAGAGGTGACAGAAGCAGATGAAAGACTTGAACTTCTTTTTGGAATTTGGAAAGAGGGTGGATGATTGGAGATGAGTAAGGTACATGTCAGTCCTTTCAGGGGAGAGGTCCAAGTGGGGTTGTGGGGGTCCTAGGATTTCCTGGAGGCTGATCAGCTGGAGGTGCCACCAAGGGCATGAGAGGCTAGAAACAGGGGACTTGGGTTGTACCGAGAGCTGTTCCCGTCCCTGCCCCCTGCACCGGATCCCACCATGAAGAGTCTTCCATCTTCTTCCCTGCAAGGGTAAAGAGGCTTATTTTCTAGAAAAACGTAGCTGGGACTCTGTGACACTGGGTGGAGAGGGTTGTAGGGTGAGGCTTCGGGTGAAACGGAGAGAACTTCAACTTATTTCCTCTCACTTTGCTCCATGACAACACACAGGCCAGAACATACCCTCCCAGGCAAGATGCCAAGAACCCTTCTCTGGGGAAACCACATGGTCTCTTGTGGAGAAAACGTCTCCGCCTACTGTCACTTAGCAGTTCACCAAGGAAGAGGTCAGTCCACTGCCCCGTCATCACAGGTGATCTCTAGGAAGAAAGCCCGCCAGTGCAGAAGCCCTGCTGAGCACCTGGGGCTTCCAATCAGCTTTTTGGTGCCTGGCTCTTACGCAGGCGTAGACAGCGAAGGACCACAGCATCTGAAAAAAGTCTCAAACGAAAAGGAGAAAAACCGAAACAGAAGCCCAACAAAAGTCACTTGGAGAAAGCAGAGACAGCACAGACAAAAGAAGAAAAAAATAAAAACAACAAAGCAAATTATAATGAATACCCAGAGAAACAAGAAGAGATATTGTATCCATGAAATAAAAACATGTAGCTTGGACAAAGGAATAATAATAGAAAAACAAAAAACCTGTGAAAATGAAGACTGTGATTACAGAAAAAAGTCCTGCAAGCATGGCTTCGATAGGGCTTCTCAGCCCACCTGTGCACAGGTGCACGCCACACCTTCAAGTGTGAGGTGCTTAACACTTTTTGTTCTCTGTTGATGTCTAGGTTGCCGGTTCTGCTCTGTCTACCAAATGCTGTCCGGCTGTGTGTGCTGGGAGGGCCAGCCCATGGGGGAACAGGAGAACATGCAAGGGGCATTTCTAAAAATAGTTAATAACATGGAGGAAAAGTTAGTAATAGAAATATCTAAGTATAATATCATCTTACTTTAGCAGAAAATACATGTGCATACACTGTTGGTGGGACTGCAAACTAGTGCATCCTATATGGAAAATAGTATAGGATTTGGCTCTATATGTCAAAAGGTGAATTATAAAACACAAAGATAGTTCTTGTGCAGCCTCCATAAACTGGCTGAAACTGGATTGAGGTCTTTAGTTGCTTAATCAGAAAAGAATGTTTTAGACAACCTACAGAATGGGAGAAAATTTTTGCATCCTATGCATCCGATAAGGGACTGATAACTAGAATATACTTAGAACTCACGAAAATTAGGAAGAAAAAATCAAATAACCCCATTAAAAAGTGGGCAAAGGACTTGAACAGAATCTTTTCTTTCTCAGCCACTCGCTGCCTTGCCTGCATGGTGAATCTTCAAGAAACATCATCTGCAGTTGTGACACCTGCCAACTTCCTGCGTTCAGCCCTGCCGATTCCCTTCTCATTCCTGAAGCTCTCTGTCAGCACTGCTGGTTCTCCAACTTCCCCAGTCTGCCCCTTCCCAGACTCCTTCGCAGGCTGCCTTTTCTCTATCCACATGTTACGTTATCAATTTGAAATTATACAATCAATACATCTATACATGCACGCAAGTTAAGCAACGCAGACCAGGATGAAGTTCTCCTTAGCAAACTACTCCAACATTCCAGTCCCATCCCCCAGAGGTAACCACTGGTATTTGCTTTCTGTGTATCATTCCAGACATTTCCTCTGCCTTCACATACGTAGGGAAAATGTATATTTCTATTGGAATACATGGTGTTTGGGTTCTGTTTTCCTCAATGGAATTATACCATACAGTTTTTTTCTAAATAATTTTTCTTTGAAGATCATTTAATGCCAGTTAATATAAACCAAGCTCTTTTTTTTTTTTGTACCTGCTGCATGGTATCTATGTTTCATTGCTAGTTTAAAAATTCTCGTGTGATGAACATGCAAGATATTCCCAATATTTTGTGATCATAAATAGAGCTGCATTGAATGTGTACGCATGTGACTTTTGTACACATTTGTGCTTCTCTAGTGTGGCTGTTTGCTTTTTAACAGATATTGCAAAATGGTCCTCAAATAGATATGCAAGTTTACCACAATTTATGAGTATATATCTTTATATCAACATGAAACATTATAAAATTTGCTAATATTCGCCATTCTGATGGCTTTAAAATAGCATCCCATTGTTTTCGTTTGCATTTCTCCACAGGCTACTTACTGAGCACATTTCCATTTGCTTTTAAGCCATTTGTAATTTCTCTTCTGTGAATTATCTGCTCTAACCTTTGCTCATTTATCCTTTGTGTATTTTCCTTCTGATTTTGAAGCATTGTTAATACAATCTCCATCTCAGCATGTATCCTTTGTTACGGACATTGCAAATGTTTCTATCTCTCTGAGTCTTTTAACTGTTATTATACTTTTTGCCATTAAGAGATTTTTTAATTTAATGTACCCAAAATGATGATTTTCCCTTTCTAGCTTTTGTATTTGTCTAATAAAGACTTTCCCCTACTGAGGTTATCAGCCTGTTTCCCTATTTTTTCGTACAATGCTTTCCTAGATTTATTTTTTTTTATGTATAGATCTTTAGACCACCTGGAATTTGGTTTTGTGAATGGTTTGAAGTAGTCATCATATATAATTTTTTTTTACATGCATAGAGAATTTTCCTAATGCTGAATTCCCATAGATGTGTTTATGTATTTCTGGGCCCTGTGTCAATGTGTCTCGTCCTGCACTATGCCACAGTCTTTGTGACACCATCACACCTGGTAGACTGTGGTTCCCCCACAAACCTCACTCGTCATTTTATTTTTTTTCAAAATTGTCTTGGCTACTCTTACATACTATTTCACATGGATTTCAGAATGATTTTATCAAATTCCATGAAAAAAAAAACTTGTTATAATTTTTATTGTGTTTTGCATTTATTTTATAAATTAATTTGGGAAAAATTGACCTCTTTGCAATCTTAAAACTTCAATTCACAAACATGGTAAATGTCCTCATGTGTTTAAGATTTTTATGTCTTATGGTACATTTTATGTTATTTTTGTACATGAGGCTTTTCAGGTTTACTCCTAGGTATTTTACAGCTTTCCCCTTAAAATGTCGCTTTTCCTTCATAGTCAGCCTTCGATCTACTTCTCACCCACACAGTCTTCCTGGGTGCTCTCATCGTTTCCTCTGCTGTCTAGACGTTGTGACGGCATCACCACCGGCCAAGATCCACGCCCAGACCTCTACACAGAAACACCCACCTACAATCTGGAGTTTTCCATATTGTGGGAAGGAACGGAACAAGAAGGTCAAGATTCTCTTTCAACAAAGCCAGGTGGTAAAGGACAGAATGGCATAAAGTGACAACTGGAGAGGGACACAGGGTCAGGGAAAAGGGGTGTGTGTGTGTGTGTGTGTGTGAATTTCTCTGTCACTTTTACCCCATAAAGTGTTGCCATGGCTATGATCTATGCAAGTCTTGGAAGAGTCATTGACTTCTCATTCTCCCTCCTTCTTCTCTTAGGGTTATAACTGGGCATTCACTCGCCTCAGAATCCCTTTTTTTGACACAGGGTGTTGGGGACATCACATACGATTCTAGGCCTTGAGAAGTTTGACACATCATAAGAATCTGCTTGTTCAGTCTCTTTCTCTCAGTTTAACTAAAGCTCTCCCCATGTCTCTGTTGTTACAAGTGGACAGCTTTGGCACAGCCAGAGACCCAGGGCTATGCATGTTCGTGTGACCCATATAAATGATTATATAACTGGGGAATTTTGAGAATAAAAAGAATGTTATTAATGACAATAGGTACAAATGGTGATTGTCCCAGTCAAATGGAGAAATAAGGTCACACTACTTCATATTTGCATTGTCACACCTTAAAACACATAAAGGGATTTTATATACATTGTATTGTTAGAGGCTTTTTTTTTTTTAAAGGAGTGCACTTTATTTTAAACATCAATAGGTAAAGGGAATAATGTTTGAGAGTCTGAGCTGGAATGGGTGGGCTGCCTCGTGCAGATCCCTGATTTTATGAGTGAAGATCCTGAGCCCCAGCATTCTGGAAGCTCTCGTAGAGCCTGAGTAACTAACAGATTTGAGGTCCTTCCTGCCTTTTGCCCACCCTCACTGTCTCTACCAATAGGCAGGGGGATCAGAAGACAGGTCGTCAAAGGCTTTGCCTTGGGTTGACGAGCTATGATGAAGCCTTCATCAATGTCCCCAAATGGCAGCCAAGCATGAAGCCATTTGGGTCTGGGATGAAGGCCAATGGCCCTGTGGACTCAGATCTTGCAGAGCACATGGAGGCCCGGATCTCTGTCCCCTCCCTCTAGCTTAGGCTTCCCTACCTCAGTGTACGTCGCACAACACAGAGGAGCCTTCCATGGCAGTGGCAGACTACAGGTCTGCATGTCCATGGGTCTGTATTTCATCTGCATGTGGCACCAACCTCTAGCACCTTCTGTGCCACCCAGTTTGGGGAGGGAAAAGATTTCAAGGCCATGATGGACTCTCTGAGAGCTATTTACATACACGAAATAATTAGTAAAACATAAAAATAAGGGAGTGTGATGGTGAATTTTAGGTGTCCACTTGACTGGATTAAGGAATACCTTTATTTGGGGGCGTGTCCAAGAGGGTGTTACCAAGAGGAGGTTAGCATGTGAGTCTGAGTGGAGCTGCCCTCGGTGTAAAAGGGCACCCTCCAATCTGCTGGGAGCCCAGGGAACGAAAACAGAGAAAAGGCAAATGCATGGCTCTGTCTGCTGGGGCTGGGATGTGTGCTCGCTCTCCTGCCCTTGGGCCACGACTCCGGGCTCCCCACAGTCTTTGGACTCCAAGACTTGACACCAGTGGCCTCCCGGGTTCTCACGTCTTTGGCTTTGGACTGAGGGTTACAGCACCGGCTTATCAAGGTACTGGAACTATAATAGTACGTGCCACCACACATGGCTAATTTACAAAAAAACACCATTTAGGGATAGGGTCTCACTATGTTGCCCAGGCTGATCCCAAACTCCTGGCCTCAAGCTATCCTCCCGCCTTAGCCTCCTGAGTCACTGGGTTTACAGGTGGGATGCACCATGCCCAGACCCACCCTACACTCTGGAGAAGAAAGAAGTGGGCAAATAGTGCACGGATCTCATTCCTAGAGGGAGAAAGCAAGGCGCCAACAGGTAAGGGGATTTGCCACTGACACGGGTATTAGTTGGCAAACTCAGGAATAGCATTCAGCCCAATATTGGAAAGAACATTTGAGAAAGAAGGTTATAAAAACTGTTTCCTTCCACCAACACCTATATCCCCTTGAGGCCAGTAACCTGAACATATATTCCTTTTGGACCCTGGTAATAAGCAGCTGTTCTTTACTAATTCAGCTCAGCATGGGTCTCACCCCCTCCGTGAGGACCCCTCAGTGGGCACCGTGGTCCCATCGGGAGGCCTTGGCCATCCCCGCAGGACAGGGACGCTCAGAATAATAGCTCAGTCTGGGGACAGCTCAGCTGGAGGCTGTTGTGCCTTTGCATCCTCAACTCCCATTGTTCCGATGTCACCCACCCCATCAGCCTTCTCATTCTGCCTACACTTGCCGCATAAACCCCCCAAGAGTCAGAAAATCCACTCACAAACCTGAGTCTTCTGGTGCCTTAATCATTTCTTAGGTGCATTAATAAATTGGTGTTCAGCTTTTTAATATCAGTCCCTTGAGCTTAGTTTATACGAGTCTGCCTCTAAGAGATTAGTGGCAGAATTAAATTCCCAAACCTGTGGGCTGAAGGCCAGGCCTGGCAAAATTGCCAAGGTATGAAAGGCCACCAAGGTGTGAAGTCTCCTCTCTGGGGAGGATGCCTCAACAAGGACAGATGCCCGAGGGCAAGTTTAAATTCTTCCACATGCTTGTGCTCCCTCTGTACACTTGCATGCTTTTCCTTCCACGTTCCCAAAAGGCGGCAGTTATTCCTGGCAGATCTTGTCAATCTCGCAAAACGCACCATGTGAGTCATTAGTTTTCACTAGAAACCACATTTTGTCTTCCCAGTTGTATTGACCCAAGAAATAAAATGTTCACATGGCCAAACAAAAAAAAACAGGAACTGGGGGCCACAGATCCCACCAGCATTTATTGAGCACTTCTGGCATGCATGGATCCAAGTCAGGCTCTGTTAAATGGCAGGAAATAGAAAAAGGGGAAGAGATGGGACACTGAGGATGAGCTATTTTGTGCGAGTTGAGTTCACAAGGCAGCACCCACTCCCGGTGCCGGAGAATTCAGACAGCAGCACCGCACGGTGATGTGTAATACTTGAAGAAAGACCCAGGACTTATTTTGTCCCTCTCAGTTTGGGGAACCCCAACTATGTGTGCATTTCTAGTTTCAAGAGTTGAATAACACCTGATTGTGGTGAACATATTAAATATAGGGAATGTTTCAAACACGGCTGATGCTCCCAGCTGTCTGTTCGGAACATCCTCCCGTGTCAGGACAGAGAGACTTGCTCATTCTTTTGTCAGCTGCGTGGTATTCCTTAGGGGGAGGGTTCCTTGATTATAAGGCACAGGGACATCTGCCCAGAAGGTCTGGTCCTTTTTCCCTAATCCTTTATCATGCTGTGCCCCCCATGTAGGGACATGACAGAGCTGAAGACCCCTATACATCAATAGGTTTCCCTGGCTTTGGTTTGAAGTTGTTAGTCAAATGTGGCCCCCATCAGTGGTGGCCCCACCTGCTCAGAAGCCTGTGCAGTGTGTCCTCTGTCCCTTCCTGCAGTGGCCACTTCACACGGCTGAATGATAAAGACGGTACCCTCGCACTCAGAACCGGCCCTTCTGGCTGAAGCCGGCAACCTCCTGCCCTCAAGTGACACCCAAGTTTGTGCCTTGGGGCCCTTATTTTTCTTCCAATCCTTTCAATTTTTTTCCTTCTTCCATTTTCATCTGTTTTCATTTTTGCTATTAGTTTGGCCCTGTGTTGGATCTCCTGCTCAGGTTCTGAGGCCAGAGGGCCAGGGAAGGAGTTTTGCCCTTGTCCCTGCTGCCCTTCCGGAGAGGGGACAGGGGCTGGTCTGGTCCCTGTCTAAGACTGATTTTGAAATCTTCCTACAGTTGGGGTCCAGTAGTCTACACACAGAGAAAGACAAAAGGTTTTTATCTTACTCCATTTTCAGTAAACATGTTATTAAATATTCAGTTTCCAGACACAAATCCGCATATCTGGGGCAAGCACAGTCGATAAGCAGTTTTCAGATGTTAATTGTAATTATGTTTCCTTTTCGCTGAAACCCTCCCGAGCAAATTCTATGAGGTCGGATGAAAGTTTCAGTAGACTTTTCCAGCCATTTTGTTTCATGTTGGAAAATGTAATATTTTTCAGCTTGTGTGATAGCTCTAGCGAAATAATTACCCCCAACTGACAAGGTTAATGGACATCTCAGGGTCTGTGTATTTGATGCTAAGAAGATTTCAGCTGCTAACACTGAGCTCCATAGGAAATTATAACAAAGGGAGATAGTTTATAAATGAACATACAGAATTTTTTTTTTGTAAGTGTGATTAAGTCTCCACTACCCCCACCCCCATCTCCAAATCCTTAAACTCATCTTGGACCCGAGAGACAAGCGACAGTGGGAAGAAACCGTTTGTCACGTGTTGTCATCCTTGGTGTTGGAAGACAAGGGAGGCCCCACAGGAAGTGCAGCTGTGAACTTGGCTGTCGCTAGCGCAGGTGCTCTGCTGACCCATCCCCGGACAGCCGATTAGGCACCAGTTGAAGCCGAGCGTGTCAAAGGCCACCAGGTCCCCAGTGGTGCCGTTTACCAGGCCCTGCCCTTGCAGCCTGGGGGAGCCGGTTTCTCTCACTCCATCCTGGCCGCTTGGAGGAGAGAAGAAAGGGTTGTGACAATCTGGGTGAACATAGTATTTGCTCCTCCTCAGTGTTAGGTAGAAAGCCTAGGAGGTGATCACAGCTCGGGTGGAGAAAGATTTCTCCCTCAGAGATTAAGATATATAAAAGTAAAAAAAGTTTTTGTTGTTTTTTTTTTTCTTTTCAGAAGCAGGGGAGAGACAGAGAAGGGAAAGAGAAGGGGAATAAGGAGAGCAGGGTGACAGCGTGGCGTCCCCAAAACAGAGAAGGGAGTGCCAGCACTGAGGCCAGGTGGCTGGCTGAGTTTAAGGGGGATGAAGAGAAAAAAAAAAACCCAAAACCAAAAAACCAGTGATTGTTGTCAGCTGATAACAAAAGCAGCAGCAGGATGTCAAAGTCCAAGATTTGGTTTCCTGCCTTTCCCTGGGGAAGGGATTGTCACAGGAGATGTGACTCTGTCCTGAGGTATGGTTGAGGTTCGGAGCTCGCACCCTATTGTTCGTTCAGGAACTCTTTAGACTGTAAAAAAAGCAGATTCTCAAAAAACAATTTTGAAAGAGAGAGATGTACATCTCTTTTCTGTCCATTCAGCTCTTTTCAGAGGTTGTGCAAAACAGAACTCCAGCAGGGCGCCCGCTGGTGAGAGAACTCACAGGATTGATCTTTAACTGTTCCTGGGGAAACTGTGGGATTAGGTATTTTCCTGCTATTTTTGCAAGGATACCCCTTTGAATCAGCCCACAGCAGCTTTCTGGAAGCTGCATCTCACGGCCTCCCATCATCAAAGATGGTGCAACCAGGGTCCAAATGCACGGTGTTAAGTCCTAACTTGCTACTTACTGTCCATGAGATTTAGGGCAAAATGCCTGAAATCTCTGAGTCTCAAATTCTTGGTCCTTAAAACAATGAAAGTGTATGTCGTTTTGAAGGATCCAGTGAGGTAATAGAAATGGAACTACTTTTATCCATTATCTAGGCTGATGCTGAAGGACAGCTAGTTTCCTCTGAGGAACTAGAGATAAAAAAAATTAAATTTATTGAATTAGTCATGTAATGCAGAATTAGTCATGTAATGTCAGGCAGCACCTAAGACGCTAGGGTACCCATCTCAAGGTTTCTTCTGGTTATTTTAGTCTTAAGATATCAGTATCAATCAGGGTGAGGGATAAGGAGAGTTAATATTAAGACAGTTTTTGTAGCTGTAGTTAATATTAAGACAGTTTTTGTAGCGGCACCGGAATATTTACCAAAAGCATTCACACACACACACACACACACACACACGAGTATTGGAATAAACATACACAGCATGGAGGAAGAAATGAGCAAACAGGTTTGTGTTAAGAGGCATAGGCTCAGGAATTTAATGAATCAGGTTCTCTTACTATCCATTTATGTTTTTCTCTTAAGGCCTTTTATATTCCTCTCACCCTTTATTTTATTTTGGGTGGGAAGATGGTTGCTTGACTGAATGGGTAGTGGGTATGTGACCATTCTCAAACTTTGGGCTCAGGGTGACCCACTGTCTAACAAGATGACCTACAGTCTTATCATGAGCAAGTGAAGCAAAGCGTGGGAAAAGCAAACACCATTTACACGGCAGCTTAGGGCAAGTCCCAGCTACATTCCTCGGCCTCCATAAGCTCCAGATATATATTTTTTTTAAGGAAAGCCAGGCTTTAGTAGGAAACAACGAGTGCTTTGGAATTATTTGGGGAAGATAAGACATTTGCTCCACCTTTATGTCCTCTGGCAGCCTTGAGCAAATAATCACAGCATGGGGGGGGGGGCCAGAGCAAAATTGTGTGACACCAAATTCAACAGCTATCCATGCAAGGAAGCACCTTCAGAAGAACCAAAACTCCAGTGAGCGGTCACAGTCCTTTGTTTTGACATTATGCCAAGGAAAGAGGCACTGAAAAGAGCAGAAGAGAGTCTCTAATTGCCTGCACCTCCTGTCCCCCAGCCCCTGGCAGTGGCGGGCCAGCACTCTGAGTGGAGAGAGAATTTGTGTGCCAGGGAAGGGGAGTAAAGTGATTGGGAGACTTTGCATTGGAACTCAGGGCCACCCTGTCACAGGGAAACATAGCACAGGGCAGAATACTGCCAGTGCCCACACAGGGAGCTTTTAGACCAGCCTGGCCAGAGGGAAATCCTCAGCCCCAAACTCCAGTTCAGACTAACCCCCACCAACCTGCTGAAAAAAGAGGCCTGGGGCCTAAAATAAATTTGTAAGGCAGTCAGACCACAAAGGCTGCAGTCCTTGGGTAATTCCTGTAGCTGTGCTGGCTTGGAGCCCGTGGGCTTGGTGTGCCCATGACCCAGTGAAACACCAGTGGCCTTGGCCAAGCCAGTGCCTGTGTCGCCCCTCCCCCAACTGCAGTGCAGCTCGGGGAAGGTCTTCTTCTTTTTCCGGAAAGGAAATGGAAGAATTCAGAAGACTTTGTTTTGCAACTTGGGTAACAGCTCGGCCTCAGTAAAATGAAGTGCCAAGCAGTCTCCTGAGGCCCCTGAGGCCAGGCCTTAGTTCCTGGATGGCATTTCTGAACTTACCCTGGACCGGAAGTAAAAATGGTGCCCTGAAGGGAAGGACACAGTCCTGGCAGGATCCACCACCTGCAGACCAAAGAGCCCTTGGGCTTTGAATAAGCATCAGAGGTAGCCAGGCAACAGTCACCATGGGCTTTGGGTGAGACTGGGTGGCTGTAGGTGTGACCTGGTGCATCCTTAGCTGTGGTGGCCATGAGAGAGTGCCCACATCCCTCCTCCCTCAATGTCAGCAGCCCAGCACAGAGAGTGAGGGAAGACAGTAAGAGACCCTGCGTGGAAATCCAGGGAATTCTCCTGTAGTTTCCCTAAGTCCACCAAGGCAGTGCCACCAGGAGTCTCCAAGAGTCACAGCATTACTGGGCTTAGTGACCAAAGACTTAGATCACAACACTCACTTCCCTTTGAATACCTGGAAAGCTTTCTAAAGAAGGACGGGTTTAAACAAGCCCAGGCTGTGAAGATTGAAATAAATACCTACTCTTCAATGCACGGACATTGATGAACATCCACAAGCATGAAGAACATCCAGGAAGACATGACTTGACCAAACTAAATAAGATACCAGTGACCAATGCCAGCATGATGGAAATATGGTGAGGTGAGCTCCTTGTATATCCAGCTTTTTAGAGTTTTTATCATTAGGGATGTTGAATGCTTTTTCATCATCAGTTGAAGTGATCATATGGTTTTTGTGCTTCAATCTGTTGATACGATGTATCACATTGATTGATTTGCATATGTTGAACCATGCTTGCATCCTTGGGCTTAATCTCACTTAATCATGATGAATAATCTTTTTAATATGTTGAATTTGCTTCACTAGTATTTTGTTGATGACTTTTACATCTATGTTCATCAGAGATATTGGCCTATAGTTTTATTTTTTGTTGTGTCTTTGTCTGGTTTGATATCACAGTGATACAGGCCTCATAGAATGAGTTTGAGAGTGTCCCCTCCTCCTTGATTTTTTGGAATAGTTTAAGTAAGACTGGTATTAGCTCTTCCTTGAACGCTTGGTAGAATTCAGCAATGGAGCCATCAGTCCTGAGCATTTCTCTGATGAGAGACTTTTTATTACTGCTTCTATCTCGTTACTTGTTGCTGGTTTTTATGCATATGGAATAATTTGCAACTAAAAGTTTTCAGTAATTTATCCTTGCTAAGTGCCAGGCACTGTGATGAATACATCATATACATTATCATTATTATTACCATTCTTAAGATTAGGAAATCCAGGCTTTGAAAATTTTAGATGTTGCCCAAGATAAAACAGTGATAGAGCTGGAATTCAGACTCCAGTCTTTCCAACTCCAGAAACCATGTGGTTGAAATCACATAATTTCAGAAATGTGTTCTCAGCTTCCGGGGCCAACCCTTCCCTGGCGGTGGCTTCTAATCCTTTGAAGATCATTTTCCTACCTACCCCTAGATGAGACTCCCTGCTCTCAAACTCACATTCTCACATCTCAGATTCTCTTGTGGATCTTTAGAGAAAAGCACAGATTTTAGAGCCTTACGAGATATGCAGCTCAGGTAAGACTTCGGTATCTCTAACAGTTAAATGTTCTACCTTTGAGTTCAGGCTAAAATCTATAAACATGTGAGATACATGTTGACTGTACAACTGCCTTCTACTCCCAAAACCCTTCTCCCAAACATTATTTTTAAATTTAGAATATCCTTTTCTCTTGGTTTTTAGGGAAAACAACCTCTAAATCTCTAGGTGAGAATCATCTATTTAGATGATAAGTGAAAGACCTAATATTTTCTTTCTACTTGATATAAATTATTATCAGAGCAACTTGGTATAATGAGAAGAGCTCCAGGTTAGAGGACGAGAGCCCTGAATTCTGTCCCTGGCTTAGCCACCAACACACCTTTGAAGCTGTGGCCAGTTGCTTCATTTTCATGGGTCCCCATTTTCTCACCTGTAGGAGGGTTGGAGTATGTGATCTCTCGGGGTGTTTTCAGCTTTCCTGTTCCACCATAAACACCAAATATCAATAAATGTGTATGGGTCTTATTAGCACAGATATTTCTCTTAGGTGATAAATGTCCTATTTACTTGGCAGTAACCATATTTCCTTTTAGAATCTGCTGAATGCGAATGAGAGAGGGGTTATTGTTGTTTTCCTACCTGACACCTCAATGTGCTTCTCAGAGCTGACAGGAAGAAAAAGCACACATAGTAGGTAGCTCACATGCACCAGACACTGTGTTAGGCCCAGATCACATACACTGTGTCCTCACTTCAAAGGTGAGGAATGGAGAGGACGATCACTAGTATATTTTTTTCATTCATTTGTGAAGTATTTCCTGAGTGCTTCTAATATGTTGGTGATGTTGCAGGTGCTAAAGATGCAACAGAAAATGAAACAAAATTATGACATGATATTATATAAATATCAATTGATTCCACAATGATTGAACCCCTATCATTTGCCAAACACTATGCTAGTTGCTGAAGATAGCAAAGTGAAAAATTCTCTGACCTCATCACATTTACAGCATAGCTAACTAAAACAATGAATGGACAACATTCATAGCCTAGAAAGGGATATACCATAGAGGGAGACATACTTTTGCCTTTATTGAATCAAATTTGATTTAATCAAGCTGCTTGTGAATGCTACAAATCTGCAGTGATTTCTTTGCTTATTTACTCAAGTACAGGACTGCTGCCATGGATCTTGCCACTTTCAGGATATAAATGTAGGTAAACAATAATATCTACAGCATCTCCACCTGTATGTCTTCATTTTCCTCCTTCTTCTTCCATCACAAATGAACTTTTTTTATCAGTACCATACAGTCTCTTTTTGTGAGAGAGCACTGATATATGCATTGTCCAAGCTCCATTCCTTGAGATAATTGGATTCCAAATAGTCTGGAATTGTCACCAGTCCAGCATATTACGAATTACCCACAGGGAGCGAGGTCAAGAAGACAGCATCATTCTCCTTGATTCAGCTCAATTTGAAACTATTGGAAAGTAACCCCATTTTACATTCTCTTCAGTCTTTACACGATCCTGGAACTCTACGTTCTAAAGCCAGATGGTTGATATGCCTGGCAACTTTCCAAGCTCACACCCGCCTAGATTTAAACAATTAATGGGAAAATGAAGAATGTCTAGTCAGTTTTGAGAAGGCCAAAGTATTGGAGTGCTTTAGTAAATCACAGCAGTCTCTGTGTCCTGACTCCCCAATTAACAAAATAAAACATTTTAATAGATTCAGTGTGGAGAATTCAAATCACTTCTGAAAACATAGCATCAAACTACATTTATTTTGTTATTTTTGATTGAAGGCTCTAAATTATACTTCATATCAAGATATGTAGCTATGAGAATTTTAAATTCAGGAGTATGTGAGTTTATACAATCATCCTAGTTGATTCAGTTGTGTGCCTTTTTAGGTTAATTCAGCAAACATTTATCAGGCATCTACAAAAAGACAGACCCTCGGGCCCTGGCTACAACAGTGCATCAGATTTGGGAGGAGAATGAAAGCCTTATGGAAAAGCCAATTCTTGAGCTGGATCTTGAGGGATGTGTAGGAGTTTACCAGGAGGACAAGATGTACTTTGGCGGGGAAGGTGGGAAGAGAGAGAGGTGAGAGAGGGAGGAAAGTTAGGAGAGGCAGTCCAGGTGGAGCTGAGAGGTTGCTTAATGGCCAGAGCCACAAAACCATGCTGCAATTAGAGGGAGCCACAAGTCAGAGTGCGGAGGGGTGAGAAAGCAATGGAAGACATGGCTCAAAACGCCAGCCGCCGGTAATGAAGGAACCCCATGCCAGGCTAAGGGGACTTCTGCCAAATTCTGTAACTCATGGGAGCTACTGATATGTTTTAGACCAAAGGGACACAGGATCAGACTATGTTTTAGGAAGGTTCATTGTTAACATTATTATGTATTGTGATTTCATCGTCGCATATATACTGCTGATTTTGCACCTGCTCTGTCCTCATGTCATTTAACTTTCCCTTGGCAGTGACTTCCCCGACTCCCCAGCCCCTGTAAGCTGCAGTGGCCGTGTGACTTCCCCTGAAGTGGTTAACTAACATCTTTAAGGCAATCCAGAACCAAAAAGCAAATTTAACCATTTAAAATAAATCTAAGGCTTAATGTCTTTGTAAGGCAAAGAATCATCCACTTGATTTTTACCTACTTTATGAATTTAGAATTTTTTGAATGTGAATTAAAAACCATTGAAGGCATGTTTTCTGGCTTCAAAAGGCAATTAGACCTGTAATAATGAGGACCTCTGCCCTAAGCCACCGAGCGGCGTGGATGTCACTGTGCTGTGGGCTTTTTAGCTGGTAGCATCGACTCTTTATTTGTAGTGGCATCACCTGAACATGAAGGATTTCTTTGGGATAAGGAGACTAGGCCAGGCTGATAAGTGAAATGGGTCAGTTCTGCCTCATCTGGTGGGTTTAGTTTCTAAGACTTAAGTTGAGCCATAGCCATTTCCTGCATTTGTTTTCTTTTTCAAAAGGCCAGTGATTCCCAGATAAGTAGATCTTGGCAGCTAATAAATGCCTCACCTATCTGAGGAAGACGCAGATAGCAGATTTCAGGCAATTTTTAACTTTCTAATAAAAGGTTTTGCGGATGATCTGAGGAGATTGTGCTGGCCTGGCCTTGATGAACAAGTGCTGTTCTCATTTCGCAAGAAGCCAGCCCAGCCTGGCCGGCACTCATTGGTGCTGTTGAGAGAGCACAGATTGCCAGCAATCAGAGCCTCGTGGTATTCGGACCCTGACAGTCTTCTGCTTATGGTGGAAAAAAGCTCACTGCAATTAGATAATTAAATAACAGAAAAACTGGGAGCTGAGACAGGGAAATATCATAGTACCTTGGTTCTCAGCTAAAATTTGGGCTTTGCTATGCTATCGAATATGAGAGAATTTCTGCTCCAAAATGTAACTAGACAATGAAATTCATGAGAGAGCCCCAATATACACAGCACATTGTCAGCATTTGGGACATTTACCAGCAGATTAATAACAGCACGAATTTCCCCTTTATCTTTCCTTCCTCCATCACCTGCTAGTGAGTGCCCCGTCTTCTAGGAGGTTCCTCATTGACATTTTCTTTGGTGAGAGTGTTGCACACTTGGATTTCTTCCCTCCTCGTGCTTTTTTGTCTTTTGTTTCAGTAGTACTGTTTTATGATAGCAACAGTGTGGGTGTTACGGCGTTCTAAGTCTCTAATTAAATAGTGCTTTTTGGCATAAAAGATCAAAATTAAGACAAATTAATTTTGGTTTTTCATTTTGATAAATACTTTTGATAAATATTCTTTACTAAAGCAGGCAATTTAGAGGGCAACACCCTGCTGACTTTTGTCTTCAACTCATACATTGAATGAGGTAGTACCTTTGAAATCACCGTGATAAAAGTTAAAATGCAATTATTAGAATAAAAATGACACTTTCATAATTGAATACTTTTCTATTAGAAGAGGAAAAATTATGCCATGAAATTCATTTTTGAATGATAATGATTTGAAGGTTAAAAAGAGACATATCTAAGGATATGTGGATGTATTAGTTTTTTTTAAGTAATCATGACGACTACTTATTCTCTGCTTCTGATGGTCATGGGTTAGCTTGTTTGACATTAATAGTCCTGATAAGAAAACAATACAAACTGGAATTTTAAAAACCTAACAAGGACTTGAAAATAAAATTATATGCAATTACCTTTATTGACATTATTGCAAAAATCTTAAACAAATTATCAGCTAGTCAAATACAGTACTCTATAAAAAAAATCACAACCAAATTGGTTTATTCCAAGATTGCAGACATGGTATGATATTTTAAAATCAATGTAATTTTTACATTAACAGGAAAAAAAAAAGAGAAAAAATCATGCAATTATCTTAGATGAAGAAAAAAGTCTTTTGATACTCTGTAACACCCATTTTTTAATCAAACTCTAACCAACTAGGAAGAGATACTAATCCTTTGCTAGATATATGGTTTGAAAATATTTTTTGCAGTCCATGGCTTGTATTTTTATTCTTTTATCAAGGTCTCATACAGAGAAAAAGTTTTAAATTTTGATGAAGTCCAATTACTCAATTTTTCTTTTAAGGAATCATACTTTTGGTTTTAAGTCTAAGAACTCTATCCTATCCCTAGAGCTAGAATATTTTCTCCCATTGTTTTTCTTTCTAAATTTTACAGTTTTACATTTAAGTCCATGATACATGTTGTGCTAATTTTTGGAAGAGGTATGATCAAGAGTATATCAAGATTTTTTTTTTTTTTTTTTGCCTGTGGATGTCCAATTGCTCTAGGTCCATTTGTTACAATGTCCAGCCTGGGCAACATATCGAGACCTTGTCTCTTTAAAACACACACACACACACACACACACACACATTCAAAACAGGTGATCAAAGAATATGTAGCGTGGTCCAAATCTTGATTTAAAACTGTATATATTATGGGAAAAGTATCACAAGAATATGAATAAAAATACCAACTGTGAATATCTCTGAGTATTGAGGATACAAGTGAGGTTTTACATTTTCTTCACTTTCCTGAACTTTTAAACTACTTTAAAATGAAACTTACATTTTACTAGCACTGTCAACACAAAAGAGGCCAAAAGAATAAGGACTGAAAAAGGGACACAGAACTTTGCAATCAAGAAGCCGCTAATTTCCTCAGGGCTATAGTTTCCATGGAATGGGGGGAAGCTGAGTTTGTGAGGTTATCAAAAACCAGCAATTAAGGATTGGGACTGTGGCCACAGACCGCTGATACCTAAGACAGAGAGCCCAAAGGAAAAAAATGAAGATTATTTCATTTTGGGGATGAAAATTGAGATGAAAATTTTGAGATGAAAATCTCATTTTTGAGATTATTTCAAAATGAGATGGTACTGGGGTCCAGCGAAATGATGAATTTGTTCTTGTTTTTGTTTTTTATTTTGCTTTGTTTTCCTAAGAGGCAGCAAGACTCACTCGAACATCTTTATTTTTTTTTTAAAGACAGAAAAGGACCCTGTGTTGGATAAATTGAAGAGATGCGTTATGAGGAATTGGCTCATGACATTGTGGAGGCTGACAAGTCCCAAGATGTGCAGGGTCAGTTTGCAACCTGAGTCTCCAGAGAGCCAGTGAGGTAGCTCCAGCCCGAAGGCCTGCAGGCTGGAGACCCAGGCCAGGCCGACTTGAGTCTGCAGGCAGGGAAGAAAAGCGATGCCCCAGCTTGAAGGCCCTCAGGCAGGGGGAGTTCCCTGTTTTCTGTCTTTTTCATCTATTCAGACCTTCAACTGATGAGAGGAGGCCCACCCATATTAGAGAAGTCATCTGCTTTGCTCAGTCCACGGAGTCAAAGGCTAATCTCACCCGGAAACATCCTCACGGATACACCCAGAACGATGTTCAGCTCAATGTCTGGGCACTCCCTGGTCCAGTCAAGTTGACACGTAAAACTAACCATTACAGACTCAGTAGCTAGAAACTGAATATGAAAAGCAGGATCTGACTGATGGCGCAAAGTCCTGGGAAAGAAGGGAAATCATAGGAATGAGAATCAAGGGCTTAAGACCTTAAAGAAGGCCGGGCGCAGTGGCTCACGCCTGTAATCCTAGCACTCTGGGAGGCCGAGGCAGGAGGATCGCTTGAGCTCAGGAGTTTGAGACCAGCCTGAGCAAGAGTGAGACCCGTCTCTACTAAAAATAGAAATATTAGTCAGGTGTTGTGGTGCGTGCTTGTAGTCCCAGTTACTCAGGAGGCTGAGGCAGGAGGCTCGCTTGAGCCCAGGACTTTGAGGTCGCAGTAAGCTAAAACGATCGCCACTGCGCTCTAGCTGGGACAACACAGTGAGACTCTGTCTCAAAAAAAAAAAAAAAAAAAAAGACCCTAAAGAGGGGTGTTGCTCCCAGACATATTTATAGCACAGAGGTGGGAAGCTATGGCACCTCCATAGAAAATAAAGATTTTTTCATATTTCAAAATAAAATACATTAGCATTTTTAGGGCTAGAAACCCACTAAACTCCATTCTTTTAAGTGAAAAAGAAATGCATTTGTTTTTACGATCCATTTGCAAATTTGCTACTAAAATAATAAGCTGTTAAATATCTTAATTTTATTCAGTGTCTGAAAAGTCTAAAAAAGAATAAACAAATCATCAGTCTCCTTGAGTCTGTGTCTTATTTTGTCATTCTCATTTTATAAATAGTTTTGTTTTATTTAATTGAATTAAATGTATTTATTTATTTAATTAACTTCCATTTAAAATTGAAGCTTGAGCGTTCTATTAAAATTTATCCCTAAAGCAGACCCAGGATTCATAAATCAGAACTCCACTGCCCTGACTCTTGCCATCAGGGAAAAGTTAATAGCAAGAATTGTACAAGTGTGAAGATTTTTCTTTATTTTGGTAGGACTTGGAAGCATTCTTATACAGGGGAGAAAGTTCATGACCAAGACTACATTAAAGAATTCTATCACACTGTCCACGTGGACTACTGAATGAGAATAGCAGGAGATGCTTCTTTCTATGCGACTGTTACAAACATACAGTTTCTTCCTCTAATTAATTGCAGGCATTCTGCTATAATTTGCGGCGGGAGTCCCTGCAGATCATCCGTCTTGCTCCCAGCTCCCTTTCAATTCCGAGAAGAGCCAATTCCTTGTTACCGTTCTGATTTTTATTTGTTTGTCTGTTGACTGGGGGTGGACAATAGACAATGTTTTAAGAGGAATGATGAATTCAGAGAGAACGGGAAAACCACAGGGCGTGGAACAGATCTCTCATCTTCATACTGGCCTGTTTAGGCTCAGTGTACAAAGGCAGGACCTCTATTTATGTAAACAATTTGATTTTTTTAAATGGATTACAAAGCTCACGACCTCAGATGAGGTATAGTGGTTTATTAATGGAGATTTAGAATGATGGATAGAAAACAGGTACTTACCTAGTTGTTCACTGTCCAATTAGTATATATAACGATTCTTCATAGTGTCCAGCCACCATTTCTTCTTGCACAAGTCTAGTAACCATCTCTTAATTGCCAGGTTCTTTATTGTTAGATGTGCCATTCCTGTTGAATGTGCCAATCACAAGAAAGAAGTACCAATGCTATTATTACACACAATGCCACAGCTCCTTGGGCCCAGTTTCTGTTAGGGCAGTATCGCCCCTCCTGCTCCTGCAGTTCCCTGGTGCCAAGTATTTAATTCTGGGCATGTCACCACTCCTGATACTGCATCACCCACTGTGTCACCTGTGATTCCTGGTGTGCAGTGTCTCTCGCCCAGGTTATTATCATACTCTGTTATGATGACCACAAATGCAAGTCTTACCTGTAGGAAAATCTGAGTTAAAATTCTTTTTCTGGTCATGTTAAATGTATTGCTTGTAATTTTTATAGCATAAACATAGAACAACACATCTTCCAGCTGTGTCTTCTGTCAATCTCTGCTGGCCGCCAGGCTGGGTGCATTCCTAGAGCATGATCTCTTTCAGTGCTGATCAAACCCTGCCTTCCACTCACCAGCAACAGCAGGGAGGATAGAAGAGCAGTATCCTCTGCCCAAGGAATGTCCATGCCTTGTCTGGAACAGCTTCAGGCTTTCTGGGGTCACTATGTCAATCAGAAGCAAGAGAGGACATCAGTTGGAGGGACTGTTGGCTTATGGACAAGGTGTTAAAAACCTGCAGAGAAGACAGGTGCAGCCATCCTCAGAACACTGCCTGATGTGTGTGGAGTCTGCAGAGGGCAGAGGGTGACTGCCCTGGGTGCCAGCTGTGGGGCAGGGAGGGCCTGGGGTAAAGGTTACCTACTGATACCGACCACTGCCTTGGGGCTATAGAATAAAAGCGCCTGCAGTCAGTCGGGACTCGACAGATGGGCCCAAACAGGTGAGTCCAAGTGCAAAGGTGGGCAGTGGACTGTTGGTAGTCCAAAGCCCACTCCTCACTCCCAATGTGACTCACCCCAAATCAACTGCTATTCTGACAGGACAATCTTACACAACTCCGCAAAAGAAACATTGCGCTGGGCAATAGGAACGATCTGCTTGGGGCAAGAGGGAGAGGTGTACAGGGCTAGAGAGCACCTCAAAAGGGAAAATCAGGAAAAGGAACACACACTGTCCTGGGACACTGGAAGGGACCTTAGGAAATTTCTAGAAAGACACGCCGCGTGACCAGGACCCACACAGGACCAAGTGCCTTGCTTGGAGGCCCTGGCCACTCCCAGGCACTGGAGAAGGACTTTCTTTGAGAAAAATCCTCCAATGCGTTGGTGGCAGGGGTCCTCAGGCACAAGACCTGAACGAGAGCCAAGTTTTCCTGGGCCTGAGAGTGGTACTTAGATTTGTCGTCACACGCAAGACTGGGAAGGAAACCTGGAGCCCCAATCTTGTAGCAGCCTTATGGCCACCAATAAAGAAAATTATTAAATATGTGGAGTATGCGTGTGTGCGTGTGTGTGTGTGCGTGCATGCATGTGTGTGTGCGTGTGCATGTGTGTATGAGTGCGTGTGTGCCCGTGTGCATGCGTGTGTAGGGGTAAATGTGGTGGAGACAGCATGGGAAAATACAAGGGCATCACTTTTGAGTGTGCAATCGTATATGAAATATTACCGTCATTCTGACAAATTTTATAACTACAGACTGAGCTAAACATAGCTTCAGATTTCACTACTCGGAGCATTTGGGATAGCTTACCTTTGTACAATTTCCCAGTGGGAGTTAGAAATCAAAATGTTTTCAACTAAACAACCGGTGTGCTGTTTCGTCACCACTCTTTCCGATTGTCAGTTGGGCGGGTGCCAACAGCTTCTCCACTTGGACCGTAAGTCTGTGCCTTGGCACCAATGTGCACTTATGACTAAAAGACAAGAGAATCTGTTAACCCTCCTTTCTCAAAGGGGATTTTTCATATTGTCATTACCTTCCTTGGTGTCCTCAAGTTGGAGCCTAATTCTCTGGCTAGGGGCTGTGTTATTTTTCCTGGGGTAGCAGGAATTGCCCTGCCTCAACAACCGCCAAAGGCCACCTCATCTGCACCTCCACCACCCCTGTCATACTGACTTTCAGACTCATGCTGAACGTGGAGACTGGTCTCAGTGGTGTCAGCCTGGGGCCAATTTCTGAAGCAGCAGGGAGTAGACCCAGGGGGAGTAGAGCCAGGATTTTCTGGATTCCAGGGTTCTCAATCAGGTCGGAAGGGCGAGGTTAAGTTACAAACAAAAATTGAAATTATTATGAGATAGACTCAAAACCTACAGCTCTGAACCCAAAGAAAAAATATCAAAAGAGGAACCAAGCAGCAGCAAATAGAAAGGCTGACAACAGGCAAATTCCTGAAAAACATAAGAAAGGCTGAGAAAATGCTAACAAAGAATTGGCAAATATTTGCTTTCAACTTTTTCCTCCTACGATCAACACAAGTAGATTTTCCTACCAGAGAGTATGACAACACTGAGAAGAGGAACCAGGAGATGATTTTAAAGAGGTGGTAGTCAGAAAATTAACAGCAGAAAATTAGATGGTGCTGGAAAATTGTCCTGGGTTATTCAACCCAATTACTGAACAATTGGTAAGAATTATTTGAAAATGATCAGCTATGGATTCAATGGCAAGCTGATCAATAGAATTGGAACTATTTTTAGGGAAAAAAAGTTGAATGGATTAAAATAAGAGTAGTTTGTAGGCTACTCTTATATTCTACAAATTATTTTTTAAATGAATGAATTGAAAGTAGACGGGGAAAAATAAGAGATGAAAAATACACAGGCATTTTTATAACACCCAGTTCAGCACACATACAATTAAAGCAAAAACAGGAAACACACAGAATGAGAGGTTTGTCATCAAGATCTGACTGCACAAGTGATTGCATGTGTCAAGAGTCTGAGACACAAGCATGAAATGTGAAAAGAATAAAGTCAAAGATTATATTCACACATTTTTTATAAAGTACCAGAGGCATTACAGATAAAAAGGGAGAAATGAAAGAGGAAATAAATATCTTTCAGGATGGGGGCAAAGTTTAAATATTAATACTTTTGGGGCTTGCCTTCTCAGCAATGCACTATAAAACAGTATATTAACAAAGGATGCTTTGAAGGAATCTAATGTGTTAAAAAAGCTAGAGTTTTTACTACTAAAATTCCTGTTATATATGAAAAAGATGTGGACAAAAGAACATAAATAAATACCTACAAATACTAGAAAAGGAAAACTTGTCAACAGATCTTGCTACCCTGTTCTATACTTCTTTAATTTCATGCTGTTACTTTTAATACCTGTACATTATAAAACATTCCTGGGGAGATGACTTGAGTTGGAGGCTGTTCTTGGATGTCATAGTTGAGTGTTTATTCATAATCTCTTGCCTTAATTCCTGAGAGACACAAAGATTTTAATTCAGGCAGGAAGAAAAAACAATTTCTTGTGCTTTTCTAAGAAACCGTATTCTATCCTAGGGTCACAGAAGTCATAAGCTTTCTTCTGAGTTTTTTCATCTTAACTCTTACACTTAGGTATGTCATCCATTTTGAGTTAACTTTTGTATATGGTGTGAGGTAGGGGTCCAAATTTATCCTTTTAGGTGTTGCTAAAAAGAGGACCTTTAGTCAAATTAAATTTAATAGAATTTAATTGAGCAAAGAATGATTCATGTATTGGGCAGCCCCCAGAATCAAAATAGGTTCAGAGTGCCTCAGGGCTGCGACATGGTCAGATAACATTTATGGACTGAAAAATGAAAGTGATGTACAGAAATGGAAATGAGATACAGAAATAGCTGGATTGATTACAGCTTGGCCTTATTTGAACCTGGTTTGAACAGTTGGCTACCTATGGTTGACTGAAGTTTGGCTGCTGTGGTTGGCTGAGACTCAGCTTCTTGTTATTAATACAAGAGTAGGTTATAGTCTGTCTACACATCAAGTTGGGTTATCCTTTTTATCATAAAGGGTTGTTGAATTTTACTGAATGCTTTTTTGGCATCAATCGGAAAAATCATATAGTTTTTGTTTTTTCGTTCTGTTGAGATGATGTATCACATTGATTGATTTGCATATGTTGAACCATCCTTGCATCACTGGGAGGAATTCAACTTGATCATGATGAATGATCTTTTTAAAGTGTTGTTGGATTTAGTTTGCTAGTATTTTGGGGGGGGGGTTGCATCTGTGTTTATCAGAGATATTGGTCTGTAATTTTCTTTTTTTTCCCTCTGTCTTTGTCTGATTTTGGTATAAGTGTAATGTTGGCCTCATAGAATGCATTTGGAAGTATTTCCTCTTCCTCACTTTTTTGGGATAGTTTGAGTAAGATGGGTATTCGTTCTTCTTTAAATGTCGGTAGAATTCAGCAGTGAAGCCAATGGGCTTTTCTTAGCTGGAAGACCTTTTATTACTGCTTCTATTTTATTAGTTGTTATTGGTCTATTCAGGTTTTGGATATCTTCATGGTTCAATATTTGTAGGCTGTATATCTGTAGGAATTTATCTATTTCTTCTAGGTTTTCCAGTTTACTGGCATGTAATTGCTCATTCTACTCTCTAATAATTCTTTGAATTTCTGTGGCATCAGTTGTAATGTGTTTTTCATCTCTGACTTTATTTGGGCCTTTTCTCTTTTTTCCTTAGTGTTGCTAAAGATTTGTCAATTTGGTTTATCTTGTTAAAAAAACCAAGCTTTCATTTTGTTGATCTTTTGTATTTTTTTGTTCAATTTTATTTATTTCTGCTCTACTATTTCTTTTCTTCTACTAGTTTTGAGTTCAGTTTGCTCTTCTTTTCTGGTTCTTTAAGATGTATCATTAGGTTGTTTAGTTCAAAATTTTCTACTTTTTTGATGTAGGCATTTATTTCTATAAACTTCCCCCTTAGCACTGCTTCTGTTGTGTCCTATAGGTTTTGGTATGCTGTGTTTCCATTTTCATTTGTTTGAAAAAAATTTTTAATTTCCTTCTTAATTTATTTGTTGATCCAATTATCATTCAAGAACAAATTGTTCAATATCCATGTGTTTATATGGTTTCCAAAGTTCCCCTGGTTTTTGATATCTAGTTTTATTATATTGTGGTCTAAGAAGATACTTGATATGATTTCAGTTTTTTAAATTTTTTTAGCCTAGCATATTGAGTGTTGGATTGAGTGTTGTGATCTAAGCCTTTGGTCACAGCAGCCATATCAGCAATAAGGGGGGTGCCCCAAGCCCAGTAATGCTGAGACTCTTGCAGCTCCCAGTGGAACCTTGTTGGTGGGCTTGGGTAAAACATGGGCAATTCCCTGGATTAGCAGGTAAGTTCTCTCACTCTGCTCCTTCACTTTTCCCCAATGAAATGGGATCCCCTTGTTCAGAAAGCAGGGAATTAATGACATTAAAGGTAATAAGCTATAAAGCTTTTTCTTTCTTGTGTATTTTTCTCTCTTATCTTGTCATGTTTTTGATTAGCTTATATTTTCCATTACACTGTATATTATCAAATTCTTCCCCCTACCAAAATTTATCTTTTGCTTCCAAACAATTAAAAAGAATATTTTAAAAGCTACAGTTCATATCTTATTCAGCAAACACTGAATCTTCATATTAGATATCCTACTAAAATATTTCTCTATCAGGTTTGAAATAGAAATTGATACATACTTTTGAACTTTTTTGGGAAACAGTAGGAAATTTCTGAAATATATTTTCAATTACCAAGTCAACAAAATGTTCAAGACTGTGGTTTCCTCATTTAAAAAAATGTGGAAAGAACTTTGTTTCATGAATGACAAGCAGAATTTGAATACCTCATCTAAAGAATGAGAATTCTTGCAATGAGCCAAAATAAAAGTACTCAGCACACAATGTAGTGGGATTTCAAAAGGAAAACATCACAGATATCTGCAGGCTTTTGTGTTACACATTTAGTTATTCAGCAGGAAACTTACTGGCTACATTAACAGTCATTAAGGATTCCTTCTGGTAATGAGAATATAAAGTGTATACCAGTTTACCCTCAAGGGACTAAGGAACTAAATTAAATATATTTTGGTCTTAAAAGACCACCAAGAGTTATAATATAGATGAAAGCCAGACAAGGGGTGAATTTTCTGCAGTGCACACATCATCAAGAAAAACATTGATCATTACTAGGCAATTTCAAATGGGTAGCTGTGAAGCAGCAGGAGTTTAGTGCCTGGTGTCAGAGCAGCAAATACTGTATGTGGATCTGCACAGCTAACACGAAGCATCAACAGCTTAGCATATGGTCTTAGGTTGTATTCTGAAGAAGCTTTGAAATTTCTGCATGTTTTCGACTGAAGTTTTAAAAATCACTTTACTGAGGTAACAAGAAAAGCAGTTCCTGACCCTGGGAGTTGGCCTGGTACTCACAGCCAGGTCTTTGTGTAGCTGCGAGCAGACCCAGCACTCACAGATAAGTCTTGGTTAAACCTGACATGGACATCAAACAAGACCACTCTGTGGCTAGGATAGATCAAGAGGTAAACAAGACAGCTCCATAATCATGTCTAAACATGCACATTGTTCAAGCAAGAAAAATAGACTTGCTCCAGCTGCCTGACAGCACCCACTCCAGAGCAAAGCTCTGCTTCCTGAAATCCTCTCCAAAATACCTAACACAAACCCAAACCCTATAGTCCTTTCTAACACCCTTTTACAGAGACACCCTGTGGTTCTCCATGGTGTAGTTAGGGGATGGGGATCCTTTTCGTGTTGGAAGTCCACATTAGTTTAATCAAAAAAGGCTACATTCTAGAAACTTCAATTATATATACTTAAAAATGTACATTATTCTGTAAAAATCTAACTACTATGTACTTAATAATTTCAAACAATGAAAACTATTTGTTAATTTTGAAGTCAACTAAACTTTCAATGACTTCGTTGTGTCTGCTTTTTGTTGGAAAGCATTTGAATATTTGGTTGCAGATGGAGGTCCGCAGTTTCAGTAGATCCTCTACATGGATATCAGTCATTTGTGACCTTAAGGGTGTCTTGATTTGGGTTAGGTGGCAGAGTGTGGATTCCCAGCAGTAAGTGACTGAAAAGCAAGAAAGTATTTTTTGGACATGTTGCCAAAGGCATGGGTATTCTACTACATTTTTTTTTTTTGTATTTTAATTGTATCTTTCTTGGCATCGAAGAATAACTTTAAAATGTCACCTACTGAGAGCTCAATCAATTCCATATGTAGTTCTTTAGGTGTCTTGGTGATATCAACTAGGTGAGGCCAAAATGCTAATTTGAGTGTGATGTCATGCTTCTCAAAGTCAGTGACCCTTTCACTATGTTCTCCAATTAATAGATCTATAACAGCTGCATATTCTTCAAATGATTCACATATATCATCCAGCTCATTGATGAACTTTGCTCATCAAAACTGGGGAAAATGTTCATCCGAAATGTCCTTTTGAAGAAGTGTTTTGAAAAAATATAGCTTTTTTTTTTGAAATGCTTGGATTTACTGCCACATGTCATATATAGACTTAGTTTTACCTTGCAAAGAAATATTCAAATCATTTTGAATTGACATGATATCACACAGAAATGCTGCATTTCTATAGAAATCTTCTTTCAATAATTCACATTGCTGATTCTGCTCTTCATAAAAGTTAACTATCTGTTCTCACAGAGATAAAATTTTGGCTAACACCTGTCCCCATGATAGCCAATGCACTTTAGAATGATGAGGCAAATCCACGCTGAATACCTCATGGTTCAACTTTAGCATGTTGTGAAACTGGAAACTGATGATGCTGTGTTGCATTTACATAAATATAGTTAACAATACTTATAACTGGTTGCAAAGTGTCACTTAAATTAGTAGCTTTAGCAGATTTTGCTGATCCAAGATATAATGAAAAAAAAAAATGAGAGCATCTGGATCTGTTAACACTTTTTTTTATCTGTGCAATAAACCCGTCATGTTTTCCTGTCACGAAAGATACAACGTCTGTACATACACTCACTAAATTTACCAAATTCAGGCCAACTTCACGACATTTATCTTGAAAGTTGTTGAAGATATCTGTTCCCCGTGTTCTCTTTGCAAGAGCGCCCAAAGTGAGTAACTCTTCGTTGCAAATAAAATCTTCTGTTAGGGCTCAAATTAAGTATGAAACCTACGCTGAATCAGTAGTATCAGTTGATTCATCCAAAGTGATTGAACAATATATATTTTCCTTTTGAAGTATTGCATGAAGTTGTTCTGTTAAGTTGAAGGCTAATTCATGCTGCCGACCAGTTATGTTTCTCCTTGAAAGAGGCAGTTGTTTGTACTTTGAAACGTTATTGTGGTCTAAGCATCCTACAACTTCAACAACGCATTCTTTCCCAATGTCTACATCACTGAATGGCTTCCCTTTTTTCCCCCGAGTATATATGCTACTTTATAAATTGCTTCAGTGGCATTATTTCCAGGTGTTATTGCTGTTTGAAAGAATTATCTTTGCTTTTGCTTTTCATCTTTTAATCTCTGCAATACCACCTTTCTCTCCTCTCCCTCTAATTGAAAATATTTGTGGTTTTATGAGTGTTATAATTGAATTTCTTTAATGTTGATATTTCAGTATTACAAAGCTTGCAAATCAGCTTATCTTTAGCAGAAACAAGGTAATATTGCAATTCCCAGTCCTCTTTTTAAAAATCTGTTTTTTCCTTCAGTGTAGTCTTGGTCTTTTTTGACATGATTGGCTGTTAAGCAGACAGAATTGAAAAATCCTGTTGAGCTGTGCAACTATTCACAAATTCCGCTTTACACAGTGCACCATTGTCAAAAGCTGATAACAGACTGATGTATTCGACCCCCTTAAACCCTTCCAAATCAGCCTCGTGTGGTAGGGGCGCCAGTCAAGTTAGAACTAAATCATGAGTGTAGCAGCTGTCAATTTAGCCCTTATGGCTTAATAATGTTCTAATTGCGCCAATCAATCTGGAAGGATTATTTTGTTAACATTTATTTTATTCTTTGGTAATTTAAATATTTTCCTTTTTAAAAAAATAAAATAAAAATATGAAAGATGACCAAAAATATATTAATAAAAATAAAAGAATTCATTCTGTAAAATTTGGATTCAGTCAAAACGCTGCACTTAAGGACCCAGAAGGCCACATGTGGCCTTAAGGCAGCAGGTTCCCCACCTCTGGTGTGGGTTCTCCCTCACTGCAGTGAGGAATAAATCCAACTTACTCAACTGCATGCGTGTTCCTGGCTAGAGGGCGTTGGCAGAGATACAATTTACATTCAATGAAAGGTATTGGCTGGGGGGCAGAGGAAATAGGGAGTTAGTGCTTAATGAGCAGAGAGTTTAAAATACATGCATTTTAAACATGAAGCTCAGTGAATTTTGGCAATTGTATACACCCATGTAACCCCCATCAAAATAAAAATATAGAACATTTCTATCACTTTGTACCACTTCCCAGTTAAAACCCATACCACCTCAAGCAACACAAATGCCCTGCTAAGTCTCTTCTAGAGGTCTAAAGACATTGTGTATTTTTCTGTGCCTGGCTTCTTTCTCTCAGCTTATTTTATTGGTAATACAGATGGTTTTATTTCTTTTTTTCCCAGTAAGTATCTGTTTTACTCCTTTTTTTAGTCATATCGCACAATATGGACCCCCTAGACAATGGTGGGCAGAAGTCATGAGAGTGAGCACCTTTGTCTTGTTACTGATCTTGCACTTACTGATTCAGTTTTTCAGCAGTAATTGTGATGGCAGCTGCAGATTTTGCATAGATTTCCATTATCAGATTGAGGCAACTCTCTTTTTCTCCTAATTTGCTTAGAGCTTTTATTATTAAGGTTATGAACTTCATCAATTTTTTTATGCATCTGTTGAGGTGATTATATAGTTTTTTAAAAATCTTTTATTCTTTTAATATAGTAAATTATAGTCATTAATTTTTGAAGGGTTAGCTAAACTTGCAATCCTAGGATAAATCTCCACTTGGTCATGGTGTATCATCCTACTGATATTATGCTGGATTTGATTTGCTAACACTTTGTTAAGGATTTTTGTGTTGATATTAGTGAGGAATATTGGTATGTCATTTGCTTTTCTTGTCAAATCTTTGGTTTTGGTGTGAGAGAATGTTGCTTATATAACATGAATTGGGAAGTGTTTCCCCACTCTTCTGTTTTGTTTTTTTGAAAACGCCATATGATCTCGCTCACATGAAATTTCTATAGTAGTGAGATCCAGAGAGACAGAAAGTAGAATGGTGGCTGCCAAGGACTGGGGGGGGGGGGGGGGAGGTGGTGGAGGAAATAAGGAGTTAGTGTTTAATGAGCATAGTGCTTTATTTGGTAATCATGAAAAAATTCTGCAGATGGATGGCAGTGATGGTTGTACAACAATGTAAATGTACTTAGTGCCACTGAACTGAACACTTAAAATGGTTAAAATGGTAACTTTCATGTGTCTTTTTTTCCACAACTAAATAAAGTATAAAATAGAATATCTAGAGATAGAAAATACAGTATCTAAACTGGAAAGTATATTGGATTGAATTAACAGTTATTTAGACACTAGAGAAGAAACGATCTGAGAACCTGAAATTATAGCAATAGAATCTATCAAAGAGAGAAAAAAGACTGAAAAAATGGCGCCTCAGTGGAAGTATCAAGCAGCCTAACGTATGTGTAAATGGATTCCCAGAAGCAGGAGAGATGACAGGACAGAAAAAAACACTTGAGAAAATAATTGCTGAAATAAGAGCTTTATCAGGCAAATGAAAGCAGACAGAACTCATCACTAGCATATCTGCACTCCAACATATAGTAAATGAAGCTATTTACACAGAAAAAAACAGATAAAAATGTGGATTTGGGGAAAGATATGAAGAGCATCAAAAACAATAAATCTATTGTAAATGACCCATGCATTGTTTAAAAATGTTTTTCTCATTAAAAGGTAATTTACTAATTAAAGCAAAAATAATAAAGTTTTATGAGTTTCACAAAACATAGAGACATAAAATGACAGCACAAAGGATTATAAGGGGAGATGGAAGTATATGTTTTAAAGCAAATTTTATGCAATAGCATAATAGAATTAATAAGATAGCTAATTTAATATAGCAACTATTATTTACTACCGTGGCTTAAAATTTTGTGTTCTTTCAAAAAGACATAGGTCTCATCCATTAGTTTTATTAAAAATATATGCTGTCATTTTACATATTCAATATTTTTACTGATAAAAAAAACTTAAAAATCTATTTGTCTTACTTTGAGATTTAAAATTTTGGTTCTAAATAAAATTTCATTTTCTAAAAAGGTTTCATTGCTGAAAATAAAGTCAGAAAATGCATTTACATGCATTTTCTCATTTAATTCCCACTTCAGCTGTATAACTGTATTACTATTATTGTTACATCATTTTAGAAAAATGAGGCTTTTGAGTATTTAAAGCTCACTCAAGGAAACTTGCTAATGTCATAGCATTGTAAAATTTGAATCCAAGCAATCTGATTTAGATTTGAACTCTATACAAATTACAAGAAGCTAAAAAAGAATTCTTATCAGATTGTTTTCTATAATGGTAAGAAATGGTACATTACGATACAACCATAAGGTAAAATACTCTACATATATTAAAACTCACGTTGTAGGAAAATGTTGATTGACAATGGAAACATTCTAGATGGAAGACTGAATAAAAAAGAAAGTAAAGTATGTTTGTTTTTAAACACCCATTCTTATATCTATCTATCTATATGGAAAGAAAACTGAAAAATGTGGACCAAAGTGTTAACAGTGGTTATCCCTAGGTGATTGATTTTGTGTTTTACTGTGATAAAAGTGTTGCCTCAATTAAGATGCATCTTTTTGGTGATTATCATATAGAACACACCAAAAGTGTTATTCTACACAAATTCGTCCATGCAGCAGATAGTGAGAAGATTTTGTGGACAAAATGGTGCATTTAAAAGGTGGTTTATACCAACTCATCATCTCTTCTTCTTTTTTTAATATTGGAGGGAGTGTGTGGTCATAGATCTTCAATATGTGATGTCCTTCACAGGAAATGAGTATCCCAAGGGATAATTAGCATGTATAAAGCCAATACTTATCTTTACCTTAAAAGACGAAATGTATTGTTTTGCTTCACTTTTAATAATTGTGAAATTCTGCTTGGCACATAATGGAATCAAAAGACCTGACACACTGTCAGAGCCGGATCAATAAGACATGGTGCCTTGGGATAAGATACAGTGATGCCACTGATTAAAACATCAGTGCCACAGATTAAAACATCCTTGGACACCTAATGTAATAGGCCTTGTTATAACATCGGACACGCTTTAAAAAGCACCTCCAGAGGGAAAAGAACTACACCCCCCCCCGAAAAACATTTCAGGATAATTTGTAGTGATTAATTGCACCAAATAGAATTGTGAATGCAGTGCTATTGTAGAAGCAAATTGAGAGAGATTTCAACCATTATCTCATATATACATATTTTTATGATGCACAAGAGAGAGGGAAGTCTTTAAGCTACATAAAATATTAATGCATTCTTTAATTTAGTTACTTTTCTATTAACAAGGGAAATCTTAAAATTAAAGGTTTTTTAAATTGCTCTTTCTATGTCTAGGAGACAATAGCCAGAGGCCAAGGCAAGTTGTCATCTAGGGAGTCCCCTCTCTACCCTTCCGTTTTCAGTGCTCCCCTCCTTTGAAGATGAATCATTTCACATGCTAAATAATCCTGGTGTTGGAGGGTGAGCCTATGTATGTGTGTGTGTGAGAGAGAGTGTATGCATATAAGTGTATATGTATATGTGTTGTGTGCTGTGTGTACAAGTGTGTTATATGTATAAGTGCATGTGTGTTGTGTATGTTTAAGTATGTGCTGTGTGTATAAGCATGAAGGTATGTGTGTGAGTTCGTGTGTATTTCAGTGTGTTGTGTATAAGTGTACATAGTGTGAGTGTGTGTTGCATGTATAATTATGTGTGTGTTGTGTGTATAAGAGTGTTGTGTGTTTGTGTGTTCTGAGTGTGCATGTTGTATATAAGTGTATGTTGTGTGTGTTCCATGTGTTTGTATGGTATATGTTTAAGTATGTGTGTGCACAAGTGAATGTTGTATGTGTTTGTGTATGTTGTGTGTTCCCAGTGTCCAGTATAGCACATAGTATGTGGCCAGTTTTTACTTATTAAGTAGCTATTAGAGAACATTTCTTAAGCAGATATTATTTTTAGGTGGGTTGTTGAGTGCAGCAGGGAAGTCACTTTCAGCCAGTGTCTGAAGATAGCAGGATACCTACCACCTGGGACATTTTGGTTCAACTCTGCCTGGGTGGGATTTGGAGATTTGACCTTGCTTGTACTGTTAAAACTACTTCCTTATTTAGAACACACATATACAAAAGATCAGTTTATAAAGGTATCCTTGTTCTTCCTGTGTAATCAAGAAACCATTTTCCTTTGCTCCCCTCATTTTTCCAGTATCTTCCTGAATCACATCCATTGTTTTGCCTTTTTCTTCAAAAGGTATAAATTTGGCTACAAGTCTTCAAATAAGCTGGGTCGTGTGTCCTTGTCTGTGAAATGGTATGTGTATAGTGCCATCTAGTGAGCAGAAAGTAGAAACGCAGCCGAAAGGATTCAAACAGGATTTCGTAATTTTTGAAACAGGTGTGTTGAGTTCGGATGATAATAGAGAAATGGGGGAACAATTATTACCAAATTCATCAATTTTAATCATGTTTTCACCCATGTAAATACCTACCTGTTTCAGAGGAAATAAAACTTGGCTCACTGAAAAACTCAATACCTATTAAGCAGTAAGCCGTAGACATTTTTCTAGTTTTTAGTCCGTGCTTTCACACAACCATGGGTTACTGTAGCTCACGTGATCAAATGTAAGTAGACAACTTTTTGTTCTTGTTACAGAATCTCTTTTTTTCCAATGAATAATATATTTTCCTATAGACTTATGCAATATAATTAGATGTGTGTTTTCTGTGGAAAACAGCTCTGGAGAGACTAAGTTAAAACTTTTTGGAGAGGGTACATTTGAATATGTTCTGGATTTTTGACATCTAGAATGATAAAATTGTATCCCTTGGGTCCTTGTCTGTAGTCCAACTTTTGACTATCTCTGCAGATGTGATCTCCTGCTACTAAGCAAATTGTGCCAAGCTAGCCTGACACCAGCAGGAAATGGCATTGCTGACAGAGACTCCGCAGCCACTTGTAGGCAGGGACAAGGGGCAGGATGGCCATTGGAGCCTGGAAAATCAAGCAGTACATCTGAGGTCAAGTGATGGTAAAATATGATATTGGTTCCCTCCCCTGCAGTTTTAGGAATGGGGGACTTTTAAACATGGTGTGTGCCCTTACGCTGTCTCTTTGTACTTTAGGAAAAAAACAGATGGGAGGGAAAGTAAAGAGCGATCGCTGTATTACATGGATTGACATGATTGACATTTCTAGATTGACATGGCTCCCTGGGGATTTTGCAGGTGGGCGGAACTCAGTGGGACTGTTGCTTTTAATAAACCTGATGAACATCCGGCTTCTCTCCCCACCTCCAGTTAGGGGGGATATAAGTCCTGATGGCTCCAGGGAATGGTATAATTCTCAGATAAAATTAGCCCAAAAAGTTTGCTATGAATTAGGGAATGGATCTGAGAAGTTTTGGTGTGATATTCTGTTGCCTTCTACTCTCTGGGTCCTTTTTACCTGTGAGTCGTCCTTCCTCTGTACATCAGCCTCTGGCCCTTCTTGCTCTTCCCCAGAGACCTTTCTTAGCCTTTTCCTCTTTCTCTTTATGCTCTTTCCCTGAGTCATGCAGCATCTTCAGCTATTACCCAAATCCCAATGGCTCCAGACTCCCTCTCCAACTCTGACCTGTCTCAAAGTCCAGCTCCACCTGCCAGTTGGAAGTCTCTAGAGTTTTCCATCATTCAGAACTGCAAACTTTGCCTGTCTAAAAACCAGTCCTCATTCTACCTAAGCACCAATTCTCCTCCTGTTTCCTTTCCTGTGGGTGGCCCACAATTTCCCAGTTGGCCAACCATTCTGCCCTAACGTACTTTCTGCTCGTCTTTTCTTTCCACAGCCAATCTGAGATTTGGAAGTTGTGCGTTTACTCTCAAGTAATCCCTTTCCTCTTTATTCTTACAATATAAGCTGATAAAAACTCTTCTCAGTGGCTCTAGTTTTCCCCTCTCTGATTAACTTGACAGATCACTGTCAGATAGATGACACTCGTTATGGGCTGAGCTATGTTTGTTATGGGCTAAGTTCTATCCCCCTCAACTTTATATGTTGAAGTCCTAACCACCAGCACCTCGGACTGTGACTGTATTTGGGTCACAGGGTCTTTACAGAAGTTATTGAGTTAAACTGAGGTCACATGAGTGGATCCTAATCCAATCTGACTGGCGTCCCTAAGGAAATTTAGACACAGACACAAATAGCAGGGCAACGACATGAGGGCACAGGCATAAGATGGCCATCTACAAGTCAAAGAGAGAGACCTCAGGAGAAACCAACCCAGCTGACACCTTGATCTTAGACTTCTAACTCCAGGCCTCCTTTAGGCTCAAGCTACAACATCAAGACTTCTCTGGGACTCCAGTATACTGGCCCGCCCTGCAAAATTCAGACTTGCCAGTCTCCACAAGCCTATGAGCCAATTTCTTAAAATAAATCTCTCTATATATACATATATCCTGTTGGTTCTGTTTCTCCGGAGAACCCTGACTAATACTCTCAATTAAAACCTATAATTGCTCCCTCTTTATGCAAAATACAGTTCCAAATCCTTAAACTAGCATTCAAAGTCCTCCACAATAATTCCCAAAGTCCTATTTCAACTATAGCTTATATTACTTTCTTTCAATGACCTTTTGATAAACATGTTAACAACAGCATTTACTGAAAAACCAACTCTATAATATTGAACAAACTTTTTTCCTGTGGGACTAGACTCAGGCTAGATTCAAATCCAGCAATTTATTTGATCTCCCTAAGCTTCCATTTTGACATCCGTAAAATGGGAATAATTCATTCAATCATTCTATAAATAGGTATTGAACAACTATTGAGTGTTACAAATATATTCATATTGTTGCACCTTTACAATGGCTTAGTCAACGGAGTCCTCTAACTTCTAAATGTTGATACTCTTTACTGAGAAGACTGACGGAAGAGAGGAAATTTAGGGTAGAGAATGAATAAAGAATTTCATCTGAACTATGTCCAGGTTGAAATATCTCTTAGACATCCAAGAGAAGGCAACAAGTAAACAGCGAGATATACACAAATGGAGTTCTAAGAATGGGATGTGGCTAGAGATAGAAAATTGAGAGTAAAAATGTATTTAAAGCCATGGGATACAAGACACGAATTTAGATACATGGTGTTACATGACCCACTAGGAGAGAAAAGCTTCACAAGGAATTAGTGATCAGCTTTGTGAAATATTACTAAGATAGGGAACTGGCAGGCCCTGCTCAATAAGGAGTCATAAGACCCAAACCAAGGTTTCTGATAAAACAAAATGCAATAAAGAAAACCGTTAAGACCGGTTAAAACCAAGACGGCAATGAGAGTGACCTCTGCTTGCCCTTGTTGCTCATTTTACCCTGCTTGTGAGGCATTTAGTGTGCTAAAAGAAACTCCCACCAGTGCCCTGACAGTTTACAATAACCATGACCACCTCCAGAAGTTACCACATGTACCGTGTTTCTCTGAAAATAAGACAGGGCCTTATATTTATTTTTCCTCAAGAAGACACCCTAGGGCTTATTTTCAGGGGATGCGTTATTTTTTTTTTTAAGTACAGTACAACAATCTACATTTATTCAAATATAGTTAAGTCATCTTGTTCTGGAACATCATCATAACTCTCCAAATCTCGAATTCCATCCTGAATCTCTTGGGACTCTATTTCCTTTAGAACCATTGGCCCCAATCTCTCATGTGGAGCCATAGCGCTCTCATGGAGCAGATGAGAAGGGCTGCTCGTCTTCTTTACCGCTCTGTGACGAAATGCATGGGTCGCGCATATACACCGCGTAGCCACGCCCATCACTAGGGCTTATTTTCGGGGTAGGGCTCATATTGCGCAAATGCTCAGAAATCCTGCTAGGGCTTATTTTATGGGTAGGTCTTATTTTCAGGGAAACACGGTAGTATAAAAGGAGAAGTGACCCCCATTCCTGGAGCTCCGCACACATTTCCCAAAAAACTCATGAATATTCCACCTCTCGTTTAGCATACAATCAAGAGACAGCCATAACTAAAGTTGCCAGCAGCGTGCAGGGCTGATCTGCCTATGGAGTAGCCTTCCTTGTGCTTCTTCGTTACTGCAGTAAACTTGCTTTCTCTTTTCTCTGTTGGCTTGCTCTTGAATTCTTTCCTGCGTGAAGCCAACAGCCCACTTGGCATACTGGGCTGACCTCGGGTTTCCGGATTCACCTGCATCATTGCCAACTATGGGATGCCAGTGTGAAGGAGCTATGAGAATCTACTCCTCTGGGAAGCAAGCATAACTGGTAAAAAAACTATTTGAATAAAAAACATTTAAAACTTCTGGAACAACATTTAAACTTCTACATTGAATCTAATCTTCTACATTGAATCTAAAATTCAACATTTAAACGACATTTAAAACTTCTGGAAATTGCCCTAAGAGCATACAGCAAGTGAAGAAATACTTATTTTTTTTTTTTTAAAAAAAAACCTACTAAACCTTGCTTAAAGTGGCCAGAGTCCATAGCATTTGAGCTAGGACGTATTCCCTTCCTCATTCCTCCACCCCCAACCCCCAGCTCAGCTGGAGAAACTCCACCCCCAGGCAGGTTTGGCCAAAAAGACAGGACTGCCTCTCCCATCATCTCAACATCCCAATCATGGGACATTGTATTTCCTTGGGAAGCACAGGCCACCAGTGTTTTGCATCCCTTCCCACTCCAAATTTAAGAGACTAAACTCCTGATAAGTGTGACTAAGAGGTAAAGGCCCCCCTTCCTCCACCCAGTCCCCAATCACAGGATGGGGGGCTCTCCCCCAGTTAGAATACTGGGTTCCTCACTGCCCTCACTTGAGCTCACTTGGGGGGCAGAGGTTCCACTCTGGGAGAAGCAAGCCAAGAAGACCAGAAGTTATCGCCCCACCCAGCACTCAGAGTGTGGCTCAAATACTCTGCCCAGGTGGAAAGATGTCCCATAGGCACAGAGAGCTCCAGAGCTCTCACCAAAGGCACTGCTTTTATTTGCAACAGTGTGGTGAAGCTCTCTCAAAGGCCATGGTTCTTCTTCATTAAGAGCAACAAGCTAAACCTCAGGCCAGTGAGTTTATCAAAGAAAAACAGGCAAAGAGAGAACAAAAAAGAGCCCTCTGGGTCAGAACAAGCCCTAAAGACTGGCCCCAAAACTATTCTTGCCTGAAATTAATTGGAATAGATGGTGAAACAATTTATACATTAGGGCATAAGCAAAACTTATAAAGCAATCAGCCAACAATTACTAGAACCTCAAAGTTAGCTGTGTTGTCAAATAAAGCAGACAGTTCTACAGAGAGACCAGGGAGAGACAAAGAGAGCTGTGCTGAACCATGCACTAACCTGAGGCGCAACCACTAGTGGGCAGTGGAGTCCCTGCAGGCCTCCCTGGATGCTGAGACCCGGGCCTGCAACGAAGCACTGAGGCTCAAGAAGAAGATGGAGGGTGACCTCAATGGCCCAGCTGGAGCTGCAGCTGGGCCATGCTACCTGTCAGGCCACGGAGGCCCAGGCGGCCACACGGCTGCTGCAGGCCCAGCTGAAGGAGGAGCAGGCGGGGCGGGATGAGGAGCAGCAGCTGGCAGCTGAGCTCCGAGAGCAGGCGCAGGGCCTGCAGCTCTGCTGTTGGCTTCTGAGCTGGAGGAGCCGCGGGCTGTGCTGGAGCAGGGCGAGCGCAGCCGGTGACTGGCGGAGCAGGAGCTGTTGGAGGCCACCGAGCGCCTCAACCTCCTGCATTCGCAGAACACAGGCCTCCTGAACCAGAAGAAGCAGCTCGAGGCGGGTTTGGCCCAGCTGAGTGGGGAGGTGGAGAAGGCTGCCCAGGAGAGGCGGGAGGCAGAGGAGAAAACCAGAAAGGCTATCACTGATGCCGCCATGATGGCTGAGGAGCTGAGGAAAGAGCAGGACACAAGTGCACACCTGGAACAGATGAAGAAGACACTGGAACAGACAGTGCGGGAGCTCCAGGCCCGGCTTGAGGAGGCTGAACAGGCTGCCCTCAGAGGTGAGAGGAAGCAGTAGCTATGGGGGTACTGACGCAGACTGTGGGCCCCTGACAGAGGCCAGTAGCCTATCTGCCCAAACGACCGGAAGCATCGGGATGAACGCCTTGCCTGGGAGCACTGGCAGCAACCGTCTTGCTAATCAAGGAGGCGGACAAGCTTATGCTTGGGCAAAATATCCGTGTGCAAGTCCCACACGCAGTAGTGGCTTTGATGGACACATCAGGGCACCAATGACTTTCTAGCAGTCGGTTGGCGCAGTACCAGGGACTGCCGTGTGAAAACCCACGAGTCACCTTCGAGACTGTGCGGACCTTAAACCCTGCCACCCTCCTTCCCACTGGGCCAGGGCCCCCTGACCATGACTGCACCGAGGCCGCGGGAGGTCTATGCAAAGATAGTCCATTGCCGGTGCCCGACCTGGAGCTCAACACAGACGGCAGCAGCTACATCCAGGATGGCAAACGGTTGGCTGGCTACGCAGTCACCACAGGGAGCGAAGGCATCATGTCAGCCCCTCTGCCTTGGGGATGGTCAGCCCAGAGGGCAGAGTTATGGGCGCTCATCCAAGCCCTCAGGTATGCCCAAGACAAAAGGGCCAGTGTATACGGGTTGCCCCTGAATCTGGCTGGAAGCCAAGGACCGGATGGGACCACTGGCTTGGACTCTTATAGGAATACTGACAGTCTTCTTGGGAATTGGACTCGGGGTCTCCGCCCCAAGAGACTGGACTAACTTGCTTCTTGGTAACCCTTTTCTGGGTCTACATGGGGTGCCTCTGTGTTGTTCTTGGTTGGGGCTCTCTGGGGGAAGAATGCTGTTACTATGTAAACCAATCAGGAATTCTAACTACCAAAGTCAAAGGGCTAAAAGGATCCACAAGAGAAAACGGGGGTTAGAACAGGCTTGGGGCTTAGCTATTTCCCCTAGCTGGGCCTCTATCCTTCTGATGGTAACCATGGGACCCTGCTTGCTCAGTGCAGCTGTTAGATTCATAGAGAGGTTGATGCCCCTGTGTAAACTGATGAGGGCATCAAAGGGGGAGGGGAGTGACAGGGAAAAACCCCCACCCCGGGGCCCCATGGCTGAACTCGCTGCTGATTGGATATTAAAGCTTGTTGCTGATTGGATGTTAAAGCTCATTGCTGATTGGATATTAAAGCTTGCTGCTGATTGGACACTTTTTGAATCCCACCAAGTGTATAAAACTGGAGGAGGACAAGGAAGTGGTGCTAGAATTTGGTGGCATGCCCCTCTGAGCCCGCCAGGAGAATAAAGGCTGATTCTCTGACCCTCTGTGTGCTGCTGGGTTCTTTCCCTGGCCAGTCGCTGTTACACTTGCAGGAACATGATAATAGGTGTGAGTGACTGTGCCAAGCCCTAAATATTTTAAATAAAACATTCACTATGTCTTTTTTGAAATATTTAATCCCATGACTCATTTAGTGATTTCCACTGTAATGAATACAGCAGGGTAAGTAAGACCTGGCTTATTAAGCATTAATAATCTTTATTGACATGTTTTTCCTTATTCAGTACAAAATAAACCATTGCAAACTATAGTCACAATCGTTAGGAGTATATCAAAGCCATTGAGCAAATGGACCAGCTATAAAAAAAAGTTTATTAAAAAAATAGACAACATATGTAAACATCTTTTACAATCACAAGGCCTCATAATACAGCATATCAGGTCCACGCCTTAATCTCTGCAGTGGGAGCACCTTAATTGTCAACTAACAGTAATCAGCTTAATTTACCTTTTAGTGAGCTATTGAGCCTATACAAAAATAAATAACCAGATTCTGCTAAGTTTACTAACACAGAAAATCGCAAATGTACAATAGATCACAGCAGAAAATAACTATGTGCAGTAACAGGTGAAACTGAATTCTTATATTGCAATTATCTTTTTAATACAGCTTCATTTCTAAATTCATCACGATGTAGAGTTGACTAAAAGGAAGCTGAAGGGGACAGAAGAGGATATACAGAGATAAGAGAGATGGACACCCACGCCACACACACACACGCACACATCCACACAAGCACGCACACACAAGGGATGTTTTGGTAGGAGCAAAACTGAGGACATCGTTTCTATCCTTTTTCTTTCACGTATCGATAATTTTAGGTGTGGATTATCTTTATTCTTAGCTCCCAAATGATGGAATACGAGCCAGCTAACCATAGTTTCAAATGGAATAAAATTTTGAGGAGACCAAATTCCTATTACATAACTCAATAACCACTCAAAAGTGAAACTGAATTACAAAATGGACAATAAGGCAACAAGACGAAATAAGTACCTGAGATTCTGCTACAAGAATCTGGAAGGCACGATTGTTTACCTCGGGGGGGAAAAAAAGCACTGTTAATATAATCCTTTCACACTGCTTGTCATCTGTTGGGCTAGGTGACTGAGATGTTCCACAATGGCCAAATAATATGACTTTCCTATTTTTTTTTTCTATTATATAGGTTAGATATTTCATTCACACTTGATATAATTTATTCTAAATTGCTGACATTTCAGTTATTCAGTAAACTTTAACCAAGGTATAATCTTAAATAAAATATCATGTTTTTAATTTGGTTTTTCATTGTATGGAAAAACTTAAATATGTATTGTCTGTCTTCTTAATAACCATATTCTAGAGACAGAAGGGAAGCATAATACATTTAGCAGAAGAAACCCAGGCAAATTTACCAAGCGCCTGGCTAGCCATTTCTGTAGCAGTAATTCAGTAGTCTGTTTGTATCATATGTACGTGATTATAAAAGTGATTCATAAATAATTTTGAATCATTTAAAACCTGGGTCTGCTATTTGAAGACCATTTTTATGAACCCACTTCTGAAAGTCATCCATCAAACAGCTGTCACTGCCACTGTATCACTGTATCTCAACAGATGTCTAACATTTGTCCACAGTTAAATGAAATGTGAAATAAAGACAAAATACTTAAATGCTAACAGTATTGTCCTGCTGTTTCTTGAGTTGGCAGCATTTGAGTGTATTCTGGATTTTATTAGAATATGCATTCAAATAGAGAAAAATAAAATTAAAACACATGTCTACTTACAACACATGATCTTTGTGAACAGTTAGGCATGTGTAATTTAATTTTTAAAATTTCTACCAGAAAGTGAAAAAGCTTTCCACTTCTAAATACCAAATAAATGGCTACTGATGACAGAAGAACCCTTTCTACAGGAAAAAACTAAAGATTAGCCTTGCTCATGGACATACAATATGGTCTCAACCAAAGGCCAATATCTTCTAAAATGTGTTTTGGAGTTCTAATGGATAAAATGTTTATAAGTTACATTCAATAAAACTTTTATAAGTTACATTCAATAAAATTTCCTCAGAGAGAAATATCATTGCATAATTTAGGTGAGAGTTGGACATATTTATGGATCATAAGCCTACGGCTGAGGTTAGGTAGTTTAAATAGGATTCTCTATCTATTCCAGTCATCAGACTTCTTAAAAAATATACATCTTTACCTAGGAATATCACATTATTCTTGCCAAGAACTAATAGTTCTTCCTTGGCTTTTTGTTGAACAAATAAAAAAAGAAAGAAAGAAAGACAAAAAAAGGAAAGGAAGAAAAGAGTGAAGGAATGAAAGAAAAACAGTGAGCCTCATTACAATTTCTGTTCTGTACTAACAGATAAGAATATAAATGAGAACAAAGTATTATAATTGTGCTTACGACAATTCTACCCAGCATAGTTTTCATGGGTACACATTTCTTGTTTTACATTTCTGTGTATTTCAAGTTACTAGATAAGAGTCCAATAGAAAAATGCAATATAACTGGCTAATAGCAATCGTATACATTTTTTGGAGAAGGTGGTATCCATGACTAATTTAGTGACATGGCCACAGATTTGAAAACACAGCAGCATGAAATAATTCAAAGGTAGATATATTGTGTTCATTTGTTCACCTTAAAAAACAAACAAACAAAAAAACAAGAAATGCTTAAACAATAATAAGGCACTTTATTTAAGACAGAAATTCTTTCTCCAGTTCATATATTGACGGTCGGCTGGTTTTGGTCTTCATTCTGCACAGAGGCACAGTGTAGTCCCTGCTCTGACCCTCAACGTCAGCGTCCAGTAACGAAGGCACATGGAATTTAGTTCTTCCCTTGGCACCGAGGACATGGGTAGGGCTTGGACGAGCCACTGCGCAGGCGGCCTGTGCAAGCTGAGACTCTGCTCGCTCTGGGGGCACCTGTGGCCCATCCAGTCGGCTTCTCAGGGAGGCGGGGCGAGGCCGAGGCAGGATGCCGACAGCTCTGTGCTTCTCACCTGGCTGGTTACTGTGAGAACCGGAGGAGCAGTGGAGTGGCAGTTCAGAGGCTCCAGTGGCTGAGATCATAGCTGCACCAGCTGGTTGAGAAAGCCAAGACAGTGTGCAATTAGCAAGACAACGACTTTTAAAACAATGAAATATCAGGAAAAATAATTATGATGACAATTCCACTAGGTGATCACTTTAAAGTCACCTTCAATACAAAACACAAACATAAACCTTTTATAATAGAATTTTTTTTTTTTTTAAGAGATGGAGGCTAACATTGTTGCACAGGCTAGACAGCAGTGGCTATTCACAGGAGCGATCACAGATCCTCAAACTCCTGGCCTCAAGCAATCCTCCAGTCTCAGCTGAGACAACAAGTGTGCGTCACTGTGCTCAGCCAATTTTTCTTTTTTAAGGAAAACGTGCTGCAAGGTTCAAAAAGTACTTCAACCTATGGAAATGATATCCACAAACAGAGCTAAAAAATCTTCATAGTGCTTAGGCCAATGGTCATTGTAAGTGTTTTATAATCAGGGTGGCTTTCAAAATGGATGAGATCGGAATAAATTTAAGATGTTTAGAAGTGATGGTTAATATGATTAAACTTCACATTCGATTATGATTTGAAAAAATTGATAAAAACAGGAAAGCGGTTAGGTTTTTACATGTTATTCTTCTCTTGTTTGTACTGAAGAATTGACTTACTACCATTTTAGCAAATAATTATTAGTTTACAAACAAGAGGAAAAAAGCTTTCTTATGGGATTACTATGCTTGGATTTCTCTTTGCACAATTAAAAATCACCAAGACTTTATTGACTTACAAAATGATAATAAACCAACTTATCTAAAGACAATGAACAATAATCTGAAAAGTATCATGTCTAGGTATAGTATTTAAAGAGATGAAAAGACAAACAGAATGAAAGAAGTTTCAGTTTTAATATAGCTTTATAACTGACCATAGCATAACATTTCATAATTTAGAAACCATTTTTCATATACATTACTCACTTAATACTCATGACAGGTACACAAGGTTATTGTAATTATCTTCATATTAGAATAAACAGTCAACTCCTACAGAGTACTTAGTATGCCATTTGACTTTTACCACAATCTTAATAGTGGTATACATTAGGTAAGCATATTATCATCATCCCCATTTTACAGATGAAGAAACTGAGGCACAAAATGGTTAAGCGATGTGCCCATCACCCAGCAAATAAGCGACAGAGCAGAGATTGAGCTCAGACAGCTTTCATTCTACTATACATGACACTGTGATGCTTTAAAGGCATTCAAACAAGAAAGCAGGTTACATAATTTTCCCACGTTCACAAACTTACCAAATGGTACAACTAGAACTTGAACCTTAGACCTATGCCTCCAAACCACCTGTTCTTCCAAAGTAGCCACAGGATCTCCTCAAAGGTCAGTGTTAAAGTACCACTGAACCCTAAAAATCTGAAAGGCGAGCACCACTCCAGCACACAGTGGCATAACCCAATTGTGTAAATACTCCTTCCATTTCCGAAATGGAAAGAACACGGCTGTGAGGAGGAGAGAGGTAGCATAATGCAGTGGTAGGATCCCAAGTTTAAATTCTGACAGCACTGCTTAGTAACTGTATGATCTTGAATAACTCATTAATTTTCCATGAGTTCTATTTCCCTTGCTTCTAAACAGGGGATAGGTATAAAACAGAGTTGCCACAAAGACTAAGACAGAGAATTTACACCAAAGTGCTTTAGCATCTATAAAGTGCTGCAGAAATACCAGTGGCTGCCTTCTAGCCAGGCCCTTCTTGCTTAATGGATTAGAAAAATCTATTAGAACTGTGCATGACAATACATTTCTGCTGAATAAGCCCTCCAGTCTGCAGTGCTTTGTTACGGCAACCTTAGCAGACCGATACACTTGCTAAACTCAGCCCCCACATAAACTGAGCAATGAAGTCATGCGATGCAAGATCCAACACATCTCGGGACAGGTAAGAAGGCCAGTGTTAGTTCCAGCTCCCCCACTAATTAGTGGTCCAGATTTGGGCAAATGGCTTGTCTTCTCTGTCAACGTGAGGGGGCTGGGTAGTTATTCACCACATGCTCTTTCTGCTTTAATATGCAGATCCACATTTAAGTTACTAAAAATTATGCTTTTCCCAGAAATCCCAATTGTGGTTAAATTAGAATCAAATAAAAGAGAAGAGAAGGGTGAAATTCAAAGATCTACGTGGGCCGGGCCGGGCGTGGTAGTTCACGCCTGTAATCCTAGCACTCTGGGAGGCCAAGAAGGGCGGATTGCTCGAGGTCAGGAGTTCAAAACCAGCCTGAGCAAGAGCGAGACCCTGTCTCTATGGGTCTCGCTCTAAATAGAAAGAAATTAATTGGCCAACTAATATATATAGAAAAAAATCAGCCGGGCATGGTGGCGCATGCCTGTAGTCCCAGCTACTCGGGAGGCTGAGGTAGCAGGATTGCTTGAGCCCAGGAGTTTGAGGTTGCTGTGAGCTAGGCTGACGCCACGGCACTCACTTAATATAGCTTTAATATAGCTCACTTTAATATAGCTTTATAACTGACCATAGCATAACATTTTATAATTTAGAAACCATTTAGAAACCTGGGCAACAAAGTGAGACTCTGTCTCAAAACAAAAGATCTATGTGAACGGTAAAAACAAATTATTAAATGTCATCCCTAAAAAAAGATAAAATCACAGAGCCACACCGTTTCACATTCTCATCTCTACAGTGGTGTTTTATATGTTTACCCAAGTACTATGCAACCTACCTGGCGTCTGGCTTCCATCAGACATGGTCCGTCTGTGGTGTGATGCTCTGTCTTTCGAAGAAGCACAGTAAGGCACATTCCCAGGTGTCTGCTCCAGGAAGGAAGGAGACAGGTGTTTGGATACACCATGGCCAGTCTCAAGCGTTGGCATGGGGGCTGGCTCGCGACCACTCCCTGGAACGGCAGGACGGAAATCGGGAGTAGACATCTCGGGGTCATCAGTGACAGGTGTGTTGCCCATGGACATGTCGTCACCCTCCGTCTCTAGCAGGCACTTTGTGGAGAGAGAAGGCATGGACAGAAGGCTCATGGCACCAGGCTGCGTGGGGGAGGGCAGGCTGCCAGCCTCCCCGCCCGTGGACGGCAGCCTCGTGGGGGGACTGGTGCTTCTGCGTGACTTGGAAGCCCGCTGGAAGATTCCTTCTCGTTTTTTCTTTTCGTCCTTGGGCATCGGTTCTTCGGCAGCCTGTGCCCTGTTAAGCTCTCTGATGTCCAGCCCCAGAGCCACCGACGCCAGCAGCACGGTGCACCTGTACAGCGCAGACTCCGTCTTCTTTCTCTGGGGGGGTCGACCCAGGCTGTTTGTAGGAGTCACCTGAGGAGACCCCGCGGCAGAGTTTGCAGAGGTTCCCTCCTCCCAGCTTTCAGCTTCCACAGGATTCTCTCTCGGACCATCTTTCCACAGAGGTAGATCAATGTAGGCTGGAGTAGGCGATTTTATTTGCTTTGGTTTTCTGTGTTCTAATTCCTCCGGGGAAAGTTTAGGCTCCTCGCAAGCCCCTAAATAAAGGTATAAATATACACACGGTAGTACCATTTTACAGCAAAAATTATTTAAACTAGGTTGTAAAGTAAAGCTGAAATCTAACAAATAAATATTCTAAATCAAAACCCACATAGTCCTTTCCAGTTTGGCAAATGATCTGCCCAAGAGGGCTCTCTGAACACGACCCCGGGGCCCAACAACTCAAGGTTCCCTGCTGATGAACTAGCAAGTAAACCACCTGCTGTTTCCTACCCTCAGGAGACTGTTCACACTGGCATCAATCATAGAAACTACTGTAGAAACAAAGTCATCAAGACACAAAACGCACACGCATAGACACAGGCACTACACGTGTCATACCAAATGTGCCCTTTTCCTCACTGCACCTAAAGCCATGTGTCAGGCTCCATTACGCACAGCACGCCTGCGTGTGGAAGAACTGTCACACAGCAGATCAGCGGCTCCCAAAGTGCATGGCCTGCACCGGCAGCGTACCCTGGGAACTTGTGACATGCTGATTCTTGGCTCACTCTAGGCTATAGAATCAGAAATTCTTGGGAGGGTAGGCAGCTCAACAGTCTGTTTTTAACCACTTCAGTACGAGCATCGACTATAGTCGACAGCCACAGAAGAACGCGCACAGTGACTTTAGCCGACAGCCGTGACATGACTTTTCTAATTTTTCATTTATCGAAATAAAATTGTGAACATTTAAAAATAACGTAATGAAAACATATATGTATATGTTACCTATTCTGATTTACATTACAAGTAAAGCTGCCTGTAAAGTAAAACAAGCTATCGGTGCTTGAAAGCTTTCCTCATCACACAAGAGCAAAACGGACTCGTTGTCAATGCACAGCACAAACTATCGTGCGGACTGTGAGTGCCGGCTGTGGGCAAGGTTTCGTGGCCAGTGAGCGTGGTACCGAAGTGGTTAATAAGCCTTTACTAAAGTTTGGGGGCCACAACAACAGAGGAAAATTCTCCAAAGAATTTAGAGTCCCAAAGGATTACAAATTATACTAGCTGAAGAAGCAGCTACAATTCTTATTTATGTAATAAGTAATATGTTTAACGATGAATGACAGAATGACAAACTCCTGAATCTGGTTTCCAAAGCAATCCACAGTAGAAGCTCCGAGTTTTCTGGCATTGCATCCTACTACACCTAAAGCCCGCTTGATCATCCAGACAACCTGGGATGCCAGCTCTCCTCCAGCAGCCTGTGCTCTTCCCAGGGGTGCCTTTTGTGCAGGGCACCCTCTTTTTCTTCCACTGGAACCCTTTCTACTCCCTATCCCTGCTTAACCAAGCTCCTTTCTCCTTCAAAAGAGAAACCTTCAAAGGAGAAACAAACCCTGGGTAGTGAGTAAAAAGGTGCTTGCAAATGAAGCACAGCATTTATAAGACATTCAAGAAATTTACACTGCATTTTGCTAAAACATCTTTCATTTGATCACAGTATCAAGGATCCTCTTACATGGTCAAGTATAAAAAGACCAATTTTCTTTTCTTTGTTAATAACCATCCTTGAAAAGTTTTTTCAATAATTTTCAGCTCTTTGACATTTTAAGATCTGAATGTTTAATGTGAATACTGAATATTGAAAAGAAATCCTAGGCAATAAAAACAAAATGGGACGTATCAATTTACCAGACTTCAAACTATATATACTACAAGGCTATAGTCATTAAAACAGGTTGGTATTGGCACAAGAACAGGGACACTGACCAGTGGAACAGAACAGAGAACCCAGATATAAAACCATCCTCATATAGCCAACTAATCTTCGACACCCCAGACAAAAACATACACTGGGGAAAAGAATCCTTATTCAATAAATGGTGCTGGGAAAACTGGATAGCCACATGTAGAAGGCTGAAACAAGACCCACACCTTTCACCTCTCACAAAAATCAACTCACGCTGGGTAACAGACTTGAACCTTAGGTGTGAAACTATTAGAATTCTAGAGGAAAATGTTGGAAATACTCTTCTAGACATTGGCCTAGGCAAAGAATTTATGAGAAAGACCCCAAAGGCAATCACAACAGCAACAAAAATAAACAAATGGGACCTGATAAAATTAAAAAGCTTCTGCACAGCTAAAGAAACTGTCAAGAGAGCAAACAGACAACCCACAGAATGGGAGAAAATTTTTGTAAGCTACACATCTGATAAAGGGCTATATTTTCATATTTAACATCTCCTCTACTAAATTAATGTGGTTCTACATAATTATGATGCTAATTTTTCTGATAAAGAACAGGACTTACAAATTCCCCAAAAGCATGTGGGACCTAATTACTTTCCACCATAAAGACTTGATGGAAAATAACTTTTGAGATTAAGTAAAGCTATAAGGAATGCGATTACTTGCTAACCTCCCCTCTCTGCTTTAATGACCATATAAGACTATTGAAGCTTCAGAGCACTCAGATGCTACGTCTAACTCCAACAAATTCTACTTCCTGAAACACACTTACCTGGCTGGTCTACAAATAATGAAGCCAAGGGCATGGTTTTCTGATTTTTTATTAAGAGAGTTGACCAAGGACTGTTGCCATCTGAGAGAGGTCTTATCCTACAAGAGAAAACAATGTTTATTTTCATATAATACAACCACATAATACATACATTAAGTTTTGGTGGATACATGCCAACAATATTTTTAAGGTACTAACAGTAAAGAGTACACATTTGTACTCTGAGTTTTGAACAGCTGAGTACAAATAAAACCTTAAAATGAGACAGAAAAAAATATCAGAAAGATTTTTTAACTGCTTAACTAAGTAATAATTAATTTAGGATGACAAATTCAGCCTAGAAGATTAAAGTAATATTCCAATATCTCTGCATTAATTTATTTGCTTTTTGAAAGCTGAGTCTGGCCAATTCGATATTAACACAGGCACTGCTACTGGCCACAGTACACACTGGATACTGCTATATACCACACGTGTACCTTTCTTTGCAATCCATTCTTTCTTTCACTTGAATCGAATTTGGTCCCCAGGTACAACCTTTTTTCTTGAAATTTCTTTTTACGTCTTCAAATTCTTCTTGCCGAAAGACTGCGTTCCTGCCCCAAGTTTTATTGCTTTCATCTGAAGTCACTAAACAGAGCATCACCATTAACCAATATTAGCTTTGATAAAAAAGTTAAATGAATCAAATCAGTTGTAAAATTACCTTACTCAAAACATGAAAACAATGAAGAAATGATTTGTTTCACCCAATCACTGGCAAGTTCCTTTCTCTAATCATAAAAATATTATTTTCAATATTTTGTAACAGTCAGGATTTCATTTTCATTTGGGGGAAAAACAGCCAAACTGAACATTTAACTTGAAATGAACTTAGTGCCTTAATTTTTAAACCAAATCAATTAAAATTTTGAACTTAAGGCACAAATGTTATTTTTAAATTGCAACATAAGCTATTTCTTCATTAGTCATCACCATTTTGCTCAGGCACCACACCACTTTGCCTACGGTTGCCTTTTAAAATCTGAAAATATTTAACAGTTTTCCATGTTTTGCTTTTTCCACTATGTCACAGGAAGGTGTATATTCATGTTTAATAGCCACACCTTGCGAATACACTTATATGCTATCCCTCCAGCCTTTAAATGTGCTTATAATTGATTTGGCAATCACTAAGGAAAACTGCTGCTATTAATACACATGTAGGAAAAAAAGAATCTGAAACATACCATGTTCTAAAAACAGTTTGAAACCTTAGGATGTGCGTATACAATAAAATACCCTGTGCCCACAAAAGATGCAGTACAGAAAAAAAACGGTAAAGTTTATATCATATTTCATACTATATGCATTTTTGTTCAAAATTATGTTTATGCATGTGAGTATATACAAATACACACACATAGAGAAGTTAATAAATACAGATATCAAACTTTAATTAAAATAATCCTCTCTGATGGAGAAGATTACTTATGTAAAGAGGGAAATTTGAACTTCTTTATATCGTTTTATTAAATTGTATACATTGTGGGTGATGTTTGATTTTCTTCTGAGTGTTTTAATATTTTCCAAATTTTAAAATATCGATGTGTGTATATGTCTGAGAACATACGTGTAGATGCATGCATACATGGACATGTGTGTCTGATGATCTTGAAGAGTTGTCTTGGTCTTTGCTTGTTATGCAGAGAGATAAGTGTGACAGGGTACCATTGGAGGGCAGAGGAGGGTTACTGATCTTTTCAGCTGTATCAGCTCTTTGGAAAAGTAAGTGTTCTAAGTTTACTATCCACTATGATACTCTGTTATTGGAAAATACATCGGGGATGCACAACCGCAGCAGGTTCCTGAAATAGCAGGAGACCATGTAATCGACTTTCCCACTGTTCAATTCTATTCAGCAACAGAGAAAAGGTGTGTTTTTGCCCTTGCTTTTTCACCGTGACTTCTGAGAATGAATGCCAAGGATGCTCCTTCCTAAGCTACATTTCAACTCTGTGGGGTCAAATCCTGAAAGTATTCACTTTAACTAGTATAAATCTTGGGCCCAGCCAGACCTACCCATTACCACTGCCTCACTTCCATGAGCTGGTATTCCCCAGGGCAGAAGGTGAGGACACAGGGAAGAGGGCAGGGGGATGGCTGGGCAAAGGTAGAGGTGGTATAACTCCCCATCCACCCGTCCCTTCTCCGGAGCTGGGAGACAGCCCTGAAGCCCTTTCTTGATCCTTTGACTAGGCCCCTACTCTGTCGAGGCCAAAGGCAAGGTAAAAAGTACAGCTTTATGAAAAATGCATTCTCAGAAAGATCAATCAATTGTGATAAGAGATGGTGTTTAAGTTCTAAGAAATCCAGCCTCGTTTAGATCCCACTTCACCATACGGTGAGGATCCTATGTCTGGGAGCTTGCAAAAGAAATCTCTGCTTGTGCCAAGGTTTTCATTTACCAAAAGAGAAGGGAAAAAATGGTAAATTTAGTTCAGGCTTCATTTGAGAAAATTTTCTTTTGGAATTTTTTTTTCCTCCAAATAAAGACAGGTGAGCAGGAGGGAATTAAGTTTGGTGGAGAAAGGAGAGGCTTTAAATCAGGGGTCCTCAAACTTTTTAAACAGGGGGCCAGTTCACTGTCCCTCAGACCATTGGAGAGTGCACACTGTGGGCCTGGGACGAGTCGGCTGCTAAGCAGGACAGGCAGCCGTGGCAAAAACACCTGGCGGGCTGGATAAATGTCCTAGGAGGGAGGCATGTGGCCCGTGGGCCATAGTTTGAGGACGCCTGCTCTAAATGAAAGGTTTAATAAGGTAAGTTAGTCTAAATACCACTTTACTTACAGATGGTCACATGAATCACATGCTTCTTTTGCTTAGCCCACTTTTAGGGGCTTATTTAGACTCATCTTTAAAAAAAAGTCAATAATTTTTTATTTTCATGCCACTAAACTCTGATCCGGGATCTAACTGAAACTCTCAACGTGCAAACAAAGGTGCCAGGCAAATCAGCTGTACGTATTGTCTCCTCCAGGCTGAGTGCTTCTTCCAAAACCAAAATACTACGAGAAACTTTGAAGTATTAAGTTGGTCAAACCTGAAGTGAATTTAAAGTTAAATCTCCAAGAGCAAAATCTTTTTTCCTCTCACAAAACAAGGAAAGAAATGGAAGTCATCCTGAATCTCTGACTTCATTTTTCAAAATATCCATCCAGAAAGGACTGATGATATAATTAGGTTATGTTAATTAATGCGTGCAAGTGTTTAACAAAATGTCACAAGATGTGGCATTTCACTTTCTACTCCAGGGCCTGGTCACGTGACAACCGCCTAGCACCTAACACTTCACATGCCGTGAGTATAAGAAAATGAGATGAAGGAAGTTCAGCCCAGATTTTGTTTTTCCAAATAGTGGTGGCATCTATGAAATGTCACACGCTCAGTTACAACCTGCTATCCAAATATGTCTTGCTTCATTTAAATCCAAGTCGCATAAATGACAGACATCAACACAGAAGCCCCCCGCGGTGGCGGGGCAAGCTCACACTGTATAGCTCGGAGCCGGGGTATCACAGTGGGGCTGCTGGGCGGGCTGGAACTGCTGCTGTTCAGACTCCGCCGTTTGTCCAGGTTGGGAGAGGCCTGCACGGTTATCTTGTGCTGGAAATCTGTGGATACAGAAACACAGCAAGAACTGACATTTCATGGTTTGAAGTTAGTTTCACAGCCATGTCTTGAACCCATGGTCATAAAGGCCCAAATTGCCAGACAGTGACTATGAAGTATATATTGCAGAGTCTGTTTCTTGCTTTGGTTTCTTGACTTGTCAGAGTTCAAGAGAATAAATAATGACTCAGAGCTTACACGTTAGGTACCATGAGATACACACACACACACACACACACACACACACACACACACACTGAGAAATGAAATATTACTGAATCCTCGGAGAACTTGACAGTGTTCTGGGAAGAGTTACCTGCCTTCAGTCTGAGGTAGTTAAAAAACAAAACTGAAATAGAACACCCTGGGTTTAAATGAGTCCTGGTTCTGTCATTCACAAATCATGGATCTCAAACCAGCAAGGAACCCTCTGAGTCAGTTTTCTGACCCGTTAAATGGGAACAATATCTCACAGTGTTGCTGTAGTGAGAAAACCGAAAATGTAGGTTAAAAGCATTTTGTGGTCAAGGACTAACTATAATCTGGCAGAGAGGTGCCAGAAACTATGGAAATATATGGGAGAAAGAGTAAAATTACTGGAAAAGGAGAATGTCTGAGAAAACTTTGTAAATTGTCAGGAAAATCATGCCAACTTGGATATAGGTAAAAGACATTACTGGGTGTTCTTTCAATGCAGTGCTAAGCCTAACCTTTGATTGACTGCTTTGCTACTGACTGGCTTATTTTTATAACTAGGTAGGGCAGAGGTTAACCTGTAGATTTTGTCTGGTGATGATGCAAATAATTTCTGTCTGGTGAAAAAGGCAACCCCAAAGGTTACGGTCTACTTCCATATGGGGCATCAACCAGGTTTGTATTTAACCCAGCAATCTAATCCTGACATTCCTTTATTAAATTGGCCATAAATACCTAGTTCCTCAAATTCTCATCTCAACCGGTTTTATCTGGTTCCTCACCAATTAAGGAATCTAATAAAATCTTTGATAAAGGTTCATTCCATATTTGAGAGAGAGCTGTAATTTACCTTTTTGGAAATTACACTTTAAATAACTTTAATGAACGACCTGGTATGTGAATTGAAGAGGATTTGGGATTTGGTAGGCAAAGACAACTCTCCAATTGTTCATGCTACAATCTAAAAATGTTTCTTGATGTCTTCTCCCTGACGCTACACATCCATCAAGCGCAAAACAGCTGATAAATTCTGTGTTATACATTTTTCTTATAGTAGAGAAATTTCTTTTCCAGGTTCTAGAGGTAGCACAGTTGGATTTGAATGCCAATTCTAGCACTTACTGGCCATGTGAATTTTGGGAAAGTAACTTAACCTCTTGAATTCTCAGTATTGTCATGTATACAAATGGAAAAAGAAACCCCAATTACTCCTTATTTCATGGGACAGCTATGAAAAATACAAAGAAGTATAAAAAGTACTTAGCACAGGGCTCAGGACATAAAAAATGCTTAATAAATGTTAGTTACACTTTTTGTTCTATCTCCACGGCTGCCATCATTTCATGCCTAGGCTGCTACAATTCCTTGTAGCCACCTTCCTGCATCTACCTTTAGCCCCTTGAGTCTACTTCATAGAAGCCAGATGCATTTTTTTAAAAAAAATTCACTGATATATCACAGTTGCACATATTTGTGGGGTACATGTGATATTCTGATACAATGTGTAATGGTCAAATCAGGGTAACTTTGATATCCATCACCTCAAACATGTATCTTTTCTTTGTGTTGGGAGCATCATAATTCTTCTCTTCTAGGTATTTTCACATATATAGTAAATTCTTAACTATAATTTCCCTATTGTACTATCGAATACTAAAACTTATTCCTTCTGTCTAACTGTATGTCTGTGCACCTTAACCACTTAAGTACAGCGCTCACCGGCTGCGAACCCTTGCCCACAGCCCGCACTCACAGTCCGCACGACAGTTTGTGCTGTGCATTGACAATGAATCGTTTTGCTCTTGTGTGATGAGGAAAGCTTTAAAGGACTGAAAGCTTGTTTTACTTTACAGGCAGCTTTACTTGTGATGTAAATCAGAATAGGTAACATACACATATATGTTTTCATTATGTTATTTTTAAATGTTCACAATTTTATTTTGATAAATGAAAAATTAGAAAAGTCATATCATGGCTGTCGGCTAAAGTCGCTGTGCACGTTCATCTGTGGCTGTCGACTATAGTCAAGGCTCATACTGAAGTGGTTAACCAACTTCTCTCTTAGTTTTTCCTCCCCCCTGCCCTTCCCATGCTCTGGTAACCACCAATCTACTCTCTACCTCCATGAGATCTACTTTTTAGCTCCCACATAAGAGTGAGAACATGTGCGACATTTCTTTCTGTGCCTGGCTTATTTCATGTAACATAATGATCTCCAGTTTCATCCAGGTTATTGCCAATGGCAGGATTTCATTCTTTTTTTTTTGAGATAGAGTCTTGCTTTGTTGCCCAGGCTAGAGTGAGTGCCGTGGATCAGCCTAACTCACAGCAACCCCAGACTCCTGGGCTCAAGCAATCCTGCTGCCTCAGCCTCCCAAGTGGCTGGGACTACAGGCATGCACCACCACGCCCAGCTAATTTTTTCTATATATATTAGTTGGCCAATTAAATTCTTTCTATTTATAGTAGAGACGGGGTCTCGCTCTTGCTCAGGCTGGTTTCGAACTCCTGATCTTGAGCAATCCACCCGCCTCGGCCTCCCAGAGTGCTAGGATTACAGGTGTGAGCCACCGTGCCCGGCCGGATTTCATTCTTTTTATGGCTAAATAATATTCCATTGTGTGTATGCACATTTTCTTCATCCTTCCCCATCTCTCACCATATACAAAAATCAACTCAAAATGTAATAACAGTTTATTTGTAAGATTTAAATGTAAGACTGGAAACTGCGAAACTGCTAAAAGAAAACACTGGGTTACACTATAAGACATTGGTCTAGGCAAAGAATTTGGGAGTAAGACCTCAAAAGCACAGGCAGCAGAAGCAGAAACACACACATGGGATCACATCATGCTAAAAAGCTTCTGCACAGCAAAGGAAACAATCAACAAAGTGAAGCGACAGCCCACAGGATAGGAGAAAAAAAGCTTTACAAGCTACCCATCCAACAAGGGATTAATAAGCAGCATAGATAACGAACTCAGTAACTCAAACCCAAAAAACGAACAAATAAAATTACACAAATAATCCCATTTAAAAATGGGCAAAAGACCTACATAGACATTTCTCAAAAGAAGAAATAAAAATGCCAATCAATAGGTATATGACAAAATGCTCAGTATCACTAACCATGAGGGAAATGCAAATCAAAACCACAATGAGATATCATCTCACCCCAGTCAGAATGGCTATTATCAAAAAGGCAAAAAAATAACAGCTGCAGTTTTTGAAATGCCTGACTGACCATGTCATTCCCCTGCTTAAAATCCTTCAAAGGCTTCTGATGATTCTTAAGTTACAGATTAAAACTGTAACAAAGTCTTTAAGCCCCTGCAAATCCGAGTCTGGGTTCTTGACGTTCCTGTCTCATCTCGCCCGATCCTCCCCTTACTCCTCATGGTCTAAATCAGGGGTCAGCACACTTTTTCTGTAAAGTGCCACGTTTTTAGGCTTTGTGAGCTGTACAATCTATCTCAACTACCCAGCTCTGCCAACATAATGAGAAACTAGCCACAGACAATACATATTTTTATAAATGAATGTGTTCCAGTAAAACTCTCTTAATGGATATTGGAATTTCAGCTTCAAGTAATGTCAGGTATCATGAATTATTATTCTTCTTTTTATTTTTTTTTTCAAGTCTTTAAAAGTATACAAACCATGGGCTGTACAAAACAGGAATAGGCTGGAGTAGGCCCATGGGGCATCATTTGCTGACCCTGGCCAAACCACACTGGATTTTTTTTCAATTCCTGGAAGACACCAAGCTTTCACTGCATGTGCTCTGTGCCTGTTTCCCTCCTTCCCCCTGTGTATTTGGTCAATTCCCACATCAAGTCTCAATTTAAATGTTACTTCTTTAGGAAGCCTGCTATGATCACCTTAGACCAGGTTACATCTCTGCACTAATCACTGTCATATGACTTTTCCCTCCCAGCAGTTAATAATTACAGCAAGCAAGTGAGTATTTGTTTAATCATTAGCTTAAGGTCTGCCACCTCCCCCAGGAAAATGTAAGTCCTACGTGGGCAGAGACCATGACAGTCTCCATCCCTGTTTCTTCCTCCACCAAACTGGCACAGTGTCTTGCACAAAAAATGGTGCTTAGAAAACATTGCTCAGTGAATATTTTTATCTGTGAAAATTGTAAGTAACATGAGTGGAGAGATCTTACGTATTTTATCATAACCGCTTGTACTTGGTACAGCAGCTCCTTCAGGGTTTGTGGAATGAGAAAGTTAGACAAGGCTTATCAACAGGATCAAACCGGTGCTTAAGGCTAATTGCTAAGAAATACAGAGCAGGGTGGAGGCGGTTTGGAAGACAAAGCAAATAGACCCGGAGTACCAGAGGGGAGGCTTTCTCCTTCTACTGAATGAGAAGTTATGAAAGATTTGACCAGCACAGAGCAGTTTACGTAAAGAATGGAGAGAAATAAAGAGTTCAGTAGGGCGTGATGACTGACTAGACATGGTAGTATGGTGGAGGTGGGGGGAACAGGTGGTAAAGGAAAGAAAGAAATGGTCTTACCCACAGATATGAAACAGTTTATTCTAGATTGAAGTTATCTATAAAGGTTCCACGAGCCACCCGATTGTTACAACACTAAAGAAGCAAATTCTTTGTGAACTTTTATAACAGGAGGAGCCCTATGGTCTGTAGCAGAAGACAGGCCAAGAACAAAGCCACAGGATTTGAATGACAAATTTTGGGGAACAAATGATGGGACAAGAGATACTAAGTACAGGTCAGGTAACCAGCGTGGAACATGGGTAGGCCACAGATGAGGAGCAAAGATACAATGCCGGATTTTAACAATACTTAAGATTCAGAGTGCTTTGGAACTTCTGAAAACGCACAAATACGTTCACTTTTTTAAAAAAGCACTCTTTATGTTTTAAACATAAAGAAAAACGTTCTGTATTTTAAGCATTCTTGTCCCTTTGAAGCAGGGAAAGGTTGAGTCTGTCTCAGGTAAACATTCAGAAAAACTAAAACTGAATTGTCAAAGTAACTGTGCCTCACACTCAGGTTTTCTTTGCACATTTGGTAGAAAAGAATGGTTCTCAAGATTCCTGCTCATGGCAATTATTATGTAGTCACAGGCTTCTGAGTAAAACTGACACTAGTATTTTTGTTGGTAATATTGAGATATCATAACAAAGCTAATGTAGCCTCGGTGAGAACAATCACTTGCACATGAAAAGGAGTATTATTTCTAATGAATCCTGGTGAAGTATTTGCTTTCTCCCATCCACACACTCACACACGTGAGGTGGCTGGTCTTTGCGGGCTTCTGGCCCTTGTGAAGTCCTTGAGGTGAGAATGCCACTGCTTCAGAGCCAAACCAACTTTGGGAGGCTTTAAAACCTCTTAGCCTTGTTTGAACACGTCCTAAAAACACAGCTTCGGTTCTAAATAGACATAGTACAGAGGGAGTGATATAAAGTGGTCCCCACATAAAAACATCCACTGTGTCCACACTTTTTTCCTTCTAAAAAAAGTCTAAGAAAAATACTAAATATTCAAAAAGTGTCATTTTAAGACTATTATCCTAAATTATAGCTGTCTCGCCTCCTAAGCATTAATCTTCCTTATTTGGTAACCAACTATGAAGGAATTCCAGCAGGAATAAAACTACATTTGGGTTTTCTGTAATAGCAATAAGTCACCATAGCTATAAATAGCCATTCGATTAAAAATGATCAACAGTGTGATTCTCAGGGACAAAATTATGAGTGAATCTAATCTAATTATTCATATTGAAGACATCTTTGAAAGATATATAGACACAAATATTAAGGGTCAGTTTATGGGAGTCTCAACTATTGCTTTTCTCAAATATGTTTCTGTAGGTGTGTTTAGAACTGGAAGAGTCTAATTAGAAAAAGGGTTTCTGGACTGGCACAGCTATTACTGAAACCTATCGCCCTCTTGTGGGCAGGAGAAGTAACTGTCGTGCTATATTCCAGAAGCCAGATTTAATTTCTTCAGGATGCATCAGAACTACAGCAGTAGACTTTTCGGTTGTTTTAACTGGAATCTTTAATTAAGTGCCACAAAGTAAATAAATGTGTAACTAAAATGTCTTCTCTATTCTCAACTATAAAAACGGCCAAATAGTGTAATCTAGAAGTAAAAGGAATCTAGCAAAAATAGTCAAATATATTCAGTCTGCTTTGAATAATTTCAAAATATTAGCCAAGGAACATTTGAGAAGAAAAGCAAGAGTGAAAGTTTGACATCAGGAATCCTAAGATATTTTATTTAATCACTCTACCATTGCAATGATTTAACTGTTTTCTTCCAAGTTTATTTCCCTAACTATCAGATTCTTATTCCCTGCCACCTCCCCCAGAGTTTCCTAAGGGAAACAATAAATATTAAATGACAATAACATAATCAAAACACAGATATGAGAAAGCTGATAGAGCTGAGAACTGAAGAATCTAGTGCTTCTCTGAATTTTTCTATCATCTATGCTTAAAATCAGAAACCACACCATAGATAAAATAGTCTATTTTTTAAATTATGGCTGACTAATACCTAAGACAGTTCAGTGGTCCTCCAAGTAACACTCCTGCTAAGAGCAAACATCAGAAGAGAATCTGGAAAAGTACCACCCTCACCCCCAGAGAGGTTGAATGTAAAATGTGTAAGGACCTATTCTCACCTCAGCAACCCAAATGATCGATAATGTATTAATGTATAGTGGGTGCTAATGACTGCCACAAACTAGCAATTTTCTGAACAACTGACAATATCTGCAATAACCAAAAATGTCACAGTGTGCTGCAAGACTTCCAGTATTTTGTAATAAGTATTTTACAAGACAATTTATACACACTTGATATAAAACAAATCTGTTGTTATTGTTATTTCAATCAAATTTCCATGTGATTAACAAATGTCTTAGAAACACACTAGCACCTATAAATAGGTATATATAATATTATATATTAAATTATATATTAAATATATAATAAATATAATAAATATAAAATATATATTAATATATTAAATTATATAATTTATATATAAAAGGTGTATTTAATATATAATACATATATGCATAAGTATATATATGTTTAATACACATTCCATAAAAGTACAGTCTGCTCTTGTCACCATCCTACCCTGGTACTAGAAACAATCACAAAATATAGTCGGATATTTGGTTTTTCCTTAAATCAAGTGTAATACATAATATTAAAGAATTTAATTCAGTGAATTAATATATGTTTGCTATTTTCTATTTTTTTAGTTTCTCCTAATACATTACTAAACGGATTTAGTAATCCTTTTATGTTATTGTCATACTGTTTAAAAAAGTTTTTAAAAGCTCTCCCAGATATACTGGTTCATTTTTGTGCCTCAAGGACTTTAGACTTCTTGGATGAAAGCAGGAATTCACTGAAGTACGTGATATATTTTGCTGAATATATCAGTGTCCCAAATGAACTCAGATACCAGCTGACATTATAGAGCCTTACGAAAGCAATGAACTTAATGATAAAATACCACAGTTTTTTGCTCTGGACTTTCACAATAAAATGTAATGCTGATAACTTACAATCAGCTAAAAAGAGGTTCTGCTTTGATTTCGAAAGGAATAAATCAACAAATGCATTAACATGAAAGTATACTGAGGATTAAATACTCACAGTGCAGTCAACTGCAATGTGTTCCTTATGCTGTTTCCTACATGAAACCTCTTTGGTCATTACATTAGGACCATGAATTTAAGCCCCGACTGAAGATACTTACTCGGCCACAATCTTATTTCCCCAGCTCTCTCCCAGTTCCGGTGACATTAAGAAGCTGATTAAAAAGGATGACACACAAAAACCTTGAAAAAAAAAAACATGAAAACAAAATCATACCTGAAGGTAAACTGATTCGATGTCCATCTTTGAGCTTCAAACGGCTTCTCTTAAACTTCCCTTTCCTCTTCTTCACCTTGGGCTTCTCCTGGTTTAACTGGAATATCAAAATGTTAAGTTCCCGCTCCAGCACGTCGATCTCCCGCTCTGCGAGCTGCTGTTCGCGCCGCTTCAGCAATTCTTCCTGGGACTTCTGCTGCAGAGCTGCTCGAGTCAGCTCCTCTTCCCGGGACCGCAGCTCCTGCCGCAGAGATGCACGTGGGAGAATCATTCCACGCAGGAAGAATGACAGTTCGGGTCTATTACACTCCCCTTAGCTGCTGTAGGCTGGTGCACAGAAAGGCTGAAATTCCCTCCTTCCCCAGCATATATCTTACATGATAAGCAAAACCTTTCCATGGGCTTCCTTCCCCTCTGCTAGTTTTAGGATCCTAAAAACAGGCATCACAAGTCTTTCACGCCTGATTTTTAACATTTCGCTCTCTCTCTGCCACCTGACACATAAAATGTACATTAACACACAGCAACAAAGTATAGATTGTGAATGACCCATTTTAAAATGAAGCCAAAAGTTAAAAGCTCAATTGATGAAAGAATAATTATTCTAGTTACAAATGACTGCAGTTCAGACTTCTTTACTGAGGCAGTTTCTTAAGGTAGTATGAGTCTGCTTAAAGAATCAAACATCTTGGCAACACTATTATTAAGTGAGACTTGAACAAAGCTAACATGTTGGGAGTCCATTGAAGGGATGTCAAAAATGAAAATAAGACACCTCTAAAATTATAAGCCAAAGGCAAATATATTCAGTATATGAAGAACTTCTCAAAATCCCACTGATGTATGGAAAGTACCACTTTATAACAGATTTCATGAGTTAGCTAATAAAAAATTATTCTGTCATGATGCTTACTGATAAAAGTCAAACGTTCTCTTAGTTTTGGATTTTGGTTACTGAACTTCTGAAAAATAGGAAAAAAAATCTATTAATTAAAAATACTTGTATTCCTATTAGGAAAAAAAATATTCTACAGTAAAACTGAGAACTCTATCCCCATTTTTATTTCATTTCTACAAAGTGTTCTGTTCTTTACCAGAGATATAAATATTGCTTTTAGTGCTAAACTACTTGCTATTCTAAATTACCCTGCTAGGAAATCAAGCACTCACATAGAAATCAAGGCATTTGCAAGCTTTTATTTACACTGCTCTAGACAAATTTAATCTTAGAACACCCTGATACTACAATCTTTGTGAGAAATTGTAGATGCCTTCTCAAGTAGAGCTTTGCACCACGAGCTCTGAGAACTGTGAGTATTGTGCAAACATTTCCTACTTTATATAAGCAGACCACACTTTGAATGCTGACCCATGAAGAAACACTGTAAGATGAAGGCTCCTGGAAGAAACTAGAGCCAAACCATGGGACTGAAATGCCAATTCAAATCTACTAATCCCCTGGACTTCTTACAGATGGACTGAAAGAGTAATTTGAGTCTATCTGTCAGTACAATTATCACAAAGGTAAATAAACATAGAAGACCATCTTCCCACAAATAAACAGGACAATATCAAGAAGAGACCGGGGAGTGCTCATAACAGAGAAATGTATTTATTCAGATCAAAACAATTCTGAATTTATCGTAATGCTACTAAAGTGGACTGAAATTCAGCTTTGAAGCTTTCTTTAAATTTATTTTTTTGCAAACAAATTGCATAAGCAAAACTTCAAGAAAAATGATTTACTTTAGACCAATTGATGTTCAAATTACTCCGACTAATAGGTATCAGTTGGTTCGCATTTATAGCGCAGATTGGTATTTATTTCTTCATGACACTGTAATACTGTGTATTACTTGAAAAGAAAAAATGTTACATGCTAAAAAATTCTGTAATCCATTTTTAAATTGATACCTTTTATCCAAATGGAACATTTTATTGTAGTGTATTTGGGGACAGCAATAATTTCCAGTCAACTTCCAATTTCTAATTCATTACTGTCTCTACCTTTTTGTCAAGATATTACTTTTCAGTGGTGTTGATATCAATCCAACTAGCTATTGTTAAATGAGATGGCATGAGAAAGAGATAAGGGCAGCAAACTCAATTAGGCTGTGTGTTACCACTACAGTAATAGAATAAAGAAAACACTTTTAATTCCATGTCCCAACCTAAAATTCCCTTGCAACAACTTTACAAATAAAAAAAAAAAAAACTTACTTCTTTAAGACTTCATAAGAGAAAAATCTAAGATTGAAGAGAAGGCAGTAAAAGTAATTTTCCTTCTGAATGAACTTTAAAACATTCAAAAGTAAATTTTTAAAAAGGTCTGAGGTATTAGAAGAACCCTTTTTGAAAACTTTGAAATTATGAAGCACACAAAAAGAATTCTTTCGGTTGATGAGATTGCTAGCAGTAATATTTATTTAATTGCTTGGCACAAGCCACTCTGGTAATGGCAAATCCAGATTCCTGGCAGTGGAGGTTAATCATTAACAATGACATGCCTTCACAGACTGGGTCAAAGACAGGTGCATGCACATAACGCACAAAGACAGACACACAGAGATAAGAAGCCAGGAATTTAGGGAGGACCTGGTATCTATGGAGGCTACAGTTTACTGAGTAACGCGGACCACAGCCAAGTTACTGACCATTAATTCCAAGTCTGACGCCTCCTACTTTAAGCAATCAGTGAACAAGAAAGGGAGATAGAGCACGTACACTGTGCTTTTAACTTCATCAAAAAAGGTGTAATTACTTTAAGCAAAAAAAAAAAAGTATTATATATTCTTTAATTGTAAACCAAATGGCTCACGAAATACCATAAATGCTGCATTTCAAGGAGCAATGCACGAAAGTCAAATAAAAAGTAAAAACAGACACGATAACAAGATAACTCAAAAATCAATTAAAGAAAAAAAACCCCAAAACAAAGAAACTACTATAAGCCTCAAAATGGAGAAAGAACTGATGTCCACTCTTGAAGCATGCTTTTATTTTTATACCACATGTAATAAGAACTCACTGGAAATGCCTATATCCTCTAGTTTCATAAATAATTATCAATAACTAAAAATAATTAAACAAAATAGGTTAAAATAATAGTAATTAATTATTAATTACATCACTTCCAAAGTATACATTCTGTGATTTGAAGCTTCATTTTTTTTCTCAAAACCTTCTCCTGCTCTGCAAAGTATTTTTCATTTTTGTAATTAATAAACATCTAACTTTAGAATTCCTGAAAACAATCTGGGGAAGTATAAAAATTTTAAAAATCAGAGACTTTCCCTTATCATTTTAAGTCAACAAAATGTATTAAAGTTTCCAAGAAACATATCAATAGTATCACTGATGGTAATCCTTCAAAGAGCAGTAGGATTTAAAACACGATCCAGTCTGTGCTTTTCCCAGCACCAGTCCTCAGAACCCTGTCTCCCCACGCCTGGCCAGGGAACAGGGGGAGTCTGAGCCAGTCAGCTTCTGCCAAAGTATTGAGCACTTACTAAGTATGAGGCTCCACTCTGAGCACTTTGCATTCATGACTCAAGCCTCACACCACCCCTGCAGGAGACAGCTGCTATCTGTGACCATTCTAATGCTGAGGAAGCACAGCAAGTAACAAAATCTGAAGCCACACAGCCAGCACGCAGCAAAGCTTGAAGGTCAACCAGGCCTTCCGGATCAGAGTTATCGGTTTTAAGCACCATACTAGGTTGCCATAGATTCTGGCACTCGAAAAAGACTTCATATAAGAAAAAATGGTTTGGAGGTGTGGTCTGTAATATTTTTCAGAGTTCCATACAGACACTCCACTCGAGTCCCTCCAGTGAAGGAAGCTGACAGTTGATGAGACGGTGCATTTCACCACTAGACAGCTCGAAGGGCTAGCTGGTTGTTGATTTGGAGACCAGATTTCAATCCCTGGAGCATTCACTAGAGATCCTACTTCCAAACTCTGGAATAACTTGCAATTCATTTCTTCCTCTCTGTACCTGAAAGTCCTCCCAGTACTAAAGGACAGCCCTTGCACTCCCCACCCCCTTCTGTGCTGTTTCTGTTCTTCCCATCCTAAGCTCAGATTTCCGGGTTCCCTGCCTTCACCTCCACCCTCTCTGGAAGGCCCCTTAAAACATGGAGCTCACAGTCAGATGCAACTCTGTGGGCATGATTGGGACAGGGAAAAATTGGATTCGTATTTCTTGCTCATGAACTCCATATATTTATTAGTGATGTCATGGTCTTAGGTTGCATTTACCTGTTTTATTTATGTGTGTCTGTGTGTATGTATATGTGTATGTGTGTGTGTGTGTGTACATATATATATATGTTTTTGATACAGGGTCTCCATTCATCACCCAGGCTAGAGTGCAGTGGCACCATCATAGCACTACAACCTTGAACTCCTGAGCTCAGGTGACCCTCCTGCCTCAACCTCCCAAATAACTGGGACTACAAGTATGCACCACCACACCTGGCTAATTTTTTTATTTTAGGTAAAGATGGGGTCTCACTGTGTTGCCCAGACTGGTCTTGAGCTCTTGGCCTCCTCTCACCCCAGCCTCCCAAAGTGATGAGATTACAGGCATGAGCCACTATGCCTGGCCTATTTTATATTTTTAAGCTTACAAAATACTGAAAAATCTAAGGAAGAGAATGGATAACTTATACATCTACTTCTTTAAAAAGTGATTTTAGCAGCTTACATTTATCTTTCTAACCATTATTTTTAATCATTTTAAATTGTGAAATATTTAAAATATTCCATAATTAGAGGGAATGACAAATACTTACGCCCTTACCATTAATACTTAATAGATGCTAAATTTTTACTGTCCTTGTTTTAGGTCGGTCAAAACCCCATGTGCACCAAACTCTAATCCTATCCCCTCCCCTTTTCAGATCTGCTCTTCTTAAATCAGTGGGCATCCTTCCTCAGCCTGTACTTTCAGCCTTTTTTATACACTTGAATGGTATTGTTTTTGTTTTATAAATTTACATAAATGGTATATAATGTAACTATTCCTCTGCCACTCAGTTTTTTCCACCCAACATTATGTTTAGATTTATTCACATGGGAACATGTTGCTAGGGTTCATTCATTTTAACTACAGCACCTTCTCAAATAATGTTGCTTCATTCAACATTGTTTTGTTATAACATTGATGATGAAACAAATCAATTCCTAGCTGGGGCCGCAGTCTGTGAGGAGTCTGCATGTTCTCCCCACGTCTGCACAGGTTTCCTCTCACATCTCAAAGATGTCCTTGCTGGGTTCATTGGTGCATCTATAGGGCTCTAGTCTGAGCCAGCGTGGATGTGCATGTCATGCACCCTGCCATGGGATGGCGTCCCATCCAGGGCTGGTTCCTGCCTTGTGCCCTGAGCTGCTGGGATGGGCTCTGTCTACCCATGACCCTGAACTTAAATAACTGGGTAAATAATTTTCTTCCTTGTTTTTAATAATCACTTAAAAATGTACGTATAGCTCACATTTATTTCAATGTTTACTATTAGAAGTGTTTTGGTCTTTATTTATAAGTTTGCTGGATGTCTTTGTGACCAGAAATATTCCATAGGTACTGGACTCTTGTTTCAGTCAATTAGCCTATGGTAAAATCATTTTATTATATGTCATTTTGCTTGAAGTCACAGTTTCTAAGAACCTACTGACAATGTCAAGTGAGGACTTAGCTGTACTGTACAGATTCCCATTGTATGATATACAACATTTTAGTCATCTATTCCCTTACTAATGGATATTGAGGTTGTTTCTAGCTTTTCACTCTTACAAACAACGCTTAAGTGAATAGCATGTTTCTCTGTGCACGTGTGTGAGAGTTTCTCAATAATCTATAACCAGAAGTTAAACAGTTCAGTTTAACTGTATGCCTCTTTTGTATAATAGGATACATAACAGGATTCATAACAATGTATATACTTTTAAATTGGGTGTTCACTTAAAACCATAATAATAATGATTTATATAATTGCTACTATCTCTCAACTATTAAAATACATATCAGGAGCATATTAACAAACCGTACTTAGGTTTATTTACTGTATTTATTTAATGTTTGCCAGGTGCTGAAGACTGTGTTCAATGCTGTAGATGCAAATGAACAAGAATGTAACAGCACAGCTCATGAACTTACTACCTCACAGAAGAGGCAGAGCAAGAAGGAGTAAACAAGCAAAGACTAATCGAGTACGACATGCTGCGGTGATAAGGGAAGCACAGTTTATCCAGCACAGCAGCGTGAGGGAGGGAGCCATCAGGAACTGAGAATGGAGGGGCCGCCACTCATGGGGTGGGGGCAGAAGCTAGGGAGGGAAGCAGGCTCTCAACAGAGAAAAGAGCACGTGCAAAGGCCTCAAGTCAGGAGCATGACATCAATGGAACTGGGAGAAATTCAGTACGGCAGGGACAGAGGCAGTGGAAAAGTGAGGCTGAGTGTGTAAGGAGACAGGAAGTGACTAAGGAAAAGAAGCTGGCTACGGGAGCAAAGCTGATCAGATGTCCATTTTATAAGGAGGAAGGGACATATCAGAGCAGTGAAGCGGGATGCACAGTGCCCAGTCGGGCTGATGCAGCCACGGTGCTGGTGGGGACAGTAGGATCAGGCGGAGAATCGCCACCAATGGTCTTTGTCACATAGAAGACCACAGGAAACACTGCCGAAGACCCTTGAGACTGGGCACCTGGGAGAACAGTGATCCCATTACCACAAATAAGGAAGAGAATGTGGGATGGCAGAGGGAGTGTGGGGAGGAGGTTCTGACTCCATGTCTGGCTCAAAAGTGTTGCCAAGATATTCCACGGAGCCCCTTTTTGAAACCTGTCACCAAGGTCCAGATCACTAGCCTGGCAATCAAAGGACCGTTCAAGGGTACAAACTGCCATCTCCAATCTCTGAATCCGAAAATTCTAGCACTGCCCTCAGGACACAGCACCTATTCAATATATGTTTGCTGAAAAAGTGTATAACATTGAAACTCAATAATTTCACCATAGTCACGTTCTTAAATCATTTTCTGGGTTTTTTTTTTTTTTGGAAAATAATGTGCATTTTTGGGAATGCCTATGACATACCTTGTATTAATTTCCAATTTAGCATGGTAACAGAAGTAAGATACTTGAAAACAGAATCTGGGCATATAATGTCTTAGTATCATGCACAGTTTTATGTACATTAGCTCAGGAAATGATTATGCAAATATATAAATCATGATTTATTATGCCCTTGTCTGTGCTTTCTTCTGGACTTAGGTTGGCTACTGGCCTTCTGTGTATGATCACTGTGAAAGTCTGGAGCTACAGTGCAAAGTCATACTACACAAGTCAAGGTAACTTGATCATGGGAAAATGACTCTTAGCTATACCATAATTCCATGCTTCAAAATCATAAATTGGAATAAACGAATGGCACTCTTTATTTAAGCAAAGTAATATCTGCTTACCTAAAAAGAATTCTACTATTTTAGCATCACAAGTGTATGGGCTATAAAAATTCCTCCCTGGAAGTTTATATGACTTTACAAAGAGCATCGGTAATTTACAATGTTGTACTTTTAACCAAGACAAGACATTTACCACATGTACAACAGAAGAATTTAAACTACTGAACAAGTATACACTTCAGACAACAAGAATGAACCTTGATTTATCAAAATGCTCAAGTATTACATAAATATCTTTTAAAAAACCCAAACACTACTATTGTAGCACAGAGCCCAATTCACTGCCTATCTATCTATCTACCATTTATTTAGAGGCAGTCTCACTCTGTTGCCCTGGTTACAGCGTAGTGGTGTCATCATAGCTCACTGCAAACTCAAACACCTGGGCTCAAGCGATCCTCCTGCCTCGGCCTCCCAGGTAGCTGGGATTACAGGTGCACACTACCACACCTGGCTGATATTTCTATTTTTTGTAGAGATGGGGCATTGCTCTTGCTCAGGCTGTTCTTAAACTCCTGACATCAAGCAATCCTTCTGCCTTGGCTTCCCAGAGTGCCTTCATTTGTCACCATCTAAAAGAGACCATGCTAACTCAATTCACCTCCCAACTAGTCTACGTTCTAATTACGGGGTGTGTTTACTTCTCATATTTCACCTCATATGCAGCATTAATAATATAACTGCAGCCTCTGTATGTTTATATGCTTATTTATTTCCTTCTTAAAATGTATAAGCTGAGCACAGCTTAACTCATGTTAAAGAGTTCAAAATGTACACATTTTCCTGGCCTCTCCAACAAAGCACTGGCCTTGGAAATAACAGGGGAGTGAATATGGAAGAACTAGCATAACAGAGAGGCTTTCAGACACAATCAAAACAACTTGTAGACCTTGTACAAATTCTGATTTGTATAAACCAACTATGTATAAAAGACATCTTTGTGACAGTTAAACATGGACCAAGTATTATACAATAATTAAGCAATTGTTATTTTTTTAGATAATAATGGCAAGAAAGTTTTTATTTTTTAAATGCTTACCAGTTAGAGGTGTATACTGAAGCATTTATGGATAAAATGATATGAATCTAGGATTTGATTTAAAATACTCCAGTTAAAAAATGATAATGGGGAAAAGAAACCAAAAAAAGATAAAATTATAACAATTATTAAAGCTGGTTAATGCATACAACAGCTTTATTATGTTATTCTTCTCCTTTTTGTTTTACATTTGACAATTCCCCTAACAAAAAGTTTTTTCTCCAATTATACATTTTGAATATACATCTGTTTTGTTTTTGTTTTGTTTGTTTTTAACCTGAAGGGAAAGCAAGAATCAAAAAATGCTGACATGTGAAAATATTTTATAATCACACCAACAGTACTTTCGGCTTGTATTTCCCCGATCTTCGTAAATGGTGTATATTATGCAACTGAAAATCTCTCTCTCACCTTTTCCTTTGTTCTTAACTCATCAAACATTTGTTGAATTTCCAGCTTCCAGTCATCCTGCATGGAATGAAAAGACTCTTGAGGCATTTCCGTCATCACTGCCCCTTCAATAGCTGTCAGCTGCTCAAGAATTAAGGCAAATGATGGACGAATGTGAGGGTCTTGTTCCCAGCATTCTAAAATAAGCAAGAATCACATTAATCCCACCTCTCAGCCTGGCTCAGATTATCTCCAAGGCATCAGAATGTCTAAGAAATGTTTTACACTGACATGTATTGCAACCTAACATTTGCCATTCTAAACCAGAAGCCGATGTGTATGGTGTCTGCTCCCGAACATTTTAAGAATCTACTGATAATATTTTGAACAATTTATCTTATAGTGCCCATGTCAGAGGCACGCATAATAGTTACTATAAGATAAGACTACGGTTGTCTATATTATGCCACATTTAATAGACAGATGTGTGTTTCCCATACCTTACCATGAACTCTGTATTTCAGCGGCTTAAGCCACCATGACCAGATGATTCACTGATACAGAGTCATATAACTCAACCCAAGAAAACCTACATCTCTAAATTGTTACAACCACAAGAGAAGTTCTAAGAAATAGCCTAATAAAGGAAGTAAGGTGACTTGCTGCTTACAAGAAGAGTTGATTACCATTTTTTTTTTTTTTGAGATAGCTTCTCGCTCGGTTGCCTGGGCTGGAGTGCAGTGGCATCATAATAGCCCACTGCAACCTCAAATGTGTGGGCTCCAGCAATCCTCCTGCTTTGGCCTCCTGAGTAGCTGGGACTGCAGGCACATGCCCCTATAACTGGCTAATTTTTCTATTTTAGAACCACAGCTGGCTTAGTTAACAATTTTTAAAATACAAGGATCAAACAGACAAGGTCATGACATGCTGGTTAAGACTAAAGCACTTTTGATCATGGAGTCACATTTGAAACAGCATATTTGTAGACTATTCCATACTGTGTTTGAACTCTACTCGGTGGAAACTTTATTACCACTCAGTTGAGTTTTATACATAAATGAGTCACTGATAAAACTGGATCGTTTTCCTATTACTTAGCTCATCAAAACTTTACCTGACATTTTTAGATCAGAGACTAGGTTTCTAATTCGTAAAAGAGTACAGTTACTTAAAAGTAATGGAAAATTAGAATCACAGAAATTGCTATTTTGGTTAAAAAAAAATGAGGATGTTCTAACAAGCGATCCTCCTTGCTCCCACAGACACCCAAAAACAAAGGCTGCACAGATACCTTTCATGAGCTTGGCGAACGGCTCAGGGCAGGTGGATGGAATTGGCAAAGTGAGCTTATTGACTGCCACCCCGTAAGCCACTGCAAGGCCATCGATGCCCCGATAGGGGACTTCTCCCGTGAGCAGCTCCCACAGCAGCACTCCATAGCTAGAAAGCAAGGTTTGCACAACGTTCAGTGCACGACACGGTGTCCTGTCCTTCCGACACAGCTGGTGGGATAAACATATCAACACCTCGTCCAGCTCCCAGTGGGAACCTCTCTTCTTCCACCCAAGGCCACGGTGCTAACATGCCAAGGTCAGAGGTGGGCTCTTCCCATTAACAGCTCAAACACATGCAAATCTACTCTGTCCCAGAAATCAAGTGTGCATCCGATATAGGATTTTAAACTACCTGACGAAGAGGAAAGCTTAAAAGTAGTACATAACTGAATTAATCCGAGTCTAGAACGAGGCTACACTGTAAGAGTAATATGGTTGTTTTCCTGTCTCTCCCTCTATCTGCTTTGCCCCACACTTAAATAAAACCTCTCAAGGATTGTTAGGGCACTGAAGAGCACAGCCCCACAGAAATCTCATGCCACACGCCACAGGACGGAGATGGAATCACGTCGATTAACTGTTTTTAGATAGTTTTTTTGAAATTGTTCATCTTCCTGCTCCTCTCTTTATATTTCAGGAGATGTGTTACTAAGGTTTTCACCATATTGCTGAACAGTAACAGGTGAAATGTTTAAGTTACATATATTGCCTTTGAGCAGCCAAAGTCAGAGCCACAAGCGTGCCCAGCCCCCAGACAGTGTGCACCGCACTCATCAGGTGTGAAAATCCCCAACCCCTCCTCCCCCTCCCACCTGGCAGACACGCAATGAATGATAATCTATACATGCACAAAAGTGTTGATGAATTAGTATGAATTTGATGGTGAGTACATGTGGTGCTGATTTTTCACTAACTCTCCTATAAAATAATAGTCTATAAAATAAAACTCTCCTATAAAATAATATCTGCTCTATCTCAAAACAGTTTTATTTAAATAAAAACATACGTAATATATAGAAAGTAGCAATTATAAAATGAATAGTGCTATAACTGTTAGCTATTAAGTTGAAATCAGTATTTTTCAATGTTTATCTGTTTTTCTTAATAATTTCTTTACAATGATCTATATTACGGTTCATTAGAAGAGGCATCTTCATAACTTCAACTTACAGACCACTCAACAAAAACCACCTCAGAGCAGGGGCCAAAAAATTCTTAGACAGAATAATTGACAATTGTCTAAAGTCAAAGAACTTCTCATGAATAAACAACAAAACTAAAACAAAGAATAACAACAACGTAACTTTGCTTCTTGACGTTTCAGGGAATCAATAATCCAGGTTAGGTCATTTTTCTAGAGAGAGGAGGACTTATCCTATGAAAAATCAATGTGAAAAAAATGTAACTATTTCTAAAGTGTAGCATATGCTTTTCTGTTTTCTTAAACTGGGTGGTGTAGTGAAGCCCCTCCTGAGAACTCAAGTAGTACCATGATTGAGGGCTGTGGTACCAGGAGTCACAGATCTCAGCACTGGACCTGGAGTCTGTTTCTTACCAGTTTTACAACTCTGAGCCAATTTCCTAACTTCTCAGTGGTCTGGCTACCTAATCTATAAAGCCAGGGTAAGGATAAGAGCTATAAAAATTAGATGACAATATCTAAGTGCATTGGACAGTTAACTTGTAGTATAGTAACAGTAAGGAGGAAAGGAGGAAGGAGAGAAGGTGATCATGAAATACACAATCACCAATCCTTAGCACTGCACAGGCAAAGTGATGGTTTGTGAATGAAATTATTTTTCATGGGAATATTATAAAAAGAGATCCTACAGCAATGGTATGTGTCATTCAGAAGGATGATCTTCCCTGCCCCTACCCATCGTGACATCCTACAAAATGCTTTCATATATGAATGTGTTCTGGGGCTGTGAGGAAGGTTGACCCTACAAATAGGTGGCTTAGTCCTTTTCATAGTACAGTCAGCCCTCCACATCCATGGATTCAAACAACCATGGACTGAAAATATTCAGAAAAAAAAAATAATAAAAGCAATACAACAATAAAAAAAATACAAAATTTTAAAAATAAGGTATAACAACTATTACAACACCATTTACACTGTGTTAGGTATTGTAAGTAATCTAGAGATGACAAAGTATATGGGAGGGTGTGTGTGTAGGTTATATACAAATACTGTGGCATTTTATATCAGGGACTTGAGCTAATCAGAAGAGGGGTGAGAGATGCCAAGCTGGTAACAGTAAAAAATGGCAGCTGAAAGCAAAAGGGACAGGAAGAAAAAAACACATTAAAGAGAGTTGTCCCTTGGTATACTTTGCTTATAATGAAAATCAGATCATCAAGCTTTGTAAAGAAATAGATTTTTGAGGTTACCTCTCCAAAGAGTGTATGTACTTGAAGACCCATATCTTAGGGATGATTTTTAGAAGCTTTTTTTGGCTTACTTCCTGGTTTTCCTCTCTGTTTACAATAGATACAAAATACCAGGTTGCCATAAGCATGACTGTACAGCATCCGTGCTCCTTGTAATTATATGGCTTATAATAGAAGCACACAAAATGAAATTTTTACAGTCTTACAATACATTTTGAATGCAAAATTCATTTATTATATATTTTAATAGTTTTTTGGAGTCTTGAAGTATAATTTGTTAAAACGATAGCCAATTTCACTTCTATAATTTGATACTTTCATACGATTAGAAAACTACTGAAATTAAATCAATGAAAAACACACTTAATGCTCTGAAAAACACATGTGCTCAGACTCTACCAGAAGAGAGTCTAATTCATTCAGGTATGAGGCTCAAGCATTTGTATATTTCAAACTGGCCCTAAAACACTATAGAGTGGATTAATAAAATGTGGTATATATATATACCATAGAGTACTACTCAGACATTAAAAAAATGAATTAATACCTTTTGCAACAATCTGGATGGTAGTGGAGACCATCCTCTTAAATGAAGTATCAAAAGAATGAAAAAACAAATACCATATGTACTCACTATTAATTTAGAACTAACTGATCAGCACTCATGTGCACAGAGGGAAGTAAAACTCAATGGAAATCATGCAGGTGCAAGGGGAGAGCAGGGAAGGGATAAAATCACACCTAACAGGAAAATGTACACTGTCTGGGTGATGGGCACACTTACAACTTTGACTCAAGCAGTACAAAAGCAATCCATGTAAACCAAAACAATTGTACCCTTATAATATTCTGGGGGGAAAAAAAGAAGATAAAGAGGAAAATCACAAATATGCCTCTTTCCCAAGGATGATAACCACTATTGATCTTTGGTTTATGTAAACATAGTTATAAATATGTGCATGTACATACAAATATGTGTATGCACAACATGACACAAACTATTTTATAAGCCATTTAAACTATTTTCAAAGTATTTTACAAATCTGTTTTCATATCAATACATCATCATTTTCCAATACTACATGGAATTCCATTGTTTAAATTTAACATATTGTATTTAATAAGTTACTCATTAATGGGGATTTGATACAGTTAAAAAAAATTATACGCAGAACAATTAAATCATATTTCAAATGTGGAGGATAAGCTTTAAATGTAAAGCAATTTTATGGAACTTTTGCTGAGGGGTCTCTACTGCTAACTTCATGTGTGAATTTGAGGGAGTAACTTCTGGTGTATCCAAAGATTAAAAGGAAAAAATGATTTTTTTTAAAATCATGAATTTGGAAGCCAAACAGATCTATGTTGACATAGAGATTCTGCCACTAATTGGAAATGGACTCTTGACCAACTGACATCTTCCCTCTCAGCTACAGTTTTCTTTTATGTAACAACAACAAAAAAGTATAGTTTTAACCATAAGGAGATACCACTTCACTCCCATAAAGATGGCTGGAATAAAAAAATCACATAACAAGTGTTGACGAGGACGTGGAGAAATCAGAACCCTTATGTGCCACTGGTGGGAATGAAAATGGTGCAGCTACTTTGGAAAATAGGCTGGTGGCTGCTCAAATAATTAAACATAGAATCGTCATATGGCCTAGCAATTTCACTGCTCCTAGGCACAGACCCAAGAAAACTGGAAACACACGTCCTCACAAAAACTTGGTCACTGTTGTTTGTAGTAATATTATTCACAATATCTAAAAAGCGCAAACAATGTAAATGTCCGTCAGCAGACGAATGGGTAAACAAAAATGTGGTCTATCCTTATCCTGGAATTTTATTTAGCCATAAAAAGGAATGACATATTGATATAGGTTGTTCCATGGATGAATGTCAAAACATGCTCAGTGAAAGAAGTCAGCCACAAAGGAACAAATCATTGTAATATTCTATTTATATGAGATGCCCAGAGTAAGCAAATCTAAAGATACGGAATGTAGATGAGTGGTTGCCTAGGGCTGAGCGGGAAGGGGGAATTGGGGTGATAGGTAAGGAGTACAGGCTTTTTTTTAGGGGGGATAATGAAAATGTTCTAAAATTAATGGTGGTGATGAATACACAACTTTATTAATATATTATACTAGAAGCTATTGAATTGTACAGTTTAAATGGGTGAACTGTGTGATATGTGAATTATATCCCAATAAAGCTGATAAAAACAACAGAAAAAAACTGGAATTTGAATACCTGCCACATAGGATTTTATGAGCATTAAATAAAGGCAAGCAAACTCTGGGTGCATTGTAACTATTAAATAGAGGGATCTTTGTTTGTTGTTCTGCTATTGTTGGCATCTTCATCCCCCTAATGAGAAACAGCTGAATGGAAAATCAAGATAACCTGGTAATCCATTTGGGTGCAGCTCCCCATCTTCAAACTTTAATCTTTAGATAATACAATTTATAAAATGATTGGTCTAAATATTTTTCTCAAACTCCTTCCATGCTAATACTGTTTGTGAATCACCAGGCATCAAAAGTTCGCTTAAAATAAAATCTACTTTTATTTACCGGCAGACCTCATAAAATCTTGGCATTAGTGTTAACTCAAATTATGATCAGTTTCAATCAAACTCCAGATTTAACCAGAAGGTTCTCCTACCAAATGGAGTCATATGACAATACAAATGTCAAATTACTTGTTCCGTTGTCATGAACACCTTGATCAAAACCAAAAAACTTTCTTCAAAACGGCCAGTACTATGTATGCTCAGAATTTCTACTGAATGCTTTGGGATTCACTTAAATAAAGCCTAGCAAGCATTTCCTGCAGAAGATTCCAAGAGCAAAGGCACACTGCTCACCTCCAAATGTCGCTCCCCTTAGAAAACAAGGAAGACTTGATGACTTCGGGGGCCATCCAGGCGTAGGTGCCCGCCGCGCTCATTTTGGTGGTCCTGTGCCATTCCCTCGCCAACCCAAAATCTGTAATCTTCAAGGTTTTGTTGCAGACGTCATCATACTCTATCTTCTCCAGCAGCAAAACTAAAGAAAAATCAAAGGTGGGATATTGGCATGTCCTTGTAATTTTTTCAGTTATAATTTTTCTAGGGCACATAAAACACAATCTTCACTGTAGCTGGCAAAGTCAACGAGAATGAACTTGTATTTTACCATTTTATCTCAATTACTGGATGCATATCATTACCTTTAGCAGGTCATTTGTGCCTGAAGTTACAAATTTTTTTTTTTTTTTTTTTGAGACAGAGTCTTGCTTTGTTGCCCAGGCTAGAGTGAGTGCCGTGGCGTCAGTCTAGCTCACAGCAACCTCAAACCCCTGGGCTCAAGCGATCCTCCTGCCTCAGCCTCCCAAGTAGCTGGGACTACAGGCATGTGCCACCATGCCCGGCTAATTTTTTTCTATATATATTAGTTGGCCAATTAATTTCTTTCTATCTATAGTAGAGACGGGGTCTCGCTCTTGCTCAGGCTGGTTTCGAACTTCTGACCTCGAGCAATCCGCCCGCCTCAGCCTCCCAGAGTGCTAGGATTACAGGCGTGAGCCACCGCACCCAGCCTGAAGTTACAAATATTTTTTTAAAAATCCACATGCAGAATTTAACTTAGTGCTCTTTTATGAGTAGTTCTCTTTCTGAGAAAGTAAATGATTTCTAGGGGCAAGAAACATTTACTGAGCTATCACAGGGAGGATCAGAAGTCTGTGAATGTTTTCCTGACATGAAAAAAATATATATTGTTTAATTCCAAGAAATCCCTTCCTGACCTAAGTGCAGAGTTTTTCTACTGAATATATTACAGAATGTTGCAATTAGATGATATATTACCATAGTGCATTAATACCAAACATTATCTTAAATTTGCAAAATGCTTATAGATACTTTAACTCATGAAGACAATACAGGAGGTATAACTGCTTTAATGAAGCTTGAAATATAGCAAAAATTAAAAACTTTATAGAGAAACCCCATCCCGTTGCTGGTTTCCCCAGCCCCAGCCTTCTGACAACACAGAGAATACACATGAGAAGTTCCAGATGCAGAGCTGGTGCCAGCGTGTGTCCCTGAGCTCTCCTGTCACTCTGCAGCTCCAATCAATGTGCTTTTAATCACGCCCCACCTGCACCTACCCTGCCCAGCACCTTGGTTCCCCTCTCCCATTAGCAGATGTCCCTCTGCCTACAACTGTGCAGAAATGTTCCCTGGATTTTCCATGGGGCTCTAATGCAGCTGGATGCTGCCACCCTCCCCTCTTGAATCCATTTTATAGATCACCCACTAACAGACTCTTCTTCCTAAAAGTGTCAGGGCATTTTTTTTCATCTTTTAAACCCTCCATGAACAAACTACCAGCCTATGCAAGAACACGGATGAGTCTCAAAACCATTATGATAAAGTGAAAGAAGCCAGACACGAAAGGGCACATCTCTGATTCCAGGGGACATGCTGGTAATGGAACTAGAGAGCTAAGAAACCAGATCTGCGGTTGCCAGAGGGACTGGGGGGGTGATGAAAATTCTGTATCTTAATGGTAGTAGTGGTGGTTACAGGTTTGTATACACCTGTCAGCTCTAATCAAACTGTACCCTCTCAGAAGGTACATTTTACTGTGTGTAAATCAGACCTCAATAAACCTACATTTAAAAGAAAACAAACAAACAACAACCAAAAATAAACAAAGCTTCACAATTTCCCATAACTAAGGGACAAACGTCCATACTCCTAAAACCTGGACAATCATGAGCCTGGGTATTTGCACAGCAACCTCTATTTCAAACTGCAACTCATTCTTCTAGGGGTGAGCTTCCTCTACTTAAGTCAAGCTTACCATGCAGCTCAAATATCATCTTCTTAGTGAAACCTTCCAAATTCCCCTAAGCAAAAGAAATTACTCCATGCTCTATACTCACATGAAGTTCATGTCTCAATTACAGCATTTAGGAAGCACAGTGTACTGTAATTATTTGTTTTTACCTCTGACTCCTCTCTAGAATGCTAGCTCTCCATGAGAGAGTTGGGGACAGAGGGGGTAGACAGGGAGAAACATGTTCAATTTGCCTTCATATTCTTGTACCTACTATGCCGAGTCTGATTCAGAATAGGTGCTTAATGTCTACAGAAGAAATAAATAAATCCTGAATGGAACATGCATAATCTTATATCTGCACTTTGCTCGTGCCATTGCCATCTTTTGGAAATAATAACAGATTCATGGAAGAGTCACTAACAATTAGAAAGTGTTCACTATGTGCCTTTCACTTTACATGCATGATTTCATTCAATCCTCACAAAAATTCCAAGAGATAGGTCTTCATGATCAGAGGAGAATAAGTACTGAAAAAATCAAGTGGCAAAGCAAATCCACTTAAATAGCAATACAAATACAAATAGGGTGCATCAGTGTGGAAGGGAGACTTACTCAGATTTTATCTTGAAAAATAAACTGAAAATAAGTTTATTTCATCTTTGTACAGTAAATGACATTTTTGACATACTTGTGCTAGCAACCATGTGCTATTTCTTAGAAGGGAAAAAACAAAACAAGTATGTGAGGCTCTTTTAGAATAAATTATCCAAACAAAATCAGACAATGGCATATGACATTTGTCATGTCTGCTTTTCAGAACATAATCATAAAGAGGGCCATTTTTTCCAAATGTTACTTTTAGTAATAATTAACATTTACTGAGTATATTCTATTTGTCAGATGAGTTTATAGGTATTTTAATCATATAAGCCACACCACGATGCTATAGGTGATACACTATCACCTCCACTTCATATGTAAAAAAACTGAGGCACAGAGATGTTGAGTCATCTATCCAAGGTCAAACAGCTAAGGAATGGTGAACTCAAGCAATCTGACTGCAGAGCCCATGGTCTCACCACTATCTACACTGCTTAGTTGACAGCTTTTATCAATTTTTCACAAAAGCTTTCTTTGTCCTCTGGAAATCTGTCTCTACTGAGGTGCCCATTCTCCTCCTTTTTGATTTCCTGCCATTGGTCAATTATCAACTCATCTAAGTAGAGTCGGTGTTAGCATAATGATGAACTGCCAGCGCTCTAGGGCCAGACTGCTTGGTTTGGGTCCTTTGTGATTCTGTTTCCTTGCCCGTCCTGGGAACTGTGACAACACCTGCATCCTAAGACTGTAGTGAAGAGTCAATGAACGTGTGCGCAGTGCTCCAAACAGCACCTGAGATGTGGTGAGCACTCTGTAACAATTTGACACACACACAGACACACACACACACCCTTTAACAATGGGTTCAAAAGTAATTTTAGCAAGTCTTCAAAATCTTATTTAGGAAATCCTGCATTTTCACAAGGCTTGACATGTCACAAGAGATTTGAATTTTATTTGAATCATATTGTCAAATGTTTACAATATTAGACAGTCATAAGAGCTATTGCAATTGGTGGAAAGAAATACTAGGTTTAAACAAGGAGGGTTATTGGAGTACGGACTTATTAGATAAGTAATCAATGTCAATTAAATGTGCTGTCATGATTCTTCCCCCACATGATCTTGTTACTGAGATTTCAAGAGCAAGGATCCTCTGTCCTACTCCTACATCCACTACAGAGATGAAGAATCAGATTAGAGAGATAACACGTGCATGGTGACACACCCAATAAAGAGCCAGGCCAAATGCCACCATCCTTTCCCACTCTTAATCTCAATGCCATACCACATAAGGAGGGAGGGGGGGGGAGAGACTACTCCAATTTGGAATAACCCTTCATTCTTCTGTCCACCTATACTGTACCTATTTTCAAGGACCTGCTTCCTTAGGAAAAACTCCTGAGCATCCCACAAAACTGTGAACTATTTTGTGTTCCCTATCATTAATTACCCATATATTACACTGTTTTGTCAGTCATCTTTTTAGCTAAGACTTCTTTAACTAAAGTTATATGCAAGCAACTTAATCTCAGCAGCCACATTCATGGCTTTCTCTGAACCCTGCATATCCTCTAACACAGCACCTTGCACATCACAGTGTTCCATGGAATATTTTTTGTTAATGATAATCATCACCAATTCTAATAATAACAACACTGCCTACCATTTACTGATCCTTTGCTAGGCAGAGTTGTTTCTACTCATGTAATATTTCACCTCATCCTCACACAAGTCAACGAGGTGAGAACATAACCTCCAGTTTACAGCCTAAAAATATTATCCAAGATCAAAAGCTAAACCATAGAGCTGGGGTTCATCCCCAGCCCTCTTTTGGGCTACCCACAAAGCTATCCGTTGTAACAAAGGGGCAAGACCACTAGAAATCTCACTTTGCACACTGCTTTAGAGACTAATTTCTGAGTGTTCCTTCTACATCAGCCAAAGGTATATTTATTTCCCAGTCCTTACGCCTCAGGAATATCAGGAAAAATAAATACCTATTAAAAAAGGGATTTAGACCTTCTAATCCTTTAAACCCTTCTATACTTAAGCCACAGAAATGAAAGCTGAAACAACCAAATATAGAAAAATTAGTTTGCTTTTCATCAGCTGCATTATTTTTCCCTTTGTAACACTATTAATTTTGCTTTTAAACAATAATTATTCCTATGTCCAACAAGACCCCTAATTAATGATCAAAATGCCTTGTGGTTCTATAAAACTTCGTTCCAAAGCACTTTTATACACATTGTCTCTCCATTTTTATGAGCATCCAGATAGGAAGGCATGAGGAAGGGCTGATTATAACAGGCCTCAGAACAATTCCGTCCCAGCCCAAGCCACAGAGAGCAGGTGAGGGCTGGCAGCCCAAAGATGCAAAGGCCAAAGAAAGGCTGCTCCGAAAACAAATGAAAACAACTAAAAGTGAAAGCTAAAAGCTAAATATTTAAATATTTTAAACCTAACTTCATTTCTAAATAAACGTGATGGCAGCATGTGATATTAGCAGACTTCCTATTGATAGTTTAGAACCCCGGCCCTTACCCAGGTCCACGGTTTCCATAGGAACCAAGTGTCTCCACCCTGGGAGACAAGTTAAAATAACACTCTGAATGTCAAACATTTCGGGTGCCCTGAAAGGCCCATTGTTCTGGATTGTGTTTCAGAGGTGTTCAGTAGAATTCCTGAAATGCCTTATCTTTCGGGCAATGTGACCGAAACCAGAAAAAAGCCCCATCTCACGACAGGTACCATGGGCACCTCTGCCAGGTTTCAGCCCAGGGACACAAGGTTGGCAGCCGACTTCCGCTTCCTGTCGTCCAAGCAGGAAGGGCTACGGCGCACAAGCTGGCCACCACAAATTTCAATATACAAACCAGGTAAATCAGCTCTTTTGGTCACAGAAATGGTAAATTCTTGTTGGTAACCTAGCAACTGAGCACCCTTTCCAGTGACTTTAAGAAAGATTTTTGACCCTGGTCTGCCTCATTCTTTAACAATTGGCCTTTACAACCTGTACTTAACCTACTTATTCAACCATGAGGCACTTGATTTTTTCCAGCTCCTTTGAAGTTTCACATTGGTATTCTCAGAATTATAATATATAATGTATATTTTTTTTTACCAAAAAGCAATTACAATGTACTCCATTTTCTCAACATTGATGGGATCACTGTGTCCAAATTCTGCTGAATGAGAAATGGGTTTCAATTAATCTTTAACTAGGACCACATTAGCCAAAAAAAGGTCATAAGCAAGAAAACAAGTTGAGAAAAGCAACAATGTGAAGGAAGATATTGATACAATACTCTATGAATTTCAACTCTGAAAACAATCAACGATTCACATGAAATACATGGTAACTTTCTAAATTTACTGCAGAGCACAGAATGTTTCTCACATTTCTTCCCATCCATTTCCCCAGTGGTACCACATCCCCTCACCTCCACTCACTCACCAGCCTATGGGGTAAAAGCCTAACTTTCACCTTGGTCTTGAAGTCCCTTCTCGATCTCATTTTAAATGATCTTTCCAGCTCTTCTTCTACTTTTCAAAATGAACCCTATAGTCTAACAATTCCACGTGGCATTTCCAAAAACTATCACTTGTCTCTTTCTGTCTCCTCACCTCCCTGGGCCTCCTTACAGAACGCCTTCCCCTTTCGCCTCCTGTCAAATCCACACTTGAAACTCAATCAGGGCATGAGCGCTGGACTCTTCTTCTGGGCCACCGTGCCATGAACTGCGAGGCCACTTTTACAAGTCCGCTGGCCTTTGGAATCTTCCTGCTCCAATATTAGATGGTCTATAAATAACATCTTCCTATTGCCTTTCTTCATAACCTCAGCTAGAGTTCTCTGCAATTTCTAATATACCCAGGTTGTACTACTCCCATTAAACTCAAATATGTCTTATCTTCCTTGTTACAATTTCATCTCTCTTACTCGATTGCAAGCAGCTTGAGAACAGAATTTGTGTCTAATTAATCTTTTTTTTTTCTTTTACTAATGCACAGCAACCAGCAGTTTTATATGCCCAAGTGTTTGTTGAATGAGTAAATGAATAATGAATACTCTAAGAGGAAGAATAAGTATAAAGAAGATAGTTATTGTAAGCTTTTTCATGTTCAGTCAGCTGCTAATAACAGAAAATTAACTCACCTCTGCCCTCCCGAAAAAGTATGAGTATATTGGGCAATTAAGAAATAAAGACTTGTAAAAATAATTACAGCCAAATGGTTATTTGAATGTCAATCTATAAGTGGCATTTCATACAGTGGATCATTCTTCCCTGAAACAATTTCTTCACTGGCCTCCAGAGAGTCACCCTTTTTTCATTTTCCTTCTCTTCTAGCTGTTCCTGGTTCCTCATTATCTCCCTGACCTCTACGGACTAGAGATCTCCAGGACCCAGGCCTTGGACCTCTGTCTGGACTTTTCTGTCTACACTCACTCCCTAGATAAGCTCAGCCAGTCTCAGGGCTTTAAATACTTTCTCATAGTGGTGACTCCCAAATTCATATCTCCAACTTGGTTCCCCTTCATCTAGTTTTAAAACTGCTGGCAGTGTAATCCTGTTAACATAGAAATCAGCTCTTCTATTCAATTCCCTCCCGTGTCACAGGAAAAGCCAAAGACAGCACGGCGACCCCCACACCCTGCATGGATTGAGCCATCCCACTTCTCCTGCATGTCCTGCTGTTCCACCCACCTTCACTCTTCTCCAGGCACACTGACCTCCCATTTCAGGAATCTGGCAATTTCTGTTCCCTCTAACAAGCATGTTCTTTATGAGATAACCCACTTCCCCACTTCATCAGATTGTGTTGAAAATCCACCTTTTCTGTAGAGACTTCCTTAGACATACAATCTAAAACTTCAACTGCTCACCCAACATTTCCATCCTCCCTTGCAACTTTAGTTTTTATCCTAAGCATTTACTATTATCCAACATACTACATATTTTATTATTTATTTTGCTTAATGTCTGTCTTGCCCATTAGAATGTGATTTCCATAATAAAGAGAGAAAGTTTTGTCTGCTTCGTTCACTACTGAATACCAAGAGACTAAGAGAGTTCCTGGCACATAATATACAATCAGTAAATAGGAATCATGTTTCTATTCCAAGCACTTCTTCAGGAGGCCAAGGTGTAAGGATCGTTTGAGGCCAGAGTTCAAGACTATCCTGGACAACATAACAAGACCTCATTTAAAAAAAAAAAAACTTTTTAAAACTAGCTGGACACCTGTAGTCCCAGCTACTCAAGAGACTGAAGTTGGGAAGATTGCTTGAGCCCAGGAGTTCAAGGTTACAATGAGCTATGGTTACACCACTGCACTCCAGCCTGTGACAGAGCGAGACTCTGTCTCTTAATAAAAAAATAAAAAATAAGTATCATATAAATGAATGAATTAGCTTACTAAACACAAGAAGACAGACTTCTGTACATCAAATATAGAAATGGTCAGTTAAAACAGAGCTTTGCCTTGCTCATATATCAAAACAAAAGCCAGCTTTTATAGGGCATACAGACATAAAATACACAGTTTTAACTGAGAAAACTTCTTATATTTCATTCTAGGTCTAAATTTCTATCACCTTAATATTTTAACAGTCAAGATATATAATAAAGCAAACTAAGGCAGGGATCTTCCATAATATTCTACACTAATATATTAGGAAGACAGTAACATATATTAGAAAGTGACATATTTGATATAACAATGCAATATTTACAGAAAACCTGAAACAAGTAAATCACTTAAAATCACATTAAGATAAATCTTCAGAAATAATAATCCAATCATCCTATATTGCAATCAAGATACTTGCCCCCAAATGGCATGTGATTTGCTTTTCTTCCCCAATAGCTTAAAAAATGCACAAACTAATAAGGAACTGCGGTAGTGAAACAGTTACAATAGCAATGTAATACTTTATGCCTCCTCCTTGACCCAACTTATCAACCCAAGTTACAAGCAGACCTGCCAAAGCACGCAGATCTCAGCACTCCTACAGAGAACAAAGCTCAGGACTGTTTCCTCATACTGCTGGCTGGCTGGGATCAACTAAGTTAGACAAATTAAAAAGACCCTTACCCCCAACCAAGATGAATAAATATGTGATTGGATAGTACATTTTGCTGAATGAATAATAATAATGATAATGTCCTTATGTTATAAAGAGTTACAGAAAACATGAGTTCACACACATAAAATGGGGACATATTTAAAGCACTTAAACTATTTCTAAATAAAATATAAAAATGAATGTAGCCACCAGCTTACATTTAGATATTATTTTACAGTTTATTAAATGCCTTTATTTTTTTCCACTTTGGGGAATTTATTAAATATTTGGACATAGACCAGGATTTGGCAAACTACAGCCCATGGGCGAAATGTGGCACAATGCCTCTTTTGTAAATAAAGTTTTATTGGAACACTGCCACACTCATTTGTTTACATGTTGTCATGTATGTTTTTGGCTACAATGGCAGAAGGGAATAGTTGTGGAGACCACATGGCATGCAAAGCTAAAAATATTTACTATCTAGAAAAGTTTGCTAACCCTAAACATACACGATCTCATTTAATCCTCATGTCACCCTATATTCAGAAAGCTAGGGCTCACAAGTAGTAGAGTCACAGCTCAAACCTATTACCACAATAACACTATTTGTCCCTCAATGCCAGAAAGACAAATGCTCTAAGATGTTCATTTCCCCAAGGTCATGTGGCAGTATAAGTCAGTCATACTCTCATAGGGCACACTGTATGAACAACCATACATTTGTCATCAGACAATTAACTTGATTTGGATACAGTCTGCGGTCACTGAAGAGTTCTAGGACCAACCCAGATAACCCCTAAGAAGGGATCTACAAATCTGATCCTTTGTAGTTTTAAAATTTGGCTCTGCATCTGAATCATTTGGAAGCTTTTAAATATATATACTTGCATATATATATATATATATATATATATATATATACATATATATATAGCTGCATCAACAGCTAAAATGAATTAATGGATGGATAAGCATTAGATGTATATTAGGTCAAATTAGTAAAATGTTAATGGTATAATCTAGGTGGTAGGTATATGTGTTCCCTTAAAATTCTTTCAATTCTGTATATTTCAAGATTTTCAAACTAAAACATTAGAAAAGAAATTCATTGCTTATTTACAACTAAGGTCCACTGAATCAGAATATCCAAAAATGATATAGGGTATTTTATTTTTTAAAAGCTCCTGGGGAGATTCTGATGCCACACTAAGTGTGGAAATTACTGCTAGACAAAGTGTCATTCTCCATCAACAAAAATAATCATTTAGCCTAGCAGTTCTCAAAGTATGGCCCAGGGACCCCTGAGGTTCCATAAGATGGCAATAGATTGAATGCACAAGCAGATATGAACATCAATCTGTCTTCTATTAAAATCTGGTATTAAAGCGAGCTTCAAAAGTATAAAGCAGTACCACCCTCCTCACTAAATTTGTTTTGGAAAGTATTGGTGGTTTTTTCCTATTAAAAATGCTATGTTAACATGTAAGGGGCCTGCTATTTTGATATCATTAAATATTTTTAACATTTATCATTTTAAATTTCTAATATGATAAATATCAACTGGTATAACCCACATAGACGAAAGCTCTTTGAGGTCCTGAAAACAAATATTTGAGAAATGTCAATCCAGGTAATATACAAGAGGATAAAAAAAGCTCAAGTTCTAGGATCAGAGGTCCTGGATTCAATTCTTAGCACTAACCCTGACAAGCTGAATGACTCTGACCACGTCAATTAATCTTTGGCTTCAGTTTCCTCACCTGTAAAATGGGTATAATACCTACCTCAAAAGGTTGCTATGAGGAATAATGAGGATAAACTTTGAGTAGTGCCCAGCACCTAGTAAGCTCTAAATAAATGCTACCTGTTGCTCTTGTTACTATTATTATTCAGATGAAAGCCCTTAAGATGAAACAATATTTGAGGATGAATTTTAAAAACTAAATTCACATTGACTAAGAGTCAACTATTCAAATTTAAGTCTCAGCCTCCAAAATAAAACCACCATAGGCCGGGCACGGTGGCTCACGCCTGTAATCCTAGCTCTCTGGGAGGCCGAGGCAGGCGGATTGCTCGAAGTCAGGAGTTTGAAACCAGCCTGAGCAAGACCGAGACCCCCATCTCTACTATAAATAGAAAGAAATTAATTGGCCAACTAATATATATAGAAAAAATTAGCTGGGCATGGTGGTGCATGCCTGTAGTCCAAGCTACTCGGGAGGCTGAGGCAGGAGGATCGTTTGAGCCCAGGAGTTTGAGGTTGCTGTGAGCTAGGCTGATGCCCCGGCACTCGCTCTAGCCTGGGCAACAAAGTGAGACTCTGTCTCAAAAAAAAATAAATAAATACTACCATAGTCCTCCCAGCTTCCCCAAGAACTCTTCAGCCCACTAAAATTCCTTCATCCAGGTATACTCACCTTTTGGGAGCCCCTCAACTACCTCAGAGGGTTTGGGGACAGTCACTGACAGTTGGGGTTAAAACCATCAGCCTGACATGGTAAATCTAGTCAATATTTTCTAATTCTAGAGGGAGTTAGAAATCAGAGAGAGAAGGTGATCTCAATGAACTCACTAAACAATTCGTGGTTCCAAAAACTAGGCTCCAAAAGTAAATGTTAAACAGTGTATGGCAAACCAAGAAGCAAATTATTTTGGCTTTTATTACTGCCATTCTGCCAATCTAGGGTAGTACACTCATAAAGCAAATGATCCCGAGCTTTTATTTTTTTGCTTTGTAGATGTTTATCTTCTAGCAGCAGATCATACTAATCTCCTCCTCAATAACTTTCAAAGGCTCTCCTTTGCGTATTAAATAGCACCCATGTTTTAGCAGGGCGTCCAAGGCCCTCACTACCCAGCCGCATGCTAAATGCCTGCTTCCTTCCCACAAAACCCATTCTCCACCTTTCGTTCTAGCCACACCTAACTCATTGCTCCCTGAAAAAGCCAAATGCTTCTATGCCAGAATTTACTCAACTGCCTTTAACGGGTTAATTAAACGGGTTAATTAAACGGGTGATCCTAAATGACTTCTGTCGATCAGCCAAGAAAGGAATTGGGTGTACAGTATCAGAAACCAAGAAATTCAGGCTCAGTGTAGTTATATAACATGCCCAAGGTCACACAGCTAGTAAATGATGACACCACTACTCATATCCAGATCTGACTGACTTTAAAACCAATGCTCTTTCCATTAACTGTGCTATTCTGGCAAAGTTCAACACTAAAGGCTAAGTGAGAAAGCAAGGCTTACAAATGACCTTCTGAAGTGGGTGTAGCAAATGTCCCCTCTCCTTTCTCTCCTTCACCTTGCTCTGATATACTTGATAATGACTACAAAACTGATACATATATATAGAGTTTGCATAATCCAGAACTAAATAGCTACTACTACCCCCCTCACAACTATAAAAAAATAAGATGTGGCCTATTTATTTTTTTAATATGCAAGAATGAAAATGGTGGGGGAAGTTGTGGTGACTCTTTTGCGATTGCTACTCTTATATTAATGAAAACATAACCTCTAGATAACCTTGTTTCAAAAGCAGATTTAGTTCTCAATTACCGTTGGGATATCTGGACCGATCTCTCTGTGCCCCCCTGGAATAGGAAGCAGCTGTAGCATGAAGTTACATGTCTTGAGTAAAAGAACAAAAGAGAGAAGGGGACTTATGTCTTTTAACTGATAATAGCATAATTAATAGCTCCCCAAAATCACTCTGATGAGCTATTTAAACATCTTATTTGGAGATTACATTTGCTATAATTTTCTCAAATAGTTCCTTTATTTACATGTACTAATGAGATGAGCTAAAAAAATTTATATTTCTTTTGCAGTTTGTCTTAGAACTCTAAATTGCATCTCATAATAAACATAACTGTGTCTATTTATAGACTGTAGATATAATTGTAGTTGTAAAAGTAATGTAGATAACAATTATTCCCAAAAGGCTAAAATAATTAGGATAAACGATGCTTAATCACTGACATAAAAAGTATAAAGGTAAGCAGCTACCATAATTTGTGGCTCAGTTTCCCATGGAAGGTTTATTTCCTCTTCAGAAAAAGAAAAGGTGGAACACAGTAAGCAATATTACAAAAAGAAAACAGGAGCCATAAATGATGCTACACAATCTTCTTTCAATCCTGAACTATGTCCAGGTAAATAAAACCCTTAGACTAAACTAACAATTCAAACCTTCCTCAGCAATTCCTATACTATAGTATTTTACCTTTACTTCCCCATGGGAAACTGCTTGCAAACCTCTTCCATTGTTACCACCCTGGCTGGAGCCAGTACCTTCTCTCCCATGGACAACCTTGCATGGACAACCTCAACAGCACTCACTCATGATCACTGTAGTCCCTTCTCCATGGAAGCCAGAGTCATCCTTTAAAAACAGAAATCAGATCCTGCCTCCCCTCTGCACAAAATGCTCCAAGGCTCCCTGAGGGACGACACTCAGAGGAGAACCCCGACATGGACCCATGGACTGAGGCCCACGTATGCCAAACCCTCCCTCCCCCCCACAACATCCCCCAAGACCCCTTCACCCCCCACTCCCCACCCCGCTCCGGCCTCACTGGCCCTCTCCTCTCTCCTCCAATAAGCTTAGGTGCATTTCTATTTCATCTTTCCTTTGCCTAGACCTTTGCTCGACTCATTCCTATTCCTCCCTCAGAGCTGCTTCCTGAACCACCCATGTCTGAACCAGCACCCCCATCCTCCACTCTCTCACTCTCTACCCCTCACCGTGCTTTATTTACTCCACTGCACTTACTAATACCTTTGCTATTGCATGATTGCCATCTCTCTTTCTTTCCTGTTAGACTAAACTCTAGGATGGCAGGGAGGTTGTCACTGTCTTCTGGTTTGCCACCATGTTTCCGAAGCCCAGAAGTGACTGGCACAGGGTGGACACTCAACAGGTATTGGATAAATGAGTTCCAGCTCTGGGCAATTTTTCTCTCTTCTCTGAATGCATATAAAACTGGCAATTTTCACAGTAACCCAAAGTTGTACTGTTGCATTATACTTAAGCAAAGTGTTTTCTACTTATTTTGCATCCATAAAGTAAAAGCTAGCATTTTATTTACAAAATGAATGATGCTTAAAAATTGCTAATTGGGCTCTACTTTCAACCTGTTGCTATCTGTTAGAAAAGGGACAAAGTTATTTATATCATCCCAGTATATCAGCTATTATTTTGACATAGACATTCTCTCACAAGATATGATAAAACTTAAGATGACCCATCAGAAAAGATGAAAGAAAATGTTTCAGAAGTAATATATTATTCAGACAAACTTAAACATTTGTTTTAAACAATTTCCACTGACTTGGTTCCACGTAGTCTTCTACTGGCTCTTTGTTACATGAGTAGACTACAGGGTGAAAATAAAATTCAATATTGATTTTTAAAACTATGTTTACATTATCATTAACTCACTACCATCATTAGCAAATAACCAATAAAGTCAAACAAAACATACTATAATAGAGTATCTGCTATTCTCAAAAATCTGAACAAGAAGTTATAGCTTCATATATCATAAAAGAATTCCAAAGCATCTGCATTTATTCACTGAACAAATAAAATCAGGTAGCCAGGATAAGGCCATGTGCTAGGCACTATGTTTGTACATTTTAGGCTCTAGTCAAAATTTTCATTTTATAGGAATTAATTAACTATAATAATCACCATATTTTAACAAATATTTTGCTAGGCTAATGACTAGCTAATTAAGTCTTTTTAAGAGTACAGCAATTTAAAGCAAAAGGAAACCTGCCTGACAATTATAGAAATTAAAATACTCCAGGAAGTTTGGCAATTTATTGTGAAGGTGAAAAGTCTTTGAAAACTAAGTAGCAGCATATAATCACCTTCAAATTATATAATATCTACTGTTTATACAGTAGTCTATACTCCACTGTGCAAGTTTTTCTGGTGTCAATGAAAACTGTAACAAGAATTATTATTCCAAGGTTACATTATTTCTTTTTACTATTTAATAATATTAGGAGTCCTTTAAAAGTTTATATTTTATACTGAAAAGTTTACTGTTTGCAGCAATTGGAGCATAGATTCACATCTCCTCCTATCCTTTATAAACACTGGCAAACATTCTCTATACCTAGTGCTTGCTGTGAGAGCCACTAGAATTACTGCAACTAAACAAAACTGAGTACAATGCAAAAGTTAAGAGCTATAGGCCCTTTAACATTTTAGCCTAAGGACTAGTACAACTCAAGTGTCTGCCTATGTCGATGATTTGATTTCCTGCAACAGAATAAGTTTGTAGAACCCAGGTTCTATGTTATCACAAAGATGCTGCAACTGCCAAGAGGTAGTGGGGAGGAATGATGCTGTTGTCCTTAAAATACCTGGTTCTGCAGAAAACTCCCAGTAGACACAGGCTTTCAGGACACCACTGGGGAGAGCTTACAGGACACGTGGACAAGTCAGTTGTTCTATGGCAGTAGGCTAGACATTTCTTTCAATAAGAGCATATTTTAAGAAACGTGCACAAATTGGCAGTGAAGACTGTATCAGGTTTGAAGCATTTGCAAACATAAGGGCACTGAAAATTGTAGCACAAAAGCGAGAACTTCTAGAGTCCTTCATGAGGCCTGCCAGAGTGCTAAGAACGTACCAGCAGCACTACCACTTATAAACTATTCTGTTGGACTTTGCCCCTTTCACTTAAGCAGTTGCAATCTAAATTATGAGACACTTAGGGGTGGCGGTATGGGGATCATAAAATAAAACCTAGAAGTATTCAATGCTTATTTTTATGAACAGCTACAACACTCCAATTATTTAAAATTCCCATAATTAAAATGAAACATTGATCATTTTCAAGTAAATTTCAGTACTGAAGGATTCTGAATAGGAAAAAAGCCCACAAAAACATACAACAAATATATCATTTCTTCTTGTCACTCTTCTTTCTACACTCAGGGAAGGACAATGTTTCCATTTGAGTTAGCTCCTGTTCTAGCAGGTTTTACAAGGTTGAAAGACATCCAGCTGAAGTAGGCCAAGGCCAGTTCTGGATGCATCCTTTAATCTTTCATGAGATTTCATCTCATTCTAAGAATATGAAGCGAACTTCAGTGTTAAGGAACCAACTTCAAACAGCAATTCTACTAGCTCTTTTATCCAGCGAAATTTAATGGGACTTGTATTTAGGTAATTTATTGAAATCTGGTAAATCCATCCTGACTTATAAACAAAATTAAACGACACAGGCCAGGTCTTCAGGATTTCAAGCACTTGTGCAAGGACAACGCACTTGTTCTTAAACCAAAAGCGCGTAACAGCACACACTGGTGCTTCTTGTCTGGAGAAAAGCCATTAAACCAATAATAAAATCGTATTTCACGTACAGAGGCATCTGAATGATTTGGGAAAAGTCAAGGGACACGAAGTCATATTTAAAGCGAGTGCATAGCACGCTCAATACCTCACTTACAAAGTTGAAGTTCCCAAGTGCAGTCGGGAAGTTTGATGAAGGCCCCCGAGGGAGAGGACCTCCATGGGCTCCTGATAATCTGCAGAAGGCCTAGGTTTGCAAAATCCTACTCAAATGAACCACCCACGACACCGAGAGGTCAAACCGCCCCTGAGACTTCCAGCAGATCCAGATGTTTTGCAAATGTTTAATCTACAAGTAAGTCTGGCCCTTCCACGTTTTTAAAAAGAGCACCCAAAGGCAACAAGTCAAGGTAAGCCTGTCACCTGCCCCAAGCAAGTCACTAAGGATTAGCTGGACCTCTCACCCTGGAAGGCCTAGGCACGAGGTGCTGCCGGTGCCCCAAGGCTGACCCGCCACTTTCTGCCACGGAGGAGGTCTGCCTCCACACCTGCCCCACTTACTGTTGCTGGACTTGAGGTCCCGGTGCAGGATGGGCACGAAGGCCTCCTCGTGCAGGTAGAGCATGCCCCGCGCGATCTGCACGGCCCAGTTGACCAGCACGTGCGGGGGGATGCGGCGCGCGCGGCGCGGGCCGGTTGCGCGCGGGTCGGGGGCGGCGTTGGCGGCGGCCAGCGCGCGGTTGAGCGCTCCGCCGCGGGCGAACTCCAGCACCAGGCAGAGGTGCGGCTGCCGCAGGCACACGCCGCGCAGCTCGATGATGTTGGGGTGCCGCAGCATGGCGAAGAGCCTCGCCTCCCGCCGCACGCTCTCGGCCGCCGCCGCCGCGTCCTGCTCGGGGTCCCGGCGCGCCGCCTTCACCGCCACCTCCTGGCCCTGCCAGGTGGCGCGGTACACCTGTCCGAAGCCGCCGGCGCCGATGAGCTCCTTGAGCTCCAGCAGCTCGAAGTCGACGTGCACCGGCGAGCCGGGCCGCGGCGGCGGCGGCGCGGGCGGCGGCGCGGGGCGGGCAGCCGGGCGGCAGGGAGCCACGTAGTTGGCGGGGAAGATGCCGAGGCGCCGCTGCACCTGGCCGGCCCACCAGCCCTCGTCGCCCGACACGGCGGCGTCCTGCGACAGCACCTCCACCAGCTGGCCGCGCCGCAGGCTCAGCTCGTCCTCGCCGCGCGCCTCGTAGTCGTAGAGCGCGGCCCACAGCCCCGCGCCCGCCGCGGCCGAGGCCGAGCCGCCGGAGGAGGTGGACGACGAGGACGCGGAGCCGGCGGGGGCCGCCCCGGCCGCGGACACTGGCGCGTCGGCCGCGCCCTCGGCGCCGGGCAAAGCCATCCGGGCGGCGGAGGGCGAGGGCGCAGTGCGGAGCTGCGGGCTCAGCCTCCGGGGCGGCCGGGGGCGCGCATCGTCCGGCGGGGCGGCCGTCTGCGCCCGGGCTAGGCGAGGGGGGCACCGCGCTCGCAGCCCGCAGGGTTCAGAGACTCACTACCCGCAAGCCCTGGCCTCAGCCCCCGGTCCCGCCTGGCCGCCTCTGCTGCAGCAGCGGTCCCCGCAGCCGCGGGCGACGTCCCACCATGGTGGTGCACCGGGGCCTGCGGCCCGCCTGCCGCGCGCTCGCCCAGCCCCGGCCTGGGCCCGCCCCGACCTCCCCGCCACCGCGCCGGGCCCGCCCCGCCTCCGCAGGTCCGTCCCGCCCCCTGGGCCCGCCCCGCCTCCTGAGCCTGTCGCCTGCACCCGTCCCCCCGGACCCGTTCCAACCTTCCCCCAACGGCACCGAGCCGCCCCGCCCTCTGCAGGTTCATTCCGCCCTTCCTGACCGGCTCCAGGCGCCGAGGCCCGCCCAGGTTCCTAGGCCCGTCCTCCAGCGCCCTCCCCGCCCTTCCCCCGAGCGCGCCGGGCCGCCCAGGCCTCTCCAGGTCTAGTCCACGTCCCCAGCCCGCCCCCAGAGCCTGGGCCGGCCCGGCCCCGCGTCCGCTCCGGAGCCTGGGCCCGCCCCCGCCCTCCCGAACCGGCGCCGCAGGTGCTCTGTGCCCTCGTGGCCCGGGAGGCGGAGCCACCAGTCAGCCACTGTTAAGTTTTCGGGAAAGTTTAAATTAAGCCAAGGTTAAGGCTGAAGGAGTGGACTCCTCTCTAAAAAGCAGTGAGAGCAGGTCCGGGAGAGTAACTGGGCATCCAGAACACGCTGCAAGACAAATTGGAGCGCGGTTCCAGACCTGGGCCATTGCCTGCGCCCGGTCACCAGGCTGCATGCACCTGAGCCACAGTGCATATCGAAGCTGACCGCGTTACAGATCACAGCGCGGAGTGAGCCCGGCTTAGTACAGTCTTTATGTCTGCTCAAATGACAAAAGACCCTGTCTCCTTGTGACCCACAGGTTTGGGTTTAGGAGGCATTGGCAAGACTGGGTGCAGGAGATTGACAGGTTACTAAGGCAGGAAATGTGGCTAAAAAGATAAGAGTTCAATTATAAAAATTCTAAAAAATTAGATTATCCCGTAGTAGGCCAGAATTTCCTGAAATGTGGGGTCCTATACTATTTTTTTTATTTTAGCGTATTATGGGGGTACAAGTGTTAAGGTTACATATATTGCCCATGCCCCCTCCCCCCTTGAGTAAGAGCTTCAAGCGTGTCCATCCCCCAAACGTTTGTCCTATACTATTAATGACAGGAGGAACTATTTTGGATAATGTGAGACTAGGTCATATAGTAACATTGAATCACATACTGAGAAATTAGTTGCTTTTCAGATTTCCTTCAGTCTCTTAGATTTAACCATTTATCAGCTGTGTGACCTTGAGCAAGTTACTTTCTCTGTGACTTAGTTTCCTCATCTGTAAAATAAGAATAGTAAAAAATAGTACCTACTTCATAGGTATTTCATAGGGTGGTTGGGAATATTAAATAAGTTCATAGATATACAGTGGGCCCTACACATCCACAGATTCAACCAACCATGGATTGAAAATATTTTTTTAAAAAAAATAATACAACAATAAAAATAAGAAATAAAAAACATAGTATCAATATAACAACTATTTACGTAGCATTTACATTCTATTAGATATTATAATTAATCTAGAGATTTAAAGTACAGACATACCTTGGAGATACTGTGGGTTTGGTTTCAGACTACAGCAAAAAGACAGTCACATGAATGTTTTGTTTTCCCAATGCAAATAGAAGTTATGTTTACAATATACCATACTCAATTAAGTGTACAACAGCATATGTCTAAAAAACAATGTGTGTACTTTAAATAAAAAATGCTTTATTACTAAAAAAAATGCTAATGATCATCTGAACCTTCAGCAATTTGTAATCTTTTTGGTGGTAGATGGTCTTGCCACGATGTTGACGGCTTCTGACTGATCAGGGTGGTGGTTGCTAAAGGTTGGAGTGGGTATGGCAATTTCTTAAAGTAAGAGAACGATGAAGTTTGTTGCATCAATTGACTCTTCTATTCACAAAAGACTTCTCTGTAGCCTGCAATGCTGTTTGATAGTATTTTACCCACAGAAATTCTTTCAAAATTGAAGTCAGTTCTCTCAAACCTTGCAGTCGCTTTATCAATATATGTCATATTCTAAATTCTTGCCATTTCAACAATGTTCACATCATCTTTGCAAGGAGTAGATTCCATCTCAAGAATCCACTGTCTTTTGCTCATCCATAAGAAATAACTCCTCAGCCGGGCGCGGTGGCTCAGGCCTGTAATCCTAGCACTCTGGGAGGCTGAGGCGGGTGGATCCTTTGAGCTCAGGAGTTCGAAACCAGCCTGAGCAAGAGCGAGACCCCGTCTCTACTATAAATAGAAAGAAATTAATTGGCCAACTAATATATATATAGAAAAAATTAGCCGAGGATGGTGGTGCATGCCTGTAGTCCCAGCTACTTGGGAGGCTGAGGCAGGAGGATTGCTTGAGCTCAGGATTTTGAGGTTGCTGTGAGCCAGGCTGACGCCACGGCACTCACTCTAGCCTGGGCAACAAAGTGAGACTCTGTCTCAAAAAAAAAAAAAAAAAAGAAATAACTCCTCATCTGCTCAATTTTGATCATGAGATTACAGTAATTCAGTCACATCTTCAGGTTCCACTTCTATTTCTCTTGCTATTTCTACCACCTCTGCAGTTCCTTCCTCCACTGAAGTCTTGAATTCCTCAAAGTCATACATGACGGCTGGAATCAACTTTTTCCAAACTTCTGTTAATGTTGATATTTTGACCTCCTTTCATGAATTACGAATGTCCTTAATGGCATCTAGACTGGTGAATACTTTCCAGAAGTTTTCAATTTACCCAGATCCAAGTCAGCAGAATCACTATTTATGGCTGCTACAGTCTTAAAAAATGTATTTCTTAAATAATAAGACTTAAGAGTTAAAATTATTCCACGATCCATGAGCTACAGAATGGGTGTTGTGTTAGCAGGCATGAATGAAAACAACATTCATCTCCCGGTACATCTTCATCAGAGCTCTTGGGTGATCAGATGCATTGTCAATGAGTAGTAATATTTTGAAAGGAATCTTTTTATTTCTAAGCAGCAGATCTTAACAGTGGGCTTACAATATTCAGTAAACCATGCCATAAACAGATGTGCTGTCATAAAGGCTTTATTGTTCCATTTATAGAGCACAGACAGAGTAGATTTCACATATTTCTTAAGGGCCCTAAGGTGTTCAGAATGCTAAATGAGCACTGGCTTCAACTTAAAGTCACCAGCTGTGTTAGTCCTTAACTAGAGAGTCAGCTTGTCTTTTGAAGCTTTGAAGCCAGGCATTGACTTCTCTCTAGCTATGAACATCCTAGATGGCATCTTCTTCTGTTTTGTCTACATTGAAAATCTGTTGTTTGGTGTAGCCACCTTCATCAGTGATCTTAGCTAGATCTTCTGGATAACTTGCTGCAGCTTCTGCATTAGCACTTGCTGCTTCTCCGTGAACTTTTTTTATGTTATGCATGTGGCTTCTTTCCTTAAACATCATCAGCCAACTTCTGCTCGCTTCAAACTTTTCTTCTGCAGCTTCCTCACCTCTCCCAACCTTCACAGAATTGAAGAAATTTAGGGCCTTTCTCTGGATCAGGCTTTAGTTTAAGGAAATGTCATGGTTGGCTTGATCTTCTATGCAGACCACTAAAACTCTATCCCTATCAGCAATAAGGCTGTTTGGCTTCCTTATCATTTACGTGTTCGTTGGAGTAGTAATTTTAATTTCCTTCAAGAACTTCAAGAACTTTTCCTTTGCTTTCACAACTTAACTGTTTGGCAGCAGAGCCCTAGCTTTCAGCCTGTCTCAGCTTTTGACATGCCTTCCTTGCTAAGCTTAACCATTTCTAGCTTTTGATTTAAAGTGAGAGACATACGATTCTTCCTTTCACTTGAGCACTTATAGGCCATTGTAGAGTTATTAATTGTTCTAATTTCAATATTGCTGTGTCTCAGGGAATAGGGAGGATTAAGGAAAAGAGAAAGAGACAGTGGAACGACTGGTTGGTGGAGCAGAGCACACACGTTTATCCATTGGGCTGGCCGTCTTATATGGGGGTGGTTTGTGGCACCATAAAACAATTACAATAGTAACACCAAAGATCACTGGTCACAGATCATCATGGCAGATATAACAGGTATGGTAATACTGAAAAAGGTTGAAATATTGCAAGAATTGCCAAAATGTGACACACACAGACAGGAAGTGAGCACACAATGTTGGAAAAATGGCACCAATAAACTTGCTGAATGTGGGGTTACCACAAACCTTCAATTTCTAAAAAATGCAACATCTGCAAAGCGCAATAAAGCAAAGTGCAATAACAGAAGGTATGCCTGTATACTTGGAGTATGTGTGTAGGTTATAAGCAAATAATAAGCCATTTTATGTAAGGCTTGAGCATTAGAGGATTTTAGAATTTGGAGGATATAGTGCCTATATGAATATTAACACTCCCCAGTGGGCTATAGGTCAGCACCCTATAATCAAACAAAATATTTCTGTCTCAAAATGTAAGAATACTCTCACCAAGAATACTTTCTCAACACCACAAACAGCCTCATGTCATTTCATGTCAAATTTTGATGCCAAGTGAGTTTTTGTGTCACCTTACAAAAATAAGTTTTCATTTTCAGAGCTTTTGGATTTCAGAAGAGTAGATAAGTGTTTGTGGGAAGTATTTGAGATAACTCCTGCTAGGTTTTTAGCTTAAGCAACTAGGTGGATGGTTATGGTATGAAATGGCCTAGGAAATCATTTTAGGGAGAAGGTAATTTATTGGCATGTTGCTTTGGAGGCAACTAATTATACAGGTGGAATGTAAGAGAACCAGGAACTCAAAAGGGTGAGCAGGGGTGGAAGAAATTATATTTTGGAAGTGATTCTCTAAGCAGGCTGTCAGGCACTGAAGCAAACTGCACTCCTGAGCCCTATGGAGAGGAGAGGCGGAGGGGAGGTGCTGGGGTGGGGGACACTGTGTGCCTTTGGCTTAGAAGGTCCAGCCAAAGCTGGGTCACAGTTTCATTCACCATGGCAGACTCTTTATGCCCTGTCCTTCTGCTGCCTGCCAAAACACAGCCTCTCAAGTTCCAGAGCTATCAGTCTGCAGAATCTTTTAACTTAGGTAAACTTCAGCTCTCCCTGGAATCACACATCTGGTAGTGTGCCAAGTGTCTATAACCCTCCACGAGATTCAGAGACTCATCCTCCTTGAACCTGGAGTGGGGTCATTCTCTGGATCCTGTTCCCCATTTGGTACCTCTGAGCAGGAAACTGTCCTGGGCAGGAGTCTGTCTGAGCTCAATTATCCTAAAATGCATCATCTTTTTTTTTTTTTGCTTTGGTGCCATTTTTTTTAACCCTTTAAATTTTATAGTTGGAGAGGTAGCATTGGTGTCATGTATTACTCAGAGGTATGTTCTGTAACTACATCCTCTATGTCCAGCCCAGCACACTCTACCAGGGAGATAGTAACACAAAAACAGAGTGCCAAGACAGAACATGAGTGACAAACATGTATGTAAATAGAAGATGGTGAAAATGAGAACCAAGGGAAAAAATTTAAAAGAATCAAACATAGAAGATAACAGGGTAGTTTTCAGGAAAAGAAGGAATGGCTATATGGTATTGCTTTCTTAAAAAAAGTACACACACACACACACACACACGTATATATAGCTCTCCTTGAAAGGAGAACTAACCCTTATCCCTTTGTACTCGCTTGCTTTTTTCTCATTATCCACTCGACATTATCCACACTCGACATCCGAGTGCAAAGGGTTAAGAATCACCTTTTCTTTGGGAGTGTGATGAACTACTCTAATGAACTACCACTGCATCTAGTATCTTAGCTGAGCACTTCTCAAAGTGTTGCCCTCAGCCCCTGAGAAATCTCTGAGACCTTTTCAGGGGGTCTACAAGGGCAAAACTATTTTCATAATTATACTAAAATATTTGCCTTTTTCACTGTGTTGACATTTGCACTGATGGCGCAAAAAGCAAGGTTGTGTAGCATAAACCAAGGCAGTGGTTTTAAACTATACTACTCCTCAATGTCGCACACTTGCAGTAAAAGAAAAAAATGCCAGGGGCAGGCACGATGGCTCACACCTGTAATCCTGGCACTCTGGCAGGCTGAGGTGGGAGGATCGCTCAAGGTCAGGAGTTCAAAACCAGTCTGAGCAAGAGTGAGACCCCCGTCTCTACTAAAAATAGAAAGACATTAGCTGGACAACTAAAAATATATAGAAAAATTTAGCCAGGCATGGTGGCGCATGCCTGTAGTCCCAGCTACTCCGGAGGCTGAGACAGAAGGATCGCTTGAGCCCAGGAGTTGGAGGTTGCTGTGAGCTAGGCTAATGCCACAGCACTCTAGCCCTGGCAACAGAGTGAGACTGTCTCAAAAAAAAAAAAAAAGAAAGAAAGAAAGAAAGAAAGAAAGAAAGAAAGAAAGAAAGAAAGAAAGAAAGAAAGAAAGAAAGAAAGAAAGAATGCCATGTTCACTTTAAAATATCTTTGACAAAGCAGCAAAATAAGACCAATTTTATTAAGTCTCCACTCTTGAGAACAGTTGTTTAATATTCTATATGAAAAAATGGTAAATGCATTTAAAGCAATTCTGCCATATACCCAAGTACAACAACTTTTTTTAAAGAAAAAAACAGTTGGGTGATTTTTTGAGCTGTACATCAACTTTGTCACTTTTTTCATGGAACACCATTTTTACTTGAAAGAGTGACAGACAAATTGTAGTTATGCAGACTTGGATATTTAAAAATATTTTCTTGAAAATGAAGAGAGTGAGCCTGTTATTCCATGAAAAATCATGGGCAGTATTTGTTGCCAATATTAAAATTTGAGCTTCTAAACAACAGTCAGGATTTTGGAAAATTTTAGCTGCCATCATAAGCTCAAGAACTTTCCAAATTCTTAAAGACTTTTCTGATAGAATTGGCAGGATATTAATGAGTGTGATTTTTTGATATTGGATAATAAAAGGTGGCAACATTTGGAAAATCTAAATAGCTCAGGGAACTAATAGTATCTAGAAGACCAATGTCATTTTTATATTGCAAAATCATGCATGAGTAAAAAATCCATTCAAAAGGTATTATGAAAAGTTCATTGTTAATGGTTTCAGATTCCACATTGCAACTAATCTTTGAGAGACTTCCACTTTTTGAGCTTTGGTATAATATCAAAGAATATCCAGTTACCTGAAAAGGCCATTAAAGATACTTCTGCCATACAAAAGATGAGGGATTGCCAGGAGTTAGGGAGGTGGGGAGAGAGAAAGGGAGGGCAGTGCTACAGGTATAAAAGGGTAGCATGCAAGATCTGGATGGTGGAACTGTTCTGTATCTGGCCTGTGTAGGTGGTTCCGTGAATCTACACATGTGATAAAAATCACACAGAAGTAAACACACACACACACAGATACACACACACACATGCACACACACACACAAATGAATGAATGTAGAACTGGTGAAATCTGAATAAAGTAACTGGATTTTATCAATGTTGATTTCCTGGTTGTGATATTGTACTATAATTATGCAAGATATTACCATTAGGGAAAATTGGGTGAAGGGTTTGCATACTCTCTCTGTATTATTCTTACAATGACATGTAAATCTACAATGATCTACAAAAGAAAAGTTAAAAAAAATACTGTGCCTTTTCCAAATACATATCTATGTGAGGCCGGAATTTCTCCATATACTTCAGCCGGGACAACATATTGCAACAAATTGAATGCAGAAGCATATGAGAGAACGTAGCTGTCTTCTGTTAAGTGAGATGGAAGAGACTTACAAAAATATGAAACAATGCCAGTCAACTTACCTATATGTTTTGGTTTTGGAAAAAAATATTTCTCATAAAAATATATTAAATTTTTGAAAATAAAAGCTATAAAGAAACATTTTACTCATTTCTCCATTTTAATTTCCATTACAGAAATTACCAATAGTTATAAAGCACATACACAAAAACCCTTTGAGGTTTTCAATAATTTTTGAAGCATATAAAGGGGTCCTGAGATCAAAAAATTTTAGAATTGTCCTAGGAAGAGGAGTCAACTCTCCTAATAAACCACTTATTTAAATGAGGAAGCATAAGATCCTTGACCCAGTGCCTTGTGATACTGCTGGCCAGTACAGACATTTAAACAAAATGTTACCAAAGACAAATGAGTCTACAAAATGGAATCAAACCCCTGCAGTAACATACAGCACCTGGCTTTCTCTATGGACTTCCACTCAGACCTGAGGACAATAGGCTGAGAGAGTGATTTTCCCTTCCTCTTGTACCTGCTTTTTACTTCAGTTTCCTGTCTGAAAGGACCCTCAGTAGTTAATAGAAAAATTCATCCCTTTCATAGAAAGTCTAATCTGCCCACAGAGGCAACCACGACCCTAGAGGGGAAGAAGAAAAAAAAAATTGACTGGGTGTGGTGGCTCGTGCCTGTAATCCTAGCACTTTGGGAGGCCAAGTTGGGAGGATTGCTTGAGGCCAGAAGTTTGAGACCCCAACTCTGCAAAAAATAGAAAACTTAGCTGGGTGAGGTGGCACACACCTGTAGTCCCAGTTACTCAGGAGGCTGAGGCAGGAGGATCCCTTGAGTCCAGGAATTTGAGGCTGCAGTGAGCTATGAGGACACTACTGCAATGTAGCCTGGGTGACAGAGTGAGACCCTACCTCAAAAAATAAAAATAAAACAAATTTATAAAAAGGGAGGAAAAAGTTGTCACTGGAATTGTGAAGAGAAGACCTCTGATATTTAAAAATTCAGCCTCGGCAGTGTAGTTTATAATGAAAAAAAATGAGGGATGAGGAAATGGAGATGGTGGAAATTAATCTAGAGCTGCCCTTGCCATGAAGAGTCTTACAGAGTCAAGCCTGACACAGGTGTGAGGAAATAGCAATCTGAGAGAGGGACGAGTTTTGTGGAATGTGTGGAGCTATGGAGCAGTTGAAAGACTGGGCATCAGTGAGGAGGGGTGTGTAGGGTGACCGGGTTTCTGGACACAGGACACTCAGTGCTAAAGTCTCGGATGGCTGGTCACCATCCGAGTATGAGAGAGTCTAACAGATGGACGGAACTTCAGTGGGGTCTTTCAGGGTGAGTAGGGGTGGATGAGTGGATAAGGACAAGAGCATGAGGAGACAGAAGAAAGCATGAATACACACAGAACAATGGTTATGGTGTTGAGCAGCCATTGAGACCTCTCAGCTACGGGAAGGGATATTTTCTTGAGAAGAGCTGAGAAAAGTAACAAAGGAAAGATTTTTTAAAAATCTTAAAAATGGGCTGGGATGTCTGGATAGAAGGAGAGATGGAAACCCCTGGAGAGGTGAGAAGGAAGGGTGAAGAAAAATATTCTGTCAAGAACTATGTATGAATTGTTTAACAAATGGAAAAATCTTTGGGATAAAAAAAAGTTTCTGCCAATTTTAAGTTATTTTTCCCCCAAACCTTTATATTTCTAGGAGTAAAACATAGAATTCTATGACAATTATGAACAGTTCAATGGGATTGCCCACATCAGGTCCTGTGCCAAACTTTTTAAGACAAAAAGCATTTGGATTGGTACCCTGAACCTTTGGAAATGGCATCTGCCATTATTTATCTTGGATCACATTTGGGGGATGGGGCGTGTGGGTATGTGTGTGATGTTTAACTTGCGTGGTATCATTTGGTATAACCCATCATCAACTGCTAAGCGAGGAAAGGGCTTATAAGACTGTGATTAACAGACATGGATTCCAATCCTGGCTTTGTCACTGTTACATGACATCTAGTCTTTGTTCTTCATTTGTCTCTTTTATAAATGCTGGAACAATAGTATTTGCCCTGTCTTGAGGATTCATTCAGCTGATGCATTAAAGCATTTAACTAGTGCTAATACATATTAGCTCTTATTATTTTAATATTAATTATTTATGGAGAACCCATTAGAATAGAAGGCATATCTCTTATTTCTCCCTCTATTTTTTTATTTGCTTGCATTTGGTATATTTTCCTATACCAAAGGCCAATTTCGTTCTGCCAACAAAAATGTAAAATATTCCACAGGATGTTCATAAACAAAAGTTGCAATGGTAACTTCCAAGGCTTTGGGGATATATCACATCTAAAACCACAAAGCTTTTTGAGCAAACCAAATTATACATAGATGAGACTAATTATACATTTTATCCTGTTGTTATTTAGTGAACATGAACAATGCCACAGTAAAACCACGTAATAAATCTATTTACTAGGTTTGTAACAGAGCTAGGACAGAATACACAGAAAGAATAGGTCCATCACTCAACACATATTTTCATAAATGTCAGGCACTAATCTAGGTACTTGGGATACAAAGGTAAACAAAACAGTGTTCCCTTGGAGCAGTGTTACCATGGAGCTCATATTTTACCAGGAATAGATGAGAAATAGACACTATAAGTAAATTATTATAGTATATAAGAATTGGATAACTCTTATATAAAAATAAAAAGGAGTGTAAGAAAAGATGGGTGAGGAACAGGGAGTGGGGATGTGATACTCAACAGAGAGGACAGGGTAGCCTCACTGAGAAGGTGAGATGTGAGCAAAGACTCAAGGGACCTAAGGGATTTGGACAAGCCATTATCTGAAGATAGATTAAGTGAGTTTTGACTTTCACATTCTCTGAAGGCCCAATTCATTACTTCAGTATTATAGTTGAGTAACTATCAGTAAATGAGGTCTGAGTAAAAAATAGCAGGAAGTTCTTTTTGAATGTCTTGTGAGATTGTAAATTAGCCTTTTCCCCTGGAATCTGGTTCTCTGGCTTCATTTTCATGCATTTAAAGATGTGGGATTAAATAATAATAATAATGATGATAACAGTGATGATGATACAGCAACAATAAGTGAACATTTATAGGCATCTATTGTTAGATGTCAAAGTTTTGAATTCAGTCTGTGTGTCAGGTTACTTTTTATGCTAAGAGTTTCATCTGGCTTTCAGCTTTAGACAGCGTAATCGTGATTTTTTAGAATTTCTGTAACTTTAATCACTGGACAAGACTGGAGCCCTGCCTGTCCATGCTTAAAGTTACAGATTATAGCCTAGGCTGCTAAAATGGACAATGAACTATTTCATTGAATAATGCAACAATGTAAAAACCTGAGTGGTTCCAGAAAGCCCAGGTCTTTTGTAAACCCTTGACGAAATCCCTTCTGAAGTAAAACTATCAAGCGCATAACCTTGGACCTGAGATAGAAGGCTGCCATTCCACTCTGAGTTGCCATTTTTGTACATTTGTCTGATCAAAATAGGTTTTATTTTACTTACAATTTACTGGACTCTTTTCAAACATGATGACTAATTCTTCACAACCTGCTAGAAATATTAAACAGAGGACACAGAACACAAAGATGATTTTTTTTTTTTAAAAAGAGCTAGTCATCCTAAGATTATAACAAATTAACCACAGAGAGATGGGTTTATACTTGCTTTGTTTGTTTTTTATGGGCCAACAGCTTGCTATGTTACCTGTTTTTGTGAGTTGATTTTTTTTACTCTGTAAAAATTTATTCTGTAGTGTCTTTTATTTTATTCATTCTATGAAAATGATGGTTTTCTGGGCATCAGATCTATTTTTGGGAGGTGTAGCTTTCTTAAAGTGGACTGGGACATTCAATAAAAGTCAAATCACTGACCTTTTTTAGAAACCTTGAGCTTTTGCTTCAATTCTCCATTTTTTTCATCCATATATATAATTAGAGGAATACTCCCTTAAGAATACTGTATGATGAATACAGTGAAAATTAATGAGATGATAAAATTAAACAGCTCTGTTGAAATTCTTAGAAGAGAAATACTAAATAAAGCCAAGCATTTTTTTTTCTAATTATTGCATAAAGCATATGTTAATTCAGCACTGATCTGTGTAGTGCAGGTTTCTTTCATGAAGTAATCTCTTTTTTCTTTTTTTAAATCTCAGTCCTTTTACTGCCTCCTGAAATAAATTTCTTCAGAACTCTAAATTAACTGACCTTTTTTTTTTTTTTTTTTCCTTTTTGAGACATAGTCTCCCTCTGTCACCCTGGGTAGAGTTCAGTGTTGTCATCATAGCTCACTACAGCCTCCAACTCCTGGGTTCAAACCATCCTCCTACCTCAGCCTCCCAAGTAGCTGGGACTACAGGAACACACCACCACACCTGGCTACTTTTTTCTATTTTTAGTAGAGACAGGGTCAAGGTCTTGCTCAGGCTAGTCTCAAACTCCTGACCTCAGGCGATCCTCTTGCCTCGGCCTCCCAGAGTGCTAGGATTTCAGACGTGAGCCACTGCACCCGGCCACTGATATCTTCTTATACATAAATGTGGAAATACAACGTGTAACTGCTCTGTATTAACCCATTCCCATTACTGCCTTCTCTCGCCCCAGTGTTTTTATTCTCTGTAAGAATTTTCAGGGCCCAATAAAATTTTCATTTTATTCTTTGTAAGAATTTTAGTGTCTTCATTATGATACAGCCTTTCTGACTTTCTAGATGTTACTGTTACCATATGGGCTTGTTTTTATTATCCTAGAGATGGATGTGAAGCACTTTGAAAACTATAACGTGCCATATAAATGTGAGAGATTGTTTGTGGTTGCTGCTTAATAACAGGGTTATCTGAAGTCTTCCTGATCCTTTACAATGTCACTTGATAAAGTCGAGGGTTCAATGAGGGAAAGCTTCTAGTAACTATTTCTTTTGGGAGTATTTTCTTACCAGACAATTCTCTTGGGCAAATGGGTTTTCTATAATAACAGCAAGAATATCTTTAAAAAAAAAAACCTCAGGCTAACTCTTAAAGGTTTGAAATTAAACATCTTGAAAAAAATATTGACAAATCATGGCATTATTCAACAGGTAGGTTTTGAGCCCCAGCTTCCATTTATACAGAATATTGATTCTTCTTAATATTAACTTTGGTGCTTAAAACCTCATTTTTCCTACTTAGATTGATTTTTAACCCTGATTTCTAAACTGAAGTTAATTTTTTTTTTTTTGGCTGTTTTTAATTCTCTTGACTACTTGCCTCCAACTTATAATGTTTTCCATGTAGAAAGAACCTAGAAAACTTTCTCTGTGTCTGTTCTAATTTATTTTTTGCATACATGAAATAAAATACATATTTTTGAAAGGCCATAGGTACAATAGGATCATTTGAAAAGTTAAATTTCTCCCCAATACTCTCCATCCATTCCCAAGCCATTCATTTCCTTGCTTAAGAGTTTAATTTGTATTTCTCCAGTGATAGAGAAATCTAGAGATATATGTATGCAAATATACATTTATTTATATATCTATTTTATACCTTCCTATTTTCACTTAATGAATCTTGAGGATCATTACATAGAAGAGCATTTATAGTTGCCTCATTCTCTTTAACTGTTCCATCGTACTCACTGTACATGGCACCATCATTTATTTAATGACTTCCTGGAAATTTAGAGTGCTTCCAATTTTCTATCATCACACACAGTGCTACAGTGAATATCTTCATACATTTGCCATTGGCACAAGTGCCTGCAAGTAGGATGAATTCCTAGGAGTGGAATTACTGAGTTAAAGGGCATGTGCATCTATAATTTTGATAGATGTGGCTGAAAGGACCTCCATAGGAGTTGTAGTCTATACACTGCCAGGACCCTCCTCAGCACACTGTGAAGTGGAACGTTTGCTTTTTTGCCAATCCGATAGTGACATCTGGTCTCTCATAGTTTTAATCTGCATTGCTTATTGTGAGTGACATTACACACTTTTTCATAAGTTTGAGTCACTTGAATTCCTTTTTCTGTGAACTATCTGTTCTTTTCCTTTGTTTATTTTTCTTTGGCCTTTCTTATTGATGTTTAGGATGTCTGTGCATGTTAAATAACTTATCTACATGTCTTGTATATGAGGTACACCTATTCTTCCTGGTTTGTCTAGATTTTTTTCTTTGCCTGCCTGCCTGCCTTCCTTCCTTCCTTCCTTCCTTCCTTCCTTCCTTCCTTCCTTCCTTCCTTCCTTCCTTCCTTCCTTCCTTCCTTTTCTTGGTTTATTTGGTTTGTCTGTTTGTTTTCTGGAGAGGGTATCTTGCTCTGTCACCCAGGCTGCTGGAGTGCAGTGGCATGAGCTTAGCTCACTGAAGCCTTGAACTCCTTGGCTCAAGCCATCCTCCCACCTCAGCCTCCTACAGTATCTGGGACTACAGGTGCAAACCATCCTGCCTGGCCTGCCCTCCCTTCCTTCCTTCCTTCCTTCCTTCCTTCCTTCCTTCCTTCCTTCCTTCCTTCCTTCCTTCCTTCCTTCCTTCCTTCCCTCCCTCCCTCCCTCCCTCCTTTATTCCCTCCCTCCCTTCTTTCCTTCCTTCCTTCCTTCCTTCCTTCCTTCCTTCCTTCCTTCCTTCCTTCCTTCCTTCCTTCCTTCCTTCCTTCCCTTCTGTCCTCTCTCTCCCTTTCTCTCTCACTTCTATATAGTTGAAACTTTTCCTTTATGCCTTCCAGGTCATCGTAGAAATCATCTTCCCCAATTATTGAAAACGATTTTCCATACGTTTTCTTCTACCCACCTCCGTGTCCAGGCTCTCTGTTCTGTCTCACTGACAAGTCTGTCTGCGCATGCCCCAGTGCCACAGTTATTATGGTATCTGCTAGGACTAATTCTCTTCACTAATATTTGCTTCCCCAGATTTCCTGGCAATTTCTTTTTGCTTATTTTTACATACTGAACACACACTAAACTCCTGTGTGCAAGTAGCATCTAGATTAAAGGACAGAACATCACCAGAATCCCAGAAATGCATGTTTCCTTCCATTTGCCATCCTGATACAATTAGATTTGTCTGTTTTCCCATTTTATATAAATGGGCCCATGTACTCTTTTAAGTTTATTGAGCTCAACATTTTATTTCTAAGATTCATCTGTGCTGTGGTATATAATTTTAGTCTGTTCTTTTGGGTTTTTAAAATTGGCATAATGTTAGAGTTACAAATTAGTTTAGCAAAAATTAATATATTTATAACACTGAATCTTCCCCACTCACCACTGTCTATAACTTTCCACATCTTTAGGTCTTTTTTTTCCCCCTTCAGTAGCATTTTAAGGCTTTCTCTATTTCAATATTTTCTCTAACTCATTGACCAATGGCCTAGAATAATATAAATAACAGTCTTGCTAACGGGCACCCAAAATTTCCCTATTTTAATGGGCATCCTTCGGTGTTGAATCATCTTTGTACTCTAGGAATGAACTCCCCTTGGATTTTTATGTGTTGCTGCATTCTGTCCCTAATATTTAATTTGAATTTTTACATCAACATTTAGCTTTGTAATCAAGTATAATTATGGATTTGTATAGGATTTTTGGAATGCATGTTATGCTACCTTTATATAAAGAATTTTTTAGAAGCATGTTTCTTCTTTTTGTGTATTCTGAAATAGCTTAAATGACATTGGAATTACCTGTCTCACAAAAGTTTATTCAGAAATCTGCTGAGAAACAGCTTGGGCTTGGTAATTCTTTAATGTGTAGCTTTGTGTTAATATTCTCTATTTCTTCTATGGGTCATTGTTTTCTTTAGATTTTTAATATTTGCTGGGGTGTGATTTGATGATCTATATTTTCCTAGATACTTCCCCATTTCACCAAAGTTCCACATTATTTACACACTCAGGAGCAAAATATTCTCTTATGATTCTCTCCATTTCTTCTTTTTCTATTGATTTCCTCTTTCTTATTTCTTTTATGTCTATTTGTGCTTTACTTTTTGTTTCGGCTTGTGTTAGCTATTAATGTATCTGTTTTCTTATCTGCCCAATCCTCCCAACCAGCTTTTGTAATTATTTCATAGTTCTATTTGTTTTTCCATTTTCTAATGAATTGATTTCTGCATTATAGTCATTAATACATCCCATTTGCTTTCCTTGGGTCGGTTGTTGTTGTTTTTCTTATTTCTTGATTTCAATGTCTAATTTGTTATTTTCATTGTTTCTTGTATTAATTAGGGTAGGCTAAGCTGCAGTCAAAAATGGATCCCTGAAATTTTGGTGACAATGCAATAAAAATTAACTTATTTCTATTATAATTTGTTTCCATTTAAGAAGCAGATATTTAGACTGGAGATTCAGTTTCTCCATGATGAGGCCATTTAAGACCTGCTATTCTGCTTTGAACCAATTTATGATTTTTTTTCTTCTTATTATAATTTGCTAAATGGAGCCAGGAACAGGCAACATGCACAAACATTCTTTTTTTTTTTCAATTTGTTCCTCTAGAGCCACAGGCTCAGTAGCTGTTGACAGGTCCTCCAAGTTCCTGATGATTACAAAAATATTTTTTATCTTGGGTCCCCATCTTTCCAGCCTGCAATGCTTCCTTGTTGCCCACTTGCTAAATAACTGCCCAGCCAATGTCCGCTCTTTTAGGTTTTATTATATCTGTACCTGTTTCAAGGTAACAGCTTCTGTGTTAGTTGCAGTACACTATATTGTGATAACGAACAGATCCCTAAAGTTTAGTTACTTAGAATAAAAGAGAATTTATCCTGCTTATTAGAAAACTTGGGTAGGAGTTCAAGTCAGCCATGTGGTGTCCTTGTCACAGTCAGTGACCCAAGCTGATTACATCTTATGGCTCCATGCTACGTACGGTTTGGACATTGTTCATTCCCTCTCCCTCCAGATCTCCTGCTGAAATTTGATCCCCAGTGTTGGAGGTGGGGCCTGGTGGGAGGTGTTTGGTCATGGGGCCAGATCCCTCATGAATGGCTTGGTGCCATCCTCATGGTTATGAGTGAGTTTTTTCTCTGTTAGTTCCCATGAGAGCTGACTGTTAAAAAGAGCCTGGCTTGCTCCCCTTGCCTCCCCTCTCATGATGTGACCGCTGGCATACGCCAGCTTCCCTTCCCCTTCCACTGTGAGCGGAAGCAGCCGGAAGCCCTCACCAGATGCCCAGCCAGCGCCATGCTTCTTACAACCTGCAGGAACCCTGAGCCAAATAAACCTCTTTTCTTTATAAATTACCCAGCCTCAGGCGTTCCTTTTCAGCAATACAGACTAAGACACACCACACGGCTTTACTGTCACGTGTACAGAAGGACCTGGAAGGACACCCAGGTAGTTAGTGCAAGTGCCAGCCATGGAGTGACTCTCATGTCTTCCACTAGTACTACAGAACTCAGTCGCGTGGCCACAACTACCCAAAAGACATTCCGGGAAACGTAGTCTATGGTTATTCTTCATAGAAAACGGGACGATGGCTTTTGGAAGACAACTAGTGGTCTCCTCTACACGTTTATAGTGACATAATTATTTGGGCCTGTACATTTTCCTTTGAGCACTATTGTTTTTTCATGTATCTCATTGGTTCTGATATACCATGTTTTGTTATTTCCTAGGTTTCCCATTATTTTGATCTTTATCTCTCTTTTTTTTTTGAACCAACAGGTTTTGAAGAGAGAATTTTTTAAAAGTCTGCATGACAGAATCCTAGTTGAGTGTTTGGCCTCTACATTTATTCAATTATGATTCGAAATTACTGTTTATATTGTTTCTCCTCTTGAAAGCTTATTGAGATTTTCTTGTATGAATAGATGATCAGATTTTGTGAGTGCACTGAGAATGTTTGAAATGATGGTATATGCTATATAAATGGGGTATTCATATCAACTATGTTATTTAATATTTATTTTTAACCTTATTATTTATTTGATCTGCAGAAGAGAATTGAACCCCTCTTTTGGATTCCCCTTATTTATTCCAATTTATTAATTGATAAATGTTGATGTTCTTTTCTTCTGAGTATAGGTATTCATTCCTTCAAAATTTGTATTGTGAATTGCTTCCTTTATTAGTTTATTTATGTCAGTTAATGGTTTTATTTCAACAGTTTTATCCGATAACAAGATTTTAGACTCCCTTCTCCCCCACCCACATTTTCCTCCATTTGCCTGGTGTGCTTTTGTCTATCCTATTATTTTCAACTTTTCTGAGACCCTCTTTCATAGGTGTGCCTCCCATAAATAGCAAATGCTTGGATTTTGCTTTATGATCCACTCTAAGTCCTTCTGTCCTTTAATAGGTAAGATAAAGACATTTAAACTTACAGTTATTACCGATATATTTGGTCCCAATTTTACACCATATTTTCTATTTTACTTGTTTCTTTTACATTTTAAAATCTTTTACTACGTGATCTGTGTTTTTTTTACTTTGTTTTATGTAGCTCCTGATAATTTGGAGGGATTATAGATTTTGGTTGTAGAGCTACTTTCTTAATTTTAGGATTTTAATTTAATCTTTTCTTTATATGTTCCCTTTTGATTCCTTACTATGAACGGGGTTAAAAATAGTTTATTTTTAATTCTTTTTCTTTTCATCTCCCATTCTACCACTCGGTTTTACCTAATAAGTTTGTTTTTCTTAAGATTCACTTTTATACCTTTACATATATTTATATATCCATTACTTACTGTGCCAGGATTAAATATCTTTGGACCTCTTACCTTCTCTTTGCTTTCTCTTGACAATTTTAGTTAGTTATATCATTCCTTCCTTTATGGAGTTGGTGTCATTTGCATTCTGTTCTAATCGTAAGCCATAAATTTGTTTTAGTCTTATTCATACCAAGTGGACTTCATGCTTAACTTCAGTCTTTTTGCCATAATTTCCCAACTCATTTCTTGGTTGACTGATGTTCCTTCTTTAGTAATCTTTTCCAAGATGACTCACGTAAATGTTGTTTTTCCCTAAAACGACTTAAATGACTGTTTGGCTTAAAGATAACATAGTAGTTTAGACGTAGCTCTGCAGCATGGGCTCTGCAGCCGGTTTCTGCTAGGGTTTGAAACTAGCCAGTCCCCCTGGGCACACAGGCAATCTACTTAAGCCCTGTGTGTCTATTTCCTCATTTGTAAAACGGAGGTAATTACAGCTGCCTCACAGTGGTTTTGTGGACTAAAAGAGGTAATAGACATAAAATGTTTATAATGGTGCCTCCCACCCAGAGATTATTCAATGGAAGCCATTACTATCTCCTATAAAATTCTCAAATACACCATAATAGTAGCAAAAAATGTACATTGATTGTTTCAGAAGATTTTGTAACTATAATCACATCAACTTCTCATGTTATAAAATTTTGAAGAAAATTCTGAGGTTGATAAAATATTTTTCTTTTATAGTTTATAAAACTATAAAAACAGTTTCATAGTTGACTTTTTTTTTAATTGGGTTATCCAACAGATTCTGTCTTTATCTCCAAATTTTGATAACTTTACCAGAATCTATCTCTTTTTTTAAATCACTGTTTTATTTTAAGGTAGAACACTCATATAAAAAACGCACAACACACACACATACATACACAGATTAATGAATTATTATAAAACAAATACCCTTGTAATCATAACCCAGGTAAAGATACAGAATATTTTTGTATTCTAGAAGTTCTGCTAGTGCCCTTTCCAATCACAACTTTCTCAGTCTAAATTGCCTCTTCCAGAACTGGAAACATGCCAAGGAAAGAACAAACCTCAAAATCTAAACTGAATAATCTTCACTATCAGATGAAGGTGGTCAGATGTCTTCAAGTGTATATTTTGGGTTTATTTATTTATTCATTTAAAAAAACACTTCATTGAGCTATAATTCACATACCATACAATTCAGCCATTTAAAGTGTATGCTCCTTAACCCAATAAAAATGTTTCTGTGCTCTGTCAAGACCCTTTTGGACTTGCTTGGGAGTCTTACGATGCTTTCTCTGGATCGAGTCATTATGTAAATAGTAAACTTTTTAATACCCTCATTGTGTCTGTACAGTGTCATCAGTCTTGACATCCAAATCAAACTTTGAATGAGAATATGACATTTACAACATGCCTGATTAGGATACTTACAACATGTCATTGCTCAAGACTTCTATGTCCGTGTTGATCTGCCTGGTTGTTCTACCTATTACTGAAAGTGGGGATATTGATGTCTCCAACTATTACTGTTGAATTATGCATTTTTCCCTTTAATTCTGTCACTTTTTGTTTTCTTTGTGTTTTGGGTTCTATTGTTGGGTATATATACATTTATAATTATTTTACCTTCCTAATGAATTAGCCCTTTTATCATAATAAAATGCTCTTCTTTTCTTAGCAAAAACTTTTGTTTCAAAGTCCATTTTGTCTGATATTAGTATAGTCACTCCAACTTTGTTTGTGTGATATATCTTTTTCCACCCTTTTGCTTTCCACTGATTTGTATCTTTTAGTCTAAGATAATGTCTTTTCTAGCAACATAACATTCATTCATGCTTTTTAATCTATTCTGGCAATATTTTGATTTTTGTGTTTAACCCATTTGCATTTAATGCAATTAATGATAAGATAGAATTTATATCTGCTGTTTGACCTTTGTTCTTATATGCCATCTCTTTTTTGTACCTCTATTCCTCTAATACTACCTTCTATACTGCTCAGTGAATGTTTTCTAGTGTACCATTTTGATTGCTTTTTTATTTCTTTTGCTGGATTTTAAATTTTTATTTCTTAGGGATTGCCCTGGGGATTGCAATCAGCATCTGCAAACAATATATTTCATGTTAATATTAATACTATCAATTTCAATATTATACAAAAACTTGGCTCTAATGTAACTATTTCCTCCCATGGCCTTTGTGCTAGTCTTTTAATATAAATCATATCTTTATACACAGTCCTTCCACACCGTGTTGTTATTCTTACTCTATGCATTTGTTTTTTAAAACAGATATGAGAATAAAGTAGTTATATACCAAATATGTTTATACCGTTTTTATATTTACCTGTGTAGTTACCTTTACTGGTGCTCCTTATTTCTCTGGATTTGAGGTATTGTTTTGTGTCCTTTCCTTCCTGCCTAAAGGATACCTTTTTATATTTCTGTAAGGCAGGCCACTGAGTTTGGGAGGAAGGAGAATTGAGAATAACCCCTGTCACAGACCACCATTATCTCACCATTGTTCAACAGATTCTCTTGGATACATGATTTTCAGTTTGACCTTGGGCTTTGGTTAATTTCCAGAGTTCTGAAATGGCTGATTTTAGTTGCTTTGCCCATATTTTTATTGTTTTTGTGGGTGAGTGAATATACCATGGTCCTTATTCTACGATTACAGAAGTCATTACAGATGCCATAGCATCTATCTTAATGTTATTTTATGGTTTTTTGGGGTCATTTTGAGAGTGGAACATGATGGATCCTTTAGTGTTTAGGTAAGGTAAAACTCTCTTTTATTTCTGGAAAAGTTTTTTAATTATAACTCAGAATATTCCTTGGGTTTCATTATTTCTATAGTGTTCTTCAGGGACACTAATTTGTATAGAAGGTTAAGAAAAAATAACCCCCTAAAGAAATAATAATAGCCACCCACAAAACATATACACTGAGCTTTATAAGATGTGAACAAACTGTCATTTTGGGGGGATAAGCTTTCCTAAGTATTGAACTCACTGTTTAAAGTCCTTCCTTGCTTTGTAATACCAATAATGTACTGTATCTTACGCAGTATTCTAGTGCCACCTAGTGCTACAAATAAGTAAAGGCCACTCTGCTTTTTCTTTTCTTTTTTCTCTTCTGCCCTCCTCCCTTCTCCTCCGCTTTCTCCCTTTTCTCCTTCATCTTCTAATAACTGTTGTTTTCCTACCTCTGACTCGACTGTTTGGATTATAATATGTGCTTAAAAGAGCCAAAAGGTTTTATTTTTATGTTTACTCCTAGGTAGGGTAGAGCTAAGCACATTGGGGAAAATATCAAATTATTTTGGCAAAAAAGGTTAGTATATTACATATTAGGGTTTCTCTTTAGCACAGTCTGGTTACCTTTTCCATACTGCTTTATGCCTGTTGACTGAGGACTAGCCTACCTTTTGTCTGCTCCCTCCAAATTCTTCCTGTGGTGAGATCCCCATGTCAGTATCAATAATCTTTACATCACTTCCAACTCCCACACGATAGAGTGCTACCCCATGCCTGTACTCCTCTGTGCCATTCCTCATGTGTCCCATATGCTGATATCATCCTGTCTACTGTATAAGTCTACCTCCGTTAGAAATACATCACTTTATGTTTCTGACCCCTTTAAAAAGTTTTAAGGATTGACGACTTTCAATCTGATATAAGGAAAATTGAATAATACAAAGTAATCCATCCAAAGGAAGCCAAGAGAGAGTAAAGAAAAAGCATGATAAGTTGGAAATCATTTGTGAGACGATATGATTAAATTAAGAATTATGACAATAACTGTATTAAGTTTAACGGACTAAATATTCTAATTAAAAATCTAAGATTATCAGAATAAATAAAAATCAAAACTCAACTATATTCTGCTATTCTGCTCATAAGAAAAAGAACTAGAACATAAGGATATAAAAATGTTGGAAGTAAAATGATGCAAAAAGATATACCATACAAACACTGAACAAAAGAACCCTGGTGTGACTGTGTTAATAACAGACAGAACTGAATTTAAAAAAAAGAAATTATTAGAGAGACCCCACATGATTATAAAAGGTTCAATTCTTCTGGAAGAAATAAAAATTTAATTTGAATGCACTTGATATGATGTGTATATATAATGTATATATACTTATAGATATGATTTTATAATACTTGGTTTCTTAATTATAGAGAAAATACTCTAAACTCTAAATGATTTTAATTATTTGAAATTAATTGAGGTTTGATTTATGTCAAAGAATATGGTACATTGTGTAAATACTTTGCAAAACGTGTGTGTTTATTTGACAAAACTTAAAAAGATAGTTATACCCCCATCATTAACTGATAGAAAAGCAGACAAAAAAATCAATAAGGATGATGAATATTTGAATGATTAATAGATTTAATCATTGGATGTTTATAGAATACTGCACCTTTAGAGTGCAGATAAACCATTCTTTTTAAACACACACAAACATTTCCACAATTAACCATATTCTTTGCCATAAATCAAGTCTAACAATCATTCAGAGTACATTCTCTGGAATTAAATGAAGAATGATAGATTATTAGACAATGCTCATAAGTACCTACACATATGTGAAGGCAGCATACTTTTAAATAACTCATGGGTCAAAGGAATCCCAATGGAAATTAGGAATATTTTTTAAAACTGAACAATAATAAAATATATCCAATTTGAAGAATGCAACTTATGCCATATGTAGAGGAAAATGTATAGGTTTAACTATATGTATGTGATGGAGGTGAAAGCAGACAATAAACATGAAACCTTCATCTCAAGAAGTCAAGAAAAAAAGAATAAGGTCAGACACATTAGAAGAGAGAAAAGCATAAAGATAAGAAAATAAATTAACAAAATAGAAAACAAACATTTGATAGAGAAGATCAACAAAGCTGAAACTTTTTCTTTGAAAATACTAAAAATTGGCAAATCCCTGATGAGTGATCATGAAACAATGAGAAAGTACAAATTACCAATTTTAAGAAAAAAAAGGTACACATCACTGCATATCTTCCAGAGATTAAAAAAATGCAGGAGCACAGTATGAACAATTTTGTACCAATACAGTAAAATATTTAGATGAACGAATTCCTAGGACAAATGTATTTAGCAAGAAGATGAAAGAGTGAAATATTCAAATAGACTTGAAATTATTGAAGACACTGTATTCAAAATCCATCTTTACGCTTTATCTGGATTGGTTATTCTCTAAGCCTGCTACTTTGTGAGCTGTTACCCAAGGTATTCTTTTTCTTTTCTCTTTTTCTTTTCTCCAATATCTTGTTCCCTTGGTTCAATGGCTTTCTCTTCCTTAGCATGTTCACTCCTTTTGATGAAGCACATTTTCTAGTAGCTATTAGAATGGGTATACAAGAGTGTATCAGGCATTTGTGGTCCCCTCCATCACGTAGAGTTTTGAATGTTAAGCCAACCTTGAATTCCTGGGGTGAATCCTATTTGGTCATGGTATATAATCCTTTTTATTTCTTGTTGGATTCAGATAGCTAATGTTTTATTAAGGAGTGTTGCTTTTGTTAAGGAGGAATAATAAATGGTCTGTGGTTTTCTTATCATGTCTTCATCTGTTTTGATATCAGGATAATACTTGCCTTATAGAATGAGTTGGGAAGTATTTTTCCTGCTCTATATTCTGAAAGCATTTGCATGATAATCATAACCTCTGTTCATAGTCAAAATTCTCTTCTACTTTCCAAGTACTCTTCTTTAGTAATGGCCTATTATTTTCATCAATGCATTATTCCCTCAAATGTCTTGGAGAATATTAATTATAATTTTTAAGGACCTTTCTTGTGTTTTTCATGTGTTCTATTTTAGTGGGAGCCATTCTCTTAGAGTGCTTAGCTTTCGAACTTTTAATTCTTTTAACAATTTTCAAGTTTTGATTTTTTGCTTGTACTTATAAATGAAGGTCTCTAGATATATGGAGATTCATAGCTAGCATACATCTGTGAGAAATTTTATAAATCACTATTTCATTTCTCTAGCAGGTATGACTTCTCCCACTTTCTCAGACTCAGAGCTCTCTGGGTACAAAGGTTATTTCACCCAGAATAAAGTTAGTGAGAAACAATGGGCTATTCGGTCCAGCTATTTCATGGGTGCCCCTGGGCTAAGAGCAGACTGGCAGATGGGGACTCTCTTTTGAGCAACATAGATCCTTGAGCAGCAAAATTACCTCTTTTCTCATCTCAGTGGGCAGGACACATAAAGGTACAGGCTGGAGTGGATACTTGTATCAGCTGTTTCTTGTCCAAGACTCTTGACTACTTCATTTGCTCATTAGGGTCTGCTCTTTGACATGGCCATATCTTCATCCTCTGCTGCAATAGTCATAAGAGGTCTGTCCGTGTCAATTTGGAGTTGCAGTTGACAGGGGAAAGTAGTGAAGGAGGCCTTGGGAGGCTAAGCACATGCAGTGATTTTACTGCATTGAAGAGCTCTTTTAATCCATCCCAACCCCACTGTTTATGTCGTGGTGATTCAAACATAGCAGAGTCACTACCCTCCTCTCCCCGGGCATACTGCCCACACTAGAGGCTACTAAAGCAAACATACTTTACTTAGTAAGCAATTCCCAATCAAGTGAAGCCTGGATATATCTCTGGCCATGAAGCAGTGCTGTCTCAGTTCCCATATTACTTCAGCATTTCAATCCCAATTGTTCCTATTTCTATGACATTTCAGCTTTCACATAGCTTCTCTCATCCCTAGCCAATTGGATCATGGCCCATAGTGGGTGCCGGGAAATGATGTGCAAGAATTCCACATAGAACACGATAAAATGTTATGGAGAGATCTTAACAAAGGAAGGACACATCATGTTCACTATAGAAAGGCTCAATACTGAAAAGATGTCAGATCTCTCCAAATTGGTTACTAGAGTCAGTACTATCCCAATCAAAATCTAGCCAGTTTATGGGAGTGTGTGCAGGTAAATTGAGCTGTCGAGGGAACAGCAACAGCAAAGGTGCAGAGGCATGAAGAAACATGGGGTGTACAAAGGAACGCAGACAGTGCGGGTTTCCAGAGATGGGGTCGGAGAGATTAGGTGCTTGCAAGGACTTAGCGGGCACTTGGCACTTGGACTGTTTGTTTGTTTTTTCTGATTGTGATGGAAATAATTTTAAGAAGGATGTAATCAGGTTGAGTTTACTTTTTTTTTGAGATAGGGTCTCACACTGTTGCCTGGGCTTGAGTGCAGTGCCATCATCATAGCTCACTGCAATCTTAAATTGCTGGGCTCAAGTGATCCTCTGGCATTAGCTTCCTGAGCCGCTGGGACTACGGGCACATGTACCACACCCAGCTAATTTTTCTATTCTTTGTAGAGACGGGGTCTTGCTATGTTGCTCAGGCTGGTCTTGAACTCCTGGCCTCAAGTGGTCTTCCCACCTCTCGGCCTTCCAAAGTGCTGGGATTACAGGTGTGAGCCACAGTGAATGGCTTGGGTTTCCATTTTATATATATAGATCACTTATGGCTTCCCTTTTACCTGCTCTGATCAGTATCATGGCTAGCTACATTTTCCAAGCTCCCTTGTACTGTGACTTAGCCAATGGAGGAGACAGGTAGAAGACTGGAAGGCTGGAGGAAAGAAGCTGCCCAGGTATTCATGTTTGCTTCTCCCTTCAGCGTATTCCCCATTGCACCCTGCCCTGTTTCCTTTCTGTGGCATCACCTGTGGCAGTTACATGTCTTCTAGCCTCCAACTCCCCAGACTGCCCTGCTACGGATCCATCTTCTGCTGGTGATTCCAGGCTTCCAGGTTTTGACAACACTGCCTCCTCCCACTGTTCTTGCAGTGCTAGGAGAGGCAGGTGCTGCTTCATACTTTTGCTGATCTGTAAACAAGGTGGTTTATTACTCCTTGTTTGCTTTTTCAGCTTTTTCATTTCCTTTGTAATGTGATCTCTGTTTGAAAGCCAGAGTGGCTCCTTCTTTTCTGGCTGGACCATAATTGATAGAAAGGGTTAAGTTGGAGATACGAAAATTAATTGGGAAACCACTGTGACAGTTCAAGGGAGAAATCCTTAGGACTTGACCTGAAGCAGTGGTAGTAGGAATAGAGCAAGCATGTGTAGTTAATAATTACTTGGAAGTAAAATTGATAGGACAAGAGAGGAGGATGAGAAAGAGGAGGAATCTAGGATAGCTCCTGGTTCTCAGTGACTGGGTGGATTGTGGTTTTATCAGCTAAGATCAAAAAATGTTCCTATGGAGGAACAACAGTAAGGGAGACACCAATGAGTATGTGTTTGAATGTGTTGAGGGCCCGGGGGTAGGGAGGTGGCACCTGTGTGGATATAAATCAGAAGTTCAGGACAAAGATCAGGGTTGAATATAGAGATTTCAGAGTTATCAACGTGTGCATTATAGTTAAAGCCAGGACAGTGGATTAAGACCATGCCAGGAAAACAGAGTAGTGGAGAAGCAGCATGCTTAATTTTTAATATTAAAAGCCAATCAGTCAAAATAAACACTTCCTTGACCAGGCACCTGCATTTAGGTCACACTCACCTCTACAGCTAGGCTTGTCTAAGGAGTGGCTTACTTTGCCTGGCTCTACTTATCCATTACACATTCATCTTCTTAATGCAATGCAATTAGGCATCTGCTCACTTCATCATCTTTAGTCCTCGAAGTGGCCATGTCTCTCCTAGTAGTAGGTCCTAATGACAATCTTTAGGCTTTGTACTTGGTCTTTTGTATGGCTCTTGACACTATTAACCACTTCTTTCTTGAATTGCTGTTTTTTCATTTATTTGGTAATATCAGACTCACCTTGTTCTCCTATTCTCTTCCCTCTTTTCCTCTTTCCTGTGTATTTAATCGTTGTAATCTACAGTCCTCTTGGGTCCTTATTCTACATTCTTTTCCAGGACTTTGCCCTGCCCTTTCATGGGACTATCTGCTGAGCTCTCCCAGCTGTTTCTCTACTTCAGACACCTCTCTCAAGCTCCAGAACCATACTTTTCCTGGTGCCCTAAAAAGTCCCCAAGCAACTCGTTTGGTATAGTCAATTTTTTTTTCTGTTATTTCTCTTGTATTTCACAACTTGATTATTTTACAGCACAGTCACTCTAACCCAAGAAGGAGAATTAATAGGTACCTTCTTCCTTTACCTCCATGTTGAATAGGTCTTTAAGCTTTAAATCATATCTGATCCCTCAACTTTGTGTCCCTTCCTGCTGGTTCAGGTGTTCAGCATTTCCCCCTATACTACTGATCATGTCACGTCCATGCTTTAGCCTTCAGTGCCTGCCCATTGCCTAGGATTAGGTCTGAAGAACTTTGTAGGGCTCAGAAAACTGACCTCTGCTTATCTCATTAAGTTTTTCTCCCTTTCGGTCCAATTTTCTAGGCACATTTTCCCCATATTGCCATGTTTATCTTTCTACACATGTATCTGCCTATACATGTAGAAGCTACTCACATTTATGTGCCTAGAGAGCTAATATTTAGCCTTAAGTCCCAGTTCTTGGGGCTCATTCACACCACCCCTCCTTCATAGACTTACATGTGTCTCCCCTTCAGCACCCCAACTCTTCCATATATCTGGATACATACATCCATTCCTTTTATAGCATGCAGCACTTTTTATGGCAAGACTATTGATTTTCCTGCCTCCTCCTGTGGATTGTTGACTCCTTCAGGGTAGAGACTATATTTTACTTATATTTGCTTTTTCAGTTTTCAACAAAATGCCTGGCACACAGAAAATATTTGACAAATCAGGACAAATGATCAATAGATATTTTGATGCATCAGGATAAATGAACAAGGGCACAACATCATTGTAGGAACAGACCTGTCACATGGCCTTTCTGCCTGTGTCCATGCATATGAAGGTGACCCTTTAGTGCGAATCTGTAGGATGGAGTTGATTGATTGATTCACTTACTAAACATTTGTAGGGTACTTGGTAGATTCCATGCATTGAGGAGATATACAGACTAACATCCACTGTGTCTTTGAGAAAATTACTCTTCCAGTATAGCAAGCATCCATGTTATATTTTGGTTAGTCATTCCTCCCGATGAATGCAGAGTAAGTAAATGAAGAGCAGTTAAGGCTAAAGGCACACACCCCATGCTGAGGCTTTTGCTGCAACCCAGTGGCCTTTCATGTCCTGGATCCTCTCCCCAGAATGGCCCTCTCCTCTCTTTTCAGCATGGGAAGGCTGGCATGCCTTTACTAGGCCTGGCTAAGGAGGTCAAGAGGGAATACTGCTGTGGACCAGAACCTGGCCAGAGCATAGGCAGGTGCACATATCATAGAAGCACGATGTGTTTGGGACAGACCAGGAAAGCACAATGCAGGGAAGTCATGTTTGGGGCCCATGGAACCTTCTAATCTTTGTTCTTCCCCAAGGTCCTAACTCACACAGGGCTCCCTCTGCTTATCCCAAAGGAAGACGACTTCCCTTTTATTTCCTCCCTTTCCAAAACCTGCTTTCAAAAGAGAATCTGAAGTGTATCTACTGTAAATGATAATATATAAAATACCTTAAAGATTATTAGTTTAATGTATTTTTCTAGTGGATCTTCCTATCTAGACCACTCGGAAAGACTTAGACTAACATTCTAAACAGTTGATTAATGCCTGGGATTAAGTGCTAGGAAATGAATAAAAAAGGAAAGGAGCCTAATTAAGGCTCCTGAAATCATATCAGGGAGACAATTATCTTCCTTATCCATCAAGTTGGACAACAAACAGGGTGGTGAGGGAGAAAAAGTCAGGGAGGACAAAAGGTCGGTGCCAAAGGATTAGGCAGAGCTTAGACTAATTAGAACGTCTGGGGTCAGCCCTCAATTAAGGAGAATGGAGGTGCACGGGCAGTGCTCTGGAGAATAAATTACTCTGAATGCTGTGCGACAGGACCTGGAGTTTTGTAAATCTTTTAGTGCAAAAAAGACCAAGGCCGAGGCACATGTCCGGGTCAGTCCCTTCTGCAAGAGGACGCCCTTGATTTTTAAGCCTTTCACTCCCCCTATTAGAAAGACCAGGGGGAAGGGGAGAGGGCAGAGGCAAAAGAAGAGCCTCAGGGGAGACTCTAAGTCATCCCTCGCGGCCCCCCAGCGCAGCAGGCGGCGGGGCGCTGGGCGGGCGGGCGCTGGGCGGGGCCTCGCGAGCATCCTCCGAGCAGCCGCCGCTGAGCACGCTGGGAAAATCCTTCCTCCCTCGGACATGGCGCCCACCCGCCCGGCGGCGGCAGCAGCCGGCTCCGGCGCCGCGGTGCGCGGGTCCGGGCAGAGAAGCGGCTCCAGCGTCAGTCGCGGGGTGGAAGGGGGCGGCGGCGGCGGCGAGGGCGGCGGGGGCGGCGGCGGGGGCGCCGAGAGGGGGCGCCAGTGTTAGACCTGAGGGCGCCGGGGCACCCGGCCCGGGCGCGCGGGGAGCTGCGGGGCGCGCGCCGGCCCCGGGGCGCCGCGGGGATGGTGTCCCAGGTGCTGCAGCTGCTCCGCCAGGGCGTGTGGGCCGCGCTCACGGGCGGCTGGTACCACGACCCGGAGCACAGCAAGTTCACCAACAGCTGCCACCTGTACCTGTGGCTGTTCCTGCTGCTGCTGCCCCTGGCCCTGCACCTGGTGAGTGGGGAGGAGGGCCGAGCCCCGGGGAGCTGCGGGGTGGAGGGGAGAGGGAGGAAGGAACCCTGCAAGACTTAAGGTCAACCTCAGGATGGAAAGGGTTGTTGGTAGTGATTCTTGAGAGGTGGGAGGGAGAAAGGCTTCAGGAAATTTGGGACGGAGAACGTGCAGTGGAAGAGGGCACTGAAAATTCACTGGAAAAGAAAGAAGTAGAGAGGACTTTGGGAGCTCTGGGACTCATTAAGAATTGATGCCGGATGTTAGGATGAGTCAGACTCCGCTTGTCGCTGGGGAATGTTGCTTGAGCCTATTTTGTAGGTGGACAGGCCCTAGGCCGCGTGGCTGGTTAGCTTGGGATAATGTTTGGTATAAAATATCGCAGGTGATAGCGAAAAGGCAAAGCGAAATGTAATAATGCAAACCTATTTTAGGTGTTGATCTTTTTCCCCCCCTCTCTCCTCCCTTCCTGTTTTGCTTCGAGAAGGCGGCAGGTTCATTTACTTTCCTTGCAATTTTCACACCACTATGTATGGAAATCTGTAGGAAGATACAATAATGGATAAATCTGATGTACTTTATGCTAAACAACGTATTGCAGCATCTAGTTGTGGTAGGACGTTTTATAGTGAGTGCCTGCTGAATAACTGTATATATGACCTTCCGAGGTAAATTATACCTAATTGAAACTGTGGTTAACCTTATTTGAAAAGCTGTGCAGGTAAAGTATTCCATGACTTGTTCAACTTTATATGCCAGGAATCTAGTTTTGAAATGTCTGTTGATGGACTTTATTCCCAAAACATTATTTGAGCTCCACAGCAAAACTCTTAAATGAGTTTACATGGCTGATAGATTCCGAGTTTGACATTTGTGATTGTCCAGGATTTGGTGCTATCTTACTCTCTTTTTGGCAGTTTATCCAAAGGGTTAGAAGTCAGGCTGCCTGAGTTAAATTTTGGGTCCACCCCTTACCAGTGCTGTGACCTTGGGGAAATCATATCTGATTTTTCGTTTTCTTATCTGTAAAATGGTAAAAATAATAGTACCAGATGTACAAGATTGTTTTAGAGGTTAAGTGAGATAATACTTATAAAGCCATATATCTGGCTTGACCTGGGAGTGGACTCAGGCCTGGCTTTACAGTTCTGTTCTTCTCCTTATTAGCCATTTTGCTTGATACTGGACTTTTTTAAACCTTAAGCTTTCTTATTGTTAAAAATGGAGGTGATAGAACACAGGTCTGGGTTCAAATTCTGCTGCTTCTTAGTGTGTGAATTTGAGAAAGCTTCAGCTTCCTTGTTTGTAAAGCAGGGATAATTATAATGTCTCCCTAATAGGGTGAATAGGAGGACTGGATAAATTAATAGATTAAAGTACTTTTCAGTGCTTGGTGCATATAAAATGCTCGGTAAGAATTAGCCTTTCTCCCCCAACCCACCAGCCTCATCTTCCCAAATCTCTCCGTCCTTCAAAACCCAGTGGAATGACCACTCTGTCTAGGCTTCCCTGATTCCATTTAGTTAGAATTAATTTCTCTTCTCCCTTGCCCTTATACTATTCTATATTTACTATTAGTATTATAATAGTCTATAGTCCAAAATATACTATTTTATATTTACTATTAATATTATAATATTCTATAGCACTTTTGATTTCTGCTTTGTACTTTGTTGTTGGAACATGCATTTTACTTCTTCCCCAAATCATGAGCTTTTTGAGGACATGGATTTTTATTTTGTTTGTTCATCTTGGTTTTCCTTGTTGTACCTGGCAGAGTGCCTGGAATTTGGTTAACATTGATCTCATATATAATAAACTAGGATTTCTCTTTCTGTTTCAACCAGCATCATATTATCTACCTTACTACACATTTTGAATGTTTCCTGATAATGAAAACAATATATATAACACTTGTAATCCCACTCTTTAGCAACAAGCACATTAACATTCAATATATGTTTCTATAGATATTTTTTCTATGCATATGGGCTCATTTTTATAAAACTCTGCATACGATTTAATGTGTACATATGTTCAGAGCCCTTAATTTCTACCTAATTATGTTTTATTGAGTAGCTTGATTTCTGTCTTGTATTTATAAATAGGAAATCATCCTTAGTTAGCTTTCTCTTTAATGATATTTAAACGTAATTGTTGGCTAAATCTCAAGACTTCAGAAAGTGAAAAACTGGTACCTTAAATAATTTTACTCTCATATTGGACTTTTTTTTAAAGTCATAACAGATATACCAAAATTTTTATGTCTCTATGCCAGTGTGCCTTTAACTTTTATAGAATAATTATATGTGAGTGCATTTATTGTTATGCTACTTTTTCATAGATAGCCTGTTTTATTTAAAAAAATGGCAGGTTATTTTCTTATTCTGGTCTCTGAAAGTACTTAGAAATAAAAGGCCTCCTCCCCCAAATGAAGCTTCTGTTCTCTAGGTCTCCATGCTTAAGTATATTCCTCTGGACTTCAGTAAATATTGTCTGTGATTATTAATATATTTTTCATTTTGTTTTACTAACAGGAACTTGGTCCAAAAAAAGATACTTACTGCTCACTCATGGCAGGGGCTTATTCAACATTCTGTTATTTAACATGTCCTGAGCTTTTCTGGTTTCTGCACAATTTCAGTTTAAATATGTTTAATCAAGAAAGTTTCACTGTTGAAAGGATCCACTTTTTAGTTTAACAGATACCTTGAATATTTAAATAAATGTTTTTATTATAAATTACTGAGGCAAACTTATTTCTAAGCCCTAGAATTTACTTACATCTGGGTGACAATGTGATAAGTAGTTATTTATTAACATTTATAAACTATATCTTTATGAGAAATGTCATAAATGTCCAACTAAAAACTGTAAGCCAATTTGGATAATTTGGAAAGAGTTTTACTTTGATTCCTTATTAACCGAAAGATGATTTGTCTTGAGAGATGTTTAAACTTTCATTTATTATACATGTTTTGTCTTTGGTCTTTTGAGATGACAACTCATGGAAAGTCAGGATAGAACTTTACAAGAGGAGCATGTGAGCATGATTCTGGCCTTGTATAAGTTCTGAGAGCACTAGCCTCGTGTCAAAAACATTATTCCTGTTTTTCCTCTTATCGATTGTGTGGTCATATACAAGTCACCTCACTTCTCCAGACCTCAGTTTTATCATCTGTAAAATGGGGATAACCACTTTCATTTTGCAGGTTTAGCAGTTGAGGTCCACAGAGAGTACAATACATGACTAAGGTCATCTAGACAGTAAGTGATACAATTCAGAATTTTAGCAAGGTCCTGTCATATCCGAGTCTTTGGCCTTTCCATGACACCGTGCTGCCTTACTTGGTACACATAAGAGCAATCTGAACTTGGTGAAACAGTAGACCCAGATAAAAGTGCAATTATGCTTAAGCCCATGACATTATGGTCAGCTCCAGTAGAGAAAAAGAGGTGAGTTGTAGAAAGAATAGGGTGGAAACTTCACATCCTTCACGACCCCATGCAGGACTATATTATGTATGATTTTTCAGGTCTGACAAATACTGTTAGGATGGGCAGCCCTTTCCTCACTTGCAGACAGAAAACTTGTCTTTTGTTTTATAACTGTAGCTTTATGTTTCCTTTCCTTTCTTTTCATTTCAGCCAGACATGCTTTGTTTCCATTTCTGCTTTTCAAAATTTAGCCTTAGAGACTTTCTTTGACAAGAACCACATCATTTCTAATTGCTATAATTCTAATTAAATGGGATTATCTATCAAGTGCTAGCATGGCACTAGGCAGATAGTAAGCAGTCAACGTGTACTAGCTGCTATTATTACAGCTAGTTGGTGACTTTTCTATTATCGTCTGTAGCCACTTCCTGTTTGGGTACATCATTATCTTTCCTTAGATCTTGCATTTCTTTTCTTTCTTTTTTTGAACAATATTTTCCAAACATTTTATTATGAAAAATTTAAAACATACTGAAATCATTTTACCATATGCAGCCATATAACCACCATTTGGATTCTGCCCCATTAACATTTTACTGTACTTGCTTTATCACATATCTACCCATTTGTTCATCCTTCTATTGATCCCTAATTCCACTTTATTTTCTCGAGGCATATCAAAATAAACTGCATGCATCACTCTGTTTCTTCACCTTGCATAGTAAGTGACATTTTGGCTGGGCACAGTGGCTCACGCCTATAATCCCAATGCTTTGGGAGGCCAAGTTGGGAGGATCACTTGAAGCCAGGAGTGTGAGACCAGCCTGAGCAAGAGCGAGACCCCATCACTACGAAAAATAAGAAAAATTAGCCGAGTGTAGTAGCACATACCTGCATTTCCAGCTACTTGGGAGGCTCAGGGAGGAGGACCACTTGAGCACCCCAGGAGTTCTTTGCTGCAGTGGGCTATGATTGCATGACTGCACTCCAGTCTGGGCAACAGAGTGAAACCCTGTCCTTAAAATAAATAAATAAATAGGTAAATAAATAAATGACATTTTGATAGAAATTTAAATACAATACATTTTAAAGAAAGTTGCCATGGGAGCTCTGGTTGTGGCTGTACTCAGTGGTATCTTGGATCATATTCCCCTCTCCATCTCACCCCTAACCCAGGAAACAGGGTTTACTGATGTCTAAGCAATGAAGGTGCAATGGATGTTGAGTTTTGAGACTAGGATCTTAAGGTCTTACATTTCTTTGAACACCCTTCTGCCCCTACTTCTAACATGTAGGATGCCTTTGTGTAAATTACGGTAAAGTGGTCTGCCCAAAGAGGGATACTCGTTCCTGGTCCATTTGACCCTGTCAGCTGGAGGTCAGCATCCTGCACAACCTTACATAGCAGACCTGGCCCATTCCACTTGATTGTTGTTATTTTGTTGGACTGCTTGGCATGTTGCTCTTCCCAAAAGGTTGCCTCTCATCTTCATCAGTTGTAGCATTCATATTCACTTTCTTTGTAGGAAAGGCTTTCTCTGATATTCAATCATATGGACTATGCTTTCCTTCTCTCCTTTGACTCCCAGAACCTTGTTTTCTGGTCCTTCCTCGTCTGGGAGCCTTATTTATTCTCTCATTGAGATGCCTGATCCTTTGTGCTTTCCCATAATTCACTTGAACTTCTGACTTCCTGCCTCCTGCCCTCACCTGCCTGCAGCAGAGTAGGGTTTGAGGTGAAGAGCCTGCAGCAATGGGGACACTTAAAAAGCATACCTGGCCCTCCAAAGGAAGTGCATACCCAGCCCTTCTAGATTTGGGCTCAATGCCATCCCATGCAGTTGGCCTTAAAATTTTCCTGCTCCAGATGGCTCTTTGGCCTGTGTGTGCAAAGGGCTTGGCTTGGCTGAGGGCTCTGCTTTCCTGGCATAAGCACATTTGCTAGGAATAGCCCTCCTCTGTTAATAGGGTTGTCTTCTTCAATGTTTTCAAGTTGGTGCCTCCTTTGAGTGACAATTGCCACCTTTCTGCAAAATTCCTCCCATTTATCCTCCTCTTCTGCCATTAGACATATACACATCTGCGGGCAGGATCTGTGTTCCCAGGTTGTGTTTTTGTGTCTGTGACAAAAGAACCAGCACCTGCCTGTGCTGGGACATTGGCCCCTGGAACGCCTTCCAAAAATGGGACTGTTTTTTCTTTCGGTTCACAATTTTGTGACAGATTTTTCTGGTGGTTAAATTTATGTCTCCTGCCCCAGTCCCACTTTTCTAAGGGCTTCTTGAGATTTCTCCCTCATAGAATAATCAAAGCGTCACTCATTCAGTCACTTCCACAGGCAGGAAGGGGTATGAGGATGACATGGTCTCTTGCTCTCCTCTTGCCTCACGCACTGGCTGGTGTTTCTGATGCCTTTAGCACTAGAGAGCAGGGACAGTCTTTGTTGACTGGCACGGTGGTAAGCTGGCTTTGGGCTTCAGAGCATGGCATGCATTCCTGGCTGACTCTGGTGAGCTGCCTTCATGCACTCTCAGAGACCCCGTTCTCCTTGCCAGCCCTGTCTCTCTGGCGGTTTCCTTGAGGAGAGTTGCTGCGTCTCTCCCCTGCACAGTGGTGAACTCCCTCCACCTCTAGCTTCCTTCTGCTCAACAGCCATCTCAGACATTATCTAAAGCAAACCAGTGCAGATTCTCGCATGCATAAGTCTATGTGAATGCTCATGTATTCTTTGCTCCACTGCACTCTGGGTGGGCAGCCCAAGCTCCATGTAGCAGCTTCCCCTTATTGCCTCCATTAGAGCTGCTAGCCAGCCAGTCTCTGCTCTTTTACCCCTTCTATGAAGGAATCAGACAGCAGTCTACTGCACCCCCTACCCACTGCCCAAACGGTAGGGGGCTCATATCAAGTCTCTGAGTGGTCCCAAGAAGCACTTCTCTCTTGACTGAGGGAAGGGATGTGACAACAGTCCTCTCCAAAATCTCATTATAGACTCTATTACATCCCAACCTCAAAATCTCTTTGGTTTTACCAAGTTTGTTTTTTAATTTATACTGCAGATCCAGTGTAGTCAGTGGGGGGGATATGGTCAGCAGGGGGTGCTGCTCGTCACAGGCATTTAGGGACACAGGCCTCTGTTGTGAGTTAGCTCATCCTCACCCCCTGACCCTGCTAATCATTGCCAGTCACCATGGTGGAGGGAGAGAGAGTGGGCATCATGCACTGGCTCTTGAGGCTCCTGCCTACAAATGGCAGATATATTGTCCACTCAGACTTCTTTGTCAGGGCAAATTGAATGGTCTCACCTAACTTTAAAGAAAGAGTGCATTCCTGCTGTGTGTCTGACGGACAAAATTTTGGACATATTTGTTGGACAGCACTTATGTCTATGACAACACACTGAGTGCCACATGTTCTGCTGGATATTAGGGAGAAACAGCAGGAGAATAGGGTAGACTGATGTCTCTCCCTGTGAAGTTAGCAGATGAAGATAAACAGACCCGAATGACACAGGGATAATCGTTATGATAGGGAAAGTACAGGTGCTCTACAATAAAGAATCCTGGCTCCCCAGGGAAGGAAGGGAGGAAATAACTTCTAATTTGAGACTTGGTGAGTGAATAGGGGTTAGCCAAGCAAACGTGGGTAAGGGAGAAATAGCATCTCCAGCAAGGGAAACAGAGGATATTAAAGCTCTCAGGTGTGAGAGAGGGAGAGTCTGGCCAGTTTGAGGCATTAGAATTTCAGTGTGGTTGGATCGGACAAAGGGAGGTGGCAGCAAGGGATGAAAATGAAAAAGGTTACAAATGGCCTTTCAGCCAACGTAACTTTGCTTGTCCTGCAGACATGAGCAAATGTATGCCTTGAAAAATTCTTTTGGCCCCAGTTTGGAGAATGGATTGGAAAAGTAGTGCAAGAGGGATGGTGTTGGTTTGTACTCCAGTCTTATCCTGCATTAAAAAATGTTTTCAGTATTTTATCAGATTTTCAAAATTGGTGGCTGTCACATTGCCTGAGTTTAACATGTCCTGAAGTTCTGTGGCTTATTGTTTATGATATGGCTCATGTTAGAACCTGTTTCTCTGGTCCCTGCTTCTCTCTTCTTTTCTCTCTTTTCCAGATTATTTTTGGGTTAGGTGAGGCTGGAGTGTGGCTGGTCTGGAAATGGGGGTCCAGGGAAGGGATGAATGGGCAAGGCATGGGCTAAACCAAGTTAGGATAATTAATGTTGGTCTCATTTTGAGTTACGGACAGGAAAGTGATTGTATTGCAGAATATTCCTCTGGTTTTCTCTCATAGAAGTTGTGACTAAATTTGCTCCCACCAGTGCCCTTTTTCATCAAGCACATAGCACTTTACTTCTACCTCCTTTAAAGAAGCTGGGTCATTCTGTGATTTTTATAACTTGTTGTGTACCTGTCCTTTCATTTATCCATCTTAGTGTGTGCCAGGCTGAGTTCATGGCAGTGCACGCCAGTCCTGCCCTCATGGAGCTGTCAGTCTGGTGACCAATTACCAAGGAAATGGAAAAGCTCTACAAATTGTGATCAGTGCTCTACCAGAAATAAGGGAGGGGCTCTTTTAGACAGGGTGGCCAGGGAAGGTTTATCTGAGTGGGCGACCATTTAGCTGAAATCTCAAAGGTAAGAAGAGGCTGCCCAGGCCATGAGCTTGGGAAAGAGCCTTCCAGGCCCGAGGGAGGAGCTCAGAGGCAAGGAGGCTTGGTGTGTTCTTAAGACTGTTGGCAGGCCAGGTAGGCAAGGGTGGAGAAGATGACATGGAGGACAGGGGGATAAGTTTGGAGAGGCTGGTAGGGTGGGGCCACATGGCCCTTGCAGGCCAGGAGGAGTTGAGGTTTAATTCTCAGTAGAGTGAAACCACACTAATGGTTTGGGTTCTGTTTTGTTTTTGTTTTTATTTTTAGCAAGTTTGAGGTACAATATGGATTACTTTATCTCCTAGTTTTTATTTTTAAAAAATTTCTAACCTACAGAAGGGCTGCAAGATTAGCACAATGAATACAATGCTAATATATACCCTTTACTTAGAATGACCAGTTCTTAGCATTGCACCACATTTGCTTCATCACTCCTTTTACATAGTTATACAGTTTTTATTTTGCTGTATCATTTCAGAGTAAGTTGCAGACATGAAGGCGCTTCCGCCTAAAACTTCAGCAGGTGTCTCCCACATAATTATCACACTCAGAAAAGTTATCATTGATATAATGCTATTGTTTAATATACAGTTCCTATCCAAATTTGCCCAGTTATCCCAATAATGTCCTATATAGCTGGGGCTTTTTGTTTTTTGTTTTTTTCTGCATCCAAGATTCAATCAAGGATCAAACATGGCTTTTAGTTGCCACGTCTCTCGCTTATCTTTTATTCTAGAACGAGTTCTCTAAGCCTTTCTGTTTTCTTTCATGGCACTGAAAGTTGTTTCCAACAGTGTTTCTTAATTTCAGTTTTTCTGTTTCCTTGAGATTAGGTGTGCTTATGTACTTTTTGGCATGGCTACTACTATATAAGTGTTGTGTCCTTGTCATGCATCACATCAGGGGGAGGTGATGTCATTCTCCCACTCACCCTCCAACCCCCATTATTTGTGCTATTAAGTGTGGTCATTGGTTAAGGTGGTGTTGGCCACATTTCTCTATTGCAAAGGTGCCTGTTTTTCCCTTTGGGTTTAGCAAGTAATCTGTGGAATGAAACCTGGAGACCATATATATTATATTCCACAAAATCTTTCATTCAGTAGTCATAGCATAAATTGATATTTTTTGCCTAAAAAATTAGTGCACTGATAGTTGCAAAATGATGACTGTTTGCTTTTTTGAGATGAGGTCTTGCTTTGTTGTCCAAGCTGGTCTTGAACTCCTGGGCTCAAGCAATCCTCAGATCTCAGCCTTCTGAGTAGCTGAGACTACAAACATGTGCCACCATGCCCAGCTACAAAATGGCAATTGTCTATTAATTTTCTTTCTAACTTTATTAATTGTTATTCTTTTATATACAAGAGCTTTTCTTTTTTCCTGTCCCTGTAGTTTGTTGTGCTTGTTAGGTGTGGTCTCAAAGATTCGGGTTTTTTTTTTTTTGTTTGTTTGTTTTTTGGTTGTTTTATTCAATAGATATAATCTGTTCCTATCATCATTCTTTTTGATGTTCAAATAATCCAAAATTTGGCAAATGGGACCTCGCTCACTCAGATCTTGAGTTTTTTGGACATGTCCCCATCAGTTTATGTGCACTTTCTTGCTATCTGTCCCAACAAGGTATTCTTGGCTTAACTTATACTCTCCCTGCCCCAGCCCTGGAAGAATTAGTCATTTCTCCAAAGAGCCCTGATCCTTTTGGTGGTGAATGTCATTTGGAATCCAAAATCTGGGCTGCAATAGTTGTGTTTATTGCTACTGGGTTGCCTTTGCCCTTTTAGTATACAGAGCTGGGAGATTGATTAATCTATCAATTGAAAACTTGATTAATTAAGTGAGAATTAATTCTGAAACCTTCCATTTAGTCCAAATCACAGGACTCTTCCTCTCCTTCACCCACTCCACATTTAAATATCCCTTCTCCCACAATGAGAACCCTGGTTCATAGCAATGTCATTTGCTCAATCCTAAAATAAACACAGGAGTTACTACTCCCATGATACCACTATAAAATAAATCTTTAAGTAAAGTTCAAGATTATCTAGAGGTTATTATTTTTTATTTAGAATACATCCTACCAGTAATGTCCTGCCAGAGTATTGCATTCTAAAGTTACTTGGGTTAATTCTTTTCTTGTTATGTTTTGATTCTTCTTTGTGGTTGTGCTATCAATTTGATAAATAGTTAGGTTCACCTATGGCTATATAATTTTAGCTTTTTCCCGCATTCTTGTCAACTTAATAATTGTTGGAGGAATAAAGCATTAACATGGCTCCCCAAAACATATAAAAAGATATGCTGAATTACTTCATCAAAAGGTTTCTCTGACTGCTAGAGGAAAGTAGATCAGAGGAAGAGCAAAAATAGAAATGGGAGATTCAGAGGCTATTTTAGTCATCCAGCCAAGAGGTGGTGGCGGCAGTGAAGATGGAGAAATGTGGGTAGATTTTGAAAGGATTTAGTGATATGTTCATTTTCGGGGTGGAGGAGTGAGGATGAGGAGGAATCGAAGGGGATATCCGATTATCTGGTTTGAGCAGGAGGTGTATAGGGTGCCACTGACTGAGATGAAGAGAAGAAGACAGTTGGTGGGACGGATGGGAAACTATAAACACCTAATGTTACTTATATCAGTTTGGAGTTTCCTTGTAGATATCAAAGTGCAGATGGGAAGTACATAGTTGCATATAGGTGTGGGGATCTTAAAGAAACAATGTAAGCTAGAGATAAGAATTGGAGAATCATCAGTACAGAGGCTATGTTTATTGCCAATGCACTGAGTGTGCAGAAAGAGAGAAGAGAGCTAAGCAGTGAGGTCCCAGGAGCTCTGCTCTCAGGCAGAGCGCAGGGGAGGTGTCGGTGAGGCAGGGGAAGAGCCAGGGCAGCCTTATGTCTTAGAAACAGGAGAGCATTTCAACCGTGAGCAACTGTGTTGCATGCTGCTGAGAAAAGAGGAAATTGTAGTCATTTTTTTGTCTTTAGAGACACTGACAATAGCACTGTCAGTGGAGTGTTGGGGCGTAGAAGCCAGATTGCTGTGGGTTTAAAAGGCAATGGGAGGTGAAGAAATGAAGACAGTGGGTGAAGACGGTTCTTTTATGCAGGGAGCAGAAAAATGGCAAAATATCCCCCGAGAGCTTCAAAGTCAAGGAGCCTTCTGTCTCCCTCAAGGTTATAGAATCCTTGCCTACAGGGCTGTGATTCCAGTTCCTCCTGGGTGCCTGGTGTGGTGCTTCATACGCAGTGGAAAATCAGATTGCTTTTTCCATTAATGGAAACTACCTTGGTAAAGGAAGACACAGGTTTGGTAGTACATATAACAGACTGTGATCAGGCCTGTTTCAGTAGACTCACCGCAGTGTCGTGGCCAGAATCCAGATCTTCAAAAATGGAGCTTAAAAAACAGAGACATTACTCCCTGCATTGGCTTGCCTTGAAGTTCAAATTGCCATTGCTCCCAAGCAATTATTTATGTAGCAATTATGTATTTCTTTGTGATACTTACATAATAATTATAAATGTTTTCCCTCTCATGGGAAAGTTGGATTTTATAAAACTTATGGACCATTGGATCAAACAAAAATGATTTTTTATCTCATTTATTGTTATTGTTTGATCTTAAATGTACAAAGGAAATACAGATGTTTTGGATGTGAGGGACCTTAGGAATTTTCTAGTCTTATCTCTTATTCTCTGATGTAAATATATATGTTGGATTATGGGTATGTTTCAGTTCCTTCCCCCAAATCTTTACCATCTCAAATGAAAAGTCAGAAAATTGATGCTTGTATCCCATTGGTCTTCCTTGTCCTTTGTTAACTTATTTCTTCTTTCAAGACTACAACTAGGTACTTAATAATCAGGGAAGAAGAAAAGTTACTGAATATAAGAGATATCCCTGAGCAATCCCTGAAACAAATATTTTACCCAGAAAACAGTTGTCTGGCTTGTTTCAGGACTATTTTTTCTTGGGGTGTATCAACACCCCTGACTGTCTATGCAGGCAATAAAAGATTTGCTCTGTGGCTCTTTGCTCCATCTTAAAATGCTATCGTTGCGTTGATTATCCTATGGTATTGATGAATGATGAGTAGATCATGATGATGATGATTATGGTGATGATGATGATAATGACTTTAACATTTGAGTGCCTAGGTACCAGACGATGTATTAATTATTTTAGTTATTATGTTTAATCCTTATAAAAATCCTCTTAAGAACTATTAACTCCATTTCACAAAAGAAACAGATTTACAAAGGCTAAATAACAGCTTGCACAATTTGCTAAATTGTGAAAAGGTACGTAACATGAAATTACTATCATAAATATTTATTCACCAATATTGTTGATGAACTGTTTGCTGGTTACCAAGCTAGGTGTTGAGGGTGTAACGGAGAATAAGACAAACCTGGCTTCTATCTTCATGAGACTTACCATCTGTATATGCCTCTTATGAATAAATTAGAATCAATATGGAGAATGTAACCACCTTAAAAGTGGCGTAGACAATTGTCGAAAATATATATATATAGCTAGTAAATGTGTGAAAAATTATTTTACTAATCAAAGAAACACATATGTTAAAATAACATGATTTTGCATGTCTGGATAGCAAAGATTTAAAAGATAATACCTAATGTGGTTGAAATAGTCATTCTCAAAAATTTAAAGGGAGGTATGTACAAGGTGAGTCACCGAAGCACTGTTTGTTATAGCAGAAGACCAGAAACAGGTTTCCTTTGATGGGGAACTGGCCGAATGGATTATGGTACATGATGGTACATTAAGGTACTTCCTACAGTGGAGTACTATGCAATTGTACAAAAAGGAATGAAAAGATGGACTATTGTAGAAGGATCTCCAGGTAACACTGTTAAGTGAAAAAAAAAAAAAGGAAAATACTTTCAGACTAAAAAGAAGGAGGGAAAAATGAAGCATGCATGCAATTGCTTATGTTTCAAAAAGACATAGGAAAAAGATAAATGAAGACACTAATAAAAATGTAGTTACCTATAGAGGGAGGGACAAAATAGGAAGGCAGCAGGGCTAGAAATGAATAATGACCCTTGTTCAGTAGTTTGGTTTCATACTCAAACAAAATCTATTCCAAATGACTTTAACAACAGAGTTTCTAGGCCTACTAATATAACCTAAAGACAAAAGAACCATGGCATCTTAAATTGTGTTGGGATTACAAATGTGAATCACCACACCCAGCTATACTTTGTTATATTTGAATATTAATTGATACAGGTTTGAAATTTCATGACACTACACATTTTCTATATCATTTGGATTTTGAGGGCATTTAAAAACACAGAGTCAAGGAACTTGATGATAATGAACTCAGTCAGAAGTTCTAATAGTTAAGTTAGTAGCTTTGTCAAAACTATTTCTAAAATTCCTTGTGAAAAATGAATATACAACTTTTGATTTATATTATATATAAAATACAGTATTGATCAGGTTTAGTTTATATTTTGTAAACATTCATATTATTGAATTCTCGTTTTTAATTTTAAATAACACATTTCTTCCTATTAAGAGACATATGACATGGATTTCCAATCTCAATGTCAGTACCGATTTATGGTTGAGTTTATTGCATCAAGTTTGACGTAACTTTGTCTTAAGTAAACTTACTGATTCATTCTATTTATCTCACTATACATTAAACATGTAAATAAAATGTTAACATTGGCCATTTAAAATAGGAAAGACAACATGAATCCAAATTTCTTGACTGTACTAAACATTCCTAGACTAAGTTATCCATTCAATATTCTTTAGGAAAAGAAAAGGGAGAGAGGCTTGGATAATTACAGGTGCCAGCTTTTAAACTAATTTTCAAAACAAGTAAGCCTACCAAGATTCTTGTTTTAATGACCTTGCTGGTACAGTCATATTTAACTCTCCAACTTTTGTCTGTTTTTTCATCTTATAGCATATCCCACAGCACTATTCCGATGGCCCAAACGTTACCTACCACCTCTCTGTCCAGAATTTCCCTTATCAAGCTGCACACCAAGAAAGAAGTCCAGGAGCTCAAAGAAAGCAGAGCAGACTTAATTTTTTTTTTCTAGTCAAGTAGCATGCTATCACAGCAGATTTAGTACAAATAAACAGCATAGCCAAAGAAAGTAGCAGGACTAAGAAAAAGTGTTATTCTACTTTTTTGTTCATCTTACTTTGCAAGATAGAAGTGCAAATAGAGCTAAATTTTGAGTCACATTTCTTGATTCCGTCCACATCATCGTTTTTAAATGAGTATTTGCAAGGGTGGCCTACTTTAAGGGGTGCTGTATTAAGACCTCCCTGTCCGTAACTTGTGGAGCAAGTTCATAGATGTCGGGATACGCTCTGTACATGTCTGGTCCAAACTTCTGCTGGGCTCATGCCAGTTCTCAACATATAACCACAAGTCCTAGATATTATGAGAAAATACTGAATATGTTTCATTTATTTGTTCATAAAGGAAATTCCCTAAATATGTAATGAACTATTATTTTGAATCTGAAAGACGTAAATTCCTTCACATACATAAATGCAGACAAATGATAGCCCTTCTCTGTCATGTGGCCTGATTTTTTGGTAGACACACTTATTCCCAACCCCCCAAGGAATTACAGTTTACTTACATAGGACCCAGAGTCCTGCTTGAATGGCACAGACAAGATACCCAACACTGTCTGTTAAATGAATGAATGAATGAAGGGGAAATGGATGACCAGATGGACAAAGCTGCTCTCTTAATTTGACAAAATGAATGAACAAAATAGGATCCATCTTATCTCTGAAGCAGAAAAGACAACTCAGATTGCTCAGTCTGAATCTCACCTTTGTTGGAATAACCTATGGTTTTCTAAAAAGTCATAGAAGTTGTCAGGCTTCCAGAAATTCGAAGTAGGAGGTTCCAAAGCCCACCTCTGCCCCCGGATAGCATGAATACCCAGGCTGAGCAGCTCCCCGCAGCCAGAGGAAAGAACTCCAGCACACAGCAGCATAACTCAGCACTCTTAGATGAGCATACAAATGTCAGGAATGAATGTGAGGGTTATGTTTGGCAGATTAATGCCTTATTTATTAGGTCGCATACTCTGAGTAAAAATATTTTGCAAATAACTTGAAGCTTAACCTTTAAGCAGGAAAACTCAGTTTATTTTAATCACATTGATAGAATAGTTTTAAATTTCCCTGCCTTCTCTAACAGTGTATTGAATGTCATAGACCATTTTCTTTGTACTTCTAGATATCTTATTTTGCTTTTGTAGCGATAGCCTCAGACATAACTGAGGTATGTGTGTGTCTCAGAAAATTATCACAGAAGTGCCTTTGCTTTTCTCATGGATGGATTTTCTTTTTTCTAGTTTTATTTTTCCCATGATTTCGGCATCACTTCTTACGTCTCGTTACATTATTGTGCCTACTTCTGTTCATTCCTCACCCCACCTTCTAAGTTCTGCCATGAGCTGGGAAAGCAAGTTTATTGGGCTTGTTACGTGCCACATAGGCGAGTTATGCCACAATCAAGAGCACAAAGCATCCAACAAAACTCTTGAGAGGCTCCCCTTCCAGTCAAGTGCATGAACTTTATGCATAGACTTGGTGCCCCAATAAATAGCACCTTCCTTTTCCGAGGGTAACAAAAGAGTCAAAGAGATGGAGTTCAGAATATCACCTTTATTGTGAATGAAGCTGATATTTGGGAATGTGACTTATATCTGCAGGGAGGTGGACTTCCTGACTGTGAGCCCAGGGTCACAGAGACTCACCCGCTTGGGCGAGGGGTGGTGCGGAAGGTCTCTGCCTTGAGGCCTGATGCTGGAGACCTTGCAGCGTGGAGCAGCCACCCAGACACACCTGCTCGGTCCCCCATCTCCGGAGAAGGAAGAAGGGCAAGGCATGAGGAAGACATGTCCTGTTCCTGCTCCCCATATCACCATGAGAAGTCACTAAGGGAGGAGTGAGTCAGAGGTGCAGAAAGGCCAGCTGTACAGAGGAAATAACCCCTCTCCTGGCAACCAAGGAGTGGGGAATTGTTTCCCTCTAACAGTGATGTGTTCTTACTGCCCAGAAAGGTCACTTTGTTTTTATTAATTTCTTCTAAGTCCCTGGTTCTCTATCAGGTCGTTGAAGTTGCTAGGGAAGGAACATCCAGACAGAAGGAGTTCTGTGTACTCATCAGCTGTGTGGTGTGGCCCACTTTATGCTTCAGCTTCTTCGTTTACAAAATGAAAACAATCATTTCCAGAAGTCTTCTTCAAAATTAGTGTGTGAAAGTAGATTGATGAAGTACCCTTATGAAGTACACATCAGTAAGGGTTGAAACCCCAAGCGTGTCCTTCATGTCTGTGCACTGAAACGCTCACAAGCGGTTTGTTCTCATTAGACGTAGACGTCGTGTATGGCTAGTCCTCGTGCAGCCAGATTTTTAATCTCTCCAGGTCATTCCAGAGATGGGAGGCAGTAACCCACTGGCCCATAGTTAGAAACCCGAGCGGCATATTATGGTGTAGCTGCTGTGGAGAGCAGTGTGGCGGTCCCTCAAAAATCTAAACATAGGAATACCATACGATCCAGCAATTCCATTTCTGGATGTTTACCGAAAAGAACGGAAAGCAGGGACTTGAACCGACAGGTGTATACCCATGATCAGAGCAGTGTTATTCGCAATAGCCAAAGTGTGGGAGCATCCGTCCATGGACAGATGAATGAATCAAAACAAAATGTGGTCTGTCCATACAGTGGAATGTTATTCAGCCTTAAAAAGGAAGGAAATTCGGCCATGCTACCACATGGATAAACCTTGAAAATACTGTGCTAAGTGAAATAAACCAGCCACAAAAGGATTTGTATTGTGTGATCCCATTTATATGATGTATCCAGAGTGGTCACACTCATAGAACGCAAAATAGTACTTGCCAGGGGACTCAGGGCTGGGGAGTGGTGAGTTAGTGTTTAATGGGAACAGAGTTTCAGTCTGGTAAGATGAAAATTCTGGAGTTGAATGGTGGTGATGGTGGCACAACACCATGAATGTACTTAACACCATTGAACTCTACACTTAGAAATGGTTAAGATGGTAAATTTTATTTTATTTCAATAAAATGTATATTTTATTTTTATATTTTAATAAAATATATATTTTGCCACAATAAAAAAGAGTTAAAATAAAAGAAAAAAACAAACAACAGGATGGTGATTATAAGGGAGCCAGAGTTATGGGCCTGAAGGAGCAGGTGGGTCCCATGGGGAGGACTGTGACTAGTCCAGGTGTTTTCACAGACAGGTATTTCTAGAAGGTGCCAAGTCCTGAGAAATTTAGTTTTGTGAGATATAGCTATATTTGTAATTGCTTAGCTGGTAACAACATGTTTTTCAGGAAATTTAGTCAGAAAAACTTGGTCAAAGGAGCTATTATACTACCAGTTATATTAATAAGATATTAAGGTCAGAGAACAACATATTAATATAACTTTCCTTTGGCCAACGGTACAATTTTCAAAAATGTTGCCTCCTATTGTTAATTAGAATGTGTTAAAGTGATAAGCTCACGGAAATAAGAAATTATGATTCCCCTTAGAACAAGCAAATGTCTATTCAAAATATGAATATACCTTATATTGGGAGGAAAAGTCTGTGATACAATTTAAAACAATTTGATAACTGCTCATCTACGATGCACTCTTTCCTAAACCATCTTCCTCTCCCTGCTTTCACCTCTCTAAGGACAATGAATCCTAGAGCTGGAGGTCTTTTGATGATGCCTGCAGTAAAATGGCCTTAAAAATGCGTCTGGGAATGTAGAATTGAAAGAGCCTGAGCAAAGCGTAATTGTGTGGCATAAAAAAGGAATATTTGGGAAGATGCTAGATTATGTTTAAAGAGTCTACAGTAGGGACAGGTTATTTATTTCTTTTTTATTTATATATGCGACAGGGTCTTACTGTGTTGCCCAGGCTGATCTTGAACTCCTGGGTTCAAGGGATCCTCTTGCCTCAGCCTCCCAAGTAGCTGGGACTACAGGTGCACACTGCTGTACCTGGCTAGGGAGAAGTTTTTAAAGGAATCATGAGATCAGGGAATTTGGGAAGGAATAATGTACCATGCATAGCATGCTGTAAAACCTTTCCTCTCCCAGGAGATTTTTAGGTAAACCTCTATCTCTTGCTATGACCTGGTGAGATACATGGGCTTTCTGCAGATGTGACAAAGTGCCAGTGGTCCTTCATAGAGGATGAGGTAAGGGGCTTTTCTCACCTGGGTTGCAACCTAGATACTAATGCTCACGTTAATTTCAAATTCTAGCTCCTTGCCTTGTCTCAATTTCAATATTACCAAGCTTATACAGTAGTCCAAATTTACGAGGATGAATTGAAAAGTAAAATTCCTCTTTATTGTGGCATGTCATTTTTTTCCCCAATGAATTTTCCCAAGAACCATATATAATCTTTTATCTCTGACCTTTCTTCCCTAGCATTCTTTTCCCAGTACCTTAGAGTTTTCTCAACTTATCTCTAATCTAATTTGTGTGGAAGCTTCCCCATGGAAATGGAACCCCCCATATTAATTAGGTTAAGCAATGCTAGCTTCTACAGCAGGCAAAACACCAGTCTCAGTGGTTTAATGAATCAGAGTTTATTTTCTTACTTATTGGTAAGGCCCATCTTGGGTCTGTAAGACCTTTGCTCCATAGAGTCACTCAGGTACTCAGGCTAAAGGAAGCTTCATCATCTTACAAATGTATCCTCTGGAATATGTGGCCTCTGAGGTCACCAAGTAAAGAGAAGAGTGGGATATAGGAGGCACCTAGCTCGTAACTGTGTAGGCTCAGCATTTCTGCCTGTAGTCTATTGGCCAAAAGCAGTCACATGATCCCAGCCTACCTGCAAGAGAGGCTAGGAAATGCAGAAGAGCAGATGGAATATTTAGTGAGCACTGACTCTCTGCTATCCCTGCTGACTGGAGTACTGTGAAACCATAGTTAAAATTCGATCAACTTTTGAATATAATTTGCATATAACAGCATTCTATATCTATTTTCATGGACATGTATAGTTTCTTCTATTAATTTCTTCAAGCTAATTCTAGCTTTAGTCTAAGTTTTTTAAACCCCAAATAGTTAAGGAAATGTGATAGGGGCTATTTAGTAGCCCCCTTATCTCTCTCTCTCCTCTTTCTGTCTTTTCAACTTGTCTATATATTGTTTGACCGTCTTCATAGCTTTTCAACAGGAGGTGCATGTGTAAATGTAAAACTTAGCTGCTGCTGGGTGGGGAACCTGACTTTCTTATCTATCTATCTATCTAATATTATCTTACTTAACCATTCTTTCATTCACTTATTTATTACTTTGCATTTATTTGCGTACTTTTCCCCCCATGAAGTGAAAGCAGGTTAGTGATGGTGAAAATCCCTCACTTTATCTTTTACTTGTGGTTATCATTTTTGTCATTCTTTGTTGTGCTTTTTCTTTGGTTATTCTGTTTTAGGGACGGTCTTCCCTAGATGACATACACTTGGAAGGGGCGATGGCAAGTTGTGCAAGAGCTGCTTAGGAGCAGATGGGGGCTGGGCCTTGCTGTCTGCAGGCCTAACGGGGGTTGCAGGCTGCAGCCAGGGGTGGGGAACCTGGGGCTTTGGGGCTACATGGGCCTTCTAGATCCTTGAGTGTGGCCTTCTGACTACACTCCATCCCAAAGGGTAAGAATTTAGTTTAGGAAGGACCAGAGAATCGGTGATGGTCCATGGTCCTGGGAGAGAATTAGGAAGTTATGTGGGGAATGCTGCAGAGTGGGACACTTCCATGGGTCCCAGTGATTCTTTTGGTTTCTTGAGGGGACTGGACAGGATTGAGCTGAACTTCATTGTAATCTCCATACTGAGATCGTCTTGTCGCTCCTGGAAATGTCCCTCTTCCTTCTGGAAGCAGTATGTTTTTGTGGCCCTCCTGTGAGTCACAACCCTAGGGAAACCCATGGCGTGCTGGTGTTATTTCAGCAGGAGGCCAGGGAGGGGCTGGAGGGAGAGGTTACCCTAGTCTTCCTTCTTTCTTTTTCCTTCTGTTGTCCCAAGGCCTTTTGTGTTTTGTTGACAGAAGCAGCATCTTAAGGGCCTTTCCCTTCCCTGTAAGACCAAATACCGAGGAAGATGCATTGGATTAGGTGATAGAAAAGAGCTAATAGAAAATGGGGAGGTTCCCTCTCATACATCCTTCATTCTGAGGGTTCCTGTCTGCAAATCCATTGTTGGTCATCAGTGCAACTACTACAGAACCTGAGAAACAAGAAAGACTTAAAAAATATAAAATAAAAAGATAAGCAGCTCTTTCTCCTCAAGAATTGTAAACCGGGACAATTTACAAAACTAATAAAATTTAAATTCTTGCCCAATTTACACTCAATATGTAGTCCAAAAATGCTTCCAGATTTAAAACAAGAAGAAAATCTTAAAATCAAATTATTTTTTTCTTTCTTTTCTCTTCTTTAGGCTTTTCCTCCAAATGCGATCACTGTATTTTTTTACTGCAGTTCAGTGACTATATTCTTCACTGTCATCAAATTAGTCAGTTATCGCCTGCACCTCATGTTTGATAAAGGAGAAGTAATTCAGCAGAAGCCCTCCAGAAAGAAAGAAAAGCCAAATAAAGGCAAAGAGGCTAACAGTGAACACATAACTAATCACAAAATCCCAAGGTAACATTTCCGATGTGTCAGTTCATAATTAAAATTATGATTAAAATAACTTTTCTCATTTATTAGTTTATGAAAACACCAGTATAGGCAGACACAAATATGTACACTTTTCTTGTATTTAAGCATATTCTTACACATAAAACTGATAATGATAATCAAGATGGTTTAACTGGCTGTCAGCATGACCTTATACCATGATCCAAAATTCATTTGCCTTCAGTTTAGTGCTGTAGAAAATTTTCCTTCAGTATTTCTGTCTTATTTCAATGCTTAGAGCATGATAGAGTATTTTAAAATCAAATGTCATTTTTGTTTGTTGATGTAAAAGTCATACATTGACTAGAACTGAAATATTAAGAGTGATTACTGTCCAGGCATGGTGGCTCACACCTATAATCCTAGCCCTTGGGAGGCTGAGGTGGGAGGATCGCTTGAGTCCAGGAGTTTGATACCAGCTTCTGTCTTCGGAGAGACTAGTCTTTATAAAAAATAGAAAAATTAGCTGTGCATAGTGGCTTGTGCCTGTGGTCCCAGCTACTTGGGAGGCTGAGGCAGCAGGATCACTTGAGCCCAGGAGTTTGAGGTTTCAGTGAGCTATGATCGTGCCACTTCACTCCAGCCTGGGCAACAGAGCAAGACCCTGTCTCCAAAAAAACAAAAAAGTAATTATTGAGTAAGAGTAAACGTCCTTGTCTTGTTATCATTCTTGTATTATTTCTTATAGGTCCTTCAAAAAGCATGTCCTATAATTTTAAAGTAATGTTTATTACTCTTGTAAATGTAAAATTAGTATATAAGGAATATGACAAAATAGACTCTATAAAAAAACGTTTTTGGATTAATACCCAAAGTGTCATGGTTCTATTTGATAATATCACTGCTCTTGTGTTTCTCACGTTGGGTTAGCAATAATAGGCAGATTCACAATGGCAAAAAGGAAGAGGGCAATCGAAACCTCTCTACGCCTCCCCTCCGCTGCAGCTCCAGAGGGCAAAGCATAAACTCCCATCACTCTTCCGGGCCGTCGGTCAGTAGTCTTTTTTCCTTTTTCGCTCTCTTCATGTTGTTTTAGTGTTGATTGCATGTAGAGTGGGAGTGTTTAGCAATTGTAGTTTTAAAGCTGTAATTACTGGTCCTTGTGCTCGTGGAATATCACATCTCAGGGTGTGGAAATGTCCTGAAAGGTGCACTTGGGACCATAAGATAAATGCCTGGTCCTGTTCAAAGCACACCCACCGGCCTCCTCTGCTGTCCGCTCCCACCTGCCCACCCCTGCTGGGCTGACCATACTGGCCAGAGAGCCCACGTGCAGACCTTTGCTTTCTTCTTGCTTCTCCTGTCTGTCACCCATTTAAGTCATCGTGTTTGCAGTGCCTTCCACCTGGAATCAACATCACCTCTCCACTGTTTGCTGCATTAAATCACACCTATCTTTGAAAAGTCAATATATTACTTTTTTCCTAGATTAACTTTATTGGGCCCTATTCACTATAGTATAAGAAGTGCCTTATTCTTTCTCTTTTTACTTTCTTAATTAGCAAGCCCTCCTTAGAGTACAGTTGTCTTGGTTGAATATCTCTCTCTCTCCCTCTCTGTCTGTCTCTCTCTCCCTCTATATCTGTCTGTCTTTCTCTCTCTCTCTCTCTCTCTCTCTATATATATATATATGTATATGTTTGTATCTATTTCTGCTCTCCATTTTATAGAAGCTTAAGTAAAACAGTGTCTCCTTATCAGTGTCTGCTGACTGCCTGGAAATGTGCAGTGAATTCAGTCATATATTGATTTTTGTTTCTTCATTTGTTTAGGAGTTGCCAGCACAGGAAACAGTGGAAGATCTCAAAGGTAAAATGTTATCATCATTTAATATTTTATGACAGCATTATCCTCAGGGAAGTGAAAAATATTTTTTATAAAACAGAACGCCAGTGAATTAATTGAAAATAAGAACTATACCCAAGGCTGCATAGTTATATTTTCATTTTGTTTCTTTAATTAATTAATTTTTTATTTTTTATTATTATGAGACATAATAGTTGTATATCTTTGTGGGGTATGTGTGATATTTTGGTATAGGCATACAATGTGAGTTAATCACCTCAGGCATTTAACAATTCTTTTTGCTTTAGGAACATTCCAATTCTACTTTTTTAGTTATTTTAAAATATACCCTAATTTATTGTTGATTATAGTCACCACTTTGCTGTGCTATCAATTATCATTCATTGTATCTATATTTTTGCACCCATTAACCATCCCCACTTTATACCCCCGACACCCCTGACCCCGCTACCTTTCTGAGCCTATGTTAATCATCATTCTATTCTCCATCTCCCTGAGATGGATTGTTTTTAATATTAGCTCCTACATATGAGTGAGAACATGCGTGATTTGTCTTTCTGTGCTTGGCTTATTTCACTTCACGCTCCTGGCCAGAAGTGATCCTCCTGCCTCAGCCTCCCAAAGTCCTGGGATTATAGGTGTCAGCCGCTATGCCCGGCCTCAGTGAGTATTTTAAACATAGACATTTCAGGAACAATTTCACAGTAGAAGTGATATTTTAAAAAAATAAGCATCCAATCACATTTGTGGCTAGTGCCATTTTTAGTTTTATTATTATTAGGTCTTGCTCTGAGACATTATTCATCTGTTCCAGATGCTAATAAAGTTGCCACTTGTTGTTCATTTCAGGTGTCGTTCTGTCAGAAGACCAACCCGTACCACCAGAGTCATCTACCTCACCTGGTATCAAAACGGAAAGCTCACCTGCTTCTCAGGTGCGCGTGCCGGAAACCACGCCCAAGTCAGCAACACCCGTGAAACCAGTTGCCACAGGAACTCTCACCAGTGGGAAAGGAAAGGAAAGAGGGAGCAAGGGGCAGCCTCCCTTGCGCCACAGATCTGAGGGAGGCTTAGTGGATAAAGGACCCTTGAAGAAACTGCCCTACCTGTCTTTGTCTCAGTATGACTTACTAGAAACAGATGTTTCTTTCCAGCCGTGGGGGAGTGAAAATTCAGTCCTGATTCCAGAACCTCCCAGTTGTCCTCAGGGCTCCATGAGGGGGCAGTTGCAGAGCAGGTCCCCCCAGGACAGCCTGAGCAGCAGCTGCCCTCAGTGTAACACCGTCACGGTCAAGCCTGCAGAGGAGCCGGTGGACACCTCCTGTCAGGTGGACCTGCCCTTGAGCCAAGAAGTGAACTGCTCAGACAGCGAGGTAGCTGTCACCCTCATCGATAATTCTCAGCCCGGAGACCCCTTGAGTCTGCATGAACCCATTAAAATTGTCATCACGATGAGCAGTACCCAGAACTCCATGACAGACTTGGAAAGCCCTCTCCACCTGAAGGTGGTTAGCACAGAGAGGACCGGTTTAAGGTCTGATGCTGAGCCAGCTGCCCCAGCAGTGGCCACTCCTCCCAACGCCGCCGAGCAGGTCAGAATTCCTGTGATCACCCTGGAACTGTCTGAGGATGGGGGTGGAGGCATGGCATGTCCCGAAGGCAATGGAGGCGGAAGGGTGTCAGAGAGATCGAAAGCAGAAGCATCTTCTAACCAGTGTTCCAGCCACAGATCTGGGGTGGGAGAAGGTGCCACCAAGGACTGCAGTCCTTCCTCACGGAACCCCTGGGAAACGGCACCCCCACTCACACCTGCTGTGGCCTCCGAGTCCGAGATGGGGAAGGAAGGCCAGGCTAACCTTGACCCGTCGTCTTGTAAGAACAGCCATGAAAAGAGACATGCCCGCGTGCTCAGTGTGGATAGCGGGACGGATGTCTTCCTGAGTAAAAGTTCCGCAGAGGTTATTAACGACAAAGAGAAAACAATGCCAACTTCCAAATCTGACCTAGAGGCTAAGGAAGGACAACTGCCAAATGAGTCCAACTTCTTGGAATTTGTCTCCCTGTTAGAATCAATTAACACTTCCAAGGTGGTGGCACCCAATCCATCGAATGGCTCAGCAGAGCAGAAGGAAGAAAGTGGGCTTCTCCGAGGTGCGATCCCACATCAGTTCTGTTCTGAAGATATCACAGAAGGCAATATATCTCTTTGTCATTTGCCTTTTATGATTTGCATATGCAAATAGTGGGACAACTATTGGGCAGTCATTTGCTGCTTGGCTTTATTGATATTTGCTGAATGTGCCATCACTAATCTCTGTGATGAGCATATATACGTATATTGCCTTACTCTACCAGGAAACTTAAGGCATGATAACGAGTTTTTGGCTTCCCTAGAAGGCAAGAATATTTATTTCCAGAGAAATAAGCAGTTATATTTTTACTACAGTGACAAGTACTTGCAATAGATGTCTTTTCCTTTATAGAATAGATACATTTTGGGAAAACTGATCATGGAGCAAATTTTTGTTAAAAGCGAATCTCCTTTTTCTGCAGAGTTCCATTATAAAACACAGAGTTCCCTAATGATCCCTCGAGGTATACATGAGAATAACAGACACTGCTACAGCTCTTCATCTATGCCAGGCAGCGTTCTAAGCACTCTACATGTATTAACTAGGGGGACTGTAACTCATGGTTTGACTGTAACTCATCTTCATTTACACTTGTTTTGCCAACATAACAACAACACTGACTTTCTCTTTCACAAAAGTCCCCAGTTTAAATGACAAACTATACAGTTACCCCCATATTAACTCACTCCTCATATAACCTTATGGTATAGATACGCTTAGCGTTCCTATTCTGCAGATGAGGCGCATAGATTTTCGCTAACTTTCCCAAGTTAGTCTAGTAAGTTCGGGAAGTGTCAGAACTGAGATTTGATTCCAGGCCGTCTTGTTCCAGAGTCCCTCCTCAAAAAAGCTAAACTAATATTTCCTATATTATTTTCAGTTAATATCTTTGGGTCTCAGTTTGCTCATCAACTCAATGATGTTACTGGACTAGAGTTTTTATAAAGCTTTTTAGCTTGAAACTTCTGTTTCAGTGATTTTTGAATACATCACACACACACATATTATATATGTCTGTGTTAAGTAGTGTCTATATGGTAGGATTGCTTACTGGAAGTTGTGGTTGAACACAGTGGCTCATTTTCTGTGCCATAGATGGTAGCATTTCTCAGTGCTAGGACTGTGCCTCTGCTCTCTGGGACAGCCAGGGGGCTCCTCTAGCTACATATTGGCCCCTCTGAGCAATTCACTCTGATGCAGTTAAACGTTTTAGCAGACATAGTCAGTACGTAAAAGCAGGGGTGACTTTGAGATAAACACCTTTCTGAGACAAGATTTGGGTGTTCATCATCTATTCAATATAAAGAATCATACCTGTAGACCCACACTATCTATAGAACTTTTTCTGCAGTGATGAAAATATTCTATATCTACTACACCCCAGTCTGGTAGCCATTGGCTACATGTGGTTATTAAATACTTGAAATGGGAATTATGCAGCTGAGGGACTGCATTTTTAATTTAATTACATTTTAATTCATTTAAATGGCCATGTGTGGCTATTGGCTACCGTATTGGACAGTCATAATCTAGAGGACACAGTTTTCCCAGAAGCAGCATGTCCAGTGGACAAGAGATCTGGCTTTGGAACCAGACAGCCCAGGACCAAAGTTTGGTTCTGTAATACCACCTGGGTGAGGTTGGACAATTCACTAGATCCATTTGCGTCAGAGTTTCTTCTGTAAAGCAGGAATAACAATGTGTTACAGATTTGCTCTGAAGATTCAATTAGGAGAACATGTGAAAAGTCTTGCTATTTGATCAATTTCAGTCCTTTATTTTTCACCTCAGGCCATATGTAAAATTTATTTGGTTTGTCTACTTGAATTTCTGCTCCTCTTAAATTTTTCAGCCAGCCATGTTCAATCAGGACAGTGTTCAAATGGAAGTCAAGGGGGCATGCTGGGAAATATGGCTCCTGTGAGCTATTCTATGGGAAGGAATGGGCTTCGTGGTCAAGAATGTGGTTCTATGGCAGGGAGAGAGGAGTTGGAATGGATTATATGCCTCTTTTAGAAAAGAACAGAAGGAAGAAAGATAAGGACTACCAAAAGTCATTTTAGTTCTTAGGAGGACATCAATGCCAAAGGTGGCCAATTAGATGTTTTTCTGTGGTACCTTGTATTTTTGCGATTGGTAGTATCTTCTTGTTCTTCTTTCACTAAAGAAGAATTTGTTATTGTAAACCCAATTTTTGAGTGTATTTGAAAAACAACATGGCAATGTTAAATGATATTAGCAGCCTAGGGAATGTTCCCTAATCTTTTTCCTGCTTGATGGTAGGACAGTGCTTGAGCTTGGACATATGATTGGAAAAAGATACATGATTTCCAGTTCCCTATAAAGTAGTCTTATTTCCAACCTAGGTTATCTCCACAAAGGACTTCAGGATTATCCTCAGGTCTTGGGTAATCCTAAAATTCAAGGCTATGGAAAACCACATACTTGTCAAAACCCTTTAAAACCGTGTTTATTTGGTGTTTTTTATTTGTTTGATACAGCTTTATTTTACTTAGTGGAAATAAATGAAGATTTCCCAAATGAGAACAAGCAAAGGCTATTATTCACAGCTTGCTATAGCAAGGGAGTCAGACACCATCACTTGGTTGGTAGAGACTTAAAGGCAGGCAGAATGCGAAAGCTTCACAGTGGAAAAAAGGGGAGGCTTCAGGTGTGCCCCAACTGCAGGTTATTGGCATAGGGAAGCTGGGGGTGGCCAACTAGCAGGGGGCATATGTGCTTGGTTAGGGGACCATATTTGGCTTTCTTTGGCTGGAAGCAGGGACAAAAATTAGGGAAGCTGTCAGTTTGAATCAAGTCCTGGCCATTTGGGGCTAATTATCAAAGGGGTTATTGTTTGATTTCCTATTGTTTGTCAGAAATACTGGTCTGACTTCCTACAAGCCTGACTTGTACATGGTATGTTGATTCCTGGACTGGTTACTCTAGATAAGGGGTTAGTTTCCTTGGCTGGTTGCTTCAGATTGTTGGTCAGGGTTCCTTGTTGATGTGTATTATCTCACCATTGTCCATTTGTGTATTCAGTCTCTTAACTTCTAGAATTTTCTATGGAAATAATCATGAATATATGTAGAGATGCTTATTGAAGAATAATCTATAATATGCAAAATTGAAATGACCTAAATTTCTAACAATAGGGGTCCTTTTAAATAAATTATACTGTATCAATGTAATATTATATTGCTACTATTTTTGGATAATGTAGAAGAATATCTAATGACATTAAATATTTATAATACCTTAAGAGAACTATGATAGGTATAAAACAGCATCTATATCATGACTTCATTTTTGTAAAAAAGTATGTGTATATATCTAGAAGAAAGAAGACTGGTGTGATACGTATCAAACTGGCTACAGTGGTAATATCAGGATAGCAGGATTAAGAGTGATTTAGATTTTTTTCTTTCGTCTAGTTTTCAATTATGTGCCATGAAAGTGTCCTAGTTTTATAAACAGAAAAATTTCTATAAATGTGTTTTTTAAAGGAAAAAGGCAAAAACAGGCCATATGTTGACTTATGTAATGTACCCATTTAAGAGCAGAGGAGACTAAGATATGGTAAGGAGATATGAACAAGTGAATCCAAATATGTGCAGTGTGGAGGAGGAGAGCTGAGTAAATGTGTCTTTCTGTGATTTTTTTATGAGGCATGATCACTGGCTAAAGCTGTTTGTTATGATAGCACTTTCTTATAAATGTGTTTCTTGAAAACTTGGAAACTTCTATCTTGACAAGCTGTCAAATGAAATGCAAACATTTTTTTACCAAAGGAGTTCTTACGGTAGTTTCACAGATGTGATGGGAATGTTTATCTTCAGGACTCACATAGAAGTCAGCAATGTTCCTCTAATTACTTAAAGACTAAGGATGAAAAACCTTTGTTTTATACCCTGCAGTGCTGTGATTTATACCTCCCTACCGCCCACCACTAACACAATTTCACTTTCTAAGGACTTAGGCAGATCTTCATGGACTTTCTTAATGGCATGTCTCGAAAGGGCCATAGTCCTCCACACAGTCCTGTTCGCTCAGGCCCAGGCAATGAGCTTTAGACCCTGTGCAGTTTACTCAGAAAAGGTCATGGGAATACAATGGTCCCTTTGACCTTAATGGCTATTGGAGTATGTCTGCAGTCCACAGAAAAGAAAAAGGTGACCCTCGAGGACATGTTCCATTTTGCATAATGGTATAAGCCAAGGCACTTATTTTGGTTCATTGTTTAAAGAGGATTCTAGAAAAACAAAACAACCCAAACTGTACCTATTGATCTTGGAATTCTCATTCACCTTAAAGTATTCTCAGGGCAAGGTACTCCTTGCATCTTACTGTGTCCTCCATTGTGCTAAGCGATTCAGTTCAAAGTCAGCTGAACTTAACAAGTGTCTGCATTATGAAGAGACCAATTCTACCTTTAGCTTGAAAATTTAGATTTGGAGACTGAGTGAGAAGAAAGACTGGTAAGATTTTAAAATGGCAAATAGGACCTTGCTCCAAAATAGCCAGGGTTGTTTATATAATTTTTCTTTCATCTGAGGCTGTCTATTGATGAGTTATGAGCCTTTCAGGCCTATGTAATCTAAATGGGTGATTTTCAACCAGGTAAATTTGTGGTCACTGAGTTATTTTACCGGAGCCCCTGAATCTGTTTGTAAAGTAGTTGGTGTTTGTAGAGGCTTGAATAACAAGGCTCAAACATATACACACTTCTGTTTTTCAAATAAATTTAGGTACTTTCATAATTAGTAAAATGAAAACTTATTTAAAAGCATTTTGCATTCAGAGGAGCTATTTAGATTTTCTTTTCTTGTTTCAGTTTTTGTAACTTATTTCCAAGAGCATTCACATTCATTTTTTATTTAATATTACCTTAACACATAAAGTAATGTTTTCCAGATAATTGTTCCCAGGAGAAAAAGGAGGAAATCCTGGAAAGTGAAAAGCCCACTGGACAAAATTCCAAGCAAGGAAAACCAGACTTACAAAGTCAAGACCATACTGGGACCAGCCCCTTGTTCACTCAACCTGCCAAGACCCCAGCCTTGTAAGGATGACTTACTCATTTGGCTTCACTCGGGAACAAAGCATGAGACAGCCTCATTTGCTGGCTGCTTCTTTTCATGCTTTGTTAAGGAGGAACTCCTAATCATTTTTTGAAACTTCTATGTATGTTAAGTTTCCAGGGAAATAGACAAAGACAAATAATCTACAGGGTAACTTCCCAACAAGACAGTTCCGTCTTACAAGTCATCAGTGGGCCTGAAACATCTGTGCAAGAGGAGATCTCTGTGGATGCTATGCATGTCTTCATTGATGAACATGGTGAGTCTTTAGAGCACTTTACTGAGGAGCAAGAAGGGGGAAACTGTCAGCTTCCTCAGGATTTGGCATGGTCTGTTAGCCTGAGAACTAGACTTTGGAATAGGCAGACTCCTGTGATTGCTCACATAATGTTTTTAGACCACAGTGTTCTCCATCCTGCCTCAGGCCCTTTGCATGTGCTATGCCCCCTCCCGCTCGTGTCTGCAATGTACTATTTTTTTTTTTTTTTTTTTTTTTTTTTTTTTTTTTTTTTTTTTTTTTTTTTTTGAGACAGAGTCTCACTTTGTTGCCCAGGCTAGAGTGAGTGCCGTGGCATCAGCCTAGCTCACAGCAACCTCAAACTCCTGGGCTCAAGCAATCCTACTGCCTCAGCCTCCCGAGTAGCTGGGACTACAGGCATGCGCCACCATGCCCGGCTAATTTTTTACATATATAAATCAGTTGGCCAATTAATTTCTTTCTATTTTATAGTAGAGACGGGGTCTTGCTCAGGCTGGTTTTGAACTCCTGACCTTGAGCAATCCGCCCGCCTCAGCCTCCCAGAGAGCTAGGATTACAGGCGTGAGCCACCGCGCCCGGCTGCAATGTACTATTAATCGTTCAGATCTCAGTTCTAATTTTAGTTTTTTGGGAAAACCTTTCCTGGACTCTCCAAGCTTAATCAGGTTCACCTACTTTTTTTGTTCTCTTAATACCTTGTCCTTTTCCTTCTTTGATACTATTACAGCTTGTAATTTTGTGTCTACTTATAATAATTTAATTAATGGCATATCCCCCTCACAATCGTAAACTTGAAGAGGGCAATGCCTAGTACCCAGTAAATATTTGTTGGATATATGCTGAAAATCTGACCTTAATACATTTTTTTCAGTGTCTTGTTATAAAAACGATTTAAAATAGTGTAGAGAATTATTAAGTGGCAAGTTCAGAGTTCCAAAGATAAGGGATACAGGGATATAGGGTCCTAGTTTTTCCTGGGATGGGTCATGCTTGTTATTTTTCTCTCAAAAGGATTCTGAATTGGATAATAAATTATATGGTTATCTTATCTGGAGTGCAGAAGTTTATAGTTTTAAGGGCTTCTGCATCTGCAGAAATACAAAGAGACTTGTACATTATGAAGAACAACATTGGCACTTATATCAAAGCCTCCAGAAGGGCCGTGGGTGCTGTTAAAGATTCTCTTGGTGGAATGAACATACCTTTGAGTTGAGGGCAGCCTTCCAGCTGCTCATAACAGACAAGGTTAATTATGCTTCCGGTGTCACCTGAAGAAGGTACTCCAAAGAATTCTTCCTGGCAGAGACCATTTACATTAGAAAGGGAACTGATTTTCACACCTCAATACCCTGAACTGCTTTAGTAGAGCTAATTTAACTGTGCAAATTAATTCCACCCCTTGCTTTCTCACACATCAGTCAGTGTGCTATGGCACTTGGTCATCTGCATATTTCGAGGTAGGGATGGTCTCATGTGGTCCACCAGTCAAAGTGCTTGCTTAATAAGTCTCACTTTGCACATGATGCTGATGTGTTTGGGTATTAAAAAAACACCCAGTTGCAGCCCAACACAGATCATGCTGGCACTTGGAGAGACTATATAACAGGTGCTTTAAGGGATGATAACAAATAAATCAATGAAAAGCAATCAAGTAATAAATGCGGCAAAATGTACCCAAGTATATTATCAGGGAGGTATGTCCAGAAAAATTTTCTTAGTAAAGATTCTTTCAGGCATCCTTCATGTTTTCATGATGCACATTCTGCGGAGAAACGTGAAGAATGGACCTAGATTCTCAACAAGTATTATTAGATCAGTCCTAAATAAGTTCCCTTGTAACTTGAAAATGTCATAAGCTGAAATGATTGTGTACAAATAATGTGTAATATTCTTTCCTGAAATTTCATGATTTCACAGGGGAAATTAGATCCTGTTATTTGAGGTCTGGAAATCAGAAAGAAGGCCCTTTACAAAATCCTCCATCAAATTGTGACCGTCCCTCTCAGGCGGGGTGAGTAGAGCTTTGTTTTCAGGTTTGGGGGCTGTCGCACACAACTTATTCTGACTGGAAATGAAGCGAGGAGCCTGGTGTAGAAGAAACTTGTTAATGTCTTTGTAGGTGTCAAGGCATGCAATTTCATGTGAAAGAGAAGGAAACTCTGACATTATATAGAATAATGAAAAATAGATGGAACCGTTTTCTTTACCACCACTTCCAAAAATGAATATAACGTGTAGGTATAAAGGGAGAGGAACCCTATATAAACATAAGAAATGCTTCCTTCAAGAACCATGATGCATTTCTCAAGCACAATATTAAATTTGTCCCAAGAAGTGGGCTAGAAATGTGGTTAGTTCTCATTCACAGTAGCGAAGGCAAAGTGTTTCACAGATAGATAGTCCATACATTTTTTTTCTGTTTTCCTTCAGAACGCATTGAATAACTTTCTTAATTATGCTCATATTTAATTCATTGATTAAGTTGATATTTAATTAGCTTGCACATTTGGAACATATACCAATGAATGGTGCATTGGGCGGGTTGTAAATCTCATCAGGGGCAGACTGAATTCATCGTCTGTCTTGGGCTTCAAGATTCTTTGTGGATAATCCGTATATGGTCATGTCTCAGTTGCTTGCCGTAAGTGTGGAAGTGAATTATTCTTGTACGTTTCTTTAGAAATGTATGTATATTTGAAGGCCTAGGGGAGACTCTTGCGGTATAACTGGAATGTCTCGGGCTCCACACTGAAGAGTGTAGAGGAAGTTACAGGAACCTTAATTCCAGATTCTGTGGCTCAGCGTTTCTTCTCCGTTTAAATTCTCCTTCCCAGGGGTGTGTAGGAAATTTAGGAGGAGCCACCTGTGTGCCCAGAATAAAGGCTGCTTTGGTGCTTGCATTCTGGCTGTTGTGTGCCTCGTAGGGCGGTAGGGCGTTCTCTCATTAGTGCCACCACTGCTTCTGACCTGCTTGGGAACGCCGTGTCTGCTGTTCCCGTAGGTCTGGTGGGAACCGTAGGTGATGGCTCCCCGTGGCCACGCAGTCCCTCCTGGGCTCTGCCCCAAAGCAGCCTGCATGTGCTCACAGTCGCTCCCGTGAGGAAGTGGGCACATTCTCCGTCTCCTGCCTTCCGCTCTTCCTTCTTCTCCCTCAGGTATCTGTGCACCAAATCAAAACAGATACAAAACTTCTTCTCCAGCCAAAAAGCCTACAAAGTCCCTGTGCAAATGGCAACCTGAGGGGAGAGAGGGAGGTTTGCTGTTCACATCTTGGCTCTGACTCCCAGGGCATTCTGTTATGGTGGTTTGATGAGTTTAGTCATCTAAGATGGCAGCTTTCTCAGACAAAATATTTAATTTCATGAGACCACAGCTTTGAAAACTGTCATATTATTCTGCAGTCCCCAGCTAAAAGTCGAAGTGTTTCTAAGCTAAATTTAAATTAAATAGAAGCCTCTTACTTTATCCCAAAGTAAAGAAGATTTTTGGTGGTCCCCCCCTCCCCAGGATAAATAATGCCATTTAGAATAAGGTCATATATCAAGCGTTACAAAACTAAAAATATATGGTGTGCAAGTAAGCAACAGAGAGAAAGCTTACAGGGTTTTCAATAAGCTTCAGTTCCTTAGACGGTGCCTCACCGAAAGCCATCCGTTAATTTGCTTTCTCCCCTTAATTTCTCTTTTTATTAAATTTCCTTCAACTCCTGCTTTCTTTCATTTCCTCTGCATTTCCTTTCCAGATTAGAGCTCTTTTATAGTTAGCCTGCCTTCTGTTTTCAGAGCTGCCTGCACTGAGGTTTGCCACAGTGCATTAGGTCCTGGGGAAATGGCTTTGGTGAGGTTGGGTTGGGGCACTTTGAGAGTGTTGGGCCGGCAGGTGCTGTGTGTGTTTATGCTGGGCTTTCCTGTGGGCATGAGGCTTCCAGTGGACAGTCTCAGGGTACCAGATCCTTTCTTAGGTGTCTTTTTATGTTCGTAGAACAATTAGGCCCCTTTCTGTTGCACATGAGAGAAACCCATCTCAAACAGGTTTAATCAAAGTGGGAATTTTGGGGTCATGTAACTGAGAAGCCTCGGGTCAGTCTGCCCTTAGAAGTGCATAGATAAAGAGGTTCGATGGAGTCATCAGGGTGCGGTTTATCTCTCCCCATTGCTCTTCTGTTCCTCTGTTTTGACACTGCTCTCAAGCACACATCACCCTGGTGGTCAAAAGATGGCTTTCGTTGCGCCAGACCTATGTCATCTCTCATCCAAGTCCAACAAGGACAGCGTGCTTCGTTCACTTAAGGCCTAATGAAAATCTCCTTGTGTCTGATTGGTTTGACCCGAGCCACATACCCTGAGTGCAGTCACTAAGATGGGTCAGCGCGTGGCTTACTTACTCCCATACACAGAGCAGGACTGTAGGCCCCCTCTGAGGATGAATGGGGATGGCTCTGCAGAGGGAAAGTTGAAGTAGGGTGGTGGATGCTGGGTGGCAGAAATCAGCAGGTGATCCCTGAAGACCCCGTTTCTGGTAAAATGGCGACTGAATTAATTACTGAGCTTTGTAAAGAGAAAAATGCTAAAGTTTAAAAAAAAACAACTTTCCCCCTAAAGAAAACTTGGCGTAATGCCCCTAGTCCTCTCCAATATTTCTTATATGTGACTGTTCCAATTGGCAAGGTCTTGGTCCACTAGTGTCACATGTGAAGTTCTAGGTCTTTGACTACCTCCTCTTTCTCCAGTAGCATTTGAGAGGGTGTTGGTCCTTCAAGTTCTAGGAAAGAATGACACATTGCTATGTGTATCTTGTCTTTCCTGTGCTTCAAAGATAAGGTAAAATAACACACATGTTTGCTGTTATATGCATAGGATATTATTTGGGAATATACACGCTCTCTATACTGCCTACTCTTTGAAGTAAGTTAGTCCTTACAATTGATAATCAAAGGGACTTTGTTATGGGGTGTTGTGGCCATTCATTTGGGCACGGTAGACGTACAGTGCTTACTGTCCGATGAATGTGCACAAAACTTCGTCACTTTACTTAGCAAAATTATAGCCTCGAAGCTGTTCCCTAGGAGGCTCTGGAAAAGCAGTTAAGGCGCAACCATCTGTTTAATTCACGCTCAGGAAAAATGGCTCAGTTCTACGTCGGCCAGATGATCTTCTAGATTTAAACTGCTGGCTGGCGGGCTTATGGCGGGTGTCACAAAAGTCTCCAACTCCTGCCCAGACTCTGAGACATGAAAGCTGTGCCACCCATTCACGGGAGGCCAGTTTCTTGGGATTTGTAATAAGCTTCGGCTTTTGTGGAAGCTCCTGATGTAATGACGAGTTGCGTATCTTTCAATTGGTTGTATGAAAGAAAAGTCGTCAGAAAATGGAATGAAAACAAGCAGTCTGGTTCCATTTGGATATTTTAATCCCTGCATTAGCATGCTAGTGTGTGTGTATGCGTGTGCACGCACACATGGATTGGGGCAGTGTCGTCACTGTTTCTCTGTTTCTTTTTTTTTTTTTTGAGACACAATCTCACTTTGTTGCCCAGGCTAGAGTGAGTGCTGTGTCGTCAGCCTCACTCACAGCAACCTCAATCTCCTGGGCTCAAGCAATCCTACTGCCTCAGCCTCCCGAGTAGCTGGGACTACAGGCATGTGCCGCCATACCCGGCTAATTTTTTCTATATATATTAGTTGGCCAATTAATTTCTTTCTATTTATAGTAGAGACGGGGTCTTGCTCTTGCTCAGGCTGGTTTCGAACTCCTGACCTTGAGCAATCCACCTGCCTCGGCCTCCCAGAGAGCTAGGATTACAGGCTGTTTCTCTGTTTCTAATGCTGAAAGTCAGGACATCAGAGCAGAGTCAGGCAGTGCCGGCAGGGCAGGATTTTGCCACATGGAAGAGCCAAGTCACTTACCCTTTATGCCTTACACCTGTGTTCCCATGTACGACATCGTGGCAGTTTGTGGCCCCGAAAGAGGCTCTTTCCTGTAATAGGTCTGGTAGTAGCAGCCACCATTGATTAAACATGTATGCACTAAGCACTGTGCTACATGTTAAATTATCTAATTTCACCTGCACAACGAAACTGAGGTTGGTGATAATAACTCCATTTTGCAAATAAGGAAACTAAAGTGGTGGAGCATGTTCAACCTCCCATAGATAGTAAGTGGCCAGTGGACATGTCAATCACCCTCCCTTCTCCCTTCCCCACAGTGGGGTCACAAGCTCAGGGTTCCTGGGCACCCAGGCAGGTAATATAAATAGTAAAGCAGACCCAGGGTAGGTAGGAGTGGTGGCGACTGCAGTATATTGGAGGGCATTTATCCTGTCTAGAAGGCCGCTGCGCTGCTACCTGTCATTAGTCTACTTATGCTGACTCAGTAAGCCTGGGAGAACAGGATTTTCCAGATTTTTCCACAAAGAGCTAGAAATCCACATTTGTACCTCAAAGTCTATTTTGTTTAATGTTTTTGATTTTAATCTTGAAACACCACAGGCCACAGGTAATTTGCTGGTGGTTGGCTGTGGCCTGTGGGCTACTTGTTGTCATCCCCTGCTGTCACCTCCAGAGGGAAGCACTTGCTCTCAGCCCCTTGCTGAAGTATGCTGCATCCAAGCACCCTTACGGGATTCCCACCACAGGCTCCTCCAAACCACCTTTTGAAATTCTCCGCTCCCTGCTCCCCTTTGAAATTCTCATCTTTCAAAGCTCAAGTTACAATATGCCTCCTTTATCCTTCTTTTCTGTCTCGATCCTCACTGTGAAAATAAACCAGCTCTTCAAGTTGCTGCCAGAAGAGTGCTTATCACATTCTCCTTGGCATTGGTGGAGCGGGTTCCCACCTCTTCTTCTAGATGGTGCGTGTCTAAGGAAAAGTGATTGTGACTAGCCTGTCTTTATAGCCTTCACTTAGCTCTCTTTAGGTAGGTGTTCAATAAATGTTGGATTAAATCAAATTGAATCATTGGAAATGACGGGGGCCCAGGTGGGGTTCTAGACAGTGCAAAGACTAGCTGGGCACTGAGAGTAGCCGGAGAAGCTGAACAGGAGGAGTGGAGTAGGGGTCTGGGCACTGCAAAGCATGGTGGAGGAGTCCGTGCTTTGTTCTCTATGCAGCAGGAATGATGGGACATGTTTGCAGAGCAAAATAACCCTGATGAATGTGGATTATCAAAATGATCTCAGCAAATAACTCCCTCACCTTGTGATGATCGGCAGGGAGAGCCAGAAACACCAGCAGTTTGCCTGGCCAAGACATTTGAACATAGAATGTGCTCTTCTCCTTTTACAAGTAGAAAAATAGAGCAAAAAGAAGCCTGCAAAGTGACAGTCTTAATTTAACTCTAGGTAGAAATCAGAGGTAGAGACTCAAATTAGATTTTCTAGTCCTGCTTTCTGTTAGTTCATAAGGAAACAATTCTGTCTGTATGAAATCTAAGAGTAGAGGAAAATCTGGCATTGAAACCATGCTTCCTTGAAATCAGAGGTTTAGTATCTTACCATGTGAACACAGATTTTATCTCAGGTTGATCTGGGTTCTAATTTCAGTGCTGATATTTACTTTTGTTTGACATAGTGCAACATGCTTAACCATGTTAAGTGTCCATTTTCTAACTCATAAATGCAGGTAATACCTGCATTTATGATTAATAATTAATTCACTGGGTTGCTTTAAACGTTAAATGTGATAGTGTATACAATGTTTAACACAGTACCAGCCATAGAGGGCGCTCAGTGAATGTTAGCTGTTGTTACTATCTTTGGATGGAAGCACTAGCTATGTGGCTAAATTTCACTTTATATAACAAAAGATACTGACTTTCGTCCAGGTGGAAGCCTTTCCTCTAGTACTTTTATGAGTTGCTTTATATGGTTTGAAGGTGGTTAAGTACTTTGTATTCTCCCTATCAACCTGTTGTGTTTCAACATCTTGGCATCTATGGTAATTTTAGAGTAGGTACTTTAGTATTATGCCCCTGGCTTTTAATGCCATTAAATTTTAAGTTCTTCTACCATAGTAAACATAAACTTTCATTTTGGACTTGGAAGGATGCCTAGCTGGGGCTGTTCCTAAGCCATTCAGCCATGGAAGATATTGGAAAAGCAGCCTTTTCCCTATAAGGTGACTTCAGTGGCTGGGATTGCCTCCAACTGGGCCATTAAACCGCTGATTCTTATTATTGGCAAGAAAGCCATTCCTCCTAGCCATTGTTCAGCCTTGTTGCCATGTGACAGTTTTATATCCCTGACTCCCAAGTATGAATAGGGAATTGTTAGCAATGTAACTTCCATGTCTCTTTGGGGATTCCTGGAGGAAACCAGGAGGGGAAACAAATTTCCCTCCTTGGCCCCACTGTCACTGTGGGAACCATTGCACTTCTCGACTGCCAAAGAAACATAAGCAGCTTTTTCCGGTTGTACAATAGCTATCCATAAAGCAGGTGCCTTTGGTAACATTATCTAACATAGTTCTGCTTTCCCCAGAAACTAGAATGAGGAAACTATGGCTTGAATTGCAGCCTTTAAAATTGCTACTTGGAAAAACTGCCAGAGGAGAAATCTACTTCAGTGTTTTATTACCCAGAATACAGGACTGGTTTGGTACTTCAGAGCCTAGAATGAATTAATTTGCCCAGAAAGTTGGAGTTGCTAGTCTGCTTAGAAAATTGAAGTAGGCTATCTGCCCAGGAAGTTGAAGGTGAAGCTGCTTAGAAAGTTGAAGTGCATTTTGTGTCCAAAGGGTTGATTGCAGAGTGGACTTTTGTTCCTTTGCAGATCTTGCAATTAAAGTTTGATAATTGCCTTTGCTCCGCAAAGATTTATATTTCTCTTGTCTATCAATTATATCAAGTAATATAGCATATTTCTATGAAAGGTCTATAATGCTTCAGTATTAATCCTCCTTTCCAGTGTCATAAGCAATCTAATGGAAATGGGTATGAAATGCCTATCATCTGCTCCCTAGTGAAATCTGATGGAAAGAGATGGTGTTTACATTTGTTCTGAGGATCTACTACTCATGAAGCAGGCATGGAATGGAAAAGTCATTCTGGAGCAAATTAGTTTACAAGATTTTTATTGGAGATTTTTGAACCAAAGGTGGTACCTCAACTTGTTTTTATTTGAAAAATAGAGTAGGTTGGTAATGCAAATATTTATCTGAATTCACTTATTTCTGGCTTTTATTTGGTTTTGAAGCTTTGTAGCAAAGATCAAAACAGATATTATTCAGTTTATAAATTAGGCTTATTTTTGAAAGCTGCTCTAAACCCCCAGACTCTTTGTGTACCATACTCCAAAGGTGAATTGAAGCCCTGTGTTTAATCTTTATTCCCTCCTCAGAATTCATACTCTTTTGTTAACATTATCAGCCTCTCTGACCCTCAATAAAACCTCCCTTACCTATTGGGATTAACTTTCAGGAACGCCCTCTGAAGCCACAATGTTTTATTATCTACCCGGTTCCCAAAGAAGATAAGCAGGCAGAAAGTTGCCAGAAATAATCATCTCTGCCTAGACTGTGTTTTCTACTTTAGTCAGAAGAAACAGTGATCTCCTGGTTTGGAATAGCTAAGCAGGAATGTGGGGCACTGAAGTGAGTCAATTAGATATTCAATATGTAGAGTAACACGTTGTTGTGATTTTTTTCAGTACTAGATATGCCCATTAGATATGTCCCATTCAAGCGTAGTTTGGAAATTTCATCACTACAAATATTTGAGATCATGAGTATAACTGCATCACTCAGTTAATTTGGGTAACAGACATGTTTAATGCTTCTTCAAATTTAACAAACTTTTTGGGGATTCTTAGTACTGTTGATCACGTAGATGTGATCTAAGTGGAAAAGATTCGCAAGAAGCAAATGATTATCTGGGGTCTGTCCCTGTGTAGTTTCTGCTGCCCTAAACTCTATGCCATCCCTCTTTTGTTTTTCACTTTTTATTCTCTGTTCCTTCCACTCTAGTTCTTATTGTGTCTGCTTAAACGTCTTGGAAAGAGATTACACTTCCATCCAGGCATGGGGTCATAGAATGGAAGGTTCGTTAGGTCGATGCTGGACAGACTTCTGTTCTCCTGGGCACATTTTCAGGAAGCCTGGGAAGAGGCCCTGCCGCAGCACCGTTCTGTTGCCACGGTTACAGCCCCAGCTGCCGCATGATGGCAGTCAGGTCCCACGCTCGGAGCCCTGTGACTTCCACTCCGTTGCTGCCTTTTTCTCAGATCCTTATACAAATTTTCTGTCACATAAAAGTTGTTTGCCAACTTTACAACAAGAATCCCTGTTAAAATTCTCAATAACAGGTTATGATTTCCAAAACAGTGCTGCTTTATTTAACTATCCCACATACGAGACATGTTGCGATGACTTTCATTTCTAAGACATCCCTCCGAGTGCCTTGTTCCCGGGTTCCCTGAGGAAGCCTGAGAAACAGGAAGGTCAGGCAGGAAAGAGGGGCCTTTTCTCCGAGGCTAGTGGGCTATAATTTTTAGACTCTGGGGAAGATGAAGAATTTCAAGAAGTTTTTTCCACGTCAGGGAGAAAATGTAGAAGTACATGTATTTATTTTGACCAGTTGTTATGTGTGGAAGCTTAGGCAGGTGAAACCTGGGGAGTCCAATATGGGGGACCGTTGTCATGGCCAGTCTGGGGCCCAACTCTGTCTGTACAAAAGTGGACCATTCTGGTCCAGACTAGACTCCAGCCCTGGGCCCATCCTTATTACCTTCCTGTGGTAGCTCTTTTTGAAGTTCCCACCATTAATCAATATTTCTGCTATTGCTCGGAGCTCAGTCTAGTTTAAATAAACTTATCTCTGCTATAGCCCTGAACCAAACTCGTTTTAGGAGAGATTCGTCAGAGAACAGGGTAATGGAGGCCAGATGTGCTAAGTATCATACGTTGCACTTCACAGAATAGTTACTACAGGTTTGGGATATTTCTATTTCCATGATTGTTTTGGAGGAGGAGGAGATGTTTCTTGGAACTTAGTGTTTTCACATTATATATGTTAGTATGGGAAAAGCTTTGGCTTTAAGTTAGTAAAACAATCTTTTTGGATTATTATGCAGCTCATAGTCTATAACGAAAAGAAGGGAAATAAGCAGGAAATAATCTGAGACACAAGCAAAGGACACAGACTTAGGAATTATTCAAAGATTGGACTTCTGTCACCTGTCCATGTCAGTAACTTTTGTGGACATCTTAGCCTCTGTGGTACTTGAGTGGGCAAGCTAATGCATGCGGATTATAGCAACACTCTTAGGACCCCAGAGAATTATATCCGAGTAAGGAAATAAATCTTCTCCATTTGAGCTATGCTCACTATGAGCATGTGACCATCTCCTCCTGGCCAAATGGGAGCCCAGACACACATGACAATACAGATGGCAGTACAGGTTTCTGATGAGGACATATCCGTCATAAAGCTCACAAGAGATTCTTTCTTAACATCGTCATGCCTTGTCTAGAATACTCAACTCTTGTAAAAGAGATTAATTAGGAGGGAACTTAATATGCTGTTTGAATCTGTCTTTATAAAATAAAGAGGTAGTCGGGTATGAGTTGAGGGCAAGACACTCTTCCCCCATGCCTGCTAATAGTGACAACTAGAATTAATATATCATTTCTGGAAAAGCATAGGGATCATGTTGCTATTTAATATGAGAAGAAGCAAAGTCAAGTCCTAAATCAACAGAAGGAAGTAAAAAGCTCAGGGCCAGTTATGAAGTGCCTAATATATATTTAGTGTTTATATACATAGTCTGATTTCATTCTCAAAACAATCCCTGTGAGAAAAGGATCTTCCCTATTTTATAAGGAAGATTTGAGGCAGGAAAACAACATGTTTATAGTCACAGATACTAAGTAGTAGATAAATAATTTAATCCTAGTTCTGTTTAATTCTAGAACTCACCCAAAGGATTTTAAATAGAAAATCAAACTCTAGATTTTGAAAATAGGATACTTCAATGGCTTACATAAGAAAATAATGTTATTTATTATTTTGCAATCAGAAACACACTAAATAAGATGGAAAGATTAAGCTGATGTGTATTGACACTTCCTTTTGTATCATGTTTTCTAGCAGGGGACATTAGCCAGAAGAGGGTTGCTCTAAAACATCTGTTTGTTACACCTTATACAATAGTCAATTCTTAATTTGTTTCAGTTGGCAGTAGAGGGTGCTATACACCTTCTAGATTTTTACACAGACGCAAGCATTTCTTTTCCCACTCCTGCCTGTTTACAGTCACTACCTCCCTAACCCATAAGGTAGTCAGATCAGTCCTTTGGTTTTGGTGAAGTTCTGGCATGTGCTGAGTTTTAGGTATCTCTGAATTTGTATTAACGACAAGCTTTGAGTTCTCTTGTATTTTGTCATGAGATGACAGAGTTACATTACTCACTGGTTTCTGTACAAAGCAGAAAAGTTCGAATGAACATTATTTTTATACATCTGATCTTTTCTCTGTTAGCGAGAGAGAGTATGCTGGTAACATGGGCAAAAAGGAAAAGCACTGTTTATGGAATAATCATCCAAAGAATGGAAGGACAGGATTTTTCAGGTTTCGAACACCACATACTTAGCCTGCCTGGTTCGTTTCCTAAACCCTGACTTTATCATGTTTCGTAAATGGTTCTTTGTCAGGAAGACTTTACTGAATGCATCATCAGTCATGTCTTTAACATGTAGACACGTTCATGTGTATATATGTATGTGTGAAGTAGCAGAGGTATTGTAGACACTGTTCATATAGAATAAGTTCTTGTATGTTTATGAATATAGTAGTAAGGAATCAGGAAAAAGAAAGATCCAAAAACGTGTTAGAAACTTTGTCAGGAAAGATATAAATTATAAATCAGAAGGTAATTACTTTACTGGTAGCATCTACATTCCCAAGGGTTCTGTATTAGTCAGTGCAGTTTGGGCTGCAGGAAACATAAGGCCCAATTCAAAATGCACAATGAGATGTATCATGTCAGAACACAAGAGGCCCAAAGTGGGTGAATTCAGAGGCTCAATGCTATTGTCAACAAACCCGTTACCTTCCATCTCTGAGCTCTTCAGCCCTCAGTCCCGATGGCAGTGTTTCTTACTCACTAGCATCCGAAGGCCAGGAGAAAGGTGGTCCCTTGCTTTTGGTGCCTTTTAAGAACTAGAAAAACTTGCCCGTGAGCTCCCTTATCCCCAACTGACTCCTCCTTGCTTCCCTATAAGGAGAGCAAAGGTTTGTTCTAACCTCTTAGAATTGTGTTACTTACACATTCTAAAGCCAAGCACTGGCCAGGGTGAATGGCTTAGAGACAGGATTTGTCCCTGGGGCTAGGGAAGGACCTAGTCTTTCTTCCAAAGCACACACAGTCTTGGATGATTTAATAAAATGGAGTTATGTTAGCAAGAATTCTGTTAGAAATAACTGTTGGGTAGGCAGCCAACATTGTCTCCTAAAACTTATAGGTACCTTGCTAGGAAAATCAGTTGGGGAAGCATGTCCTAGTTTTTGCTTTCTCGGCGAAAAGAAAAAAATGCCAGATTGCTTAACAAACTCCATTAACTTAAGTCCTGTCAATCTATGTGCGATTAAAGATAATAAAACTATTTCAGATATGGATCATAACTGATTTAGTAACATCCTCTTTTTTTTCAATTACCTGAGGCGTTTCTTTTATCTAATATATACTTTCCTTGCTTTGAGGTGGGGCAGGGAGGAGATGCTGTGAGGTAGCAGAGCTGCTAATCACTGTTTCTTCCTGTTTGATGGGGGGGGGTTAATTATCAAGCCCATTATTTATTGTTTTCACAAAATATGAGGCTAGAACCTGTTTCTACTCCCACTGCACCCATTAAATATGTAAAAAATTAAAATTGTCATCTCTAGAAGACCAGGCATCTACCTACCTACTCGACAGCACACTGCAACCCTGGACAGCCGGAACAGTTTCAATGTGTGCAGAGTGGTTGACCTTCTGCCCGAAGCTAACCTTGCAGACATAATTTTTAGTCTCAACTGCTTACGTAAGGTTGTAAAGACTCATGCATCCACCGCCTGCATTGGTAATCCCTAGTGTCCCTGTGTTTGTGAATAATAAAGAGATGACTTCTGGTATTTCTAGGTAACCAAAACTTTTGTTTTACCCATCCTCAGGGAGATGCATGTCAGCTCCTCCAGCACCACCACTTCTGAAAGTCAAGATCCATCTTCCGGAGATCCTGCAGTCAGTGCCCTTCAGCAGCAGCTGTTACTCATGGTGGCTCGGAGAACCCAGTCAGAAACCCCACGGGTTTGTACCATGCAGAGTTGCTGCTTGTGGGTGTTGTGGAGGGAGGGGATCTTCAACCCTATTCTGGGTTGGGTGACCTGGTCTATCACTGCGTGGTATTCTACTGAGTGAATGTGAACAGAGACCACTTGGATAAGAGGTCGCCTCTGTTGTCATTAACAGGATTGCCACTACCTTAATTGCTTTTCGTTAGAAATTCATTCACACTGATCTTTGGTTTCCAGGATGTGCAAATCTCTCAAGAGCTTGCTGGCTTAGGTTGCTTTTTTCACCCATGGTTTGGAAAATATCTGGGTTTTTTTTTTTTTTTTTTTTTGGAAAAATTAATTCATTATGGTCTTGTGTCTTAAACATTCAAAGATTCTTAAGTGTTTGTCTTAAAGAGAGACTTTACTCTTGGGGCAAGTGACATTATCATCAAGAGGTCTAAAATATGAAGCCTTCCATTGTTTTATGAAGAGATAATTTATTAATGTTCATTCACTCATCCAGTGAACCTTTAATGAGACTCCAGGGAGGCAGAGCCCAGGCTTCAAAGCCAAAGATGATGGGAGGTTAGGCACACATACGGACGTGAAGGTGGAGCTGTGGATTGAATCCGGAGTGTTTCCGAGGAGAGGGATGGGGAACGGCTTCTCAGAAGGGACCCTTGGGTTAGACCTTGACGAAAGGTGGCTTTCTGTTGGTACAGACTGAGGGAAGAGGATTACAGACAGAATGGTGTCATGTTAGTGTGAAGTTTTTTTTGCTTTTTTATTTCTGTGTTTACCTTCTTTCTGGCAATATTTCAGCTCATTCTAGAGAAACCTACCTTTGAAAAAAATAATACTTTTATATTTGCTTTTATGATAGCTTAACCAAATTTTTCCAAAGGATGCTTGGTAATACAGTGGATGGAAATTTATATACTTTTGCTGAGATGTGCAAAGAAATTGTTGAATTACCTTTTAACTGGTGATGTATTGCTCTGGACCCCTTATTCCTACTGTTGTGGGGAGTTGACTTAAAAGTGCCTCTTAAGGGTAACTCAGTCCTTTCAGACTTGAAGGAGTTTCTATGGTAACAAATATTTAGCCCATTCACAGACTCAGTCTTTTAAGACCATTTCCTCCCCATTATGTATTCAGGCTTACCTCCCTCTTCTCCTTTCTAGGGCCTCTGGGTACAGGGGATGGCATTCCTGAACCGTGGGGGGAAGTAGGGGTGAGAGGGGCACCTCTGGCAACGAAGCAGCCTCTCAGATACCTACACCAGCCTGGTCACCAGGTGTGCTGGGTGGTGCTCCTGCCAGGTTTGGCTGTGGTGCTGGGCCTGCCACCTGCTGACCACCAGAGACCCTGCCATTTGCCCCCAGCTCTGAGGATCCTGCATTCTGCAGCCCCCTCCTCTCCACCCATAGCTTTGGGCTCACCAATATGTCCTGTACTTTGGAGGGCCTCAGACCCCAACTGCGTACTTCATGCGTGGTGCCCTGTTCAAGGTCTGCGAGGCCCCACTCTCAGCGTGTTTGTGGTCCTCACAATACGCACCTGCACATGGGACCCTGCACGATGGGCTTTCTCTGAGAAACCTGTACTTTTTTCAGAAACAGGCATGGGGAAGCACCCTTCCCTCTCCAGGACATTAGTGTTGAACCCCCAAGAAAGTTTGGTAAAAACATTGAGATAGTTTGGGAAGATGTGAACACCACTGATTCCAGGAATAGCAGCGCCACAGGGAAACTAGGAGCTTTGAGTTATCAAAGGTATGAATCCATTGATTTAATATCTCAAAAATATCCTGGTTAGAACAGAGACTCGAAAATAAGTAAATATAGAAAGAATAAATCAGAAACAGTTACCCCGCTCCCTGTTTGACATTTAAAACTCTGTAAGTGGAATGATAATGTAAATGAGGCATAAATTCCTCTGTAGTGTTTCACTGTTAGTCACTTAACCAAATTCATTGACTGCTTTTTAACTTTCTTAATTTTAAGTAAAATTTTTTGAAATTTTATATTTTATCATATATGCATATGGGGGGGGAAATGAAGACAGTATACTATCCAGTCTCATATTTAGACTCTGAGTAAATATCTGCAAAGGTCTCATCCTAGAAAAAAATTTTTTTTAGTTATACTATTTAGTTTTTTAAATTTAGTTGATATCCCTAGGGAATTCAATTAGGTTTCAGCCACAAAATAAAAATAAGTTGGCGTCTTGCTCATTATCCAACAAGTGTGTATTGTGGACCGACTGTGTCTTCAGTCCTATGCCAGGAGCAGATACAGTGGTGGAAAAACACTGTCCCTGCCTTTAAGAAGTTTAACAGCAAGTCAGCCGATTCAGCTCCTTTTGCAGAGATTGTGATCGCAATGGGCTCACATGCAGTGGGACACAGAGGAAGCCCTAGGCCAGGAAACAGGATCAGAGTGGCTTCCTCAGTGAGGTGACACCTCGGCTTAAGCATGGAGGATGAGTTGAAATTAGCCAGATAAAAAGGAGGTAATGATGTCTAGGCAGAGAAACTGGCCAAGGGCCTGGAGGTGAGACGGGAGGCACAGGGGTAACAACAGGAGGAGACATTTCTTAGATAGGTCCTGCAAAAGTAAGCCTCTGAAGACAACTGTTTAATCACTTCCCTTCCCCCATCCTCCCTCCCTCTCTCCTTGAATACAGCCTGTGAGCACCTCTGTGCCCCCACCTCATGCAAACTCTTCTAATTCCACCAAAGCACCAGTTCTCCAGGGTGAGTGGCTAGGAGGTGAGCCAAGGCCAGGGAAAAGACTTGTCTGAAATTCTTCCCTGGCACAGATAAAGTGTGTGTGCATGGAATGAAGTAGCCCTGCAAGGGGAGCTCCCAGAAGTTTCTGGTCATCTTCTTTTTGTAATATGCAGAAAAGAGGAGGAGTTTCTTTTCTTCATCATCATTGCAGAGCCAACGTCCAGGCACAAAGGGAAGAGCAAAGCTTGGGGCACGATTGGAGCTGGTGGAAATCTGAGATTGGCATTCAGGGGTTTTAACAATCACCAATTACAATATTGGGTGAATCCATGTTATAAACTGGTACTTCTCTGTGCCTTAGTTTATCCATCATGTGCTTCTAACCCCACAAGGTATGTTCTGTAGACTTATTGCCATAACTTTTAAAATCTTTCATTTTCCCTTTATGTTATATGGGCCAGTACTTGAACAATAATCACCTTGAAACATTTTCTTTGTTACACTGCTGGTTGAGAGGTAGACCAGTCTACTCAAGAGCAGCATTGGACCTGTAGGAAAACGGCATTTCTGCTTCCCTCACCTGGATCTGGTCCCAAACTCATTCAGCTTGTTTCACATTAAGCATGAGATAGTATTGTGTATGAAAGTACTTTGTAAACTCTAAAGCTCCCGCTATGAGAGTGGCATTATTATTATTGTGGATAGCATGAAAGCCAAGCAGTTCACTGGTCCTAAACTGATCAAAATTGAGGAGAATTGCACAGAGGGGCACTGCACTAGGCCTGGCCCACTGTTATTCTAGGTTAATATAAAGGTAGCATTTATTATATATCACAATTTACTATTAGGGAATTAATAAGAATTCATAAGAATATTGACATTTACTAACAGGTAATACAGTTGAAATAATTATATACATCAAAGAGATGAGTTATCAGTTATAGCACCATATTTATTTTTCATCATATATATTCTTTTATTTGAAAGATATAGTAAGACTTTAAAAATAAAAATGAACATTTGCATACTTTTGATTTATCATATTCAGAAGTTCATTTAAATACAGATGCTTGACTTACAATGGGGCTGGGCTGTCCCCCTATGAAAATATCTTAAGTTGAAAATGTATTTAATATACCTAACCTATCATACAGCATAGCTTAGCCTAGCCTACCTTAAAAATGCTTAGAACACTTAACTGTAGCCCACAGTTGGGCAAAATCATCTAACACAAACCCTATTTTATAATAAAGTACTAATATCATATATCTCATGTAACTTATTGATATTCTACTGATTGCCTATTACCTTCACACCATTGTAAAGGTGAACAGTTGTAAGTTGAACCATTGTAAGTCAGGGCTGTCTGTAACGTGTTTAGAATCTATATGATTTGTTATGAATTCTGGCTGCTAAATAGAGCCACTAATATAATAGTATCATCCTATATTTGTTTTATATGCTTTGTCCTTCAAAGTGTTATTCTTATCCAGATACAATTTACAATTCCACTTGCATGTTTTGACCATTAGTTATGTGCATGGCATTGTGCTGGATATTCTCATATTTCCCTTATTTTTATGGGAAATCTAGGGGATCAGGCCTTATTTCACCTAGGGTTTGCTATTTAAGGAAACTACAGTTGCAGAGGATCCTGGTACTCGGGGCACTGAAGGGACCCTGACTCAGGGCTCCTTTCCATTTGTCCTTTAGTCACTGCTGCGTCCTCCAGTTCTCAGATCCTCCTTGGCAGCCTCAGCTGTGATTTCTCCTGAACCCATTTCTGACACTGAATAGAGCCCTTACCAACTCCACCTTCCCCCCTTCCCAGTGCTGGGCTTGAGAGCTGTTAGGAATTGCACACAGTGCCCCAAAGGACCGCTTTTTATACTGTTGCTCTTCACTCTTCTCTCCTTTCTCCCTTCCCCTGCCCTTTCAGGTAAAACCTACACAGGCCTACTGAAAACCTTTAATAATTTCAAGATCCCCCCAAAAAGGAGGTCTACAGTTTAAATCCATCTGAGCCTGTTCTGACTTCGAGGAGGTTCCATAGAGCTAATTACTTACTCTCTTCCCCATAATATGCCTTTGAATTTATTTTGGTTTTTATTAGATATGGTTCATCCTCAAAGTCACAAATCTGACTTTAAATTTTTTTTAAATAACATTACTTGTAACCCATTAATCTTCATTCTAATTATTTTTGCCAGTGTTCATTAACTGGCTTCCTTTTCAAATTTGTGTTTTTAACTTGTTCTTGTACAACAGGACTCATATGTATTGTCTCTTGAGCTCTTTTTGTTTTGCTGCAGAGGTGGCTTTCAGTTTACTGATGAGCACTGCTCTATGTGTGGATTCACCTGGGCCCAGTAAGCATCACTGCGGAAAGAGCCCAGGCTCGGGCTTTCCGCAAACCTTTTCCTAATGTGGGACCTTGGGCCGGTGACCTGACTTCTCAGAGTCTCAGTTTCTCAGTCTTTAAATGGACATAATAACACCTTCTTGGAAGAGTTATTGTAAGCTTTTAAAGATTACAGATAATTTATGGCAAAATTATGACTTTAATAATTGGTAGCAGTTACTAATATCAAAATTCTTATTAGTTATCTGGAATTGTTGAAGGTAGCATTATTTTGAATAGTAGAATTTTTCAGGTATCTAGCAAGTGGGTAGTCTTTTACATTCTTAGATTTCTTTAATTCCACCAAAAATATTTCTAAAAGGTACTCTGTGCTTCCCTGCCTTTTTAAACAGGATATACTGATAATAATCTAAGCTGTTCTTAATAATTCAGATTCATTAAATGAACCTCGGGTGCTGTGCTATAAATACATCTGTATAGGGAGTGTGAGCAAATGCAGTCATCTTGTTTTTTAAAAAGAACCAAAGCTTACCTTGTACCCTGTCCTCCCGCCTCCCTTTTTCTAATCTCTTTCTCAGAATAGTAGAATTAAACTTACAGGCCTGACTTACTGGGCAATGTGACACAGTTGTTCTTTGGAAAGGCTTAATAACTCAGAAGCATAAATAGCTTTTTGCCAGTTTGTCCACCCATTCATTCTTTTATTATTTAGGCCGTTTAGAAAAGTCATAGATGTAAAATGCCTTGACAGTCTCCATTGTGGGTCCTCAGGCCTGCCAGCCCCTTCATTGCTGATCATTGTTGATAATTTCCAGAGGCTCTGCCCAAGACCTTTTACCTCCACATGCTCTGCAGGGGTAGCAGTCCTGCTCTCCATCTCTCTCTCTCCATAGATAAATAGTCGATACAGATATGTTTATACTTGTGTGTATGGTGATGTTATGGCCATCTTGCTTGTCTATTCCCACAAATTTCTAAACTCCTAGGAACTCTTTCTTGTTGTCTTTCAGTTTTCAGTATATATTGCATATAATTATCTGGCTTATATAATCTATGCAATAAATATTTTGTTGGATGAGTAGAAAAACAAATGATATTAAGAAGATGAGAAAAATTTGGATTTGAATTTGAATTTGATACCAGAGAACAGGCAAAGAATAGTTGCTATAATTCACCAAAATATGTAGCACTGGGCTTCCTTGGTATCTAGGGGAAAAAAATGAAGTTCTATGAACCTTATTTTCCCATAAAATAAATTAAATCATTTCTTTTGTTCCATTAAATTATGAGTTTTTTTTTCAAATAAGGATTTTCATTTAAGCAATAAACAACACAGTATGCAAAAATCTTTAATAAGTTCTATAAAAGCTGTAAACATACTCTTCATGTGATTTTATTTTATACTGACCTTTTCTAACAGGTAAGGTCCAGGGGTGGGGAACCCACAGCCTCGGGGCCACATGTGGCCTTCTGGATCCTTGAGTGTGGTGGCCTTTTGACTGAATCCAAATTTTACAGAACAAATCTTTTTATTAAGGGGATTTGTTCTGTGAAGTTTGGATTTGGTTGAGGGGCTGCACTTTGGGATCTAGAGGGCCACATGTGGCCTTGAGGCTGCAGCTTCCCACTGTGGGTATAATAGGAAACCTCAATTTAAGGAGATGTTTTTCTTGCTATTGGAAAGAATGCCATCATCATGGCTGTTGGTTACTCTGGCCCTATTTACACATCATACATGGATTCCCATAGCACAAAGACAGTCAGCCGCGGGCACCTGTGCACCTTTCTTACACTCTTTGTCCATGGGACATCAAGGGAAAGGACCCATTTTGGGGGGAAGTTTATTAGCAACTACAAGTTTATCATTATTCAAACAAGAAACTATTCTTGCTTGAAACTATTCTTCTATGACAGCAGACAGTTTCTGCAAAGCTCTCTTACGTTGGAATAGAATTCCAGGCACAAAGTGGCACTTACAATCTCAACTTTCCCATAATCATTCAGTCCAACTTATCCTGTACATTGCCTTCATGATGGATCAGCTTTCCCTCCAGCCGCCTTTTACATCAATATTTGATGTCCGGAATAACTCCAGCCTGTGAGCTGAATGACTGCATCAGCCTCTGGAAATGGAGCTATGGTAAAGTCTGCTTTCTTGGAGAGTTCTGCAGTGGTGTCTAATGAAGCAGCTGCACTGTCCTCATGCACGCCAGGCACTTTGACATTGGTGACTTCCTGGGAATTTGGAAAATGTCGTGTAGTCTGCCCATGTGCAACCTTGTGCTTTATAAGCCGAAGAGCAATGTGGGAGGCCTTTAAAAGGCAGCGCCATCTCCACCAGCTGCTCTTCCAGCCCATCCTCATCCCTTTTCTTGTCTTTGCATTCTTTGTAATCTCCTGTCTTATGTTTGTCAGCCTAGAGGAAATTAGAGCTTTAGACCCATCTTGGAAAAAACAAACAAATATAGTTTAGAATAGTCCAACAATTCCACTTCTGGGTACCTGTGCAAAAGAATTGAAAGCAAGATCTCGAAGAGATATGTGCACACCATCCTCAAAGCAGCACTGTTCACCATAGCTAAAGAGTAGAAGCAACTGGAGGATCCACTGACAGATGAGTAGATAAACAAATGTGATAAATACATACAATGGCATACCACCCAGCTTTAAAAAGGAAGGAATGGATGACCTTCGAGGACATTGTGCTAAGTGAAATAAAAGAACAAAAAGAACAAATACAGTCACAAAAGAACAAATACTGTATGATTCCACTTATATACGTACCTAGAGTAGTCAAATTCATAGAGACAGAATGGTCGTTGCCAGGGGCTGAAGGGAGAGGAAATGGTGAGTTGTTCAATGGGTACAGAGTTTCAGTTTTTTGGGGGATGACAAAGTTCTAGAGGTCTGCTGCACAACAATGGGAAGGAATATAGTTAACACTGCTGAATTCCACATTTAAAAATGGATAAGATGGTAATTTTTATGTAATTTGTTGGTTTTTTTTTACCACAATTAAAAATATATACAGATTAGAAATAGCAGCTCTGCAGGGAGCTGGGGCATTTAGAGAAGGCTTAGGGATAGTAGCGAGAAGTGACAAGCGGTGACCAGATGGTGAAGGAGATGAATGAGAGCTTTGGTTGCAACAGCCTCTGTGCACGGAGGACAAGAGGCAAAGCATTTAATGCAACGTGAGATGTCTAATAGGAAGCACCTCACTTAAGGCGGGACCTGACTGTTAGGATTAACAAAACACATCCTGTCATCACCACCTTCACTGCACGGAAAACTGCCTGTTCCTCACCTTGCGCCAGGTCCCTCATTAAGTATTTGATATATACATCAATGCATATTAACCTTTTTTTCAAAATTGAATTCTTTTCCACTGGATTAGAGCTAGTCCAGAGATGAATTTGGGGTTAAAACCCTAAAAATCTGCATCTGAATTTCCCTACATGTTTCAATTTTATTAGTTTAGATTTTTTTTTCAAAAACTATTTCAGTTTTTTTAAAATAGCAGGCTTCACCAATGACCTAGATACGGCCAGTGAAAATCTTTTTACTCTTGGTAAAATTTGAATATTTTTCTCAACATTACATGAAACAACACAGTTTTCAAAAATGAAGCCATTTAAGATCTTTCATTGAATTCTTCCCTTTCATAAGCACTGTTTGTATGGCAGTTTCTTGGCCTTAATGAATAGCAGTATTTTAAAGTTACCAGTAGCATAATCTTAATGGTGTGCTATAATGGAGTCAAAGTGTGTTGGTAAGAAAGACCCTTTTTGTTATCATTATCCTTTCTGAGAGTGTTCATTTTAAATGAAATATGTTTAAATTTCAGAATTTAAACATCTGGTCTTATATTTTTGAATTATGATGTGTATTTGTGGCAATGGCATGACAATATGAAACCCTTTCTCTGTTGTTTCTTTTGATATCTAAAAGCATGTGAGTCGGGATCTGGAAGACTCGTCATGTTCTTCAACACAAGGAAAATTTAACCGAGAGCAGTTTTACAAATTTATCATTTTCCCTGGCAAGTGGATTAAAGTCTGGTATGATCGACTTACCTTGTTGGCGTTACTGGATCGGTAAGCAGCTGAGCATGCAAATGTACAATCGAAAGACAAAACAATTGCATGCTCTTAAAAAGAAAATTGCAAAAACAAAAAAAAAGAAAAGAAAAGGAAAGAAAAAGAAACTTGCCACTTGCTTAAGTTCCCTAGAATGTTTTCAAGCTGTACACCTTTTTGCTGCCAACCCAAAGTCAAAGCCAGTAAGATCCTGAAAACTTAAACAGTTGTAATTTAGCAGCTGCAATAGGAGATATGAGAATCGGGTAACATAGTTCATGTTTAAGGTTAGCTTTGGGGACACTCTTATGCTTTAGTCTACTCATATCTTGCCCCATTTTTGTATGAAAGCTTGAGGCTCTGCCTTTGACACAGGGCCTGGCTTGACTGGGCGTGGGAATGGGGGGAGAGGACGGGGCTGAAGTGGGTGATTTCTACCTTTTCCCCAGACAAGTCAGATTCTCGTTGTTCACAGATGTCTGATGACTTAAATGCTAATCTTTTCCTTAAACTCTTTTTCTTTCTCCTTTGATTACCGTTGCTCCTCAGGATAAATTGCTGTAGGGTTGGAGATGTGGTCACGGGCTGGGAAGGCAGAAGGGGAGGTTAAAGTGGGGTAAGGCATGGTGGAGATGGGGCTAGGTAAGGGTTTCCCATTTCTGTTCCCATTTCTCTACCTCAAGATGTGCCATGGATAGTACTGTGATTTTCAAGGGTTCAGTAGCTCTGACTGGAAGATTGGTTTAAACATTCAAGATGCTGTTATTAACACTGCCATAACCAATTGCTGAGTTTTGCAATTTAATGCCAGCCAGTGTGATCACACAAACAAAACTGTAGTCATGCAAAATTATAATAGTAAATTTCAGTACCCAAAAGTCAGGGAGTGGAGTTATGATGGGCTTTCCTAACAACATTACGTTACCCAAGGGGCACACCCTTAAGAGAAACATTTAATACTTAACTAAAAATCCAAAATAATGCATTCTGCTAAATGAGGCATTTTCTTGAAATATTAATTATTTTCTCTTACAAAGGAATTATTGAAAGTTGGATTAGCTTGTGTTAACCATTCATATTAAAAACAAATATTTCTATAGATGTCTATGTTTGTTATTTTGAAATCTACTTGGTGACAAAAAATTAACTCAAAATCCAGTGGAGGTCTAAGAAAGGATGATAAAGAAGATGATGGTGGTTTTCAAAAGTTCATGGTTTTATGGTGTTAATCACCTTTCTTGGAAGTCACAATGGGTTTTTAGATTTTATGCTTAGGAATGACCTAGAAACAGTACTACTCCCTCATCCATGGATACTTTAGTTGGTTTACTTTAGTTGGATACTTTAGTTTAGGAGCCCCTGGGCTCTGGAGGCAGCCCTTGGAAATCAAATCCAGTTCCCACTACTTATTAGTGCTGTGATCTTAGGATGGCTATGAAACCTTGCAGTGCCTCGGTTTCCTATCTGTGAAACGGGGAAAACCTGTACCACAAGAAGCTTATGAGGATTAAATCACCATAGCCCATTGAAAGAGTTCTTTAAATATCAGTTGCTATTATTATTACCAGGAATGTGGTCCAGAACTCAGAAAGAAGAAAAATGAATAATAAAAAAAATGAGAGTAGCCAAAATAGATGTTGTCAAATCCAGACATTAAAATTTAGACCCTTAGCCTACTTGAAATCATCTGTGAGCAGGATTGGTGATCTGGCTTTACAGTGCAATTAAGGAAAGAGACTGCGTGAACCCACAGCTCACAGCAGAGAAGGAGGAAGAAACCCAAAACACTGACCTAGAAAACTTGAGCAGTTTGGGAACCTTGCAGGGGGAGTGTAATCCCCAAACAGGGCAGGGGAGCTCTGTAAAAATGCAGATTCCCAGGCATAAGACCTCACCACTTCAGTGCAGCCTTTGTGATGGGGGCTTGGGGCGGAGTAACGGAGTCCTTCTTGGTGGGGGAAAATCAGGGGGAAGAATACTTTTTAGGAACTTTATTCCTTCCCTCCAAATAGAAAAAAGTTTTGTTTTTTTCCTCCTTTGAAATTTGTTTCATTTTATATCCAAGGCTCTTAGATATTGTTAAGTATACATCAAGAAGTTATGAGCACACTGAAGAACACACAATGAATTTTGTTGTATGAACTGGCACCAACCAAATATGTATAACTCTATTAAAAGTGAGTAGTGGAAAATAAGTGACACACAAATTTCCCTTTTCACCAAATATATTTCAGTTCCCCAAATAGTTTGTTAAAATATTTTAAACTTGAACATCATGATCTCTGCATACTTGACCTTTCTGTACATTCCTATGTTACCTTGCTTGGATTATTCTGTAATATGTCAGCTGCAGTCCAGCCAAATTCATCATCAATTTCCTCCCCCTGGCTCTTGCCCTCCCTTTTATGGGAGGCCCAAGGCCGTGCTTCTTGGCAGGCACAGCTCCAAACTTACTTTACTGCAGTCATTTATCTTTCTGGTTCTTTGAATCTTTTAAATCTGTATCTATATCTATGTCTATCAATCATCTATCTGTCTGTAATTATATATAAAAAGTCCCTACCAAATGATTCATACACTTAAGTGTTGCCTTAAGAGTTTTTATCCTTAGTTGTTTCTCTCCTATTTTATTTAGCTATTGAGACATCAAGTGTCAGCATTAGATTTGGGTTCGTTTTCACTCATTTATTCCTTCATTAAAAATGTTCCACAGACTGGAAGAAAACATTTATGAAAGACATATCTGTCAAAGGACTGTTATTCAAAATATACAAAGAATGTTTAAAACTCAGCAGAAAGAAAATGAACAACTTGAAAATGGGCTTAAGGTCTGAACAGATGCCTCACCAAAGAAGATACACAAATAAGCATATGAAAAGATATTCCACCTCATATGTCATTAGAGAATTGCAAATTACAACAATGAAATATCACTACACACACCTATTAGGATGGCAGAAATCCGAAACACTGAGAACACCAAATGCCAGCAAAGCTGCAAAGCCGTGGGGTCTCTCGGTCATCATTGGTGGGAATGCAGAGTGGTACAGCCACTTTGGAATTCAGTTCTGCCATTTCTTACCAAACTAAACATGTTCTTACCACACGACCTAACAGTCTCACTCCTTGGTATTTACCCAGATGAGCTGAAAATTTATGCCCATGAAAAACCTGCACGTGAATGTTTGTAACAGCTTTATTCATAGTTGCTGAAACTCTGGAAGTAACCTAGATGTCCTTCAGTAGGTGCGTGGATAAATAAACTATGATACATCCGTACACTGTAATATTATAAGGGCTACATACTGTAAAGATTGCAACTATGTGACTTTCTGGAAAAGGCAAAGCCATGGAGACAATAAAAAGATCAGTGGTTGCCAGGGGTTAGAGTGGGTGAGGGGTGAATAGGTGGAGCACAATTTTTAGGGCAAAGAAACCTGATAGATACATTTGTCAAAACCTATGGAATGCGCAACACGAAGAGCGAATGCTAATGTAAACCATGGACTTCGGGTGATGATGGCATGCCAACGTAGGTTCATCAGTGGGTGTTGGTGGTAGTGCAGGCTGTGCGTGTGTGTCTGTGGGGAGAAGGGTGTGTGGGAACTCTGTGCTTTCCCCTCGGTTTTGCTTTGAATCTCAAATGTGTCTAAAAAATAGTCTATTAATTTTTGAAAAAATTTTCACGATTGCTTACATGCCAGGCATGAAGTAGCCACTTATCCCTATCTAAAAACAATCACAGTTTGGTGAGGAAGACCAACATGTATATTAGCAAAAATTGGTGAGGTAAGAAGTATGCTCAGAATTCTTGTGAATGACCCATCTGAGCTCTGGGCCTTTTGTTCCCTGACCTCGTGGTCCATGTCATCCTCCCTTGCTCCATTTTTTTTTCTTTTCGCTTTTTTGAGACAGGGTCTTGCTCTGTCACCCAGGCTGGAGTGCAATGAGGTCATGATAACTCAATGCAATTTCAAACTCATGGGCTCAAGCGATACTCCCACCTCAGCCTCCTGAGTAGCTGGGACTATGGGTGCATGACCCCATTCTCAGGTAATTTTTCTTTCTATTTTTTGTAGAGATGGGGTCTTGCTATATTTCCCAGGTTGGTCTTGAACTCGTGGCCTCAAGCAATCCTCCCAGCTTGGCCTCCCAAAGTGCTGGGATTACTAGCATGAACCACCACTCCCTCCCATGGCCCCACCTTGCATTTTGTCCTCCCATAGAAGTCTTCCACCTCTGAAGTCCTAATCCCAGTCTCGGTTTATTCTTCATATCTCTCTCTCTGCCTCCCTCTACTGGTTACCCAGCCCTCTCTGGCACTGTGACCCACCAGCACTCTCCCATCTGGCAGCCCTTGCTGTCAGTTTCCTCTGCATCCTGCTTAGGTTTTAGGATCCAGCCCTGGAAGTCCCCTCCTATCAGTACCCTAAAACTCCCTTACCTTGTCCCTTTGTACCGTGTATGGGGAGTCCCACAAGAAAAAATCACCCAGTGAGACAGTATGCCCATGGCACATCCCATGGCAGGTCCTCTGCACCTTTGGAGGTTTCAGCTCCCTCTCAGCTCTCTGGCTGCAGCTCTCTTAGCTTCTGAAACTGGGTAGCAAACCCTGGCTCCAAAGACTGTATCTGGGAGCAATTTCCTGCCTTCACCAGGTGTTAATGCAACCCCCACCCCATTGAAAGGAACCAGTGAAGCTCTTCATATGAAACACATTTCATGGTTGTGAATGGAATCGTTAACTGCCTCTTGCCAGTAAACCTCATTTAGTGGCTAAGGAGATCCAATGGGCTGATATTTCATTTGCTTCAGTGACAGAAATCTCTAGCTAAAATCTGGATTTTTTTTATATAGCACAGGAATGAGGAAAGAAAGAAACCTTAAAATCTTGTAGCCAGATACAGAGGGTTGCGTAAGGTAACTACTGTGCTGTCACGGTCTGTCATTTTAGAAACATGCAGGTATTCTCTGGACAAACTTACCTTTCATTTCCTTTGTCTCTATTTGTGTATTTTGCACAGAACTGAAGATGTCAAGGAGAATGTGCTGGCGGTTTTACTCATTGTCCTGGTCTCCCTTCTTGGATTTCTGACATTGAACCGAGGCTTTTGCAAAGACATGTGGGTGCTCCTCTTCTGCCTGGTCATGGCCAGCTGCCAGTATTCCCTGTTAAAGGCAAGGCCTCATCTAATTCTTACCAGTAACATGTGTTCTCACTAATGTAGCCTTGAAATCATGAGATGATGACACAGACACTTCTGATTTGTGTTTTAGAGCGTTCAGCCTGACCCCGCCTCACCAATACACGTAAGTTTCCAAATACAGGCAAGTGGCTTGTCTTGTCTGCCTGTGTTAAAGACAGGGAAAAGGCCAAAACCTATTCAAAAGGCAAAATCTTTATCTATATCTGAATATTGAATATAAAAAGTAGAAATATTAAATGGAGATATGACTGCATGGTGGCCAAGCTCCAATTGCATCCGAGAGCATGGTATGGGTGGTACCGGGGGAGGGGCCGGGGTGGGAGTTGGAGAGTGTGTGGAGGGGGTTTCCTATTCCACCAGATCCATGCCAGGAAAGATTGAGCAGCCTGGTGGGGAAGACTGCAGACTGTGCAATCAGACTACCTGCCTTTGTTTCTGGATTCTTCCACTTGAGTTTCTGACACTGAGCAAGATACTAGTCCTCTCCATGCCTCAGTTTCCCTATGTGTAAATGAGGCTGATGAAAACACTTAAGGGAATTTAATTCACGGAATGTGTGTACAACAGTACCTGGCACACAGAGATTGCTCAATAAACATTAGCTATTTTTATTAGTAGTATCAGTTATGTGGGCAATGAATCATTATTATTTTTTAAATTTATCGTATATATTTGTGGGACATAAGGTGATGTTTTGGTGTGTGTATACATCGTGGAATGATTAAATCAAGCTAAAGCTAATTAACATATCTATCACCTCACATATTTGTCTTTTTATTTTTCTGGTGAGAATATTTACAATCTACTCTCTTAGCAATTTTCAGGTATATAGTACAGTATTATTCGCTATAGTCACCATGCTATACAGTAGATCTCTGGAATGCATTCCTCCTGTCTGAGTGAAACTTTATACCCTTTAACCAACCTTTCCTGATTCCCCACCCCACCTGTTCCAGCCCCTGGGAACCATTGTTCTCATCTCTACTTCTATAAGTTTGGCTTTCTTAGATTTCACGTGTGAGATCCTGCTGTAATTTTCTTTCTGTGCCTGGCTTATTTCATTTAACCTTATGTCCTTGGGGCTCATCAATGTTGTTGCAAATGACAACAACATTTGCAGTAGGTAAAAGATGACCTTCTTTTTAAAGGCTGAGTAATATTCCAATGTATGTATATACCACATTTTCTTTATCCATTCACCCCCTTGGTGGGCACTTAGGTTGATTTCATGTCTTGGTAATTGTGATGAGAGCTGCCGTGAACATGCAGATGTCTCTTTGACATACTGATTTCATTTCCTTTGTATATATACCCAGAAGTGCGATTGCTGGGTCATATGGTAGTTGGATTTTTAATTATTTTGGGAAACCTCCACACTGTTTGCTATAATGATTGTACTGGTTTACATTCCTATCAGCAGTGTACAAGGATTTTTCTCTCCACATTCGCACCAACACTATTATCTTTTGTCTTTTTGTTAAAAGACTTTTTTTTTTTGAGACAGAGTCTCACTCTGTCATCCTGGCTAGAGTGCAGTGGTTCTCTGCATCATAGCTCACTGCAACCTCAAACTCCTGGGCTCAAATGGTCCTCCTCCCTCACCATCCCAAGTAGCTGGGACTGCAGGTGCATGCCACCGCACCCAGAAAATTTTTCTATTTCTTCTAGAGATGGGGTCTTGCTCTGGCTCAGGCTGGTCTCAAACTTCTGTCCTCAAGCAATTCTCCTACATAGGCCTCCCAGAGTGCTAGGATTATGGGTGTGAGCCACTGCACCCAGCCCATAAAATACATTTTAACAGGTGTGAGGTGATTATCTCATTGTGGTTTGAAATTGCATTTCCCTGAATCATTATTCTTTTCTCATGAAGCTGATGTCTTCCTAGTCCACATTTTCAAGTGTATTGTTACCTTTCATCCCCATGACTTTGGGCCAGTTCATAACTACGACTCTGCACTTACCAATACTGATGTGTTGGTGCTCTGGCATTTTTCCATGAGCTGTGAAACACAGGCACATGGTTTTCTCTGAGCCTGCTGCCCCTCCCCCTTGTTTGTGGTGGTACAGGGCACTGTGAGATGGGCACCACCCTGCAGGCTCCCTGGCCCAGGCAGACTCCCCTGGCTCTCTGAGCAACCTTCTTTCCTTTGTTGTGGCAAGCTCCTGTGGGTCCCTGGAAAACTCTTCAAATGAAAGAATGCTTGATCTTCCCTCTATTGTGCTTTTAAAAAACTCATATCCAGGATTTAGGACTGATTTTAAATCTGTGATAGCTCCTGTTTAGCTCACAGTAATTAAGAAAAGCTTATAATTGGACAATCACATGGCACACATTGCTCTCTTGTTAAATTCCTCTGTTCCCCATAATTGGTTTACATGTAATACATCTTCTTTTATCCTGGAGTCTGAATGTCAAGATAAAGTAGAAGCAGCATAATTAGGGTATTGAGATGTATTGTTATGATCATCAGCAGAAATCTGGGGTAGGTGGTGGGGGCAGAGATGTGCAGCTTTGAAGTGTTTTGTTCAAGCCCACCCTAGATGCCACATCACCACCCTCCTGCTTCGGAAAACCTTCCTTGCTTGTTACTACAGTTCAGTGTCACTTTTTCTGGGTGATTCAGGGGAGGAGTGGTCTATGCTATTAAACGTTCCTGCATGTCGTTTCAGAAATAATGCAGAACACGCTAGCACAGGCAGAAGGCAAGTACAGCTGTGTAATCCTTGTGGATTTGTAATGCCCGTTACCATGGCCCCGGTGCTGCTCTGCTCTAAGTTGGAGTTATATTGTCCAGTTCCTAAAGGAATGGATCAAGCTGCTATTCCTTTATCTGATCAAGCCTGTCATAGCGAGACGTTACTTTTCTTACTGTCGTAGTAAACATAGACATCTAACTATGTTTATTGCAGTAATTAATTTGCTTACACAGATTTCTAAGTAGATTAGTCTCTAATTTGAGCTGGTGTTTCTCCAGTAGTGCTAATGAAGAAACAAAATATGGTAGCTATAAAATATTTCCTGCTGCAATCTGGCCAAACCATGTGGGTATTTAGAAGGCAAATTTATTATCTCCTGTTTATAGATGAAAAAACTTCAGGTAGGAGAGGGTCAAGAGTGTGACCAAAGGTCTGGGGCACAGAGACAGTTCCCAGGACTGCTGCTGTCTGTAGTCCTGGCTCGTTCTCATTCATAAGGGGCCGTCGAATGAACCAGACTGCGTTTCAAACCATGCTACTTTGTGCTTTTGTCAGGAGGTGGTTAATTAATAAATTCAGCCAATTTTTGCTCTTAGAATGATTGACTTATTTTTTCTTTTCTGCTTGCTTCCAGGAGCGCAGGTGGCAAATTTTGAGTAGGTTGTTAACACCAGAAGAGAGCAAAATGAAAATAATTTTTTTTTTGCATAACACTTGATATATTTGAGTTTTAAATACAGAATTAATACTGTAATAGATACTGTACAGTAGCCCCTGGGACTAAAAGAAATTAGTCTGATTGTAAGAGAAAATAGGAAGTATAAATGGGTAGAGTTGTCAAAGTTGTTTCATAAAAACACCTTAAGTCGTGTTCTTTCAATATTTTCTGTTTGCATATTAAACACGTATGAGACCGGGCGCAGTCGCTAATGCCTGTAGTCTCAGCACTTTGGGAGGCCAAGGTGGGAGGATTGCTTGAGGCCAGAGTTTGAGGTTGCAGTGACCTATGACTGTGCCACTGTACTCTAGACTGGGCCACAGAGTGAGACCCTGTCTCATTAAAAAATAAATAAATCAATAAGAATAAAAGACAAGAAAACAGCTCTGGGAGAGCTTAGAAAGGTTAGGTGTTGGAGTGAATACTGGAGGCAATCTGAGGATCAGAGACTAGCAATATAGTAATGGGGGATGAGGATATTAATTTACTTACATGGATTTGTAACAGTAACCACTCATGATAATCTAGAAAGCAAAATTCAGTAAAATTTCTGAGAGGTAGCAATGAACTGAAGCAGTGTGCATGGGGATCACCTCTATGAGCCGGAGTCCCGGGGATCTGCATTTATATACATCCTAGGGTGATCATGGTGGGGGTGATCTCAGATCATACACTGAGAAATGGTGGGGTTAACCAGAAACATGCAGGTTTCAGGTTTGAATCCAGACTTACCATGTACAAGCTGTGGGGGGTCTCAGGAAACTTACATCATTGAATCTTAGATTTTTTTCTGCAAAAGAGGAATAGTAAAACAGGATTATAAGAGAATGAAACAAGGTAATTCCCCTGAGTGTTTTGCATAGTATCTGGCCCTGAAGCACCTAGCAAATGTTTAGCAGTATTTTTGTATGTTTGCAAAATATGGATAATCATAACAACCTCAGTTGGATTTAGTAGAGTGCATGGGGCAATTTTTATAATATGCCCAGTACGTATTCTCGAGCATACCAAGTCCTCTGTAAGTGTTTCCTTCCACTCTGCATGTTTGTCTTTACTCCTTCCTTACAGTGCAAACTCCAAAGAGCAAGGGCTGCAACCTGCCATGTGTTCTAGCCCATTAATGGTTGCTGTAATTCAACGAACACATCTGGTGTCCAATTCAGGTTATACAGAAATCATTGCAAATGACTTTCATAAATAAACTTTTTATTTTAGGGTGGTTTTAGATTTACAGAAAAATTGGGAAGATAGTACAGAGAACCCCTATGCCCAGTTCCCCTATATTAACCTCTTACTTTAGTCACAATATTGGTACATTTGTCACAATTAATGGACTGATGTTGATGCATTATTATTAACTAAGATACACATTTTACTTAGATTTCCTTAATCTTTACCTGATGTCCTCTTTCTGTTTGAGGGTTCCATCTAGCATACTGTATTACATTTAGCTATCATGTCTCCATGGGCTCCTCTTGGCTGTAGTAATTTCTCAGATTTTCCTTACGCCTGAAAAAAAATTAGTCTGATTCTAAAAGGAAACAGGTCTGGGAAAGCTTAAAAAAACTGGGGCTTGGGTGGTTACTGGAAGAAATCTTGAGGATTAGATGCTGGCAACATAGTAGTCATAGTAGTTTTTTAGTATCTACACAGTTTTGAGGAGGATTGGTCAGGTATTTTGCAGAGTATCCCTCTGCTGGGATTTGTCTGATATCATGTTCTCATGACTAGACAGAGATTATGGATTTTTAGGAGGAATGTCACAGAGGTAAAGTGTCATGTCGATCACGATCACATCATGTCAAAGGGACAAATTACCAGCGTGACTTATCACTGTTGATGTTGACCTTGATCATCCGGCTAAGGTAGTGTTTGTCAGAGGAAGGATTTTGAATGACATGAAATAATTTCTCAGTCTTTAATCCTGGGAATAATAAGGTCAGTTTACTGGATCTTGATTTAAAGTCAAAGTCAAATAATATTTGTGTATTTATTCTGCTCAAAAAAGTACAGTTGAAAGCAGGAGCCATTCCAAATTTGCCTTTTTAAAATTCTCATATCCTACATTTCTATCATTAATGCAAAGCAGAACCTAGGTCACCACTCTTTCTGATGTCTCTCACTGGCTTTGAGGGAGATGCTGGGCAGGTGGGGAAACGGCCTGAACTAGGAGGTAGCAGAATGGAACCTCCTGGACGGTGCTTGGTGAACACTTTGCTGCCCATTTGCTGCCCCCTGCCTTGGACAGCTGCACCTGCCATTTTGCATTAGTCAAGGTTCACAGACCCGAAAGTTAGGAAGGTGGCCCTAAAATAGATTGTCCTGCAGAATTAAATGATAAACTAAGCTTGAGGAACCTTATTTGCCTATATCTTTTCAATTTTTAGAGTAGCCTGTTACATTTCTACCATATTTAAACAGAAATAGCATCTTACTAATAACCAGTTGAAAATTATTTGACCCTTCAGTTGAGACTTATCTTCTATACTGTTTTCTCTAAAATATTTTGGGTTCTTTTGTATACACAAAGGGTGGGTCATAGATGACTTGCTGTCCGGGGTGGAGGGTGCCCATCCCCAGTGCTCTCGTGTTTGCTCCACATACGAGGGAAACCGAAGTACATAGTGGCAAACACTTAGCCTGACTCCCAGTGGACTGGTGTCAAAAGAAGTACAAAAGAACATACAAAAGAAGTTATCAATAGCCACAAAGAAATGATGTTTAAATAAACTAACCTACACCACTGTGATGTCTTGGTGTAAACCAGGCATCCTTAAACTGCGACCCACGGGCCACATGTGGGTGGTTTTGCCCATTTTTTTTTTTTACTTCAAAATAAGATATGTGCAGTGTGCATAGGACTTTGTTCATAGTTATTTTTAAACTATAGTCCGGCCCTCCAGCAGTCTGAGGGACAGTGAACTGGCCCCTTGTTTAAAAAGTTGGAGGACCCCTGGTGTAAACCATAAAACACAGCAAACCCTTACTGCAGTGGTGAGAGTTCAGTGTAGGTGACCATCAGGTCATGGCACAGCAGCAGAGGGGTGGCCAGAGCAGGCATGGCTTTCCTACACCCTCTGCAGGCAAGGAGCCCTTAGCGCCACCCAGCGCCCTTTTGGGAAAAGCCGACACCCCACAGTTACTATGAATGCTTTCCCGACTCTGTTTGCTTCACATGAGTAACGTTCACATTCTTCGTTTAAAGAGTGACGATTGTGAATGAAATTTCATCAAGTCAGGCCGAGTCCTGGGGCCCGAGGGATCCAGGGTCAGATGCATTCATCCCCTGGTGGTTGTGGGGAGTCAGGCAGCCAGGGCCCGAATCCTTACTCTACCACAGTTTTCTGTCTGTGAGGCCTGGGGCAACTTCTCCATCCTTATGCCTCAGTTTACGTAGTGTGTGCTTCTCAGGGTGTTCTGAGGATTAGCCATGTGAATACGTTTGCATAGGCAGGGCAGCGAGTGCCTGTGGTGTGGGAGAGGCCAGATAAACGTCACCTGTCGTCGCCGATGTTGTTTTGCGTCGGTCATCAAAAAGAGGAGCCGGACCTCCGCATGTGGCAGCCATGAGAGCCTGTGTAAGCTCAGTGGGTGTGAGGGGCTCTCTTCTGCCCCATGGGATGACGCTCGGAACTGGCACATGCAGCGAAGCTGAGAGCAGGTGGGGGCGGCCTGGCCTGGCGTGGACAGCCCCAGTTTCAGTCTCCTCTGAGGCCCAGCTGCGCTCCAGCCCTGGGCCCCCTGAGATCCTCTCAGACACCCCATCTTCTTTATAAGACACTTTTTTCCCTTAAGAGTAACAACCAAATGTTGAAGGCATTTGACCGTCCCATTCTCTTCCTAAGAGGATAATTAGGATGGCCTCGTCATTTAGCCACAGGTGCCTCTGCTCTACGCAGGTGGGGCTCCTGGAGTTTTTGTTAGAGTCTCCGTTTGCTCTTCCCCTGCCCCAGACCAGCACGTAACGCGGGTCGTGAAATAGTTATGTGGACATGGGGCTGATGGAAAACGCAAACGCTCATATCCATCTGCTTTTGTGCAGTAGCCTTGTAAGATGCTCCACATCTCAGTTCCACTGATGCTTCCCAAGTGTGTTTTAAAATTAAAAACAGGTGAGGAGTAACCGAGTCAAATGAGTTTTTAAGAGATTATGATCAGACTTCATCTGGTGGAGTGAGCAGAATTTTTCTATTGAAAAAAATTTAAAAATCAATCCTTGGGGATTTTGATGATTGATTCATATGTGAAAGCTGGAGAGCAGGGCATTTCATTGGTAGGTGATCTTGGGAATCAAGGCAAATAAAAGTGACCTATGTGCCATGTATTAGCAGTATGCTTAGAATGGTTTGGGGACCCTCAACGTAAGATGGGAAAATGTGGTGAAGAGGGCAGGCTGTTTGTAAGCGTGCATTAAGCTTCGTTTCTCAAACTGCAAACACAAAACATAATCCTGCCCGGTACAGTTTGAGTCAACATGATATCTTAGACTTGTTCAAGGCCAAAGGCTTTTTAATTCCTAGATAATGAAGGAAAGATCAGAGCAAGGGGAAGGTAACTATTTAGTTATATTTCCTAAATAGTGTCAGTTTGAGGAGATGTCTCATATGCATATATGTTTGTACACTGCATAGCTATTTGTAACGACAAATTTATTTTGCTCTTCACTTGATGAGAAATGCTTAGGTTTAACTTAGGCTTTAGTTTCATTTTTTAAAAATGCAAATAAAGTATTCCCATACCCATTAATCTATGACCTAGTTGGAGTCAAAAGAATATTTCCTAAGGGTGCAAGTATTCTTCAAGACTTACCGTGGACTCTCAGCCAAACATAGCCAGGCTCCGTGGACAGGCTGTGTTTTCCTTCCAGTTAAAAGATCATCTCAGAATAGGACTATTTCTATTATAGAAGCAGTGGCAATTTAAATTGTTTTTCTAAATATAATATGTTCAAGGCAGTGACTTTAAAAATCCATATCTGAAACCATACCACTTTAATTTTTACTTTTTTACACTCAAGGTAGTTCATGAAATGCAAAGAACATTTTCCCTCTAATTCATTTTTTTTTTGTTTTTTTGAATCTTATGAATTGTGCATTGATTTGTGAGATGTAAATTATTTGCTTGTTTTGCCCTAGAAAGTTGATGTTGTAGCTTTTTCTTAATTTTTCTATCCAAGAAGAATAACAAGTGTTTCTGCTTCTCCTCATAACAATATTTTGAGTGCTAAGATGAAGTCTGCTAAATATTTGGTACCCCTTAGAGGAAAGTGCTGTATGCATAACAAGTTTTTTAAATCTAATCATTCCACTGTGCTATACTAAGACATTTTATGCAATCTCTGTGGGTATAAGTTTGCACGGGTATTGTCTCAGTTTCTAAGACGCTAGGAAATTGAAGCCCACAGCTTATAATTCTATTTGTTATTACTAGTGGAGCCCAAGTGTAGAGCAAATAATGGTTTAAATTAGTTTTGCACTTGAAGTGAACAAAATGAATGGAAGTTGCACTGTTGGGGAAAACATTAAATTAGATCTAGATTTTCTCCAAGAATGGTAATTAAATTTTTAGGTAAATCTTGTTGAAATAGAGAAGCACAACATTTTTGATTTAACAGAATAAGCATCAGGCTTTTTGTCTTTTTCTCTCTGGTATTTTGTGTGAATGAATTGTGGTAGGGGAGCGGCGAGAATGTGCTGTATGGTATAAGTTGTATGCTATGGTGTAAATTTACTGACTGTGAGGCTTTTGACATTTAATCAAAATAAAAGGTACCATTCAGAAATTGTGTTTGTTTTCTAGGGACACAACCAAATCATAACATATAGCAGACCAATCTATTTTTGTGTGCTGTGTGGCCTTATTTTGCTTCTTGATACAGGGGCCAAAGCCAGGCACCCTCCCCGTTACGTTGTGTATGGCCTGAAGCTCTTCTCTCCTGTGTCCCTGCAGTCAGCTAGGGACTACTTAATAGGTGAGTTAACTTTGGGGTTATAGGGAAGAAATTGGGGGGAAGGATATATCTCCCTTTATCTTCTGAATCCTAGCTGGAGAAGCCGCCTTACTTGATTATTGGATGAAGAGATGTGCATTTCCATCTTGGCTTGTATACTTCTACAGAAGACTGTCTGGGAGCCTGAGCCCCAAAGCGTTCAATAATGGAATTAATTTAAAGGATCTTAATATCCATGACCAAGGTGTGGCAGCACTGTGGTACCTGAAGATTGGTCACTGTGGTGTCTGCTGCGGTGGATTTGCTACCAAGGTGGCAGCATGAACAGACACAACTCTCAGTCCAGGTGGAGTTCTGGATTTTCTGGTCACCCAGTCTTCTACTGGTCCCCTTTGCTTGCCTTAAGGTCTGTGTTCGATGTCAGATGCTCTGTTTAACAAGTCACCTGCATATTGTAATGGTTTAGAGTCCCGGCTCTGGAGCTGTAATATGGGGACAAAATATTTCCCATCTCAGAACTTGTTGCAAGTTTTAAATGAGTTCGTGTACTTGAACATATAGAAGGTTCCTGGCACCAGGCATTAGCTGTTACTGTCAATATTATGCACAGAGGCTGCCCCAGTACCAACCTGCAGCTCTGAAGTCTTGACTGCAGATGCTTAGAGAATTCTTGCAAAGACATCAAGGGGTTTACACACCTGCTAACTTGTAATTGGCTGTGATCTCATTGACCAACTGAGTTGATGGATAAAGGGCAGCTACCAAAGACACCAGTCTTGTATGGCTCACTGACCTGCTAGAAATCTTACTCAAGAGGAGACTGTCAAAGCCGTAGATCCTATAGCATCCTTTCTGCACCCCCTGCGATAGCTCCTTGAGTCTCTCCAGTGGAGCTGGGGAGGGTGCTCAGGTGTGGTGTAAGCTTTCTTTGGGCTCCTGATAGGTGAACACTCTGGTAGGCATTCTACCCTCTGACCTCCTTCCCAGCTGCCACCTCCTCGTTTCTCTTCCTGCTGTGTTGGTAGCAAACTGTTCACTGCCCCCACGCCCAACTCACTTTTCTCTGCATCCTCAGCACTTCTAGTCACATCGTGTGAGGAGCTGAGTAGCTTCTTAATGCCAAAGTGTTAGGCACCACGTCTCAGAGAATCTCTGAGTTCAATTAGGAATCAGAAACATGTTGGAAAAAAAAAAAGAGGAACAGATCCCATGATTAGACTCCCAGTCAGTGCTCAATAGTATTTGTTGCTACCCTTGCTGATATTTTTCACTTTACTTTTTTAAAAAAAAATCTCATCTGATGCTTTATTGGTTGGAACACACACACCTACAATAAGAAAGGCTTTCAGTCATTTTTACCTTCTTATAACTTAGCTCACCCATCTTCCTCCTTCAGACAGTCGCAGTAAAGGAGTCAGTTTGAGTAGACACAGAGGTCTGGTCATGACTGCACACTGTGGAGTGCCATCCTTTCCTGCCGTCTTCTTTTTTCAAACAGTGGTGCTAGGGTCCAGAGCTCCGGGGCACACAGGGACCTGGGATGAGAGGTGAGAGGGCATAAAAGGACTTTGGAAGATGTTCAACAAACATTTCTCTACATCAAGTGTTGCCTTTTCCCCTCCACGCCCCACACTGCATCTTGGGTACTTCATGGCCATATTTTCTCCAGGTCATGAGCGTCGGTTAGTGTTGGTAGAGTTCCACCTCTCATAGCTCATGAAGATCTGTGGCCTCTTCTCATCTCCTCCCCTCATGTGTGTTCCTTCTGCTCGGAATCTGTCCCACTGCCCCCTACCCTTAACCCTGCTAGCTAACAACACCTCATTTCCCTAAGTTTGGTCCCATCTTCCATTCTTTAGCAACCCATCATTTTCATAGCCCTTAACCCATTTCGTAGCAGCCTGCTTATGTTTGTGATCTCTGATCAATGTCTGTCTCTCTCACCAGCTTATCTGTGTGGTGAAGGCAAGGCAAAGACCCTGCCTGCTTTCTCTCCACTGAACCCTCAGTGGTGTCTGGTGTCTACAGGCACTAAATAAACATACGTTGAACGGATGAACTCATGAACATAAGGCTTTTGCTTTAAGTACTAAAGAGACTAATGTACAAAGGAACTTTTGGAATGCTTCCCATTCATAAATCAGAGAAGGCTATAGTCAATTTGCACTGTTTAACTCAGCCTTTAGAATAATTGGGACTTAATAAGGACCTTTTGCCAATGATCTGTGGAAAGATACTTGGGGGAAGAAGAGCACGACATATATTCTATTGACAAATTGCTTTTCTGTACTTAGGTCTCTCCTTCATTCCTGTTTTTTTTTTTTTTTTTTTTTTTTAATTTCCTACTATAAAAAAGTCAATTCTGTTGAATAAGTGTAGTTGTCTTGGCATGGGGAACTTACAAATGGTATTAGAATGTGAGGTGTTATTGAAGCTCAAAAAGTAAGACATTAATGTACTTGGCAAAAGCCTGAGATTTTACTTTTAGCAGTAACTCTTGTTCTAGAATACGTTACTAGCTATGCACTATCTAATTTTATTTTTTTTTCAAATTGGTTACATTAGGGACTGCAGAGGGAGCATTCTTATCTTTCTAACTGGAATTCTCTTTCCCTCATGGAAACTTTTTCCTAATACATATTTTTGTCTGCTTGTCAACACTGACAAGTAAAAATGTTGATAAATATTCCAGCAAGCCAGCTAAATGACTTATAGGGTAAAGATAAATAGAAAAATAGAACAATAGCAATCCCCATGGAATGAATGTGTTAAACATACTAATTTGCACTGAGCAGGAAAAGGTTGTGAACCAAATTCAGAACACTTGGGAAAGAGAGGGAGGAGACAGAGGCTAATACTATTTTCCTGACTTCATGAGGGAAAACAAGGGCAATTCAAAGTCATTTTTTCTTTGTGGAACTTTTTCACCCTCTTTTTCTTAAGCTGACAAGGGATCTAAGTAGTCTATAGCTGCTGCCATTGTTACGTTAAGGGACTGGCAAGAAGAGAAGAAAAAATTAGGAGAAAACAAAAGATTAGGAGGGAAATGGAGTGTATTTGTTTCCTAGGGCTGCCATAACAAATTACCCCAAACTGGGTGGCTCCAAACACCAGAATTTGTTGTCTCACAGCTCTGGAGGCAAAGTCCAAAAACAAGGTGTGGGCAGGGCCATGCCCTCCCCAAAGACTCTTGGGAAGGGCCTGTCCAACTCTCTCTCCTTGGCTTGTAGATGTTTGTCCTTCTGCTGTGTGTTGCTGTGTCCAAATTGTCCCCCTTCTTTTTATAAGGACACCAGTCATGTTGGATGAGGGCCCAGGAAGACCCTAATGCACTCAGCTTAGCTTGTTCATCTGCCAAGACCTTATTTTCAAATAAGGTCACTTTCACAGTTATGGAGGGCAGGGTTAGGATGTCAACATCTTTTGTGGGAACACAATTCAACCCATAACAAGGACCATGTAGGAAAAAGGACAAGAGAGAAGCAAGAACTAAGTACATGTGACCTTGTTACCATCTGTGGCCAAAGGTGCTACTGTGCCTTCCACACTGCGTTGGGTGGAACTGGGTCCTGCTTTGGCAGGTGCTAGGGGACCTGAAGTATTTCCTAGAGCAGTGCCTTATTGGTGATATTTGTGTTACCCACTGCCACTCTTGGTTTCTGCTTAGTGCCACCACCCTGTCAGAGGGGGAGCAGGTGGCAGAGGAAGAGGAACAGGAAAGGAGCAAGGACAGTCCCTGGGCAGAGAGAGTTGAAAGCCTGAGCCGGTGGTAGGTGGTGAGTCAAGTGGACACTGTGTAGGTGGGAAAGAAAGAAAAGCTGTTCGTCATATTTAATGCAAGGAGAGGAGCATCTCAAAGGCAAGAAGCAAATGTCAGATAATAGAGCAATAAGAGGAGGAAAAATTAAGGTGAATGAAGATGATATAAATGTTGAGGACAATATATAATTTTCTTTTATGATCATATATATTCAGAATGTCACTTTATTCACTTTCCTTTCATTATAAAGAAAAATTCTTTTATTTTTATTTCTAGGAGTAAGGTGAAAGTCCTTCTTACCATTCATTTTGTGTGTTCATTCAGCAATTAGTGACCTCTGGGCTGGAATTTTTATTACTTTCCATTTGAGTAACCAGCAAAAGCCTTTGAGTGAGACTGGCTTTGTAATTATCCTATGAGTGAGAAAGCCAAAAGGTCTTCAGTTCTTAGTACCATATTTCAAAAGGAGCAGTAGCAAAGCCAGAGCGTGCCTGGAGGAGTATAGCCACATGGGCTTTGCTGGTCTGGACACTGGTTAGTAGAAGTGGGGATATCCCACCCAGAGCAGAAACGCTTGCGTGCTAGAGGTAGACAGAGGTGATAGCTTCACAGATCATTAAAAGGCTGCCAGGAGACCAGCCTGGGCAATATAGCCAGAGTCTGTCCCAAAAAACAAAAACAAAACTGAAAACAAAAAAAAACCTGCCAGGTCGAAGGGAGGATGTTGTATCCATAGTAACTAGATAGTAGGTAGATTCCAGCTCAGTGCAAGGAAGACCTGTAAAATGGTTTGGGTTAGAGCTGTCCTCTACTAGAGTAAGTTGCTTAGTGAAGCAAGGAGTTCCCTGGCATGGAAAAAGTTCAGGCAAGATGAAACTGGCCATTATCTGTAGCCCTGGTCCATGCCCTCGATGGGTTCTTTAAACTCCTACTTAGGATAATGCAGCTTCAATAATGTAACCCTTTTAAGTGGTGATTCTTTGACCAGGTACTGCATTATACCCTCCCTTCCCTGAACACTCAGACCTCCCTTTTCTATGTCTTATACAAAGGTTTGTTTCCTGGCCTCAGTAGTCCATAATAGGACAATTAGTTAATACACAGAAAGTGCACATTGAAGACACACAATGTATGCATTCTCATCCACTCCATATATTTTGCTTTTAGTTCCATATTTTCGTTCTACATGCTTGGCACTCCAAACCTGCAAATATGGTAATTCATATTATTCATATTTAATAAAAATAAGCTTAAGTTATAATATTTTTATTTATGAATTTTGCTTGAAAAGAACTGTACCAACCAGAAGCTTCTGTATTGATGATAATTATTGTTAAGGAAAATAAGGAGTTAGGAAGAAGTGAAAGAAAATTATAGACCCCACTCAGTGGTGTGTTAACAAAAAATGTTTGTGCATAGAGAAAATTGCAAACAGCCACAGGGACTTTTTTATTTTTTGCTTTTGGAAAAAAGGACAGAATAATTTCAGCAATTTTAAGTGTAGTTCTTCAAAAGCCCTGCTAACATAACAAGCGTTTGACTGCATTTTCATTCACATTTTCTGCAATCTGATGGATGAAAAACATGAACTCCACCTTCCCCTCCTTCCACCTCCACAGCTTTTATTTTAAAGACTGGAGTTTTCCTGCTCCAATATATTTTGGAGAAGATCTAGTGCGTGGAGCTCGCCGTCGACTGCTATTTCATTAAATTCCAATTCTGCTCCCACAGCCAGAGCACCTTCAGTGATGGCTTTCTGGTGTCTCTTGCCATTTTATTTTCCTCATGCCATTATTTATCATGTCCCAATTCTTTTCACTTTAGTTTTTGTTTGTTGCATTGGCTAATGTATTTCTTATAGAGAATACCACCTTACCTATGATTTGCTGAATAGCTTCAAATATTTGGCTGCCTTTTAATATCATTCCACATGCAGACTCTTCCCTGTAGTTCTTCATTCTCAGTGTAGTCTTTTTCTCTATATACATACATGTGAATGCACACACAAACACACACACACACACACACAGAGCACTGCGGAGGGCAAACTAATCTCATCGCACCTTCCTTCCACCCTTGTCCTGGAATTGGATGGTATAGCATAGCATAAAATCATCATTACCAGGTTTTGAGCCCCAAAGTTAAGAGAAGAGGAAATACTCAGTTTGCTTGGAAGTTTATGGACTAACATTTCAATGCTCATGACTTACATGTTCTGTAATGAAATTTCTGTTTATTTCTTATATCTTTCATATCTCTGAGTTACATTTATAAAAATTGGAAAAGAAATTGTCTTATATAATTATGTCTAACATATCAGTGTTGTGTCTTATTGCCCACTTTGAGTGAGAAAACCTGCTTTCGGATGCTCTACTTTTATACAATATGGTTGAAATCTTGCCGCAAATGTCATTACAACAAAGTCACCATGTGTATCAAAACATGGCTCCAACTTCAAGCAAAGGTCCTGTCATCATAGCCGTGTTCATTGCAGAAAATTTTACTTTCACAAAGAGTTGGAGCAGTTCTGTACTCCTGTGTCCCGTACTTGCTTTTAACCAAATATTATAAAGGGGAACACAATTCAATCCATAACGAGGAGCATTTAAGAAAAAAGACACGAGAGAAGGAAAAACTAAGTACGTGTGACATAGTTTACCCTCTTGTGAGCAAGGGTGGTGCCTATTTTAACCAAATAATATTAACCAACTGTTTTAACCAAACATTAAAAGAGAATGGGACATACAAATACTCTCATTCCTATAAATTCACTGTAGAAAGTTTGTGTTTTCTGTTTTTCAGAAATAGCTGGAACACACTCCCTTGTCTTCCCCACTCCCATTTTCCACTGTGGTTTATGGGCAGTTTTAGGACAGAGTTCCAATGTCTAGACATACTGGATTTCAAATCAAATTTCCTTAGTTTTATTAAGGTTTGTCAGTATCAAACTTCATTGACATTCTACCCAGACAGAAAGGACAGATGTGTCATAAGCACTGCTAACGGGAGTTTCTGTGAAACCCAACTCGGATAGAACTAAGCAAGACAGGATGATAGGAAAGTTGCTGTAAAACACAACTTCACTATTTTTTTTCTCCCTCTAACAAATTTTTTCTCTGAAACATTGCGTTATAACCCACCAATGTTTTCACCAGTCGTGCAGTTGTGTTGTTATGACAATGGGAGGTTGCACAATCTCCCCCTCCTCAGCCGGGTCACTTCATCTACTGGGTGATTCCATCCACTTTAGAGTCAGTGGCTCATCCCACAGTGCGCTGCAGTTACTTAGCTCATTCTCACTCTCCCTGACTCCTCTGCAAGAGTCTTGAGCTCTCCCTTAATTCTAAGTCTCCCATCAGTGTTGAGAATGTACTAGACTCTTAGTCACTCAAATACCTGAGATGAGCAGCACAAAGCATGAACCCTTGGCTCCAGTGTTTGTTCCCCACTCCCATGCAAGAAGGGAGTCTGGTAACTCCTGTCCTGTGTTTTTGCACGTTCCTGTACTTTTCTCAATTTCCTTTCTCCCACCCTTATCTCCCCCAAGTCCAAGTCCACCATCTCAAACTAAAGACAGTCTACTCTCACTCACGGTTGCAGAGGTCTTTGCTCAGTACTGGGCCTGTCTGCAATCCTTTCTTCGGGACCCCACAGGCTCCATCTCAGCCTCCAGTTTCCTGGAGTGAGAGGAGTGTAGGATTGCCCCCAGTGTTCCTGGGTGGGGCGGCCTGGAAGGGGTGGGCGGCATTGTGTCAGGAACCTTGGTGACAGACAGTAACTACCTGCTTCTCATCAATTGTGTTTATTCATTTTCAGTATTTTTATATTGCTTCCCTGCAATTTCCCTCCTTGGGCTCTTCCCGCAAATCAACACTTTCTGCATTTATCTTTTGGAACAAATTGACATGCTGTTTTTTGGAGGTTCTGGTAAGTCGTTTACATTCTACTCTTCCTGTAAAGGCAGCTGTAGCTCAGATAAGGACTAAATGGCCTTGGGCAGGGGATAAGGGGATGGATAGTTGGATGTTGTTTGTCCTGAGCATTTAAAGGACATCACTTTGAGTCAGGAAGGGTAATGATGTGCGCATCAGGATTCATTTAGCCAAATTGGAAGTGGTCCACCTAGCCTAGTTGAACATAAGCAAAGAAACAAGGAAGTTTAGAATTCTTTGCAATTTGGAATAGTTAGGCACCCTTCAAACAGTACCTTAGAAAAACAGTCTGTGTGAATGAGTGTGTGTGTGAGTGGTTGTAAGTGTGTGCGCGTGTGTATTTGGGCATGCACACATATAAACCTGGGAGTATATGAGTGTGTGAGCCTGTGAGTGTGACATTGTGAGTGCGTATTGTGTGTGTACCTGCAGAGACAGATGACCTGTGTCTCTAAACCATCACCGTGACTCTCTTTTAATGTAGTACTTTAGATTGAGACTAAGATGGGTAAAATTTCACCTAACACTTACCTGGAGATACTGTGCAGGTTGTTTAACTTTCAGCTTACTCTTCTCTGAATGGAAGTAAACATGCTGACCTCATAGGGTTGTTGTAAGGATTAAATGAAATAATGTACATAAAGCAATTACTTTTACCACCTCTGTTACACACACACACACACTACTTGCACAGTGCCTCTCCCTCCTCCTTCCTTCTCCCTCCCTCCTCCTCCCTTCTCTCTCCTCCTCCTTCCCCTTTCTTCTATTGAGGTTGCCATTCAGATCTTCTCCTTGGTCAGCAGCTTTCCACTGTAAGGCATGCTGTCTCCCTACCTTCCTTCTGAGACATTGACAGTCTTTTAAGAACATCGTAAAGGTTCTTCCTGTTTTCCTCTCGATTTTTTAATTAAATGGTTAGTCTCTTGCTTGCCCTGTGAGTCACCCAGTGCCTTGGTGGGTCCCCTAGGTTTATTCTTTGCCCCCCTCAGGTGGCATGCTGCATTTGAAAGCTACAACCATTTCTTTGCTTTCTTACATTTGTTGATTTTGAAAATAGCCAGTCTAGAAAAGAACCGTTGATGTTTGTGTTGCAGCCGTGTCTGGGATAACCTCGGCTGTGTACAGCGTAGCCCGGAGTGTCCTGGCTGCTGCCCTGCTCCACGCAGTTTGCTTCAGCGCCGTGAAGGTAGGTGTGAGGACCATGGGCCATCATCCTTCCTCTCAAATTCATGAAATCAATGTCTTTTTAAAAGTAAATGAATGTTTTCTCCAATTGCAAAAGAAATGGGATCTGAGCAGATCAGGGAGTAACTGGGCCCAGGTGGGTGTCAGCGGTGTCAGACGACAGGCTAAGAGATGCCTGGTTAGACCCGGTGCCGCTGGCCTGGCCTCTCCTCTGCAGGTGTCCTGTTGCCAAAGTCAGGCACTGGCACTGGGAGGGCTCCCGCTCAACAGGGCGGTTGGGGGAACCCACGTGTTTGCCTTCGCTTCCTGAAATGCTACTCCAGACATGGTAAAAAGGTACAATTGCATAAAGCTATATGGACGAGAGAACAGGAGAGGATGTGACAGCCACAAAATGTTAGAATCTGGAAAACAGATGGACTGTGGACTAATCCAGATGGAGGAAGAGGAAACCTAGCCTGGCGGCAAGGGAAGCCTAAGAGGAGGAGAAAACAAGATAAACACTGACTGAGGGAAGACAAAAGGCTGTATCAGAAAAGAAAAGTTGCTGTTCTACATACATGGTTCAGCCGGTATTTAAGGTGATCTGAACGGTCGTCCTGCTGGATCTATTACGGAAGAATGGGGAGACGGAGTGTGTTGGGGGAGCTCAAATCCTGTCTTCCATGGTAGAAAGTCAGCAAATAACATCTAAACTGAAAAACAATCAAGAAGCAGTGAAGCAAGTGTGTTATTTGGCAGCATGGAGGCAAATAGGAGAAGGAGAAATAGATGAAGGTCACTGCCTTGAGGAAGCAGGAATTGGGGCAGGGGAGACCACTGTTCATCTCCGGGTTGTAGAACTACAGGGTGGCCATGAGGTCTGAAAAGAGTTGCACACATAGTATCAGGGGCAACTTCAATCAGTAAAATTTATATTAATATTATACGTATTTCTGGACTTTGTAGAAACCCTGCACTTAACATTTTAAACTACTAATACTCCTTTGATAAAACAAAAACTGAATGTGAAAGAGTACATTACAATCATATACGTTCCAAAGTGTATAAATCACCTGAACATTTCTTAACTAACGTTTTCAAAAGATTAACTTAAAATCTTATTAAACCGATCATTGTCAGTGGCAGAAAGTTAATTGTTTGTTTCCCTTTGTGGAAGGGAAAGGATTCAACATTTATATATCCAAATTGCTTCACAGCTTAATTAATTTATCTGTAATAATCAATGAAATCATTCCCTCCCTCTTTCCTTCCATCACTTCTATATAGATCTTTTCTTTCCTTTTTTTTTTTTTTTTGAGACAGAGTCTCGCTTTGTTGCCCAGGCTAGAGTGAGTGCCGTGGCGTCAGCCTAGCTCACAGCAACCTCAAACTCCTGGGCTCAAGCAATCCTGCTGCCTCAGCCTCCCGTATATAGACCTTTTCTTTCAGAAAAAAGGGGGGTGCTGGGGAAAAGGTTCCTTTTTCTAACACACAAAGGTAATTTATGTGCTCATGGTGGTCATGTTTGTTATCACATTTATACTGCTATGTAGACCAGCAATTATATAATCAGTGTTTCTAGTATTCTTTCTTTTGACCTACATTTCTTCATTCAATCACAAGACCCCAGGTATTTCACTACATTCAGGAAAAGTATGTGGATGGGTATTTTCTGGATTCTTGTACTTCTTTTTTTTTTTCTTTTTAGTTATTTTTAGTTTTATTTTATTTTTAATTATTACAGGTACATATTAGTTGTATATCTTTGTGAGTCCTTGTACTTCTTAGAGCATATTTCTACTGTCTTTTGGGAGCCTTAATATATTGCTCTGTTGTATTCCAGTATTTGTTTGTTTGTTGTTTGTTATTATTCATTTATTAATTTTTTTAAGTCAGGCTAAAAATCTTTTTTAAAATATATAGTTTGGTAAATTTTGACAAATATATGTAGTCATGTAAAGAACTCCACAATCAAGTTACAGAATATTTCCACCAACTTGAAAAATTCCCTCAAATCCCTTAGTAGTCAATTTCTTCCCCCACTCTCAACCTGTGGCCACCATTGATCTGATTTCCGTCCTTGAAACTTTTTGGAATCCAATATGCCATGGCATAAAGTATGTACAGTAAAACTCACTAATTTCAAGTGCACAGTTAAATGTATATTGACAAATGTATGTAGTCAAATAATTACCATCCCATCATCATAAAGAACACAATTTCACCATCTAAAATTTTTTTTCATGATCCTTTACAGTCAGTCCTCTCTCCACACCATGTTTTATTTATCTTGAGTGAACACCCAAGAGTGAGGTTGTTGGGGTAAATGGTAGGTCTCTACTTAACTTTATACGAAACTGCCAAATTGTTATCCAGTTTCTGTTCCATCTTTCATTTCCCCACAACCCACATAACCTTTGAAATTTCCAAGTATTCCAAATTCTTGCCATCACTTCGTACTGTCAGTTTTTGGTATTTTAAAAATAATAGCCATCCTAATGTGGACCAGTATCCAATGGTGGTATTAATTTGCATTTCTCTGATAATGAATAGTGTTAAACATCTTTTCATATGCTTACTTGACATTTGGGTATCTTCATTTGTGAAAAAGCTGTTCAGTCTTATTCATTTTTAAATCGTATTGTATGCCCTATTATTGAGACAAAAGTAAGTTTCAGAATATGTTTGTCAATTCCTACCAATGTTGCAGAAATTCTTATGGGATTATGATGAATTTATAGATAAATTTGTGGAGAACTGACATCTTAACAATATTGAGTCTTTTGATCCATGAACATGGATGCTCCATTTATTTGGGCCTTTGTTAATTCTTTTGGGAATATTTTATACTTTTCAATCCACAGCCCACAGTTACTACACATTTTACAGGCTTTATGCTATTGTAAGTGGAACTGCGCTTTATAATTTGACTTTTAATTTGTTTATTGATTGTATATATAATTGATCTTTTAATATTTATGTTGGTATCTTGCAACCTTGCTAAACAAACTTATTAGTTCCAGTAGCTTTTTAGTAACTTGAGATTTTCTACCATAGTTTATGTCTGACAGTAAACACAGTTTTATTTTCCTTTCCAGTCTATATGCCTTTGATTTCTTTTTCTTGCTCTATTGCACTGGCCAGGACCTCCACAGCAGTGTTGACTAGAAGTGCTGAAATCAGACATATGTGCCTTGTTCCCAATCTTTGGGGACATGTCTTTCACCATTGAGTATGATTGAGTATGATATGAGCTGTGGGATTCTTCTGGATTCCCTTTAATGGACTGAGTAATTTACCTTAGATTCCTAGTTTGCTGAGAGTTTTTTTAAATCATAAATTATATTGAATTGTGCCAATATTTTTTCTGCATCTATTTAGAAGACCATATATATATATATATATATATATATATATATATATATATACACATATATATTTTTTTAATTCTATTGATGGGAGAATTATATCAGTTGACAGTTGAATGTTGAACCAACACTGCATTTAAAGGATGGGCCCCCAGTTGGTTATAATATACTGTCCTTTTTATATATTACCCAATTTCATTTACCAATGTTTTGTTAAGAAATTTTATGTCTGTGATCATGAGGTTTCTAGCTCTTTAATTTTTATTTTCTTGTAATGCTTTGTCTTGTTTTGGTGTAAGGGTAATGGCCTCATAAAGTGAGCTGCAAAGTGCTTTCTTATACCTTCCAAGACAGTTTATATAAAAGAACTCCTGTTCCTACTGAACTTTTCATATAGTAATATTTGGGATTTTTTAATTTCTTAAGATGGAATATGTGTTATTTTATATTCTCATTAAGCAGTCAATTGTCTTGTGAAGATATTTAAAATATTTTTAAAATTATGTTTTATTTACCTTATATTTTTACAATTTCTGCCAATGTTCATTCCTTGTTTAGATTCATCTTTCCATTTGCTATCATTTTTCTTCTGTCTGAAGAACATTTTTTAACAAATCCCATGGTGCAGGTCTGTTGTTAGTGAATTCTTTTAGCTTTTGTCTGAAACTTTCCTTAGTTTGCCTTCGTATTTGGAAGGTATCTTCACTGGTACAGATTTCAGATTGATAGGTTTCTTTTTTTCCGAGTACTTTGAAGTGATCCCATTTTCTTTTGGCTTGTATAATTTCTGATCAAGATCTGTGATTATTCCAATATACGTACCTCTGTTAGTGATGTTTCTATTTTTTCTGACTCCCTGCAAGATGTTCTCTTTATTCTCTGGTTTTTGGCAGTTTGATAATGATATGTATGACGGAATGTAAGGTGTTTATTTTTTATTCTACGAAGGTTCTCTGATCTGCTTTGATCTGTGTCTTGTTTTGCAAAATCTTCAGCCCTTTTCACTTCAGATATGTCTTCTGCCTTGTTCGATTTTTTCTTTTCTTTTTGGGCCTTCAAATATACATGTTAGATAAGTTAATATTGTTCAATGTCTTTTGTATGCTATATTCTTTTTTTCACTCTTTTTTCCTCTTGAGGTTTTAATTTGAATAATTTTAATAACATATCTCAAAGTTTGCTGATTCTTTCTCCAGCTGAGTCTACTCTAATGATAAACTAAACAAAGGATTGTTTATATCATGTTTATAATACACAGCATTTCCATTTGCCATCTGTTGATAGTTTCCATTTCTCTTTGCAATTTCCCATCTGTGCATCCATGTTGTCTAACTTTTCCACCAGACTCTTTAACATATTAATCACAGTTATTTTAAAGATGAGATTTTTGTAAACTATCTGGCCTTTTCTTATTGTCAGGGTGTATGCCATATTCTTATGGATTTTTACATCTAAATTGGAGGCATTGGTTGTCAGTATTTAGTTTTGAGGATGAAAAGAATGAGATTAGCTTGAATTTTTTTTCTGAATTCTTGTAGAATTTTTTCTTATCATATGAAGTTTCAAAAAGTATCAATAGATGATGACTAGGCATGGTTCTCTTTCTTTAACTTTTCTGGAGCACTGTGTCCATTCTCTCTTTCCGTACTGAGGACTCTTCATATTTAGGAAATGTTCCCCCTGTTATTTTTCGGTTAATGGCATTGTTGATTCTGTTCGTATAATCTGATTTATTTTTTCACAGACGTTTACTTGTCTTTCATGTCTCTTATTTCTTTTTTCATGATTTTTCTCTCCTTATATTTTTCCTTTGTACATTTTCTAGAATTTCTAGTTTTCTAGATTGCACATTTTCTAGAGTTTATTTCAGTAACAACAAAAGCAAGTATTTGTTGAGAAGTTATACTTGTTATTATATATATATAAATATATAATTATGAAATTACATATAAATTGTATATATAACATATATAATATTTATATACAAATATAAATAATCAATATATTAAAATGTATATATTTTGTAATAAGAACAATTAGCATGAGCTCTACCCTCTTAACAAATTTTTAAGTGTATAATACAGTGTTGTTATTAATAGACACAATGTTGTACAGATCTCTAGAATTTATTTTGTTTGCGCTAGTTATTTTATGTATTTTATATAATTTACTCCACACAGCCTAACTGTGAGACAAGTCTGTTATTATCCTAATTTTACAGTTACACATTCTATTTTCTGCATTTTTCACTCTTCAGTTTACTGTTAAATTGCAGTTTGAAATTTGGCATTCATATGATTCTCCCTTCATAATTGCTTGCTTAGCTGTAAAGTGTTAGTATATTTCTGAATCTTATTGAGATTTTAAATCGGAAATATTTCTTGTTTTTTGATGTAAATATGTTTCACAAAGCATCTTTATGTAGTCTCTTTAGAGAAATATCTCATTTTAAGGGTGCTTTTTGTTTGTCATGTGTTTTTTTCTTCATCTTCACAGTGAGAATATGTCTTTGACAACCTAGTATTGTCTCTTTTCAGTCCACAGACTTATTTTGTGTTTGGCCTGTAGAGTGTTTAAATTAATTTTAGAGCCAACATTTAAAATTAGGACAGTTGGTAAAAATATGATTCTTTTACCTCTTTTAGACATTTTGAAGCTCTGGCAACCCTGGTCTCACGTTCTCATTTAGTGACAACCTGCTGACAGTGAATGGTCACCCACAGCCACCCCAAGTTCACAGGTCTCATCACGGCTTATCATCTTTTATACCTGACCCATATAATGTAGTTATGTCACTTGTCCGTTCACGTTGTCATTAGGTTTTGTGACTTGTCTTGTAGGAACCGAGCTGGCTTCTGTTGGAAAATTTTCAGGCTCCTCAACCAGATCTTTCCAGAGGTACTTAAACACAGGAAGGTCTAAAACACAGGAAGAGAGGAACACAAAACAAACATGCTCCAGTAACCTACTACTAGGCTGATGGAGCTTTTGGTAGTTACATCGGGAAGCTCGTCACGGGCAGTAGATATGAATGGAACACCTGGGACAGTGGTTATCTCTGTCCTATCATCTGGGCTCTAATTGCCCCATCCATGACCTGAGCAGATAACTCCTGCTGCCTCTAAGACAGCCGGGTTCACCACATACATGCAAGTCCAAGCAGTGAAATATCTGCCAATCCTTTGGTCTACCCTCACTTCCAGCCCTCCTCACCTCTCATTTATTACAGGTGATGACAGCAGGGGTTTAGCAAGATCTTTTCATGTTTCCTTCTTCAGTAAACTACTGTCTCTGAAGTGGAGAGCAGGAATTGGGATCATCTGTCAAACTTCCCAAGCTTCTTTCAGTCTAGTACCATCTATCATGTAAGGTCTGGCATAAATTCCTCAGTGTTTGTGGCTTGTGTGCAAGCACCTTCTCTGGCTCCCAGTGTGGATTAAGGCTTTTCTCTTTTTGAATGTTTTGTTGGACATTCATGAGGTTTGGTGGGGAGGGCTGGTTGCCTGTGTTCTTAATGCCATTTTGACCGGGATGCCATGCTGCTTCTTCCCCTCTTTGCGGCCTTGAAGAGCAAACAGTGTCAGATACAAACATCATTTTCTTTGGTTAATGGAAATGGGAGCATGCAAGCTCTCTGTAACTGATGCATAAGCTCATTCACATTCAGTGGTAGTCAACATAGATTTACTTGTTAAGCAGTGACTCTGCCAGGTACTACTGAGATACAAAAGGAGAAAAAAACACAGTCCTTCTCAGGAGCTTAACATGCATCAATGATGGTTTTGTACTGTGGATGATCAGAAAAGAGGAAATCAGTTGGAGAAGGTGATCATTTAGCTCAGCCTTCAAACATTTTATCACTGAGCTGAGAACCTGGCCTGAGTGTGCAGTCAAGCATGTGAAACAGTTTCATCAGAGTTGGGAGTGAATGACCATAGCAGGCAAAGGAAGCAGCAAGGAAATCAAACCCACTAATGGTGAATGAGAGAACAGATTGGATATTTGGACTTGATACATCAAAATTATGGACAATTTTTAATGCAAAGCTAAAAAGGTATGTTTTTGATCCAGTGGGCATATTGCACTTAATAAAAATACTAGTCATATGAAGGGGACTTACAGAAAAAAGAATCATCTAGCTCTGAGATGTTGAGTGCCATAGATGAGCCGATGGCCCCAGTGGTGATGCAGACATAGGCATCAAAAAGTTCAACAAATTGACTTCCCAAATCACTCCATGAGTGGTCAGACCAAAAGCTTCACCTTTCTTATTCTCAGCCAGCTGAGTTCTCCAATGCTATCTGTGTTGAGTCACCTCTGCTTAAACTTTGAATTATGGTGAACCTTTGTCACATGCCTCATACTTTCGAGCAGGTAAAACTCATTTGATAGTGAAAAATAATTCATTGATAGTAGAATCATGGTTGAATCTATGGAAAACGGAATATTCTTCAGTCCTCAGGATGCTTTCTGCAAAGGAATAACTCGTGAAAATTTTTAATTTATAAAAAAATTGCTCTGAAAACCCAATTCATTTGACAAATGCCAAACACTCATAATTACCAGTTTAAATATCATCAAAATTAATATACATTCATGGATCATTACATGACTTTTTTTTTTTTTTTTTTGAGACAGAGTCTCGCTTGTTGCCCTGGCTATAGTGAGTGCCGTGGCGTCAGCTTAGCTCACAGCAACCTCAAACTCCTGGGCTCAAGTAATCCTTCTGCCTCAGCCTCCCGAGTAGCTGGGACTACAGGCATGTGCCACCATGCCCGGCTATTTCTTTCTATTTATAGTAGAGACGGGGTCTCGCTCGTGCTCAGGCTGGTTTCGAACTCCTGACCTCGAGCAATCCGCCCGCCTCAGCCTCCCAGAGTGCTAGGATTACAGGCGTGAGCCACCGCGCTCGGCCTCATTACATGACTTTTTCTTGAAAAATTCTTGGCGGGTTTTGGAAACTATTGAAGAATCTGATATTAATAAAGATAGAATTTGTGGGCTGGGGGGTTATTATTTCCTCACTTCCCCATGGCTGGCTTTATTTTTATATCAGACATTGCTCATTGCTCACAGCATTTTTTTTTTCTGATTGACGTCCATAGTCTATAGCTCCTCAGGACACCCAGACGGTACAACAGGCAGCCAGTACCAACCAATCAGAGCTGGCCCAAGAGATAAACTCAATTTACTATCCTGGGCTGAGACTTTTGTTTATTTCTGTTTTCCATGCTGTTTGTGACTTGTCATAGGCATAAGTAATCTTTGGATCACAGTAAACAGATTCTATTTTGAAAGCACACTGCTAGCTCTCTGATGGAAGTAAACACTTCACGGGCTCTGGGGTTTACTTAGGTGTCGAAACAGGCTTTTGACCAGGTGGAACTGAAGTACTTTGGGAAGGTTTATTAACTCATCTCAGGGAGGGTTTATTAACTTATCTCAGGGAGGTATATACTTCCTTGCTCAGCATAAAACAAAGATCTCTTGCAGTAAATAGCATAGTCTGTTGTAACAGATTCTTAATGTTCTAGCGATATTTCGAAACACCTTTTGGTAAAAATAGAGCAATTTGTATCTCTCTCTTCTCATTTGTAAGTCCTGAGTTTTCTAATGGTCTCAGATTGACTTTCCACTATAAGATGCAGCACCTATTAAATACCATGAATTCGATGAATGTGGTTAGCAAATTGGCAAGGGGGTCCTTAGAAAACAAGAAAAGCTCACCCACCCTCAACCTAACTCCCACTTACCCAGAGCTGTGATTCCACTTGTTTAATGATGCTTTTGTTTATGCCTTTTATGCTCACTCTTTACATTGCTGGAATTGATTCTTTTTCCTTTTATCTCTGCTGCATCGTGACAGATTGATGGGTCCTTGTGAACATTTTCAGCATGTCAGCTGCCTTGCCGAAGATATATTTCTCTATGTGGGTCTGGATATGTATTTATTCCCTTGATTTTTATTATTATCACTTGGTAGAAGCAGATTGAGGGACTGTGAGTTAATTTTGCCCTCTGGAATATTAATTAGGGAAAGAAAAATTTATTTCTCTTTTAATTTCATATTCTCTTTGACTCATCCAAGATGGTAGCAAATAACATATAAATGGACTCCCTCATTGACTTAAATAGTATTTGACAGTGATATACAGAAACAACCAGAATATTTGCTCCCTGGAGAAATGGCTCAGTAGTTAATTAGCTGGGCTTTCTATATGTCTGGATAAACTATGATTTCTATTTTTTATTATCTCTTACAAAGAGATTCTATTTTATTGATGGCAAGGGGATCCAGAGGTTGAAACACATTATTATAATTTAATGTTTCCCAAGCATCATTAATAACTGCTTGTGGGAGAGTTTTTCCTATGTTTCTTCTAGGTACTACAGAATTGCAGACTAAAACAATGGCATTGTCCTGGAATTAAGGATTTAAAATCTAATTGTAGATATAAAACAAACACATAGTTCTAGATTTTTTTCTTAGCACTAGAGTGGATCTTAGATATCTCCTACTCCAATTCCTTCATCTTATTATTTAGAATGAGGAAATGAAGGTCCAGAGAGAGAAACTTACTGAATATTACACACCCAGATCCCCAAATCTGTGTCTTCTCAATCTTCTTCCTTCTGTGCCATCTTTCCTACCCCATTTGAAGTGCAATTATATTTGTCTAGTCGAAAGAACAATTCACAGGGGTATAAGGTACCTTGCAGATCAATGGTACTTTAATTTACAAAATAATTTCCCAGGTGTTTCCTCATTAGCCTTTTATTCTACCTCCATGTAATAGTAGATAAGGAAGATATAAGCATTTTTATATTTTAGTGTCCAAGAACTTGAGGCACAGAGTGCTTAAATTATCTGCCTAAGGGCACACAACTAAGTCACATTGGTTTTTCCGTTGTATAATGGATTAGTAATGCTTATCTCACATGGATGTTATAAGAAGTAAATGAAATTAAATTGATGCTCAAGGGTTCCTGTTAGATGGTATAGTAGGCAGAATTCTAAGATTTTCCCAAGACTTCTACCCTGTGGTATACACATCCTGTATAATTCCCTCCCTCTGACTGTGGGCAGGACCTGTGAAAAAGATGGGCTGTCACTCCTGTGATTAGGTTAACATTATTTGGCCAAGTTGAAGGGATTTTGCAGATGTAGTCAAAAGTCCCTCACCAGTTAGCTTTTATTGAAGTTAAAATTTAATTTATTATAGTTTTCTGTGCTTTTTTGCCTTAACCACGAAATCTTTGCCTAGACTGATGTCTTAAAGTATTTTCCCTGTGGTTATTTTTTCTAGTAGTTTTATAGTTTTGGGTCTTATGTTTAAGTTTTTAATCCATCTTGAGTTGATTTTTGTATATGGAGAACGATGAGGTCCAGTTTCATTCTCCTGTACATGAATATCTTTAATTTCCCCACATCATTTTTTTAAAGAGGGTCCTTTTCCCTAGTGCATTTTCTTTGTACCTTTATGAAAAAAATCAGTTGGCTATAAATGTGTAGGTATAATTCTGGACTCTATTCTGTTCCGTTGGTCTATGTGTCTATTTTTATACCAATACTAAGCAAGGTTACTGTAGCCTTGTAATGTATTTTGAAGTCAGGTAGTGTGATGTGTCCAGATTTCTTCTTTTTGTTCGGGGTTGCTTTGGCTATATGGGCTCTTTTTTGGTTCTATACAAATTTTAGGATTTATTTTTCTATTAATAATTCTTTGAAAAGTGACATTGGTATTTTGATAGGGATTGCATTGAATCTATAGATTGCTTTGGGCAGTGTGATCATTTTAATGATCTAATTTTTCTGATCATGGAATGTCTTTCCATTTGTTTTTATCCTCTTCAGTTTCTTTCATCCATGTGTGTTATATGTTTCAAAGTAGCTAGAAGAGAGGACTCGAAATGTTGCCAACACATAGAAATGATAAATACTCAAGCTGATGGACACCCAGATATCCTGACTTGATTATTACATAGCCTGTACATGTAACAAATACTTACATGTAAAATATTTTGTATCAATTAAAAGTAAAATAAAATTTAATTTAAAAGGGAGATTATCCTGAATTGGTCTGTTCTAATCATAAGAGGCCTTTAAAAGAGGGTCCAACATCCAGGGCCAGGAAAAGACCCTCTCTTGTTGTCCTGGAAGAAGTAAACAGCCAGGCTGTGAACTGCTCATGTGGGGGCACATGACAAAGACCTGAGAGCAACCTCTAGGAGCTAGAGTGGGTCCCAGCAGACAGGAGCCAGAAGACAGGAACTGTAATTCTATAGCTTCAAGGAATTGAATTTTGCCAACCACCAGTGAGCTTGGAAGAGGACCCTGAGTGTCAGATAAGATCAGAGGTCCAGCCAACATTGTGATTTCTATCTCGAGAGACCCCGAGCAGAGGACTCAGTCAGGCCGTGCCCTGATTCCTGACCCAGTGGAACTGCGAGATAATATTAATACATGTGTGTGTGTTTTTTTAAGGTTCTAAATTTGTTACATGACAATAGAAAACTGATACAAATGGTAACTATTATTAGCATAGATAGTTGGTTATGATAATGAAGACTACAATGGTAATAATGTTAGCAGTAATACATTTGAAAATAAAACCTAAATTTTAACTCACTTTTAGTTATATTAGAGTTCAGATTATATTTTATGGCTAGAATTTTGTCACTTCTAGCTCCAAGGGAGTGGGAATTACGAGCCCTTTAGCAGTCTGAACAACTGGTAAGGATGTTTTCGCTACTGAGGAAGGAGGGAAAATGGATGTTAGGTAGGTAGTTAGTGTTTTCTGTTTTCTGTCATGCCTCCCTTCCTGGAAATTTAAAAAGTATTATTAGTCCCCTTAAAACCCAGTTAACACTGGATTATCATGATCCTCAAGCTTGAGTAGGATGACTTTGATGGTGGCAGTTGGCACTCATTTAGGGAAAAAACAGGAAGAATAATGGTAGCTCAGAAGTTGTTCACAATTGAATTGCAGTTGTTGAGTGAAGTTAAGATCTGGACTCAGGTTTTGGTAGTACACACTGAGTATGCAAGGGTCAAATCTGGTAAATGTAGCGAAGTCAGCATTGGTAGGATTCAGTGGCCGATGGGAAGTGAGAGATGACAGAGGGGAGAGGGTGGGTAGCAAAGAGATTCCTAGGCCTGGGGTTTGAGCTGTGGTCATCTTAGTAGTGATGGAAGACATACATGTCCCAGTGATGCCAGCAGAAGTTTATCTTCTTTCTTCCAGAATCCTGTGGACAATATTGTCCTATTGGTGTTCACTCAATACTTAGGGGTTTTGGGGTATGCAGTCAATTCTATATGAAAAATATAGACACCACAATAACTAGTAAAGTAAAAGACTCTGTTTCCTCTTGTGTAAAATAAGCAATACTTTTCTTTCAGGTGTTCTAAGAACTAAATGTGGTAACATAAGTTAAGTGGCCAGTCACACCACTGCTCAGTACATTGTTGTTGTTGATACACACTTTTCATTGCTCCTCAGAGTCACACACTGCAGTTTCCATGTGCTTCTTTTTTATATCCTATTAGCTTAGTTCCATGTGTGCCATTTGCAGGTGTTCTATAAATTATTTGATTGAATAACTACAAGTAACTTGGAAGAAGGCTATGAGAAGGAAACTAAATGTCAGTGTTTTCTCAAAAGTACACATATTTGTGTGTCTGTGTGTATCTCTATATTTATCTATGAAGTTAGTGTTTTCTATTTTCTGTCATGCCTCCATTCCTGGAAATTTAAAAAGTATTATTAGCCCCCCCAAACCCAGTTAACACTGAATTATCATGATCCTCAGGCTTGAGTAGAATGACTTTGCTGGTGGCAGTTGGCACTCATTTAGGGAATAAAACAGGAAGAATAATGGTAGCTCAGAAGTTGTTCAGCGTATGTATCTCTATATTTATCTGTGAAGATATAGATAGACTTGGATACATGGGACCTGTCATTCTGTCTTGCTAGCTAATGATCTCATTTTTCTCCAGTACCTATTTCTAAAAGTGAAATATTGTCTTGACTCGTAAACATATGGTGTTTTTCACCAAAATGAAAAACAGTATGAAATAAGAAGAATCTCCTCTTAGCGAACAGTGAAGTCTGACTTGCCGTATTTATTAACATGATTGTTCGTTTATTTACGGGACGTTTATTGACTATCTGGTGTGAATTCGACACAGTGCTGGGCACTTGGGGAGCCCCTTCAGGGTGTGCAGGGTCCACGAGGAAGGACAGGAGCTGCTGCAGTGATACACGCTAAGCGTGGCAGGAGCCCAGAGCCCAGGGTGTGTCCATCGCACACTCATGCAGCTATACGACAACCTGAGGGCCACATGTGAAGTGTGAACAGAGAACACAGTTTGAGAACTGGGCGACGCATTTGATCTTAGTAAATTTCTGTAACTTTATGGGCACAGAGCTCCCTTGACTTAAAAAGATGAGATGCATGTCAAAAATAGACCTAGAAATAGGACTTACATCAGAGTCAAAGTGATACGATCTAGTTCTTATTTTAGGATATATGAAAACCTGAATCGCAGAAATGCCCTTGTGTTTAATATGGTAAGAAAAATCCATTTCTTTTTGTTTAAAAAGAAAGTATTTAAGCCTGATATGAAAGGCACAGCAAAGTGAGAATTTGGCTTGTTTGCATTCACTTTCAAACCAAATCCTCAGTTATTCTGTCCCATAAATTCCATCATAAGAGACATCTAAAATGTCTAAGAAAAAAATGCTGAAATAAGACTGTCTTCAAAGTGTGCTTTTGTACAAAGCTGAACCACCCTATACCTTCTCATCAAAGTAATTCCCAAATGCCTATGAAATCTACCACAGAATTGTAGGACTATTAGGCAGTTTTATTTCTACCTCATAAAAATATTTTAAAACCTGTGGGAGTTTTATGAAACTGGCATTCATCAATCCATGTTATTCCCAACTTAGGTACCCATGAGATGCGTCTCAGAGCAATTAGAGATGTTCATTTTGAAGCAAACTGTCCCATGATACACACTTCATTATCTGTGGGTGACGAGTCGTTTAAAACCTTATCTCCCTCCAAAATCTTCATATACGTGTGTGTGTATTTGAACGTCGTGTGTATATGTATAATAAAAATAATACATATAACATAAAACACAATACAAAACTAATATAATACTTACATGCTTCAAATATAAAGGTTGATTTTTAAAACTCATCTAGAAATTCCAGCAAGGACTTCTCCTTTCTGCTTCTCTTTGTAGAAACGAAACTGAGCACTCAACAAAGTCTTTTGGGTACAATGCCTGGTATACTTGATCAGTTTTCTCCAAAATCCCTAAATTGGTCTCTTCTTCTTCAAATGTCAGTATTTCCTTCTCTGTCTCCAAGTAAAAAGTAAAGTAAAAACATCCTCAAAAGCATTTTCTTTTTTTTTTTTTCTTTTTGCCTACCCCATCTCTGACTTGACAAGCTCAACTCCTTTGAGATAGTGGCTCCTAGATGCTCCTGATATTCTAGAACATCCCCCACTCCCGCCCCAATCAGTCTCAGTGCCGGGTTTCTCCTGTGCACCGGGCAGACTGCCTGAGGAGTCTGGCCAGGGCAGGTAGCCTAGGGCCTGGAGGGGCGGTTAACAACTGGGCAACCTGGGGAGTAATTGGGATTTTAAGGAGAGAGGAACACAAAAATGGGGGTAGAGGTAGTTTATCTTGATTCCCTCTTTCTTAGATCCAATTTGATTATTTAGTTGTGTGTGTATGTATGTGTGTGTGTAAGGGGGATAAATTGTGCAGCTGTTAAAAACGGCAAAACATAAGACTAAAAACTTGCAGCAAGTTTCTCTTCCTTCCTTCTCTTTCAGGCAAACTTATTTCCTAACTCTTGAAGGTAGATATCTGTCCCATTTGAAAATAATTTGGGCCGGCCGTGGTGGCTCACGCCTGTAATCCTAGCACTCTGGGAGGCCGAGGTGGGCGGATTGCTCGAGGTCAGGAGTTCAAAACCAGCCTGAGCAAGAGTGAGACCCTGTCTCTACTATAAATAGAAAGAAATTAATTAGCCAACTAATAAATATAGAAAAAATTAGCCGGGCATGGTAGCACATGCCTGTAGTCCCAGCTACTCGGGAGGCTGAGGCAGCAGGATCGCTTGAGCCCAGGAGATTGAGGTTGCTGTGAGCTAGGCTGACGCCATGGCACTCACTGTAGCCTGGGCAACAAAGCGAGACTCTGTCTCAAAAAAAAAAAAAAAAAGAAAAGAAAGAAAGAAAATAATTTGGGCAAAGGCAATGTTAGTTAGTGTTTCCCTAATTGTGACTTCAGTATCTATCATCAATGTCAGGGACTTCTTCCTTAAATTACCATCAAACTCCATTGCTGATGTTGAAGCATATTTCCTTTTTGTTCGATCTTCAAAGTCAATGAGAACAAGCCGCCCCTCTTCCCAATGTGGAAAGTTGTAGGATGATTTAAAAAAATCAAGGTGATTTCTCTTAAATGTATTTTCTTCAAGCTTGACTCTTTCTCCTCTTTTATCTATGCTGGTAATCTTCCTTCATGTTTTACGAGTCCTGCCTTCAGCATGGCACCCGACTGTTCCCACCCCGCAGCATAACCAGGCCCATGCTTGAGAGTGAAGCCAGTGAAGCCAAGTTCATGCAGCCAGCGAACACTGCATCCTTCCATGACTTGGAACGTGCTCTCTGCGGCTCGTTCCTGGTCATCTTACATAACCCAGCTCCATGACTTGGTTCTCCATGAAGCTGCCCCTGAGTCCTTGCCAGAGAAAGTCAGTCCTTCCACCCCCTGGGCTTCTGCTCTACCATGTGTTATAAGAAGCACCGAAATAGGCAGACGCCTGAATAGATGTTCAAACACGGTTGCCTGGAGGGAGAATAAATGGACAGAAGAGCCTGCAAAGCTGGGAGCTTGCAAGTTAGAGTGATTACTCAAAACATACCAATATGTTTTAAAATGGGAAGTGGTGAGATGCTTACATAATCTGTGCACACCTTTAAGGTGGTAAGGTACATGGAGCCCTGAACTAGGGGCTGGCGAAGCCTCGTACTTGTCTTACCACTTCCATTCTCCCTGCCTCCTTGCCTGGTGAATAATTTGAGGGGGTGAGATTAGCTCAGGTATGAGATTGCTTCCAAAACTAAAGTATTCTTTCTTGAAGATGGTGTGGCTTTGAAAATGTTGGCACTCTGCACATGCAGGAATAACTCATGTTGATATCCAAGTGGTCTTTTCTGCCCTTGCTTCCTTGGGAGACCAGTCTTCCACTTGAGATTTGTGTGTGTGCGCACCCATGTGTGTGCATACTTCTGCATCAGTTTGAAGAAATGAATCAAGTTAAGAACTTGGAGAGAGAGAATTTCCAGGAGACAGCCTCAGAAGATCCAGGTGGTCTGCCTTGTTACCATCTGTCACAACTCAGAGAATCCCAGTTGTTTCCAAGAAAGAGCTGTATTGGAGTTCTGAGGTTGGGCTAGAAAACATGCAAACCAGCACCTGGAATATGGACTCCCTGCTACCCTTCATCCCACCCTTTTCTTGGAAGAATCAGTATGCCATTCTGACATTCCTTTGCTTTTATATTGTTGAAGGAAAAATTTGTCACTTTATCCTGCTGGTGTAGAATTGGAGAGAGAAGAGGAATCTGCAAAAATCATTGTTCTTCCCTCTGTCTCCTAGAGAAGGACCGTACTCAATATTGATTCTAATTTATGTAGGAAATGTGAATCTACTGCAGTCCGTAGTCCCCAGATGTAGCCTAGTGAAGCACATGGTAATAGCAAATGTTTACTGAGCATTTTACACCAGCTACTATGCTAACGTTTTACACACAGTTTTTCATATAATATTTACAACAACCCTGTGGGAAGAATACTATTAATTTTTTTTTTGGATGAGAAGATTGAGACTTAATAGCTTGCCCAGTGTCTTAGGGGCAAGCCATCAACAGATTTGGGACCGAAGCCAGCAGTCTATGCCAGAGCCCATGCTTCTAACGTCTGTTCTGCACCATGAAAGGCCAACCTGCTCTGTACTTGTAGGTACTTAAATAAAATCATCCCTGTTGTTTTTGCTTCTTATATCTGCATTCTATAGTAAGCATGAAATAGTTGCTCAAATCCAGTGCATTTGTTCCATTCATATTTATTAAACACGTTTTGTGGCCCGGGGCTGTGCAGGAGGTGTTGCAAGTACACTGGGGTGAGACAGACAAACACCTGCTGTCCATGGGCTCAGCCCAGTGGATGGATCAGATTCAATCCAGTAGTCACACGTATCGATACGCATAGTCATGGGCTGAGATAAATGCTGGGAAGCGGAAGGAAAGGGGACAACGTGGCTCCTCTCTAACTTCATTGTTTGTGATTTGCTATTTTTAACTCCCACTCCCTTCTCTATCGGTTGCTATTTTATTTTATTCTATATTGGTAGGGAGGGTCCCTTGGGACTAGTGAAGTATGACTGTCCTTTGGCGCTTGTGTTGAAGAGGTTTGATTAAACAGTAGAGCGTAAATGAGAAAAGAATTAGGTAAGGGGTACTGGGTGACTAAAAGTAGGTAAACTTAATTATCTAAATATATTCTGAGTCTGGACTTAATTTATTGTCTGCAAAGATCATCCATCATGGGTACTCTTTCTCTTCCAATTAATACAGAAGTCATGGTGATGTGAGACTTTGCAGGGTGCAAGGCTGTTTCAGATCTCATTAAATCATTGCAGCGGTACTTTCGGAAAGGTGTCAGCATGCCCCTTTTGCAGGAGAAGAAGCTGAGCCACTGAGAAGTTAAGTGCCTTCCGCAGAGCTGTTCATTCCAGCAGTAGGTGAACCTGGGAGTCACCTTCTGCCAACACTTGTTCCTTGACTTTTTCTCTGTTCCACGCCTTGAGAATTACTTCCATGGTCATAGTTACTAAATCTATCCCATAGTGATTGCCTCCAGTGTTTGCATTTTTGTGGGCTGCATGTGAGAGAAAACTCTTTGCCTTCACAAAATTGTAAATTAAATACACATCATTGGCAAGCGCAGAGGAGTAGACGGAAGGAAACAGAAGTTAGCAGGCTTTTCTTTTTTGTATTTTTATTTTTTTTTTGGCAGCCATCTATGAAATGAAAGAAGAGAATCCCTAAGTGGATGGACAGAGCACAGGGTGGCGTCGATGTGAGGATGGAAGAGGGCAGCTCCATTCACCTACTTGACCCTTCCAGAAACCTCTGCAGGGAAAGGACCATGTTCTGCATTTCTTCTGTGCAGAGCTCCACTTGAATCCCATTCCTTTCACTCACTTTAGCCTCTGTTTTCTGCTTTGTGGCTGCCTAGTGTGCTCTGAGAGCAGCTCATTGTCACCTCACCTGTCATACCTGACTGCAATCACTCATGTGTCCTTCCTTCCCAAGACCCTGGTCTGTCCTGCTCACACTTGTGCTTCTGGGTGCCTGGCACACTATAGGAGTGAATGAATGTCGGGTGAATAGACTCTCAGGAAAGCATGAAACTCAAGTTTCAAAATAACTTTTCTGAAAGTTACTGGGGGTGCTGTTTGAATGAAAAAATGAGCAGCACCAAGCCAAGGCATTGCCTTTCTCTGATAATCTCATTGCTTCCTCAGCAGTGTACTGCCTGATCCACATTCGATGGAAGCTACTCAATTCCTTTGTCTTCTTTTCTTGCTGAAAATTCTTGTCCATACAGGTCATTAGGAGAGCTGAAACCTTATAGTCATTCTCTCAAGGCTATGCCAGTGTGCTAACATTTGTGCCAGGTGTAGGGAAAAGAGAGGTGCAAGGCAAGGTGCAAGGCTGCCTGTTGTTAGAGTCCACTGTTTAACAGGGAGTCCACTGTCTGATGGGGAGTCAGACAAATAAACAGTGGGACTCAATGAGAGGCGCCTAAGGTGTCCTGGTGGGCTGGCGCGGACACACATGAGAGGCTACTCAGGGACAGTGGTGCAAGTTGTATCTTGAAGGCAATTGGGCCATTAGGTGGCATCAGAATATCTTTTTTAACGAGGACAAAGATAACCAGTGGCCTTAGAATTAGAGCTAACAAGTCTCATTGCAGGTTGTTTTCACTGTGGAACATAATGAAAGAACTGTGTCTCCTCTGTCGGTTCAGTGAAAACATACCCAAGTCATGTCCTCGTGACTTAGCAGATGGGTATGTGCAACTTCTGTGGCAGGGGCTCTCACATTAGGGGCAGGGCCTATGCCCACGAAAAACAGATGAGATATCTTAAATGCTATCTTAATCCTAAAGGTGATTTTAATGCATGGAGGAGGAGCGCTCCATTCTGCCTGGGAAGTCAGAGGAGGCAGCCCTGAGCAGGTGGAACTTCTTACATTGGGCACTGAAGTATGGGTAGGAGTTCACCATCTAAAGGGGAGTTGGAAGGGCAGGGCAGAAGAGCCCTCTGTGCGGAGGGAACCATGTGTGTACAGGCAGGGAGGCAGGAAGTAACTTATCTTTATGATTTTTGCTGCTGTGCGTCTCCTACATGTGAGGCATGAGGCTGCAAAGCGGGGCTCCTGTAGCTGCCTGTGCGGTAGATTTCACTTGATAGGCGATGAGGAATCGCTGAAAGGTACTGAGTGAGGGGCAATGACATGATCCAATTGGCCTTATGGGAGAGGAGGCCCCTGTCGCTGTGTGGAGGCGGTAGCGCGGGGGAGGGAGTGGAGACCGGAGAGTGAGCCTCCCACTGTGCAGCGTTAACTGTTGTTGTGGAACATGACAGTGGAGGCCTCACCCATGTAGGATGCAGTAGAAGGAAGACAAGGATTGGAGAGGAGTTGACAAGGTGTTTCTGTGGCAATGGAGCCTCAGAGGACAGCAGGGACGGGGAGGAGGAAACAGCTCTGGGGACAGCCGGGTGTCTGGCCGGGATCACTTGGTGCCCATCTCCAGGTGGGGGCTGCATTGAGTCCTCCCATGTCAAAAACTTCAGAAAAATGACGTGGGTTACAGAAAAGCATGCCCGCAGCCACCTTTGAGTCGGTATTATGTTCCCTTGTTAAAGAAGAGGAGACTAACCCAATGCTCGGAGATGTTAAGCAACTTAGCCAGGTTGTAAAGCTCAAGACAGGACCAGGATTCAAACCCAGGCCTGCCCAGCGGGAAGCCCGCGCTCAGAAGAGAGGCTCCAGCGTGGGAGGTGCCCCACTGACAGATGCTAATGAGTCACTGGCTGATGACACAGTGAACCATGGAGCTCAGACCTTCAAGAGGCTGGGATGGCACTACAGGAAAAAACGGATAGCGCATGCTCTGGATTGAGTGTGTCCTCCCAAAATTCCCATGTAGAAAGCAAATCCCCAATGTGGTGGTATCAGGAAGTGGGGGATTTGGGAGGTGATTAGAGGCCGTGAGGAGGGAGCCTCGTGAATGGGATTAGTGCCCTTATTAAAGAGGTCTGAGAGAGACCCCTCACCCCTTCCACCATGTGAGGACAGAGTGAGAAGATGCCATCTGTGAATCAAGAAGTGGGACCTCACCAGACGCAGAATCATCCTGCATCTTGACCTTGGACTTCCAGCCTCCAGAACTGTGAGAAATATTAATAAATTTCTGCCATTTTTAAAAAACCCAGTCTATGGTATTTTGTTCTATCAGCCTGAATGCACTAAGAGAGCACAAGAGTTTGCGAGGGCAACTGGGTAAAGGGCAGAGAGGGCCTTTTTGTTTTTTAAAGATGTCAGCAAGGTGAGCAGTTGTATTAGGCAGCGCAGAAGGAACCAATGGAAGAGAGGATGCCCTTCCTCCAAATAGGGACTGTCAGGGGAGGTGTGGCTCCGGCAGGAGGAAGTGCACCTGTTCCTTGGACACAGGAAGAGAAGACATTGCTGAAGAAAACCCCAGGGGGAGACAAGACACCGGTGGATAAAACACTGGTCTGGAACTTTTCAGCAAAATAGCTGGGGAAGACATCTGCACAGAAACCAAAATATAATGAAGCAGCCATGGAGCCTGAGGGCGCTGCCAGCGTCACTGCACCAGACGCTCAGCTGACCCGAGAGGCACAGGGTGTGCTCGGCAGAGGCTAGCGGAGGGCCGGCTCCCTTGAATTCCCTTACAGATACCGCTCTCCCAGGCTCCTAGACCTTCCCAGTGGGGAAGATAAAAGAAATAACATTTTAATTTCTAGGAAAGTGAAGGCTGAAAAAATAAAATCACTTGCTCTACCTAGTGTGTCATTTGCTTTTCCAGCTTACCTGAGCAGGTACAAGGATAACTGCTGAGCACGTTTGACTCATTCATTTGCAGGCTTGATTTTAAGCATGATGAATAACTCATCCTTCTCAAATAAAACAAATCTTGAGAGAAAGGGATTTAAGTCCTTGACTAAGTTCAGCTTTCGGAAGGCACCAGTGATTCTTTCAATGGTGATTGAAAAGGTTAAATGTATAGGTTTTCTTCTTTGTGTATGAAAGACATGTTTGTATCGGCAGGAACAGCAGATGTTTGTGGAAGGAGAGCGGAGTCCCAGGCCACCACTCTGCTCAGGGTGACAACACGAATTCCCAAGTTCTGCTCTGCCACGCCGAGTACAATGTGTTGATTACTAGCATCTGCATGTCTGTCAAATCAGACCTAAAGTGTCTTGCTCTTTTCATTCCAAATCATTTTTCTCTTTCTTCAGGGAATCGTCTTTAGTTTTTACCAAGTTTCATTTCAGTTCACTAGTCTTTTTGATCTCTTTTACCATTTTTTACATTTCTTACACCTTTAAACCTTTGATGAATAAATACTAAGAATTATAATCTTTATGATTGTTATTAAGTATAATATTGCATACTATGAAGGAGAGGCGACGCATGTTTAATATTACATTTTATAAAAACCTTGAGCTTCATTTCAAGAAAGACTAAATAAAATATAGTCTCATAAGTATGTATAATTAGTTTGAAATTCCTCCACCCCTGTACCTTGTCAAAATCAATGTTTGTACATGAGCAGGCAAGTTTGTTGTGTGCTCATCAGATGCTTGTATGACCATGGGCGGGAATGGTCACAGGAACACCACTAGCTGTGGACCAGTGTGGCTAACTGATGTCTTCTCCTTAGGAACCGTGGAGTATGCAACACATCCCCGCGCTTTTTTCAGCCTTCTGTGGCCTCTTGGTTGCACTTTCTTACCATCTGAGCCGGCAGAGCAGTGACCCATCTGTGCTCATGTGAGTAACCCACGCCTGTGCTCCTTTGTCACCATGCCATGGCCACGGCTCCCGCAGCCTTGCCCTCCCGCTGAGGCAGGGAGACGGCCATTCAGTGCTCACTGCAACGAGACTCTTGTTATTTAACTAGCTGATCACCTGCTGCACAAGAGTGGCATAAATGCAGGACTGACCAGAAACTAATGAAAATCAAGGGTGAACTTCCAGAGAGCATTTCGCCTTTGCACTTGCTTGTGCTTTTGGAGTGAAACGCTCAGTGGCAGGAACAGATGGCCGATAGCACCCAAGCCCTTTGTGACTTTCCCTTGGGTCAGTTGTGTGAGAAGCGAAAGCCTCAACAAATACCCTCTCTGGAGCCATTGGATAGTATCACTGCCTTTATCCTAGGAGACTAACCTGGCACCTCTGAAAGGAAAGGTTTTTGTTTTATTTTGTCGTTTTTGATCCCAAAGCAGCCAGTGGCCTCTGTATTTAATGTGAGGTTTGCATCAAAGTTTTAAAATATATTTGATATAATCTTTAGTAACTTGAAAGTATGCATTCAGTCTTCTCTTTGATCACATCGTTTAAGTCTCTGGTAATATGTACGTACTTTGGGACTGGAAATCCTTCATGGGATGCCAAAATGAGTTTGGAATATTGACAGCAGCAACTCATGGAATTTGTCAAAACTTATCAAAGATTTCAACTGAAGATAAATGTAACTATTTGGAGGCCAAGAGACACCATAATTTTTGGCTGTTAAGTCCAGCAAGATGAACAGCATGTAAAAAATAGGGAAGAGAAAAGTTAAACATGGTTTACACGATTTTTAGTGTCAATTGTATTACTGGAATATTGACTTCTGCCAATTTTTGTGAGGATGAAGCTGTCATGGGCTGGCAGAGACAGGATTCCCTGATCTGCTGACAACAGGGGCCACCAAAACCCCTGAGGTACTTGACTGTTGTCATTAGGATGAAATTTGAAACATAAAAATATTATCTTTGTGATCCCTTGAATATGCATCTCTTTTTATATATACTTGCTTTTGTTGTTTGTGGATGTGAGGTCTAAGGTGAAGTGTTTACTTCAAACACTGTCCCAGGTACACCTTTTATAAAGTAAAACCTGTGTGTTTTTTTCAATTTCAGGTCCTTTATTCAGTGCAAACTGTTTCCTAAGTTTTTACATGAAAATTTGGAAGAGTCGGTTGCAGACCCTCTCCCCAAGAAGATGAAGGATTCAGTGGTAAGATCTTTGTGTTGCGTAACGTGGAACAGGAGGCCCTCGCTAGTCAGCAGGGCTCAGGCTCTCAGTGGGCTCTAGCCAGGTGGGCATGAGAACTAGGACAGGAAGAGGTGCCTTATCTAGGTCCATGCCTGACGCCCTGGGCCATTGCAGACCTTTAGAGCATCTTGAAGACAGGTCCTGTGTGCACCTGCCATGGGCACTCAGTCGGTCCCCAGCTGGCTGCAGTTTGCCTGGGTATTTGCATGAACCGCATTCTGTCAATTCTGCCCATTGCTGGCATCAAACAGCAGGTGTGCTCTGAAGAAATAAGTTTGTCAAATAGACGTCCAGCCAACCTGCCTTTCTGATGTGGTCCTTGCGCAGCTCTTCTCCACATCTCCCCTCAGCCTCATGCTGAGCTCAGAGCACTCTTCCAGACTTCACGTCTGCATGGCCCTGATCGGGGCCCTTAGGCTTCAGACCTGTGGCTGGGGTGGCAGAGAAGAAGTTACCATGTGGGTGGAGCACATCAGGGGGAAAGGAAGGAGGAGAAGAAGGAAGGAACAGGAGAATCCCACGGCTGTAAAATAATAATGCTACTTCCTTGTTCATCAGGAAAATGGCTCTGGGCAGTTTCAGAGATCCTTTGAGCAGATGCAGTTTCTTTGGTATCCACTTCCACACATTAATACTTTGAAAAGCAGTGCTGTTGATTGTGTAAACTCCCATACATGTGAATATTGACCTTGGAGCAGTCTGAGGTCTTCGACTCAAGCTTTTCCTGTTTCCGTTGTTGTTTTCCTAAGAATGACAGATAAAAGGAAAAACAGGGAATGTTCTGTTGATTGTGAGTTCCTCCAGTCAGGAACTGCGCCTCATTTGTCTTGGTATCCACAGAGCTGATGCCTAGTGCATAGTAGGTGTTGCTATGTTCCATTATACCGGGAGACTTCACAGGGAAGATCAAACTGACATTCCTAGGACAGTGTCTGTAAAAGCCACAGTGTGGCCCAAGGTCTACCCAAAAGTCTTCCTGTGGATATCTGAGATTAACTATGTTCCCAAACCTTCCTTGATTTCATGACTAACAAAGATGCTTTTCCACTTTCTGATTTATTATAGTTAAAAATAATGTAGGAATTACTAAGAAATAAGAAATGTGCCTAGTAGATGCTGGCAGTATTTCATTAGTATAATTAGATGTGATGGGTTAGTTGTTTCCTCACTTGGTTTTCATACCCTTTGAAATGCTTTGTACAATGTAGAACACATGGCTTGTTAGGTGATTTAATAAGATGTTTGTGTTCATTTCTTTGAAAAGTCTCTGGTCTAATTATAATATTTTAATGGGAATATCAGATTCAGCTTTTACAGTTTGATGTATAATACCTTTTGTGCCATAGTGTGAGCATAAAATTCTCCTCCTCATTGTCTGATTTTATTTCTTTGTATCTCTCTCCACCTTTCTTATTTTCTCTCTTTCTATTTTGTAAAATTTTAGATTGCATGACGAACCTGGTAGGGAGCCTCATTAGATTGCAGTTTTCTAGCCTTCCCCCATTCGTTCTGATTTATTAATATTTGGCTTGTGAATGGGTTTGAGAATTCTGCCTTTTAACAAGAATGTCCACTCAGGTGACCTTGTTTAGGTAATCCACAGATTGTACTTCAAGAAACATTGATCTAGAAACAGAGATAGACCAGTGGGGCTTATGCATTTGCATAGGAGCAGGATAAGTTGTGCACACAAAGTTTATTAGCAAAATTCAAAAGTTAATAAAAACATAAACGTTCCACTAGTGCTTTGCCTGTTAGTCTCTCTCCATGTTCCTTAGTACCACAGTCGTTCAGCTTTTTCTTCCTCACACGTTTTCATCATTCTCAACACACTTTATGTTTAGATTTGTTACTTTCACTGTATCTATTTTCCTCAGTTTCTAGAGACCAAAAAAAAAAAAAAAGAAGAAGAAAGAAAGAAAACAGTAACATTAAACCTATTTTGATGTGTAAAATTTAAATAGTTTTTTCTAAACCATTGGTTGCAACATGTAGATTTTTCTTGTTGGGTGCTACTGGCTACAGAATGTTGGACCAGGGCTTCTTCAGCCCATTTTTAGGGTTGGAGCATGAAGTGCTACATAAAATGCTTTAATAGACTTAGAATGTTCAATATGCTAGCAATTAGTATGTTTCTTTGTTAAACATGCATGGACTTACCATTAAAATAGAGAACAGCAAAACATTAACATTATTAAATATTGTTTTAGAAGTTCTGGCCAGTGTAAGGCTTGAGAAAGAAAAAAAATAGATTATGTTATTACATACATATAGAAAGCACAGAGAAGTTTATTAAAATCAACTATGATTAATAAGAGGATTCATAGATACCACTAAAGACCAGACAATTTAGAAAAGCATTGTAACATATCAGAAATAACGTTAGAAAATATAACGAAAACATGATTCTAGATCATGATAGGAGCAAAATTTATGAATTGATAATGAAAATAATTTTAACAAGTCGTGTCACAAATAAGTCAGCTATAGCAGTCTATTAAAATGTAAATGAAGTTCTGTTCTGAATTAGTGGCGATAAACAGACATAACCTGATTTTGGATGGAAAGGCTGAGATTTATAAAATGTCACTTGTTTCTAACAATTTATAGATTTAATGGAGTTCAAAACAGTTCCAAAGGAATTATATTCACAATGCTGGGGAGTGATTTTAAAGTTCATTTAGAAGAATAGCACTTAATAGTAGTCTAAAAAACCCTGAAAAGAACAAAAAAGTATAAGACAAAAGAACTTAGTACTTTGAGATTTAAGAGTAAAAAGTAAGTAATCAGAAAAAAAAAATTGAAATTATCCAAGATTAAAGAATGAGATTAGTGGGTCAGAAAGACACAGGAAACAAATTATTTATATGAATGTATTATGTGAAAATTAAATGTCACAATCAGGAATTGATTTTCAGTGTATGGTGTTGAGATAATTGTTTAGCAGTAGGAGAGAGACAAGAATTGTATGTGCTCACCCCTCACCAGACACAGCGTAAATTAGAGTGGGATTAAAGAGCTTCAGAGGGAGGGAGGGAGGGAGGAGAAATCAAATGGGACTTTTCAGTTTGTGGGAGGCTAAATCATTGTAAGCAAACTCTCTGCCGATTAAAACTAAAAATCGTGAATAAAATACACAAAAGATCCTCCTTAATTATAACAAAAAACTGACAAAATAATAAGGAATTATCAGGTAAAAATTTGAATGAACAGGGGAACCTGGAGAAAGCAGGCAGGAAGATTCCTTTGCCCCGGAGGATCTGGCCAACCTGGGGGCACAGCCCTCAGACTGTGGAGAACAGGAATTAAAGCCCGGGCCTGTCCAGGTAGGGTGTCCCATGCAGACCATCGATCATGAGGCTGGGACAATAAAGGGCACTCTCAGAGTGAGCATGAACCGCAAGAAGTGAGCGCCATAGTCCTCGGTGCCAGGGAGACACAAGCAGACTCACCTCGGTGTTGAGAGAACAAGAGAATCCTTCAGAAGGTGTAACTTTTCATGTGTTTGCACACAAGCTCAAACAACTGGGTAGATACAAACCCCTTAACTTATAACTACAGCATCAAGTGGTCTCTAGCCGGAAACGGCTTGTTGCAGAAACAAACATGGGTCCTCTCTAGAGGAGTCTCTCGTCCTGGGCCTCCACATGTTCCCAAAACCAATTTTTTAAGGAAAGGAAAATGAGAAGCTCACAATAATAATTTTAAAACTACACAAGAAAATAAGGAGCCAGCAGAAACAAATCTGCTCATACTTCAGATATTAAAAGTATCAGAAACAGATTTTCAAAACAACTATACTTACTATGTTTAAAGAAGTAAAAGGCATGCTTTAAAATGTACACACAACAGAAAGTGTTTAAAATGATGCAGCAGACTTGAAAGAGAGCCAAGTAGAAATCTCTAAACAAACAAATGAAGTAATTGAAGTACACACACACACACACACACACACACACACACACACACACACACACACGGAGGTTAGACATCTCTGAAGAAAGAATTGGTGAGCCAGAAGACAAGAAAGTACCCGGAATACAACACTGATTGATAAGAGATGAAGAAGTATGAAGGAGAGAAGACTTAAAGGATAGACTGAGAAGATCTGAAATATAGCTAATCAGAATTCCTAAAAAAAAGAAAGACTGGGGCATAATCAATATCTGATGAAATAACATCTGAGAATTTGAGATTTACAAATTTCAGTGAATCACAAGCAGGGTAAATGAAAGAAGGAAGAATTCATACCAGATGAATTCTAGTAAAACCACAGCATGCCAAGGACACAGACCATCCTAAAGGTACATGAAATGAACAGATTACGTTCAAATGAATGAAGGGCCAAAAGCTGCCTTATCAGGAACAATCATGGAAGCCCAAAGACAGATATTTTACACTTAAATGTTTTGTGAAGACAGTAACTGCCAAACTAGAATTTTATACTCAGTGAAAATATCTTCCAACGATGAGGGCAAAATAAAAATATTATAGAACAAAGCTGAGAGACCCTCAATAATTGTAATTCTGAAGATATGTATCAACAGAAAGTGACCTCAGATGGACCTCTGATTTGCAAGAATGAACAAAGAGAAAAGAAAGTGGCAGGTGTGTTGGTAAATCTAAACAGATATTAACTGCATAGAACCACAATAAGAGTCTATGGTTGGCCTAATGTAAGGTCGAATTAAAATACATGACTACAGTAACATACCATGTTTCCCCGAAAATAAGACCTATCCATAAAATAAATCCTAGCAGGATTTCTAAGCATTTCTGCAATATAAGCCCTACCCTGAAAATAAGCCCTAGTGATGGGCGTGGCTATGCAGCGTGTCTGCACAACCCGTGCATTTCTTCACAGAGGGGTAAAGAAGATGAACAGCCCTCCTCATCTGCCCCATCGTGACAACTACTATCCCAGAGGTGACCGGAAAGGTGCGGGCAGCCCCACCAACAAGGTGGGCTCCCCCTATCAGGTCCCGGCCATCCTGTGCGAGCTGCAAGTTGAGGCTTTGAGGGGAAAATAACATATCCCCTAAAAATAAGCCCTACGGTGTCTTCTTGAGGAAAAATAAATATAAGACCCTTTCTTATTTTCGGGGAAACACGGTACAAGTTTGGACAGGAGGAGAAATGGACTCCAAATCTTCAATGATCTCAGTAATGTCCAGTAGAAGAATAAAGATACAGGTTGAACATCTCTAATCCAAAATCTGAAACATTTGGAGTGCCAACATGAAGCTCAAAAGAAGGGAGCATTTTGAATTTCAGATTTTCAGACTAGGGATGCTCAGCCTGTACTGATTAACTTCGGACGGTGGTGAGTTAAGTATGCATGTTGGAATGTTTAGCGCAACTGCTAAAGGAATAGAAACAGCATGTAGCTTCCAACCCCATACAGAGGAAAAAATGGAATGATAAAAAATAGAAGTTACTCGTAAGTCAAAATAAAATTGGACTCCTATGTCACATTCTACTTAAACATCAATTCCAAATGAATTATAAACTAAACTTGAAAAAACAAAGCCTAAAAGCACTTAAAAGTGTAATAGAGAAAACTATCTTATAATATCAGGGTAAGAAAGAATTTTTTAAAGCAATACAAAACAATTCAATTTCATTAAAATTATGACCTTTGATTTATCATTTTAAATTATACAGACAAAAAGACTTAAACAAGCCACAGATTGGGAAATAATTCTTAAAATATGTATAGCTGATAAGGCTCTAGTATCTAGATGCTATAAAATTCCTATAAATTAATAGGAAACCAGATATCTCCATTGAAAATTGGCAGAAGACTTGTACATATATATACTTCACAAGTGAGAAAATATAAATGGCCAGAAAACATGAATATGTAGGCAACCTCATTAGTAATCAGAAAACTCCAAATTAAAACCATATTGACTTACCATTTCAAAGCTGTTCGACTGATAAAACATGAAAAGTTCTCATAATGCTAAGTGTTGACAAAAGTTTAGAGCAAGGGAAATCTCATGTACTGCTGGTGGGAGTGTAAATTGCTATATCCATTTTGTAAGACTGCTTGGTATTATGAAGTTGAAGATATGAATATACTGCAGCCAGCAATGCTCCTCCTACATGTTCACTCTGAAGCCACTGGAAATCCAATGGTAGAATGAGTAGTATATGGCAAAGGAAAAGAACTTGTTACAGTTATATGCACTGGCCTGGGTAATTCTTAACCACATAATGTTGAGCAAAAGATGCATAACACACAAAAAAATGCATATAGTATGGTGTCATCTATTGGGTAAAAATAGGCAAAACTGAACAGCCTACAATTGCATGCCTAAGTAATGAGATAATTTTTAAAAAAACAGCAAGAAGATAATTTTCACCAGAGTCAGGATAATTGATAGAAATCTCCAAGGGGGACAAGGAGTGTTTTTGAGCAGGAAGCCACATATAAGGTGAGTCTAGGGTGCTAGAAATGTTAGGTTTCTGGAACCAGTTGGTAGTTACAGAGGCATTCACTTTATAATCATTACATATTTATGCACTTTTCTACATATCTGTCTCACATTTTTTGAAAATGTAAAAGAAATTTTTAGAAAGGATATGAAATAAAATCAAACATTTATCCAAATTCTAGAGGGAATGATTTTCCAGACTTGAAATTCATGAAATAAATAGCACCACACACACACCCCAGATTAGATTTAGGCACATAAAAATTTTAAACTTCTATATGTAAAAAAAGGCAATATAATTCAAATAATTTAGTAAAATATTTGTTACAAATTTGACAAAAGTTAAATATCTTTCTTATTCCGATAACCCTTAAAATTTGATTTTTAAAACTCTATAAGCAAATTATATACATATATATGTATCAGAGCCCCAAGCTGAAGCCATTGGAAGATATATATATACACATATGTATATATATTTCCTTTAGGAACAAATTATTTAGTGAGTTAATGTATGAAATGCATATTTTTCTTGTAGAGAAAGAAATGCAAATTAAAATAAAATGGCATTTTTTGTGTCCACTCCAATAGCACAGGAAAAATTAATGATAGTGCCAATTAGAACAAGACGGGGTCTCTTAGACATCATTTGTGTTTGTGTAAATTATTACAGTCATCTGGAAAAGCGTAATGTATCAAGGATTGTAAAATATTTATAACCTATGATAGAGTAAATCTATTTATTAGAGTTTTTCTAGAGAATGAATTCAAAATATGAGAAAAGTTTTAGATGCATAAAGATAATGATTTCAGCATAATTCATCACAATAAATAATGGAAGGCAACCTCATACTAGCAGTCAAGGGATATTTGTGCTAACTATGATGGCTCATTAAATTTCATTCACTGAATTATGTTTCAAGTGGCCACTATGGCACTGTGTGTGTGTGTGTATGTTTGTGTGTATATGTGTATGTGTATAACATCACAAAATGGAAACTAATGTAGCTACTAAGTGATATTAGTAAGCCTATGTAATTTTTGTGTATATACCTATACATATAAAATATTGCAAAAGAAAGTACTGTTGAAAAGGTAGAAAATTGTTAATATATGCATGCTAATATTAGACATTTATAACATATACATAGAAATATTCATATGCATAATGATTATAGCTAGAGCCATGTTTCAGCATTCACAGGCAAAAATACTGGCTCAGAAAAGACAAAAATGCTAATACTGTTAGTGTCAGGCTGTAGTGATTTTCCCCTTCTCTATGTCCTGGACTGCTACAGTGTTATTAATTAATAATAAAAAATTGCAGAGGCCTTCTAAATTAGCGTTTTGCTTCCATCTTTTAGTATATTCCTTTTTATACTAATATTTGTAAGATCTAACATTGTACAATTCACTTTTAAGACTTGGGGTGTTTATTAAAAGAAAACAGATGCTAAAACTCTTGTTTAAATAATGGAAGTAATCTAATAGAGTGACGGAAGTTTTCAACCTTTAGGTGTGTGAAGGAAGAGCACGGCACCAGTAATTCTCTTTTTGTATAACAAACTAAAACTAAAACAAAATACAGCTGAAAAAATTCACACATATTTATATCTTATAGAAAGTAGAGATGTGTAATTCACATTTAAATGGGCAAAAAGTTATTTAGCAAGAAAACCAGTCAAAATCACAAACTGTTTAGAGTGTTGAAGGCTGCTTTGACAGGACAGAGCAGTAATTTCTGAGGCATAGGCGTCTTACAAATTCCTTTTAAAAATATTGTTTTTATTTTTAAAAATAAATGTTATTATGTATATGTAAGGTATATACCATGATGTAACGGGATACATATAGATAGTAAAATGGTTACTGTAGTGTGGCAAATTAACATATCCATCATTTCATGTAGTTACCATTTTTATTGCTTGTTTTTGTGACAAGGGTAGCTAAAATCTACTCATTTCGCAGGAATCCCAAATGTGGTACAGTTCTGTTAGCTGTAGTCATCATGCTGTTTAAAAATCATAATGTAGAAAAGAAATGAGTGGAAAGAACAGTTTAATTAATAAAAAGACTGTGTAATGGTTTGTATTTACAAAGGATACTCGTGACACTGACAAAAATCAGTGGAGTTTCCATATATCATCCAATTGTGAAAAAAAATTAACAGTAATTCGAGCTCATCCTCACTCCTGTCTTAAGAAACATAGAAATGCGAACTCCCTCCTCCCCACCACAGCAGTTACGTTGGTGGCCCCTACTTTTCCCTAGACAAGGACGGTCAGTCAATTAAAGGTGATGCTTAATTTTAAATTAGAATAGTTAATATTAAGCATCACCTTTAATGTTTCTTTTTGATAAACGTTCAGTAATTTGTAAATGACATAAAACCATGCCAATGAAAAATAGGAAAGAAAAATTAACAACTCTCCCTAGCCTAAATACACAGTGAATTACAGAATGTTCCTCTCATAGGGCCTAGCCTTTTTTAAGTGTTTGGAATGAAAGCTGATACTTGAATCTTGGCAAATTTTTGGTGAATATCTATGATCACAAAATTTTTATAAATTCAGAATTAAATTCCCCTGATATTTGCTCTGCCCAAAAATCAGATTACCATTATTAAGAATAAATCTAGGATCCTGCCTTTATCACTACGTCTTCCTATCAGCAGGCAGCAGCATGACTTGCAAGAAACTCTACATTTTAATTTAAAATTAAGAAAAGAAAAATGGGGATCTGGGGGGGAAATGAAGGTATATCTTTCGTATAATTTTCTGGCAGATAACATTCAAAACAATGATTTAAGAGGCATAATTCTTTTTCAGTATGAGAAAGGGAGAGATACATGTATTGATGGTCTCAGAGTTTTCAAGTAGCAGTGTCATACCAAAAAATGATCAATACTTGTGCACTGTAACTAATCCAGCTCTACAGAAACAAAAGGATTGATGGTCCCTTATGTCCCTGTTAGATCTATCAGCCAGTGACATTGTTCTCTGTCAGAGCTAACAGGCCATTCTCCACATATCTGCATGAATAGCGTTCTTGCATCTAACTTTGCTTTGTTTTCCTCAGTCCTGCTCATATCACAGTTTTGTGTGTCATGCACACACACACACACACACACACATACACACAAAATGTATTTATGTAATTTGGAAATGATACTTAATTAATCTGACCAGTGAATTAAAATGTAAAACCTGGCCTGGTCCAAAGCAATAAGAGCAGTGTAAGGGCTTCTGCTCGGTCTACCCAGGCTTGTTGGCACGATAAAATCCAAGCCACCTACAGCCAAGCAGAGACGATTACCACTTTGTCCTCCTTTACCAGACCTTAGTAAGTGAAGGTTGGGGAGCTCATGCCTCTCACACCTGTGGAAAGCCTTTCTTCTTCCATGGTTGGCACATGGATGCTAACCTTGCAGTGCGCCTTAGTTTCCCTGAAAGCCCCCAAACGGGAGCTGGTGGGCAGTCATCCAAGGTGCGCTGCTGGGGATGAGTCAGGTGAGCAATGGGCTGGGAGAGTCGTTTATCCAGGGTCAGGGTCTTGGTTTACCTGTTACACAGAGTTGCTGAGAGAAACAAAGGAGAGAGAGTGGACTTCACCGTCGGTTCTCTCTCTGCAGAAGGATGTGTTGAAATCGGATCTCATCGTGTGTGGGATCGCCGCCGTCCTCTCGTTTGCGGTCAGTGCCAGCACCGTGTTCCTGTCATTACGAGTATGTAACCCTTCCACTTTGCTCTCTCCCTGCCTCCTCATGCTCCTTAACAACAGAGCTGTCCTGGTGCCACAGGGTATGGACAAGATAGTTGAGTCAGAGGCAGAAAGCACAGTGCCTGTTGAGAGGGTTAAAACCTGTGTCCGTGTGCTGTGAACAGTTGTGTCCAAGACGTGATGTGGTCCACATCACAGATATGGTTTGGTGGCTCTACCCCGAGCCTCTGCCCCGTGTGGGGAGTTGTTCTGTTCGCGAGAGCAACAGCACGTCGTGTGGAACCCGCTGAGAGCACAGTTGGTAGTGAGAAGACGCTAGTGGTGCACGGCCCTGAGTAGAGAAGAGAGGTGTTTCCGTATTGGGGTGGGATGGAGATCGTGAAGCCAACGGGATGACTGGGACACAAGGTGCAGTTAGAAGAACAAAAGTGGAGAGCTCCAGAAGGCATTTCTGGCTTAGAGTTTTTATAGACACTTGCTGTCTCTATTAAAAAAGTATTGTACGTTGACAAGCTCCCCTTTCCATGAGGAAATGTATTGGCTGACGTTTGTAATTCTCCACCTCTCCTTAAAAGAGAGACGTAAAAATGCGTCCCGATGAGCAGAATTCTCTTGGCCTCTGGACTTCCACCGGCCACGTCTCCCTCCTTATCTTAGTGGCTCCCAGCACACGAACCAGTGTCGTGGTATGCGGAAGAAAATTTTAAGGGACTGAAACAAGAATGAGTCTGCTGTCTGCCCTCCACGAGGAGACAGGAGAAGGACTGTGGTGTTATGTATTATTCATAGGCAACACCCCCCCCCACCCTCCAGGCTAAATAACGAGAGTCTGCCCGTTTGTGTCGCAGCCGTTCCTCAGCATCGTGCTGTTTGCCCTGGCTGGCTCCGTGGGGTTCGTGACACATTACCTGCTCCCTCAGCTCCGCAAGCATCATCCCTGGATGTGGATTTCGCACCCCGTGCTGAAGAGCAAAGAGTATCATCAACGGGAACTGAGAGGTTAGTAGCATATCCCTCATTAAAAACAAAAACAAGAAAGCAGGGGCAGGTATATTTACACCAGAGAGTGTGCACAGCGATGTGAATGTGCTTGATGCCACAGAACTGTACCCCAAAACATGGTAAGTGGTGCATTGGGTCTGTTTTACCACAATAAAAAAAAAGTGTGTACCCTGGAGTGTATACGTGGTCCCAGATATTCTAGGCAACCAGAACAAGAAAGTTAAAGTAGGGTGAATTAGAAGTATGTTTTATAAACATGTTAATTGGCTGTTGGTATTGCAGAAAAATTAGCTTACATCATTCGGCCTTGAAGATTACGCTGTTTCAGCTTAAGTTGACTGGGGCCTAAGAGGAGCCCCAGGTGACCGTGGAGTCATTCTTTATAAAGTGCTAGGGAAGGAGCAGAGACTGACCATTCACCTTTAGGATCCCTGACCCCTCACATTTCCTTCAATTTGCTTTGTTCACCTGGACCTACACCTATATCTTATGCTTGATTGACTTAGCAGTTCCCGTGGTTGTCTCTCGCCACGGCCGACCGTGGAATAGCCTGGGAATCATGGCAATGCTGGAGCTTTAGATAAGAAATAGGTTTCTTCTAGATAAGAAGTCTCATAGGAATTTTTCTGCTAGGTTGTCCCTTGCTCTGCGGTTCTGTGCTCTGTGCTTGAATCGATGGGAGAAGGATGATTTATCCCCATTTTCAGACCTATCCAAGGTTGTCGGTCACCGATCGTCACTATGCTGTCTCATGTGCTGATTCTGCACAGAACTGTTTAGCCCACTGAGCCTACTCAGTTGTCCAGTGAGTTATCTAGCCGTCTCTATGTCCAGACACAAAGGTACACGAGGGGCGCCAAGGTTTGCCGACTCAAAGGAAGATTCACGGAAAGGGGGGGAATCATTAAGAAAATGAAGGTGCAAAAGTCACTGAAGATGCTGTCCGGAATAGAGAGTGTTTCTTCTGGGTGGGTCTGAGGGGCTGACTTAATTGGAAACAGCCGAAGGAGGAAAACCGTGGCTTGTTTAGCGGGGAAATGTGGCCTCGTGGGCCTGCTGCCAGCATAGGATGTAGAAGTGCAGGAAGGCAACTCAGACGGCCCTTCCCACGGAGACTTACTCTTCTCATCTTCAACATGAGGGCTCACTTAAGGAACAAGCTGCATAATGTATTTTTTAATGTTCTGTGTAATTTTTTTTTTTTGAGACAGAGTCTCACTTTGTTGCCCAGGCTAGAGTGAGTGCCATGGCGTCAGCCTAGCTCATAGCAACCTCAAACTTCTGGGCTCAAGTGATCCTCCTGCCTCAGCCTCCGGAGTAGCTGGGACTACAGGCATGCGCCACCATGCCCGGCTATTTTTTTCTATATATATTAGTTGGCCAATTAATTTCTTTCTATTTATAGTAGAGACGGGGTCTTGCTCTTGCTCAGGCTGGTTTCGAACTCCAGACCTCGAGCAATCCGCCCGCCTCGGCCTCCCAGAGTGCTAGGATTACAGGCGTGAGCACAGCGCCCGGCCTGTTCTGTGTAATTTTAAGTGCTACTTAAATGCAAATTATTTTCCGTGTTATAAAAACTAAAAGAAGATAGACCAAGAATAGTTCCATTTGTGGTGGAAATAGTTCCAGGACACAAATAGTTCCATTTGTGTTCGTTTGTGTGTTTCACAGCTCACTTGTAGAGAAAGATCCCTACCCTAACAGGTGCCTGCTTGTGGAGTCATAGAAGAGCCCGATGAAAAAAGCACAGTTTCTACTTCTGCAGTGTGAAGGCCACATTTTCCTTTCATTTAAAACCCTGTGGAAAGACTAAGTTTTGGTGGAATGAGTGGAGTGCTTTGAGGTTTATTATTTTGACATTACAGATAAGTTCGTTCATGGAGATTTGAGGTAAAAACTTTAACTTGAGGATCTGCTTATCTATCTCATCTATATCTATAACTGTATTTGTATCTACCTAGAACTAGATGTAAATCTGTATCTTTACCTGGACCTATACCTAGACCTTTGCCTACACCTATACTGATACCTATCTCCATACTTTTACCTTTACCTAAACATTTATCTCTGTTTCTTTACTTATGGCTACATCTGTACCTTTACAAGTACCTATAGCTGTACCAGTACCCATATCTATATCTTTACCTTTACTTATATCTATGCCTTTATCTTTACCTATACCCACGACTTTATACCTATAGCAATATCCATCTCTATAGCTTTGCCTTTGCCTATATCTACACCTACATCTATACCTTTGCCTACACCTATACCTGTACCTACACCTGTACCTACAGCTATACCTGTACCTGTGCCCAAGCGTACACCTATATTCATACCTATATATTTAAACACCTTCGAGTGGGGAAAGAGAACTTGTCTTATCGAAGGAGAAGAAAATGACACAGATTGGGCTCCGTTCATTGTGGCACTGTAGGGTGCGGAATTCAACAATGAAAGATCAGAATGGGCAGTTGACAATTGGGATTATGTGTGTATGTGATTGTTTCCTCCCATGCCCCAAATCTAATAGAACCCTATTTAAACTAGGATCATTTACCTACTTTCACCCTGCATGGCCTTTTTAGTACAAGATTCAAGAACAGGTAAAGTGAGCATGTTTGTGTGTCTGGCTCCCCCTCAGGTGGGGCAGGCTGGGCCTCTGTGTGTGCCATTGATGCAGGTCATGAGACGTCACGCCTGCTTACAGGCTCAGCAGAGGCCGTGTGCGTGTTTCTCGCTAGCCTACACTAGCTGTTCGTAAACAGCCTGAAAGCTAGCCTAGAGCCACAGGTTTGACAAGTTAGGTACTTACCGATCAAAATGATTTCATTTCAAAATTATGTGTGTTGGAAGGAAAATCCAAAGACACAAAATTTAAAATATGGTTGTGTGAAGTGATTTCAGCTGAGTTACCATTCTGGTACCATTGCTATCCTGAATTTCCTTTGCTTCCTGGCCTTCTATCTTTTAGGGATTTGACTTTTCGTTTCTTCCACCAGCAACAAAACATGCATAGAAAACTCAGGCCAGTCATGCAACTTTCCGCATTAAAGCTATGCTCCAGTCTTTTTCTTACAGGAGCACAGAATATTGTCACTAGGAAACAAGGTGGGGCAGAGCAGGACTACCAAGTGTGTAGCATGCCACTGCTGGGACTCAGTGGTTCCAGAGCAGACATCACTAACTGAGAAGAGTCCTAGAACTGGGTCCATGGCAGACATTCCTAATCAATTGGAACTGGTTCATAAGTTGAGGCATATGTGCTGTCCCTGTCTTGGACATTATATCATCCTATCCTACTCTTTTACACAGGGAGAAACTGAAGCCTAGCCAAGTCCAGGGATGTAAGTTGGGTCCCACTGATTTTATGGCCAGTGAGTGAGTAGAGCCTGGGTCATCTCACTTATATCCAGCCTAGTGTTCTTTCTGTTACTTGTGCTAATCTCAGTCCGGGTGGGCAGATGATGCACACTCTGAGTGCGGCTCCCAGGCTGTTTCTGCAGTCACTGTTACCCAGAGGAGCCGCATGACTACAGCTACAGAAGGTCCTGTGAAGTATAACCTGCCATGTTCTCATGCTAACACTATAAGGCTTTGAAACAGACTCACCACAATGAATTCTGGGCATTCTTGGGGTTTGTCAAACACACCACACTCTCTCCTTCTGCTCTCCTTGCTGTTCCCTTGACTTCCTCCAGCTTCACCAGTTGAACACCAGGCTGCTTATCCTTCAAGTCTCTGTTTAAAACCAGTCCTCACGGGAGTCTCTCCCTGACTACCTAAACCTGATTAGCTTCCCCACTGCTCCCTGAGCCTCTCTTCTGTGACATTCACCACCTGTAACTGCTAGTGTCTAAGGTAGACTGTGAGCTCCATGTCCACTGTGCGTGCTGGTTCTCCAGTGCTCCCCGTGGTGCCTGGTGTAGAGGAGGCTCACAAGGCATGCTTGCTAAACTGCACTTAATTTCAATGTTAGCACTTTATCATCACATCGTATTCACTGGAACAAACTTTAAACTTGGTGTACGTACTTTCTTTTCTGCAAACTTTGAACATGTATTTCTGTGAGGTAGAATGTAGAGATACCAAATTGATTTTGTTTTGTCTTGTTTTGTTTTTGAGACAGAGTCTCACTTTGTTGCCCAGGCTAGCGTGAGTGCCGTAGCGTCAGCCTAGCTCACAGCAACCTCAATCTCCTGGGCTCAAGCGATCCTCCTGCCTCAGCCTTCCGAGTAGCTGGGACTACTGGCATGCGCCACCATGCCCATCTAATTTATATATATATATATATTAGTTGGCCAATTAATTTCTTTCTATTTATAGTAGACACGGGTCTCACTCTTGCTCAGGTTGGTTTCGAACTCCTGACCTCACAATCCGCCCGCCTCAGCCTCCCAGAGAGCTAGGATTACAGACGTGAGCCACCACACCCGGCCATCAAATTGATTTTGATATAAAATTCAGACCATGATAAATGGAAATAGGTATTACAACTGAAGTTAAAGACTGCAAATTTTTTAGTCAATTTCAGTCTTTACCACTGAGACTAATTTATTTAAAGCAAACTTTATTCCATCCTAACCCCAATACGCTATTTCACCAGTATTTGGGCTAAAGGGATAATCAAATGAATCATGGTGGTCATGTGGGCATTACTGAGTTATCAATGGGTATGTGTGAAGTTGGTCTTTTTATAAAAATAATTTTCCATGTTTTCTACCAATCTAAGTTAATAATGCTGAACTTGACAGAGTAGACAGCACTACAGACAGCCCAAAATTAGTCTAGTATGAAATTTCCAAGACTAAATGTTAAAGGAACACTGTAATTTTAGAAAACAAAAGAAACCTATTTTCCTAAATTATGATGATGATTCCAGACAAATGACTTCATCAATTGACCCCTCTTTTAAAACACCAAAAACTTGGATCTGTTTGGAAAAGTTGTTTCATCTAAAAACTTTCTAGAGGAATTATGTTATTTAGGAATACAAATAAAGAGGCTGAGTCACACTTTCACATGGTCCTCCAAGGTAAACTTACCATAATATTTCAATTCTTGGATTTTAAGCATTTAAGAAAAATTGAAGTGATCTGATTTGATTACTTCATTGTTACCATAAAAATGAGTTTTAATGGAGTTCAAAGAGATCGAGACAAAGTATAAGTACATTATCGGAATTCACTTGTAGACTTGTTTGTTCACTCAGGAAGTGTTTATGAGTGTACTATTCATTCTTTCAAAAAATAATTATTGAGTCTCTACATGATGCCAACCCTGTGAGCCAGCAACACAGGAATGACTAAGATGTGCTTTCTGTCGTCAAAGAGCTTCTGATCTGGTAAATAAACCTATGGCTGTGACACAATGGAAGAGTCTTGATTTCTGCACACCCAGAAATGTGGGGCATGGTGCTATGTTCAGCCCTGCAGGAAATACAAAGAAGTAGAAGCATAGACTCTGAGTGAGAAGCTTACAACTAATTTCATGTTTCATTGGTTAAGCATTTCCAATTGGTTGGATATGCATATAAAATAAAAAATATATGGAGCTACATAATTAAATGTTGAGTTGATATCTACTGCATGATAGGTATTCAGTAAATATTGATTACCTGTGTATAGTACTGAAAAACTTGCTGGTTACTGAAAACTTAAGCTATAATTTTTGGGTACATTAGAATAAATGAATAAAGGATTATATAAATTATAAAACCCATCAATTGAAAATCTCATTTACATCATAATTTGAAAAAGTTCATTAGTATAAAGCTAATTCTCCAATGAGTTCCAAATTTATAATTCTCAAATGAGATTTACTTTGCATTTTAGCAAATCTCTTCTATCGATTTACAGATAGACTGGTTTCTGCATGTGATAGATATATTCTGAAAGATACTGTTTTCTCTAATATGTTTTTCATTTATATCAAAGTAATACTTTGGCCTGGGTGTGGTGGCTCATGCCTGTAATCCTAGCACTCTGGGAGGCCGAGGCGGGCTAATTGCTCAAGGTCAGGAGGTCGAAGCCAGGCTGAGCAAGAGCAAGACCCTGTCTCTACTATAAATAGAAAGAAATTAATTGGCCAACTAATATATATATATAGAGAGAAAATTAGCCAGGCATGGTGGCGCATGCCTGTAGTCCCAGCTACTTGGGAGGCTGAGGCAGAAGGATTGCTTGAGCCCAGGAGTTTGAGGTTGCTTTGAACTAGGCTAATGCCACGGCACTCACTCTAGCCTGGGCAACAAAGGTAGAGACTAGTTTTTTGAGACTCTGTCTCAAAAAAAGAAAAAAAAAAAGTAATACTTTGACGTTAAAAATCAAATAGAACAAGTTGTGATGAGAAGCAGCAGACTCCTGTCAACTCTACTTTCCCACCCCATCTCTGATTCCCCTTATCCAGAAAAAATTACCTCCTAGTCTTTAGGTATCTCTTCTGGTATTTACCATAATTCTTATAAGTAACAATCATGTACTTGTTCTGCTACTTCTTGATGTTTTAGATTTGTTTACTACTGACTTTCTGTTATAAAAGACAAGGATTTATCTCTCTCTCTCTTTTTTTCCCTTATGCATTAATATTTTCTCTTTTCCTTTTCTCCCAAAATAGTTTTAATATTTTTGTTGAACATATACTCAGGGCTTTTTGGGTTTTCTTTTTTGGTAACTATTAAGTCTATATATTATTCACTTCTGAATCCAGTAATATAACATGATTAGATTTTTATTCAAATGTTTATTTTTATATTTGCTAGCTATGTAAATACCTATGTAAAATATCTATGTAAAATATCTCTCTTTCCAGTTTTCCACACAGACAAACATATCAGATAATCAAGTAGCTCCGTCCTCCCTCCCAGGACCCCTCCTGGAACCTGCTGCAACCTTTCTTTCTTTACTCTCTCTTTGGGAATGCTGTATATCCTTTAGTCATTCTAGAGAAGGAATGCATGAGAAAGAAACTTTATCTCTTCTGTCTCAAAGTGTTTTATTCTGCTTGGCACTAAATGGACATTTTGTTGGTACTGTGTAGCCTGTCTGGTTGTAAACATTTTTCTTTCAGAATTCTAAGGCATTATTCCATTGTCTTCCAGCTCCCACTGCTGCTGTTGAAAAGTCTGATATTTTTCTGACTCTCGATCCTTTATATGTGGCTAGGTTTTCATCTATAGAAAGTTTTGGGGAGTTTTAGGGGAAAATTACAGTGTCATGGCCCAGAAAGCAGGCTTTTGGACAAGTCTGGGTGGGATCAAATCCTGGCTCTTTCACATAGTCACTGCACTTAGCCATCATGATTCAATTTTGTCGTTGGTAATTGGGGCTTACTGGGGATTAATATTAAATTAATTAACATCAGAAATGTAAAGCCTGTAGCATAGTCCTTTGCAGGCAAGAAACTCTCCATAAGTGCATCCTTCTCCTCTTCCCCAGGGTTCTGATATCTCATCATTTTGCACCTTTGTGTCTCTTTTCATGCATTCTGCTATGCAATTGGGGGTCTTTTATAATCTGGATGTACGTGTCTTACAGTTTTAAAATTTTTGTAAATAGGTGATAGTACTATTTGAATAACCTATTTCACAGAATTTCCATAGTGATTAAATCAAACCTTATAATATATGTAAAAATCTTTTGAAGGGTATATAGTGCTAGTTAAAAGAATGTATCTGATTTCAGAACATAAGGGCTTTATGTTGGGGTTCTTGGGTGGGAAGGTCTCATCTTTGCCATAGCTGGGGAAGAAGAATATACTCCTTGCCATCCTCTTTTCCCTCCACCTAAAAAATGATGCTGCATTCTAACAAGTATGAGGTGATAAAAAAAAAAAAAATGATGCTGCTTTTGGGAGGTAGTTAGAAACTAGGAAAGTTTTCCAAAGCCTCTTTAATTCAAAATGACTAAAATAGTTTGAAACATGAACTGAACTAGTATTAGCAGAATAATATAGTCATCATCTGCTGCGATGTTTGTATGCAAAAGTACATTTCACATGCTAAGTGACTTAGAGCTGATCTTTTAAAAAAATAGCTTGTCAATTGGAAGCCTGCTTTGTTAATTATTCTACCTGTGGCTGTTATTTGCCTGCACCTTCTCTTCCCCTCATTTCTCTGCCTCTCTGCTAGGCACTGCTCACACTCTGGCTGATCTCTGCAGTCCTCTGGGAACCTTATCTTCCTGTGTCAGTCTCTATGAGGCAGGAGGTGGCAGCAGGAGATCGGTAATGAAGCCAGGCTCACACTGCGGCAGGCAAAAGGAAAAGTGAAATCTAGGCACCTCTGCTTGAAGTGGGAGGAGGCAGAGGGAGGTCTGGAAAAGCACAGGCTAACCGCAGCCAGCAGTGAGAAGGACGGGGCTTGGAGACAGAGCTCAATGGTCAGGTGCCAGCCTCAGACTCTAGCCCTCCAGCAAGCCACAGAGTGTCCAGTGAGTGCCCGCTGGGATTCTCCCTAAACTGCTGACAAACCTAATGCAATGTGGAAATAAAATGAATGGTCAGTAGTTGAAGGAATATTAAAAAAATAACCTACAAATCAGGAAGTTTTAATATATAGCACATAATATGTGCAGGACAGCCCTGCAGTGGCTTGGGCTGTGTTGGCGCAACATGCATGGGAAAGGGTAGAGAAGGCATTTTGGCAAATGATGCCAGTTCTCAGCTGCAGTCAGTGCAGCTGCTGTGGTGAGTTTTGACTCAGTCTACCTAAGGTAGATCTGTTGAACTCTTATCTGAAGTAGCTTAACCCTCATAGCACTTCGTGATAGGATAGTATAAGGAGATGTTATGGGGGAAAAAAAGGGTGTTTTAAAGTAATCTTATAATTTAAATGATCTACGAATCGTGCTTCACATAGGGGAGGATTTCTGATTTTCTGCGTTGGGCATTTGTTGAGAGCCTGCTGCACACGAGGCACTGCGCTGGGTATTGAGGCTGCAAAAGTAGACACGGAATCCTCAGTCTTGGCAAGATGGTGGTTCTAACAGGAAGAGCCTTGTGTCACGTGGCCCTGGGGAGAACATTTGAAATTTTCTCCTAGCCGTCTTCATGTGAAAATGTTCACTTAAAACTTCTTCATGTGAAAAATGCATAAATGGTTTCATTCGTTTTTTCAGTTTTAAATATCATGTTTGGTGTTAATCGAGGACCTTTCTGTCAAGAAGAAAAAGCCCTTGATCACACAGCAAAGAGTTTTTCTGCAAAGAGTTTCTCCCTCTATTTGAGGAAACGTGGGAAACATTTTTATTCCCACTGAACTAATGAGAAAAGTCAGTGAGATGGTTTTGGGGAAATGGGCTGAACATTTATTTTAAAAAAAAATAAGTTAGACTTTGTATCAAATGAATTTCCAGATGTATTAAAGATATAAAATGTTTTAGAAAATGAAGGAAGAAGAAAGAAAGAAACCATAATAGTACTGTAAGAAAATGTAGGTCAAGTTATATAATCTTGGTTGTGGGGAAGAGAAAAAGAATTTTCTAAGCATGATGCTTAGAAGTAAAAACCCACTAAGGAAACAAAGGAACATTTTTATTCCTTGAAAAATGTGAACTTTAATATTCTGATTCCCTAATATTGCTTTTCCCCACCTTGTATTTCTTTGAGAAGTTTATGATGATGTTGAACCTGGCAATGTTTATTAATTCATTCAAAAATATTTATAGAATACCCATCTCATGCCGGGGACTGTGTAGGGTGCTGGGGCATTGGAGAGTGGTACCTTCTGCAAAAACAGAATGCTTTGACCTGGGGTAAACACCGTACCACTACAAAACAGGCAGTGCACACTCTGGGGAAGCTCCAGCTTCTCCTCAGTCTCCTCTACCACATGTCTTCTTCCATTAATTAAGCTATGAATGAATCAGTTGATCAGGTGTGGTGTTTGACATTTACTGCATGACTTCTGTGGACAAAGGCCAGTGCTAAATGCCAACTATGACTGAGAAAGATGGCCCTGGCCTTGCTGGCTGTAATTGCAACCTTCTGGAGAGCCGGCCGTCAATAATGCAGATTAAGGCACGATGAAGGGAGTGTATAGGGGGCTACAAGGAAGTACAGAAGGGTTCCTTGAGGAAGTGACATTTAGATCGAAGCCTGACAAAGAAGGAGGGGTAGCCCTCAAAGTGGAAGACAAGGGTTCCAGGCATGGGAAGAAGCCATGGGTGGCCCTGAGTTAGCTTATTTGAGGAATGGAAAAGTCAGGGACCACGGGTTTATCCTAAGGAGAGTTCAGTAGCTTTAAGGAGCAGGGCGATGTGGTTTCCTAAACATTTAAGAATGATCACCCTCAATTCATGCTACGGGTTTTGGAAGTGCAGCTTATTTGTGGAAAATATAAATAACACATGTACATGTTAGTGCTAAGGATTTTGCAGTCTGAGATTTGGTCCAGCAGGAAAGATGAGAGTGAGAAAATAGCAATTGTCTATAATAAGGGTATGCTAACAGCACAGATGTGTTCATGCCACTTTGCAGGGTCTCCCTGTCTTGGGTGCTGCAAGGATGACCAGGGCTAGCTGATGTGAGCTGCACCCCTATTAAAACGAGTCTGGCCCCTATTCAGCAGGAAGCCCGGTATCCTTGCAATTTAAATCATAATTCAAGATTTGAATTGGTGAATATTGTCCTCCTAAAGCTAAAAACATACTGAGAATTTCTGATTAACTTTTAATTATTGAGCAGTTATTTTAGTAGCATAAAGCATCTAAATAAAACACAGCCTGAAAACCCTTTACAAAATGTAAAGCTTTCAATCGTAATGAGTCACATATAAACTTGTAAATGGCACAATTAGTTTACATTCTTTTTCTCAAGGGCCTAATATTCCAGAGACAAGAGAAATAATAATTCAAAAGGAATGTCTTTTTATGGTCTCTTTACATATTCAGGACATTAGAGAAAGGCAGTTATAAAATATTATTGCAAAGATTTTTTTTAACTTTATATGAACACTGAAACAATCTGTGGACTTGGAAATATATTTAATATGTTATTGCATTTGCAAAGTTTCCTAATAAAGCTTTTATGACTGTCCTATAAGAAAGGATTAAATTTAGTCTTTGAGAAATCAAAATTCTGGACTTACACTTATGTTTTAAGCTTCTTTCTACATTATTATCCATCTTTCAATTTTTCCCCCTCTGCCTCTAACTATAAACATTCAGTATGAATTTCATGTATCTGTTAAACATCTTCTTTTTCTAGAGATTGAAGCATGTCATTAACATAAATTACTGACTTTGGGTAGAATGATTCTATGATAAATAAGAATTAAAAGGAACTTATTTATTTTCTGTCAATATGCAGGGTCAACAGAACCTGGAGTCAAAGGTTTGGACTTGGTGATCTCTGAGATTTTCTGTCTGCTCTGTCATTCCTAGATATCTATTTTAACTCCTTTTCTACACCCTTTCTTATCCTTGCTTTGGCTAAGTGTTATATCGAACACCCACAAGGACAACTGTGCCTTGGGATGAATCTTTACCTAAATTTTTTTTTCCCTTAGCAGACAATGTGTATACCTGTGCTTCCTGGTGTGTACACAGTGTAAGCCCATTTGCTGTCCTCTCATCTAGAGACTGAGAATTAATCAGTGGAAGGCATGTGGCAGCCTTTATATTCATTTAGATGGCAGCGGTGGCCACTTTCATATCCCTTGCAGCACCTTGGGTAGTAAACTGGAGCTGAATTATGCAGTTCAACCTGGCTTCTAACTCAGTCTTTTTGTGTGACTGCAAGTGTTCTATTAAAAAAAATAGTAAAGATTTTTGTAATTTATGAATGAACTGGTTTCTAGTTCTCTCCAAGTTCTTTTTTCATTCAAAAGTCCAACTTAGAGCTCCTTTATAGCTCTCATCTTGCTTTGCTTGTAACTGAAGACTGAGTTTTCATCTCTTAAAGAGGCGGGGCCTCAGTCTCCATACATGTTACCATGGCTATATTCAATGCAGTGAATACAGCCAACACGCTTTTGTAGAGTCGGCAACAGAATGGAGCTTACCTCCCAATCTTCCGAAAAACGAAATGTCTTAATCACTTGCCTTAAAGTTGTGTTGATGATATACAAGTGACCCTGGAACAACAGGAGCTGGAACTGCATGAGTCCACTTATACACAGATGTTTTCCAATAAAAGTTAACACTGAGTGTGCCTTCCTGTCCTCTCCTGCCTCCCCCTCAACCCCCTCCACCTCTGCCACCCCCGAGACAGCAAGACCAACCCCTCCTCTCCCTCCTCCTCGGCCTATTCAAATTGAAGATGAGGAAGATGAAGACCCTTGTAATGATCCACTTCTGCTTAATGAATAGTAAATATATTTCTCTTCTGTATAATTTTCTTAATAACATTTTCTTTTTTCTAGCTTACTTTGTTGTAAGAATGCAGTATGTGATACACAAAATGTACTAAACGTGTTAGTCAACTGTTCATGTTACTGGCAAGACCTCTGGTCTACAGTAGGCTGTTAGTAGTTAAGTTTTGGGGAAGTCGATAGTTAAACTCGGATTTTCAGTGTGCTGGCACTGCTGGCCCCGTGTTGTTCAAGGGTCAACGGCAGTTTCACACACTTGCACAAACACATCCTAGGTAGCTCAGACAGTGAAAGTCTCACTGAACAAGTAATTTCACTCTCAAATATTTGGAAAGGCAAGGATAGTGACTTCAGAGCTTATTAGTAGCTTCTATTTTGTTTGAAGATTCATTGCTTTATGTGTTTCTGGGATGAGTAAACTGAAATTCTTACGGAAAACCTTTGTTATTAGGATCTGCAGTAAATCCTTGTAGGCTGCCATGGGATTGTGCCCCTCCACTCAAATCCGTCTGTCTCTACTCACCATAAAATATAATTTTCTAAAAGTAAATGTGACAAGATTTTGAAAATCTGGCTTTTCTCCCCCTATCTAAGTGGTGCCCAGGCTATTCTACAGTGATGAGCCGCTCAAACGTTTCTTTTAATTCACATGTTTTCTAACAGCACTAGGAGATAATGGCTTATATTTCTCTTCATTTACCTTTTTTTACAGGAATCCGGCTAAGGTTGTCATGTCTTTCTGAATTGGTGACAAATGTTGATAGAACTCTGTAAATGTGTTTTTATAATGTATTTTTATTGCATTTGATGTGATGGCCTCAATCTGACACCGTTGATCTCTTATAAATTGAGAAATCAGAAAAGATAATTGTGTATAGAAGGAAACCAAATCGTAACCAATTGTACTTTATAAAAGGTAAAAATAGGAAGTGTCATTTAATATGCTATGGGTAGAGAGTTTTTTGTTTTGTGATCAAAAAAGTAATTCCAAAAGGGGGCTGCCTTTTCTTAGTTCCTCTGTTTGATTTAATTATCCAAAATTCTCTCAACCATTAGAAAATGATAAGATAATAAACAGATATCCACTTTTCCCCAGCTCTCTGCCAGGCACTCTGCTAGGTACTTGAAGCACTAAACCAAATAAGACATAGCACCTACCCTTGAAAAACTCAGCATCTAGTAGGAAGCTTAATTTTTAAATGAGTAATTATTCTATGTTGTAACATTTACTAAAATTGTAGAACTCACAGTGTACAGTGATGGCATGAAGGAAGAACATTCTTTTCCTTGAAACTAGGAGTAATACAGGTTGAGTGTCTCTCATCCAAAATGCTTGAACCAAAAGTGTTTTGGATTTGGGATTTTTTTTATTGTGGATCGTGATCATTTCCCTTGAGTGTCGTATTGATGCTCCAAAAGTTTTAGATTTTGAAGCATTTTGGATTTTAGGTTTTCAGATTTGAGATGCTCAACCTGCACATACAGAACCTTGGCTCAGAGTCTGGCAGACCCCTAATGGGTACTCAATATATGGCTCTGTGGTAGAGCACCAGAGGGGGGATGTAGTGGGCTCCACCTGCAAGCAGGCAGAAAGAGGGTGTGTGGTTTATAAAGAGTTTAAGAACAATAATAATGCCAATTAGAAGTTACTCCTGGGTGGTCGCGGTGGCTCACGCCTGTAATCCTAGCTCTCTGGGAGGCCGAGACGGGCGGATTGCTCAAGATCAGGAGTTCGAAACCAGCCTGAGCAAGAGCGAGACCTCGTCTCTACTATAAATAGAAAGAAATTAATTGGCCAACTAATATATATAGAAAAAATTAGCCGGGCATGGTGGCGCATGCCTGTAGTCCCAGCTACTCAGGAGGCTGAGGCAGGAGGATCGCTTGAGCCCAGGAGATTGAGGTGGCTGTGAACTAGGCTGACGCCACGGCACTCACTCTAGCCTGGGCAACAAAGCAATACTGTCTCAAAAAAAAAAAAGAAAAAAAAAGAAGTTACTCCTTTTTATTGTCACCATGTACTGACAAGTCTAAACAGTGCCAGTGGTAAATTCTCCTCCCACCAGAATGGATGCTTAGGATGTCCTGCCCCCCAGGCAGCCACTATATTGGGAGCAGAGGGGCCAGGGGGTCCTTAAATCTCCAGAAGGCAAGATGCCAGGTCCTGTAAAGAGATCAGGAGTTTCTCAAGCAGGAAATACTGAAGGACATTCCAGGAATGCACTCAGCACATACAGAGGCATATACAACGTCATGGTTCAGTGTAGTGCAAGGGGAAATATAAGTTATCAATAAACGGTGGCACCTAACTTACACTATACACAGATCTACATGCGAAAGATAAAGCAATAAAAGTACTAAAGAGAACACAGGCGAATGTAGTCATGAAACATGTAAGAACACAGTCATGATATTTCTCTCTTAGCACAACACTAAATGCCCTAAAAAGAGAAAACAAGTGAGGTGTTAGAACATGTTAAAATTATGTATTTAGGCTGGGTGTGGTGGCTCACGCCAGTAATCCTAGCACTATGGGAGGCCGAGGCCAGAGGATTGCCTGAGTTCAGGAGTTCAAGACCAGCCTGAGCAAGAGCAAGACCCTGTTTCTATCAAAAATAGAAAAAACACTAGCTGGGCATGGTGGTGCACACCTGTAGTCCCAGCTATTTGGGAGGCTGAGGCAGGAGGATCACTTGGGCCCAGGAGTTTGAGGTTGCAGTGAGCTGTGATAACACTACTGTACTCTAGCCGGGGTGACAGAGTGAGACTGTGTCTCAAAAAAAATATATATATATACATTTCTTTTTTTAAAAAGGTACTATAGTGTTAAGACAGTGGAAAGCAAACCATAAAATAGGAGAAGATTTTCTCAATATACATACTGGTCAAAGACTCATACCAAGGATGTTTAAGGAACTCCAAAAAATCACTAAGGAAAATACACATAATCCAATAGGGAGAAGACCCAGACAACAGAGACAGACATGTAGAACCACTTCACAAAAGTGTATATCCAAATGGCCAGTAAACATATGAAAAGGTACTCAACTGCATTAGTCATCAGGGAAATGTAAAATAAAACCATAATTTGATAGCACTCTACTCCTACCAGCGTGGCAAAAATGAAAAGGAGAGAAAGTGTTTTGGCAAGGGCATGGAACAAATAAAAGGAACTCTATTACACTGTTCGTGGGAGTATAAATTGGCATGATACCTTTGGAAAATTGTTTGGCGTTTATCTACTAAAGCTTTCTGTAAGCACATCTAATAACCTAGCATTTCCGCACTTAGTTGGGTACTCCATATAAATGTGCACATGTATCTACCAGAAGATGTATATAACAGTGTTTATAGCAGCACTCTTCATAATGACATAAACTAGATACTAACCAAATGTTCTTCAACAGTAGACTGGAAAAATAAACTGCATATATTCACGTAATAGATTACTGTACAGCAATAAGAATGAATGAACTACAGCTACACAGACAAATGTTCATGGAGCTCACAAACATAATGTTGAACAAAAGACACAAAAGAATAGTAGGCAAAGCTGAACAATGGTGTCTGGGGCTAGGCAGTGGTTACCGTGTGGGCCAATGACTAAGCAGGCATGGGGTGCTTTGAGGGTGATTATTAATCTAGGTGCTAGGGACACAGTTCTGTGTGTATGATTCGTGCATATTTTTGTGCATAAGAAGTTAAATGAAAGGTTTTAAAGAATCCAGTATGGCTCATTCAAGTAACTAGGTGTAGTTCAGTGTAGAATGAAAGTGGAAAGCTGACAGAACACAACTCCAGAGGGTTACAGAGTGGCAGATCGTGGAATGCCTTATATGCATAAGGTACTTGGAACGTACAGATAGGGACAGTAGTGAACTATTAAAAGCTATTAGCAATAGAAATACCATGGTCAGATTTATCTTTTAAATAGCTCTTTAGTGGCAACAGGGCAGAAAAACAGCTGGAGTACAAAGAAGCTGGAATTAAGTAGATCATTCATTCATTAACTCAGCAAATATTAGTTGAGGGACTACTATGTCAACACTGGGGATACCAGCAGTGAACAAGAAAAGTCCTTGTGCTTGTGGAGCTTGCACTCCACAAGGGGAAAGCGGACAATAAATAAACCACGAATAAATACATAAGATGTCAAACCGAGATATGTTTTATCAAGGGAAAATAAATTTGAGTAAAGAAATAGTGAAGGGATGAGGCTGTTGTAGATGTGGAGGTCAGAGTAGGTCCCCCTGAGGACGTGCCACTGGAGCAGAGCCCTGCACGGCATAACAGTGAGCCTGAAATATGTTCGGAGAAGGTTCCAGGTAGAATGAACACCAGATGCAAAGCTCCAAAAAGGGAACAAAGGCATATTTAATATTCAAGGAGTACCACTGAGGCCAGCAGGCTGGATGACAGGGAGTAAAGCAGAAAATGATTGGAAAAAGACTGAGAAAATAACAAAGCACCAAATCATTTAGGCTCTTCCAAGACATGGATTAGACTTTAGACTTGAGATTTTCTTGAGGAGCGAGAGGAGGCTAAATATCATAGCAGATACTCCCAAATATCAGTGGTTTAATACTATAAACACGTCTTTTTTGTTCGTGCAAAGTCCAATGGGGATTTGGTCAAAACATTCTTCTGTGACTGTGCCTTGCACAGTGGAGGGCCATAGTGACTTAGGGACCAGGCTTCTTCCGTCTTGTGGACCCATCATGTTGTGGTCTCAAGGTCAACGTTGAATCCTAACATCCTTGCGTGAGGTCGCAGAGGGAGGAAGCAGCATGGAGGATCATGCACTCAGCACTCAGCCACCTGAGCCTGGGAAGGACACATAGTGTCTGCTCTCATTTGTGTTGGCAAGAATGAGTTGCAGGGTCCCCCTCTATATAGGAATGACCGAGAAATGTAACCCCCAGCTAGGCAGCCACTTGCCAGCATCAGCTCCACACTGGCTCTTGTTTCTCAAAGTACTGCCTGAGGTCCAGCAGTCTCCACGTCACCTGGAAGCTCCTTAGAAATGCAGAATGTCTGGCTCCACTTCAGATCTGCTGGCCAGACTCTGCATTTTACCAAGTGATTTATTTGCATGTCACTGATCTAGGACAGTGTTTTTCAGCCTCGCCCCTAGGTGATTCCAACGTGCAGCTCTGGGTAAGAAGAACTGATGTAGGATGACTCCAAGGTATATTGCTTGTGTAGCTAAGTGAATGCAAGAATGTATGAAGAAGAGAAGGTATGTTGAGGTTGACAAAGTTCACTTTTTGACATGTTGTATTTGAAGGCTCCTCTGGGACATCAGATGAAGCTATTCAATTGAATATTTGGGTCTACAGTCCAGGAGACTATTACAGATTTGAGTGTCATCAGTGTGGTAGTAATAATCAAAGTTATGAATGTTGAAGACATCAGGTCAAGAAAATGAGAAAACTAATGAAGAAGGAGAAGGAAAGCAAACGACCGGGAGTACAGGCAGAGGAGCCTACAGAGGAAATGGGAGAAGAGTGTGAAAGGCGTGAGCACGGCAAGGGACAGTGGGATGGGGAAGCTGAGGACAGAGAGAGCTTTAAAAAGAAGGAAGGACCAATGACGTTTCATGCCTCAGAAAGGCCCAGTAAGATACACTGCGAAGCATCAGTTATTCGGCAGTCAGGAGGTCCCCAGGGGCCTTGTCCTGTGCAGTTCGGGACAGGAGTAGTGACAAATGCCCAGGGGTAGAAGTTTCAGCAGCAAGTAGGAGATGTGGAAATGGGACCATGAGATATTGACAAGCTTTCCAAGAATCTTGGCTGTGCAAAAAAACACAAAGTGAGCCCTAGAGGGAGATGGCAGAGTGGAAGGTGAGTTTTTCACACAGAGGAGACTGGGGTGTGGCTATTTGCTCAATATGGCAGAGGCATGGGATCCAGGGCTTCCTTGGGGCTCGGCCGCAGGAGGAGCCAGAAGGTGGTTGTGAACGTAGATGGGAGGGAATTTGTGCCTCGTAGACTCCATGTTCTCTAGGAAGTAGGGAGGGGTCAGAGTCATTTGCTGGGAGGGAATGGGGGAAGGGTCTTGAAATTTTTTTTCAATTTTTATATACTTTTACAAAAGATTAAAATCCTTTAATCTGTATGTAAAAGGTATACTATACCTAGATTTTATTAGTTATGTATAAAAATTCATTCATTGTGAAACAACACATTTCCAGATCTATTCCAGAAAATATTACACATTGTCCATTTAACCCAAAGTTAAATTTCTACCCAAACATCCTTACTTTTTGAACTTTGTACTCCTCCTGCTCTTCCTCCCTGTTTCATTTGTCAGTAAAACGTCTTTTTATTTTTATCTTGATAATTTCCCATTGTATCTCTCTTCTATTATTATTATTATTATTAGTTGATTATTGGGGTTTTTGTTCTTATAAAACTTTATTTCCCATATCATGAAGAGCTTTCACTCTAACCATTCTCATCATTCTTACTCCATTTGAAGGAATTCTTTTCAAGTAAGATTTTTGAATGCCAAACCTCTCTTCATATTTTTAGTCAAATGAAGGTAGTTTCTGTGTTTTCGGGTTATAGGGATAATATATCCTTATATAGAAATATAAGCTATATAAGAGGCAAATATAAAATGCAACCAAAATGTTTGTACTCTCATATTTTCTTGAAATAAAATATTACAAATAATGTGAATCCTCCCCAAACTAAAAAGTACTTAAAATTGGATTGGATTCTAGAACTAAAACCCCTAAAAAAGGAGCATTAATGAAAAAATTAGTGAAATCCAAATAAAATCTTAAGTTTGGTTTTTTAAAAAAAGAAATATAAGCCATATAAAGAGGAAACTACAATATCAGTTTCCAATCCTGCATATGTGCAGGAATGTGTGTGTTGCTTCCTGAGATCATTTATGTAAAGTCCCAGTGAATTTGGGTGGAAACAGGTAGTTTGTCTTCTAATCCTAGATAAGAGATCCGGAGCAGAAAACCCATTTTGTAAATGGGAACTGTTTCTCTTTCATGAATTGTTCTTGTGTGACCCGAATAATGTAAAAATTACATAGCTTTCTTGTTTTGTTTTGTTGTGTTCTTTTTTTTTTTTTGCTATAGATTATTGGGATGTAGCTTTTTACTGTAAATTGCTGAAGACTGTGATTTCAGAAGTGTGATGGAGTTGCTTCCCCCTTTTCAGATTTAGGCTTTGAGATTTGCTATGGAGAGAAAGGCGCCCACAGCAGAGCTGGGTCATTTGCCTGGCTCTCTGCAGGTGCGCTGGGGCTATGGCAGCCTCCAAGTTTCTGGCAAGGAGGAAATGAGCATTTCCCTTCCCAGAGAATGTGGCCTGAGGAAGTTTGCGCTCCAACCAGTTGGATCAGCTGCGACTCCTCCCCAGAGAGAAACACTAGGGGGAGATGGGAAAGAGGCGCTCCAAGCACGCATTCCAAGCTACCTCATTGCTCACCGGAAGCAAGGGAGAGAGCTGGTCCCTCCCGGGGTAACAGACTCAGAGGACTGGGGGACATAGAACACTGGGGCTCAGACAGACAAAGTTAGCAGTTCAAGGTCACACACCAGTGGTTGGTAGAGACTGCAAACACACCTTAGTATGACTTCTGACCTCAGTTAGCCCCTAATGGGAACAGCCCTCACTCTCTGTGGTACTTCCTTTGTTGTATGTGCTTAGAAAAACGTAATTGATTCACAGTGATCCAGGGTTGGGAATCAGCTTTCTCTTATTTGCATAGATTGTCCAGGGATTTGATTGTGGGTTTAAAAATTTAAAAGAGAGAGAGGAAAGCCTAGAAACTAGCCCCAGCCACAGAAGTGAATCCAGCTTAAAAGGAGAAAGGCCCATGGGATTTTTTTCCAACTCTTCATTCCTCACTTTCTACTTGTGCTTACTCTGAGTTGACTTGATGTTTTGTGACAGCTCATTTCATTGGTCCCAGTAAATTATATATGAAGAAATCAATTGACTTGAAAAATTAGGATGCTGACCTATATTGATTTATATATTTACATGTATTTATATACACACACACACATATATAAATATCTATATCTATCTATAGATATATAGATATTTATAAATTATGTAGAAGCAAAGCAAAGAGTTGCTGCCTGGAAAGAAAATTGGTATATCATGTCTAGTGTCTGGAGTTCTTAATCAGTAGCTTTTGAATTAAAAAGGCGGGGATATTACCTGTTATTACCTGATGAGTGGCTGTTCTAAGTGGTTTTTGTATTTCTTTCAGATGTCGCCCATTTAATGTGGTTTGAAAGACTCTATGTTTGGCTTCAGTGTTTTGAAAAATATGTCTTGTACCCAGCAATAATTTTGAATGCCCTCACTATTGATGCATTTTCAATAAGCAATTACCGGAGACTTGGCACCCAGTAAGTGGATAATGGTTTATTCTCATAATGATTTGGGTCACATTTTTAAAATCCAGTGAATTTTCTCTAAACAGGCTGCAGAAGAAGCCAACTTCTACCTACTATTACTGGCCATGTAAAAGTAAGCCACGGTAGTCTTTTACTCAAACCTGCTAGAGCTAGACAGTTATTGTAGACTGACCGGGGCGAAGATGAAGTTAGATCTGCTTGAAGTGATATTGTGAATAAACAGTAGATTTGAAAATGATCCTGCAAAAGCTTAGTCAGTAAGCCTTAATAAGAAGACGGAAGCACAGTGTGAATCCGGGATTCCTGGCGTTCTTACCGTCATGCTTAGAGCTTTATGAACTGCCTCGTGTCATTTCATTTAGCAAATACTCTATCATTTTCTGCTTGGGGGAGGAGGAAATTAGTCACTGTCACTGCTCTCTCTGCATTTATCAAGAAAAGCCTCATAATTTAAAAACTGGCACAGAGACTTCATACTGTCAAGATGCCCATGTTTTGCAAAGTATTACCAATGTACAGTTGAGTTATTGGTTTCATATATTAAAATTAATTCTGAATTTACAGATGGAAATCTCCTTGATAATCTGTGAATTTGTCATTCTGATGAAAGGTGAAAGTTTCTGGTCAAATACGTTGTTAGGGAGGATATAAAAGAGATTCTATCCCAGATTTGCTTATTAGTCACGTTGCTTAAACACTATGGATCCAAGTCTACCCTGATATATAATCCCAAGCATACTAATTCAAACCTGCTCCTCCTTTCAGGGTGTCATGAGGACAAATTAATTAATATTCACCAAAGATTTAGCATGCTAAGATATAATAAAAGGCATTTTAATACTCTGTTGGACTTTGGGTAGATTTGCAGTCACACAAAGCAGACACTAAATGAAAAATGATCCCTCAACCTTTCTGTCTTTTTTGGACTCTGTCTTCCTTCCAGTCCAGACCAGTTTCAATTAGACCAGGACAAGAATTCTGTGTCCTTCGGTACTTAAAATTCTAGACTTCAGATGCAAGAATGAAAATGAGTCTCACTAGATTTAAAAAAAAGTAGACAATGGGATTTCAGACCACTTATACAGTGTAGGTGGGACCCAGTCTCAGAGACGCCTCTGCACCTGCAACACCGTGTTCTTTTCTAGTGGCAGGGATTCCCAGGATGGCACGGTGTTGGTTGGTCCCATGACTACCTCCCAGAACAAGGCAGAGCCTCGATTTCTAAGATGAGGGCACACAGTCAAAGCCAGAGTAGCAAAGAAAGTTCCAGTGCCGCCCTGGGGAATCCAGCTAAAGGATTTTAAATTTTTCCCTATACAACTTCAGGACAAAGACCTTGGGCTAAGCCTGCAGGTTGAGGCCAAGCTGTCGGAGAAAATGACGGATGCAAGTTCTGGGACTCCCGCAGAGTGAAATAAGCAGTTCAGTGGGAAGTAATATCACCCTGAATCCCCTGTCATTTTTTTTCCAGACACTAAAGTCAGAAAGGAGCACCTTACCTATATACCTCCAAATATTCTCAACTCCCAGATGGTAACATCAGCATTATTTGTCTCAGAACCCAAAGCTGAAAATCCTTATTCTATTCCAGAGGCATCCATCTATAGAACTGAAAACAAAACTAAACAAAACCAATAAAACAAACCAGAAAACCTCTCAGGGTTTCAGATGCTCTGCTAGACCAGCTAGACCAGCTCTTCCCACACACAGCAGGGGACCCGATGTTAGCATCACCTGGGGACCTTTTTCAGACCTAGCCTCCTCCCTGCACTTTTTGAGAACCACTGTACCAGGTAGTCAGAGAGTGAACCACTCAACAGCAGACACTGTTTCTTACTCAACTTTCAAGACCAAACGGCTAGTAAGTGTTAGAAGGGTGGGTGGATGGACGGTCGAGCAGGGGGATGGTGAATTAGGTTCCTACAGCATATTTCTGGTCACAAAAACATGGCCAAACTTCTAAATAAAGACTAAAACACTTCTAACATTAAACATTGAAATAAATGTGAGCTATTTAGGCATTTAAGAAAATTTAATAAAAACAAGTAAGATAATTATTTATCCAGTTATTCCAGTTGAGGGTCGCAGGTGACAAGAGCCTCTCCTAGCAGTTCAGGGTACGAGGTGTGGGAACCAGCCCTGGACAGGATGCCATTTCATCACAGGGCATGTCACACACACTGGGACACTAGAAACACCAGTTAACCTCACTCCACAGCTTTGGGATGTTGGAGGAAACTGGAATACCCTGAAAAAAACCCACACAGACGTGGGGAGAATGTCCAAACTCCACAGACAGGGGCCCCGGCTGGAAATCAGTGTGTGTTTGCTTTCTCCATCAATGTCATAATGAAACGATGCTGAACAAATGACATTATTCAGGGACCTGCTGTATACAGCAATCTATGAGCCATTAATAGTAGCCATTACTACTGCAATGGTATAAAAGCCATGACCATCAGTCCTTGAGATCTCCCGTAGCTTTCACCAGTCATCATTACTAGCTTTCCAGTCATCATTACTAAACATAAAAGGAAATCAGTACATTGAACCATGGTCACAGAAAATGGAAGGTTAGATCTGAACATCATCTAGATTTTTGCCTAAATAACCTAGAGAATCACCAGCCTCCCTTGAAAACCAAAATATTCCTAGTCTTGAGATACCTCGCCATTGTGTACCCTGGGCTACTGTCAAAGGCAACTGGAACTCAAGTCATGTTTTCATACTGTATTTTCATCACAGGTATTAGTTGTGCTCTAGAAAAGGAAGGCAATGATCAACCTTACTGCAGGATCACTGAGGGCTCTGTGTTGAGGTTACAGGGAAACTTTCCCACTTTAAGTCTGTATTTAATTATGTGGTAGTTTTTCCAGAAGCCAAATCCAAGGCAGTCACGCAGGGCCTTGGGCAAACCTCACCTCCTATATCTTGGGGCAGAGTGGAAACAATTGCAGTCATTACGATTGAGTCAGAGGAATTACAACATTACATCTTTTTGATGACAAAAATGATAATTTTATACCTCATAGGTGCAAAGACTTTGAAAGTACTTAAGTGCCCTCATCCTGAGATATGATATTAATCATTGCTGATAAGGATCTAGGGGCCAAGATTCTTCTAGGTTTAGGGAAATTGAGGCATGGCCCCAGTTTTCTAGACTTAGCCAGAGAAAGAAAATCTCTTTCAGTGAAATCATTCCCTAGAAATAGTCACACCTCTGTCTTTGAGTTCCCAAATAGAACATTAGAATTAGAGAATAATTTTATTAAAATGTATTAATACAATGCCTTCCTTCGGAAAGACAGGCCCCTTAAGGAGGTAGCCGCTTATTTGGGTGGGCTGCACTGGGATATTATCATTTGCCTTCCAATCTCAAAATAGATTGTTCATCGTTGACCTTATCATCTACAGGAATCATACACGTAACATATATTCCCTACATGAGTTAATAATCTGATTTCTTAGGCAAGAGTGTTCAGGAGTTCAGTCCTCAAAGCAAAGTCCTAGAAGAATGTGTCTGACTTTCTGTTGCTGAGATCCTTAACTGGAAAAACATTTTAAAAAAAAAGGAGAGCAGGAACCTTATATGCACTAGGTTGACAAATATGCTGAAAAATATTGGAAGCTAATAAGTACAAATAAAAAAATCTTTGTTACAATACTGGGATTTTTTTCACTACTGGGAACTTAATATTAGCTATTGTTATGCCACAGTTTCAATCAGCTGCTTTTCTAATGAGAAGGCAATACGCTGAACAGACCCTGGCAGGGACAGCACGTTGCCTGTTTGCTCACCTGGCATCAGGCTGTCTGGGGAACTTCCCTCATCACTGCAGCAGTAACTTCAGATAAGCTCAGAAGCAGCTCTGCATCCTTGCAGAAGAGCTCCAGGGACCATGAAGAGCATGTGATGAAAAGAAAATGTTGGTAGTGGCAAAGACAACATGCTTGTGAGTCACTCAGGACGAGTTTCCGTCTTCCCTCTGGCCCTGTGAGACCCTGGTCAAGTTACTCAAACTCTCTGAGACTCAGAATTCTCCCCTGTAAAATGCACACAGTAACGGGGCCCCTCAGATTGGCTTTTTGTGCCTGTGAAGTGCATAATGCTCCGTTGATGCTCAAGGCATGCTAGCAAATGCAACTTATCCTGCGGGTTGCCCGCCGTCACTGATTGCTTCTTTTCTTTCCTTTCCAACAGCTGGGACATTTTTCTGATGATCATTGCTGGCATGAAGCTGTTGCGGACTTCCTTCTGCAACCCCGTTCACCAGTTTGTTAACCTGAGTTTCACCGTCATCTTTTTCCACTTCGACTACAAAGATATTTCGGAGAGTTTCTTACTGGATTTCTTCATGGTGTCCATTTTATTTAGCAAGGCAAGTTCATTGGCTCTTTTCTTCGTTTTAACGATTAAAAGGGGCCATTTCCCATCAATTGTTTTAAGGGTTTAAAACTTTTTCTTTACAAAAAAAATTATAGAAGGAAACGAAATCTAAGTACACACGTATGGTACACTCATGCTGTGATTTGGGAAAAATTCCCTATGCAATATAAATCGGCCGTGTTATTTGCTAAAAATCACTAATGAAGATGAATTAGCCATTAGTGTGGCTTGACATTTTATGATCTTTGTCACCGTTTAAAAAAAATCTCATTGTAGAACCTCCCTAGGTTTTAAAATGCTCTGAGTTAAAGATCAATAACCAGACTTATTTATTTATTTATTTATTTATTTATTTATTATTTTATTACTTATTTTGCCTCTTGAGGTAAAATTTGGGACCTGGTACCCGAGAGCAGGGTCCCTTGGATCATTTTCATTCCTTTACGTCGTCTCGAGTCAAGATTTCATCTGTCGTAAATGTGTATACAGGCCACGAGAAATCCTAATGATAATTCGGGCAGATATATGGGGCTGGCGTCTAATGTTTAGTGTGGCTGGAGGGAGCTTATACCGTCCTGACACTTGGCGGCTCCTCCATGACTGTATGTAGTGTGACCACTATAACAAAGCCTAGGTTTGTAAGCAGAACCGGAAAGGAATTTGGAACAACTTCTGGTAAATAAGCTCAGCGGTGGTTTGACTTCTTTCCTGTTCTGTTCGCACTCAGGCACACGAGTTCATACAGCAGCCGTGGAGCTTCTGCTGGGGGCTCAGTTAACCAACACGATAATGTTTGAGACGTTGAGTTTTTTTCCTCCCCTGAATTTCATTTTTTCTATCTCTTTATGAATCAATTCTGTTCACCTTTATTTTCTCTCTATTGTTTTTTCCTTCTACTGGCTTTCTCTTTGTTTCTTTTGGGTGACAAAAATTGAAAACTCCAGCCCCATAAGTAATTGCCGGTACCCTTTCATCACAGCCTGCTCCACTGTCTATATTTCATTCTAGACCCTGGCTTCGGTCAAACATTTGTTTCCTTCCATAAGTTCTGTTTGGCTCTGATTAATTTATCCCATGTTTCTGACCAAATCACAGGCTTTCATAACCTCTTATGAAAGAGGTTCATTGTCTCACATAATAAATGTAAAATTATATCCTCTGATCTCTAAAACATTGAAGAAGTTATTAGAAATGATTTCACTGCTTGCAGGGGTAAGAGCTTATCATCGAATATAAATTGTGCTGGAATGAGTTTAAATTCCTGACTGGGATTATTTATATTTCGTCAAGGTGACATTTATATTCTTTACTAAACCTCAGTTTTCTGTAAAATGGAAAATAATGATACCAGTGTCACCTGCGTGTTGAAAGGATTAATTAATATAGCTAAAAGGAGTTGGTAAGTAGGATATACGCTCCAAATATAATGCAATGTCTTTAAATCCATACGTAAGTAGTAAAAGAGAAGTTACACACTGTGTCTGTAAAGGAGTGTGACTGGTTTTCTACACTGAACTGTCAGTTTAATATCATCCTTTGTAAGTGAGAGGCCCCAGGTGAACAGGAAGCATTGACAGAGAGGAGCGAGGTGTCTCTCTGTAAGGGTCTTAAGAGTGCGGCTTGTAAATGATTTTGCTTCTGCAGTAGGAAGAGTGACTTTCATCTGCTGGGGCGCAGGCCAGCTCTCCCCAGCCAGCAGGCTGCTGGCGCCCTGCGAACAGGCCACTGCCGAAAATACGAGGCTGCATGTGGGCGTCTGGTTAAAGGTGCTTGCACGGATTAAAGGAAGGAAGTATGTGTAGCTATGGTACATTCTTCCTGTCCAGGAGGACACTTGGCGCTATCTCTTGCACGGCGAGGAAAGTGGAATCTGCCAGAACATGATCTAAAACTAAATCCACCAAACATTAGTTGCTGCAGGCATTTGACTTTCACTTTGCCATAATCTTATTAAAGTACGAATAATTTCAGACAGTATCAGAGTGGCAGCTTTCTTATTTTCTCTAACTGAGGAAGCATTAGCACACATAATTTGAATAATCTGCTTTTAGGCTGGGATAATGGCTGAATGTAATAGAAAAAAAGAGAGAGAGAGAGTGAGAGAAAAGCAAGTGAGACAAAAAGCTAGAAAAATAGGCCTACTGTGCAGCAGTCGGGGCTCTGGGTCCTGGCCCCTCTCGACTCCCCCGACCCTGCTCACTCTTTACTTTCGGAGAGCTGGCCACAGCAGACAGGAGTGGCAAGGAGAAACAGTTAGGGGCTCCTATGAAGCTTCTGCCTGAAAATCCCAAGTGATGCCTCCTCTTCATTCTTCTCATTTTAATATATCTTTTTAAAAAATTGTCTCTTTTAAGATACTTCCTAGAGGCTTCCTAGAAACCTCCGATATTGTGTTTATAGGCAATACTGCTCTCTAGGGCTATTCATTGCACAGTGTGAAACGTTTTTTGTCCAGTAGACTCATCAGAGCCCTACTGACGACAGGTGCTTTCATCGGCCCACTGCAGATACCTCTCCGTCCTTCCACCAGCCCCGCTGCTATTGCGCTGAATAGAGAGTTATTGCTAACCCAGCAGCCTGCCTCACAGAAGGGCTTCAAAATTAATGAAGAGACGTTTGGATGGGCATCCAGTTTCCTTGGAAGACAGGAGTTGCACAAATTTAGGACACGTTACTATTATGAGTCAGTTGTCCCTGATCCTTCAGGGTTCATGGGTAGCATGGAAGGAGAGAAGTGATAAATGAGATGACCAGTAAAGTGAGATCAAAGCACCAGGTGGCCAGGGAAAGAAATAGATGCTTCTAGAGGGCCCAGGCCAGCCTGCATGCTCGTCTCTGCCTCCCTGAAGCCTTGAATCCTCTCAAACTGGTCTAGTCTCCTCCATCTGCCAGACCTGCTGAAAAGTGGGGAATATTGAGTTCCAGGGCCAGAGTCCGTCAGGACAGATTTAGTGCAGCCCATACATTGACACGGTGGGAGGGACACTTCATATTGGACGGTGCCTGGGCTTGTGTGTGGGGGGTGGGGGGGTGCGTGTGTGGGGGTGTTTGTGTGTGGGTGTGTGGAGGGCAGTGGGAAGGAAGGACCCTTGCATTTCCCATCCTCATACATGTGACCCTCCAACCACACACCCTGGGAGGAACGTCACCTTTGAGAAGTCAGGCCCATCCTTTCTGACTCTCTTGTTTCCTCAATCCTTTCTCTCTTGCCCCTTCAGTCATTCTTTTTTCTTTTTCTTAATAACTCATGTTATTAATTGATTACATCTCTGATATGTCTAGATCTCTGGGGAACAGTAAGATATGTGGGTTGCAAATAATATTCAGTTGTGACAGGAGCAAAGATGATGAAGGCTCTCCTGTGCTCTCCCACTGGCCCTGAAAAAGTTCTTAAAAACCATTCTGTCTTAAAAATCTTAGTAACTTTTGGTTATAAGAGGTTGTAGAAGCAGGATTTGAGAAAATCCTGCCATGGGATCATTCTGCTGGCATTTACATAACAGATTCAACATGAAACCCTGCGGTCTATTAGTTCAACATCAGGGCTAGCACTTTGCCATTTAGGAAATTAAAGTGAATGACCGAGGTTGATCTAATGATAAAGCTGTATCAATAAACACATCAGAGCCATGATGTGAGGCTGTATTTTAGTTGACTGCAATCAGTATTCAAGTTATTTGAAGTCAGTTTTCAGGTTCTAAATAGCATTTTCCTTTATTTTGTGAGTGCCGGTAGAAAGTCTTGTTTGAAAATCGAACCCACTTTTTTAAATAATGCATGCTTTTACAGAAGTATTTGTTCAAAATACTTTGTTCAAAAAAGCAATTGTTCATTTATTGGGTGCCTGCTAGGCATTGCACTAGGTGCAAAGATTACCAGCAATACGAATGAAAGCAAATCCTAACTTGGCACTTTCCATGGGCCAGGCTCTATTCTGAACACTTTGTACAGTATTAACTTGCTTGATTTTCACAACAGTTTTGTGTTTGGCTACTCCTCATTTTACAAATGAGGAAACCAAGGCACAGAAATTAAGTGAATTTCCAGAAGGTCTCACAGCTATGCAATGGGAGAGTGGGATTCAGACCCCGGGCAATCTGGCTCTGAGTCTGCATTTTGTGATGCTGCCTTCTCTACTTGAGGAGTCTGAGAAAAGAGGCAGACAGGGAAAGAGATAATCCCAATAAAGTATGACAAGGGAGGTGTCCATGGCAGGGAGCTTCAAGAGCCCACATAAAAATGGTACCCAGCCCAACCTGGGAGAATCAGGAACAATGATGCTTACCTTGGGCTTTCACAAAGAAGGAGTAAGTCAGGCAAGGAAGGCAGGGAAAAGTGAGTTGTGCAGAGGAACTGCATGTGTAAAGGCACAGGAGCAAGAGTTTGGCATATTCTGGAAACTGCAAGATATTTGGGAAATATGAAAACATGGGAAGAGGAGTAGGTGGTCGGAGAAGGGAGAGCTGAAACAAGAGGTGTCATTATGAGTTGGATCTCGAAGGAACGAGCATGCCATGCTACAGAGTTTGGACTTCATTTCTACGTCAGCTGAAAGTCGATAAGCACAGGAGTAATAGGATCAGAATTGCATGTCAGAAATACTGCTTTGTGGAAGTGAGTAAAAGATGAGAAAGCATGGAGTCCTGGAATTGGATAGGAAATTATTGCAATAATCCAGGCAACTCACGGTGCTTGAACCGAGGTGGCAGAAGTGAGGAGAAGAGAAGGCCACAAATTCAGGAGGTGTTTAAGGAGAGTTGACACCAGTGGTGACCATAGGGATAAGGGGGAAGTGGGAGAAAGCTACTTCTGGCAGGGCGCTCAGCACACGAAAGTGACTATGAAGGAGGAACTAGATTAGGAAATAAACTAGATTAGAAATAAACTAGTCATGAACTAGATTAGGAATTAAACTATTAGGAAATAAACTAGTCATGAACTAGATTAGGATTAAACTATTAGGAAATAAACTAGTCATGAACTAGATTAGGAAATAAAAAAGAAAAAGACATTTTGGGTGAAAAGGATGTTGATTTTAGATGTATTAGAATTGTGAAATGGGAAGCCATGAGGACTGAAAATAAAAACCTGGGAAACAGGATGTTTTCCCATTTTAATTTGTTTAATTTACATAAGTAATACCTAAATACATGCTCATTGTGACAAAATTAGAAAAACAGTAGAAAATACTGAGAAAGTCTGTTTTACACATGCCCCTCTCTGCTTAGCTCCCTCTTCCTGTGGATAACTATTATAAGCATTTTGATATAAATCCTTCCAGTCCTCTAGTGTATTCACACACACACACACACACACACACACACACACGCACTTAAAATATCAATAGAGTAATTCTTCACAAGTCTTTTACTTCTGTTTTTTGCTTAAAAATACATCTTAGAGGACTTTCTCATGACAGTACACATCACATTTCCTCTTCCTTTTGACCTCTGCACAAAGTATTCCACAGCATGCACCATAATTTGACTAGTCATTCCTTTATTAATGGGCACTTAGTTTGTCTGCAAGCTTTTCTGTGGTAGATGGAACTTCTGGGGTCATAAGCCACAGTAACCCAAATGAAACTGGCTTAATGAAAAGAGAGAATTTAACAGCTCACATAACTGATTGAATGATCCAGAGGCTTAAACGATGGGATCAAAGTTCTGTTGTTATTTCTCCTTCTGTCCCAACAGCTGGCTTCATTCTTAGACTGTCTCTCTCCACGTGATGGGAATGATGGTCACTAGAGTTCTAGATTTATAGCATTTTATAGCTTGTAATCCTCCCAAAAGGAAAGAGCATGTTTTCTGATAGTTTCAGTCAAAGTCCTGGGGGGAAGTCTCATTTGCTGTTTTTGTGTCAACATGTTTATTCATGAGCCAGGTATAGGGCCAGAGGGATACAGGTCCTCAAGCTAGTAAGTCCTGGACTGCCTATGCACCCCTGGAATCCTAACCACACCACAGGGACTGGAAGTCAGGAAGGGCAGATGGAAGTGGCAGATGGCCATGGCATTCAACAGAAAGTCACAGTTAACATGCTGGCACCCGTGAGTGTTTCAGAAGCATAGACTCCTGTGATCGAACTTCATATAAACTGGTCTCAAGAGAGAATCCTTCCAAAAGACTTATGTTGCTTCCAACGAGGATGACCAGCATTTAAGAAACAGGTAGAGAAGGAAGATTCAAAAAAGAATGAGAAGTGACCCATGCAACAAAAAGAGTCTGGTGAAGTAGAAAGCAAGAAAGGAAACCATTTTGAGAAAGAAGGAATGGTTGACAAAGTCAGAGGCGTCACAGAGATCAAAGCCCAAGACTGAAAATGTCACTACTGGATTTAGCAACAGAGAAGCTATCGGGAAGGTTGACAGCACAGTGGGGCTGGCACTGATAAAGTCAGTCTTCAAGGTCAAGGACCCTGTGTTATTTCATCTTTGTATCCTCTGTGCCTCCTGCAGTGCTCTTGATGTGGTGAGTTCTTAATACCTGCTTGTAAATGACTGAGTATATTCATTGACCACAGGTCAGTGCATTTAAATGTGGATATTTGGGGGAACTTTGTAATATGTTATTGAGGGAACCTTTCTTTAAGGGAGAACTCCACAATCACAATAGCTTTAGGGCTGTTGATTCTTTATTATCTTAGAAGAGATGAATGGTGTTAGACATGATGTTCTTGTTAGCTATGAAAGATTTAGTCCACTGCCCTTGCCAGGAATAAACATGCTATATATGAATGATGTGCAGGCTAGTCTGCAATGTGTGCTCAATGACACCATCTCTAGATTTAAAATGCAGGTGTTGACATTTTTAATGCAAGAATTGAGTTCTTAGGCATCTCCAGGCAGGGCAGTCATGAACAACAACTATTATTTCCCCTTTTGCTATTAATGTTGGCATGCTTCCCTTAGCTTCCTCCAAATTTCTGGATGCTAACATCCACACTCTGCTTCACAGGATAAGTATGTGGACTGACTAATTCTCATTATCCTAAGATAAGGTGGTGGTCATAGCATCTCTACGTTATCTTTTTGGAGAAATAATTTTGCCCAATGCTCCAATTTCACTTTATTTTCAGCTCAGTTTCCCTCCCTGCAATGAAGAATGATCTTGTCAGATTTGTTGATCTTTTCATAATTCCGGACTCTTCAGTAAGGTCGTTTCACAGTTTGCTTTCTGCTAGGCAAGTCTAACCCCTGCAATAACATCGATCTATAAAATGCCTGAAGTGTTCTTCATACCCTGCAGTGTCCTGTCTGTAAGAAAATGATATCTGTTCTGATAAAACTTGAGTCGTCTGCAACTTTCTATAGGAAATTTGTCTGGATCACATACCAGCAGCTTGGTTGTCATTTGAAAAGTACAGATGAAAAGGAAATAGAGTGAAAAGCAAAGTGGGAATTAGGGGAAGAAGGACCAGTGCAGTAAAACTTTTTATATTAAACTAAATGTGGTAGGTGGTTGGTTGGCTTAATTGAAAAAAATTAAGCAAGAAATAATAATAAATAATACCCACATATCTATCTTTATAATCTTATAATAGCTTAAAACCATACATTGACTGCCATTACCAGTATTTTGATGGGGGGCAGGAATTTCTCTTTGACCAGGAATCTATTGAATAAGGACTATCTGGTCGGTCTTTCCATGAACCACACCTGCAATACAATACATTTCCTAGCATGCTCAGTTTCCATTTCCCTTTTCTCATGCTACTTGAAGTGGGACGTTAAAGTTGTGAAACAGCCTGAAAGCAGTCCACATCTTCTTGATTCCCAATCTCTTCTTCTTCATACCTGAGTCCACAGCAATGTTTTAGAGACTACCCTTCATCAAGTTGTTAAGCATTCCACTTAGTTGTGGTACAAATAACTCTCTTTTGTTTTCACTCATATTGTATCAGTTTATATAATACTTAATTGAACTACAGAATCATTATAATGATAAGTGAAACTTATATGGACAGTTTTGGCACCAAGCACACCCACCCCTTGTCAAGCACTCAACTGATAGGATCAGGAGTGTACCAATGAATTAAAAAGTAACCTATAAGCCTCAAGTGTTCATTAGCTTTGAGGACTCATCAATAAGTTTTATAGTGCAAATATGTGTCAATTAATCTGAAAGTTAAGTAGATGTTGGTTTTTTTTTTTTTTTTCAAAGAAAGTGTCTATTTTGGTAAGATAGAGAAGAGTTATATTTGCTTTGGTGTTGAGTTATCAGTGTTCTGGGAGTAATATGTCCAAACAAAAGTGAGGAGACATCTAACATCTCATCATACAGCCTCTTAGTCCATTTGTGCTGCTATAACAAAATACCTGACACTGGGAAATTTATAAATAATAGAAATTTTTAGATTTACAGAAAAGATGTGAAGCTAGTATAGAGACTTCTCATACAGTTTCCCTATTATTAGCATGCTACATTAGTACATTTGTTATAATTAATGAACCAATACAATGTGTTATTATTAAAGTCCATACTTTATTCAGATCCTTTTTCTGTTTTAGGATTTCATAGAGATGACTGCATTACATTTAATTTTACTGTCTCCTTAGGTCCTCTTGGCTGTGATAGTTGCTCATGTTTTCCTTATTTTTGATGACTTGACAGTTTGGAGGAGTACTAGTTGGGTATTTTGTAGAATGGGATTCTTGATTGAGATGTGTCTGATGTTTTTCTCATGTTTATATTAGGGTTATGGGAGGAAGACCACATAGGCAAAAGACCATTCTCATCACACCATGTCAGAGATTCATGCTATTAGCATGAATTTCTGTATCACTATTAATGTTAATCATGATCAACTGGTTGAGGCTGAGGTAGAGTTTGTCATGTTTTTCCACTGTAATATTCCCTTTTTTGTCCCTTTCCATGCTGTGCCCTTTGGCAGGAAATCACCATGCACAGCCCACATCGAAGGAGTGGGACGTTATGTTTCACCCCCTTGTGGGGAAAGTACGCAAATTATTTGAATTCTTTTGCATGGGAGATTTATCTTTTATTTATTATTCATTCATTCATGTCAGTTTGATTTCAGATACTTATTTTATACTTAGGTTATAACACAATATTTATTATCTTCTTGCCCCAATTTTTTTAGCTTTGGCTATTTGGAGCTCTCCAGTTGTCCCCTGTATTTTCTTGACATAACCCCAGCTCTGTGTGTGTGTGTGTGTGTGTGTGTGTGTGTGTGTGTGTGTGAATGTGTGTTGTGTGTGAGCACTTTCTAACTTTCTGGCAATATAGGATGTTCTAGGCTCATCTTAGATGCTTCCTGTCCTAGCCCTAGAATTAGACATTTCTCCAAGGAGCCCTGGTTTGTTTTATTAGAGAACTTACTTAGAAACCAAGATTTGTGTACTAGATGTGCCTGGTGACCCTGGGATGTCATTGTTTTTCGGTTTTCTCACCTCACATGGCAAGGAAAAATATGGGTGTATAATAACATCTGTATATACACATATCTAAAAATATGTCTGTATGTAACCACCTATATTTACATTAGGCTGAATATGAGTTCAAATTGATGTTTCCAAGTTTAATTCATTACTGCATGGATCATTCTAGCCTTTTCCACTTGCTTAATGTAACTTCCCACTCCAACAATGAGAAACTTAGCTTCTACTATCTGTCATCCAATTTACTTAACCATTGAATTCCAGTATACATGTATAGTTGTCCCTCGATATCCATGGGAGATTGATTCTTGAACCTACTGTGGATACCAAAATCCACAGATGCTCAAGTTCCATCAAGTTCCGTAAAGTAGCATAGTATTTGCATATAACCAGCACACACCTGCATATATCCTCCTGTATACTTTAAATCATCTCTGTATTACTTATAATACCGAATACAATGTAAATACTATGTAAATAATTGTTTGGGGAATGATGACAAGAAAACAATCTGTACATATTCAGTACAGATACAATTTTTCCCACAAGTATTTACAATCCATGATTGGTTGAATTCACATATGTGGATACAGAGACCAAATGTATAGTGGTTTTATATGTTAATTCATACCTCCATGGATATGAAAACAATTTTATCAACAGTATACTGTTGTTTATGCAAAAACCAAACTCTGCAAAATATTTAAAGAGGTTAATTCTGAGCCAATATGAGTGACCGCAGCCTGGGGAAAACACAAAGCCAGGAAGCTTTGAGTAAGTGGTCCTGAGGCAGTCAGAACGTAACTTTGTTTTATACATTTTGGGATGGCAGGAGTTATAGGCAAAGACATAAATCAATCATGGAAGTCATACATTGATTTGGTCCAAAAAGGCAAGGTATTTTGAAGCAGGGCTTACAAGTCATACTGCTTTAAATACTCTTTAATTTGTAATTGGTTAAAGGAATGAAACTTTGTCTAACAATTTGGAGTTAGCAGAAAGGAATATTTAATTTAAGATAAGGAAGTGTGCTAATCATAGAGCAAGCCACAATATACTGGGTAAAGTGACCTGTTAAGCAAAACTGGTGGTCTGGAGATGTGAGTAACCCTTGTCTAGCGCTGCCTTAAGTCTTGTTTCTAGTTCGGTATCTTATTGTAACAATGAGTCTGTTCTGTCAGTCTTATGATCTCTATTTTAACATTAATGCTGGCCAGTTGTTGTGTCTAAAGTACAAAAGGGAGGGGATATAATGAGGCATCTCTGACCTCCAATTTGTTATGACAGGTTCTTGCTCTGTTCCCCGGGCTAGAGTTCAGTGATGTCATCATAACTCACAGCAACTTCAAATTCCTGGAATCAAGCCATCCTCTTGCCTCAGCTTCCCAAGTAGCTAGATAATATTATTCTGTGATTTTTATTCTTTAGCCTGTTAACATGATTGATGACATTGGTTGATTTTTACAAATTAAACCAACTTTGCATCCCTGGAATAAACTCATTTGGTTATGGTATGTAATTCTTTTTTATTTGTTTATCAATTCTATTTCTTCACATCTTGTTAAGGATTTGGGGGTCTACAGTCATGAAAGATACTCGTCTGTAGTTTTGTAGGGAGTGTAGTTCTTTGTATATAATGTTTTGGTATCAGAGTAATATAATACTAGCTTCATAAAGTGAATTGGGCAGTGTCCCTCCTCATCTATTTTCTAGAGAGATTATGTAGAAGTGATGTTAATTCTTTAAACTTTTGGTAGTATTCTCCAATTAAGCTATCTGGGCCTGGAAAATATTTGGGGGAAGCCTTTAAATATATGGATTAAGTTTCCATAATAGTTTTAGAGATATTTAAATTATCTGTTTCATAGTGGATAGCTTTGCTTTTTGAAGAATGATCTGTTCTTCTAAATCAACAAATTTAATGTTGTTCTGTTATACTTTGTACTGTTGTTCATAGTATTCCCTTATTGTCGTTTTGATGTCTACAGGTTTTATATTGATATCCCCTGTTTTCATTCCTTATATTAGTAATTTGTGTTTTTCTTTTGCTAGGGTTTTCTTGATTTTATTGATCTTTTCAAAGAACCAATTCTGTTTCATTGATTTTCTGTATTTTTATTTTGTTTGTAATTTTTTAGATTTCTGCTTTTATCCTTTTAATTTCCTTCCTTCTCTTAGTTGGGATTTATTTTGCTCTTCTTTTTTCTCAGCTCTTGAGGTGGGAATCTTATAAATGTGAGACTTTTCCTCTTTCCTAAGGTATACATTTAGTGCCTATAAATTTCCCTCTACACACTGCTTTAGATGTGCTCTACAAATTTTGATACATGGATTATTTAGAAGTGTGTTGTTTAGTTTCCAAGGTGCACGCACGCGTGGTGTGGCCTAGGGTATGGTCTGTCCTCATATATATGTCCATGAACACTGAAAAGGACTATATTCTCCTGTTCTTGGGGGGAGTATTCAATAAATATTGATTATTTCCTTTGTTTTATGATGTTGAACTCTTCTATATCCTTGTTTTTTTGTCTAATTATTGAGAGAGATGTGTTGAAGTCTCCAACCATAATTATGAATTTGTCTATTTTTCTTTCATTTCTGTCCATTTTTGCTACACATATTTTGCAGTTCTGGTTTTTGATATACCCACATTTAGGATTGCTATGTGTTCTTGGTGGATTGACCTTTTTATCATTATAGGATGTCTTATCTGGCAATTTCTTTGCTTTCTCTGAAGTTTATTTTATTTGATAATAATATCACCACTTCTGTTTTCTTTTGATTAATGTTTGCATAATATATATTTTTCCATCCTTTTCCTTTCAACCTGTTTATATCATTCCATGTGAAGTGTGTCGCTTGTAGACAGCATATAATTGGGTTATGTTTATTAATCTATTCTGCCAATTTTTGTCTTTAGTGTATTTAGAACATTTGCACTTAATGCAATTATTATTTTATGTTTGCCTTTTTGTTGTTGTTTTCACTTTGTTCTTTTTGGTTTTTGTGTATGTACGTTCTTGTTGCTGCCTTCCTGTGGATTATTTCAACTACTTTTCCCATTAGAGCCCACAACATATTAATCATAGTTACTTTAAATTTTCTGTATGAAAATTCCAATATCTATGTTATATCTGAGTCTGGTTCTGCTGCTTGCTTTGTCTCTTTAGGCTGTTTTTTATTCTCATTTGATATGCCCTTAATTTTTTGCTGAAAGCTGAACCTGTTGTATTAGGAACTGAGGTTAAACAAGCATTTTGTGTGATGATTTATGTTGATCTGACGAGGAGTTGCCCTGTGTTTAATGTTGCTTTAGCAGTGGGCCTCAGAGGCTTCAGATTTTTCTAGTGTCCTTGTTTTTGTCTCCTTGACTTTTGGCTTCTCTAAAAACTCCTCCTCAGAGAGTTTTTATGTCTTGTAGCTCTATTATCTGTAACCTAGTGTTATTATATTGGATTCCTATTGGTATGCTGGTGTGGTACGGAGGAAAGGGAACATTCTATTATCTTCCAATTAAATCTGTTTTTTATTGGGCCTGTGTTTCAGGACTGTGACCTTCACAAACACTTCCAAAGTGGTATAGCTTCTTCTTTTTCTCATGCCCTTCACTTCCTTCCCTGGCTATAGTCTCAATCTATTTCCTTGAAGCCCTGACTCCCCTCCATGACTATGTTTCTCCCTCCCTTTCGTGAGATAAACTGGAGTGAACTAGAATAGCAGAAATTTCTGTCTCCCACCTGGGATAAGGGTCCTCCAAAGCACTGTGCTCTGGGGGGGGGGGGAGTCTGTGTGTTTCACGTTGTTTAATCTTCCCCCCTCCTGCCAGAGCCATGAGGGTATGTTTCTGTGATCTTCACCACGAGAACCTAGTGGGGTTTCTGGAGGTCAACCCCATGAAAGTATAGGGCCTTCCCTAAGATTGTAGTGCCCAAGAGTTTCTTTATCTCATGCTGGTCTCAAGCAGTTTCTGCCCCAGGTAAACAGATCTCAGTTGTGACTCTCTGGGTGCGACTGTCTCTCCATATTCCAGAGTGACCCCTGCAACATCAGTGATCTGATGGATCTAAGGAGAGTTGTTACTGAGCTAAACCGGAGTGCACTCACCAAGCACTGCAAAGCCAGACATTGAAACATAGAATTGTAGCGAGAGAAAGAGGTATTTTTTTATTGCATGGTGCCACATGAGGAGAAAGGGCAACTAACACTTAAGACCTGAATTTCCAATGGCTGATACGCAAGGATTTTTTAAGGTAAAAATATATGTTTCAGGAAAGCAGAGGCTGCAGGCAAAAATTGCAAATCAGTATGTGGAGGTTATATTTTGTTCTGGTCCCCAAAGGTGGGATATCTTAAAGCAGGGCCTATAGAGGGTCAGAGATTTTTTGACTACCTGAAAGGGATGTTGAAGTGGGTGACTTTCTCCAGGCCCCTCAGGGAGAAATTTAGAACAAAGAGCAGTGGTCAGAGTTCAGTTCCTCAGTTCCTCCTGATCTGCATTTTACCTCCAATGAAGCAACCCAAGAACCTAAGATGTTGTCTTGCTTAGATGACTATCGTTTTTATTCTCTTGCTCATCAGCTTGCCGTTTACTGTTCAAGACAGGTAGGTGCCCAGAATCTCTCTTAAAGCGACTCAAGATTTTTCCTTTGTTTCCATGCTTGGGGTCCCTGCTCTGTCTCAGAGTCATTGATTTTTAGCTTGTCCAGCTTTTTCTTGTAAGGATACCAGTGACAACTTCCAAGCCCTTAACACGTCAGAGCAGGACCCAGAAGTCCCTCAAGTATTTCGTTTAAATCCCAAACCCGATTTTGTTTCTCCTCTTCCCTAAAACCTCGTCATGGCTCCTAATTTCATACAGAGTAAGAGTCAAACCCCTTACACTGGCCCAGTGCCAGCTGGCCCCTGGTACTACTCTGACCTCCTTTTCTGTTCTCCCCCTCCGTCACCCCAGATGTCCTTGCAATTCCTCCACTATGCCAGGTGTGCTGTCACTTTAGACTCCTTGCTCTGTTTCCTCTGCCCAAAAATGCTCCCCTGGACGTTCACTGGGCTCACTCCTCTTTCAAGCCCTTGCTCAAATCTCACCAGCTCAGTCAGCCCTGACTGCACAGTTCCATGTTGAAATTTGACCCTGCCTCACCTCCTGCCCTTTTACATTTTTATGTAGAGTACTTACTCTGCTTTTTACCTTTTTGTCATAGCACTCATCATCATACAATGCACTCTAGCATAGACTTGTTTATTATATTATCATCTCTCCCACTATAAAATTTCATGAGAGCAGATACATTTGTCTCTTTTGTTTATTGACAGATCCCAATTTGAGGAACACAGGCACATAGTAGATATGTAATAAATCTCTGGAATGATGAATGGTGCTCTCTTACACCGACTATTCAGTAACTTATCCCGAGTCACTCACAGAGCTAAACTTGAACTCAGTCCTATTCCCAGTCTGCCCAATCTCAGGAGTAAAGACCGGTTTGCAGAAGTTTCATGAAGCCACGCATGAACAAATGTCGCACACTTTCTGGGCTTTCAGGGATACATGTTCACTCTCAGTTGCCCCCCAGGATGGTTCAGGAGGATTCCACAAACTCTGCACTGTGTCCAGAAATAAAGAGCACAGTCCAGTGCATCTGTGTCCCCAAGATGGAATGCCTCCAGTAGCGAGACCATTGGTGAATTTATTTATTTGTATCTTCTGCAACATCTAACAAAATGCAGGTTCATAAGAACTATTCAGTACCTATTGATTGAATTCAGCTGAGAGCTTCAGAGATTGAAAACTGTTTTTTGAGAAATGAATTCTTAGCCAGAATGTGATGGTTGGAGGCCGTTTTATTATTCTAGAGAGATGATGATTCACAGTGGAGTAGGAGGGGAGCGTGTGGGAGGGAGGATTTTAGATTGAGCATATGGATCACTTAGAGTTCTTCCTCTGACTTTTCACGGTGTGTGTTTTGATTTTCTTGGCTTCCTGTAAATCTTGTTTGGCGGCCTCGCTGCTGCCTGCTGTCCTGTCCACAGCGGGGGAGTTAGCACATGACCAGCAGGGCTGGCGGCCCCACCATGAGGGTGTTGCCCTGTGCTCCCTGGTCATCTGAGCCCCTCTTGCAAAACCAAGAGGGGTAAGCGCAGTGTGCTTCTAGCCGCAGATCTACCGCAGTGTCCACAAGCTGATGTCACCCAACTGGCCAGCTTACTGCATTGTAGCTACAGCCCATAGCTCTGCTCTTAACAGTACTGTGTAATTGCTGGGAAGTGCCTGCACAGACCCCACACATCCTTTAGGTAAAGATTCACAGGCCAACACATGCACTGCCTTCCCCAGGACAGCACCCACACACAGGGGGATGGCCTTAACTCAGATCATGCAAGTTAGTGCAGTTCCTCTCCTGGGAAGGGATATGGGGCTAATACAAATGATACGAATGCTAGCAACTCGTCTGCCCTTCAGCCTTCAAAGTAAAGGTCAGGATTTTCTCCCCATTTGGGACATCAAGCCTAGAAGGCAAGAGTTGTGTGCTTTTTTCTTTGTTTTCCTTTATTCTTATGCCAAAATATACTACATGGATGTAGTCTGCAGCATTCTCTACCGAAGGAGGCTGCTCACTGGTTGAACAATGCAGTTCTTCCCTTCAGGACGTAGTGATGTGCCTTCATTAGTGCAAAAGAGTGAAGAGCCGCAGCTGATGAATTTTCACGGGAACAGGGGAGTGATGTGTACTTAAGGCACAAAACCTACCTGAGTGGATTCAGGGAGTTCAGGAGAGATGACAACTCTAACTCACTTGGCTGAATAAATTTTGAAAACCTTCCTTATTCAGCACTTAGGAGTGCCCTCCTTGAAACGCTTCCTGGGTAGAGGGCTCAGTCTGGTATGGGCCAGGGCAACATCTTCCATGCAAGGCTGCCCACTGGCATCTGCCACCCTTTCCTGGCTGGAGGCTTCTGGTTCCATAGGATGAACCTGCAGATTTCAAATAGTCTTCTCTTCCAGGTGCTCATAGTTATAACAGAATCTTAAGGTCACAGATTTTCCCATTCTTTCTTTCCTTGAGCAACCAGTTTTGGAAGGACTTTAAGTGGTCCAAACCATGGTGCTTCTACCTTAGGTAAAGAAAGGCTTTGAATGAGACTGAGATGGTTACTGTATAAATTTGAAACATCCAGGGAGGAAGAGAAAGTAAATACCTCTGTTATCAGGAAAGTCAGTAGCAATGACAAATATCTGGCATGTAAATAAGAATCATGACATGATGGGAAAAATTCCACTAAGGCCACAACCCCATGATCAGTTGGGACGGCACTAGAGGCTTCATTCACTCATTGTTTCACTTTCTGAAAAACATTCACTGAAACACTTCCTAGGAGCCTCCTACCACTGATCTTCTAGAAGATAAGGGCAAAACTGTCAATAATACCTGTGTTTGCCGCCAATGAGTGTCCATTCTGATGGGGAATGCGGGAGAGACAGACATATAAAAAATAATTTTGAAACAATGTTGTAAGTGCAATAAGTTAAAATAGCCTATATTTATTGAGCACTTATTATATTCCAGGGCTTGAGCTAAAAATTTACATCGATTATCTCATTCTACCTTCACAATAAATTCCTGAGATGGGTGGCATTACCAGTCTGCTTTGCGGATGAGAAAACCAAGGCTCAGTGGACTGAAACTTGTCTCACAACTGCCGGGAGGCAGAGCTGGGATGAGAACCCAATTCTGTCTGCCTCCAAAGCCCATTCCTGCCGCCAAGATTCTGTACTGCTTTCCGTGTGACGTGAAATTGCGTGCTCAATATTGTTAAGAGTCTCTAGAAGGGAGTTGGTTAACTTGGTTAACTTGGGCAGTGGAGAGAAGACAGCAGGAAAAACTGCAGCGTGGATGTCACTTTGAACAACTTTTTCATTCCATTTTTATTCCTCTGTTATTACTTATGCCTGTTTTAGTCATTGCTTTTACATTAAGCATACGAAAGTTTAATTCATCAGAATATACCTTTAAATAATATAATACCATTTTTGGTGTAGTGTAAGGAACTTCAACAGTATTCCTCCCTCCCATACTGTGTGCTATTGTCATCATATATTTATTTCTACATACGCTAGTAATGTATAACACACTGTTACTATTCTTGCTTTAGGGCAATTAAAAATAAGAAAAATGTAGTTCATTATTTATTTCATTTCTGATGCTCTATTTTTGTGTGTAAACTCAAGTTTCTGACCTATATCATTTTTCTTCTGCCTAAAAAACTTTCTTGAACAGCTGTGAGTAAAGGTCTGTCGGCAAAAAATTCTGAAGGTTTTGTTTGCATGAGAAAGTCTTTATTGCTGTTTCATTTTTAAAGGATATTTTCACTGTGTATAAAATTCTGTGGTAACACTTCCACAAGACGGACAGCTCTCCTGACCATCTTAGCACTTTAAAACTGTCACTGCATTACCTGCTGCTCGCTTACATGGTTTCTGATGCAAGTCTTTTGCAAAGCTCAGCTTTGTTGTCTGTGTAATGTGTCTTTTTTCTGGCTGCCATCAAGATTTTCTCTTTGTCTTTTGTTTTCAGCAGTTGTTGCCTGTGTTTTTTGTTGTTTGTTTGTTTGTTTGTGTATTTATGCTCCTTGGTGTTATCTGATCTTCTTGAATCTGTGGTTTGGAGTCTGTCATTATGTTGAAAATTTCTTGGCTACATTTCTTCAAATACTTTTTTGTTCTGTTCTCTCTCTGAGGTTCAAAACATGCATATGTTAGATAATTCAATATTGTTCTGTAGGTCTTGGATACTCAGTAATGTTTTTTTGTATTTTTAATTCACTCAATTGTATTTTATGTCTCAGGTTAGGTCATTTCTACTGATCTGTCTTCTACTTCACTGATTCTTTGGTCTACTGTGCCCAGCGTTATGAGCCTATTGAAAACATTCTGTATCTGTTGCTGTGTTTTTCATGTCTGTCATTTTTATTTGAGTCTCTATTTTATAGTTTCCATTTCTTTGCTGAGACTAAACATCCAATCTTTCAGCCTGCACACTTTTCCATTAGACCTTTTAATGTAGTATTAATTGCAGTTCTTTTAAATTCCCTGTTGGACAGTTCCAACATGTGTGTCATCTCTGAGTCTTGCTTTAATTCTTTGTCTTTTAGAAATAAATTCTTTTATTGCCCTTTGTATGCCTCATGATTTTTTTGTTGAAAGCTGGACATCCTCTGGAGGCCCATAGAGACTAAGGTGAACAGTTTTTATGCCTGGAAATGAACATGCCATTCCTCTGCTAGATTGAGTGGCAGGGGGCACATGGGGTTGAATTAACCTGTCAGGAGTGGGCCAGCTTTAAGCTTTGTTGTTGCTATGGTTGCCCTAAGGACACCTTGGCCTTCAGAGTTCCTGTAGGGATGACTTGTGTTCAGACTGGGGGAGTGGTTTGCCAGAGCAGTGTCTGCTCAGTCCTGAGCTTTAGGTCTGCTCTGTCCCTTGGAGTGTCTGCATGCTCTTGCGTCTTTCCTGCCTCTGTCCCATTGGTGTGTGTCTTTACTTTTTACTTGAAACTTGTTAGCTTGGTGGCAGGGGGTGGGGTGGAGAGGACATCCTCTGCTTTCTAATTAAACCCCTTGGTCTCAGGGCTTTGTGCTCAGTTTTCCTGTTCAGTGGATAACCCTGCCCCTTCCTCAGGAGCAAGGTTTCTTATTTTTGTTGTTATTGTCTTCCCCGCAGCTGTAGTGAGTTTTACCAAAGCCCTAAAGACAATAACATTTTTAAACATTTCCCCACAGATTAAAATCTTTGTTCTATAGGAGAAATTGGGGAAAGGGCCTAGGAGGGTGGTGTGCCCTTGTGCATGTCTGCTGTTTCCTTTCCTTGTCACATCAGACACTTCCTTAGGGTTCCCTCCAGTCTTCTCTATGAGCACCCAGTGGACTTCATAGACAAAGAGCCTGCAGTTGTTACTCCCCCGCCACCCAGGCTTCACACTGTCCTACCAGCCTGCACATAGCCTCCCAGCTCATCACCTCCTCTGGCCAAACTCTTTCTGCCAGTTTCTGGTTGCCCCAAGTGAGTTAGTGCTTACCATCTCTTCTCTCCCTGAAGGTGCCTGCCTCTCCTTAGATTTTGGACTAGGTGTCTGCTCTACAACCCAGTTAGTTCTCCAGTGGGAATTTTTTAAAAAGTCATGAATTTGAAGTTTGCCTGGCTATTTTTTCCCATTGGAAGGAATGCTCTTTCCAGATTTCTATATCCCAGGGAGGAAACTATAAGCTCTTTAAACTACTTTTTAAATTTTATAGGAAATTTGGATAAATTTGGCAATATATTGCTTCACATAACTGGGATGCCCAGGTGTGGATCTCACTGGAGACATAGCCTCATCCAGGATTAATAATGTCACCGGGGCTCTATATTTTCATGCTCTCTCTTTCCTGCTTGCTTTTGGTTAATTCTTTTTGGCTTTAATCTTCATGCACTGTTTCTCCATACAAGGAACAAGATGGTACCAGTAGTTCCATCTTCATATAGCAGTTATGGTGGAAATAGCATCCTGTATCTACTGTCTGTATCTATTTTATTTTATTTTATTTTGAGACAGAGTCTCACTCTGTTGCCCAGGCTAGAGTGAGTGCTGTGGCATCAGCCTAGCTCACAGCAACCTCAAACTCCTGAGCTCAAGCCAATCCTTCTGCCTCAGCCTCTCGAATAGCTGGGACTACAGGCATATGCCATCATGCCTGGCTAAATTTTTCAATATATTTTTAGTTGGCCAGTTAATTTCTTTCTATTTTTAGTAGAGACAGGGTCTCGCTCTTGCTCGGGCTGGTTTTGAACTGACCTTGAGCAATCCACCAGCCTCGGCCTCCCAGAGTGCTAGGATTATAGGTGTGAGCCACCACGCCCGGCCCTACTGTCTGTATCTTGGACCCTGGTCCCATTTGGTCCACATCGCTACATTGCAGAGATAACATATGGAGGAGGCTATCAGATGATGACTGGCCCAGCATGAACTGTGTACTCACCCCAGTGGTCAAGGTGCGGGGTGGGGGCATGTCATATTCACAGCCATTGCACTGGCTTTGTGTGATCATTTAGATACATATGCAAAATTTTCTTCAAGTGTGGTTTTAAATTAATTTCTGCAACCTAAATGCCTATCAGCAGTAGGGTAATGATTCAATGGATTGTCTAGCCAAACACAGGAGTATAATGCAGCCAATTTAATATGAGATTAAGCAATTTGTACCCACATTGGAAGATGTCTATGATATATGAAGTAGAAAAATCAAGTTTCCGAACAGTATATGTTGTTAGTCCAATTTATTTTTTAATTTCTAATTTTATATTATTTTTTTAGAGATAGGGTTTCACTCTTGTCACCCAAGCTGGAGTGCAGTGGCATGATTATAGCTCACTGCAGCCTCAAATTCCTGGGCTCAAGTGATTCTTCTGCCTCAGCTTCCCAATTAGCTGGGAGACTACAGGCATTCACCACCATGCTTGGCTAATTTTAAAAAAATATTTTTGTAAATAGGATCTCACTATGTTGCCCCAGCTGGTCTTGAACTCCTGGCCTCAAGTGGTCCTCCTGCCTTAGCCTCCTGAGTCACTGAGATTTTAGGCATGCACCACTGCATCCAGCCTTGTTAATCCAATTTAAATAAAGAGGCTCTGTGTGTGTGTGTGTGTGTGTGTGTGTGTGTGTGTGTGTGTGTGTGTGTATGTGATAGTATGTAGTATGTATGCATGTGCAAAAAATGCCAGGAAGGATAACTCCTCAACCAGTCATTAACTGTGATTGGTACTGCAAGTTAAGCCAGAGTACAGTGGGTAACAGGAACTTTCACTGTTCACTTTATGCAATTCTGAACTGTAATATTTGCTATGTTTAAAATGAACCTGTATTATTATATTTTTATTTAAAAGAAATAAAGAGCCTGAATACCCAAAGCCATCCTAAACAACAACAAACAAACAAAAAACCTGGAGGCATCACATTACCTAACTTCAAGTCAAATTATACTGTAAGGCAGTAGTAATCAAAACAGCATAGTACTGGTATAAAAGAAGACACATAGATCAATGGACCAGAATAGAGAACACAGAAATAAAACCATATACCAACAACTGATATTCAACAAAACAAATGAAAATATATACTGGGGAAAGGATGCCTTATTCAATAAATGGTGCCTGGAAAATTGGAGAGCTTCATGCAGAAGAATGAAACTGGATCCCTGTCTCTCACCATATACAAAAATTAACTCAAGATTGATTAAAGACTTAAAAGTAAGACCTGACACCATAAAAATTCTAGAAGAAAACTTAGGAAAAACTCTTCTGGATATTGGCCTAGGCAAAAAAATTTATGACTAAGACCCTGAATGCAAATATAACAAAAAAATAAATAAATAATTAGGACTTAATTAAACTCAAAAGTTTCTGCACATCAAATGAAATAATCAACATAGTAAATAGAAAACCTACAGAATGGGAGAAAATATTCATAAACTATACATCCAGCAAAGGACTAATATCCAGAATCTATAAATAACTCAAATAAATCAGCAAGAAAATACCAAATATGCTTATTAAAAAGTGGCCAAAAGACATGAACATTTTTTATTTTAAAAATTGGCATTTAAAAAAGATGGAGGAAAAACTGCCCATACCTCATGAATTATTTTTCTCTTGCTAAAATAATATAAGGGTAAAAGCAAGCAGCACATGTCCTGATAAACAGCATATGAACTTGGTTCTCATATCCCCTTCCCACGGGCAGCATTTGCCACCCACAAAATTATAACTGACCTTTAAGAGGAAGGAAGCCCCAGAAGTAGAATTTAGAAAGCTGCCTCTTTTCGCCAGGAAAGAGAAGGATAAATAAAAACAAAGATGGAGAAACTATATCTTGTGTAGAATAGTCAGATGAAGGCTAACATATGGAATTTAAAGAAGTAAGAAATTGAAAAGGAAGGCAGAATGTGTGCATAAACTATATTATTTTTGCCACTTCACTCCAAGCTGAAATGGGCAGGACATAAAGAAAATAGGTATTTCTCCCTCATCAGTTCCTTTCATCCTGTTTCTTCCTTGTTGAAGTCCACCCTTGCCTCCTTCCTCAGTGGCCCACTTCCCACAACCCTTAACCTGTGCCCTCACCGCCCACCACAAGCAGAAACACACACACACACAGACTCAAGATTACATTTAATTCCTAATTCTCAGGGGTGTAGACAAAACTTTTCAGTTTTGTGCATTCCTACCTCTTGGTAAATCATAAAATTTCAGTGTGCAGTGGTGCCTTCATTTGCATGTATGGATACACTAATTAGCAGTTATGAAATATGGTCTTAATTAATATTTTCTGTCTATGGTGTTTCTCTTACGGACCTGAATTTGTGTGGCTGCATAAGGTCGGCTAATCAAAGAATTGGGGCTGTCGCATTTCCTTTATTAGCACCACTCTCATTTGCCTAAGTAGCTTATGCCTGCTGGGACTCTCATCCCTGCATTATCCCTGTTTCTCTTCTTAGTTACAATTTTCCAAACTGCACTTCACAGATGATTAAAAATTATTACACCAGGTTCTTTTCTCCCTACTTAGATTTTAGTCTCCCTTAATGGTTCTCTTTTTGCTTTCCTATTTTAGTTTAATCAGATTCATCTTGCTTGATACCTCTTCTCTGAATAATCCTAGAGTTCTACTATCAAACACAATGTTTGCTGCAACATACGACTGTACCCTTTTATTGGGTTTAAAAACAACTCTTTTATTACTAGGTTTTTAGGGATTTTTATGAGTGAGTGTTTTGAGTTTATTTTTCAACATCTTTTCTGTACAAATTGAGCAAGATATGGTTTTTTTGTTGTTGTTTACTGTCTCAATTTTGTGAATTACATTGACTTTTTCCTAACATTAAACCATACAACATCTATATTTTCTTTTATCATAATATTCTTGTTCAATTTTTGTATTAAAAATTAGAATCCCAATATAAACTGTGAAGTTTTTCTAAAATGCACATTTTAAGGCAATACCTTTCCTCTATAGGCTGCTTTACCTGAGTTCCACAAGGTCTGATTAGTGCTACTGCTTTTCATTGTCATTCATTTTAAAAATGTGTTCTAATTTTAATTATAACTAATTAAGTAATTAAAAATGTAAAGCTTTGTGGTTGTTACTGTTATTTTGCCACCTTTTTGTTATTGATTTCTAATTTAATTGTAAAATTGTGTGCATGGTATCAATTTTTAACATTGACTAACAAGACCTCTTTTGTACTCTAGTAAGTCATCAATTATTGTAAGTGTACATATGTTTAAAAATTATAGTCTTTCTCTCTTGGTTGGCTGTAAGGTTCTAATACACATATCTCTTAGATGAAACTTGTTAATTCTGTTGGCCAAATATTTTATATGTTCATTTATTTATTATCTAATTGAACTATCATTTTCTGAGAAAAATATCTTAAAATCATCCCCTATGATTGCAGATTTGCTAGTCTTTCCTTGTAATTCTACTAATTTTTTAGTTCAGAGATAACTTGTTTAAATAAGTACATCCCAATTATTTCATCTTCTTGGTGATACTTCCCTTTCATTATTATGTACTGCTAACTTACTCTTTTTAAGTAAAAGTCAATTTTATCTAATATTAATAGAGGTAAATAAGTTGGGGGTTTTTTGGTTAAAATTAATCTGCTATCTTTTTTTAATTCTTTTTCATAACTTTCTATGCATTTTAATATTTTTTCTAAAAGCATCTAGCAAGTTTTTTTTTTTTTTAACACATTGACTGCCACACTAGGGAAAAAAATTTTTCCCTGAAGCCACAGTGTTTGACTAAAACATAACGATCCTTTCTAATTTGTTATTTTTTATTGTTTTATGTGCATGAGTTAGAGGCAATGCAATCTATGATTTTAGAATTAAATTGTCAATATTAATTGTAACAATAAGAATATCAACAAGTAAGATGTTCACAAACCAAATGCAGGGTTTTGCTTCAGGTGGCCCCAAGTTCAAAACTAGCCTAAGTTAAATACAACTCACATGGGAGTCAAAGTGTTAAATACTGTCTGAGAATCTCTGTCTTAGGCAAATTTTATCCATTTACATTTACTGTATTACTGATATGTTTGTGCTTTTTTCTACCATGGTATTTTTTTTTTTTTGCTTTATATTTATGATGTTTTTGCTTTGTACCTCCACTTCCTCTGCTTGCCTTCTATTGAATAAAATGAACTTTCCTTGATCCCTTTTTGCCTCTAGTGATTTGAAAATTGAATATTATGTTTCTGGTCCTTTAGTGCAATGATTTGCAATGTGTGGACCCCAGAACATCAGTAACAGCAGCAGCATCTGGGAAGTTATTAGGAATGCAAATTCTTGGGCTCCATTCCAGACCTACTGAGTCAGAACCTCTGTAAGAGGGAAGCAGCATCTATGTTTTACAAGCCCTACAGCTGATTCTGATACACATCAAAGTTCAAAAACTTTAGTGGTTGCTTTCAAGTTTTTAATAAGCACAGTTGATTAGCATGTGAAATTAATTAAAATCTTTTCTCTCCTCCAAAAAAATACAAGGCCTTAATACTTTAACTCCAATTCTCCCTCTCATCTTAAATATTGATGACATCTAGTAGTAAGTTCCACCTTCAAATGAATCATTATCTTGAGGGTTATATATACAATTACTCCTCATATTGATATTCTAACATTTTAGCATTTTCTTTTCTCACCATCATTCTTATATAGCATTTCTTCCTTCAAGGGTAAATTTCCTTCATAGTGTAATATATCCTTTAATTTTTGTCCTGCAATGTTTTATAAGTAGCAAATTCTTTCAGTCTTTGTCTTAAAAGTTTTTTTATTGCCACCTCACACTTAAATGATATTACAGTTCTGTATGAAATTCTAACTTGATATTTTCTCCTAATACCTTGAAATCATTTCATTGTCTTCTGGTATATATTTTTGCTAATAAGAATTTATCTGTCCATCTATAAACCCTTTGTATTTACGAAAAACATTTTTCTCTTTGAGTTTGATGTTACGCATTTTTACTGTCATAAGCAGTAAGATGTGGATTCTTTTTATCTATCCTGTGCACGACTTAATGTGTGTCTTCTATCCAAGGACCCATGCCTCCTCCCATCTTGGAGAACTTTCTTAGCCATTGCTCTTCAAATGTTTCCTCTCCCCTCTCTCTCTGCACTTTCCTTCTGGAACTACAATTGGATGCATGTTTGATCTTCTTATTCTGTCATCTACCTTTCTTAGCCTCTCATATTTTTTTATCTTTTCATCCGTCTGTGCTGTACTTTAGGTAGTTTACTCAGACTTTCCATTTCTCTGGTTTCTTTTTATGATATTACATATCTGCTTTTTAATTATCTCCTGGAGGTTTCACTTCATTTTTCACTTCTAGGATGGTACTTGTTTCTCTATCAATTCCAGTTATTCATTTTTAGTATTATGCTAATGTTTTGTTATTGTTTTTATTTTTTCTGTCAGCTCCTTATTTATTTAGATTCTTTTATATATTTTTTGTTTGTGGTTTTTTTTTTGGTTTTTTTTTGAGACAGAGTCTCACTTTGTTGTCTAGGCTGGAGTCAGTGCCATGGTGTCAGCAACCTCACAGGTAGGTAGCTCACAGCAACCTCAAACTCCTGGCCTCAAGCAATCCTCCTGCCTCAGCCTCCCAAGTAGCTGGGACTACAGGCATGTACCACCATGCCCGGCTAATTTTTTCTATATATATTAGTTGGCCAATTAATTTCTTTCTATTTATAGTAGAGACGGGGTCTCACTCTTGCTCAGGCTGGTTTTAAACTCCTGACCTCGAGCAATCCGCCTGCCTTGGCCTCCCAGAGTGCTAGGATTACAGGCGTGAGCCACCGCGCCTCGCCTAGATTCTTTTATATTTTTATATTACCTCATATTCTTGAGATGCTGGTTTTCCAGTGTGTTGTTGCATCTACTTACTTTTTTTCATTAGCTCATTTCCCACAGTAGTTTTAAATTTTTATTTTGGACTGGCCTTCAGCAGGAAGATTATATTCTGGTGTGGAAGTGTTCTGGAAGACTGTTTTTGCATTTACTCCTTTTTTTGGATTATTATACTGATTAATTTTATTTCAAAAGTCATCTTTTTTATTTTTAATTTAATCTTTGACATTTTTAATTTTTATGGCTATGTAATAGTTGTACATCTTTAGGAAGTACATGTGATATTTTGATTCAAGCATACAATGTGTAATGATCAATTCTGGGTGACTGGGATATCTATCACCTCAAACAATTATCATTTCTGGGTGTTGGGAACATTCCAACCACTCCTCTAGTTATTTAGAACTTCATAATTAATACTGTTAACTACAGTCATCCTATTGTGCTGTTGAAGACGAGATCTTATTCTTTCTATCTAACTATATTTTTGTACCCATTAACCACCTCCTATTTATCCCCAGTCCCCACGACCATTTCCAGCTTCTGGTAACCACTATTCTAGTTACTATCTCCATGGTTCAACACACACAAATCAATAAATGTGATATACCACACTAATAGAATTAAGGACAAAACCACATGGTTATTTCAATAGATGTTGAAAAAACATTTGATAAAATTCAGCATCACCTCAAGATAAAAAGTCTGTCAAACTGGGTATAGAAGGAACATACCTCAAAACAAGAAAAGCCATATATGACAAACCCACAACTAGCATCACACTGAACAGGCAAACACGGAAAGGCTTTCCTGTAAGGTCTGGAGCAAGACAAGGGTGCCTACTTTCAGCACTTTCATTTAACACAGTAGCAGAAGTCCTAGCCAGAGCAATTCAATAAGAGGAAGAAATAAAAAACATCCAGATTGCAAAGAAGTCAAATTGTACTTGTTTGCAGATGATGTGATCTTATAGTTTAAAAAAACCTGAAGACTCCACCAAAAAAACTATTAGTTTATTAGAACTGATCCACTAATTCAATAAAGTTACAGGATTCAAAATCAAAATACAAGATCAGTAGCACTTCTATAGGCCAACGGTAAACAATCTGAAAAAGAAATCAAGAAAGCAAACCCACTCATAATAGCCACAAAGAAATTAAAATGCCTAGGAATAAACTTAATGAAGAAGTGAAAGATCTCTGCAATGAAAACTATAAAACAATGATGAAGGCATTGAAGAGGTACAAAAAAATGGAAAAATATCTCATGTTCATGAGTTGGAAGAATCAATGTTGTTAAAATGTCCATATTACCCAAAGAGATCTATAGATTCAATGCAATCCTTATCAAAATACCAGTGATATCCTTCACAGAAATAGAAAAAACAGTCCTAAAATTCGTACGGCACCACAAAAGGCCCGGAATAGCCAAAACAATCCTGAGCAAAAAGAACAAAGCTGGTGACATAACATTACCTGACTGCAAATTATACTGCAGATCTGTAGTAACCAAAACAAGATGGTATTGGCAAAATAAACAAACAAACAAAAAACAGACTCATAGACCAATGGAACCAAATAGAGAACCCAGAAATAAAAATAAATCCGTGCATTTTCATTTTTGACAAAAGCACCAAGGACATACTTTGAGGAAAGGATAGTCTTTTCGATAAACTGCTGGGAAACTGGATAGCCATGTGAAGAATACAGAAATAGTCCCCTATCTGTGACCATATACAAAAGAATCAAATCAAAATGGATTAAAGATTTAACTGGAAGACCTGAAACTGTGAAACTACTAGAAGAAAACATTGAGGAAATGCTTTAGGACATTGGTTTGGGCAAAGATTTATTGAGTAAGACCTCAAAAGCATAGGTAACCATAGCAAAAATGGACAAATCTGATCACATCAAGCTTAAAAGCTTCTGTACAGCAAAAGAAATAATCAACAAAATGAAGAGGCAGTGCACAGAATGGGAGAATATATTTTAAAACTCTTCAACTGACAAGGGATTAATAACCAAAATATATCAGGAATTCAATAGCAAAAAAAGAAAACAATCCAATTAAAAATGGAAAAAAGGTCTGAATAGACATTTCTCAAAAGAAGACATACGAATGTCAACAAGTATGAAAAAGTGCTCAATGTCACTAATCAGAGACATACAAATCAAAACCACAGTGAGATATCATCTCATCCCAGTTAAAATGGCTATTATCAATAAGATGGAAAATAGCAAATGCTGTCAAGGATGAGGGAAAAGGAGAACCCTTGTACACTGTTGGTGGGAATGTGAATTAATACAGCCACTATGGAAAACAGTATGGAGATTCCTCCAAAAACTAAAAATAGAACTACCATATAACTTAGTAATCCCACTGCTTAGTATACTAATCCCGTATATACTTAGTATATGTCCAAAAGAGAAAAAAATCAGTATATCAAAAGATATCTGCACTCCGATATTTATTGCAGCACTATTCACAATAGCCAAGATACGGAATCAACCTACATGTCCATTAGCTGATGAATAGGTAAAGAAAATGTGGTATATACACAATGGAATATTGTTCAGCTGTAAAAGTGTATGAAACCCTGCCATTTTCAACAATATGGGTGGGACTGGAGGACATTATTTAAGTGATCTAAGCCAGGCACAGAAACACAAATGCCACATGTTCTCCCTCATATGTAGGAGCTAAAAAATTGATCTCATGCATTCACTTTTGCAAGGAAGTTCTGTCATCCTCCACCTCTTTTTATGTTCGTGTTTCTTTGTTTTGCATTCCTGCCCTGTTGTAATGGTTTCAGTTTAAATGCCACTCCCCTGCGTGATGATGGCTTGAGGTTATGGTGTTTTGTGGAGGGAAGATTTTTATCTACTCTGCAGTACGCAGAAGGCAAACTTTTTTTTACTTTTCCCCAGCACTGGTAAATGGGGTTTTCCTAACTTATTCTTTAGGGACACGGATGCCCTTCAAGTCTGTTAAAACCCAAGTCCTCAGTTCCTAAGACCCATATGCATGTGTGTGTCCTATTGGGTAGACATGGTGTCAGTTCAGAATTACTATTTCTATTTTAAATTACTTCTTTGGTTCTGACTATTGCAGGGAGGGCCCTTTTTGAGTTAATTATTAAGTTAATTTTTTTCTTACAACTGTTTACATTATTTATATTATTTTTATAGTGGATGGTAACCTTTATACATTACCATGCTCCAGGAAGCCCATCAATATTTTGCAAAGACAGACATGTGCTACTGTGTTTCCCCGAAAATAAGACAGGGTCTTATATTTATTTTTCCTCAAGAAGACACCCTAGGGCTTATTTTCAGGGGATGTGTGTGTGTGTGTGTGTGTTTTTTTTTTTAAGTACAGTACAACAACCTACATTTATTCAAATACAGTTAAGTCGTCTTCTTCTGGAACATCATCATAACTCTCCAAACCCCGAATTCCATCCTGAATTTCTTGTGACTCTATTTCCTTTAGAACCATTGGCCCCAACCTCTCATGTCAAGCAATAGAGCTCTCATTAAATGAGCAGGGCTGGCTTATTTATCAGAGATCCAGTGAGGACTGGGTCCCGTCTGCACAGTGGAGCAGAAATGATCTCTCTGGGCTCAGTAGGAGACTGCTTACTGAAGCTTTTTCCCTATCCCTTCGTGTTTGTGGGGGGTGAGAGAGGCCCACAGTGCTGAATAAAATGGCAGCCACAGCTTTCCTTCTTCCCCCTGGGGACGCACAATGCCTAAATCGAAGTGACCCGCTCCTCACTTCACTGAAGAGACTTTCCCCTCAAAGCCTCAGCTTCCAGCATGCATAGGATGGCCGGGACCTGACAGGGGGAGCTGACCTTGTTGGTGGGGCTGCCCGCACCTTTCCGGTCACCTCTGGGATAGTAGCTGTCACAATGGGGCAGACGAGAAGGGCTGCTCATCTTCTTTACTGCTCCGTGACGACATGCATGGGTTGTGCAGACACGCTGCGTAGCCACGCCCATCACTAGGGCTTATTTTCGGGGTAGGGCTTATATTGCACAAATGCTTAGAAATCCTGCTAGGGTTTATTTTATGGGTAGGTCTTATTCTCCGGGAAACATGGTATTTATCCGACTTCTAACACACATTAGTTACTGGGGTAGAATCTGCTTCTGGCCTGAAATTTACTCTTGAAATGAGTAGTAAATGTTGTCCAAATATTTATTTAATTCATAAAATTCTGGCTCATATGTCAGCCACTGTTTGAGAACGTTTTTGCTTTAATAAATGTAATATCTCAAAATCAAGTTATCGTATTTTTTTGTTACCAATTTGTTACTTTATAAAAGTAGTGATTTCCATCTCCCAAAAGTGCTGCCCCACATTTGAGATGTCACTGGCTTTACTTTTTCCATTCTTCCTTGAGCATTCTTCTCCTCTCCGTATCACCAGCTATGCCTCAAAATATCTTAGAGTTTCTCCCTCTGCTGGGCTCCCGCCTGAATTTGTTAATTTGGTTCCCCTTAAACCTGCAAATGTCTTCTCATCTTGTCTACCTTTGTTCCAAGCACTCAAGAGCCTCAGCTTCCTCACTCCTCTCTCCTCTTGAACTGCACACACTGTCACCTCAGCAGCCACTTTCTATGACTCCTTTCAGCCTTGTAGTCACCTTATAATTCAAATATCGGTCATCACAAATTCGGCGTGACGTTAACTGAAACGCTTATCTCCCTGAGATGGAAACTAGCTGAATCTGACAACAAAATGCAAAAAAAAAACAAAAACAAAAAGGGGCAAGTGGTAGAACTAATCTGGGAAATTTAAAGCTAGAACACTAGGAGAAAAGGTGGTGATTAGGATTGGGAGGGAAAATTGCACTTTAATCAAATGGAATAGTGCATGTGCAGCTTCCGAAGACACTGCCCGCATTTAAGAGAGTTCAGTAAATGGTCATCTATTTCATCTAGCCCTAGAGTGAAGATGACATATAGCTTGTGTTAGCAAGGAAATGTTTTGGTGTCACCGTTATTTGGTGACACTTCTCATAAGATGGTTTGTGGATTTACACAGATCAGGGTTCCTATCTATAGCAGAGATATAACAGCTTGTATGCCTAATTGAAAAGATATTTCCAAAATAGGTCATTTGAGATGAGAGTATTTACGATGTCTTTCCTTGGGAGACAGCCAGAATGACTCCATTGTGACTTTCTTCACTCTTTTCCTAATGTTTTCTGTGGAAAAGACCCAAATTATTTTGTTTTCTCTTATAGTCATACTCTAGTAACTTGTAAAGTTTATTATGCATTTAAATGGGACTGAGATTTAAGATCTTGGAGTAGAATATTGAGAATGAGGTAAGTTTCATAGAGAGAGACCTCAAACTGTCTAAGAAGATGCAAATTCATAGCTAATCTAAATGAGATTTCTATTTAAAGTACTTCCATACAATGTTATAGTGCATGAGGCCGTGCTTACTAGAAAGGTGTTAGTGTCTGTTTCCATTAAATCTTATCTTAAATGTTTCATTATTTTATACCCAATAGCCAATATGGTACATAAAGTGCCTCCTCATATACTTTTCTCATTGATAATCAATATTTAGGTTTCCATTTGTGCTTAGAAATCACTGTTTTAATATGCATGCATTCTTCATTCTTTTAGCTGATTTCATCCTTGAAAGAGAAGGACAAAGTGTAAAGGGAAAATATGAAGGTTTAATCTTTTTTAACCTGGATCATGCCGCTCCACACTTTAAGAATAAAATATGTGATCCAAATCAATCATCTCCAAGCTGTGCATTCAAGAAGCACAGGTAACCCAACAGTCTGCCTCTTTGAGATCCCATGACTGTCACCAAGCTTGTTGGGTGGTATCATATTTTATTAATTGAGTATTTATACTGAAAAAGGTGTTCCAGAGCAGATCAGCAGCTTTTGTCATTGTGCATGTGGAAGAACGGTGGCTGTAGCTGTATTTTTTCATGTCCATGCTGTGATCTTGCCTCTCTGCTGTCAGCAGGAAGGCTGGGAAGAAGGAGACCTTTTTATGTTGCTGTAGTTCACAGAAGGCCCATGACCTCGAGGAGGCATGGTAAAGTTTGGTGGTAAAAATATTGCTGGCTGGAGAATCAGGAACTTTGACCTTTGGTTTCAAATGGGCCAATAACTTGCTGTCTGACCTAAGCAATCCACTTAACCTCGCTGAGCCTGGTTTCCTTCTCTGAAAAATGAGAGGACCTAGACTTGGTAAGTTTCAGTTTGGGGTGGGGAAGAGGGCTGTAAAATTACTGGACTGTGGGTGCAGTACATCCTCCCAATATGCTATTCCATTTGTCTTAACATCTATCTGTCAAACTCTTCTGTAGCATTTACAGTTGCCAGGTATTGTCCTAAGTCCTTAACCAAAGTGAAACCATTTTAATCCTCACAGGTGACATTGTGAGAAGGTACTATTATCATTCCCACTTTACAGATGCAGAAATTTATGAACAGAGGTAAAGCTGGGGTTCAAACCCAGGCAGCATGCACTCAAGTCCATGTTCTTAAACATTGCCACATACTGGCATCCGATTCATCTAGAACACAGCTTTCTTCTGGTGGGCTTTGTGGGACAGCATTAAATTGCTGTGTTGCAGAGGAATCCCAGCTATATAAAGAACCAACATTCAGGAGAGCTGGCTTCCTCAATGATTGAGAATGGCAGAGTCTGTTTTATAAGCTTCATGTTGAAAAGTTTTTATAAAGCATGTATTTTATTCACAATATTCATGGGGAAAAAAAAAACAAGCAAGGAAAAGAGACACATAGGAAAAGAACAAAGATACCTGAGACTCTGGCTGCAATTAGAGCACAAGAGTGCTTGTGTTTGGAATCCTTAGATGTCTGATTACTGGATCTGCTTATGTGTAAATACAAGTTGCTGTGCTAAGCAAAAATAATTATAATAGATTCATTTAATCATAATGCAGCAAAGTTTAACTTGTTAGAGCTTCAAACTTGCAGATGAAGCTTTCCCTGGGGCAGCCTGTCTGACTGTAGTTGCTGCGCCTGACCTACTTATCAGCATTTTCAGAAGGTGGCTTAAACGCCTCCCAGGATATAGTAATACACGGAAACCCAACAGGAGTAACTTTCCATAACTCATTCGTATTTAGGGTATTTGGGGGCCATACATCACAGAAGGTTGTCTTCTTCATGCTTGCCATTTTCACCAAGGCATGAGTCACAATATTAATTCTTAATAACTAGACTAAGGTCTTAATAGTGAGGTGACTAGAGGGTTTCAGATCCAGAGGTATTTTGTCTGATAGAGTTTGGTTAGGTTGAGCAAGAGAGCCCACCACCACTCCTCAGGACTCTTGCTTTTGCTGCAACCCAGAAGTCATGTCTTCTTTAGGGTAATTGACATGTTCCTCCTCTGGTTGGGTTTATGGTAGAGATGAGTGGAAATGACACTGGCTTTTTAGAGGAAATTGTATCTTTTCACAGCATGAATCAAGAGTTTGAGTCTATGTTAGAACTGTCAGTCTCCTGGTTTATACATGTCACCTGTTGATTGGTAAAACATAAGATGATGGGGAAAAGACCTTATTGCATGTGAACCTGGGAGTTGGGATGCCAAGCTAACATAATAGAGTAATGCTGTTCTGTCAATTGTTAGGCCCTCAGAGGCATGAGGTACTGGAGGTCCCATACGGAATGGTTTCAGGAGGCTTAAACCAACCCCAAGATTAAAACCAAAGTGGCCTTTCTGAAAGAACTTGGAAGCCAATTGAGGTCCACCCTCTGTAGTTGAGGCAAGTGAGCAAGAGAAAAGGAAGTGGAAAGTTATCAGGGAAACCAAACTTATCATCTCCTTTCCCAGAACTCATATTCCTTTATCATTCTCCAAGCCCAGTCACATCATCTTACTTTCTCTTCCATTTTTCTTTTCTTTTCTTTACCCCTTCTATCTTCCTCCCCAATTCCCTGTTCTTTCCCTCTCACTTTCTCCCTTGGCTGTCTTTCCTTCTCTCTGTAATTCTTTAGCTTTCCCTAAAATGTAATTCTTTTGCTAGGATGGTGACCAGAGTCTCTAGTGGGCATATTTAGAACCCAGGGGTTCTATATGTAACCAGATGCCTTCTCAAGGATTGTGTGCATTTGCTGTGCCTTTGAAAGACCTTTACCCTTGGTTCATCTTCCACAGCCTATTCCAACAACGTTTGATTCTACTTTAAGGCTTTCCTCCAAAACAAGAATATTTGTGAGAACAAGAAAAATGAGGGGAAGATTTGGATAGGATTCTCCTTAGCCTCTTCTTTACCTCATTACATTTTCATGGAACAAATTACGGTCACCTCATCTTTTGTTTCCAAAATCACGAGGTTGGCTTCTCACGGAAGGGCTAAGTCGACTTGGTTCCGCAAACCTTTCCTTAGTGCCCTACCTCCCTGTCCTGGCTCTCTTCTCGTCATGGCCTTCGGATTGTCTGTGTAATGGCTGTTGGGCCTAATTCAAAATTCTGGTTTTGTCCTTCTCTTTTCATATCCATGGCCTTGTTGAATGTATTTATTGTCTCAAATGCTAGCCCGTCTAAGAACAAACACATCATGCCATTTGAAGTTTCCGTATGGATGAAGAGTGGAGTGGATTTTGGGGGAACATCCTGGTGAGATACCGACTGCATCTAGAAGTGACAGCAGTAGAGTTTTGGTCACTTTTCACTGTAAAGCAGAGGTGTACAGTCAGGCCAGTCTGTCTTTCTCCATCCTTCCCTGCACATCCAATGTCTCAGTCTCCAGCAGAAAGCACCGAACCTGTTCACATTTCCATGTTTGTCCTTGGTGTACGTAAGGTCTCTCCTCTCTACTCTCTGCCTTTCCCCAGAACTACTTCTTTTCTTGCGCTGGCCTGTCTAGCCGACACGACAGCTTTCATATCCTTTCTTGACTTTCTACAATAATTTGTAACTTGCAATTCAATAGCATGGAGCTATTTTTTCCAGCAAGAGCTGCTAAAGAGGTAAATGAGATTAATATACAAAACCTCGACAATGTCAATGCAGACAGGTTTCTGTATGAAGTCCCTCTAAAAGATCCAGTATGGAAGAGGGAAGACCAAGCTGTGGTTCTTCCTCCAAGAAAGGCAAAGAGATACACCCCCCCCATAGGTTGAAATAATAAATCTGTTGGGATTAACCATGTAAGGTTTCTTCTGATCAGCCTATTGCTGTTTTAAAATATCATCAAACGGCTGCATTGCATATGGGACCAAGGAAGGTAAGAGTAAGAAGGCTAAGGATAGTTTCACTGTCCTGTTCTGTCACACATGTCCTTTAAATGACCTTGACGCAGTTACCACTGTTGCCCTTGTCCCCTCTGATGGATCTTTTTCTTCTTTTGCTTTCAGCTCGGGGACCTGCTTCACAAGTTACAGTTCGTCATGACATATGTGGCTCCTTGGCAGATGGCTTGGGGTTCTTCGTTTCACGTGTTTGCTCAGCTCTTTGCAATCCCTCGTATCCTTTCTGCTTCTATTTTAACCCCCTAGCTGAGACTCACATTTTACGGCAGCAAGCTTTTCATTGACCCCTGGCAATGAAAAGATTTTAGTCTTTAAGATGACTTTTTAATGGGGACATGAGGAGGCACTTTGGATTCCCTTTAGGCCACTTAGCCTTAAAAGATGTTTTCTTGATTTTGAACTCTTCCTGCTTCTTAATGCATATTCAGGAGTTTCTTTTATTTTTCTAATCTTTCCCTTTCTCATGCCCAGGTCTGCATGAAGTTATCCTGTCTTTTAAATGGAAAGTTACTGTTTAAATTGATTGTTGACTGTACAAAATAGTGCAAATAGATTTGCTGTTATTAAACGTTGTGGATGGGGTTGATGTGTTCAGTATATTATTATAAATGATATATTTTTATGTAGTATGGTTATAATATATATACTTTAGTTATATTGAAAAAACCCAGAATTAGGTACAACGAAATTATCCAAATATATTCGAAGACTAAAAAAATATATTATGGTTTTGCAGTTGCTATTAGCCAAGAAGGCTTGGTTTCCTTGTATATTTTAAAGTATTTGCATAATGATAGTTTTAATTTATTTCAAAACAAATGTGAGATGCTCCTTCTAAAGAGCACTTTGATGTAGATAGCTCAGTTTGTGTGTGTAGCATGCACCTGTGTAAAGAGAGAGAGAGAATGATAAAAAATACTCTTGAACAGAGAAATTAGTTTTTAAAAAATTGACTCAGTCTTAAAATTTGCCCTGAAAGTTTTCCCTTCCCGCTGAATTTGTACTTTGTAAACCTGTGTTTCCTAAGAGGCAGTTCAAGGATCAGTTGCGTCAGAATCCCTTGGAGGAACTTATTAACTAAATAGATTCCTGGGCCCAGCTCATACTTTCAAATTTCATGGGGTAGAATTCTGGAATCTACCCCTTCACAAGATTCCCTGGTGATTCTTATGCCCATTAGTGTGTGTGAACCACAGTTCTAAGCTCTGGCAATCCGTGATGACTGCTGTGAGCTAGTTTTAATGACCACACATAGCTTTCCTTCATAAGAAATTTACACAGGGCTCGTTAAGACCATTCTTAAGGAATCTCTGGGACCTGAACTTTGTGTACATGGAAGGAAGCATGCTTGGGATAATCATTAAGCGATAATATATTCTAGATTTTTAAAAATGGTCTAGTCCAGGCTCATTTGTTTTTAAAACATATTTTTAAGTATACGAAGAGCTGACCTCACAATGCACATTGTTCTGTGTTCCTATTCTTAGACCTGCACTGATATTTCTAAAGTGTTCCAAGGTTATTTGGCAGAACAAAGTAAGGGGGGAATAATTTACAAAAGCCTGGGCTTCTGCACCACTCTTTCTCTTCAGCTGCAATCATTTTCTGGAACGCCAGTAATTTCAGTTTTCCTAAACAGAGTCTTTTAAAGCAAAGACAGTGAGGTGAAATATTGAGGTGATTTTTGTTTATTTCTGACATGTATCTAAAGTTTCCTGTCTAGAATTTAAAGCATGTTCATTCAGTGAGAATGATTAGATTAATGCAGATTTGTGGCTGAGGAGTCGCACTAAGAGTTTAAAACTCGAAGCTGTGATTCCCAATTTTGTCATAACTTTGGACTTGCGCTTCTCTGCAGCATTTCTTGTTGCTGTTTGTGCCTTGTTAGGTGAATTCCGTAATTCTAATTAGTCCTTGTAGTTCCGCAGCTGAACGGAGACAGGGGAGCCATAACTTTCAATTACCTGCCCTGTGTGTGTGTTGAGGGTTCACACAAAAGCACTTAATATTTGGCACTTAATATATCCTATCAGAATAAAAGCAGTATTAGGATTTATCTGTTTGCACACAGTGTGCATTAAACCTAAGCACTTTCAGGATGTGTAGACCCATTCCCTTACGAAATTGAAATGTTTGAGATGCAGATTTTACTGGGCTTTTGGTAGTTCTGTTTGAGGACACTCAGTTGATCCCTTTGCTTCATTCCTAAAACTGGCTCTGTCAGTGACACCAGCTTCCTCCCCTTCTGTTAGACATGGAGCCTTCAAACTGACCTCCCTGGAGGCTGGCCACTGCCGTTGTGTTCTGAGTGGCAGGGTCTTCACCCTCTCCTCCTTACCCGTGGACACCTTCCCATCCTTCGTCAGTTGTGAAGGTAGATATTTGCCACTTGGAGGCCAACGTTATACTGTTAAGAATATAATGAGATAAATCGTTGAGAAAACTGGATATATATGCCACCAGACGAAGCTATTAAGTTACTAAATGTCAGCCCTGGATCTTGACTAATTTTGAGATGTTAATTATTTTATCACTCTATTAAGAAGCTGTGGGCACCATCTCAGCATTGAGAAGGGACTAATTTGCTCTGTTTTGGAATTGCATTAGCTTCCAGCCCAGCAGGGCACTGTTTGGTAAATTGCTTTTTCCAGTACAAGCTTGTTTTCTCCCTCCGTAGTCCCTGTTAGCATCAGAGCTTGTAACCTCCAGGGAAAGATGAGAATGCTCACCCTTTTAATGCGTGTCGAGTCCATGCAAGACCATTGTCTTCTAATAGTGAGACAGACTTAGCCAGATTATCTCTGTTAAACCCATAGATGGGGAAGGCTGCTTTCAACTTTGGGCATCCTTTTGAGCTTCTAATGAATGCTTTAAAATCTTTTAATTATTGACACTGACGTCTTCATTTTAAATGTGCTTTTTAAAAAGTCACCGTCTACCTCTTAAGCTACCCTCTTGGCTATTTTTCTTGGAAAGAAGTAAAGAGAACTTCAGATGCCTGCTTGTTTTAGGAGCATCTATTTCTTAGCATTGCCTCACCAGTAATAGTGCCAGCCTGTCACATTTGCCCAGAGCATCTTGTATTTCTTTATTGATTTCCCCCCAATAAGATACCCTCTCTCTTCGCTTCTGCCCTCCCTCTGATCTGTTCAGCTTTGTTTCCTTTCCTGCCACACTGAACTTTATTTGTAGGCTAGCACCAGTTTTCTCACTTCTTAATTTCCACACAATTATTTCTGGCATTTAAAAAATGTACAACAGGCCGGGCATGGTGGCTCATATCTGTAATCCTAGCACTCTGGGAGGCTGAGGCAGGCGGATGGCTCGCTCGAGGCCAGGAGTTCGAGACCAGCCTGAGCCAAGAGCAAGACCCCCGTCTCTACTAAAAATAGAAAGAAATTAATTGGACAGCTAAAAATACATAGGAAAAAAATTAGCCAGGCATGGTGACGCATGACTGTACTTCCAGCTACTCGGGAGGCTGAGGCAGAAGGATTGCTTGAGCCCAGGAGTTTGAGGTTGCCGTGAGCTAGGCTGATGCCACAGCACTCTAGCCCAGGCAACGGAGTGAGACTCTGTCTCAAAAAAACAAACAAACAAACAAACAAAAAAACATGTATAGCATAACCTTTGGGGAAATTTTAGAATGAAAAAGAAGAGCAATATCAGCGCCTCTAACACCCCACCTAGCTCTGACTTCACTTGGTTTCATCCTGATTCTTCTGCAAGCCCAGAGCATCCTGTGTCCCTGGTGTGGGCATTCACCCTCCTGCCCTCCCTCAGAGAGCCCCACCTCTGACCTGACTCTGGTTTCTAATATTTTCTTCAATGCCCTCACTCAAGGACTTCTCAATTCCCCTTTTCTTCCAGTGACAAGGGGCATAGCTAATTTGCTGTGTTTTATGGTAGACGTATTTAGGTATTTTCAGCTTTCAGAAGAAGAAACTGATGGGTGATATTAGCTATCACAATAGCATATTGTTCTTTGGTTCTCTGTTTGAACCTAGGTCAAAATAAAAAGAATTGGATTTAAATTGCAGCACAATAGAGATCTTTTTGATACCTATACAATTCCACACTGGAATGGATTATTAACAGAGGAGGTGTCATTTCACTCCTGAAAATGCTTAGGAGTAAATAGAAAGCAAAAGCAAAGACATAGTTACTGCTGAAGCAAAGATCTTATCTAAAATTTATGAAAATGTATGGGGAAAAAATGTGTGCACAGCACAAGTCTCACTCCCTTTTCTATATTTTACATTTAAATGGGGCCATTAAGGAACCCCTTCCTCCATCTGCACCCCCATTGCATAGCTTGCTTGATGTTTTGGTTATGTTAAAGCACTTAGCAGCCTGAGTTACTGCTGTGTTCTCGATAGTGAGACACAGAGTCTTCTCTGCTTCTGTGCCAAGCGTTTCTTTTTCACTCTCTGTCAGAACTTTCTGAACATGGACTGCAGAAATAATACCCTTACCCTATTAGTTCAGCAGTGAGAGAGATGCAACTGTCACCACCTTCCAGAAGGGAAGATCAGCCTACTAGGAGGTCAGAGGTCAGATCAGATTGTAGTAGAATAATGCAAGTCCTCATCCCCTAGGATCATGGAATAATGTGCTTTTGTAGGACCCGAGCAGTCTGGCCCTCTACTGACCTCTGCCACGCCCACGGATTCTGGCCATCAGCTCCCTCTTGCTCTTCCAACCACAGACCCCACAGCGCCCCTGCACCACAGAGATGGAACACGATTGGCAGCTGCAAGTCTGTAATGATGCAAAGAGACAGGGAAGGACTTGCCTGCCCAGAGAACCCACTGCTTCTGGCTCCTTCCCCTGGGTTGCTGGAGTCTTAAGCCAAATACCATAGCTTCACTGAGTTTAATATTGAGCAATTATCTCCCTGAGCAACCAGGATGTGTGAAACCGAGGCAAAACTCATATGAGAGTGCTAAAGAAGCCACTTGACCCACAAAATGCTGTAACTTGATGTGTAGATGTTTTTTGGTTATAAACCAGACATGAACTTGAATTGAGCAATTGGTGTTCAAGGCATGAGATACACACACACACACACACACACACACACACACACACACACACACACGTATTCGAATAAGGGGAAAAGATTCTTTGAGAAACAGAGATGCTACCTTCCCAAACAATGCTGTGTATTTATTCGCAAAAAGTATAATTTAATTTTAATTATTCATAAAGTGACTCTGTACTTTAGTAAATGTACCACAGTGTGTTTTGTTCCGCTAAGGATTTCTTAGTGAAAAGAAACTGTTCTTCTCAATCCTTAGATATTAAATCTTTGCCATGAATCAGACTGAGACCTCTGGGATTTTTATGAGATTTATTTGGTTTACATGGTGGTGAAATGAGACCTAGCAGGGCACTACTGAAAGCTTTATGTTTCTAAATCTCTAGAGATATTAAGTGCATGTCCTTTATTCTTTCTTTGGTGAAGAAAATGGCTTTAATGAAAGCTAGTCAAAATCTGAAATAATATCTTAAAAATATAGTAATGAATTTTTTTTTGCCTTAACTCAACATTCTCAGATTCAGCCATGCTTTTCTTCCAGACAATTGCCACGTCAATCTTTTCTACTCCATTGAGCCCATTTCTTGGGAGTGTCATTTTCATTACATCATACGTCCGGCCGGTGAAATTCTGGGAGAAAAACTACAAGTAAGATCCTAAAATCAATGCTTACTTGCTTTGCTCAGATTTGCACTTTGGAAGCCTCCTTTTCCTTCCTCTGTTCAAAGGTCCCTGGCTCAGGCTTCCCCTGGCCGTGGGGCCGGGCCAAGCCTGTCTCCCTTAATGACTTCCTCAGTGCATTGACCCAGCTCCAAGGCTTCAGGGCTCTGGAAAGAACATGACTGGCTGCAAACTGGCAATCGGATGCTAGTGCAGGTTTCACCAGTTGTGAAGGGAAAGTGAATTATCGCTCCTAGATCTTAGCAGTTGACCTAGGAAAGGTTGCTTAACAAGCCATTGTTCATGTCATTAGATGTGCTGAGATGGCCCCTGGGTGGCACATGTTTTTCCTCTCTGTAGAATCCCTTCTGTGAGCCTTCTACAATGCAGTTCCATACAAGTGTCCACTCATCACAGCTCTATGCAAAAGACAACACTGATTTTTCTGAGTGCCATTAAACTGGTAGAAGATGATTTCTTCACTTTTTCTAGGCTGTTTAGACCAGCTATAAATTTCCTCAAGCAAACACTGATGGAATGGGGGCGTAATTTTTAAGGGGAAGTGAGAAGACATGGTTCACTAAGTAACTTTAAAGACCTCTTAATGATTTGTCATTGGCGAAGGACTTGAGAACACCTGGAGGAGGAAGGACAGCATGTGAGCCTGGCCGTCTTCAGTGAGCAGAGTCCCTCGGCCACTCTGTGTGTGGGGTGACACTTCCGATCCACATCAGCTCTGCCCTGTTTTACCAGCCGTGCCTGTGCCACTACAGCCGAGCCCTAGTCCCTTCTCTAGATTGTGTTTGTAGGTCGCAGAGCTCTGGCACTTTGCAACGTGCTATTTTATGTCTCACAGAGGCTGACATTAAGCTAGGAGATCTGTGGTTTCCTGTTTCTCTGTGAGATGGTTTATAAAATGCACAGCCTTCTGATACAGGGAGGATGGTGTAGTGGGTAGAACACAGCCTTGAACTCTTGCCTGCCTGGATTCACGCCCCACCTCTACCACTTAACACCAATGACCTCAGCCTTTCTTTCCTCATTTATAAATTGGGGCTGAAATAACAGGACCTACTTCATAGACTTGTTGTGAGGAGAAAACAAGTTACTATTCATAAAGCTCATAGAACAGGGCCACGTGAGCCTGAGCTAACATGATGATTCTCTGACTGCTCTGCAGAGAAGTCCCTGTCCCACCTCGACCCATGTGAGCAGGTGCTTACCATGACCGGAGGTATCTTTTTGCAGCAATCTCATACAGAGGTGCCCCAGGGAAAACTAACCAAACTAGATACAGCCAGTGCTGGGACACCAGGGGGGCTGGAAGGAGGTCCCTTGCGTTCCTGGAAGATTTCTCATCTCTTAAGAGAGGTTGATTGTTTTTGCAATAAAAGTAATTTGTCTTGAAATATACACATACACAAGGCTGCTCTTTTGCATTCGTTCAAAGAGATATGCATATTTACAGAGGCAAAGAATGAAAGTAAACTGCCAGTGTTGGCTCATCTGTAATGGTTTTCAGCAGAAAGAAATTGAGGGAGACCCTTTTGCAGCTCTCAAAGTCACTCTTCTGGACAGTGCAAATACTTGTAAATAAGAGGATGGCATTCTCTCGTGCTTTTACCTATGCAGGGAGGGAAAGTGCATGATATTTTAAACTCAGTCCTCAGTACAAAAGGTTCCTCTTTATCTCCTATTCTCAGATAGGGAATCAGTCTTTCTGGCATGGGACAGTTTGATCTGAGCAAAACACATCCCAGTCGAGTCAGGAAGGATTTTAAGCATCTGCAGTAGAAATGGGAATGGAGATGCCCTGTGCAGAGATTGTGTGGAGGGGCGTCCGGATACGTGCACAGAGTTATGTGTTTGTTATTTGCCATCACACTCCAAAAGTCAGCCATCCTTTTAGGGTGGTACATTTACATATGAATTGTCAGTTAGTGTGGCTTGCTTAAACATACAGGCTTTTAGAACAGGAGTTATGTTTCTTTATTCAGTCTCGCAAAGAACCTATTCTGTTGCATTCCATACTTTTCATCAATAAAGAACACGATTTAGCACTATGTTGTGCGTGTGGGGGGTGTTGTTTGCCTTTGGTTGACCTCTTCATTGGTTGGATTCAGGGTCTCCGGCTATGTACAAGGATGTTCGCCCTTTACTCAGTCTCTCTGAAGGAGCCAAGCAGAAGAAATCTTTCAGTTCCTTTGGGGAAAAGAGTTCTTGGTGCTAAACCCAGGCTGCTGAAGGTCTGTCATTGCCTTTTGTGGAGGCATCAGAACACAGAATCCCGTGGGCCGTCTGCTTAATAGATCAGTGGATGAAATTCAGGACAGCAGAGTGGTGGGTACCAGGAAAGGAAATAGGCAGGAAATCTCATCTGGATCCTTGCAAACACTCTGGAAAGCTCATTCTGTCTATTTTAAACTATTTTGGGTTTTTTTTTTATTTCAAACACTAATGATTTCTAGGGTTCTTTCTGGAGAGTTTATCTGTTGCTGTTCCAATTACCTGTTCTTTTCAGTCTGATACAAAGGAGCACTCGGTTAGTGTAATTAATTCTGTTTAATTTTTACTAGTTGTTCCACTACTTTCAAAGGGTTGGCTGAAAAGACACTCTCCTCCAGAGCTTTAGTGAGGGTCTTTGCCACAGTGAACTGCCACCACCAGCCTGGGGGGTGTATGTCGGTGGGGTGTGCCTGCAGTCCCCTCTCCTGGGCCTCTTGTCCGTTTTCACCCCTGCTCTCTTACTTTCCAGTCCCCTGGTTTTTATTTCAGGTCTTTTAATGCTGACTTTGGTGTTTGCAGGTCTCCAGTGAGCCCTGCCTTCGCTCTAAGGAAACCATTTTAACACTCTAAGGGGATGATAAGTAAATCACCAGCTACCTGGGAACTATGGCTGCTCTGTTTTCCCTGCAGCTGGCCTGTCCCGAGACCTGCAGACTTCCTGTTCCCTGATTCTCTGCTTCACTGAGGCAGGTGACCGGTGTGTTCCCTGCCTCCCCTGGTACCCCAGCCTCCTGACTGACCGCTGGCTGCTTTCTACCCATGCACAGCCCTGTGTGGCTGTCCTAAAACAGCTCTCACATGTCACTCTTCCCCTCAAAAGCCTATAGTGCCTGATTGGTGGCTCAGGAACAAGGAGAAATGCCACCTAGACCAGCGCTGTCCGGTAAGAAGCTCTGAGTGGGGGCAGTGCTCTGTCCGTGCTGCCCCAAGTGGCCACGTGTGCTGTCCAGCGTGGCGGCCACCAGCCCCCATGGCACTTGACATGTGCCTCGTCTGACTTGATGAACTGAATTTGGAACTCTATTCACTTTTTTTTTTTTTTTTTTTTTTGAGACAGAGTCTCGCTTTGTTGCCCAGGCTAGAGTGAGTGCCGTGGCGTCAGCCTAGCTCACAGCAACCTCAAACTCCTGGGCTCGAGCGATCCTTCTGCCTCAGCCTCCCGAGTAGCTGGGACTACAGGCATGCGCCACCATGCCCGGCTAATTTTTATATATATATCAGTTGGCCAATTAATTTCTTTCTATTTATAGTAGAGACGGGGTCTCGCTCTTGCTCAGGCTGGTTTTGAACTCCTGACCTTGAGCAATCCGCCCGCCTCGGCCTCCCAAGAGCTAGGATTACAGGCATGAGCCACCGCGCCCGGCTCTATTCACTTTTAATTAATTAAAATGTAAACAGCTGCCTGTGATGAGAGGCTACCATGTTGGGCAGCAGAGACATAGACCCTTCTTCTTACGCTCACTGTTCAGCCCGTCTCCCGTAACACTTTTCTGTACCTCACATACTGTGGATTTTTCATTCCCAGCCTTTCCTCGGACTGTGCCCTTCACACAGAATGACCTTCGCTTGCTCTACCTTGCCATTTCCCATCCACACCTGCCTGGCAAAGCCCAATGTCAAAGACAACTCGGCCAGGAAGGTGCCCTGATCACCCCATTTAGAAATTTTCTTCCTTTCCCTAAATTCCTACAACAATTTATCTTTATGTTCTGGTTACCTATTACCGAATAACAAATCTCACAAACCGTAGTGCCTTAAAACAACAAGCTATTATATCTCCTGGATTCTGTGGCTCAGGAATGTGGGAAGGGCTGGGCTGAGAGGCTGTGATTTGGAGTCTCTGATGCAGTTGCGGTCAGATGGTGGCTGGGATGGAAACAGCAGAGAACTGGAACAGCTGGCTGGACATCTCTCTCCCTTTTCAGGTAGTCTCAGAACCTCTCCTTGTGGCCTGTAGTTTTAGTGATGGTTTGGGCTTCCTCGGAGTATGGCGGCTTCAGGATTCCAGCATATGTCCTAGTGAGTAAAGTGCAAGTTACCTTGCTTTTCCTGACCTAGCCTCCGAAGTTCTCCAGCATCCATTCTGTCTCATTCTGTTGTCTGTGAGCAAGTCACATACTGACCCAGATTCAAAGGGAGGGGAATTATACTCTACCTCTTTATGGGTAAGTGGTAAGGTTCAAGAAGAACTTGTGGGATGAGAGGTATTGTAGCAGTCACCTTTGAAATATAAATTTGTTACTATGGCCATCAGTAGATGCTACCCAGGACTGGTGTGGACTATATGCGCCTTCAATTCTGAACTATTTATTTTTCACCTTTGTGACTCTGTGGGGCCCTGCACAGAGTACATGTTCTATAAATATTTCTTAAATGAAGGAAGCCCAACAATATTATGTCAGAGGGAAAAATAATCTCAATCTGGGTCTGCGTTTGCTGGAGCTAGAAAGTTTGCTACTCAACTGAAGTGGTCTCGCCAAATAAGGTCTTTAAAGTCCGCCTTGATGAGCTCTGCCTAGCGTGTCCATTTAAATTCCAGGCAACAACAGCAAATGCACTGTAATAACAGTGCCTTGGGTTTATATTAATACATCCCCTGTGTCAGAGGGTTTTAGAAAGCTTTAGAAACACATTCTGATATTATGACTTACCAACCTTCTCTCCGTATATAAACATTCGCTGAATAACCCGACGTTGTCGTTAACATGAAACAAACGTTTAAGTCAGAAAGTATATGGCACACGTGTCTGGTTATCTTAGCAAACATCTTTGTCCTAAAGGAGTTGACTATTTTCAGCATCCTGAAAGAATGAAAACTCCTGTTAGCAGTTGTTTTGTTTGGATGTGTCAGAAATCTTCTAAAAAAAATGTGAAATTCATAGAGACATAAAAGAGCTAGCCAAAAGGAAAATACAGCTTTCGTGGTTATTACACTTCTAGGATACTCTCTAGATTGATTTTAAAATATTACATCCGCTGTTCTGGGATTACCCTCTACAATAAATGTATGTTAAGCACCATCTATGTGAGTGTACCTTGCCGGCCTTTAACAGTAGGAATCACGCTGTGCAAATGGTCTGTGTGCTGTGTCTTTGGACGTGCCCTGGCCAGCAAGAAGATGATCGGCTCTACTCAATCCTCAGCTCTCCCTGAGGCAGTGGCAGAACATAAGAAAGCACAAGCTTTGTGGTCAAACTATGATTAAATCCCAGCTTATCTGCTTGGTAAGGTGTTTGGGGAACGATTTAGTCTGTGCGCCTCAGTTCACTCATCTGTAAAATGGGAAGATGATTTCTCTGTGCCTTCCAGAAGTCAGAAATGCCGAATGAGATGTGGTTCACTGTGGCGAATGTGCAAGTCATTTCTATGTGTAACACACACATTTCTGGCCTCATTTTGTTCTCCTTCCCTATACTTGTATCTTTTCTCATTCAACTTTTAATTCAGTTGTGACCAGACGTATTTTAGATATACTTGCAACCTCCTTAAGGTCCTGTCTGAAATGGCAGAATGCAATCGTTATCAACCAGTGAATGACACGCATGTAGATCGTGTCCCATCTGTGAGATGTCCCATAGATATTAGTTTTCCCTTCAGGCCCCATATTTATTTCTGCCGGGCACAGAGCCCCAGTTCTGTTCTTCGAGCACTGCAGCTGCCCTAGTGGAATGATAGGCTCTCTGAGTGCCACTGTTTTGTGATTTATCCAAGAGCAAAATATATGATCTAAATATTTCAACTAGTCTTGGTGAGCTCTCGTGAATCTCGCTGTGATATTTCCTAGCCCTTTCTTGGGTTGGTGACATAGACATGGGGGCAGCACGGACTCCTAGGAATTGCCATGTCCCCCCTGCACTGTCCAGGAAAGGGCGTCATTACGCCTCTCCTCCCTCCTGGTGGAGCAGTCCTTGTGCCTCACTGAGCAGCCCTTGCGAGCACCATCTCTTACAGCTCTGGGCTCTTCGCTGTCCTGAATCTGCTCCTTGTGTTGTCACCTGCATGCCACAACCACCCGGATACACCCGCAGATCCTGGAGCAACCTAGCGCAGGAGGCTGCTTCCTACACCTGCCAGTCGTGACCGGTCCGCAGGCAGCTCTCCTTCCTCTGCCGTCCCCCTTTTCAGGCTCCACAGTCCTCACTGCTCCCTGTGTGAAGGCACAGATTCCCACGGTCCAGTCCTTGGGAATCCTAGTCGCCCTCATTCAGATGTTTACCAGGTTGTTCCCAACCCTCCCACCCTTGGCCCCGACTTTATTACCTGCTCCAGATGTTGTCTAATCGGTTCTCAGTAGAAGGACCTGTTACTTCCACAAACCAAATGTTCTACTCTCATTCACATCTTTTAAAATCTAAAAAGTCTCAATTATTTTGCAGACTTTGCTGAGCCAAGTCTTTACCATCCCAATCTTATGTGTGTGTGTGTGTGTGTGTGTGTGTGTGTGTGTGTGTGTGTGTGTGTGTGTGAGATTTACTGAAAATAAGGAATGTACATTTCCCTCTCAACTCTCATCGTATTGGTTTTAAGTCAGCATTCCAGCCCAGGGAGCTTGGTTTCCACCACGTCATTCCTCATCTCTCCAGCCTCCTCACCTTGGCTGCAGATGGGACTACCTGTCCCCACCTAGGTCTCAACCTATGATTCAGGCTGTGTTAATGTTGGTGAACAGGATGGAGCCAGGGATGCCTGGCTTGGTTAGGATAGTCAAAGAAAGAAGTTCTCAACTTTCACACTTTTTTACTTTTTTCAAAATGGATTTTGCTCGATGTTTTCCACCTACTAAGCTATTTTAAGGGTGGTTTGTAAAATCGTTGTACAAAGCATTTAGCTTCTCAACAGGCATTTTTTGTCTTTAGTACAAAGCAGGCAGCTTATTATGATTTATGGATGAATATTAAAATGCAGCCCTACAATTAAAATTTGCCCTCTCTTTAAAGTTATGCAGGGAGGGGGTTTACATATTTTGACATGCAGTTAAGTTACCCCATAATTTATCTGGGTATGTTCACAGGTGCCTAGCTACACCCGGGCAAAGGATTCAACGCATTTGTATTTGTTTGATGCCCTGGTTTTAGTTACTGCTGAGATAAATGTCATGCAACTCCTTTATCAGGCATCTTAAGTCTGTCAGAGCTTTCAGACCCACACTGAGGAGTATGTTAGGCCCTGGATCTATTATTATTAATGATAATAATAAAGGTAGCAGCAGCAAAGCAGCAGTAGCAATAACGACACTCATCTTTTTGTATTTACTGAACACCTGCTCGTCTTCTCTAATATATTCATTCTAGTCCTTACGCCCACTCTGGGAGCAGAGTTTCATTTTTCTCATTTGACAGATCAGAAGAAGGGAACTCAGGGAAGTTAAATAACTTGCTCAAGGTCACAGAACAAGTGAGCGTCTGAGCCAGGATATTAACCCAGGTCTGTTCTTATTCCAAGCCCCGCACACCTTCCATTATGTCCTGAAACCTCTCAAATGCCACACATGCACCCACCCCCGCACACACACACACACAGAGTCAGAGACACAGTTAAAGTGTTTGTCCACAACAGCGTTGAAAAGGCGGTGGCATCACAAGTCACAAGGGGCCTATGTGGCCAGGGTGCCTGTCTGGAAGGGAAGACGGTCCCAGCCCAGAGCCCCGAGGCCACTCGCTCAGGGTGCTTGGACAAGTCAGAACCAACACGACGACTTCCCAAGACTCTCCTTACAGTCACCAGGCCGAGCTTTCAGGCTCGTGATGTTGTGGTGACTGGACCACCGAAGGCTTAGAGCTCAGAAGCATGGAGTCCCCATCTTCAGGCTGCAGGAGACCGTGGTGAGGGCCACTTTGCAAGGTCTGAGTGAGTCCTCGCTCGCAAGTTTGTCTTTTCTTGTTCCGAAGTGGGGCTTCCTGATGCTTCTCTGTGTGCCTGGCCTGGTTCTCAGCAGCGTCAGACCCCAAGCAGGGAGGTGTGAGAACAGGAATGAAGCCTCGGCGACACTCCTGGAAAACGAGTGACCCTCTGAGGTCCTGGCTACAGTCTCAGGCCCAGAAAGGCAGTCGAGCTAATTAATTCAGATACAATTTTCTTTTTAAATGTGTGATTCCTATTTGAGGCCATCTCTTGCCCTTGATTTTCTAGGGTGTTAAATAACTTCCCATGTCTGTGAAAGGGATCAAAATATGCTCTTGGTTTAACTGGAAGCTAATGAGAGGTCTTTGGGAATCCTCCTCCCCAAAAGGGACTCAGAGTTGTCTGGATGCATCTAGAAATGTGAATTTTGAGCAATGTAAAAATGCATGAAAGTTGCCTTGAAGATTGCAATGGAATGAATGTTTGTCTCCTCCCCAGATTCATACACTGAAATGCTAACCCACTAAGATGATAGGATTAGGAGGTGGGGCCTTTGGAGTGTGAAAATGTCCTGAGGGTGGAGCCCTCATGAATGGGATCAGTGCCCTTATAAAAGGGACCTTAGAGAGCTGTCTAGCCGTTTTTCCTCAGAGTGAGGACACAATGAGAAGTTGGCAGTCTGCAGCCTGGAAGAGGCCCTCACCCAAGCCTGAGCACGCTGGCTCCTTGATCTCAGACTCCCAGCCTCCAGAGCTGTGAGCAATACATGCATGTTGTGTATAAGCCACGCCCACCCAGTCTATGGTGTAGTCATTATAGAAGCCTGAAGCGACTAAGACAAGGATGCGTGTGTGTGTGTGTGTGTTTGTGCACGCACGCGTGTGTACTGATGAAAGAGATTCGTTTGAGGATTCACCACCGCAGGACCATGTTTGCAGAAACAATGAGTCCCAGGATTGATAGGCAGGGCCCAGGTAGGAATCTAGACCAAGTCTTGAAATTTCCAAAAGAAGTAGAAGGGGAAACCAGCAAGAAAAATTCTTAGTTACATATGATGACATGGGGGTGTCTAGACAGACTTCAGTCTTGAAGAGCCCAAAAGGAGCTCACGAGTCTAATGTCAGTAAACCCCAGCCAAGTGTCTCGGTGTGTACAGGCCGAGTCTGTGAGGCGACTGACAGCAATTCTGTGCATGCCTCATATTTCTTTTCACTCTGGGAAGACACGTTAGGCCGCAGGTAAGCAAAAAATAAGGCAAGCAGTGAGACTGGCCAACAGGGCCAAAGCCATAGACCAAAAGCAAAGCAAAGGTGTGGATCCCAGTGTCCAGAGGTCTGTTCTTTCTGCTCAGCCAGAAGGAGTCCTGGACTTTGAAGGCTGGGAGACCTGCAGGGAAGGAGAATCTCCTCTTTCCCACTGGACCCAGTGGTGTGGGATGCAAGCCTAATGCTGCTGGCAGCCCTTTTGGCAGCATGAAGCGAGAACTGACCTGAAAATGCAGCAAATGCAGACAAAGGCAAGGGCGAAGGGCACAGAGAGTGATCCAGTTGACACCACGCTAGCCCCTGAGTCCACCTGGGCTCCAAAGAACCTTTTTGGCTTCATAAGCCACTGAATTTTGAATTTTGCTTAAAGCATTTTGAATTGCATTTTCTGTCACTTAAAATCAAAAGACTTCTAGTAAAAGCAAGGGATGGCTTTTATCAAAGGGATCCTTCTCTCATACCTTTTACTTTTAGGGAGTTAGGCACAAAGATAGACCTTCATCACCATAATTCTGTGGACCTAAGTAGTCTAGAAGGCCAGAGAAAGTGCCATGTTGTACCTCCAGGGCCAGCTCCGTTGCTGACATGCCCTGTGACTTAGGCCAGTCGTTCCTCTTCACTTCCCTGCCTCAAATTCCATCAGCTGGAATCGCAGGTCTGTGTGTGAGTGCTGTTGCTTCTGAGAAGCTCAACGATGAGCTTGGCCCCATCCCACTGTTTTGCTGACGGATGAGAAAACTCTCATGCATGAGGTTTGACACTTGAGGTGTGGAGATGAGCTATTATGCAGATCTATTCCAGAAAGATGACGCTTTTGAGGAACTCCAGCGTGTTGAATTTCTCAAATAGCACTGGTTTAAGCTTATTATACATTGTGCTGTGGTGCATAATTTTACCGAGGGTCCTGTTACATTCTGCTGAGCGTTACAGTATTTGAAAAGTGCAGAGTAGTGAAGCAGGCCGCGACGGCAGGAAGGAGTCAGACGTTCCCAGCTGCTTCCCAGCTGTCTGGGGCTGCTGACTCCTCAAGGTCACCCAGAAGCAAGGCTTTGTGACTGATTCGGGTTGATGGATGGTTGCAGGGAGTGTGGGTCTCGTACAGCAGGAGGGCAGAGCCCTGTTCTGAATCATCGCAGCAAACGAGTGGAGGAGAGTCCTCAGCTTTTGCAGCTCTTAGGAACGTGTTGGAGATGGGCCTGATTTATTCTGAACAAAGGAAGGCAGGACATACGCAGTTTTTAAATCTACATTGTCTTAAACCCTTTCTCTACGTAGCTCAAACCTGTGCGATGCGGGAGATTTCTCAGGCAGACTCGGGGCATCTGGACAGTGAGGGTTCACTCCCCAAGGCCAAGACCACTGAGCACTTCTAATTAAAACCCTGAGATTGGCTGATATTCAAAGTGAGTGTTACAGGCCACGCCGTGGTGTGTCCTCATTCTCCGCCTTATTAACAGAAGACCACTTTGGGTACCGAGGGACTTTTGTATTTGAGGCTCTGTGTTAAACCTCATTCCATAGGATTTTGGAAATCATGTGGGGCTTGTTTAATCTTGTTACTCTGAGCGTATTTCCAAGACTGACTTTAATCCTACTTTATTGAAAGCAAAGACCTTGCCCAGGCTTTAGATATACTAGTTACTGCTTCTTGGTACACAGCAGTCTTGACTCATTAGTGGAATTAATATATAATGTGAGCGTAGGAAGCCATCCTCTTTTTGTTTTTCTCGTCTCTTTGGAAACATTCTGTCATCGTCCCCACTCCATAGGGTTTGTAATGCTCTTGCACGTGCAGATTGCTGTGCTTCGGCTCTTTCTGCAAACTCAGTTAAGTAGACAGATGCTCCTCTTTGTGATTTTTTTTTTTAAATGAAAAATGACCAGTCATGTAAAAATAATCACATACATGAGAATTATAAAAAATTGCCCTATAAAAATAAGGGTAATTTTATGTCTTCTATCCATTTTACATTTTGCAATATCTTTAGTAGGTTGCTTTTTAAAATTAATGTTACTTGTTTTAGAGGTTGCATAGTTGTATCTTATTTTCCTGTATTCAGGAAAGACTTTGTGAGAGAGGTATACATTGAAGTTTGGGGGAAAGGAAGGAAAGAAAGTTGTCAGTGGACATCAAAGAAAATTGTTTGGGTAGAAAATGAAGTTTTTAGAAAGCTTAATTTTAAGAGCAGTCCAGAATGACAGAACACTCACTTTCCAAAGTTATCATTGATAAACAGAAGCCACTGGGGAAGCCTTCTGAGGACGTTTTTTCACCATTTTCAAAGCACCTATTTTGGAAAAAGCTGGTGAGGGTGGAGGATGGCTGGGAGAAATCAATGAACTAATTTTCTGTTGACTTTTGTTCCTGTGCTCCCAGAGCCAAGATTTGACACAACGTATTTTAGTATTGGAAAAATAAAATTTAAAAACCAATGTAAAACATTGTCAGAATAAAAAATACTATTCCTTTTTTCCCCCTAAAAGAAAATCTATGCCCAGATGCACTGATGCAGCAACATCAACACTATTTTCTATTCACTCTGTCGCTCACCCTTCCCTTGGGTAACTGGCCTGTGACAAGGCTAAAGCGACCACTTTGTTTAGTTTTGCAGTCGGCAGTCACAGATGAGGCTCTGTGTTGTAATTTCCTACCAAAAGCCCTGTGCTATGTTTATTTGCCATTTTATACATTCAGAAAGCTAGGGATCAGAAAAATGAGGCGATTCTCTCCTTAACACCTCTCAAATAATTTAATACATCATAAACCAAGTTAAAAACAAAAATCATTTTTTTAATTTCAGTAGATTTAAGGGGTGCAAGTGATTTTTTTGATGCACAGATAAATTGAATTGTACATTGGTAAAGTCAGGGCTTTCAGTGTACCCATCACCCAAGTAGTATACATTGGATCTGAAAGGTAGAAATCATATTTGTTGACTTAAATTTGCAGGTTTATTCTTGCCTTCCCCACCTTATAGTTGCTATTATATAATGTTTCCAGGCTGAATTATTTTGCAAACATGAAATGCCAAATTTGCATATAATACATTCCTTCATTTATAAGTTTAGTCAAAGTGTGAGTGATTTGACAAGAGGCCTCAAGGTGATTGTAGAATGAGGAGTATAGTATAATTTTAGTTAGATATGATTTTGCAAAAGATTTTAAGACTTAACATGAGCAAAGTACAGCGTTACGCTTTGGGAGTTGAAGAAATAGCAAAGGAAATGTGAAGTCCCTCTTAGTGCAAAATATTGCTGGTGAGATCTTATTAAATGCCACATTCTTTAGCTACAGAACTGTACCCAGTATAATGGGCATTACATTCAGACAATGTGTCTTCTCAAGTTGCTGCTTCTTCTGAGACAAGTGGCCCTGAAAACTGAAGGCCCTGAGTTAACTCATCACAGCGGAGTGTGTCGCTGCACAAATTACTGCAGTTCCCTGGCCAGGGATTCCTGTTTTTTTTTGCTGTGTGGGGAAATACATACCAAAAGCCTGCTTCATTGTGGTCCAAATTCTGTGTAACACCATAGGCAACTACTGAATAAAATAAATGTGTTTTCACCCCCACCGGAAGTTTCACCCACAACTCTAAATGAAGCACTCAAATAAGTGACACTGGACCTGTTTTTACCAGAACAACCAGAAATCAAAAATCTTAAATCAATCAAATTGAACTTGAGGGGGAAACTCAGCAGCACCCTGATAATTTCATCCTTATGTGTCAGCTGTTGTCCTCTGCCTCTCCATTTATTCAGTTCCCCGTTTGGCTCACTTTTTGCCCAACCACATGCAGCTTGGATCTTTTTTTTTATTACTATTTTTATTAGTTGCATTTGCTGAAAAAGAAGAAATACTTTTCACTATCTAAATATTTATGACTTCCAGTCAATGAGTAGTCAGACTTTGTATCCTGTATTTAAAATGTTGGATAGTCTTGGATTTTTTGGTTGAAATGGGAGAAGCAATCCTAATTTGGGTGTAAGCAAGTGTAGAATCAGAGCTAAGAATTGCATGTGCATGCGCTGTAGTAAATAAATGCAGGCCTGCTGTTAGCTATGCAAAGTTTTTCTAAATTAAACCTTCTCTTAGCTAACTGTAGATTCACATGCAGTTGAAATAAATAATACAGACAGAGCCCACATACCCTTTACTAGTTTCCCCCAATGGTAACATTTTGCAAAACTATCACAGCCTAGATATTGATGTTGATATGTTCATGGTACAGAACATTTCCATCACCACAAAGATGGAAATTTATCCCGTTGGCCATTTATAGGCACACTCACTTTCTTCCTGCCCCCACACCCTTCTAAATTCCTGTCAACCTCTAATCTGTTGTCCATCTCCATAATTTTGTCATTGGAAGAATGTTATATAAATGGAACCATACGGTATTTAACCTTTTGAGATTGACTGTTTTTTTTTTTTCATTATAATTCTTCTTTGTTGGCATAAAGACAGTGAGCTTTTATAAGACTTTTTGGTGTATACAATTATGCCTTTATATGGTACTTCTTAAATTTCAAAGTAGAAAATAGATTTTTTTGGCATATTATGGGGGTATAGAATTTAAGGTTTCAATAAATGCCCTTTCCCTCCCCCTCCCCCCACAAGTCTGAGTCTCCAGCATGACCATCCCCCAGATGGTGCACATCTCTCTCATTATGTATGTATATACCCACCCCCCTCCCCCCTCCCCCCTGCCCAATACCCTATCACTGCAGTACCTATGTGTCCACTTAGGTGCTGCTCAGTTAATACCAGTTTGCTGGTGAGTATATGTGGTGCTTGTTTTTCCATTTTGGGGATACTTCACTTAGTAGTATGGGTTCCAGCTCTAACCAGGAAAATATAAGATGTGCTATATCACCATTGTTTCTGTTTTTGTTCAACATAATTCAGTGGCGATTCATCCAGGTTGTTGTGTGCATCAATAGTTTGTTCAGTTAGATCACTGAGTAGTTCCAATGTATGAATGTATATAATTTTTGCCTCAGCCATCAAACATAATTTAGAAGGTTCATGACAAGAAGGGATAGCTATTGTATTTATCTGTATTTTTGCTTATCATGTTCTTTCTTCTTTACTGATGTTCCAGGATTTATTTTTTTATTATGTCTTTTCTCTTTACAGAACTTCCTTTACCTATTATTTAGGGTAGATCTCCTGTTGACAAATTTTCTTAGTTTTCCTTCATTTGAGAATGCCTTGGTTTCTTCTTCATTCCAGAAGAATATTTGCAGTGGATATAGGATTCTGGGTTGACAAATCTTTCAGCACTAAAAAAAAAAAAAAATAAGTTGTGACATTTCTTCCTCCCTTCCACAGTTTCTAATAAGAAATCTACAGTCATTCAAATTTTTTCCTCTGTGGGTAAGATATTGTTTCCCTCTTGCTTGCTTTCAAGAGTTTTTCTTTGTCTTTAGGTTTTAGAAGTTTGATTATAAAGTGTCTTGGTGTGAATTTGTTTGAGTTTATCTCCAATTTCTCCTCCCCTTATGGGACTTTGATGTTCGATCTTTTATTCTAGTACCACAGGTCTCAGAGAGTCTGCTAATTTTTTCTTCAATCTGTTTTCTCTTTTGTTCAGATTGTGAACAAAAATATATTATTCTGTCTTCCATTTCGGTGATTTTTTTTTTCTATCCCCTTCATTCTGTCATTGACCCCTTCCATTGAGTTTTCAAACTTTGTTTATTGTATGTTCCACTTATACAATTTCTATTTGGTTCTTCTTTATATCTTCTACTCCTTTGCTGAGGCTTTCTTTTCTTTTCTTTTTTTCCTTTATTTATTTATTTGCTGAGACTCAATTTTTTTTCATTTATTTCTAGCAATCTTAATTGCTCATTGAAATGTTTTTGTTAATGGCCAATTTAAAATCTTTGTCATTGTTTTCTAAATGTTGGCATGTATCATCTTTTTTTTGTTGTTCATTTTGAGATCTTCTTGTTTCTTATTGTGATAAGTCATTTTCTATTGAATTCTGAACATTTTGGATATTATATTATAAGACTCTAGATACGATTTACACTTTTATGTCAGCTTGCTTTTCTGACACCACTCTGGCAGGAGAAAGGGGGCTGATGCTTTGTTACTTCCAGATGGGGTTGAAGTCTGGGTTCCCTGGTTACCCTCTACTGACTCCTGAGAATGCAGGGTAAAGTTCCTTGTTATTACTTGGTAGAGGGATGAAACTATGAACTTTTTACTAAGTCTGTCCTTACTAAGTCTCTTCTAATACCATCGCAGCAGGAGGTGAAGGGGCACCTTTTTACTGCCTGGCAAGGGAAGAACTCTAGGTTCCCCACTCAGACTTTGCTGGTGTGGGTAGGCATGGGATCACAGTTTTTTCTGGGGTGTTTGGCTGTTATAGAGAGGTTATTGTTTACCAGTTTTCTTTCTTGGTAGACTGTCCCTTTCCTGCCTCCTAGACTAAAAAGAGCAGGGTTTAGTTGAGGCTTTTATTTTTCCTTTTGGTCCTGTTGGTGTTTCTGGGATATATGAGACAAAAAGAAAAACAAAGGAACTGAACTTACAACATTGTTTTTTCCTTGGATCCCGTGATCCCTAGATGGTATGTCATCTTCTCTTTACCTTTCAGAAGGTGGTTTTTTTTTGTTTGTTTTTTTTTGAGACAGAGTCTCACTTTGTTGCCCAGGCTAGAGTGAGTGCCGTGGCATCAGCCTGGCTCACAGCAACCTCAAACTCCTGGATTCAAGCAATCTTGCTGCCTCGGCCTCCCAAGTAGCTGGGACTACAGGCATGCGCCACTATGCCCAGCTAACTTTTTTTCTATATATATTAGTTGGCCAATTAATTTTCTTTCTATTTATAGTAGAGACGGGGTCTCACTCTTGCTCAGGCTGGTTTCGAACTCCTGACCATGAGCAATCCGCCCGCCTCGGCCTCCCAGAGTGCTAGGATTACAGGCGTGAGCCACCCCGCCCGGCCTAGAAGGTGTTTTTATTATATCTAAAATCCAAGGTTTTAGTTGTACCAAGTGGAAGAATAAGGGAAAGTACATCAATTCCATCTTTCCAGAAGAAAACATAACATTAGGAGCTAAGAGACTTGCCTCATTGGGCCCATATGGCTGCCTGTGAGCACACATGTATGTTTACACAGAATCCTAAAAACTTTACCTTGAGGTAGGCTGAGGACAATGTGGCTACTGAGTGTGTTTTATGGTGTCTCTGTAGGAGAAGAGAGAGGACCAGAAAAGAGCCGAGGGAATGTAAATAGAGGGCAAAAAGTTTGATTCCAACTCAGTCATGATAGGATCCTTGTGCAGAGAGTAGTATAAAACTTGGCAAGCTTTATAAGTGTAAGGTGAAGAAAATGTAATTGAATTTAGTTTTTTAATTTAAAAATGCATTACTTTTAAACATTGTATAACTGAAGTATGTTTCTTTCCTCTATGAAAATCTAGTTTAGAATAAGTTTTTTTTTTGTTCTAAATATGTAGCATATTAGAGAACCTCACAACTTTTACACCTGCTAAAAGTACCAAAAAATTATAGATAGCAAAATTTCTTCTAAATCCATGTGTGAGCATAGCAAGAGCATTAGAAAATTCCCAAGGGCTGGAAACAAAGAGGGAGCAGAAAACAGCAAAACCCATCATCACTGCCTGGGAAGAATGGGATGGGAGGTGGGCCCATGCCAGGCTAGGCGAAGAGGCCTTACTTCTGCAGAAGCAGAAAGTTTGAACTGAGACTTCCACATAACGCTGAAACCCTGAAGGTCTTTCTCCTCAGTGATGGAGTAGAAAGTCCAACACAAGGGAGGGACAAGGAAGCTCCACTGGTCCCCCAGAGAGCAGAATGGGGACCGTCTCCACTGAGAATGGGCAATGCTAAGCCTGTCACATGTGGATTTGGAGTCCAGAATTACACTACCCATGAGAAATTATCATAAGAAATTAACATAAAAATGGTCCTGGTGTATAATACCCCTCGAGCAACTGATGAAGCAAATGTAAATCATTCTCAAAGGACGTATCTTCAACTAATCCCACAGTAAAACACCCACTGGGAAAGAGCTCTCAATCCAGTACTATAAAACACAGGAGAAAAATACTCACCATAAACAAGAGCCAGCAAACAAAATAAACAGGAGATTTAGACCTTTCAAAACTAAAGACTAGTAAACAAACAAATTATACATATATTTAGAATGAAAAGTCACATAAAATGAAATAAAACCATAATGCTATAAAAAATAATGAATCTGAACAGTTTATAAAAATAAATACATATAGTAATTAAAATGGATAGTATAACAGACAAGTTAAATAGTGTATTAAACACAGCTAAACTAGAAAGCAATCTAATATTGCCTAGAATACAGCAGAGAAAGACAAAGAGATGGGAAATATTCCAGAGAGGTTAAGAGATTTGGAAGATAAAATACGAGACTTCAACTGGAAGTCTAGAAGTTCCTGGAAGAAGGCATAGAACAAATAGGAAGAAGCACAATTTTAAGAGAAAATAACATAAATTTTTCAAAATTGATGAAAGACATGAATTCTCAGATTCAGGAATCTAATAAGTCATGACCATAACAAACAAAAATAAATCCACATTCCTTCATAAATCAGCGAAGTTTCAAAGCACTAACAAAGAAAAGATCAACAACAAAGAAAAGATCTTCAAGGCATTCAGAAACAACAGAAAAAATACATGCTGAGTAATAACAGCATGACCAGTGGAAGATTTCTAAATAGCAACAATGAAGTAATGTATGCAATTGTGCTGCTGTTTCCCAATATAGTTAGTTCATTTTCCCTTTCCTTCCTCTCCCCCTATTCTCTCTCCATGTATTTCTTAATAATTACAGGTCTATTCTGCTTTTCTTTTTCTTCTGGAGTTACTTTTAGTAAGTTAAGCTTGTAAAGAAAACCACCTATGTCATTTAAGTTTTTAAATGTGTTGGCACAAAGTTCTTCTTATGATTTGTGATTGCTCTTATGATTTGTGATTCTGTAGTATCGTCTTTATGATTTTATAATTGGATTCCAGTATAATGTGTTTAAAAATCAAAGAAATAGGCCGGGCGCAATGGCTCATACCTGTAATCCTAGCTCTCTGGGAGGCCAGGGAAGGTGGATTGGTCCAGGTCAGGAGTTCGAAACTAGCCTGAGCGAGAGCGAGGCCCCGTCTCTACTATAAATAGAAAGAAACTGATTGGCCAACTAATATATCTAGAAAAAAAATTAGCCGGGCATGGTGGCGCATGCCTGTAGTCCCAGCTACTCAGGAAGCTGAGGCAGGAGGATCGCTTGAGGCCAGGAGTTTGAGGTTGCTGTGAGCTAGGCTGACACCACGGCACTCACTCTAGCCTGGGCAACAAAGTGAGACTCTGTCTCAAAAAAAAAAAAAATCAAAGAAACAATAAAATTAGAAAGCATAACGACACAAACTATGAAGACAGAATATGACCAAATACATCTGTGTGGACACCAAATTAAAAGACACATCTTAAATATGGTGATGTGGAAGAACTAAAAATAAAAGAATGAGTGAAAGTATTAGGAAAATGCAAACAAATTAAAGCTGCTATTGTGGTTTGATATTAAACACAGATGAATTTGGGGCAAAGCATTTTATAAAGCTAAAGACAAAATCACAATGAACATATAAGCTATAAATATCAGTGCATTAAATCACATAGAAAAATTCATAAAGAAAAAAAGGAAATCTGACTAAAAAAACCAGAAACACAGTAGTGGTAGGAAATGTAATCCACACCCAGCTAATTTTTTTATTTTTTGTTTTTGGTAGAGATGGGGTCTCACTTTTGCCCAGGTTGGTCTCCAACTCCCGGCCTCAGGAGATCCTCCTACCTCAACCTTCCAAGGTTCTGCGAATACAGGCTTGAGCCACTGTGCCCAGCCCCAACAACTTTCTTAAAACTCAGAATTGTTGATTTCTCAGAGCCTTTAAGGTACTAAAGAATTCAGACCAAAATCCAGGAGAAGGAAAGCACCTAACATTCACAGCCATTCCTACCCCAAGACCGTCTGTCAACCTGGAAAAAGAAACAGCCAACTTGAGCTGTGCTTTGTGGTTTTGAAGGGCAGATATAAGAAAAGTCAAAACCCAGGCCAAGCAGGGCTGGAGGTCACCTAAATGGTGTGGCCTTGGGCAGTGCCCACCCTAACAGCTGTACAGCAGCATGTCCTCAGGAAATGTCTGTCACGCCAAATCATTCTCAGCTGCATGATGACACAGCAGCCAGCAGAGCACCCCTGATTTTGTAAGAACTAACAGGTCTGCTAGTGGCAGCAACAACGAAAGGTGGAAACAAACCCAGATGTACCTTTTATATAATCATTGTAAAGGGCTGCCTTCTCATTGTCCAGATTTCTTTAAAGTTGTCTTTCCCATGAGTAGACTTGCAGTCCATTATCAATTCCATCCTGGATTTGCCATGTGAACAGACCCCTACCAAACGTCTCACTCCAGCCAGCCATATTTTCCCATCAGAAAATGATACAACTTCTACCATAAATAGTCTGTGTGTGCTGGCGAAAGGAAATTTGAAACAGTATCATTAAAGAAAATGACTGTTCAATTATTTAAGTTGCTCAGATGAACCATGTGAAAGAGAAAAGTGCTTGACCTGGAGAGACAGATCAGGGGGTGGGAAGGCCACATTTGAAGGAAGGAAGCCAGCTTGGCTATCTGCATTCCATATTAACCTAAAGGAGAGGTGCTTTGCAGTAAGTCAGCTTCTCTGGAGAGACCTGGTCCTGGTATGTGACTCTTGGCCTGTCGGGCTCAGGACAGTTTTTTGCCCAAGTGACTTTGGGCAAGTGCTAAGAAGAGTATACATGCAGATGCACGCCTAACACGTACCAGCATTGAGGGCTCCCACTGAGATTAGGGAGTGAGATATAATTCCCTGCTTTCCCTTTGAGCAGCAGTTGATGTTCATGCAATAGGACAGTTAAGGCAGAAATCCAATTACTGAGCTAATTAGCACCTTTGAGAGGTAAGCACGAAATTTACTGGAAGAAAGCACTGGAGAAAACTCAAATTACCCAGTATGGCTGACGGTCTACCTTGTTAAAGAGTTGGTGGAGAGCCAGAGGCCCTGGGGTACAGGGCAGTTTAACTTGGTGATTGCTCATCAGAATTTAGCACTCTTCATTCTATAGCCTTTTGCAAAGATAGCTTTCCAGTGAACATAGTTTTAGAAGGTGTTTTAATTCCCTGAGGAGTTTGCTAAATGACTTTCTTTTGGCTCCTTCCTCCTTTTAAAAAATGTTTATTCTGCTGATGAAAATTCCATTTGTCCTAGGTCTTAAGGTGAAATTAAAATTCCATTTAGGGACTAACTATGCAGATATGGGATTTCAGCCTTCATTAGAAAGAATTTTGTTGTTTGCTTTATTTTCTGCCACCTTGGGATCTTTTATTTTTCAAAGCTTCTATGGGGGTATTTAGAACGAAAACTGAAGCCATAGTGTATTAATAGAACAGCGAGCTGGGGTTAACAGCTTTTCTGCAATGTAACAGAATATTCCTTCTCTCTAACCCATCCAGAGAATCTATCCCACAAAACTCAAACAAGGTCTTGCCTAGATAGTTCTCAAATGTCTGAGACATAAAAGGGGAAAAAAAATAATACCTTTTATTCTGAAGACAAACCTTTTCATTTATTCAAATTACATTTCCACCCAAATAATCTTTTTATCTGTTTTGGATTCCTGAGAGACAGATTCACAGAAGAAGTCTGCATTCTGAGATGTCTTCTTAAGCACCATTTCTGACAAGTGTTTGTCCTTTATTAAATCATACTGAGTATGTCAACAATCTTGTTTAAACGTAGCCAAATGTGCAACAGCAGGTGGCCGCTAGTCTCCTTTCTTCTTAGCAGATATCGTGAGAGCAAAAACTTCAGAAGGAGCCTTATCTTTGACTATTCCTTCATTCATTTATTCTACAAATATTTTATTGAGTGAGTACCAGATGCCAGTTGTGAGCAAAACGCTTACTCTCACTTGGCGTGTGGTGTGAGAGGCAGGTGTGATCAGGTAACCGCACAGAGAGATGCAGGATGTGGTCTGGGGTACAGGCGTCAGAGTCGGCCTACCTGGGTCCGATTCTGGCTCCACCACCTGTTAAATCTGTGACCTTCAGTCCTTTACTTAATCTCTCTGTTCCTCTGTGAGAATGGGTATAATAATAGTACCCACCTCAGAGGGTGGTTGTGAGGATATAATGAGTTAATACGTGTCACCTACTTAGAGCGGGTGCATGACACAAGCAAATGCTACGTACATGTTAGCCATCCTCATCATTTTTACTATCAGCCGTGACAGGCTCTCCAAAGGAAAGGTACGGTGTGGAAAGAGCGTGTGCCAAAGGGATCTCACCCACGGCGAGGGGCGGGAAGCCTCCCTGAGAATGCAATGCCTGAGCAGACTTGAAGCATGAGCGAGTCAACGAGAAATGAGTGGGCATGGAACGCTAGTGCCCCGGGTAGAGGGAACAACAGTTGCAAAGAATACAGGGGACAGAGGAGTGGCAGGAAAAGGGCATGATGAAGAGGTGGAAAAAGGCCAACGTGGTTGAAGTGTAGAAAGCAAAGGGTAGAGGGATAGCAAAGGCAAGGCCCAGGTGTGTTCAAGACCAACCTTTTCACAGATGTGAGTGGGACCTTCGTTATATCCAAATCTTTACGTAAACCCCTATGTTCAGTGCTGTTATATTTCTAGTGAAAGCCCTTTCTTGGTGGCTAATAGCTCAGATTTAACCATATGAAGGCATTTTTGCAAGACGTGCACAGTTGACCATCATCAGTTTCTTAGGCTTGACATTGATTTCATATTTCATCCTTCAAAGGGGGGATGAGACCACCACTCAATAGCTGAAATTAAAAGCAGGTCAGGCACAGTCTCTGAGCAGGGAAGAGTGTTGCCCTATAAAGGGTTTTGAGGATGTGTGGATTAAAGGACTGCTGAAGTGTTAGAGGCATCATGGGTTGACAGCGTCTGTGTAGGCGGTTACTTGGAGAGGTGGTCGCTGATGGGTGTGGTTGCCCCTTAGAAGTTTGCAGCGGGCCTGTTCCTCCCCAGTTGACTCTCAGAAGCCAGGGGTTGTCATGGACCACCTGCCTTACAAAAACAGGTGAGTTATGATTGAATTGGTTCAAAACTGTTTCTGGTGGCCGCTGGTTAGCATGGCTGCAGACAATCTGTATTCTCCTAAATTTGTAAGAGCTGTTTTAATTCTTAATGGTTCAACCTAAGAAAGATCTATAAGATTATACCCAACTTTAGAAAGCAGGTGGTGGAGATGTTGACTGCTCACCACAATTTTGGGGAATCAATTTGAAAACGTACCTGTGTGCACTTTTCCTGAGTTCTGAAAGTGCATGGCATTCTATTGGAAGTTCAAATGTTTGCTTTTACTTTGTGGATCTGGTGCTGAAGATTGATTAAGATACAAGGTCATTCTCCCCAAATCAGAGAACTACTCATCTCTCCCCTCCACATATTTCTTGTACTTTTCCCTCCCTTTCTTGTCATGAGACTCCTCTCTTCCTGCAATATTGTTAAATTGGAGCAATCGCCTTAATCTATGAGCTCTACCTCCTCTGCATTTCCTACTCAGGCTGCTGGTAAACCAACTCTGTCACTTGCAGGGATCTAATCATGACCTTTTACCCTTTTGTGGCCTCTTTTAGTACAAGGCGAGTGGATAATTCCAACACAAGATTGGCAGTCCAAATTGAAAGGGATCCAGGTAAGAAGATCTCCTTCTTCCCTCTTCTTAAGCTACTTATTTTATTACATAGATCAGTGGTCCCCAACCTTTTTGGCACCAGGGACCATTTTCACGGAAGACAATTTTTCCATGCAGGAAGGGGGGGGGGGACAAGAAGATGGTTTCGGGATGATTCAAGTGCATTACATTTATTGTGCACTTTATTATTATTTCATTGTAATATATAATGAAATAATTATACAACTCACCATAAGTTGGGGACCCCTGACATAGATGGATTCCAATAAAAAAGGGAATTAAGTACTCACTTTTTGAAATTATTGTGGAGACAATGCACGTCTTGGTTAATATGCTGACTACAGAATAAAACTGTGCTAGCAGACTGATCAAGCATCCTGATTTGGTTTGGAAATGCATTCCTTCATTATTTAGAATTGATTAGGTACTTGTTCAGTATTGAATAAACTCTGCTAATCAAGACATTTTAGTTTGTGTATGGCAAACATCAAACACAGACTATAAACCTTGGGATTGGTCTTTTAGAAAAAAAATTCATTGGAAAAACATCAGCATTATAATGTTCTTAAAGGCAAACCATTCCAGGATTCGGGATCTAGAAGCCTTCAGAAACCTTGCTCTACTTGAAGCTAGGGAAGGATTTACCTGCTAGAAAACTATTTTTGTTTTCTTTGCCTTCCATAATCTATCTCATTTCTAACCAGTCTATCTCTTCTTCCTCGTATCAGAATGCAAATTTTACCTGTTCTCTATTTTTGTCCATTTCACTCTCAAATTTTGTCTAGGAAGAATTGGACCATGCTCATTATCTATATTTGAATTGCATATATAGACATAATTAATTTGAAATCAGAATTTGAAACTTGAAGATACCTGGAGAGACAGGCTTATTTTTTGTTGAAATTTATGTCAGTAGGAGGAGGGTGGGGAGGACGATGGAGGGGGCGCAGGTATCTCTGATGTGCAGCTGTGGGACTCTGTGACACTGCAGAACCGTGGGTATTAGGCATAGGGACAGTTTCAGGAGCACATTGAGCTATTAATCATAATTGCTGTCTCATTTTAATCTAATTATACAGATGTGTGGTCAACAAGTTCTTAGAAGATGCCCTGAGGCAAATCTCTACTTTTAGTGATTTTAATTGTTTTGTTTTATTTAAACATGGAACAGTTTGAACAATTAAACAAAGGCTGATTCCCTCATTCAGGCCTTTCCTTTAAATAGTGGCAGAGACCGAAAGTACTCTCTGGTGTCCCAGGATTCATGCTGATTCATCATAGCAAATGAATGTGAGCGCAGGTCAAGCAGGCCTCATCTGCATAGAAGATGAAGCATGCAGATACTTTATTAGATTGCATGGCACGACTCAGCCCAGAGAACAGTTTCTTTCCATTATTCATAATTAGCTTATAAATGCACTAATTTCAAAAGTCTTCAGCTTTTAAGTGTCCTAAATGCCCAGCAAGGATATTCATAATCTGATAGTGATCCTAGAAATTTCTTAAGGACTGATTGGTGCTCCTCCTTACATAAGTGCACTTGAAGCACCTTCACCTTCCTGCACCCACCCATGGCGCCCCAGTTCCCATGGGTACAAAGCAGGGCACTCGGGCAGGTCTGCAGTCTTTTTTTTTTTTTTTTTTTTTGAGACAGAGTCTCACTTTGTTGTCCAGGCTAGAGTGAGTGCCGTGGCGTCAGCCTAGCTCACAGCAACCTCAAACTCCTGGGCTCGAGTGATCCTTCTGCCTCAGCCTCCCGAGTAGCTGGGACTACAGGCATGTGCCACTATGCCCGGCTAATTTTTTATATATATATATATCAGTTGGCCAATTAATTTCTTTCTGTTTATAGTAGAGACGGGGTCTCGCTCTTGCTCAGGCTGGTTTTGAACTCCTGACCTTGAGCAATCCGCCCGCCTCGGCCTCCCAAGAGCTAGGATTACAGGCGTGAGCCACAGCGCCCGGCCTAGGTCTGCAGTCTTTATCTCTGTCCTCCCAGAATCTCTGTTTCCACTCCAGTAGACAACCTGGAAGGGAAGCCTTGAGTTTTGCTTTAGATATTTCCTCTTTGGGACAACTGTATGCCTCTCTGGCTTTCCAGAGCCATGATTTCACCACAAAGAAAAGCTACTCCTAAAATAAAAGTGCTGAAGGTAAACTTTGCTTCTAGCCCCTCCCAGTACTTGCTCTACCCATAGGACCACAGACCAGGAAGACTTCCCAGTGCATCCAATCTTCTCTTTAAAAAGCTGCTAACCCTCAGTTGGAGAGATTCCCCAGAGGAGGGGAGAGGAGTCTGGGAAATGCACCACACACCTCCAATTCCACCCTCTCCCAACACACACAACTGGTTTTCCGTTGTGAAGCAGGTATCCTGTTGCTCCGTCTCCTTTGCTTCTTCCTCCTCCACCCTTCCCTGGGTGTCATGGTCCACCCAGTTGGAGTGACCAAAGTTAAACAAACAAGTAACAATAAGCAATGGCCAGTCCTAGCAAGGATGCAGAGCTAGAACTCTCCATCACTGCTGGCGAGATGCAAAAATGGTACAGCCACTCTGGGGAGTAGCTGTCCCACTCCCAAGCGTTTACTCAAGAGAACTGAAAAGTCACATCCACACAAACTCCTGTTCATGACTATGTGCAGTCACCAAAACTGGAAACCCAACTGTCCTTCTGATGAATGGATAAACAGGCTTTGTTGCCCAAGCTAGACTGAGTCAGCCTAGCTCACAGCAACCTCAAACTCCTGGGCTTAAGCAATCCTGCTGCCTCAGCCTCCTAAGTAGCTGGGACTACAGGCATGCGCCACCATGCCCGGCTAATTTTTTCTAGATATATTAGTTGACCAATTAATTTCTTTCTATTTATAGTAGAGACTGGGTCTCACTCTTGCTCAGGCTGGTTTCGAACTCCTGACCTCGAGCAAGCCACCCTCTGCGGCCTCCCAGAGTGCTAGGATTGCAGGCGTGAGCCACCGCACCCAGCCTGGATATGTTCTTGAAAACAACATTTCTCTTAAGAAAACTTTATGAACAGTGGTGTTATTTATTATTCAATGGATATTTAGTTAGTCCTTCTACATGTTAGGAATTCTGCCAGTATTGGGATATAAAAATTAGCAAATTCAGACATAGACCTGTCTTCACTGAGTTTATGGTACATTGGAGAAAACAGATGTTAATCAAATAACCATATACTCATACACACACACACACACACACACACACACACACACACACATAAAATTCAAACTATACGCTGAGCACAGTGGCTCAAGCCTGTAATCCCAGCACTCTGGGAGGCTGAGGCAGGAGGATCGCTTGAGCGCAGGAGTTCAAGGCTGCCGTGAGCTCTAATGGAGCCACCACACTCCAGCCTGGGCAACAGAGCGAGACCCTCAAAAAAAAAAATGCAACTGTGACGAGTGCTTCAAAGCAAAGGACCACAGTGCTGAGGTCCTGTAATAGGGGCTTTGTCCCGAGGAAGCAGTTGGTGATGGCTTCCCTGAAGTGGTGATTGAGCTAAGGTCTGAAGAACAGTAGAGTTAATAAGCCATAGAGAACAGACGAGCAGCCAGGCAGAGAGACCAGGAGCTCCAAGGGCCCATGGTGGGAAGGGGCGTCTGAGTCACTCCACTGAAAGAAGTTCTGTGCTGCAGAGTGTCAAGGGTGAGGAGGGAGTTAGTGCGAGGAGAGGATGAAGTAAGCAGCAGATCACACAGAGCCTCTTGTGTGACCGTATGACCCAGGTTTCCCCAGGGCAGTTCCAGCTTATACCTGCGAATGACAAATTATAGGGTCACCCTATTCTGGGCCATGTTACGAAGTCTTGTCACTATCTTAAGAGCATTGAGAAACCGCTGAAGGTTTTAAGTAATGGGGTTGGAGGGTCCTGGGTAACACGTTCAACTTTTCGATTAGAAAAGCTCATTCTGGCTGCAGCGTAGAGAATGTATTGGAGGGCAGGTCGCAGTGAAGCACCATGGGTGAGTCTCATGGCTAGTGTGGTTGTGCACGGGAGAAGTATCGGTAGTCTGGAGGAGGATAGAGGTAACAGAAATGGAGAAAGGTAGAAAGATGCAAAAAATATTTGAAGATGGCAAGGTTGGAAGGAGTGGAAAAGAGTGGAAAAGTCCCTGGCGATGGCTGTCTGGGTGGTGGTGCTGTTCACTCAGGTGAGGAACATGGGTTAGGGGGTCCCTGATTTTGGCATCTGGAAGTTGAGCAGCATTTGAGACACAGAAAAGAAGATATTAGATGGAAAAGTAGGTATACAGGTCTAGAGCTCAGACAAGAGATGTCAGCTGGAGGCATGAATTTGCAAGTCATCTGCATTTAGACTGTAATTAAGGCCATGTGTGTAGATGAGATTGCCTAAGAGAAAGCATAAAAGGGAAAAAATAGGAGGGTCTCATATAGTCCACTAAAATGGACAAAGAACAAGTCTTACTCTTTTGGTGTATGTGAAAAGTCTGATTTTACCCTTAATCAAATGACAGCTCACTGTTCCCTACGTCTGGGTACGTAGGGAGTAAGCATTCATTGACATGGTTCTTGTCTGCCTTTAGGGAATGATGACAACAATCTCAATTCCATCTTTTATGAGCACTTGACGAGGACCCTCCAGGAGTCCCTCTGTGGAGACTTAATTCTCGGCCGCTGGGGCAACTACAGCTCTGGCGATTGCTTCATTTTGGCTTCAGATGACCTCAATGCCTTCGTTCACCTGATTGAGATTGGAAATGGTCTTGTCACCTTTCAACTTCGGGGACTGGAATTCCGAGGTAAAAATCTCTTCATTGCAGGAGTGGTTAGGAGTCATTCCCTTGAGTTAATTATCATGCAGTGCTTTAGCAAGAAGTCACCATGGAAGAGGAAGAATTTAATGCCCACCCTATTGAGCAAGAATTAGGGAGCTTGCTATCACTACCTTGATATAAATAAACACAGTCATCCGAGGGAGTATGAAACATAACACATATAATCACATGTAACCCATGGATTAGCAAATCAGGACATTGGTTTTACTCTCTCTGGGAAAACCTCAGAGGCACAGGAGGTCGTGGAGCGCACCTGGGCTCCAAGTGGAGTCAGCCAGACCTAAATAGAGCCTCACTCAGCCTGTCGCAGGTGTTGGGGTCTGGTGTGTGCAAATAATTTCAGGTCTCCGAGTTTTTCTGTCCTGTGTGGAAAGCAATAATAACGGTAAGAATGGCTGCCTCATGGAGTTGTTGTGTGATGTCCATGAGATCATGTAAATGAAGGTATGACATGAATGCTCATTGCGTGGTGCCTGTGGAGAATCAGTTGTTCTGTGAATCAGGAGCTGGAGGTACAGGGCGCAGCATGCAGGGAGCGGTGTGACTGACATGCCCTTGTTCCCTCCTCTTGTGTTCTTTGTGTATTCCTTCACGCACTGCGTGTTTTCTGCACTCCTCCCCCGTGTCCGGTGGTGTTCTAATGCCGGAGGTGCGACAGGCACATGGCATGACTGTTACCCCAATGAATGAAGTTTACTCCAGTGAAAGACGCACAAAATAACCAAGTAGACAAAAGAGCAAACTAATGACAGCTTGAGGGCAGTGCCGTGAGGGAAGTAAACACGGTTCTGAGACTGAAGTCACTGCAGAGGGTGACAGTGAGGAGGTGCCATGTTGGATGGAAAGTCAAGGAAGGAGATGAGGAGAACAGGAGGAAGAATCTTCCAGGCATAGGAGCTGATTGCTGCTTAATGTATGCGTCAGGCAGCAACTCGGAGCAATCCAGCACCTGGGAGGACCGATGTGACTAGGGCTGACCAGCACTCAAGGCCCCAGGTCACCCAGCATGGTTTCCAGCAGGTGGTTGGGAGGAAGTGGTCGGAGAGAACTCTACAAGGGTGTGCAGGAGCCAGTTGATGGCTGTCCAGAGCCTCGCTGTGACAAAAGGACGCCTTTTCTCCAAGAACAAATTGCCATTATTTCCCATCTTGAACACCATTTTACCTAAAGGTGATCAAGCCTTTAAGAATTGCTAAACATTAGTTTTGGGGGAATCTATGCCTTTTAACATTCCTAAATAAACTTATACATAAGATGACTTTTTCTTACAACAGTAGGTTCTGAGTTTTGGGTGTACATTCTGTGCATTTTAATAAATTCAGGAATCTTATTTAGTTTGGACAAGGCTATTGGGCAGAGGAGCAGTGGTAGAACTCTACAGGGTAATCAATCGTAGGGGCTGTTTCCACTAAATTTAGCACAGGAGGTGGTGGAAATTCAGTGTCTCCGGTGCAGTGATGCAGCAGAACTGTCCTCTGAATTTCTGAATCTTAGCTCTTTTAGGAGGTTTTCAGGTTTCTTCTGGAATTCAAGGGGAAAACTTTTGAAGCTAACCTCGCTGAATACGAGTTATGGTTTCTATCACAAGTTCTACACTATATTCCACTTCTTCGGCAAACTTAATCCATCTTTGAGTTTAAAAAGGGTCCAGAGTTAATTAGACTTTAGAAATTTCCGGTATTGTTTCTGTCCTGCCAGCTCCTTGTCACAAACATGGGTGCTTCTTAATCTGCCACACTCAGTGTTTTGGCCTCGCCTCAAGTCAGTGATCTCTTGAGGCATAACCAACCACCACAAACGCAGTGGTTCAGAACAACAATGCTGTGCTAGTTCTCACTTATTTCCCACTGTTGTGTGGTTGGCCAGTGGTTGTGCTGCTGCTGCTGGCAGCTTCATTCAGCAGGCGGAGGGGCCAGGATGCCACCTCCACAAGCTGGCTGAGGCTCTGGGACCTTGGATGTCCTCCACGTGACCACTCAGCCTCCAGGGGGCTGAATGAGGCATCTGCACAGCTGGGTGGTCTCAGGGTTCCAAAAAAGGGGACCAGGAACACTGCAAGGCCCCTTGAGGCACAGCCTCTGGGACAGGCACCATGTCAGTTCTGCCACCCTCTGGGGGGCAAAGCCATGCCCAAGGACAGCTCAGGTTCGGGTCGTAGAAAGAATGGGCCTGTCACAGTGCACAGTGGTATGGTTCTAGGAAGGCACAATTCATGGGGGGCCAATATTACAACATACCAGACTCCTGGAACTTCATCAGGTGAAATACACAAGGAGGCCTAGAATGACACAGAAGTGGCCACACCCAAGATGGTGGGAGTGGTTGTGTAAGACAGGATTGCCCAGGACCGTCTCTCTGTTATTGCTGGTTAATTTTCCCTCTTCCTGCCAACCGCAGTAGGAATGTAACCTGGCTGTAAGGGTCACTTGGGCACAATAATGATGTCTTGAGAAAAAAATGCCAGCTCCCCTGCTGCAGTACTGCTTGCTCTAGCACGATACGTTTTCTTTGACCTAGTTCAATCGTAGTTGGGAACATTGAGACTTTAAAAGACCGAATAGCTTGACAAAATCTAAATTATGCTTTTGTTGCAGAAAGAATCTGGTTGACCTAAAATGACCATTCTGCTTTATATCTCTTTGCAACTTATAGTACAGCATTCCCAGGGAAGGTCTGTTTTCTTTACCTCCTTGGACATTTTTTTAAGTTACCTCCTTGGGTATTTTTTTAAGATTTCTTTTCAGCATTTTACTTTTCAATTCCCTATTTTCTCAAATAGCAGGCTTTATTTTGGTCGAATTTAATCTACTTCAGCACAACCTAGGGCAGTCAAAATATAGATGGGTTGGTTCTCTCTCCTGGGGCTACTGAAGCCCCATCAGGGGGAACGTGAGCTGGTCATGGCACACTCCGGCTCTTTCTCAGGATGTGAAAAATGCATCCCAGAGCAAGGCAAGCTCCTTGAGGCCATGGCCAAGAAGGGCCCCCATCTTTCTCTCTGTGAAAGTGATGTGTCTGTAGCAATAGGAATTATTAGCTGCAAGCAATAGAAATGAATTCTAGCTAACTTAAGCAGGAGAAGGGTTGTTGGAAGAAAAGGTCTCACAGACATCTTAGAAGGCTAGTCCAGCAGGTTTGGTGGCTGTTGGACAAGAGTTATATCTAAAATCACGCCGCAGCTGTGAAGAGTCACATCTTGGCCAGTAGATCAGGCACTGCCGTCATGTGATGGACACCAAGAGCCTGGACTCTGTACAGTGCTGCTGCCACTGCTGCTGTCCCCATAAACGGAGGAACAGCCCCTGTGGCCACCTCCCTTCCAGAATGAGTTCCACATGACCTTGCTTCTTTGTGTCACCTGCTCATTAGTCAAAGTCTGGTGTGGGTGCATCTGATTGACAAAGCCAGGATCACACATGTGTGCTCTAGATGCAAGGGAGCCCGGGATAGAGTGTCTGTGCAGAAGCTATTTAATTTGATCAGGTCCCATTTATTTATTTTTGTTGTTGCTATGATTGCCTTTGGGATCTTCTTCATAAATTCTTTGCCTAGGCCAATGTCTGTAAGAGTTTTTCCAACATTTTCTTCTACAAGTAGAACTACCATTTGATCCAGCAATCCCATTACTGGGCATCCACCCAAAGGAACAAAAGACATTCTATAATAAAGACATCTGCACCAGAATGTTTATAGCAGCACAATTCACAATTGCAAAGATGTGGAAACAACCCAAGTACCCATCAACACATGAATGGATTAATAAAATGTTGTGTATGTATACCATGGAGTACTATTCAGCCACAAAAAAAAACAATGGTGGTCTAGTACCTCTTGTATTATCCTGGGTGGAGCTGGAGACCATTTTACTAAGTGAAGTATCACAAGAATAGAAAAACATGCACCACATGGACTTACCATCAAATTGGCATTAATTGATCTACACTTATGGGCACATATAATAGTAGCATTCATTGGCTGTTGGGCAGGTGGGAGCAGGGAGGAGGGGAGGGATATATTCACACCTAATAGGTGTGGTGACTACAATTTGGGGCATGGACACATTTGAAGCTCTGACTTGGGCGGGGCAAAGGCAATATATGTAACCTAAACATTTGTACCCCCATTATATGCCAAAATTAAAAAAGGATAATATTACTTTGTATGCTGGGAGGTGGTCACCGCCTATCACCGAGATTCACAATAAGGTACATTGGTCGAAATAATGCTATCTGCTGTAACAGTTGTGTCCCAGACCTCAGTGACTGGTGCAAGAGACTTTTATTTTGCATTCACACAGAGTCGAATCAGTGAGTGGAGGTGGTAGGGGAAGTGCATGGTTTCATTCTACACTACCAGGGATTCTGGCTAGTGAAAGCTCTGCCTGTCCCTAGCATATTGCTTGCAAGATTGTCTTGGGCTTTAGTATTGAGCTGATGGAAAGTGGAGGATTGCATGCAAGATTGTTACGGGCTAGGCCCGAGTCTGAGATACATCATTTCTTCCTACATTGTACTGTCCAGAATTGACATACCTACGAGAGAGGCTAGGAAATGCTGTCTAGGTTTGGTGAACAGCTAGCCAGTTCTGTCACAGTACATAGTTTCCCAAAATAGAATAGGGACTTAGATCCTGGGTGGTCCAAGAGAGCGATCAAGGTCCATGGCACATCCTATTTCTAGTGGCTGGTATGGTAGTGAATGATTAATACAAATTCTTCATTAAGAATTCAAATACGGAAGCCCTGTTCTTCTTTTCTATTCTTTTTGGCCCATGTATCCCAAAATAGAAATAATTTTTTTTTCTTGTTAACGTAAGAAAACAGAATTGCTGTTGCCCCCGGTACTATTGGGTTCCTGAGTATGACTTGCATGTACCCAACCTGGGAGTCTTTAAGGGAGACGCTCAAGAGTTGACAGATTCATCACTGGCTTTAAAACAGGGATCCTCAAACTTTTAAAATGGGGAGCCAGTTCACTGTCCCTCAGACCGTTGGAGAGTGTGCACTGTGGGCCCGGGACGAGTCGGCTGCTAAGCAGGACAGGCAGTGGCAGCAAAAACACCTGGCCCTGGCGGGCCGGATAAATGTCCTCGGTGGGCAGCATGTGGCCCTAGGGCCGTAGTTTGAGGACGCCTGCTTTAAAACTTCAGCCAAAGTAATAGATAATGCATGTTGGAAGGCCAATAGGGGGCACCAAGTTCAAGGGTTTTCAGAAGAAATGGAATATGTTGGATTATAAATTCCATTTAACCATCATTCGAGTAGGTGAACACAGAAAGATGGAAAAGTGTGAGTTTGTGATCTGCTCAATCCATTTCTCTTCTCCTTTAGTCAGCCAAGTGACCTAGGCTGATGGGTTAGTATATTTCTATTAGAAGAGGAGAAAAGTAAATGGAGTCCATGTGCTGCCAATACCAGGAGCCCAGCAACTTGAAAATACTATCTGAAGGAGTTGAAGAGCCAAGGATGGGGCAAACACCAAAAGGCATTGGCAGAAGTATTTTATGAGATGCATGTGAACTCCAGGCAGAGAGAGCACAGCCCCGTGGAGGCGACAACTACCCTTAGAACAGACACTCCATCCTCCCTCCCACCTAACTAATGAGAAAAGCAAACCCAGGGAGATGAATTTGCTATAGAACCTTGCTGCTCCACACCCTCATGGCTCTCTGTCTCTTAACCAGAACTTCTATTTCTACCTGGCCATTTTACCTTCTCCTTTCATTCCTCTGTTCAGGTATTTGTTTGAAATTTGTAACATAGTGTTTCTTTGGTTCATTAAACACTAAGTAACTGGGACATAATTCCTTCTGTCATTTGCACAGCCTTTCAAAAGCTCCATATCATTTTTCTAGTTAGCAAAAAACAAAAAATGCCTACTTTATATAGGATATTCAACAGAGAATCACAAATCACAAGCCTTGATTTCTTTCTCTGAGCCTTGGTGTGATTTCCAACTTTTTTTCCAGCTCGGACAGTCTGTCTGTTCAGGAGATGTAAAATGTTCCCACCATAGGATGTCCTTGGGAGAAAGTTTAACTTTTCCCTGCTGCAGTTTGAAAATAATTCCCTCCTAGGGAGTAGGTGCTGTTGGTAGATATTCGAGGGATTGGGACCACAAGCAGTGTCATAGAGAAGGCAAATGTCATTTATTGAATAAAGTGTCCTTTCCTTAGTGGATGTTTTTTGTCTGCTTTGTCAAAAATCAGTTGGTCATAGCTATATGGTTTCATTTGTGGGTTCTCTATTCTGTTCCATTGGTCTGTGTCTCTACCTTTATAGCAGTACCATGCTATTTTAGTTATTATAGCCTTTTATTATAAAGTCAGGTAATGTGATGCCTCCAGATTTGTTCTTTTTGCTTAAGATTACTTTGGATATTTAGGCTCTTTTTTGGTTCCATACAAAGTTTAGGATTATTTTTTCTAGATCTCTGAATAATGACATTGGTATTTTTATGGGAATTGCATTGAATCCGTAAATCACTATGGGCAGTATGGACATTTTAACAATGCTGATTCTTCTAATCCATGAGCATGGGATGTTTTTTCCTTTGTTTCTGTCATTTATGATTTCTTTCATCAGTGTTTTATAGTTCTCCTTGTAGAGATCTTTCACATCCTTGGTTAAGTATATTTCTAGGTATTTTATTTTCTTTGCAACTATTGTGAATGGTGTTGTGTTCTTGATTCCACTCTCAGCTTGACTGTTATTAGTATGTAGAAATGCTACTGATTTGTATACATTGATTTTGTAATCTGAGATTTTGCTTAATTTATTTATCAATTCTAGAAGTCTTTTTGTGGAATCTTTAGGGTTTTCTAGGTACAAAATCATATGGTCATCAAACAGAGATAGTTTGACCTCTTCTTTCCTGATATGGATGCCCTTTATTTCTTTCTCTTGCCTGATTGCCCTGGCTAGAATTTCCATTATTATGTTGAATAGAAGTGGTGACAGTGGGCATCCTTGTCTTCTTCCAGATCTTAGGGGGAATGCTTTCAACTTTTCACCATTCAGTATGATGTTGGCTATGGGTTTGTTATATATAGCTTTTATTATTTTGAAGTATATTCCTTCTATGCCTCATTTGTTGAGGGTTTTTTTATCATAAAGTGTGCTGGATTTTATCAAATGCTTTTTCTGCATCTATTGAGATGATCATATGGTCTTTGCTTTTACTTCTGTTTATGTGGTGAATCACATTTATTGATTTGTGTATATTGAACCATCCTTGCAGAACCTGCCTGATCATGATGGATTATCTTTTTGATGTGCTTTTGGATTCTGTTTGCTACTGTTTTGTTGAGGATTTTTGCATCTGTGTTCAGAAGGGATATTGGTGTGTAGTTTCCCTTTTTTTGTTGTAGCCTTTCTTGGCTTTAGTACTGGGTTTTGATACTGAGTTTGTAGAATGAGTTAGGGAGAGTTCCTTCCTTCTCAATGTTATAGAAGAGTTTCAGTAGAGTGTATGCCAGTTCTTCTTTCTAGGTCTAGTAGAATTTGGCTGTAAATCCATCTGGGATGGGGCTTTTTTTGTTGTTGTTGGGATATTTTTTATTACCACTTCAATCTTGGTGCTTAGTATTGGGTCTGTTCAGGATTTCTATTTCTTCATGAGTCTGGCTTGGGCTGTTACGTATTTCCAAGAATTTATCCATTTCCTGTAGGTTTTTTGTTAATAGTTTGTGTGCATAGAGGTTTTCATACCAGTCACAGATGATATTTTGTATTTCTGTGGTATCAGTTGTAATGTCTCCTTTTTCATTTCTGACTGAGGTTATTTGAGTCCTTTCTCTTCTATCTCTGGTTAATCTAGCTAGTGATCTATCAATTTTGTTTATCTTTTGGAAGAACCAACTTTGTTTTATTGGATCCTTTGTATTGTGTTTTGGTTTCTATTTTGTTTCGTTCTTCTCTGAGCTTTGTTATTTCTTTCCATCTCCTAGCTTTGGGTTTTGTTTGTTCCTCTTTTTCTAGTTCCTTGAGGTATGACATTAGGTTATTAATTTGTGATATTTCTGTCTTCTTAATGTAAGCATTTAAGGCTATGAACTTTCTCCTTAGCACTGCTTTTTGTGTATCCCATAGATCTGGAAAACTTATGTAGCCTTTGTCATTCCATTTAGAATGACAAAAAATAAAAATAAAAAATAAATATATTTTTATTTCCATGTTGATTTCATCAATAACTCAAGGATTGCTCAGCAGCAGGTTGTTTAATTTTCATGTATTTGGGTAGTTTTGAGAGTTCCTCTTGGAATTGATTTCTTATTTTATTCCACTGTGGTCTGAGAAGATATATAATATGATTTTGATTTTTCTAAATTTGCTGAGACTTGTTCTATAGGCTAACATATGATCTATCTTGGAAAATGTCCCATGTGTTGATGAAGAATGTATATTCTGCAGTGTTTTGGTAGAATGTTCTGTAAATGTGTGTTAGGTACATTTTTTCTGGCATCCCATTTAAGTCCAGTGTTTCTTTGCTGATCTTCTGTCTCGATCTGTCCAGTTCTGTCAGTGGAATGTTGAAGACCCTAGCTATTATGGTGTTGCTATTTATTTCTTTCCTTAGATCTAGAAGAACTTGTTTTATGAATCTGGGCTAGGTGCATATATATTTAGGATTGTTATATCTTCTGGTAAAATTGATCCCTTTATCATTATATAGAGGCTATCTTTTTTTTAACCATTGTTCATTTAAAGTCTATTTTATCTGATTTGAGATTAGCCACTCCTGCTCACTTTTGGTTTTCATTTGCATGGAATATTTTTTTCCACCACTTTACCTTGAGTCTATGCAAATCTTTGTCTGTTAAATGGTTTTCTTGGAGATAGCATATATTTGGGTTGTAGTTTTTTTTTATCCATTCAGTGCATGGCTTTTTTAAATGGCTGGAATGATCTTTTTCTCCTCCGGCACATTGAATAAACTGTATTTTGTGTACCTGCATTTTGACTGTGACCCATCATATGAAGTTAGGTTGGAATTTTCCACTTGTGGCATCATGTCAGTGCTCAAAATGTTTTGGATTTTTGGAGCATTTAGAATTTTGAATTTTCAGATTCAGGATGCTCACTCAACCTGTAGTATGAATGCTGGGCATCATGACTTGCTGACTTCACATTAGTAATCATGATTTTAAAGACAAACATGTTAAGATTACTATGTGGTTTTCTCTAAGCCACATTTAGCTTTGTGGGGGCAGGCATGGAATGGCAGAGGTGGAGTCAACTAGGTATAAGAGAGGTATAAGAAACTGGACCAATGAATTGTGTACTTTGAGAATGTATGCAAGGGCATGATCATGATCATAATGCTTGGCCATGGAGTGTACACTGAGAAAGGAGGAGGTGAGGGTATGAGAGAGGTAAAAAATAGGACCAATGAATTGTGGATCTAGGAAGGGTACAGGGGTTGTTGAAGTTGAAATATTAGAGGAAATGAGCTGGAAAGATAGGAAGTGGTTGCTGAAGAATAGGATGTTTGAAACTGATATTTATAGAAGGAAAGCAGTTTTTTGGCAATCAAAGTCTATGGTTATCACCATGGGAATGAATGGCTGAGATTAAGTGGAAGATGAGATCATTGCAGGAGTAGAAAAAGGAACAGGGATCAGTATATTGGAAGGAGAATCTTCATGGATACTGAGATTCCCAAGAGTGTAGGCAGGAGATATGATAGAGAAAGTGATAGTGAGTCTGAGCCCAAATCTTCATGGAAGGTGTGGGAGTGAACAGAGGGGCTGTAGATGGCAACAAGAAAGGAGTGTGCAGCATAGAGTGAGAGAATGGCCTGAAAGCATCAATGAGAAACACAAGAAGACATCTTCTGGCACAAACCCAGTGTTAGAAGGGGTGTGTGAAAGTAACCAGCCTGCTCTGGAGGGCCGAGGGGAAGCAGTGTCCATAGGAAGAGCCAGGTTTCCAGTGCAGAACCAAAGAGAAGAAGAAAACATTTGGAGAAGTTGTTAAAGAACAGATCATGAGTTCCAGATGGACACAGTGGAAGGATTTCAAGATTTGGGGTGGTAAGTGGTGGGGTGGTGGTACAGTTAAGGTAGGGTCAGAAAATGTGATTTGTAGAGCAATGTGGAAATTAGACTACAGGGAGTCCTGGGCTTCCCATGGCAAATGACTTGAACTGCAGTAAAGCAACATTTTCTCATGGGTTGATGAAGCGGATCCTATAATCTAAGGCTGAGTCACCTGCATGGAAAGCTTTAAGAGTGCGGAAATGAAGTTTACCTATGCATGGAGGTATGCATGCAGCTTTCATTGTCCTCATTAATATAGGGCTGCTACATTTTTATCAAGCACGATCCGTTTTCCAGGAATTGCCTTAGAGGAGAGGATATAGTCTTAGGAAATAGAAAAGAATCATTTAATAAAGTGAGTTTTTGGAAAGCTTGAGAAATACAATGATATCAGAAATGCATGGTGTTATGTTGGCATTTGCCTGTATTATTTGTTTAACTGCATTTTTCTCCGTTAACTTATTCATTTCTCAGTATTTTCTTGTGATGAGTGATGTGGCATTTGTATATATTTTGCACATTCCCATGTGATCAGTGTTTCCAGCTTTTGTTCATCTGGTAGTTTCAACGAAAAAATAGTCATACAGATTACTTTGTCCTAGTTTTTAAAACAAAATGTGATGAAAGTTATGTTTGTGTTTCGGTATTTATATGTGTTGATCATGAATCTGTGAGGTCAGGTGCTTTTATCCCTGCTGCCTGGTTATATGGCCACATGGTGGGCAGTCAATAAATGTTTCTTGATAATAACATATTAAATAATAATTAGAAAATCAAAGCCAGTTTGTTTTCAGTGTTCTTACAAAGTTTATGTATTCAGATGTTTATTCCTACAGACTATGAAAAATTGACTAAATCGGGCTCTTTTAGGCTGTGATCTTGTACCTCTCCCCAGTGCAATGACTGGCTCATGGCAGGATGCCCAGTAAATACTGGTCGGGTGAGAAAGGAGACAGTCTCAAGTTTCCTGAGCACCAGTTATATGCCAGGTACCATACTAAGCACTTTACTTATATTATACAAATATTCCTTATGACAAATCTATAAAGTAAGTAGGTGTTATTACCCTATTTCAAACATGAGAAATCTGAGTGAATGAAGTTAAATAAGATGCCTCACAGTCTCCAGTGGTGGAGGAGGGGTGAACACCTAAATGTGGCTGATTCCAAAGTTCATGACCTATACAGCAGACCCCACTGCTTTGGAGGGAAGGAAGAGAGGGAGAGAGGAAAGTAGGGAGGAAGGTTGGTTAAATAAGAAAAAAAAAATATGAAAGAAAAGAATGACTAGTTGTTTTTTTTAAAATCTATTAGGTAGTTGAAATTAAGACAATAAATAAAAAATTTATCAGAATGTACTCCTAAATGATAATAAGGGACTACCTTTATAGATCACTTGACTTCCTGAATTTCTGACTGCCTTACCAGGCATGAAACCTCGATGGTTCTTGTAGAATGAACATTGAAAGCAAAGGCACAATTATCAGGATGTAGCTACACATTACCACCAGGTCTGGAAAATATCAAATATAGGATTTATGTTTGTGTCTACATGAAATGTTATCAGCCATCTCAGAGTTTGGCTAACCCCTCTGTAATGACTGGCCTGTGGGGACATTTAAAAATATCTCTGTAACCTAATCTTATCTAAAACTAATCCAACCCAAAACTTTATCTTAACTGGCTAATCCATGTAGAGCCACAGTTCTCCCCCTAATCTTGGAGCTATCTAGAGTTTTCTCTTCTCTATGACAATGTTCAGGTCATTAGTTAATCCTTAGTACTTATCTCTACATAACTTGAGTAATCCGTTAAATCTCTTTGGTTCCAAACTTTATCCATAAAATAATAAGCTCTCCATTCAGAATTCCTGGACACATTTTTTTTTTCCATTGCAAATTATGTGACCTGTTAGTGGGAAAGACAAAGCCATGCTTGTCTAGATAGCAGGTCTTGGAAAAAAGAGGGCTTCCTGTTGAACATTAACAGAGTCTGTATATTCAACATTAAGTTTGTGGGAGAATAGAAAGATAATACCACTTTGAATTAAATATGAATTAGAAAGGACCCTACTCTTCTGAGTAAAGTTGAGCACATTAGTTTTTGCATCTATAAATGGGGAAGCAATGGGGAAAATTGTATCATCCAGAGATAATTATAATCTGTTTTAACATTTCTTATTCTTATGCTTCTAAACCACCCAATATGAGTTACTGTGGGTACTGAGAGATTTGGTTAATTTCATTTTCTCCTATGAGCTGGTAGAAAAAAAAAGTAAATTCAAGAAATCTTAGCTTGTATTTTGTCCAGCCTCATTAGACAGTGTGTGATAAAAGAAAAATGCTGATTTTAAATTCAAAATACCAGACCCTTCCACAAGACAAGTCTCTTTTGAGAATCAGTGTCCTTATTTGTAAAAGGGGAAACTACATTTGCATAACCAGGTTGATGTGTGCATCAAATGCGATACTGAAATACCCCTTTTTAAGTTGATAAGTGTCACATAAATACAGGATGATGTGAAATAAAAATTCTGTGAAAAAAACAATGCTGTTTCAACTAAAAGTATTACAGTGCATTGAAAATCATTTGCCAGACAGGTCACAAGACAAATTTCATTCCTATGGGCAGATCTCAAAGCAAATTGAGGCTTCATGGAATATGAAGTTATTATAATAAAACATCTTTGCAATGCCCACAAAATCAAACACGTTATCAATTCTTCTAACCTACTTTTGTCTTTTTTTGTTCTGCACACTGGGTCAATATGCTTCTCCTAGGTTCTCAGTGTCACATTTAAAACACACCTGGGGGCCGGGGCACAGTGGCTCACTCCTGTAATCCTAGCACTCTGGGAGGCTGAGGCAGGCAGATCATTTGAGCTCAGGAGTTCGAGACCAGCCTGAGCAAGAGTGAGACCCCATCCCTACTAAAAATAGAAAGAAATTAATTGGACAACTAAAAATATATATACAAAAAATTAGCCGGGCATGGTGGCACATGCCTGTAGTCCCAGCTACTAGGGAGGCTGAGGCAGAGGGATCGCTTGAGCCCAGGAGTTCGAGGTTACTGTGAGCTAGGGTGACGCCACCGCACTCTAGCCTGGGCAACAAAATAGGACTCTGTCTCAAAAACAAACAAACAAACAAACAAATAACAACAAAAAAACACACCTGGGTCCAGTGTTGCTGAAGGACTGGAAATTGGAACTAGGGGAGAAATTGCCCACTAAAGTAATAAAGAGCTGAACTTGTTCCGTGGCTCAACATGTGGGTCCTGTCCTTGTCTTGATTCTTCTCTGTGACGTTCATTCTGTCACTGTACTTAGCACTCTGTTGCCCCATCTTTCAGGATGGATTTAGTTAAAGGTGAGGATTATCAAGTGAATGTTTGACAATTAGGAAATAAGTGTCCCAGGACAGCCTTCTAGTGATAGTAATGATGGAAGTACCCAGTCTTTCTGTCTCTGGCCCTGGTGATTTCAGGGAAAATAAAAACACTGAAAGACGAGTCTTTGCTATGGCAGGAAAAGCTCCATTCTTCAGAATTAAACAACCAACAGTCTATTGGAGGGTTGTCACTTGATTTACTTTGATGAGTAAATAAAATCATTCTTATCCTCCCTGGAGGTTTGTTTACTAGAAATTCTAGTTTTCAAAAATGGAATAAGAAATTAAAAAAATTTTTTTTTGAATTTTTAAAATTTTTTTATTTCAGAATATTATAGGGATATAAATATTTTGGTTACATAAATTGCTTTTGTACTGCTTGAGTCAAAGTTGTAAATGTGCCCATCACCAAGGTAGTGTACATCGTACCCATTAAGAATAAGAAATTATAAGTATGCAATTTTGTAATCAAATGGGTAGAAAAATAAGTCTCTTTTTCTATGAATTATATACGTATTGAACAATCTTAAAGCAAATGGGGCTCCTTGAAATATAAAATTCTCATAATGCTCTTTCCAGAAGTTAAATCCAGTGTGTTCTAACAAGCACAAGGATGTCCTTCCAGGGCAGATGGCTGGAGTTAGATGACCTGAATGTTCCTTTAAGTTCCTATCCTAGGATTCTGTTCTGGAGAATGAATGTGGGTAGAAGAAGAGCTGAGAACCACCCCCACTGGCACTGCAGGAGAAATTTGGTGGTGGGGAGGGTGGGATCCTACTGTGACCCTGTCAAAAATGGCAATCATTCAAAAACTTTTTCAGGTCTATTTTGACATTATTTTGTCTGGTCATAAAGCAGCCCTTGATATAACCAGCTGGTAAGAGGTAATACAAGTTTAGAATTCCAATTTTTCTTTAGAAAAATGTTATGGGTGCCCTTCCCATGTTAACATCTCCACCATTCAGCTCCGTCTCACGCATCTTGTGTTCCCACCCTACAACGTGCACTCCGGGCTGTGGACGTGAATTGCTGGGAGCTCAGCAATGGCCATATCTAGTGGCTTCCTCTTTTTGTGGCCCTGAGCAATTCAGGAACTATCTTATCTGTGACTTCAGAAGGAAAAACATTTTATATAAAAATCCAACATACACATCCCAAAGTATGTGCCTACAAATTCCATCTGCAGTTTGAAAAGCACTGGCTAAACTGAACCTAAGTCTAAGAATGTCCACTCGACCAGTCAGTGGCTGATTATGCTTTATGGGTGGCTCAAGCTCCCTCTCTGTGTGTCTCCCTTCAGCTCAAATAAATGTTAAAACATCCACAATGAATAACGCTAAAGATAATCATGTTGATGAAATTTTGGATTTTCTGTGGAATCCAGTTCAATTTTGGGAGACAGCTGAGAGTTTTTTCTCAAAGTATCCATATAAGATCAGGAGGAAAATTGGAGGGCCAAGAAGATCAATCTTTAAAATATATTGGGCATTTGGACTTTAATAGCAATGTTCTTGCTAGAAGGATGTAAATCGTGGCAACCTTTTCTTCCAAACAGGCTGTCTGCTGCAGGGAACCATGTTTAACATGCTCCTTTGAAGTTCCCAGCATTTCCATCTTCATCTTGTCTCTTGCTAAACATCCTACGCTTTAGTTCTGATTCCCATCACTCCTTACCTGCAATGGGACTATGAGTGGCTGACTTCCCCATCACTGGTCTGTTCCCCTTAATCCCAGAGACTATAGGGGAATCATTCCTAAGTGCAGCTTTCCTCATGTTTCCTTGAGACTTGAAAATCCCTTTTACCTGCTTGTTACCCATGGAATTAGGTTCAAATGTCTCCCATTCAATCTGACTCCAGCCAGCCTGCGTCACACCCCCTCTGCCCATCACACACACACACTTACTCTAACTCTCCCACATCTTCATCTCTGCATGGATCCAGTCCTGTGGCCCAGGCTTCCTAGGCAGAAAGGCAAGGGAAGAGTATACTTCCTTTTTGGAATGCAAGGGAAGGGTCTATTTTTGGTTGATTTCTGGTTGCTGGACCCCTTCTGTTCAGGTAACCATTCTTCTTTGGCTTCCCAACTTTTCCAAGAGAATGTCAACCCTACCTCCAGCTTGGGTGGCCATTAAAGCAGGTATGTCTACCTTTAACCAACCACACAAAGTAGCTACCAATCCTGAGCTTGTCAGAGAGAATACATTAAAATTCACTGCTACTCAGTACACAAGAATTGGTTAAAACTAGATGGAGAGAAATTATCTTAGTCAGTTAAGGCTGCTATGACAAACATACCATGAACTAGGTGGCTCAGACAGCAAACATTTTTTTTTCACAGTTCTAGAAGCCGAGAAGTCCAAGATCAGGTGATGGCAGACCTGGTGTCTGGTGAGGGCACCATTCCATCTTTGCAGACGGCTGTCTTTTTGGTATGTCCTTCCATGGTGGAGAGAGAGCACAAGCTCTTTTATGGCTATTCTCGTAAGGGCACCAATCTCTTTTATGAGGGTCCCATCCTCCAGACCTAATCACCTCTCAAAGGCCCCACCTCCTAATACCGTCATGTTGGGAAGTAGGGTTTCAACACATGAATTTGGGGGAGGACACAAACATTCAGTCCACAGCAGAAATTATACATCTCAAGGACTTCCTGAAAGGTATGAAGTTCTCCCAGAGCTCAAAGAGTTTCTAAAATCTGCACTTGGATGATGTCAGATCTCTGGAGAACTCCATCTCTAAGTCCGACTTGTTTTGGCCACCTGTAGAAGTACCTTTGCTTTATTTCACTTTGGCCACATTCTATCATCTTGTTCTGTGAAATATTAAAACAGCCCAGCAAACCTTTTGTTTGCACTTACTGTGCAATGTTATTAAAGATGTTGTTCACCAGATTGTGCAGTGTTCTCTTTATGTGGATCCTGGGGATATTATCTCTCTTGTGTTTTTGCCAGAAATAGCTATGATCCTTCCAAGCAATTATTTTGTTTTTGTCTTAAGGACACAAGAAACCATTTAAGTTCTCTTTCTATGTTGGCTGACAGAAAGCCCAGAGTGAAATCTGTGACCCACCGTTAGTAAATACACAGGATAGCATAGAATGCAGTTAGAACTCTTGATGTTTTTTCTGTCTTCATCATATTTTCTTACCCTCCATTTTCACTTAAATTTTCCCATTTGCTTTTTTATTGTGTATGCCTTTTTAGACTGACTTCATTCCTTCTTGGAGTTAGGTGGGAATAAATAAGCCCAGGCTGGCCTGGCACTGGTAGATGTGACAAAGGATGCCTGCAGGGGGCAAGTGCTTGCTTTTTTGAAGACAAGAAAAAGGAAGAGGTGAAGTTCAGGTGGTCAGTAGAGGCTGCCAGTCATAGCAGCAGTGACTGCCCCACATTTGGGCCACATGCAGGAACTCAGTAGATATTCTATGTGACAAGCCATCCGGGATCTACTAGACACACCTTCAGTACAAATGCTGAATTTCCACACCTTTAATTAGGCATTCTCATCTATCAGAACTAAAAGACTCAAGAGTCTCCCAAAGTTAGTCAAAGAAACATTTACTGAACGTCTTCTATGTCCCACTGACTTAGACCATGCGCATACAGCCACATTAATGGTGCCAGCATCAGTTTCAATGGAAACGGCAGACAGAGACAGCCTTGCCAGCTCAGCATTCATCTCTGCCAGTGCCGTGAAAGGTCACAGTGCAGGGCTGGACTGACCTTCAGCATTTCTTTTATGCTCTGGATCTTGTGAGCCTCACTGGGACTATGGATCTGGATTTGCATTTGGACAGCAAAATTAGTGCATTTGCAAAAATTATGAGGTTGCATTATTTTCATATTCTTTTCCAGTGTGATCATGAGTGTGACTCTTTTGTTCCTAAGAGCAGGTCACCCGAGACCTACCTGAACTGTGCATTTAACCATTAGCAATAATGATGTTTTTGGCAAGTCTAAGCCATCCTTCATGGCAAAATGTTTTGTTAACTGCCCTTTCATTAAGGTAGAAATGCCCCATGCTCCTCAAAGTCTGCTGTGTTAACTGTTTCACTCACATGGTTAGAAATCCCAACTCACCATCCTCCCATGTACACGTAGACACATGCATGCACATGCATATATACACACACTCACACACCCAACCTTCCCAGTTTAACATCAGAAAAAAAAATAGCCCTGGCTTTCAGCCCAATGTGATAAATGCTAGATCCACATTGAAGAATGAGGAAGGAGAAAATTGGAAAGAAACTAAGATTTTTGATGTACATCATTTAACCAGTTTTGCTAATCTCAAGTGAAAATCCTTCTTTATGCCTCTTCCTTGTGTAACCTATTTCTGAAAACTGTCTCACTTCCTCTATTGGAAGAGGGTTTCTCCCTAAATTATATTATTAACTTACAGCAAGTCAGTGTTAGTGTGTCATTGTGGTGGGGTGAGACAGTCCCCTCATTGGAGCCTAGCGGCTGCATCCCTAGAGTCCTGGTGGGCAGAGCAGTCAGGAGACGGTGGTCACTGGTCACTCTGATGCCCCAGAGCATGCAGCTTGAATTACTCACTGTTTACCATCCAGCTGTGCATTTCTGTACATCTTCACGAAAGGGAAGAAAAGTTTTATGTTGTAGAATGAGCTAAGAGACCCTTGAAATGCTTTTAAAAGAATGCTTTCGGCCAAGACCCAAAGCATTAAGGTCTTGGAGAAAAACAAATGGAATTCTGAGATCTGGGATCAGCCCTTCACTGACTCCCTTTTTATGTCATACAACCTGCTTGGTTTCCCCCTTATTGCTCTGGAATCCTATTTCATAGGCTATTATCCCAATAGCTGTGTATGTGCATTATTATTTGAAGGTTCTAGTTGTCCATTGCTGATGTATTGTGACCATCTCACCTATGCCTCTGCAGAGAGGCTTAGTCCAAACATAGCCTTTCTTTATCTGCTGCCATATGCAATGTAATGCAATATGTTGTATCTGCTGTGGATTTTCTCAATGGAGTATCTGTTGCCTGTGCATACAGTGAGCTGGGTAAGAATTCTTTCATTTGTCCATTCAAGCATTGCACCAGCAACTTTGTTAGCACCTAGTAACTACAAGACGCTTTGAATAATATGGGATCCCAGAAAAAGTGCATGGTGAATGGGGGTGAGAGTGGGTGTAGTGAAAGCTTTTGTGTTCCAATTAAGTCTCAAAAGGCACATAGAAAGATTCAAAGAGTTATTCTTTTGACCATGACTGAGTAACCAGCACTGGTATATCCTTCCTATCATAAACAATTATAAAACTGGAATATTATATTAATCAACTCTTTTCAGATATTGGACGGCAGGCAGAGCAAGGCTCTGCTCATTGAAAGAAAGGAAACACACAAAGTAAGCTTCAGAATGGCCCCCACTGTCTGCCTAGAGTTGCTTTCTTGTCTGCAGTTCAGAAAGGTAAAGCCCAAACAGAGCACTGTGGTCTTGTTAACTAGAGGGACAGAATCAGAGTACTGGGCGGCTGCAGTAGCTGGACTTTGTGGGTCAGAGTACCGGAGAGGATTGAATTGCACAAAGAGGAAGCTGCAGAAATCTCTATGGAGATGCCCTTTAGAGACTGGATGAATATTCACCTGCTGTTTCAGAGGCACACCCTGATAGAGAATGGTAATGGGTATATGTGATATAATAAAGATTATGTTGGCTGCACAGTGCTGGGAGATGGGGACGTTCCAAACAAGCAGTAGAAAGACCTTGCTGGACATCCCAGGAATTCAGCTGAGACCCCAGAAAGACCAAGCTTTAGGAGTAGAGATATTATCACCCTAGAATAAGAACTACTCCCAGCCAAAGACTTAAAACAAGTTTCAAAAGGATCAAGCCGACAAGGTGATGGGCAAATAAATTAACTGCTTGACAGAAAATAACTATTTTAAAGGAAGACAAAACAAAGTCCAGACTGTCAAAACTATAATATAAAAAAAAATAATATCCAACATTATAATAAGAGTTTCCAGATATGCAAAGAAGTGGAAAAAAGTGACCCATAGCCAGGGAAAACAAAACTATAAATAGAAACACACCCAAAGATTTTGGAGTTAACAGACAAGAAATTTCAAAAAGATATTAATATGTTTAGGAATTCAAAGGAAAAATGATCATAATGAATGAACTGGTAGATAATATTAGTAGAGAGGAAAAGTACACCAAAAATTGAAATTTTAGAACTGAAAAAAGATACAATGTGTGAAATGAAAAATTCTGTGAATGGAATTAACCATAGAACAGAACAATGAACTCAAACACTATTAATAGAGACTATACAAACTGATGTAAATAATAAAAAGGCTAAAGAAAACTAGTATGGAACAAGTGACCTATGGAACAATTTCAAGTATTCTAACATTTGTGTCATTGGAGTCCCAAAAGGAGAAGTGAGAAATGGTAGTAGGAAATCAATTGAAGAAATATTATCCAAAATTTTTAAAAATTTGGTGAAAAATATCAGTCCATAGATTCCAGGAGCTCAACACATCCCAAGCAAGATAAATATAAAGACAACCAAATCTAAGCATATAATAATCAAATTTATGAAAATTAAAAGTAAAAAATTATAAGAGCATATGAAATTTTTATCATTTTATAAAGAGCATGAGAGCGTTCGAAAACACACACACATTATATCCAGGGAAACAACAGTGTGGGTTATCACTGACATCTCATAAAAAACAATGCAAGCCAGAAACAGTAGAATGATACTTTTTAAGCACCTAAAGGAAAAGTTAGGTAAAATTAGATGACAAGTTAGATGAATTCATTGAAAAATACAACTTTCCACATCTGACACCAGAAGAAATAGAAAATCTGAATTAATCTACATCTGCTAAATAAATTGAATTCCTAATGAAAAAAAAAAACAAAACCCTGGCTACGAAGAAAAATCCAGAATCGTGGCTTCATTATGGAATTCTATTAAACATTTAAGCAAGAATTATTACTAATTTTACTTATACTCTTTCAGAAAATAGAAGAAGAAAAAGCACTTCTCAATTCATTTTATGAGGCCAGCATAAACTGGGTTTTCAATATATAAATCAGACAAGGATATCACAAGAAAACAAGTCTAAAGACCAATCTACCTTGTGAATATATAGTCAAAAACTCTCAACAAGGTATTTGAAAACCAAATCCAGCAATATATAAGCCTACGATGTTTATGTAGTAATGAAAAGTCAGTTTAATAAGTGGAAATTAATCAATATGATTCACCACATTGACAGAATAAATGAAAAAAGTCATTATCCTTTTGATAGGTACAGCAAAACCATTTGCTAAAAATTAATACCTAACGCCGATTTTAACACAAATTTTAGACATCTAGGAATAGAAGAAAAATTCCTCCTATTGATAGAGAGCAGTTATGAAGAACCTACAGCTGATGTCTTAATGCTGAAAGACTGAATACTTTCCCTCTTCGGGAACAAGGCAAGGATGCCAGCTCCCACCACTCTGTTCAGCAGTGTGCAGGAGGCCCCAGCTGTGCAATGAGGTGCCGAAAAGATAACAAAATCAAAAAGAGTTTTTAAACTCCTCGAAAGTGTTGCCTACATTCACTGTTTCTGTTTTTCCCCCATTCTTTCTTGAATGCACTCCCATCCGACCACCCCTCCCCCACCCACAGGTCCATCACAACTTCTCTTGCAAAGATCACTGTACACCTCCATATTGCCAAACCTAACAGTTAATTCTTCATGCAGTTTGACCTGTAAGCATCATTTGACATAACAGATGTTCCCTCTTCCTTTAAACTTTTTTTTCACTTGTTTTGGTTTTTTTTTGGGGGGGGGGGACTTTCTGGTTTTCTTTTGAATTCATTTGCCACTTCTGCTGAATCACTTTGCTGGTTTCTCTTCACCTGCCCAACCTCTAAATGTTGGAATTCTCAGAGCTCAGTTCTCAAACCTCTTCTCCATGCTTTCTGTGCACTCTCCCTAAATGGCTTGAAATAGCCCATAGACACTAATAATTCTCCCAGATTTTGCAAATCTCCAGCCAGAATTTTCCCCCGGTGCTCCAAATTCCTTAACCCAACTGGCTCCTTCACATCTGACATCTCGGTTTGGGTCAACGATGTGCACGTAAAGCTTAACATATGCAAAAGGAAATCCAGAGTCTTCCCTCCACCCATACCCAAAGGCTGCTCCTCCTGCAGTCTTCGCCTCCTCTGTAAGTAGTAATTCCGTTCTGCATCCTGCTCAGGACAGAAACCTTAGCATCATTCTTCACTCATTTTTTCAAAACCCCATATCTAAATTGGTCAGCGAATCCTATCAGACTGCCTTCAGATATATACAGAATATAATGATTTCTCACTGCTTCCTCCAGCCACCTAGGTCTGCATTGCTTTTCTTTCTCATTGGGGTCAACTAACAGCCCCATAAGCGATGCTCTGGCTCCCACTTTTGTTCCCTCTACAGTTCATTCTCTGGGCAATAGCCAGAGTGGTTTCCTAAGACAAACCATTCACCTGTTCCTCCAACGCATTGTAAGTAGGATCTGCCCCTGGCTACCTCTCTGCTTCATCTCCTGCCACCTTCCCACTTGTGCACTCCACTATACGCTTCCTTGCTGCTCTGGGCACATGACAAGCATGCTCCCATCCCAAGATGCTCCTTCCCCAAGATGCTGCCACCCCAGGGCCTTTGACTTGGTCTTCTCTCTGCAACAAAAACTCTTCTCTCAGTTACCTGCACAGAGTGCACCCCTCCTCCTTAGGTCTCTGCCCAGACATCCCCAGGGAGGCCTTCTCTGCTACCCCTATTTACAGTAGCTATCCCCACCCTGGCATCTCATCCTGTATTCATTTGTCTGTCTTCTCCGCCCTAAACCTATAAGCTACACAGGGACGGGGATTTTATATCTTTTTGAATTGCTGTATTCCCAGTACGTAGAGCAGTGTCTGGCGCACAGTAGTCACTCATTACTTGGTGAATGAATGAATGTATTCATTAGCTCATGCATTTATTTATTTACTGAATTTCTATCTGTCAGGCACTGCCCTTATGGAGCTCCCAATCTAGTAAAAACAGAAGTCATAACTACTGTTTGTGAGTGGTGGTTACTAATCACTTTGTAGGTGCCACTTTCTTCAGTCCTTACAATGGCCCATTTAACAGATGAGGAGACAGGCTTGATCCAGTTCAGTAACTTGACCAAAGTTAAGTAGCTGGTGTGTACAACTTTCTCTCAAAACCTGTTTGTTAACCACTGATTCTCACTGAAATAACATTCCTCCGTGTTAACATGTAAATGATATCTCCATATAATTTTGTAAATAGTTGAAGTATATTTAAATAGTAACTCTCAACCAATAATTCCTTGGTGAGGCCCAGAGTGATGCAAGCATCTCTTGAAATGGGATGTCTCCGGGGCCTCTCACAGCTACCTTCTAGTCTGCTACTTCTTGCTGCCTCCTGTCTTTTCTCTCCTTCTCTGCTCCACTTTGACCATTTTATTTAACTTTTTCAACTTTACTTGATTCTATGTCTGCCTTTCTTTCTGCTGTTCCTAAGCTGTCCCATTGCTCTGTCCTCTGGAACTCCGGTTTCATCCATCTCTTCCATTTCCTCTTTTGTCCTTTTTGACCCTTCTGTCAATAAATCTGCTCGGGAACCACCTGTCTCAAAAATGATACACACAGCACCACCACTGCCACCAGCAGCAGCAGCAACAAATGTTGCGTCAACCCTGCTGTCCCTTCTAGCTTCTTTCTTATTTCTGCTTTTCTCTTTACTCTGACTCATAGTGCTTAGCAGCTGTTGACTCCTGTTTTGTCACTACCAGTTCGTTCTTTATCCTCTTGTCCTCATGGGGCTGTCCATTTCACTGTTGAACTCCCAGTTGTTAAATGATCTTCCTTACGATAAACTCCACACCCTGAGACTGCTTCCTGTTAGTCACCATGATGCCCTCCGGGACTACAGAGAATATCTGTTCACATTTCCCCGTGGAACTCTTCAGAGAGTTCATGAAGGCAACCACAGCTGCCCTTACAGATTCTGTTTCTGCAAAGTAAAAGCCCCTGGATCTTTTAACTCATTATTCAGAAATAGAATTTTAACTTTTCTAAAACTCTTTAGTTTCTTAATATGTAATTAATAATCTTTATAATCTTGTTCAGGTCAGTACTAATCTACTTTTTTTTTTTTTTTTTTTTGAGACAGAGTCTCGCTTTGTTGCCCAGGCTAGAGTGCCATGGCATCAGCCTAGCTCATAGCAACCTCAAACTCCTGGGCTCAAGCGATCCTCCTGCCTCAGCCTCCCGAGTAGCTGGGACTACAGGCATGCGCCACCATGCCTGGCTAATTTTTTCTATATATATTAGTTGGCCAATTAATTTCTTTCTATTTATAGTAGAGATGGGGTCTCGCTCTTGCTCAGGGTGGTTTCGAACTCCTGACCTTGAGCAATCCGCCCTCCTCGGCCTCCCAGAGTGCTAGGATTACAGGCGTGAGCCACCGCGCCTGGCCAGTAATCTACATTTTTTAATGGAGAAAAGATTTTTAAAAATGCAACTTGCTCAGATTCTCTAGCTTTATTTCATTTTATTAGTGACCCTGTATGTGTAGCATCTAAGGGCATAAAAGGAATTTTCCCGTGGAAGTTGTCCCTTTGTTTTGATGTGTTTAGCTGACATGCAGTGTTTAGGTATCCTACTTTGGGTTCATAGAATCAATGAAATTATCAAAGTACTTGCTAACTGTGGTAGTATACATTCACAAATGGTGTAGCTGAGTTTTTGGTGCTCTGTGCATGACATTCCCTTCATTCCTGTTAATTTTCAGTAAATATGAGATTCTGTCCACCACCCCAGTCTGCTTAGATACATCTAGATCATGATTCTGCATACAGGGCCGTGCCAGTAACCTCATGTCATTGGCATCCTATGTCTGTTTCCCTTCAAGTTATTGATGAAAATGTTGAATAAGTTATGATGTTCTGTTTTCAAAAGTTGTTGACACCCACCATCTTATCATGTCTCTGGAATTAAGTCCTTTGGGAGTATGCACAGTTCACACCACATATTGATCACTGTGGTGTGGGGTTTGCTGGGGTACCCCGCAGCTTGGCAGCAGGCCCTCTTGCAGGCATCCTTCCTGGTAACCCTTCAGCACACACCCAGCTGCTCTCAGACATCCCCCCCTGCCACCATTCTTAGCCCCCATCTGTCAGTTACGACCTGTAGGTCAAGGCTGTGCCCATCCTCAATTTCAGCCATTAACATCCATGAATGAAGAGTTAACAATTTTGAGAATGGTGGCTTCTTTGCAGGGGCACTCTTTGAACTAAGAATTAAAAAATCTGATGTCTAGACTCTCTTCCACACCCTCCCCTCTCCAGAAGGCAGGAGGAAATCTATTCAAAGCACCTCTAGCGTGACTTCTCATCTAACTTCCATCACGTTTGTCCTCGGCCAGGAACCTACTGCCAGCAGAGAGAGGTGGAGGCCATCATGGAAGGAGACGAGGATGACAGAGGCTGCTGCTGCTGCAAACCAGGCCACCTGCCGCACCTGCTGTCCTGCAACGCCGCGTTCCACCTCCGCTGGCTCACCTGGGAAATCACGCAGGCGCAGTACATCCTGGAGGGCTACAGCATCATCGACAACAACGCGGCCACCATGCTGCAGGTGTTTGACCTCCGCAGGATCCTCATCCGGTATTACGTCAAGGTATCGCTCTGCTCCCCAAACACGTGTCTAGGAGTAATGCTAGGCCGGCCCAGGAAGCTCCTGCAGAGCTTTGCATTATAGAAAGCCAGATTTTAAAGCTTCCCCTCAGCCTCTGACTCCACAGCCCTGCAGGTTTGGGAACCGTTGCTTGTGTGACAAATCCTAGAGGGCTTTGCTTTAGCCTGAGGTTCGTGCCCCCGAGTTGTCTTCTAAGCCCGGACACTACAGGGCAGTCCATCCTCCTTCCTAGGTCCACGTCTGCACTTCCACCGCAGCACGAGTTGCTTGTAATGATGGCGGCGACAGATTTAAACGGCCTAGAAATATTACTAAGCCTCGACGTTTGAGTTATAAGCGTCGAATTAGATGCTCTGCAAATTGTTCGCTTTAGAATCAGAATTATATTTTAAGCTCAAGATGAAAACTCAAAAATACAGCTAAACGATCCAATCAGGATTGGTTATGACAGCCTTTTCTCCTCCTCAAGTAGAGACTAATAACACTTTTTCAGTTGTCTGGCCCACCTGTGTACTGCCTCAGAAAACGTGCCAGTTTGGAATAAGCCTCCCAGAGAACGAGTGTGGCCCTTGACTGAGGACGCAGGGTGCTGAGCAGGGCTGGGTGTTTTCTGAGCGGGAGGGAGAGGCGAGGGCAGCGTGGCTGAGGATGTCTCTGCAGTGTGTCCTACCCTGGGAGACGACTTTGCACAGGGGATCCCTGGACAGTCCACACAGGGGTCCACATTTTAACGTTCGAAAGCAGGAAGCTCATCTGTCTGAGGCTACAAAACTCCCTGCCAGCTGAGGCTGAGACGGGTGGCCTGGCACAGATGAGGCAATGCAGATTAAAAAGATAACACGGGCTCCTGAAATTTCAACTACCTAACAAGCAGGGCGTTTGCTTAGAAGTTTGGAATAGCTACTGTGGAGGTCCCCCACATCTGCAGTCTCTGCTGAAGCTTCCTGGACACAGAAAATAGACTGTGACAGTCCGAAGGGTAAATGACCCCCAGTTAATCATCTTCCTAAGTGATCACAGCATGAAATGTTTGCAAAACCCCTTTCTGCTGCAGAATATATGCAAAAGATCCGGCAGTTTATACCACCTTTGTGCGTGCTAGAAAGATGTAAATTGTTATATCCAAATTTCACACAAAGCTATATGTGTTTTGTCCAACCTAATGCAATTGGGGAAGATTTGGGAAGCAAGTCAGGGGGTTGTGACCTGTTACCTAAGTTCTAGGCAAATTCAGTTTACCAATTGGTGTTAGACTTGGCAGCAGGACATGAAATAATAGTAGCACACACATGTTGAAAGTTTATTTCTTTTTTTTCAAATTAAAAAATAAATATTTTAGAGATGGGGTCTTGCCCAGGCTAGACTCAAACTCCTGGGCTCAATCGATCCTCCCGCCTCAGCCTCCCTAGTGGCTGGGACTACAGGTGTGAGTCACACCGGCTAAGAAGCTTATTTCTCTCCCACATGGATCAAGGCTGGTATGGTCTTTTTGCTCCACGAAGTCCTTGGGACTCAGGTTCCCGCCAGCTGCCAGCTCCATCGTTTTAAGTGTATTCCCATCTTTGTGTTCCAAGATGTAAGTTCCAGGCTTAAAGGGGTGGAGGAAAAGACAAAGACTAGCAGGCACGCACCAACTGCCCCTTAAAAGTTTCCTGGAAGTTGCCACAGTATGCTCCTGCTGTATCCCGTCAGCCGGAATGTTGTCACGTGCCACCAGAGGGTCTGGAAAGTGTACCCTGGACAGCCGTGAGCCCAGAATGAAACTGTGAGCTTGTGGAAGACAGATGATGAATGCTAACCAGCCATCTCTGTCATCTCCCTCGTCACGGAAAGGAAGTATCCCTTGAATATATATCTCCTTTAGTTCTCAGGAGGCAGCAGGGCAGGGTGGCTGCAGGAAGGGCTGGATCCAGGGGCTGACTGGTCAAGGGGACTCCCAGATCCAGGAAGCAAGTGGCCAGGAGGGGGCAGCTAGGCCAGCAGTGTGGGTCTAGACAGGCTGGATGGGTGAGCCCTGGAGTTGGGCACCTCCTTATTGCCTCAAGAATAGGGCTAGACTCTTGCCTGCCATCCAGAGCCCTCCACGGTCGGTCGCTTCCAGCTGTGTTTCCCACTCCACTCTCCCCCTCACCGCTCCGTGCACACTCTACGCACACCCTCCCTGTGCCTCCCGCCCCGTGCCCTCACTCCTCCTGCAGGGACTCTCCCCTCCCTCCTGCGTGCCCTCAGCTTCTCTGCCAGTCTCAGCTCCCACGGCGGCTCTTCCTCCCCAGCTGCCTGCACGTCACGCCTGGCGTGCACCTCTTCTTCCTCTGTAAACCTTTCCTGCTTCACGGCAGCTCCTGAGACAGAGGAGCCGCACCTGACTCCTCTTGGGGTCCCCAGAGCTCTGTGTGACGACTTGCATGTCGAGGTGCCAGACACCTTTTTTTGGACTGAATGAACAAAGATTCCAGGTAACGTGGATTTGGAGTCTGGACGGAAAAGGTGCAAATCCAGGCAAGGGCCCGAGCACCCTGCTCCAGGCGTGAGTGGTGAGACCTGGCTTCAGTACTGAGCCACCGCTCTGCCTTTTCGTGACACAGATGTGTGGACAGACCTGACCCACACCATGGGGCCAGCAGCGGGAGAGGAGGGTGAGGCAGGGGGTGAGGTTGAGAGGCCTTGTCCAGGTCCAGCCTCCCTGGCTGAACCCTCTTGGCTTTTCCAGAGGTCTCTGGGGCTCCACGAATGGACCAGCTTTTTGATGCTTCCAACTTTGGACTGCTAGTAGATATTCACCTTCCTCTGCTCCTAACTCCTAGAAACGTGCCTCCCAGTTCCCTAAAGGTTTTCTAATATGACATTTTCCCAACTGACAAACAAATCCAGGGTAATGTGCAAATGAATGGAAGAGGGCTCAGGGAGGTCCCGCCGGAACCTGCCTGGTAGTAGTTGGCTTGTGGGAAAACAGCACCCTTAACTCTGTTTTCTAAGAGAGGAGAGTGATGGCAAGATGGGCATTGCAGGTGCGGTGGGAGAGTTGGGCAGTGCCGAGATGTGTTTCCTAGCACAGCGCTTCTCACCAGGTGGGGCAGCCCCGTGGCAGACCCCCCCAGCAAGCTGGATAATTACAGATTCCCAGGTCCAACCCAGAAATTCTGATTCCATGGCCTTGGGTGGGGCCCAAGGACTTATATTGTTCAATAAGTTTTCTGCATGATTTCATACATAGCTAGGCTTTGGAACCACCAAAGACATAATTAGACCCAACAGAAACAAGGACTTTCTTAACTTCAAATCGGTGCTTAGGAGGGGCTGAGACTCTGGGGCTTCCCAGTGCCCCCCTGGTTCATTTACACGGGCACTGTCGGGCCTGTCACATGAAATCATCTCTAAATACGGCCATCAGTGCCCTCCCGCCCTTCAGTGAGGGGTGGCCCCGAACTTGCACTCATTGCTCTGCTGCAGCTAGTGCATGGGAGTTTCAGGAGGGCTGGCTGGTGATTAGAACAGAAGGAACATTTTAGGGTGAAAACAAATGAATATTTTCTTCTTGGGCCTCAGTTGCTAAGTGAACAAAGTTGCCTTTACAGCTCCCAATTAAAGTTTCAGGAGTTCGGTTTCATTCTTTCTATTATTTCCTTATTGGACAGGCAAATTGAAAAGGAAGACAAATTTGAAATAATTTCTTTAAACAAAAGGATTTTTTTTTGGTCTGCTAATAAACTGGGTCAGTTCCCCCACCCTCTATGAATATATTTGAAATCATTTCCTTCCTGGCCAGCGACTCGAGGTTTTCCCTGGTGTCTCCTCCACCTCTCCTCGGTTTATTAGCGCTTAAAACCCTCTTAGCAGTCAAGAAATCAGCTTTCCGCGAGGGCCTGGCTTTCCTGCTGCCATTGTTTCCGGGCAGCTCTTTCCGACAGGAGATGCGCTTATCGCTTGCCTTGCAGAACGAGGAGTGAACAACCTGCTCTGCCTGCCAGGGGCCCCTTGCTGGAGCATGAGTTGTCTGAGGGAAGACACTGATCTGCAATTAAAATGAGGGACCCAGAAAATCCCTGCTGGAGGAGGCAGATATCCTGCATGAATTCAGGCGGGTCCCCCTGTCACCTCGGCTCAGGCTCACCCTGTCAACGCATCCGCACCGCCGCTTATCTGCTCTGTGTAGTGCTGTATCCGTTTCATCCCGACAGATGCTGGAGGATTTCGCAGCACTCGTTGACTGTGTCTCCGTGGCAGGATTTCTGCCTAATAAACTGGAGACGGGACATGGCTTGGAGTTGGCTGGGACGGTCCTGCTCTCCCCTCGGGGGGGCGGGGGGGGGGGGAGGTGTCGGTGCTGCGACTGGGGACGCTGGGTGTGGCAAGGCCGGGGTGTGGTCCCGAAGTCAACACTCGAGGTTTGGCCAGACCTGGAGGAGGAGGTTTTAACCTCTGGGATTCAAATCCTCCTTAACTATTCCGACTTCATCGGTCGTGGGTTCTTTTCATTCCTCCCCAGCAATGAATGAAAATGTGAACTTTCGTCTTCTGATTTTTGTTTGTTATTCCTATCCGGTACGTGATTAGGACGTATCGAGGGGGAAAAACCAGACCAGATGTTTGCTAGGGCCAGATGTTTGCAGAGACCAAACCAAATTTCTTTCTTTTTTTTTTTTTTTTTTCTTTTTTTCCCCCTTTGTCATGCTCAGCTGAGAAGCGGTGTCTGTGGCTGCAGGCACAGGTCCTGGGCATCGTGACTCTCTTTTGCTTATAACTTTAGGCCGACTTACTTAAACTGTCTCCCTCATAGAAGCTTTAATTGATCCAGCCAGCAAGGAGACGAGAGAAAACCCTCCAGATTCAAAATTTATGTCTTTGAATATCAGATGTGCACTCTGGTGACCACCACAGACGCAGCCGTGTCCTGCCCCCTAATGCCGCCCTGTCCCCTCATCCCTCTGCCTCAACCTCTCCTGGGCTGCTGCTTCTGCCTGCCTCCCCCGAGCCTCATGCTCTTCCTGCTTGCTGGGTAGGTAAGTCACGGATGTTCAAGACATGGCGCTTATGTCTACTTCTTGCATATGCAAGTGCCGTGGGCCAGGCCACGTGCCGAGTTCTTCATACATAGCATCTCATTCTAAACCTCCGAACCACCATCCAGAGTGGGCTTCCCGAGCGCGTCTGTCTCACCCACCTCCTGCCTTCAGCTTCCATTGGCCTCTTCCTCCATCCCTCCCTCTCTCCCTTCCTCCTTGTGTTGAGGGGCTTTCTCGATTTCAGGGCTGTCCTGGGGCGCAGTGTTACAGAGGGTAGGAGGACAGGCATGCTACTCAATTGTAGATATTGCCTGCAGACTTCATCCCTCCACTTCCTCATTTTGAAGGCAGGTTGACAGTGGCGCCTAATAGAAAATACGTCCAACAAGAAGCAAGGCCACAGCCAGGAGCTACACAGATTAGTCTTCCCATAGTCCAGGCTGCCCTCTGTCCTGACAGCAAGAGAAAGGCTAAGTCAGGCGTTTGCAATTGTTTGGCTGAAATCAGAGACCAGTGTGTCTGTCCCTTCACCTGCTCGACCTCCTGGGAGAACGTGACACCAGACACCGGTAACCTGAGGCCTTGAGCTCCGGATTCCATCTCCCAGCCAGAGGGAAGGGAGGGCAGGAGCGGGTGGGCGGGAGGCCCCCCTAGCCAGGGCTTCTCTCTGTGTAGGCGTCCGTCACCGAAGTCTTTGTTCCATCCACCCGAGGTTCGCTTACTTTCTGTTTCCTTGCATGGAGAGAAAGTGTTCATAAACAGTGAAGGCCAGCAATGTAGAGTTGGACTCCAACAGGAGCACACATGCCTGTCACTTTGCATCAGACACCTCGGCGGCCCCTTGTCCCTCGTGATTTCAAGATGAGACGTGCAGCCGTGTTCCGGGGTCTTGTGAGCCTCACCAGCCCTGAGAGCCACTTCCCTTTTTCTGTTATAACGACATTGCTGTGGATGTCGGAAGGTGCTCCTCAGCCTCGGACTTCGATCTGTTGCTGAAGTGCCCCGTCAGGCTTGGATTTGTATTTTCTCTGTTGCATTTGTATTCCTCATGGCCAGGTGCTAGCCTTGTTGAAAGATGAATTCATTCAAAAACTATAAGATGGTTTTCGATAAAGCTGTAACTTAGAATAATGAAGCTGGAGCGGGGGAGAGGTGTTGTCCCCAGTTGGGACTGATACGTACAGTGTCTGATTAAGGGGGAAACATGGGAAGGATATTTATCTTTGAACGGATCACAGATGTCCACTGCCTGGGCACCCAGGATTAAGGGTATACGTGTGTTACTGCGATCATACATCATTAGCACTTTCCGGAAGAACTGTGTTGTTTTAGTTCATTGAAAACCCTTTGGCTGTGGCCCTGGAAGAGGGTCTGTCCCCATCTCTTTCAGCTGGATCAGCCCAGACTGGCACCCACAGAAGCCCACAGTAGCCTAAGCAAAAGGGGCTTTTTTGTTCTCCTCGCAGAAAAGGATAGGGCCAGCTGTCATTCTTCCTCATCACAGAAACTCTGTCCTGTTACATTCTGCTACATTCACTTTCCTCTTCCCTACCATAACGCTTGAGAGAGGACACTTTCGAATGTCTCAAATATGCATCCACCCAGCAGGAAATACAAGTGATACCACATGTGGGGATTTCATGTCTCCTACTTTCCTGAGGTTGTTTTACTTTCTCAGATATAATAAGTAAAAAAAAAAACAAAAAAAAAACTTCCCTGGCTTTCAAATGGCTGTAAGGGCTCAAAATCTTGCTTTCTCTCTGCAGAGTATAATATACTATATGGTAACGTCCCCCAAGCTCCTCTCCTGGATCAAGAACGAGTCGCTTCTCAAGTCCCTGCAGCCCTTTGCCAAGTGGCATTACATTGAGCGTGACCTTGCAATGTTCAACATTAACATTGACGACGACTACGTCCCGTGCCTCCAGGGGATAACACGAGCTAGCTTCTGCAACGTTTATCTAGAATGGATTCAATACTGCGCACGGAAACGGCAAGAGGTAGGTAAGGGAGGTGGGGCGTGGGGGCATAGAATGCAAGTTTAAAAAACAAGGAAGATTTTAATGTTCATCTCTTTCTTATATTCTATGGTAGACTTATAAGATAGAGGGGAGAAGAAAATAATATTTGGGTACATGTTTAAGTTAGGCAAAATTAAATGAAGAATCAACACACTCTGTCTCCAATGAAGGAGACTGGAGGGTATTTGTCCCTTTATACTGTGCTCAGGGTCACTAAAGTTTTCAGCTTCTACACTGAAGCTTTAAGACATTGGAAACTTCTTTCTTCAAAATGACATGTTGAGATTTCCATACAAAGTATGTCTGAGCTGAAATCAGGAGGATTTCCTGAACATGTTGAATCATGGACATGCCAATTCTATTTAGCAATCAGATTGTCCAAGTTATTCCTGTTCATCGTTTATTTTCTTGTGTCATTATTGCTCTTGTGCTGAGAGCACTTCTTGAGGTGAATCCTGCCTCTCAGAAATAAAATTAAGAACAGTGCCAGCTTAGCCAGCTTATCAAAAGAAGAGCAGAGGTCAGAGGAGGAGGAGAAAGGGGAGGGTAGCAAATGTAGGGAATCGTTTATTTTGCTTCTTAGGATTTGAAAATCTGAGTCAATGGGTTGTGGATGCGGAAACTGGGTCCAATTTGGAAATAACTTCAGATGATGCAGTATGTGATACGTGCTGTAGCACCGTGTCACTGGCCCAGGTCTGTGACCTTTTTATGTGTAGTTAAAAACGTGGCAGAAGAAGCAAGTGACACAACCAACTTTCTTTAGAGAAACCAAGGAGGTGTCCTGATAATCTAACCCATGCTTGGCCTCTGTAGGTGGTTCAAATACTCAAAGAATCTATTGATATCCTTGGCTATGTTGCTGGGATGGCCCTGCTCTTTTCTCAGTTGCTTCATGAAATTATTTCATTTTTCTTGCAAAAGATATTTTGACTTCAAATTTCTCCTGCAACCCTCCCCACCCTTTTTTTTTTTTTAAGCTGACTTTGAACGACCCTTGTTGTAATTCAGCTGTTGACTGTGGACTTACAGTCAATCCAGAGGGCTCCTCACTGCTGGGAGAAGAGGAGATTCTCATTTGCACTGGATTTGTTGTGCATCTTTTCTCTCCCTGCCCAACTGTGCCCCTCCTTTGCCTTGCCCAGCACTAAGGCGGGCGTTCATTTGGCTGGAAGCGCTGACCGTCTTCGTGACCTGAAGGGCCATCTTTGAAATTCCAGAGAAGTAGGTCATCAACCCACCTCCTGGGCCATTTTCTCTCCTAAAATAGCTTTCTCGTTTTTATTTATTTATTATTTTTTTCTGTGTCCAACCACAAAAGAAACTGTTTCAGGAAGCAGAGAGTTCCCCATCCCTGAGGTCACCCCAGAGGAGACCATATGGCTGACTTCAAAAGCCTCCCCTGACCCTACATTGCGATGCTGTGTTGGTATGTACTGGAACCTACGGGAAAGCTGAGTGGACATCCTTGCTCTTTCAGCCTGCAAAGACCGTGGTGGACAGTGACGAGGACTCTCCCTTGGTGACTCTGTCCTTTGCCCTGTGTGTGCTGGGGAGGAGAGCTCTGGGCACCGCGGCCCACAGTATGGCCATCAGGTACCTGGGGGAAGCAGTGGGAGTGTGCTAGACTGGTACAGGCCCCACATCTCACCTTTCTGATGGATCTTTATCACTTGAGTTCTTTATTCTAAAGTTGGACTGATTATACTTCTTCTTTCACATAGTTCTTTCAATAATAAATGGTGTTGGGCCTGCAAAAGGACTTTTAATCACTTTGATCTTTTAGACGATTAGATTAGGAAATATCATTTATGTGTTACAGTCAGGACCCAGGAATTCTGGGCTGAGGACTTTCTACCTTACCAAAGGTCCTTGTGGATTTGCTGGAAGATTCAGTGAATCTGCATATGAGGTGCCTAGCCTGGCATCTAACAAAATTGATGCTCAATAAACATTAGTTCCCTTTCCCGTATTTTTGCTCACAAAAGAAAATCCTCACGTCTTGAGCTCTAGGCTAGACCTGACTCTGCCCTGCGCTTGTGGAGCTCTGACTAATTGGGTGCTGCCTCTGTTTCCCAAACTCTGTCCCTCCTGGTTCTCCCCCTTCAGTAGGTCAATAGCCCAAGTCGCTCTCCTTAAAGAATGAAAACAAAATCGAACTCTTTGCTGGCCTTTGGTCACCCTCTGTCACTCACGTGGTGTCATTCACAAGAGAAACAGCACTGAGCCTGCCAGCTCCTCCTCGCACTCCAGCTACCCTGCTCTCACTCCAGCTACCCTGCTCTCACCTTCCACTCACCTTCCACTCACCCACATCTGTGGCCATTGCCTTTGGCGTTTAGCACAACAGGCCAGCAGGTCTGCACTCTGCCTGCCCATTAGAATTGCCGCGATGAGTGGTTCTCAGCTCTCACATGCATGTTAAAATCTCCTGTGGGACTGTGAAATATCCTGACGCCCAGGCCCTACCCCAGCCCAGACCAATCCCGTTACAGCCCCTGTGGGTGGGACCACACATCCCAATCTTTTAAAGCTCCAGGTGATTTCAGTGGGCAGGCTAGATTGAGGACCACACACCCAGGGAGCTTCGAGAAGAAACAGGGCCTCCACTCAGCCTGCCCTCCCTGGTTTCTCCTGCACTTGGGCTTTATTCAGTGTGTCTGTATCGTGTTGTTGATCTGATGCTCGGCGAAAGGGGGCCCTTTGATATTAACTTGGGCGAGTTTTCTGTTACTAGGTAGCATGATTAGCTCGTTAAAGGCAGAACCCACTTACCTACTTAACAACCCTCATGACCCTGGGCCATCAGGCAGACGAGTCCGGGGAGGCTCTTGCTGACTGTGTTTCTCCATGTCCTTCCTAAAGGGGACGGCTGGGCTGTGCGTCATGACTGGTGGCAAGTTATTGAGAGGTGTCATCGGTTATGAGTTGTGAGTTGATGAAGGGTAAGGTGTGGTGGCTGGCAGCTCTTTCCATTGCTCTCTGGAAACAGCAGCCTGGAGTCACCGAGAGGGAGAGGTAAGAACCGAGGGTAGTTAGAATTTGTGACATCAGCTGCTCTTTCAACTCCCACGTCTCAGAATTTCATGATTTCTTTACAGGTGAGAAATGCCCAATGTCCGACCCTCACAATCTCGTGGTGATGCCTGTTATAGGCAAGTCCCCTGGGGAGGAGCTGAACGGCCACCAGTCTCTCCCTGTCCCCCTGCCTGACTCAGCCTCACACAAGACTCAGGCCGTTCACTTTGTGGCCATGTGAGAGTAAACTTGATAATTGTTGAAAGTCTAGCAGAAGACTCATTCATGGGCTTTGTAAAACCCCATGATGTGGTCCCTAGAGCAGGCTCCTTAGGAAAGTATAAATAGAGAATACTATTTTCAAATACTGTGGCTTCATAGGATCTTGCATTTGAAATCACAACAGAAGTCTTCGGATACTCCTGCCACCTGGGCAGATGGTTAAAATAATATAACAAGGTCTTTTTGTTTGATCCATTCGAAGTGTTTTATAAATTTCAGCTGGCAAATAAATACTGCAAATTGTTTTTTAGTTCATATCTAAGATATTTTCAAAGGCTTTTCCAGTCTTGTTTTCGTGCATCTTGCTCAGCTCTGCCTGACCCAGGTGTTTCCTGCTTGGTCTGCTCGATTTCTTTTTCCTTGATGAAGCACCATGCTTACCAGCTGCTTTTTTTTAAAACCTGATTTTGATGGGATTTCCTTGTTTCAAAGAGTGTCTCATGCTCAGTGTCAGCTCTGCTTGCTGCACACATGGTGATGAGATAAATCTGGGAAGAATCTGCACAGTATTATGGGGAAAGCCTGGATTGCCTGGGGCAGGTTTACTTTACTGAGAGGTCCCATGCCACAGCAAAATCACAGGAGGCACTTTCATTTCGACGCTTGATTTACAAAACGCAGCTTCTTCCACGTGCCACCCGAGGTCCACAGTTGGGGTCTGAAGTGCATGAAGTTCTAAGATTTGCCTGGGAGCAGGGCTGGGAGAAGGAATGCAGGGTGAGCAGAGGTTCCAGCCTGGCAGGGCCCTACTGCTCTTTAACCAAACAGCTGGGCTTTACTTGGGCAAAAAAGATAGCAGAGCTCAAAAAAAATTTTTAAACATAATTTTTATAGATACAAGTTGCTCTCAAAGCCATCCCAATTTCTAGTCTTATCAGTAGTGTTTTGCCATATGCTCGCTTATGCATATGTATTCCATCTTTTTAGATTTTTCTGGTCTCAAAGGTGAAAAATTGTATATCATTCTTATCTGAATTTACATTTCTATTTTTAATAGTGAGAATGAGACTGTCTTAGATTGTTTGTTGGTCATTTATGCTTTTTCTGTGAATTGCCCATTTACATGTTTTACCCATTTTTATTAAATACTTACTGATAGTAATACCTTATTAGATATGTTAAAATATTTTCAATCAAGCTACACTTGTTTTAATTTTTCTTTTAAAGCTTTGTGGTAGGATGCTGTTCTTGCTCATTTTCTCCTTAGGTGAAATTTTAGAATCGCTTTCCAAAAAAACCCCCATTAGAATTTTGATTGAGATTGTATTGAACATACAGATTAATTTGAGAAAACAAAATGAATACCACTTAATAATATAATGTATCTTTCTGATTGTTTAGTTTTTTCAATGTCCTCAGTAAAATGTTATTATTTTTTAAAGATCTGTGATTTCTTAATGGGCTTATTTCTAGGTATTTTTAAAGTTTTATTGTGATTGTGAATATAATCATTTTATAATTGGTTACTTCTGGTACAAAGGAAAGTTTATTTTTGTTTGTTTGTTTGTTTTTTTATATTGATCTCATTCTGGGCACCTCTACCGAACTCTGTTATTGACATAATATTTCAACTAATTTTCTTTAATCTTCTGGTGGAAAGGTATATCTGAAAATGATGACCATCTTGACTGTTTTTTTTTTCTTTCCGATGTTTATAACTCAATACTTTTCCTTATTAGATTGGCCGTGACCTCAGTACAATGTTGCAGGTGGGCGTCTGTGTTAGTTTCCAACTGCTGCTACAACAAATTACCACAAACCTGGTGATTTAAAGCAATATGAATTTTATTATCTTTCAGTTCTGGAGGTCAGAAGTCCAAAAGGGATTTCACTAGGCTAAAATCGGGGTGTCTGCAGGCTGTGCCCCTCCTAGGGTGCTGGGGGAGATTCCATTCCCTGCTCTAGAGGCCCTTCCTCCATCAAAGCCAGCAGTGCTGCATCTTTCTCTGACTCCAACACGACCTGTCCTGCCTTCTTACACAGTTAAGGGCCATTAGGATGACATTGGGCCCACGCAGATAATCCAGATAATCTCCCCATCTCAAGATCTTCAATTTAATCACATCTGCAAAATTCCTTTTGCACTGTAAGGTAACATACTTATAGGTTCCTGGGATTAGAATGCGGATATCTTTGGGGGCTGTCAGACTGCCTACCACAGCATCCTTGCCTTAATTAATGGGAATGAGTCTGATAGCATTAAAAATATGCTTTAGTTTAGGTTTCGTTTAAACCATTTTTATGAAGTTTAAAAGTTTCCTTCTCTTCCTAGCTTGCTAAAGCTTTTATCAGGAAACCATACTGGTTTTTTTTTTTTTTTTTAATTTGAGGGCATAGATTCTGATGGCACTATCCTTTTCTTTTAATCTGTTAATGTAATAGGTTATATTAATAGATTTCCTCATGTTGAAACATCCTTGAAATTCTGAGATAAGCTCTATTTGCTCGTGATCCATTATTCTTTTTATACAATGATGGGTTCAAGTCGCTAATATTTTACTTAGTATAATTATGTCTATGTTCAAAGTAAGAATGGCTCATAATTGCATGTGTGTGTGTGTCAGCATTTGCTCTATCCTTGTATAATGTTAAAATCTGGAGTATGCCCTTAGGTGAACTTTATGAGATGCATGTTGTTCTCACATTTAATGTTAAAGAGCAACAGATGATTGTGAACACTGATTCCCCCAGGTCGGTCTTATGTAACAACCTGGTATAAGCCACAAGCTCTGACCGATTTATTGGGGAAATGTTTTGACTTCACAAAAGTGACATAGCTTTGATAGAGGGTCCTCAGGAAAGAAAAATCTGTGCGTGCAAAATTAGATAGAATGAGTAAATGGAGAATCATCTTAAAGGAGTTCCTGAATGCAAGTGAGGAAAAGAGTCCCATTATATAAATTGTCTTAAAATAGCATAAAATGTCTGTGTGTTATGGAGATGGAATGGGTTAATATGGACATGACAAGCAAGCACTGATAATATTTTAAATGTGAGGTTTGGGGCATAGCTCCTTTGAAAAATTGTCTCTCCCACTGAAGATATAAGGGGATGTTCTAGTAGGAAGTCAGAATAGCTTCACTGACCCCCGAGGCTAAGAGATGGCTTAATTGCTATCTTCAAGTACAGGAAAGGTGATGAGCAGATCCTGGCTGGTGCTCTATTTGTAGAGATAAAAGATCAGAAAAAGGCTGCACTTTACAACAGCAACAGGTTTGTTTGCGGAAGAAAATACACTGACTCTTGAAATAGACTAAGCTGCCAAGAGGATAAAAAGTTTCAAGGCAAATTTGATCTTGAAAAGCGATAGGAAAACAAGCCAGGCGTCAAAGTGCTCCGCCAAGCCCAGCATGCTGCCTTATGGCAGGAGGTCACTGCTGTGGTCTGAGATCTCTACATCTAACGTCTACCCACTCCTCTCCTTCCTGGTGCACTGAGGAATCCTGACGTCATCTCAGCTTCTCCTCCTGAGACGAGGCGCCATGCTGGGGCCAGCCGTCATACTGGATCATCTTGCAAAACAGATCAAGGTCCACTTGCCAGACTGGAGTTGGAAACACAGTAATCAGAACCTAGGGGAGAAATAGACAAAGTAAACAGAATGCACGACCCTGACCTAGAAGATAAAGTCAGGTTACCAAGCTAAAATCAGAATCTTGGAGCATGGAGAAAATATCGCTCCCTGGACACTTGGGAAGTCACACAATTAGCCAGAGAGTCGAAAAAAATATCTTTTTATTAATGATTAGGAATAATCCATTCGTTTAATGCAGGGTATGTATCAGAGAAGGGTGAGTACTGCCACATGGATGAGGGGAACGTGCAAGAGAAACAGTGGTGAGAAGGGGCATTGGGTCCCCCACTTTCCACAAACTTTAAACAGCAACATGGACACAGAGAATCCCAAATAAGAAGGTCTTTCTCAGGTCTCCTCTCATCCCATTCTTCCAGAATGAGTCTCAGTATGGTCCCTAGAGGTGCCACGGCATCTGGAATAGAGAAAAAAAAATGTCAGCCTAGAAAAAAGGGCAAGAGTCTCTGGGACCTTAAATTCTAACACAGTGTTGGGAAGCCCCCTCCCACTTTCTGTGTGGGCTCGCCCCATGTCCCGGCTCCCTTGTTTCTTTGAAATGTCTTGACATTTTTAGGGGATCCCATGTTTGGGCCTGTGAGTTTCTAACCTCATAGCACCCCAGAATCTCCAGGGGAGCACGATCAGAGTATAGACCCCCCAAGCCCACCACAGACTACTGACATAGAGTCTCTGGATCTTGGGCCTGGAACTCTGATTTTGAACAAGCTATCAGGAGATGAATTCTGTAGCCAGGCCGACACTGGTCCTCGAGCGGGACTTAGGGAGCATTTTGCACTACACAATAACAGTTGATCCAGTTGATGCTGAGCCTCCAAGCACAGAACTGTTGGTGTTAACACATCCCTGAGTCAAAGGTAGTAAAAAAAATAATCATCAAATCTTGTTTTAGTGATTTCTCATTTGGTAATTATTATTTCACACTTGGGATTTATTTGAAGCAGTATCACTGAAATTCTTTAGCCAACAAGATTTCTTTCTAATGATTATGTGAAATTCTGCAATGCAAACTTGCCTGTTTTATATTTGAAGCCTACGTAGCCTGGATATCGATGGCTGAGAAATGCTCGTTCAGCGGTGAAAATAAGAAAAATAATAGCAGTGAACATTTACAACGTGCAGAGTACTGGGCAGAGGGTACCATGAGTTATGAGACTTAATGCATTTTGTCCTCTCGCAAGGCATGAGGGTGAGTAGATACTACTACTGGCCCAATTTTGCAGCTGGAAACCCTGTAGCACAGAGAAGCAATTTGTGCGAGGTCTCACCATGCAGACTCATGCCCAGACCCCAAGAGTCTCAGCTGCTACTCTCTGGCCACACTCTGCCGCTGTGCACAGTGCTTCCCAGCAATTCATCTCCATCTGCTCGGCAGGAACAGCTCTGTGTGGACATTTCCCTGGGGCGGCCTGGCTGTTCCAAGCATCCACCATTTCCTCCTTGCCTACTTGCGCTTCCTGGTTGACCTATCCTGTACCGGGTTGTGTTGCTGAGAGCTACTGAGGGCACCTGCTGCCTGCATCGTGGCCCCAGTGCTCAGTGTGGCCTGAGGTGGCACCTTGCCCTCTGCCGGCCCAGAGCCCTTCCCATTGGAGTCGCCTCCACCGTGCACCCGCAGTGCTCGGCTCGCTTGGACACATGTGCTGTGCCTTTTAGGACAAGATGAATGCTGGACACTAAGTGTGCTCAGAATTGTCCCCCACCCCTCACCAACATGCACCCATTATCCTCAAACCACACCTGTGCATGGGGGTCCCCCACATAAATAGAGCCTCAGCAAGCCAAGCCTATAAATATGCCTGTAGGACTGGATCTTGAGAATGAGCACAGGAAGAAATCTATGATAATGAGATCAAGAGACAGTGTCAGAGCCAAGACTTAAGCTTAGGTTTGGAGCTTCTGGCTCCCGTCCCTCCAGCCCTGCAGGGCCATATGCTGCCTCTCAGTGTGGCACCTGAACTCTAAAGGAAGTGAAGCACCTTGGAGCTATTTAGGGGACACCCTGTGTTCTTCACAGAATGTTCTTACCAAGTGTTCTTTACCAGGTAGGAGAGAGCTGGGATCCCAACCTGGGGTTGTCTTGATTTTAGAGCCAATGGAGTAACTTTCTGGATAAAGAGTGCATGAAAGCAATATTAATGCACTCAATTCAGGATGTGGACAGAGTATATGCACCAACTTAAATGTGAGGAAATTTCTGGAGACCGAGCTCAGGAGGGTGAGGTGTAGGGGTCAGTTCAAGAACTACATCTGCAGGCTTTTCACCACTTGGCTCAACTGAAGCCTTTAAAGCTGTGGTCTCCAACCCCCAGGCCATGGACTGGTACCATCGTGGCCTGTTAGGAACAGGGCTGCACAGCAGGAGGTGAGTGGCAGGTGAGCATAAGCCCCACCTCCTGGCAGATCAGCAGTGGCATTAGAGCGTAAACCCTACTGTAAACCGCACATGCAAAACTAGGTTGTGCGCTCCTTGTGAGAATCTAATGCCTGATGATCTGAGATGGAACTGAGGCAGTGATGCTAGCATTGGGGAGCGGCTGCAAACACAGATTCTGATTATCAGAGAGGTTTGACTGCACAATAAATGTAACGTGCTTGAATCATCCCGAAACCATCCCCCCTACTCTGGTCCATGGAAAAATTGTCTTCCAAGAAACTGGTCCCTGGTGCCAAAAAGATTGGGGACTGCTGCTTTAAAGGGATTAGGTCATTCTAACCCAACCTCTGAGCTAGCCTTTAAGAAGATGACTCTAGTCACGCCTTTTAAAAGCAGCTCTGAGTTTCCTAGAGAGCCAGGTAGCCTGGAGTCAGCCAGAGGAGTTTCTCCTGTGCTCCCTTAGTGTGGCATAAAATACCGAGTATTTGTTCCCACCCATCTTGTCCTCTTTCTCGACTTTTCCAACTTTTGTTTTCTCTTATACGAAAGGGTTATAATAATATGTGTTGTACAGGTATCTATGAGAATGAGAGGAACCTATGGAATGGAAAGCATTTAGTAACCCACAAATCACCAGAAGAATGTAAGGTGTTGTCCTTCTCCCTGCCTCACTTTTAGTTGCTTGGAGATGGTGCTAATCATCTAGATCGTTGCTTTTTTGTTTGTTCTTTGTTGTTTTTAAGAGATAGGGTCTTGCTGTGTTGCTCAGAGTGGAGTGCAGTGGCTATTCACAGGCACAGTCTTAGCTCACTGCAGACTTGAGCTCAAGTGATCCTCCTGCCTCCACTTCCCGAGTAGCTGGGACTACAGGTGCACACCACCATGCCCTGCTTTGGATTGTTGTCTTTGTTTGGGGAACTGGAGCAGGAGAGTGTGGTCAGGAGTATGGAATTAACCATGGAACTAGAGTATGGTTGCTGGATTCCACATAGGAGAATACAGCACACGACCAGAGCTTGCTACAGTGCCCGAGGTGGAGATGCTGTCTGAGCCTGGGACAGTGACTTAGGGCACAGGCTCTCTGAGTATCTCTGCTACTAATTAGTAAACAGGGAAAACCCAGCCTGCAAATCACACTTAACTGTGTGCATATGTTCCACAAGTGCTCCACCGATGGCAGTGTGCTGCAGCAGAAGGCTCTCCACAATGCTAATCTGTAAACAACGCAGTATTGACAGGCCTGTCTGGAAATTAACTAAAATGAACAACTCCGGCATTATGCTGGGGATGCCTTTATGAGTCCTGCAGAAACTGTCCCTGCATTAGAGCTGCTTCCCTCTGAACTCTAAGATTCATGAAGACTTGACTCAGGATAAGGACCCCATTGTGCAACACTTGAAGTCTGTATCCTCCGCTGCCATTCTGTTTTTCTGAAAGAGAAAACTGGTCTCCCAGCAGTGGCACTATTGACATTTTTGGCTGTGTGGGTCTTCGTGGTGGGGGCTGTCCTGGGCATCGTAGGAGCATCCCCAGCCTCTACCAACTAGATGCCAGTAGCGCCCAAAAATGTCTCCATACATTGTGAAATGTCCCCTGCAGCTCCAAATCATTATCAGGTTGAGACCTACCATGAAAGAAGGTGCAGGTGATAACTGGGCTGAGCTGGTCAGTGATTTTGAACAAAATTGGGGCTCCGAGGGGCATAAGCAGCCTCTGTCTGGAACAATCTTGGATGGGAACTCTGTGGATACAGAAATCCTAAATAAAAGAGTGTGAAAGCAACCTTTGCTTCAATTGGCCATCTCCAAATTGTCATTGCCATGAAAATGGAGGGGTGGGTATACTGCAATGGGCTGGGTCTGTTGGATCACAAGCCCTGGGCTGACCCCGAGCTAGAGTCTCGGCAGTGGCCAGCCCTACAAGCAACGGCCACATTCTCCAGCCAGAGAACAGCCCTGCCCAGGAAGGCTGTAAAGAACTGCGCTTTACACTGACGACCCAGCCTCTTGTGTGTGCTCGTCACCACCAGGTATGGCATCATGAAATAGGCGGCCAGGTGGGGAACCAGAAAGACAGCAAGTGGCGCAGTGCTACAACCTAAGCAATACATACTGGCGTGTTCTAGTTGAAAAGAAAATGCACTCACGTGTCAGCTACTCATTATCATATCGAGGAGTGATATTTTCCTACTGCTGTTTTCATTTATGACAGTATTTAGCACTTCCGTGGTGCCATAGAAGCCCGTGGGTACCTCACTGCCGCAGTATTTGGTGTCCTACGTGTGGACATGCACCTCTAACGCGTGATTACACACATACCAGGTTTCTCTGGGGGCCAGCCTGCCCTCCGTGCCCCCATGTAATCCCGCACTGCTGGCACGGTCCTCCTGCCCACTCTGCTGACTGCCCGGCTGACCAACCAGGACAGTGTGTCCTGCCTCATTCATGTCCGTCCTTGGGAGGGGCAGGAGTGGGGGCCGTTGTGGTCCCCATGAAAGCCAACCTCGCATGACTCAGATGCAGCACTATTTCCCAGTAATAAAAACCGCTCCAGCTGTTGGCCTGGGGGTGGGAGCCTGTCATTTCTCAGTAGAGTCTTAAAAAGACAAAGTCCTGTGAAGCTCCAAACCAGAAATGTGCTGCAGGTGTTCACGGAGACCTCCACGCTCTCCCTGCCCTCCACCTCCGCTTGTCACAGCTCGCCGCTCCCCCTCCTCATTCTCTCAAGGGGAAAAAGCAGGTAATGAAACACCTTACTTTTAGGATGCCTTGTTCTCGAAGGTGCTAGGGCTAATACCCCCAGTCTAGTGGAATTCTAACTCAGACTGTTTGCTATGTTGAAAATCATTTTAATAGAACAGCATGAAGCACCACAATGCATCATTTTCTCTGAAAATAGAAATGACAGCTCGAACATCTATTGCTGGGGGCCTTGGATGGGAACTATCCTAGTGGAAGCTGCACTTCCCTGCTTGAGTATCTGGTTGATGACTGCCCTGCTCGTGCAGCTGAGCTGACAACAGGCTGACGCCGGGCCTTCCTCGCTCTTCTCTGTTGTCTGTGGATGTCACTCTGGGTATCTGGACAAGTCCCTTAATCTTTGTCACCATCCCCATCCCCACGTCTGGAGGGAGTTTTTTTCCTCTATGCTTACACAAGGCCATTCTGAGCAAGCAGCATGGCCTTCTTAATCCTTTCCTGAATAAATCCCACCCATTTCTTTTAGGGTTTAGCTCTCCCATTTTAGCACCTAGCTCCTACCCAACAATGGCAGCCTTTCCAGATGCTTTCAGCTGAGAGCAGACAGTGATCATTATACACGTTTCGAAGGCTCCACTCCCAGCATTAGCCTTGCTGCAGCCCATCTCTGCTGCCCCATAAGTGCCCTCCTGGTGCCCCTGGGCAGTTGCTTCTTCTTGGATCTCTTTCTGGAAGGCTCCGGGCTCCTCCAGGCCACAGCACTCTGAGCTCCATCTCCCCAGCCCCTGGCTGTTTACGTTTCCCACAGTCTGAGGCCTCTGAGCCTCAGCAGCGTCTTTTCTCAAGGGAGTTCTAGAAGGAAATTAATGATTGTGGTACATTTCGGGAGGAATGCTGAAATAGCAATCAGCGGAACCGTTTCCCTGACGGGCAGGACCAATGCGCCGTGTTGTGTCGAAAGTCCTGGTCTGCAAGCAGGCTCATTAAATCCACAGGAGCAGCCACCCTCTGAGGTCCCCTTCCATGCTTGCTGCCCGGCTCGCTCTGTCCCTCGGCGGCCCTGCTGGGATGTTGTTTCTGACGCTGCCACGTAACTGCTCTCAGGGCTCTGAGAGGCCAGGGCTCTGAGAGGCGGCTGTGATGGAGAATATTAATAGAAAAGAAAAGAAGAAAGGAGGGGCTGTTCTTCCTCTCTGCAGAATGCAAGACGCATTGCTGGCTCAAACCTCCCCTCCAAGTTCATCCAAAATGTAAAGGCCCCAGGCCCTGAGAGATTTCCCGAGTGACTTACACTCTAGTTCTCCATCCTGGCAATGCTCAGTAACGTGCGGGAAACGGAAGCAAGGCAGGGAAAACCTAGAAACATGAAAACCTGGGTAATCCCGAAAGATCCTTTAGGTGTTCATTTTAAGCCTCACAATTCTGCCTCTTCCTCTAGTCATTAAAAAAAAAAAAAGGGTGGGACTGGGAAATGAATGTTCTCTGAGAGCTTACATCACCAATTTGAGGTTTCTTTTGGTTTTATTTCCACCTTCCATATTGCAGTAGAGTCTAGTTTTTAGTAGGAGTAACATAGCCCCAGAAATGATTATCTAGAATTACAAAGAAGGAGAAAGATGCCTGCCTTATTCCATAGCCAGCATCGTCACGTCCTGAGAGGTGGAGGGCTGGCGGGATTGCTGGGGTAGGTTTGCCTTTTCTGACCCAGACCTCTAATGTCACATTCAGAGATCAAGTACTTCCGTGCCTCCTAAAATGACTGAAGGTGACACCAGCAGGAGACTCAGACCTTGCTCACAGTGACAGGATTCTGAACGTTCGTTCAGTATGAATTAACAGTAATCAGGACTCTGTTTTACAGCCTGGATTCTTTCCTCTATGGCCTCCATGCCCTCTTCAAAGGTGACTTTAGAATAACAGCACGAGACGAGTGGGTATTTGCTGACATGGACCTGCTGCATAAAGTTGTCGCTCCAGCTATCAGGATGTCCCTAAAACTTCACCAGGTAAAAATCCTTTTTTTTTTTTTTTAAGTATCAGCCTGAAACTGTAGGAGGAAAAAATGGCCTTTGAAAAATGTGGTCCCCTCTCTCTGCACGGCATTGCAAGTGGACTCATTACTTAGGTAACTGAGCACTGAGGCCGTCTAGGTAGTCTTGACATTGGCAATGGCTGTTTGCCCCCAAGAGCGGCTAAGAGGTGGTGGTGTTCCACCAGGAAGGAAGCGAAGGGCACTGGCGGGGTATGGTGGCCCATCAGATGTGCCCAGACTGTATCTGAAAGTCAGAGGAACCTCAGCCACGAAGCTCTTTCCTAGACATGTCACTGGTTAGGACAATGAGAAGCGGAGGCGTCCTCTGTTCTCAGCTGGGATCCAGAAAAAGAATAGGGGAGAGAGTGAGATAAGAAGAGGACTCAGCTTTGGAGCCACTGGCCAGTCATCATCTGCTCACCCCCTGCCCCAGGGCCAGTTCTTCTGGTCCCCACCCCTCTGGTCCCCACCCAGTCCCCACCCAGTCCACACGCGGGACTTCTTCCCACAGGACCAGTTCACTTGCCCGGACGAGTATGAAGACCCTGCGGTCCTCTACGAGGCCATCCAGTCCTTCGAGAAGAAGGTGGTCATCTGCCACGAGGGCGACCCGGCCTGGCGGGGCGCGGTGCTGGCCAACAAGGAGGAGCTGCTCACCCTGCGGCACGTGGTGGACGAGGGCACGGACGAGTACAAGGTCATCATGCTGCACAGAAGCTTCCTGAGCTTCAAGGTGATCAAGGTATGGCGGCCACACTTCCGGCCCCCCATCGGCACGTGGCTCTTGTCTGGGATATATCTGAGAGGACACAGAGCGGTGGCTGGCACTGACACGCGGGTCCCTGCACCAGCATCCTCTGTAGGAGGACCAGCCTCGGAGGGGCGGTGCGTGGCCAGCAGAGGCAGGGTACGGAGCCCGGCTGGGCACTGCGTCCCCTGCAGGGACAGTGCCCACCTCGCAGGACCAGCATCAGGCAAGGACTTGGGCACGGAGTCCTGTAGACACACGTGCAGGGGAGGGTCAGGATAGAGCCTGTTTTTAAAGACTTTCCGGTTCTCTAGACTTCCAGACCTTTCTCTAACAACACATTCTTGAACCCCAGAGCCTTAATCCAATGACTCCGCTTTCCATATAGCCTCACACCACCAGGCTAAAGCAAAAACTTTCTTTCTATCTTCTCTGTTTCCCTATGAAAATGACATCCCATCCATCTGGTAGGACAGCTATTCTGGCTCGACTATGACAAGAGCCTTAGGCCAAAGTGTTGCAGTCGCAGATGTCCAGTCCCAGAGCCCTGCTCACTTCACTCCCTGCGGGCTAAAACCAGCAGACTGGGAGACCCGGGACAGCCGCCTCTCTCCCCTGCCCCTCCCCTGCCCCGCAGGTCAACAAGGAATGTGTCCGAGGACTGTGGGCCGGGCAGCAGCAGGAGCTCATCTTCCTCCGCAACCGCAACCCGGAGCGCGGCAGCATCCAGAACAACAAGCAGGTCCTGCGGAACTTGATCAACTCCTCGTGCGATCAGCCCCTGGGCTACCCCATGTACGTGTCCCCGCTGACCACCTCCTATCTGGGGACCCACCGGCAGCTGAAGAACGTCTGGGGCGGCCCCGTCACTTTGAACAGAGTGAGGACGTGGTTCCAGACCAAGTGGCTGAGGTAGGCTTTGCGACGAAGGCCTCTGTCTGGGTGCTGCGGGGGGCGCGGGGGGGCTCTCCTACCTCTGGTTCAGATTTCACTGGCGACCACCATTTTCTCATACGATGAAAACTGCTATAGCCAAGTGACATCTGGCAGACCATTTGTTTCAGCCAGCCGTCGCAGACTTGGAGTCAGCGGGAAATCTCATGCAGCTGAGACTCTCTTCCCCCGACACTGCACAGGCGGAGAAGCTGCGAGAGTGCTCGCAGCGCTGCGGAGGTTGTGGGTCTTTGGGAGTAACGGGTCCACATCTGTCAGGGAGAGCTGGGCCCGGGCTCCCCCCCCACACACACACACACACGTGTCTCATCCAGTACGCCTTCCTGGCTGTGGAAATGAGTCTCTGGTTACTCAGGCTGCAATCTAAGAAGTTTTGCTGCAATACGACCGAGCTCCTTGTTGGGCCTCGAAGCTGAGGGTTCTTATTGGAAGGTTGAGACTGCAGCTCATTCACCCTGGTACAGTCTGTTCAGTTGTTAGATGCTGCTGTTTGGGGGAACAGAAGCCCCGTCTCCCCCACTGCATTTCCCATGTGCTGCTTACCGGGAGAGTGTGGCCTTTCCATCTTGATTTGGACCCGGCAGTGGTGGGGCGTTTGGGGGTATCAGAAACATGCTGGGGAGACTCCTGGAAGCGCTTCTCCCTCCCACAGGATGCGGAAGGACTGCAACGCCCGCCAGCACAGCAGTGGCAACATCGAGGACGCAGACGGAGGAGGGGCCCCTGTGGCAGGTGGCGGCAATGCCCCAGGTGGCAGCCAGGACGGCAGCGCAGAACAGCCTAGAAAAGGTGGATCCCAGCCCAGGGCCTCATCCCATGAAGGGACACAGGGGACAGGTGGGTGCAGCAGGGGCCTCAGGGCTACCGATGAAACCCGTCTGGTCATCGTGACCAACGCCACGAGCTGGGTTGTCATTCTAACCTTGGACAGTTCTTACAATGAGAGTGGCATTGGGCTGATGGATGCCTAACTCTGCTGACTCTCCTAGGTTCTGCTCAGAAAAAAAAAACTCTGATTGTTTCAGCTTTTCTCATCTATCCATCTGTCTGTCCGTGACCTTGGCCAGCCATTCATCCATCTGCCACCTGCGCAGGGGTCACTCCTCTCCATCCCATCTCTCACTCAGTGGCTGTGCCTTCTGCATCCGGCTGTGTTATAGCCACCGAGCCAGGTGGCGTCTTCCTCTTCCGTAAGCAGCCATGGTGTGCACAGACAGGCCTCCTGCCTCTCCCCTCCTGCTTCTCTGCTTCTCACCTCCCTCCACTCGGGCTCGATGTTTCAGAGGCTGAGAGGTGAGGACGGGTGCCTGCAGGCAGGGACGTGGGAGGGGAGGCTGAGTCTGAAGTTTAAAATCAAGTTTAAGCTGACAACCAAATAGTTAGGCTCCCCCAGATGGATGAAGTTCCGAGCCCCCAGGGGGCCGTGCTGTGCTGGGGAGGGGCGGCCGGGCTGGAGAAGGCGGTCCTGGGGGTTAGCAGAGGACAAGTGTCCCAGGAACACAGAGAGACAGGTGCTCTGCCCTACTTCCTTGCTGGGCATTGGCTTCGCCCTCCAGTACCTGTTAGCAGTTTCACCTTTTGGCCCCAGTTCTTCCTCACCGTCCCAGAGCATTTAATAAGCTTGGAGGAACAGTCCCTGCCTCCTGGGAGTGCCCAGCGCAAGGCAGAGGGCTGAACGGAGAAAGCAGATTTTATATAAGCACGAGGACAAGGGAGGGAGAGAGAGGGAGGGATGAGAGGTGATAGGTGCTAGAGGCTGATAGATGCTAGAAAGAGAGAGAGGTGGGTAGATAAACAGACAAAGCAGCGGTTATCAGCAGCTCAGAAGCAGAACAGAAGAGCCCCCTGCCCTGCCCCAGCCCCTGCAGGGCACCTGCCACGCCCAAGATCCTGTAAGTGATTTTCCAGATGGGAAAATGCAGGTAGCTTCCACATGGTGAAGCCCCTAAGCGTGTGGCATGGCCAGACCTCCCCGGTGATGGGTCTGGACAGAGGAAGTCTGGAGTTGGAGCTTGGGCTGGGGTGGTCAGAGAACGGGGCAGAGATGAGTGGCCAGACAGACCTCGGACCTGGTTTCTCGCAGCTGCGTAGAAAAGACATTGGACACACTTTCTTCCCAGTCTTATGAGTAAAACAGCGCCACGACTGGCTTTGGCCCAGAAAAGCTGCTGTTCCTTCCTCTGCTCAGAGTCTGGACGCCGTAGGCAGTGAGTGACCCTGGGATCCTGACCGCCATGCACCGTCCCCTGGCCGGGGAACACCGCCTTCCCTCACATGTCCTTGTCCCCAGCCCTGGGAACGAACTGATGGGAGCCAGTATTTCCTGAACACCTACTACACCGCCCTCTCCCAGCGCTCCGTCTGTGCTGCTGGCAGTGTCCCTGCCCAACGTGGCTCTGTCCTGTCCCCCGGCTGCCAAGGCCTCTGCTTACAAGAGATCTTCCTCTGGCCCCACGGGCAGGCAAAGCTGACATCGTTTCTTCCAGAAGCAGCCAGCCAGGGCTTCTCTACTGCTTCCTCGTGGGCAGGGAGGGGACGGGGTGGGGCAGGGCCTGCCTCAGGTCCCTTCCTGGCTCAGCAAGCTGACGTGCCTGAGGAAGGAAGACACCTGCAGCCTGGGGATGCTGTCCTGAGGCTTGTGCCCCAGCAGGGGGTCAGAGAGCTGGAAGGGGAGGGGGGAATGGAACAAGGCCTTCAGAGAAGAGCGAGCCTCTCCCTTGCTGTCTTCCACTGCTGTTCGCGCAGCTCTGACGACTCACAAAGTCATAAATCTCAGCTCCGCGTAGCCAGAGTGACTTTGTTTTAACATAAATCAGTTCGTATCATTCTTCTGTTGAATAACGGCCTTAGCTCGGAATAAACCTATATCAGGGTGCTAGGGCTGCCGTGACCAAGTACTGCACCGCGCGTGCTTAGACGACCTTATTTATTGTTTCCCAGTTCTGGAGGCTGGAGTCCGAGACCAAGGTACCCGAGGCCTGTGAGGGAGACTCTGTCCCGGGCCCTTGCCCTGGCTCCTGGTGGCTGGCCGCTGTCTTTGGCGTCCCTAGGCTTGTAGAAGCATCAGTCTGATCTCTAGCTGCGTCTCCGTGCGGGGCTCTCGCTGTGCTTGTCTGTGTCCACAGTGCCCCTTTTATAAGGACGCTGGTCGTGTTGGACTAGATGCCCACCCTACTCCAGTACGACCTCATCTTAACTAACTACATCTGCAACAGCGCTGTTTCCAAATCAGGTCACATTGTGAGGTCCTGGGGGTTAGGGCTTCAGTATATGAATTCAGGGGGGCAGAGTTCAGCCCAGAACAGCACCCCAGGTGCCCCCCTGTCTGCAGGCCTGTGCTGACCTGCTGTCTCTCTGACATCCTCTCTAGGCCCTCTCCCACTGGCCCAGGCCACCCAGCCACATGGCCGCCTCAATCCTCAGTGCTGCTTCCTCTGCCTGGAACGTGTCCCCATCTCAGGATCCTTTGCTCACTCAGCCTCCCATCAAATGCCACCTTCTCCAAGAAGTCCCAGCCAGCTGTCCACACAGCATGCCCCCTCCCCATGCCCCATGTTCTCCTTCCCACCCATCACCACCTGCCACATGTCTGCTGTCTGTGGTCAGGATTCTCCATGGGTGCAGGGACCATGGGCTGCTCACTTCCTGGCACCTAGGACAGCACAGCCCGCAGTGGACACTCAGTCGGGCTGGCCCCAACTTTTGCAGAGCCTGGGACAGGAGAACTCGAGGAGACCACACCACCCTCTTCCTCACTTTTCCCTTATCTGCCTGGTGAGGGGTGGTGTACCCATGCTAGAACCCACCCCACCTGTATCCAGCGGGGGCATGCATGCACCTACCGGAAGGGCCCAGGCCCACCTTGGGGTGGAAGCCTGGGGGAGAGGCCTGTGCAGGCCCCACACTGGGTCAGAGAGTTCTGGAGTCCTGGGGACCCAGCACATGGCCCAGAAGGCGTGCATGGGAGCAGTTTGGCATGCCCCTGTCTCCACCACTTCCTGGCCCTGGGGGGAGAAATATGGCTGGAGGGGGCTGAATAGGACCTGGAAGGTGCTAGGCCAGGTGGCCACTCAGGTACGGGTGGTCCTGGGCCTAGCAGACGCTGGTCGAATGGATGAATGAGTGGGTAGCTCCCCTCTGCCTCCGCCACTCCTAGCACAGCTTCCCTAGAGGGCTGGAGTGCCAGGCCCTGGGGTCCCAGATTTCCAGCTGAGCCAGGTTCTGTTCATCACAGCAAGAGCAGTGGGCCAAAGAGCCTGATCCTGGTGGCGCTCCTGAAGTGCACCGTCATGTCTCTGGTGCCGTAAGCCCCTGCCAGAATCCTACCAGGGTCCAAATCTACATCTAGAAGGTTCTCCAGGAGACCTAAGACCGAAAGCCCCATGCTGATGATTGGTGACAGGGCCCTGGGAAGAGGGAGCCCCAAAGACAGCTGACTGGCTTCCCTCCCTGCGAGGAGGCCTGTGCATTGGTCCCCTAGAACAGCCAGGCAGTCTCCATCTGCAGTCCTTGAGCGGTCCACTGAAGAACACAGGCCTGCAGAGCAGCTGTCCCATGAGAGCTCCTGGGGTGACTCTACTCCAAATCTCATGACGTGGGCGGCTTCAAGGCCGGGGACATAAAAAAACATCCACTCCAAGGGGGAGCCCAACTAGACAGGACTAGAGTCCAAACTTAAGGAGGTATTAAGTGCCACGACGATGAACCAAAGAGGGTCATTTATATACAAGGTATTTCTATTTTGGTTCTAAGATGATTTTCCCAAGAAATATTTAAAATTTGGTAATGCAGTAATTGGCAAAATAAGTTAAACTGTAAAATAATGATCCTGAGTAGCAAAAATGCATTATCCATGGTTTGCTTACTTGTTGGTGCTGTTCCATTTGCAAAATGAAAATTAAAATGAAAAAAAAGCAACAAGAAAATCCGAAGCAATGAGATTGCAGGCGCGGGGCATCCTTATGTCACATAGACCCATTCCTGTTTGACACGCAGTGGGGTACTTGTCCCTTTGTTCCTGGAATTAACCGGGGAGTTCCCTACCAAGTACGGGTGGTCTTCTATCCAGCATAGAAAATCATTGACTTGCGATGCATGTGGAGTATTTTTGGACAGTGATCAGCTTTCTAGTATAAATCACAAACAGATGTTCAGCCTTGCCAGACTCTGAATAAACTAACAAATCACCTTCCCTGTTCTTCATTGTGATTAGTCAGGGTCCCTTTCTCTTCCCTTTTTTCTAAGAGCAACATATTCAACTGCTCAGCGAGGACCTTTAGGCAGCAGAGGTGGATGGGGCCCTGGTGCCAGGGGCTGAGCACTCTCACCCCAGGGGGTGGCTGGTGCCAGTTGTGTGGGACCCTGGGCGGCACTGCAGGGTGAGCGCCCCATTTTCTCAGCACATGGGCAAGAGAAAGCGAGGTGGGAGCACCAGTGGCCTCTGGCAAGGTGCACTCCACCATCCAGTGTCCCGACTGGCGCTGCAGTCGGCGCAAGGCGGACAGGCCCCTGCAGCCTGGGACCTCCACGGTACCACGCGTTCCCTGAGCAGGTCCCTTTCAAATGCCGTGTCACTCGTGGGCTCTCCTACAGGCATGTGTAAATGTTTTGGAATCACCAGAGGCACAGTTAATAGCTTGAACGTTTGGGGAGGTGGCACATGAGGACAGTGCTTGAGGACAGACATCCTTTCTGGTGCCCACGCCTCTGCCCCTCTGTTTGTCTTGGTTTAATGTCTCATTGTCGCAGCTTCAGGAGACAGGCTGATGAGGTGGAACTGTGGCGTCACTAGCTGCTCCCATCAAGTGACAATTTAAAATTAGACCCTCGAGATTACTGATGCTTAAGTTAAGCAACCCAACATTCTAGCAAGTGCCAGTTTCTTTCTTTTTTTTTTTTTTTTTATGCACTGACACCACAAGAAAGTGCCAGTTTCTTCTCACTGCTTGGTTTACAAAGATGAACACCATATGCTGTGCAGGTAGCTAAGGCACTGAAGGTTCTCTTGAAGTTTTTCTTCTTCCATGGGGTGGACAGGGCCAAATCTTTGGGGTTGTCCAGTCCCTTTCATCAAAATGGCCTTGTCTAGACAAGTCTCAGCAAGAGCTGGGGCCTCTGAGGGGAGGGACGGCTGGCAAACGGAGCTTGGGGCCACACCAGGAGAGCCTGGGCCTGCAAGGGCTTTGCCGAGAGACTCCACCCCATCTCAAGGGAAGACTGTTCTAGAAAACAAAGGCCACAGCATGTGGTTCCAACCCTCACACCACCATTTTTTTTCTTTTTCCATGGTGACTAAAAAGGACAAAACCCTGTGTGTTTTCCTTTATCATGGCTTATCAGATGAGCATAGGAACCAAGGTTGTAAGCCAGAAACAAATCCAGATTTGCTTTGTAAGGCCAAGTCACACTACACTGCTGGTGTCATCCTGTGGCTTCCAGGGACCCAAGACTTTTGGCGCTAAAACCAAGAAAGTCCTGAGCAAACTGGGTGGGTTGGTCACCCTGTCTTCAGCTCCCTACACCCTCAACCCCACCCTTGGGTGCCCTTGGGTTGGCCCTTCCGCTCTGAGGGGGGCTCGGTGAGGCTGGGCCTCCAGCTGTCCTCCCAGCTGCACAGGCCGTGCACGGCCCCAGGTTCTTCAGGCCCAGGCAGAGCAGGTTGCCCACCGCACCACGCAGACACCGATTTTCATGACCGCCCGCGATGACGATGTGTTCTGCTTTCTTTTAAAGGCAGGAGGAAAGGCAGGAGCCAGTCTGTCCAGGCACACTCGGCGCTGGGCCAAAGGCCGCCCGTGCTGAGCTCGTCTGGCCCGATCTTAGAGAGCCGCCAGGCCTTCCTGCAGACGTCCTCCTCGGTCCACGAGCTGGCCCAGAGGCTGTCGGGCAGCCGGCTCTCCTTGCACACCTCGGCCGCATCCCTGCACTCTCAGCCGCCGCCCGCCACCACCACGGGCCACCTGGGCGTCCGCGAGCGGGCCGAGGCGCTCATCAGGTCCAGCCTGGGCTCCTCTACCAGCTCCACCCTGAGCTTCCTCTTCGGCAAGAGGAGCTTTTCCAGCGCTCTCGTCATCTCCGGACTCTCCGCAGCAGAGGGGGGAAACACCAGTGACACCCAGTCGTCCAGCAGCGTCAACATTGTGATGGGCCCCTCGGCCAGGGCCACCAGCCAGCCCAGGCGGGTAAGGGGCTGGGTGTGGTTCCCCAGGGCAGGCGGGGCGGTGGCATGGGCTTGTGGCCTGCGCGTGACCTGCCTCCCTGCAGAATCCCGTCCCCGTCTCTACGGGGCCCCCGGAATGACAAAGGGCGGTGATGAGATGAGATCTGGGGCACGGTGATCCCCAGCAGACGGCGCTGGGGGCGCCACGCGTAACAGCAAGATGGTTACCATGAGCCCTAAACCCCAGCTGTGAGGGGATGTCCCCCGCTCATCCCCATGCCGGGACAGGGCACTTTCTGCTCTTGTCATGCATGTTGGCCCGAGGGGAGGAGAGGGCACACGTCAGCACTGAGCTGGGCCACCACGGGTTCCCAGCCAGTGAGGCCGCTGAGACTGCACTACTTTTAAGTATTTTGATACAAGAAAGAGAGTTTTAAGGGCTTCACTCAAATAAACCATGGTCCAGAATTCCAAGCTAGCTGACATGAGATGAATGAATACTTCAGCTTCGAAACTGACAAAACAAATTAATACCCACTGGTTCTCTTATATGGCATGGTAAAGGGGGAAACTGATGACAAAATTGGTCAGGTTTAGAGCTTTGCCCTGCTCCTTTTGAATGTTCACACATTTTCCCCTTGAGGTTCGTGCTCCCCCTCAAGCTCCAGACGTCCCAGGGCGTGGCCTCTGGCTGCAGGAGGAGGGAGAGGCCAAGCCGAACATTCCAGACGGTGCCTTCCTGCCTAGCGAGAACCAAGGCTGGGACGGGCTGGCCTAGAAAGAGCCAGGGGTGCAGCAACAGTGTGCCACCTTTCACAGGGGAGAGGGAGGGCTCATGGGCTTCCTGGAGCCCCCAGGCCATGCCGGCCTAGAGAAAAGAGCTGGTTACTTTGGTTTTACCTAAGTTAGGTAATTGAAGGTATAAACTAACCTCCCTTTTTTTCATTTTCTCAGTAAAAATGCACAAAATATCACTCCTTTCTCCCACGCCCCCAATCTGTGTTCAAGTCCCAATCTGTGAGTGCAGTTGTGGGATTCTGGCAAATTCTCCTTCCCTCTCTCCAAAAGGGACGGTTGAGTCCTTGGGACTCAGTGTATCCAGAATAAAAGGCCTCTGTACCACTGCTGGGGCCAAACCTGCAGGAGCTCAGCATCCGCGACAAGTGCTAGGTGTGCAGGAAGTGCCACTGGCCCAGACGCAGGAAAGCCAGGCAGGCACACGGGTGGCCTTTCCTGTTAGGCAGCTCCTTCTAGCATGTCCATGTCACCCAGAAAAGGCCCCTGATAGAGACAGGGCTTCGGCTGCACATCCTGTCCTCAAAGGCCACCCAGTCGTCCTCTTGTCATTTGACCCGACTTCAGAACCTGACCTCACGGCCGTTGCAATGTTAGCCTTTAGTTCCTACGGCCAGGGGGAGGGTGCTCGTTAGAAGAAACGGCCGATCCGTGTTTGCTGAGCTATTCGCTGCTTCTCTCTTCTCTTTGGAAGCACTTCTCGGAGCCATGTGAACCCACCGACGCCACCGAGCAGGGGCAGCTTCGCGACCGACGTCTGGCTGAGGCCGTGGCGGAGACTCTGGGGGTGATCTGCAGGAGAGCAAGCCAGGAGGACATGGGCCTGGACGACACGGCGTCCCAGCAGAGTGCTTCAGACGAGCAGTGAGGGCGCGTCGGGTCGGGAAAAGCTGACTCCTCCGCAGGGCTCAGCCGCATGGCGCTCCCCCGTGCCGCCCCAGGTCATAAAGAGCCAATACTGCGATCCATGGGAGGCTGTTCCTGCAGAGACAGGAGAGCTGTTCTAGAAAACAGAATAACTTTATCTCAGGTTCTTGAAAAAAAACATGATGGAAAACAAAACAAAACCAATTCACCAGGCCCCCCCCCCGCCCACGCACTGCGCTGCCCAGAGCGGCACACCACGAAAGCACCGCACACTTTCCAGAATTTGAAATTGCAAGCAAAAGCCACTTACTACTATCATACACAGCTAGAGTATAGTAGGGCCCATGAATAACTCCTTTCTGCCCTGATGAAAATAAGACAACTGCATGTTAAATAATTGGCATTTTATACATTACTGTTACCATGAAAAAGAAATGAACAGCAGGTCTGATACCATCAGCTGGCCAAATGCATTAAGGTTAAACCTAAGTGCAGAGAAAAACCTCATTTCTGTGTAATAATACTTATGCAGATGTTAGCTAAGCGTAACGTAGTGGCAGCTTCACAACAAGAACCGTGATAGTGCATGCAGTCACGCCTCACGTACTCTGTGAAGAGTGGGGTGCGTTAGGATGTGAGTTTGGAATTCATGTCCAGTCGGTGCGTGGAAAGCCACCAGGGAGTCACGTGATGCTCCTCACCAGGACCCACGTGATTTGCAGCACTGGCTGTCTGGGCGCGTGACAGGAGTGCATGCTCGTTCGCCAAGCCGAGCGACCCTCGCTGTATCACAGAACAAACGCACACACCTTTGTTTTTGGAATTAAAATGTTTATAGTTATTGCTGTGTCCAGTGTTTTGAATTCTGCTGAAACTGTTGTCCTTTCTAAAACTGTATCCTGTACTGTGAGAATGACATTTGGGAATGACAACCTTTCCCACCTTGAGACTCCCACGGGGTTGAGCAGAAACCTGTCCGCTTGCTGACACGGGGGAGGGCGGGGGGTCCTGAAACGCAGTCCATGAAAAATATCACTGACCTGTTGGACCATCCCTTTTGGAAAGACAATAGTTAGAAATAAATACTCAATTTGTAAACAGTCACACAAATTTCTTCGAAGTATCTAGGATTTGGAAGTTCAGAGAGAGGAGTGGGGGGAGGGCATTGCAGAGAATCCCTACCCCTTGGAAGTAGATGGTAATGCTTTTTTTTTTTCCCTTGGCAAAACAAGAATTAGCAATTAATAACAGTAAGTGGGCTCTATAATTAAAGACCGAATGCCATTATTCTCAGATCAGCAATCCCTAGAGATGCAAACTTTGATTTAAATGCGGTTGTTCATCTGATGAGAAGCTGATAGTACCTCACTGCAGTTCTCTAAGTTGGCCAAACCACACTTGGCCGGCAGCTCCTGAAATCCTCTTGGGCAACTTTACAGCCAGGCCCTAAGGACTACACTCCAGGCCTGGAGCTGTGAGTGTGGCCTCCCACGTGGGGAGATTCCTGGAGTTCAGTAAGAAAAACGCCAAGCGCCTGGCAGTGGTCAGCCTGGAGTACAACTGGCCACTCCGTGGGCATCCAGGAGTAGGAAACACGGAGAACCACCACACTGCACAGAAAGGGAAATGTGCTGAAAGAGCTGGACAGCCAACCTGGGGAGGAATGGCAGTGCGAACGGGAGGGCGAGGGGACCCCGGGTGTGCCTACATCTCCGTTCCACTAGGGAGGCTCGTGAGCTGCCGCTTCACCTGTGGAATAAAGCACTTGTCCTAGTTCACCGGTTCTTGGTGGAACCTCTTAGGGGGCGTGTTAGGTAGGGACCAGGAGGGAGGGGAAACAGGTGTGGAGGCGAGGCAAGGGAGATTGGGTAGAGATACTGTTGCTGGCCAATCAGAGGAGGGTAAGAAACCCCCAAACCGAAAAGATGGCCCAACAGCAGAAACAGCCAAGTTTGGAGCATGCGCCCTGTGAGCTGGCCTTAGGTGAACTACCCTCATTGACACAGTAAAAATCACACCCACCAGCGCCATGACAGTTTCCTAAAGTCATGGCAGCCCCTGGAAGTGGCTGCCCCTATAATGACAAGTTAAGGGAGCGTTCCTGGTTCCAGGAAATCTCCACCTCTCTTCCCTGAATCAAAATGAATATTCCACCCACTATAAGATGTAGACATAAAAGTAGAAATGTGTTAAAAACCCAGGGTCTTCTCCACCCTGGGGAGATAGACCCATCCCACTCCAGAATGTGCTGTGCTTTAATAAATCTTGCTGTTTGGCTTGCTCATTTACTCCATCCACTCCTACCTGTATCCACTCTTCAGTACTGGGAACCAGGAACCAGGGAACACGACACGAACTCAAACCCGACAGGTGGAGGGAGGAGGAAATTTACAGAGTCTATCTACAACAGGTAAGACATTTCTCAGATACCAGATCGAATGCGGTCCTGCTTTGCACTATGAGAGTACAGTGGTCTTGAATGTGCACACTGAGGTGTACGTACCCACAAGAGGAAAGATGGGTGTGTTGGAGTCACCCTGGGATTCTTGGTGGCTGTTTAGCCAACATCAGCAACACAGCCACGCTTTTGTCCTTTTTCATTGTGGTACACAGCTTATTTGTGATTCATGAGCTTGTTAATCTGGTCCTTCATCCAGTCAGCTGTTTATCAGGACGCATTCCCTGCAAAATGTCGTATTATGAGCCCCCGTTTAAAGAAGGCATTCCTGAGTTGACATTTCTTGCCACAGTTGTTCAAATGTTCTGCCAGCATATAGCTGAAGAGTTATTTTCTGCATTTGGACACTGAACAAAATAGTTTCTTCTCTAAAGATAACGTAAAAACTGTAGCGCTTGGTTTTATATATATCGTGTGGCTAATTTGGCATTATTGATTCTAAATTCTGCACTGTGCAGGGAAACCATCTGTGCCTGGCAAGTAGTTTTCTAAAATCATTCCATGCTTCAACTTCCCTTTGCCTATAAAATGTGCAATGCGGTGCCTGTTTACTGAGCCCTCTCCTCTCACGCCGCCTCCATCTCACTACTGTTTTGTCCCAAGTCGCTATGCTACACAAGCATCTGCCATGTGCACACACACAGGTGCAGTTCTTCCAGACACGACTTTCTATGAACTCTGAGACAGGAAGAGAGGGGAGGCCGGTCCACATTTTCTGGGTCACCATCATTCTGCCCCCTTGAAGACTTGAGGCTGGGAACTGAGTGACTGAACTTGCACTCTCCTGCGAACCCCTCCCTACCTGGCAGCAATGATAGTCGGAGAGATGACACTCTATCTACATTTTAAAGATGTGTCCACCTCCCTGCATGTGCTTACATTCAGGAGTAAGGAGTAAAAAAATTTTAAACTATTCCAAGCTAAGTGGCTGATGGTATGATCTGCTAAGGGAGAAGAGGGAAGAATGATTTACTAAATCATTCTCTACATCAGAATTTGCTTCATCTCACACAACTTTGTTACTCTAGCTATAATTATTCACAGAAGCAACACACACGTTAATTTTGTTTTTTTTAAAATGAACTCCTTAGGTTGGGACTCATATCCAAACATGTTGGTTGCTTGATTTGTCAGAATAGTTGGGATTTCCAACTTGGGTAGAAGAAGATTCCTGACATCAACCTGCCCTTGCCATCCCCTGCCACCACGCACTGCCAGTTGCTCATCTCAGTTGTGGCATCAATAGGGAGGCAGGTGCTCAGCTCTGCTCCTCTGGTCCTGGCTGCGCCTAGTGAGTAGATGGACCGCACGTGGTGTTCTCCCACCACATCTTTTCTCCCCTTAAACCCCAGCAGGATGCTGTTGCTACAGGCTGTGCACGTTTGGCCCTGAGTTCTAGTTATTAGTGAAATCATCTTATTCCTTCATTAAACAGGGATTGCATTGGCTATCTTCATACATGCTCTCAGATTATTCTAATACAATAATCGGTTAAGGCCCCTGCCACAGGAGATGCTAAACGCTCCTTGGATTCACGGCAGCTACAGTTTATCACAGCTAAATGTCAAGTCTGGGGATACATGATACACTAAAAATGACAAAGCCTAAACTAGGACAAAGCAGGGAGTGATGGAAAGAGCAAGGGCTTTAGAGTCACACAGATGTGTCATCGGAGAACCAGTCCAATCTGGTTCAACCTCATCAGTTCACAAAATGTAACAACATGATGTTTCTTTCGGCCACTACATCTGGGGAGCTACCCGAGCATGCCCAGATGAACCACATGTGCCCGACTGGTGACCCTGGAGCTGGCCGGAACAAATGTCAACCGCAGGCAAAACCTATGTGCTCAGATGGAGACCCGAGGAACAGAGACTGAATTAGGAAGGGAGGGTGCCCTGTTTTGTTGCAGTACGGACTTAAAAGCCAAGGACCCAACACCAACTCTTTGCATGCGCCGATCAGATCACGCCCGGCTGCATTTTCATCCCCCCCCCCCCGTGGTTTCTCTCTGCCTATAAAACCCGCCCCCAGACCCCAGCTCAGGGGGAGAGTTCACCATTGCTTCTTCCTTGACAGTCAACTCGCAATGAAGCTTTTTTCTTTTCTCAAAAACCAGCACCATGGTAGTGGCTTCTATGCATGTAGAAGCCGACTGCTCGGCCACAGACTTAAATCCCAGCCACTGCCAGCACTGTGCTTTTGAACACCCACTTCAACTCTCCAAGCTTGTCTCTTTGCCATTAAAGTGCAAAAACTCCGGCAGGCCCGGTGCCAGGGGCCACCCAGTCTGTGCACAGTAGATACTTTCAAGTGGCCAGCGACACTCCTACCCTCTATCAGCACGACTGGCTTCCACAATAAGCCCCTGAAACTATTATATTTTACCTTCTTTGAAGTAAATTTCACCAGCTTTTCGTCTAATTTAAGACAAAGTAAAAGTCTACTGAATAGTCACCACTGAAGCGCTGAGCTCAGGACAAGCGGCGGAGAGAACACGCCCCTCCGTTTTTCTGGTGCATGAGGGACCCCTGGAGACACAGGCCACCCTCCCACAGGCGGCAGGAAAGGCTCCACCTTGATGGGGTCCCACTTCAGCTGGGGCAGACCACCCCACCAGGCCCCGGTGCTGAGCCTGTCCTCGGGCACCTGTCAATGTCCCCCCAGCCTGCTCCTTGTTCCTGAGGGCTGTGCTGTGTTCACAGATTGATGACAAGCGTCAGGTTCCCAGGCCATTGTGGGACGCCTCCACCTGCCTCAGAGGCAGTGGCCATCTAGGCCCACTGAGGCACGCAGTCCACCCCTGTGCTCAGTGTCACTCCTGTTCCAGTGATTGGGCTGGAAGTCACAGCCCACCTGCCAGATGTCAGGAGCTAGTCACTCGGCCAGGGCAGGGACAGTGGAAGGAGATGCCCACTTCCCTCCGACCATGCAAGTCGCCCTTTTTGAGGGATTAGTTCATAATCTATTAGGCCTTCCTGTTGTGGTCCCTCCGGGGCTTGGCAAGTCCAGGTGAAGCTTCAGAAAGCCATCTTGGAAGAAAGTGCCAAGGAAAGGACTGACGCAAGAGCCTACCCTGGACCACACACACCCTTGTGTTGGTACGATCCCTTCCTGCGCTGTCCCTGCACCCCAGTGCCCAGCTCAAAGCCTCACCGGCACACGCCCGACCTGTCCACGGCTAGAGAGGGACACGCCATTTATGCCAGTGGGTTTGTAGCTAACGCCAGTCGCTAAAAAATCCTGGACATTCATAGATCTTTATCAAAAATGACCTAAAAACACTAAGCTGCTTTATCACTCAAATAGCATCAACCGCTTGGAGGGAAGTTTTTGTGCTTTATGAATTCTAGAGTTTCGGCGGTCTTTTCTGTTTTCCAACTTTTTCTACAGTGCCCTGCTGTGAGCTGAACTGTACCTTGCCGCACAATTACTCCTGATAAACCCACCCTCCACAGTGTTGCTTGGAAAAGTTGATGGTTTCCTTCATGGCGTAGCATCACTCTCCTTAGATGACAGTCATATCCCCCTTTTCCTAGAAAAGAAACTAGGCACAGAAAGCTTCAAAACTGTGCCCAAGTTAACTCAGCCACAGCCCGAGCTCTCGTCGTCTGGCCTGCTGAACAGCAGATGGTACCAACATTTCTCGAGACTGTGTATTTCCCCACATAAGGACTCATGTCTGTAACCATCAGAATTTCTATATATTTATTAGCAATAAGCAAAGAATAAGAGATTGGGTGGAGGCAGGAACTAAAATGGTTTTCTTTTGAAATAACAATTTTTAAAAATCAAATAACTTATCACTTCAAGTTGCATGAGACAAAAGCTACACCTGGAAAGGAATTTAGTTTTCATGACATGCCAAATTGATTAGGTAGTGAACTCCTTTCTCTCCCTCCCCCGAACACATTTATAAACTTCAATGGGGGCAAATTCCTTCTGATACTCTGAAAACAATTTCTCATCTCATAATTGACCCAAATCATGTGCAAGACTGCAAGAGGAAATAAACAGAAATCTTTAAGTATAAATAACCCACAACGGATTGTTAATCTTGCACAGTCAATCCAACATTAAGGCCAGTTTGATCTTTAAACACTTTACAAGAAACAGCTGTCAAGCTTTCTCTGGAAAAGCCCACAAGGTTTCGTAACCCCACAGGCACAAAGCTCTGGCCAGGCTCCTCCTGAACCGGGGCACTTCTCTACGTGCAGAAGGCAGGAACGCACATGGTCGTGGTCTTCACCTCCTGCTGCTCTGCACGCTTGTCACGATATCTGGCAGGAGGTGGTTTCTGTTTTCTTTGGTGACCTGTGGGAAGAAGCAAGAGAGCAGGCTTCAGAGCTCCTTTTCTTTCCTGGAGCCTTGCGATAAGTAACTTTTTAGAAGGAAAGGCGAGAGGGCTGGGAGAGGGTAGGTGTGTTTTGTGACCCAGGGAGCAAGCCCAGCTCTTCAGCAGCCCTCGAGACAGGACAGGTATCACGGAGCCCCACCATCAGCTTCTGCAAAGTGACAGCAGGAAAAGTGAAAGTGGGTTTGGGTGGTAGATAGATTTCAACCGCAGGAAGACTGTGACCTGAGTCCTGCAAGGCGTGATGGGATGCAGGATGGGAACGCAGACGGGACAGGGCCCCTGAGCACACCTGGCCTGCACAGAAGGAACTGAGTGAGGAGAACCCACAGCCCAGCCAGGCCCAGGAGAGTGCCCAGAATCCTGGGGTGCTCAGTAATCTACTCATCTCTCCATGAATTTAGAGAATCTGAGTGTTGCAAGGGCTTCTGACCTCAGTCAATGGCGCATTTGGAAGATGAGGAAGTGACAGCTCAGAGAAGTGAAGGAGCCGTGGGACATACTGTTATTCAAGCCCCTGATGCCAGGCCGTGTCCCCCAAGCTTCACCTGACAATCTGCTTTTTATTTTTCTTTCTTTCACTTACTCACAGTTACAAAGAGTGCCCAGGGCGACAGCAGGGCTGCCTCCTCTCCCATCACCGTGACTCCCTGGCTGACCCCACACAACCCATCCCCTCAACACACACTCCTGGGCAAGGTGCGGCAGATAAAGACATGCTTTCAATTTTTCCCTGTTCAGTATGATGTTGGCTGTGGGTTTGTCATATACAATACAATAATCAGTTCAGAACTGATTATTGGCTTCTATCATTTTTAGGTAAGTCCCATCTATGCCTATTTTCTTAAGCTTTCTTATCATAAAAGGGTGCTAAATTTTGTCGAATGCTTTTTCTGCATCTATTGAGAGGATCATATGGTTTTGGTTTTTGCTTCTATTTATGTGGTCAATTACATTTATAGATTTGCATATGTTGAACCATTCCTGCATCTCTGTGAAGCCTACTTGGTTGTGATGGATTATTTTTTTGATAAGCACTTGAATTCAGTTTGCTAGGATTTTGTTGAGAATTTTTGCATCTATACTTAATAAGGAATATTGGTCTGTAGTTTTCTTTTTTGTTGCATCCTTTCCTGGGTTTGGTATCAGGGTGATGTTGGCTTCATAAAACATGTTGGGGAGGATTCCTTCCTTCTCGATGTTGTGGAATAATTTCTGCAAGACAGGCACCAGTTCTTCTTTGTAGGGCTGGTAAAATCCGGGTGTGAAACCATCTGGTCCAGGACTTTTCTTTTTAAGGAAGGTTTTTTATTGCTGCTTCAATTTTGGTACTTGATATTGGTCTGTTCAGGAATTCTACTTCTTCCTGATTAAGCCTACCTATTGACCTCTAATCTAGAAGTGGCAGATGAGCTCCCAACTCTGACTCTGCACTTACAGAACAGAAGTGCAAGGGCACAGAGGACAGCATCAAATTCCTGGTGAGATGAAAATAGTTTATGTCATGCTTGGTGAACCAAATCGAAGAGAAGTTGAGACCTTGTACCCACTATTCTCATGATCCTGAAATCCACAAATTAAAACTAAAAAAAACTTTTTTTTATGGAAAAAGCAAGTTCAGATGTTTCTGAATTCAGAATTTTAAATAGATTTTAGTTATATTAACATTTTTATAAGGTAGAAAACCAAATAATTTCTAAGAATCTGAGCTTTTATTACAGAATCACCTGAATAATTCCTGTGAATGAAGGCAACAATACAGCAGGATTATGCTCATGCTCAGGCTTTAGAATCAGCCAGACCAAAGTCTAAGTCCTCTCTCTACTAACTACTAACCGAATGACCTTGGACAAGTTATATCACCTCTCTATGCCTCAACCGTCTCATATATGAAATGGAGATTATGGTGCTTATTAGCTCATGAGGTTGCCATGAAGTCTACATGTACTAATACACTGGCTGTACTAGCACAGCATCTAGCACAAGGAGCTCGATGACTGGCAGCCACCTTAGTATTCCATATAAATGCCCCACACGCTCCAGGCCTCTCTTCTGCCCCCTCAACAGGCAATGTTTTCCAGCATTCCCATCTAGGAGTTATTTCAAAGGAAATAGAATGAAATATGCCTTCTAAATGCCATTAAGATGACCAAACTCTTAACTTTTTGAGAGAAGTTACTAGCAGGTATAAAAACAAAAAATTTTTTTTCATGTTGTTAATTAGAAAACTATGAAAAAAGCACATCCAGCTCTTTCCAGTGATACTGAACCAACAAAGACCTCCATTTCTTGTCTCTACATTATTATTATTAAATGTTTTTTCACAATTAGCCTCAAATAATGAAATACTGAAATGTTAAAAACAAAAACAATTGTCAGTGGTTATATCTGGAGAGCAGTAAACCCTGGAAGAATGAGAGAAAGAATTAGAGCGAACTTCTGAAAGAGCAACATAACCTTTAAGAAGGCTACTGTCAATACCAAACCTGCAACGTGGTGGAAGTTTCTAAATTACCAGGACTATCCTTCTATTGACCCAGAAGACAATCCTTAAAGTCAGAATATAAGCAGGACTTGGTACTGTATGTGTGTGTGTCTAGCAGATAAGTGACGTGCTCTCTCACAATACCTAGGCCAACCAAGATGGAAAGACAAACTTATGATATCCCCAACTCAGATTCTTGTTAAAAAGACCCACAAGGAGGGGGAGGGGACAGAATAGACTGAGCAGAGTGTATAATCATTGATCATATTAAATAAGTCAGGAGACAGGGAGGTAGCATGCAAGCAGCTTGCAAAACCAGATAACAGCTACACACTGCTGTCAAGAACATGTACATCCCACGGTCTAAACGCCAGGCTTAATCATACTATGTGGCTGTATGCTTCAAAAAGATCTAAAGTTGCCATAACATCATTGATGTTATGACATTAACTAGAAAGCAGCAAAATCAAAGACATACTCTCATAAAAGCTCTATGGGATACGACGGTAATAGCCTCTTGGAGTTCTTAAAAACAAACAAATTATGGAAGAAACAGTTAAGTCACTTGCTATGGTTTGAATGTGTCCTCCAAAGTTTATGCATTAAAAACTTAGCACCAGATGCAACAGTGTTGAGAGGTGAGATGTTTAACGGGTGATTAGGTCATGAGGACTCTGCCCTCATGAATGGATTAATGCCATCATGGCCAGGAGTGGGTTAGTTATTGCAGGAGTGGATTCCAGATAAAAGGATGAATTCAGCCCCCTACCGTTCTCTCTCGTTTCTGCCCTCTTGTTTTTCTGTCTTCTGCCAAGGGATGATGCAGTAAGAAGGCCCTTATCTGATACAGGCCTCTCAACTTTAGATTTCCCTGTCTCCAGAATTGGAAGAAATAAATTTACATTTCTTATACATTACTCAGTCTCAGGTATTCTGTTATAGCAGCATCATATGGACTAAAACATCGCTCTTCTCCCAGATGTCCATTAGGCTCATACTCTTATTACCTTCAGGCCTGTGTGCAACAGCACTTTATCAGAGAGACCTCCCCTGACCACCCTATATAATAAGCCTCTCCCCCTCAGCCACCCTTGTCCACCCTAACCTTCTTTCCTTTCTCCACAGCACTCTACTGCCACATTACACATGGGCTTCTTTAGCAGGTCTCCTCCCACTCCATGGCAGCACAGAGTTTTGTTCACTGCTGAGTCTCCCATGAATAAAGCAGTACCTGACACATAGTGGATGCTCAGTATTTACTGAATAGATGAATGAGAATATTCCATAGCCAATTTCTTGTAGGGATACTTTACTAAAGAATAGGAGGTACCAAAGATTCTGTCAATGGGGCTTTTATTTTCCTCCTCAGGTACTGTTCATTCTTTTTTTTTTCTTTAACACATAAGAGACTGTTATAATTTTTGCTTCAACTGTCAAACATAATTTTTAAAAATGCAAAAGGAGAAGAAAAGCCTACTGTATTCACCCATAGCTTTATTCTTTCCATTGTTCTTCCTTCCTTCCCGATGTTCCAGGACTCCTTCTTTTATTATATCCTTTCTCATTAGAGGACTTCTTTTAGCCATTATATTAGAGTAAGTCTGCTCAAGACAAATTCTCTTAATTTTCCTTTGTATGTGAATGTCTTAATTCTCCTCTCATTCCTGAGGGATAATTTCACTGGATATAGAATTACGGGTTGACAGTTCTTTTCTTTCAACACTTGAAAAATGTACCACTTCCTTCTGGCCTCCATGGCTTCTGATGAGAAATCTGCTGTCACTTATATACTTTTTACCCCACGGAGAAGGTGTAGTTTTTTTTTTTCACTGCTTTCAAGACTTTGTCTTTAATTTTCAGAAGTCTGACTGTGATGTCTTGGCATGGATTTCTTTGGGTTTATCCTCGTGGGGTTTATTAAAACTGTAGTGCAGCCATTATTTCTCCACACACTTTTTTGGCTCCACATACTTCCTCCCCACACCCCCCCCCAGCATTCTAATGACATGAATGGTAGATCTTTTGTTACCACAGGTCCCTCAGGCTCTGTTTCTTTCTCTTTTTTTAAGTCTGTTCTTTCTTGGGTAATTTCTACTATTCTACATTCAAGTTCAGATTCTTTCTTCTGTCATCTCTATGCTGCTAAGTGATTGATCACTGAAGAATTTTAATGATAGCTGCTTTAAAATACTTGCCCTGTAAGTCAAACATGTGCATTGTCTTGCTGTTGAGATATACTGACTGTCTTTTCTCATTCTAATTTAGATATTCCTGGTTCTCAGTATGACAAGTGATTTTTAATTGTGTCTGTGGTGTTACTCCTTGGGTCCTGAGGTTCCTAGCCAGTCTGCCTTTTTCTCTCCACCTTTTAGGTCTTCTTATGCTTATTTTATATGTAACATCCAAGGTTTGGGGGCTGTAATTAGTAGGAAAAATAGGGAGAAGTGTGTCTATTCCATCTTGTCTAGAACTGGCAGTGTTCTCAGGTATTTTTTTGAAAAGTAATACTCTGTGCACCAAACACTTTGTGAAGAACAAAACTTTGTGTGGTATACTTACTTCCCCCATATCGTAAGTTCCGTCCTATATTCACACTAGGCATTCTCACCTGGTAATAAGAGAAGGCTGTTCTCCACCCCTTTATATAGCTTAATTAACCCTTACCTGAAATACTCCTACCCAAGAACCACTTCCTTTGGACATCTCTCCTTACTCCAAGACTACATCTAACTAACCCTTAAGTACGCAGATAAAGAAAATGAAGTTCTTCATTTATAAACCAGGAACAAAGGACCACACAAATCCCAAAGCAGCACAAAAATAACAGCATATGTCAGCCCCTATCTCTTACATAATTAACTCAAAGCTAATCACTTTATTTACAGATCATTAGGAGCAATGATTATCTTGCTTGGTGAATAATTTCCAGTCTTAGAGGAGGAAATGTGGTATTAACTTAAGATATGTTTATTTGTGGACATAACAGTCAACTCCCCTCAATCCCTGCTTAAGACTATTAGATTCTACGAGTGTGCAGAGATAGCCGACCCCCGGAGTTTAATACCGACAACTACCCAGTCTTCCAGCCTGGAAGCTATCTGATCTGAAAGCTAATTTTCCTCCATGATCCTTCACCATTCATTGCCTCAACTTCCACAGAAACTCTATAATTACAAACAAAAATTCTAATGTGGAAGCCATGTAAAGCAAGAGTCAGAGAGGGCAACACAAAACTCTAAAAACAAGAGCTCCATGGACTTCTCAAGGCTGTCACTCCTTTCAGGGCTGTTAGGTCTCAGTTGTAATGTCACTTCTTTGGAGAGACCCTTCCTTGACCCCTCTGTCTACTCCTGCCCCCAACTCCCACACTGCCCTGGTTTCTTTTCTTTGCCTTTATCAGTATCTGAAATTGCTTAGTTTGTCTGACATTTTTGGTATCCAGCTCTTTCACTAGAATGCAAGCTCCTTGACAGCAAGAACTCAGTCAGTTTTATTTACCACAGTATCCCCAAGATTTAGAATGATGCCTAGCACACAGATGTTCAATCAGTATTTGCAGAAGACTGAATGAATAAATAAATGAAAGAATGCACAAATTTTTCCAAGTCTGGATGGCGTAACCCAGGATACTTTGGTGGCAACATGTGGATGTCCTACTAGGGGCCAGTGGGCCATGGTGACATTTCAATCAGTGATTAAAATGATCAGTGATGTAAGGTGCTCATGGGTACTCACTCTCTACTCTCTCTGACAAGAGTGGCCCTGCTTGCCTGACCTGTTCACTTGTCACTTACAAGGCCAGGAATCTCTTAAACTGAGGGGTAGGGAGTGAGGGGTAGGAACAGAGCTCAGCCAAGAGCATGGCTATCACTGACAAAGGTGGAATGGGCAAGACAATACATGACTGAGAAGGAAACAAAAAGACGATGGTGAGAGAAAGGCAAGGATTTAGGCAAAGTGCCAGCAATGCCACAAGAGTCCTTGTAAGTGTCTCAGACACTGCCACTGGTTAACATGCTCCAAACCCTTATCTCTGACATGTGGTCTATAGCAGTGCCTCTCAAACTGTAGGAGGCCTAAGAACCCCCCCACCCCCCCCTAAGACCTTGCTTAAACAGAGATCATGGGGCCCATCCCCAGAGAGCTGGAGTCCTTAGGTCATGGCAAGGCCCAAATATGTGCACATCAGCTGCTCCTGCTGCCGGCCTGCAAACTTCACCTTGAGCAGCAGACTCTACAGCTGTGCCATCTAACACAGCAGCCACATGTGGCTACTGAGTGCCTGAAATGTGGCTGGTGTGACTAAGAAACTCAATTTTCAATTTTATTTAATTAATTTAAACATGAATAGGCACACGTGGCTATGGCTACTGTACTGAACAATGCAGACAGCACATCTGCATCCCGTGGGCAGTGCGACCGGTCAGTGCTGCCCTGCGGCATCGGGAAGCCAGGCTTCCAACTGGAGCCACAGCCGCCTTTCCCCACCAGCAGAAGTAGGTCAGTTTCAAAGGGAAACCTTTAAAACAAAACTGTACATATTTGCCTCTATAGCCCAACCTGACCTATCAATTTGAGAAGAAATATGCTTAGAACAAGCACCTTGGATCAAGTGGTTCCAATGCCAGAGAGGTCCCGGCATCTGGCGGGAGACAGGGAAGCAGCCAGACCAGCTGAGGTTGGTGGTGGCTCCCCTACCAGTGAGTTTGTCTTTTCATCAAATAGAGGTCTAGCTTAAGTTCTATACATTTCTATAAAATTAGCCTCACCCATATTCCAGCATGGGAGGGGGAAAATGGTAATTCAAAGCCAAAGATACATATGTTAGAGCTGTCTGCTGTTTCACATCATCAAATCCATTTCCACAGGTACAGAGAACTGGTTGTACTCACATTAAACACCTTCACATCACTTCTGTTTCTTATTTCTTCCACAAGGGCCAGCGGTTTTCCTTTAGGGACTGGGATTGTGCCCAGAATTATAGTCCCAGGGGTGGACAGTGTCTGACGAACAGCCTGGATGAAAGGCTGACTGAAGAGCTCCATTTTCCCAATCTCATCGATGACACACACTCTCTGCCCCGGGCTGCCGCTGGAACCTGCCTGAGGATGACAAAGACGTTTGATGGGACACCAAAGTCACATTAGTCAAAGGGCCCCTGGGCCCCACCCCCAATCATTCACAAACCAACAGTCATACCAATCACACCAGACTGAATTAGCTGCACTTTGAAGTCAGGAGACGGTTCTCACGGAGCAAGTAATTGGAGAACTAATCTAGAAGGGCTCCCTTGGAGACTGCAGCATCCAGAAAATTCAATTCCCTGACTCACCAAGTTTTTCTCGCAATTTTTATTTCTTCAGAATGATTCCAATAATATCAAGCTTTATATATATATACACTCAGAAAATAAGTGTATATAAATATACCCAAACACCTCAAGTTTAAAAGAAATGAGACAGTAAGCTTGTAAGCCTTTATTAATAACACTGGCCTCTTGTTAAAAAAAAAAAAATTGTAAGTCCTTTGAGATTCCCTGTCTACCGAGGAGGAGATATCTGCTACAGGCAGATGCCTGTGTATTTCATGATGTGGTCCATAGGAGTTGGTATAAAGAAGTGAAAATTAAAAGGAAAGGAGTCTTGGTTAAAAGAAAAACATGTTCAGTATAATTGTGCTCTTTTAATCTCAGATTCCCTTTCCAATGACTATATTTCAATTCATAGCCATTACTTCCTTGAAAATCCCACAGGCATGGCAGCCAGCCTCCAAGACTTACCCTGGTGTAGTCCCCTCCCATGCAGTACCAGGGTTGATCTGTGTACCCACAAGGATATGGCAGAAGTAACAGCCTGTCATTTTTGAAATCAGGTAAGAAAAAGAATGTTATTTCTATCTTGGGCTCTCCCTTTCTCAAATCTCTCATTCTGGGGAAGAGAGCTGCCATGTTGTGAGGACACTCAGGCAGCCAACGTGGTCTATGCAGTGAGTCACTGAGGCCTCATGCCAACAGCCAAGAGGAAGCGAGTGTGCCAGCAACCACGTGAGTGAGCTTAGAGGCAAGGCCTTCCCAGTCAAGCCTTAGAGGACTACAGCTCCAGCTGACAGTTTGCAGCCTCCTGAGAGCCTCAGAGCCAGAACCACCCAGCTAAGCTCTACCTGGATTCCTGATCCTCAGAAAATGCATAAAATAGTAAGAATTTGTTGTTTTAAGCTGCTAAAATTTGGAAGTAATTGCTTACACAGCAACATAGAACTAATACACATGTCCTCTCTAGAAAGCCTTCCTAGAGAAAGCTAATAAAACTTTGCTTGGTCTTTCCATACAAGGGACATAACAGAACATACAACAAACACTTCAATGAATGCCGAATAACCACTACATTTTTATGTGTTTGTATAAATGAATATTTTTAAAACTGTATGTAAAGCTGATTTACAAAGCATTCTTCACTACAGTTCTTAGACTTCTTAAATAATGATAGCAGTACAGTCCCAGAGGGCACATCTGAGTTATTAAGCTAGATTTTGTTCAAATTCCAAATGCAAAAGCAACGCGTGGTACGGTGTGGCTGGTGGTAGGGGGCACATTGCAACTCGTGGTAGCCAGTGATGGATGTGTTGCAGTGCCAGATTCTCAAGGCCTGAATGGTACACAGAGGGGTGAGAGGATTCTGTCTCACAGCTGAAAGGGCGTAAGCCAGGGATGAATCCAAGTTGTACTAGAAAGACTGACAGCTGCGTGCAGTCAGGACCACATTAGACATCTTTTAGAACAGACAAAATGAGATAGTGGGGTCTAAACCCCACATGTGACTGGAGGAAAGCATTAGAGTAGTGTTTTTCAGACTTTTACATAAGTGGTTCTCTATTTCCCTACTTAATATCATACACATATGAAAGATTTTCCCATTCATTTTATTAGCAGAAAGACCAAGAAGGTGTCCACTGCAATTACCCAAGAGAGGTCTGAACCATCGCCAAACTGCTGTGTTTCTGATGCACTTCATTTTTACCTTTTTCTATAGTGTTTATCTGTACATACACTTGATCTCCCCTCTTAGGGCAAGGACACGTGTTGTCTTCTTTGCCTTTCCCATGGAACTAGCTGATGATCCAGGACAGAGAAGTGGAAAGCTACAGGGGCCAATGCTGCCCTCCACTGGTGGGGCTAGGGTGGAAAGAAAGAAATCTGTGGAGTGAGTCACTATTTGTTCTAGGATTTTTCTTCAAAAATGAATGCCAAAGGTAGGAGAAATAAATCATCTATCAGCCACCAGTCTGTGACCACAAAAACAGACAATCCCACAAGAAGAGTTCTGTATTCATGGGACTAAGCCACTTCAACCGACCTGACTCTTATCAGGAATATTGTGCTGCCTCCAGAAAAAAGAATGAATAATTGTAAATGTCATCTTTCCGGAAGCTAAGTTCTGAAAGCCAAATAACGCTGTATTTTGGCATTCGTTTTGCAAGGTGCCAAATCGGACAAGGAGAAGCGATATGAAAGAATATGTACACATATATGAACATGCACATGTATTTGAGTGTATACATGTGGGCAGTCAAATGCCCATGTCAGTATTAAACACATGCACAACCAACCTTCCTGCGATTCTCTAGATTAGAACATTTACCAATGAAAGCTCATCTATATTATTTAAGCTTCAGCACAAAGATATCTGGACACACACGCATACATTATTTTCTACCAATTAAAAACGCTCATTTTAAAACCCTAGCTTACATAAAATCCTCATTCTATCCAGAATTAGGGACTTTTATAATCGAGGAACTTCAGGAATCTCAAAAATAAGTCTGCAATTTTTAATAAAAAAATCCAAGTTATTCATATTCAGCTGAGACAATGTCAGATGCACAGCCATTCGGAAGCCTGTCAATGTGCCACTTGTTTTTCTAAACAGCACGTGAACATGTATTCGAGAGCCTAAAAAAGAACTACTGCTATGATCAAAACTATTTTATTTCTATATAAATTCAAGCAACTTTATAGGGAAACAAAAAAATAAGTCAGTGAACAAACACTGACCCTGTTTACATTGTTCTACATTCTGAGTTGATAAAGACACACACAGCCCTCTGGCACTAGGGGCCCAGGTGTGAAGCCGGTCAGGAACCTACGTTTCCAGGTGTGGGAGATGATGAACAATGTCCTGGAGGAACTCTCCCTGACACTGCTGGGGTACAGAGCACTAGAACTCTCTTGGTTATGATCACAGTTCACACTCCATCCAGGGAGCACACGCCATCCGGGGAGCACACGCCATCCGGGGTGCACACGCCACCTGGGCAGGGCCCTTTACTCCCCTGACACCCTCTCTGCAGAGGACAGCACAGGCACATGGCTTCCCAGGGCTACACTGCAGGCCTGTGTCACCCACCAGCCTTCCTGGCCACGCCCCTCTCAGGCTTACATTTCAGCTGATTATAAATTTCCAGTCACAAAGAGTGAGAAAAAGTTCTCCGTGCAAAGCACACTTTTAGTTCCTTTATTCTGGGAGAGAAGATATTTCCTTGAGACAGAGTCCTAAAATGGACCGGCCAGTAGTAAGACAAGCTATGAATAATTTTATAGTGTTGGTTACACACATCTAGTCTGCTTTCCAGAAAGATTAGATTGTCTTAGAGCAAATATCATGATTCATATCAGTGGTACCAGGGACCTAAAAATAGTGTGATTTTCTTTCTTTTGGTCCTTTGTTTATGTTTAGATGTACTTTTAAAACTACAAAGAAAATGTAAATATAATCAATTTCATTTAACCAAAATATTGAACCAAGAGCAAGCTAATTAAAGTGGTCTTTGCCTTATTCTGATTATTTGCATAATAAACATTTCTGGCGGCATTACTTTTTTTTGTTTTTGTTTATTTAAATATTGGATGCAACAGACTGCTTTCTGAGCTTCCCTGTCTAGGATGGCAAGTATGTAAAGTCGTAAGAGGTGCCAGGGGGTGTTTGGCAGAAGTTAGACAGCAGAACTGCAGCTCTTCCCCCAAATAGCCACAAGTTCTGGGGACGCAGAAAGGCACATGGTGATAATCGCAGCCACCTCTAAGCCAGCCCACAATTCCTCACCCGCTGAAGTTACCAGCAAACAACGCAAGGCTCCAGTCAGACTTCATGTGTGTATACTAAGCCTTCAGGTTGCAGAATCCCTCCGCTGTCTGGTGGCATGTAGACTGCGTATCAGCAGGTCCCAGGACACGCAGGATAAGATGTCTAGACTGGGATGCACCTTGCAGTCCATCCTTTGCCCACTTACGCACACTCTGGGCAGAAGCTGCTGCCCCAGTCGCACCAGAGATCCCCACCGCAGGGCTCAGACAGGCTAGCTATGAGACTCTTCCTGGATGTCCTGCGCAGCTTTGGGGGGCTCACTCGCACGTGATCAAAGAGCACCCGACTGGCACTCATGGTGTTTTCCCAGCTACAAGAACTATCCTGGGACTGAAACAGCATCTACTGGCTGCCTGTTAGCCCAGCGGATAGAGAACCCAGGACCCCTTGTGACCCCGGCACCTGGGGACCATCCTGGGCATTTGGGCTCCTGGACTCCATGACAGATTACAGCCCCACTCTGGCCCCGGGCTCCCTGGCAAACACAAATCAAGCTGTGATGGCAGGCTGCTCCCAGGGTACTGCCACCCATCACCTCACTCAACTCCTCAACCATCGCTGTGCTTTAGCACCCTGTAGGAGCCAGGGACTACAGCACTTTACAAGCATTATCACCTTGAGTCCTCCCAGCTACTACACAGAGCAGGTATCAGCATCTCTAGTTTACAGATGAGAAACAAAGTCAGAGGTTAAGTTACGCAAAGTCACTGAGAGCACAATGACAGAGCTACAGTCAAATCCAAGATCACGACTCCAAAGTCCCCTTCCATACCCTGTGTGCCATATACCTGCACACTTTCATTGTGAAGTAAGGAAAGAACTATATCTAAGAAATTCATCCATCCATGAAGAAATTGCTTTTTTCCTCCAATGAGAAGGAACAGAAGAACTACAGTTTCTAGGAATCTACAGAGGCATAAACACAAACACTTCAATTTATTTGGAGTAGTCATATTACTCTAAATTACTCAAAAAACTTACACATTTGGGTCTGAGAAGAATTACTACCACCAGCACCCTCTCATCAAGCAGGTGCAGAGAACAGCCCACCGTAGCAGGCAGAGATGACTGACGGTAAAGGGACCTCTACTGCCCAGGAGGGGCACGCTCCTGTGCACGTGGAGGAAGAGCTACGACCAGGCATCCGATGTACCCGATGTATCCTGCCACCTCCTTACCCCCTGACAGTGTTTACAAAAACTAAATTTTTAAAGCACATTTTTCACTTGCTTTGTAAAACTTTTAATCAATATTTAGACTTTAGATAAATGTTTGGTATCTTGGAAGCCTGGTATCATTTTCTTTATTAGAAATTGCCTGCCTGGAGGAGAAAAATGATTGTTTTTGCTACAGTAAAATGGTGAGGACTTTTCTAGCTAACAGAGGTAACAGGACACAAACAGAGAGAAGTAAACAGCTTAGAGCAGGAAAAAAAAAATCAACCATTATGGCTTTTTTAGTTCAGTTTTTCAATGTATAGTAATTTTATGTTTGTTAATTACTGCTCACCATGTTAGGGAAAGTATTTCAAGAGAGTAGTTAAATTTGCTTGCAGGTTAAAGCCTCAAGAGAAAATTATTTTTATCTTATGATGATCTAATAAAGTTCAGATAAAATTAGAATTGGCTAGGGGAAATCTGATGAGGAGGATGAACATAGCATAGTCTTAAAGTATCTCCCTACTCACTAATCGTTAATTAAAAATAAAAAACAAAACAGTAACTATACAGAGGAGAAATTGGACAATTCCTTGATCAGGTAATCAAAATTAATATCACCGAACACCACATGGCTCCAGATAAGATATTCATGATGTGTAATCATGAATGTAGTATTCCAGCTGACTCTGGTCAGGAGGAAACATCAGAAAATCTCCAAAAGAGGAAGTTTCTACTAAAATAGAACTGTATTCTTCCAAAATGTCAATGTCCTGAAAGACAAAGAACCACTGTGGAAATGTTCCAGATTAACCCTTTGCACTCGGATGTCGAGTGTGACTCGACACGGTTAGCATCGGTAGCAGCTCACACCATGAAAAATTAGAGAGATTTTAAAATTATTCTTTGAATGTGTCAATAATTTGAAATATAAAAAAAATCCAAATAAGTAAGTTTGTATGCAAAGAAACTCTAGTTTTTGTAAAATCTGGGGTATTTAAAAAATTAAATTCCGAGTAGAATAAAGGAATCGAGAAAAAAGCAAGCCAGTGCAAAGAGTTAAAGGAATTTATGGAGATATGACAACTAAAAGTAATACTTGACTCTAGACTGGATCCTGAAATGGAGGAAAGGAAATGTTAAAAAGCACATTGTTGAGTCAACTGACAAGACTGGCACGCCAGCAGTTGATTAAAGTATTTTCCCAATGTAAAATGTACTCAGGTTGACAACAATATCGATTATGTAAGAGCATGTCCTTATTTTTAGGAAAAATGTACTGAAGATTTGGGAGTAAAGTACCCTGATGACTGCAAGATATTCTCAAATGGTCACCTTCCACCCATAATTTATGTATTTATATAAAGATAAGTGTACACAGAGGGAGAGTAAGCAAACAATAAGGCAAAAGAGTTAAAATGATAACAATAGGTGACTCTGGATAATGAGTACACTGGTGTTCTTGCACTTACTCTTATTACTCTTTTAACTTTCTCTAGGAGTAAAATTATATCCAAATGAAGTTTCAAAAAATTAGAATCAGTACAAAAAGAGAAAAACACACACAGGTACACTTTCTTAGTATCAGAGTCAAGAAAAAAACCAACTCGTCTCTTGTGAACTTCCTTCGTGGGGCTTTAGACGAATGCGTATGGGAGGCGAGAGGGAAGGAAGGGCTGGAAAAGGGACTACACAGGTGAGTAAAATGGAAAAAGGCAACAGTTTACCCAAACTCAACCGCACTCCTGCTCCGGTGCGTGCAACCTTTCTGTGTTGCCTGAGAGCAGGCTGCGAGATGCAGGATGTGGAGTCGTCCTAACCCAGGCAGGCAACAGCCTGCTCCACGTCTAACTGCGCAGGACCTCCCCAAGGCCCCGGTGTGAAACAGTGAAGCCTCAGCCCTTGCCCAGTGGAAACTGGAGAGATCACCAGTAAGGTTTGCCAAGATGAATCCTACAAAATGAACTGCAGGGCCAGCCTCCTAGTGATTCAGTTCATGCTACTATTTTGATTCACTACGAGAATGTCTTTACTGACAAATTTAAAACTGATTTCTATGTTTGCACCAGATAAGCTTTTCATTTTCCTGGCTGATCCTACAAAACATACATGTGATCACAAGGCAGAGAAAAAGAAAGTGAGGGGCAAGAAATAAACAAATGCTACCTCTGCCAACCACAAGAAAGGAAAGGCTAAAGCAATGCTGAGGGCTCATGCCAACATTTCAAGAATGAATTCTGACTATAACTAGATTTTTCTAAATTCTTCCTAAAGCCCAGTGGCCTGAAACACTGTTTAAAAAATAATAGTTTTTTTAGGAGTTAAAAAAAATAATAATTTTCCCTAGATAGGAGTCCTGTCACCTTCAAATGAAATTCTGAAGATTTTCTGAAGCAGAGTCTCTTTCAGAATCAAAAGCAGATCCTGTTCTCAAAAACAAGTATACTTTAAAGCCTTATTTTGATCAAAACTGGGAAATATAAGGTTCAAACTATGTTGTTTTTCACTGGGTATTCTGATCCTAAGCTTACTATTCCTTCCATGGATCTTTGTAAAAAGCAACACCGTTCAGCCTGGAAAACAAGGCTTCGAGTAGATGTCCTTTGTTCTTTAACACATTATAATCCATTGTTATCTTTTTATGTGAGTGGGAGATACACTGAAAACCAATAAAATGTTAAATCTTACCCTGCATCAAATTTTAATAAAGCTTTCAGCGTAGTTGTCAAAGAGACGATTATGAAAAAGGCCAACATTATCCTATCAGCCTTGATCATTAGAAAACTGAAAAAACAATCCTAATTACAGCAGCATCAGAAAATACAAGAGCCCTATGAATAACCTTACCAAGAAATGAGGGAGGGAAGGAGGGAGGGGAGGGGGGAGGGGAGGGGGAGGGGGAAGGGGAAGGGGAGGAAGGAGAGAGAAACTATGTTTTTAGCTGTGGAGAATGAAGATTTTCTGAAATAAGAGAGTCTTTATATCCAAATAACTATATTCTTATATAGTTTCAATCATTCCATATAAGACATGTTTTAATGGATAATAAAATCTTGATTCTACAGTTCATGCCAGCTCTACCACTTGCAAATTATGTGTCCCTGGGTAAGTTACTTCCTACTCCTTGCCTCAGTTTTCCCATCTGTAAAACAGGAATACAGTGATAGTGTTCTGAGGATCAAACGAGTGTGTGCCTGGCACACAGTCTGCATTCAGTCACCATTAACTACTACTACTACGACTGTCCCCACCACCACCACTACCGCCAACATCACTACAGTTTGGAAGGAGGAACAAACAAGAATGAGTAAGACCATTTTTAAAGAATAATACAAATAATTACCATGGTAATTAAAACAGTATGGTATTGATACAAGAATAAAACAGCTTAATGGAAGAGAACAGATAACCCTAAAAACACAGACACAAGTATCGATATTTTAATATAATTAATGATGCATATCAACTTAATTAGAAATGGGTTATTTAACAGATGGTTTTACTAAACTGGCTAAGTAGCAGAAAGAAAATCAATTGAGAGTTTCATTGTATATTGCATTCAAAATAAATCCAGATGGATTAAAAATATAAACGTTTTTTAAAAAATCACAGAAGAAACATACAGATAAAATTTTATATTAATTCAGAATAGGGACAGACTTTACGTTATAGAAAAGAAATCACCAAAGTAAAGTGAAAAAATGAGAAAATTACAATCAATAAATACAGAAAGGTTATCTGTCTTATAAAAGATCTCTAAGTCAAAAAAGGGAAGAACAGTGAATGAACAATTTAAAGAAAACATCACATAAACAATTGAAAAACAACCTCATTAATAACTAAAAAATGCGAATCCAAGCAAAGCATTGTGTTTCTGTACAGAAAATCAGCACAGTGCTCAGTGCTGGCAAAAGTGCAGCAAAACAAACATGCCCATGCACTGGCAGTGGGGCACAGAGTGACACAACCGTCACAGCAGCCCCAGTAAGGCCCTGAAAGTTCTCACCCCTCCACCCGGTACTTCCACTTTGAGACTCTTCCCGGGGAAACAATCACAGCTAGACAAATAGACTCATGTACAGAAGGTATTTTGTCTGAAGTTCACTCACAGTGGTGAGATATAACCGAAATGCCCAACCCTGAGTGAGCAACAGCCAAATCAGATATGAAAACGGGCGCACACCATGAAATGTGGTACAACCATTAAAACACCCCAGCTTTGAAGATTATCATGTTGTGAGACCATTCCCATGTCCCGCCACCACATTAAGGGGAAATAAATCAAGCCTATAAAACTATATAGAGCATTTCCCTGATTTTGAATGGCTGAATAAATAAACTAGGCACAGAAAAGGAACGGAAACAAAATATGCTAGCAATGGCTAACTTGGTGATAAGAGTTACTCATATTTTCTTTTTCTTTTACATTTTGTTTACAAATTTTCTGCCATGAGTATGTAGAACTTTAATACTCAGGAAAACAATAAATGTTGACTTTTTACATAAAGACAGATGTCACCCTTAGAATGAAAAAAATGAGCAACAGTCAACCCTCCTGAGTCTAGAACGCTGGCCAATTGCACTTTACATTTATTTCTCATGGTGTCCATGAGTCCGGCTCAGTCTCCACTCCCACCTAAAGAAGTGCACCCAGAGCAGCTCTGCAAGGGGGGCCCAGGTCTGGCCTGGGCATCCTCTCAGCCTTTCCTCTGCCTCAAGCTGCATGCCAGCTCCCAGCCACGTTCTTACTGCCCTGCACACAAACAGGCACAGCCCTGCTGGCCCGATCACAGAAGTACTTTTCTTAACGTTTTTTTTTTGTGTATCTTAAAAAAACAACTCAAACTTTCACCCATAGTGAAATTTCTTACACATGACAGATATTTCTTGACTTAGTGTTGGAGTTTGTGTTTCCACAGGTGCAAGGCATTACGAACCAACACACTGTATAAACCCTCAATAAAGGGTTTCTTTCACCTGCCTACATGTGACTTTTAAAGCTTCCTTGGTTATTTTGATCACCAATATTAAAAACCATCTGTTTATACTTTCCTATTTTTGTTGCATAGTTACTTTGTTTTTTTTATTATAAAGGCAAAACACTAATTCCTTCTCCTTTCTTCATCCCAATAAAATAAGTGTGACAGGAAAAAAAAAATTCTGCTCCTGAAAAGAAATCCATGACCCTGACTAGGTGAGAGTCCCACCTGCAATGTGAATGTCCGCATTTGGTAATCAGAATATAAAAGCTGGGAGAAGTATGCATTTCTTTATTTTTTAATTAAAAAAGAGATTCAAGCTCTTGATTCAGGCAGCCCATGATCTCTTATATAACCTTGCAGCTAGACATTTACACCTGTGTGCACACTCTTCTCCCAGGATTCAGTCTGTTCCGTCTAAGCGGGGTAAGTAAAATCAATTCTTTATATTGATCTGGTGCCCAAAGTTGGGATCTTCACTTGGAATTTCATGTGAAGTATTTTGCTTGTCTTTTGAACATTTAAGTAGAGTGGTTGTATTTGATGGGAGAAGGAGAAAAGTACCATGTTCTCCGTTCCCACACAATATAGCGGCCACAACAGTCCCCAGCACAGGGACAGAAGGAAAGTTCCAGGAGAAAGGAATTAGGAAAGAAGGATGTGGGAGGAGGAGACAGGATAGAAAGAAGCAAAGGAGAACTCGGTGGGCTCTGAGGAGTAGCAGCCTTCTACCGAAACAGACCAGAAGATACTGCCAGCCCGCCGAAGTTAGAGGCTGTCCTCAGCAGGCTCCAACTAAAATCTTCAGCAGCCTCTGGGCAATACCATCACATATTTTGGCTGTCGAATGTCAAGGAACAGAGGGGCAAAGATCTGGAAAGACAGTGTGCCCACCAAAGAAAATGGCAAGTGCCAAGGGCCTCAGGTTGGCATGACCCTGGCATGTGTAGGCAAAGTGATTGAACCAGCATGGCTGGAGAATGGCAAGATGAGGCCAGAGGCTAGTAGGGCCAGATAGCATAGGGCCTTCCAGGCCACTGGATTCTATTCCTGGTACCATGGAAACCCCTGGAAGGTTTTTAATTGGTCCTTGAGCCACGTCTATACCATTCAATTTTCTATCAAAGTAGTAAATCTGTAATAGATTAAATGAAACCGCATTCCTTAACATGATCCACAAAGCCCTGCATCTCCCAGCCCCACCCACCTCACCAACCTTACCTGCTCCTGCCTGAGGGCTCTGAGGTCTTAGTGTTTCTGTTCCTGCCATCTAGAATAGTCTCCCAGACTCTCCCTAATGCTTTCTCCCTAAGATTAGAAGATTGAATGCTTTCTCCACCGCCCAAAAAAGCATGTTTAAATGTTTGTTAAAAAAGGTAATACAGTGATATAATATGTTAGGTGCTCAGGGAATCTGGGAGGCATTCAGTAACTACTGACCATTATGTTCACATAATGACATTTTCTCTTGCTAAATGTTTGTTGTTCTGTGAAACCACGTAAGATACAAATCTGGGAAGACAGAGAAAAGATCTATCTTAGGGAATGCTGGGAGTTGGGCATCAGAGCCTTCACGATATAAAATATTTATATGTGCTGAATTTATAGGGATTTACTTACAGCTCAAAGTGACAGCAAATTTTGTTACATATTCTTAAGACTCAATCACGTGAAGACTTTTAACTATAAAATGCAAGACTGGCTTCCCTTTAAGAGCAAAAGCCATTCTGTTCCCAAGGCCAGCAATTCCCACAATGCACCAAGAGCAGATGGGCTCAAAAAGCAGAAACCAAATACTCACGGTCTTCAAGACGGGAAGGGCAAATTGCTCAAATGAAGTCACATCAACCACATACTGCCCAACTCGGCATTCTCGTTTTCCAGGTGGAGGGTCTAATCTAAATGAAAAGACAGTCTTTGTTGAAACACCCCTGTATTGACCTTTGGCTTTTAGCTGCCCCACTGAGCCTCTGGCATTTTGCAGATGCTACATCACCCTTAAAAATCACCTACACAAAAAGTGGTGGTGTGCGGGGCTGATCTCAGTTTTCTCTGCAGTGTCTGCACCTTGCAGTTATGATGGCAGGGCCATCCCCGGGGCCCCAGGCAGCAAATGCATCAACTATCTCTGAAAAGTGGCACTAGAGACAGGGCTAAGAATCACAAAGGAAGAAGAGTTTATGACTCAGTAGAATAAGTTTTAAGTGAAATATGACTTTTTTGTACTTGTTTTTCATAGGACGGTCTCATTCTCTGTTTTCGTTCCCTGAGAAATCTCTAAGGGCCTGTGATTCTTCGGGACAGATGTGATGGTCTGGCTCCCTGCTGCACCAGGGGAAGGTGCTCAGCCTGAAGAAAGAGCAGGGTGCATCCAAGGACTCAACACAGGGGGCTTGCTTTTGGTGAATTTAGCTCTTGTTGACTTAGAATAGAAAAGATCCCAAAATACAGATGGAAGGACAGCTTAGAGTACAGAACACTACAGAAATGAAATATCAGTACCCGACTCTAGATAAAGGCCCCCGAGTGCCGGACAACGTGACGACATCGAATCCTATTCTTCTCCCTCCCTGCCTGACCTCTTCTGTATAAAATCCATCAACAGGCACACCAGAGGACTTTAAAACCTCACTGGCTTTCTGGATCAATGTTGTTTTTCCAACCCCTAAAATAAAAGAAGAAAAAAGGCCAATTAGGAAGTGCTCCTTTGCTAGAGCATGCGCAGCACTGGCTGTTTCTGAGAGAGCAATTAGGGTAAGTAGAGAAATGGGCTGCAAATGGATGTTATGAATATTAATTTCACTTTAATTTTGACTGCCTCAGGTGTTAATTTTTTTTTCTTTGAGACAGAGTCTTGCTCTGTCACCCCAGCTAGACTGCAGTGGTATCATCACAGCTCACAGCAACCTCAAACTCCTGGGTTCAAGAGACCCTCCTGCTTCAGCCTCCCAAGTAGGTGGGACTACAAGCATGCACTACTGTTCCTGGCTAATTTTTCTATTATTTTAGTAGAGACGGGGTCTCACTCTTGTTCAGGCTTGAGAACTCCTGACCTCAAGTGATCCTCCTGCCTCGGCCTCCCAGAGTGCTGGGATTACAAGCATGAGCCACCATGTCTAGCCAAGGAGTTAAAATTTTTTAATCTCAAGTAGAAACAAGCATAATAAAAATATGAACGATATCTTTAGGGTTTTTAAAAAGTCCGAAACTTTATCAGTTCTGTCACATATGCAATCCCAGAACCAAATGAGTGGTTTTTGGATGACATTCTCAAGTGCAACTTGCATCCTATGAGACAAGCTTCTGTTTTCTCCTAGGTTTACTGTCCTCACTTTTCCACCTAAGAAACAAAACTGGTCATGCTTGGGTCAGAGGCTGGGCACTTCGGGACTTCAACTTTCAAGAGATTACGGATCTACACTCAACAGTGAGAAAATCACTTTACCCCTCCCTGGACTTACACTGCTACATCTCTTGAAAATGCATCTCTTAAACACCAAGAATGTCCCTAGAAATGGTAACTTTTAAACTTTTTCACAAGAGTAATCCAATGAGGTTCTCAACTTCTTTCAACATCACCTCCTCCAGGGTCCCTAAGCATTCCTTCAGGTTCCCCCCAATCCCTTCCCAAATTTGAATCTATACACCTCTGTCCTCCATCCTCCCCACCTCTGACCCTTTTTTTCCTGCCAGCCTCACGTGTTGACCACTCTGATGAACTCTTATGTATTCACAAGCACCACCGGGTGTAACTAACATAATAAAACTAATCACTGACATTCTGGGGCAGACACTGCTCTAGCATGCTTTACAAGCACTGTCTTGGTTAAGTCCTCACACCTACCCTCCGAGGCAGTTACCATCCTTATCCCTATTTTGCAGATGAAGAAACTGAGGCACACAGTGGTTAGGTAACTTATCCAAGGCTACCCATTTAGTCATGACCATACATTTCAACAGGGGCCTTCATCTCTCACCATAAATTTTTTTATATGAGCCTTGTTCCCAATAAATAAGGAGCATCAGGATTATCAAAAAATATAAAGAGAGGGAAAACTTCTAGCAGGTCTGCAATTGAGCTAATCTGAGATACTACAGAGTTGCAAACCACGTTATTTCTACGGCTACCCACACAGAGTCGGCAGGGCTCTCCAAGATGCCTTTTAAGCTTCCTTGAAATAAAATATGATTATTCATATTTAATGTATCTCTCCTTCAAACCGCACACTAAAATAATGGCATCTGGCCTTCTGGAACACGAACAGCAACCCAAGAGGATTCCAGCTACAGCGAACCACAGAGAACAGGTGGCTGGTAAGAGAACTGTATAGAACATAAAATGACAAAGTTCTAATCTCAGTTCTGTCCCTCAGTAATGACTGCTTTAGGAAAGTCACCTGAAAAATCTATCTGTTTAATGCAAGCAAGTGGCATTGTTGAATGTGTAAGCTGGTATTCCTTTGCGGAAGGGCACTTTCAATGTGCCTACCACAGCACCTAGCAATTCTACAACTAGGAATTCATCCTCAGTAAATAATCAAACAGCACAAAGATGTGTCAGGGCCAGGCGGGGTGGCTCACACCTATAATCCTAGCACTCTGGGAGGCTGAGGCAGGAGGATCGCTCAAGGTCAGGAGTTCGAAACCAGCCTGAGCAAGAGCAAGACCCCATCTCTACCAAAAAAATAGAAAGAAATTAATTGGTCAACTAAAAATATATAGAAAAAATTAGCCGGGCATGGTGGCACATGCCTGTAATCCCAGCTACTTGGGAGGCTGAGGCAGAAGGATTGCTTGAGTTCAGGAGTTTGAGGTTGCTGTGAGCTAAGCTGATGCCATGGCACTCTAGCCTGGTCAACAGAGTGAGACTCTGTCTCAAAAAAAAAAAAAAAGATGTGTCAATTAAGACATTCACTGCAGAATTCTTTATAATAACAAAATATTGAAAACAACCTAACTGTTGATCAGTAAGGGATTGTTAATTTATGGCACCATGTATATAACAGCACATAAATACACAAGAATATCATGCAACCATTTAAAAGGAATATTAATTACTTATATTTATTAGCATGGGAAATAGACCACAATATATGAACATAGTATGTGGGAAAAAAGCAAATTAAGTAACAGCAGAAATATGTAGTATTATTCCCTTATGTTTTTTAAAAAGGTGAAGTATGTGTGTCTACAGAAGAAAATGTCAAGAAGAATACAGAAAGAAGATTTACAGCGTTGATTTCTGTATGTTGGAATTTCATGTAATCGTCACTTTCTTCCTTAAAGCTTTCATGTTTTTTTGTTCTTATACTGTACAGGTATTACTCTTATTCTAAGAAAAAACAATGCTACTTGTATTTTGAAAAAGACAAAATGGAGCAACTGTAATAATTCCAGCTTAGAAAGGGTGTACCGTAGGGACACATATGTTATGTAGAACATAGTATAGCGATACACAGGAAGTGTTTGGGTCAAGTCCCTTCTAGCTTCTTCAGCTCTAGAAATCTTCTTTCAGTTAATTTTTTCATCTTCATTAGTTAAGCTGCTACCCCAGTGCCATCTACACTGGCTAAGAAGTGACTTGTGCTGCAGGAGCCCCCAAGATGATAGCTGCACACCCTGTACAGACAACAGCCGATCAGAAAGCTCCACAATTGTTTTGGTTTGGGCTCTTCCCTAAGCAGCCCCTTGGATAAAGATGCAAGTGTAGGTAGTTTAACTTGGGAAGTGACAAAATTATGCACTGGTAGGGAAGGTCAGGAAAGGGAGAGACACGACCACAGGTGCATTAACAAGCCGGTTACCATCAGGGGCAGCTGGAGCTTTATCGCTCTCGGGAATCCTGGGAGATAATTTAGGGCACGTGGCTCACATTATCCTATCTGAAGGGGGGGAAACATCCACCAACTTCCACCAAACATGGATTGAAAACTAATCCTATGGGACAGGAATTCTTAGGTTCTTCTGGTCTTCCCTGTGTGCAGGCCAAGTGTGCAGTGACCAGAGAAAGCCCTCCAAGATGAGTCACAGGTGTGGACTGTTGGAAGTCGGGAAAAATGCTAAGTACCAGGGGCACTGAGAGTAGATGCAATAGAAAGTGACCTCTCTGAGAGGCTACATTACTTGACGGCCTGAACTTGTTGAGAAGATGTAGACAGAGGCAGAGTTTGGCAGAGAGTTGGTGACAGAAAGAAACCAGGCAAATGAAAACACCAGATAGTAATTCCAAACCGGGGAAAAGTGTGTATAAAAGAAAAAGACATTATAGATTACTACCTGGCTCTGTTGTGATTAGCTTTTACACAGTCATAATACTATAACCAATGGCCATGGAGCTAAAGAAAGTTACACTACAGCTACATTCGGAAGAGAAAGAGGGTGGGTTTGAGGACAGGCTTAAGAGAGCATTTGAGTCTTTCAACTGTGTGTACATAAAACTTTGATAAAGAAGGAAGCAGAAAGAGCCAGTGCCAGTACGGTCGTGACAACAGGACACCTCTGTTATGAAACACACAGATGTCTTGGGACCAGCCTGCTGAGTATCAAACTGCATTCCAAGTTTCAAATAAAGCACTGACAAACCAATTTTTAGAAGACAGTTCTTTCCAATATTTGGGAGTGCCTCTGGATAGCAGACATTTCTTGAACCACCCTGGATCCTCCCAACCCCCTGCATCCTACCTCCCCTTACTACCTGGTAAAATAAATTCCAAAGTTTGCAATATTAAGTGTAGCCTTTGCTACCTAAAGCTAACATAATCATCAAAATAAAGTGAAAGAAAATTCTAGGCCTAAGGTTACAATCTTTGCTATATGAACCCTAAACCAACTTCAAAATTAGACCTGCCCTGCAAAAAGGGTGAAGAAATCACTTTCTCTACTCTTAGCTCATCTTTCTTCCTTAGCCTATCTGATGCTGCCACTACCTTTCTGCTCTTCTTTTAGTTAACACCTGATACATGGGTAGCGCCTCGATTTACAGGAGATGCTGTTAAAAGCATCTCCTCCTGCAGTCTCTCACTTGACCTACCATGATCCAGTTTCACAGATGAGAACTCCACAGCCCACAGGGTTGACGGATTTGACATGCGCATTAGGAGGGAACGGGACAGCTACAGACCTGGGCTCTCAAGAGGGGATCCTGTAGGTACAGGCTTCTCTCCACCTGCGGCCTCATCCATGGAGGGAATTCAGGGGGTGAGTGAACTTGGCTGCGTGGGGGGAGGGGCGGGGGGGGTAAGGTTACATCTTCAGTTTCCTTATCCTTCAACTGAGGTGTTTCCCACTTCCTTTTATCCTGAATGTAGGCCGCGAGCCACAGCGACGGGAGCACCTGTGACTATCTAGCGTCAGTGGAAACCAGGCATCTTCGCGTCACATCAGGGTCGCCGAATATCTCGGACGGCGTTTGCACAGACCCCAACTGCAAACTGCGGAAGTTACTGCCGCTGCAGGGGGACCTTGCTGTTTCACGCCTTTAATAAACAACCCGCATAGCGCCCCACCGCTACTTCGTCTCTAAAACCACGTTTTCTGGGAAAGAGTTCGCAGCCGTCAGACTTCCAGGCCTGTCCCGTAAGTTGGGAACTTTAAAGGCCAGAGCCCCGGAGCCGGCCGCGCCTCTTCCAGATCACGGGGTCGCCCCCAGCCCGCGCGCCCCTCACCCCCTCGGTCTGCTGGAAGTGGAAACCGCCGGCGGGGTTACCTGGGGGCCCCGTCAGGAACACATGCCGGGCCATGCGGGCGGACAAAGAGTAGAGGTCGCGGCCAGGGTCGCAGTCGCGGGCCGGGGTCGCGATCCAGGCCCCGCCCCCCGGTGGTGCCCCGGCCGGAAGTACCGCCCTCATCCCGTACACGCGCCTCCACTGGCCCCGCCCCCGTTCCCCCGCCCTCCCCTAGGCCTGGTCCGCGCGTGCGCACTCCGCCCTGCCCGGTGAGCATGTGCAGCTCGTGCAGCTCCTGCAGCTGCGAGAGCGTGGTGGTCCAGTCCCACGGGAGTTCTTGTACTCTTGACCTCAGTTCCTGGCTTTTGCGAGTGTTTGCAAAGGTAAGTACGTGAGTGTAAGCTACTAAACCGTTGCTGCTCCACTTGAGCGGCGTTATGTTATCCAACTTCTGCTGCAAGAAAAGTAAGGCTAACAGCTTCTTCTAGCTTCTGTTCCCTAAGTTTGCTTGCTTGCAATAAGGCTCCAGCGGGTGATGGGCCCCTAAAGGGTGGTAACCGCAGGATCAGAGGGACCCATGCAGGTACCAGGGAGCGAGGGAGGCAACCAGGATTATTTTGGGAAATAGACTTCACAGAGGTAAAACCAGGAAAATATGGGTATAGATATTTGTTGGTCATGGTAGACACTTTCTCAGGGTGGCTAGAAGCTTTACCTACTAAAGGAGAGACCGCCTTAATAGTAGCAAAGAAAATATTAGAAGAGATAGTTCCCAGGTATGGGTTGCCAGAGAGCATAGGGTCGGATAAGGGACCAGCCTTCACAAGTCAGGTTAGTCAAGGGTTAGCTCGGGCCCTGGGGGCAAATTGGAAATTACACTGTGCATACAATCCCCCAGAGCTCAGGGCAGGTAGAAAGGATGAACAGAACTCTAAAGGAGACTTTGACTAAATTGGTCTTAGAGACTGGCGGAGATTGGGTGACCCTCCTTCCCTTCGCCTTGTTCCGAGCCCAGAACACCCCCTACCATTTGGGTTTGACTCCCTTTGAAATTGTATACGGTACTCCCCCTCCTGTAATTCCAAGGATGAACTCCGGGGCCCCGCCTAGACACCCCAGAGAGGTACTGCAGGCTGTGCAGGCCCTACAGGGTGTCCACAGTCAGATATGGCCAGCCCTCCAGGCCATCTATCAGACAACTGAGCGAAGAAACGAGAGTAACAAACACCCTCATCACCCTCATCAGCCAGGGGATTGGGTATGGGTAAAGTAGCATAATAGTAGAACCCTAGAGCCTAGACGGAAAGGACCCTTTCAAATTATTCTTGTTACCCCCACTGCACTTAAGGTTGACGGGGTGGCGGCCTGGATACACCACTCCCACGTGAGACCTGCCATTAAAGGCGAACAAGAACAGCAGCAGGACCAGTGGAAGGCAACAGCAGACCCAGAAAATCCGCTAGCGTGTCGACCAAACCGCCGAGGGACCAACGATGAAGAAACACAGAATAAAAATGCTTGTGGTGACTTTCATATTTATAACCCTTATGGAAAAAACAGTGACTGACTCAAATCCCCACGTGCCTTATAACCTTACGTGGGAAATAACTAACTTAAAGACCCACGAGGTCTATAACCAGACCTCTAAAACAGCCCCACCAGGCACGTGGTGGCCGGATATGTATTTTAATCTAGAAAAAGTGGATGAGTTAGTAGGGGGAGGTTCCAAAATGGGGAGCCGGCAACGGGCCAACCGGGGGAGACAGGTTCGTAATAACGGGTTCTTTACATGCCCGGGGTTCCGAACGGGAGAGATGCAGCGGGCTTGTGGTGGTATAGAGAGCTTGTACTGTGCTAAATGGAGTTGTGTGGATACTAACGACGGCAACTGGAAATGGTCGGTAACCCCAGGGCTCATTGACATGTCTTTTGTGCGGCCAGGGACGCCTCCTTGCACGTACGGCGATTGGGGAAAAGGTCCAGATAGGTCCAACTACGACACTTACCAAACTGACTGCACCCTAGTGAGGGTATCATTCACCGAAGCCGGAAAAAAAGAGTCCCGGTGGGTCTCTGGACTGTCCTGGGGAATTTATCTCTACCAACGACCATACCATGGCACTGTGCTTCAGATTAAGCTTAAGGTTAGCCCTGTTCCCCAAGTAGCAGGGGGACCCAACCAGGTGCTGGGAGGAGGAGCAAGAGCGGACCTAGGGCAGCCTACCACAAGCCATAACACATCCACGAACGTCTCCTTAGCCATTCAGTCCCCTATAAACCATCAAATATAAAATGACCCAGGAGATTCCTTACAGAAGGTGCTGACTGCAGCATATGAGGCATTGAACCGTGCAGACCCCAACGCCACGGAAGCCTGCTGGTTATGTTATGATATTAGACCCCCTTTTAGGAAGCGGTAGGCGTAGCCGCCCCCTTTAACCGTTCAGGAGATGAGACCCCCAAGTCCTGCGCATGGGACCGTAACGGCCCGGGGCTAATACTTCAGGCAGTCACCAGAAAGGAACATGCATAGCAAAGGTGCCTTCTAGTCATGCGCAGTTGTGTGCCGAAGTCCACCCGTCTGCAAACCGGACCGGAGGAGCAAAATGGATCGTTCCGACGCTCGACGGGTGGTGGATTTGCTCTAAAACAGGTCTGACTCCATGTCTTAGCCTGTCTGTTTTTAATGAATCAGAGGAATACTGCATTATGGTACTAGTATTCCCTAAGGTTATTTACCACCAAGAGAATACAATGTATGATGCATGGACAAAGGGCACAGAAGGTACCGGGTTAACTAGAGCCATAACCTCAGCCACTCTTTATGGCCTGGGGGCAATAGGAGCAGGGACAGGTATCTCGTCCTTGGCAGTGCAACATAGGGGGTTCAATCAATAGCTTAAGGGCTGCCATAGATGAAGATATAGCCAGAATCGAGGAGTCCATCTCCCATTTAGAAAAATCCCTAACCTCACTGTCTGAGGTGGTGCTGCAGAACCGAAGGGGGCTGGATTTAGTATTCCTCCAGCAGGGGGGGCTATGTGCGGCCCTACAAGAGGAGTGCTGCTTCTATGCAGACCATACTGGGGTAGTTACAGAGTCTATGGCTAAGGTTAGGGAAGGGACTTGCACGGTGGAGAGGAGAGCGCGAGCAACAACAAGGATGGTTTGAATCATGGTTTAATAGCTCCCCTTGGTTGACTACATTGTTGTCCACCCTATTAGGTCCACTCATTGTGCCCCTCCTAATTCTCACTCTGGGGCCATGTGTCTTCAATAGGTTAATAGCTTTCATTAAGGAACGGATAAATACTGTTCAATTAATGGTATTGCGGTAGCAATATCAAGGACTAGGACGTGACTGTGTAGAGATGCAGGAGGTCAGAGACCCCAAGGATGAGCAAGAATGCTCGTAATCATTCCAAAGAAGGGGGGAATGCAAGAAAAGTAAGGCTAACGGCTTCTTCTAGCTTCTGTTCCCTAAGCTTGCTTGCTTGCAGTAAAGCTGCAGCAGGTGCTGGGCCCCAAAAGGGTGGTAACCGCAAGTCATCTCCTGACAAGAGGTTGGAAAGTCTTGGGATGGGAGCAAACAAATCAAGTAAAAGGGCAAGACATGATCAGTGCATGAACAGTGTGTGCAAGATCTGTGTTCCTGGTATCACAGTACACCAGAAACCGGTGTTAGGCAATAGCAGCTAGTATAAAACCCTACCCCAAACCTTCCCGGGGGTCCTTGTCAGAATAGAGGCCACTGCGCTGGTGCTCTGAAACTCGGACCCTAGCTCGAGCTAGTTAATAAAACTCCTTTTGGTGATTTCAGCCTCAGTGACTCTGTCTCTCTGTTCTGTGGTACTGCGGATTTGGTCTCTAACACTGCCTGTGGGACCCAGACCTGGAAGCTGCGTTTCCCAAGGCTGCAGGGACTCCTTTCCGTAGAAGGGTCCTGGAGGCATTCCTCTAATGGGGACCTTGCTAATGATTCCAAGTATTTGCCCAGTGTTCCAGCCATAGCTGCAGAGTAGAACCACTTGGGAATTTTTAAACTTGTGCTGATGCCTGGGTTCCACCTCCAGAGACACAGAGTTGTCAAAAGACAAAATTACAACAAATTTAAAGATCCAACTGGCTTTTATTTACGATCTAGAATCGGACATTACCTTATTATATACAATAAAATATAAGTATAAAACAGAATAAGTGTGCCAGTGAGCTGAGCAGAGGAGATTGGCTTTATGCGCAGAGAAGGGCTGAAGAAAGTAGGAACAACAAAAGCAGAGTGGTCATTTCAAAGTTACTTTCCTTACTGAGCAGGATAGGACTTTATTATTGCACTAACTCAGGTTGCCTGGAATCTCTGTCTTTTAGGAAAGCCAGCCTGCCCATTTTAAAGTTCAGTTTGATTACCTGGCACTTACTTAGCACAAGTGACTCCATCTTGGTTTGGTCTGGTCTGCAGGGGCCCAGTGCAGAAGACTGGTCCAAAACAATGATCTCCCCAGAAGCCTTGTTTAACAGTAGTAAATTGGCTAGGGCAGTCCTGAGCATGTGTATTTTTTTTTTATTTCTAAACTCCAGAAAGTTTGTAAAGCCCTCTAGGGTTGAGAACCACTTGTGTAGGCGGACTGCCCATCTTCAGCATGCATGGGAAGCCAGTGTCCCTTTTTTTACCTTCACGCTGAAGTATAGACCAATGCAAGACCCAGCTGGAGGACCTATTCTCACAAAGAATTGAGTAGCTTCCCTGCCTCGCTTAACCATTTCAAGTCTTCCAACCAAAGAAATGAAGTGGCAGCAATGACCTTGGGCCAGATTCACCTGTAAACTCTTTCAGTCAAACATACAGTTTGACTTATGAGCAATCGTTCTTCATCCTGGCTGAGAGAGCAATTCAGTAAGTGCTCCACTTAGCCTGCAGTATTTGCCAGTCAGATGGCCTCAGTTTCTTGCTGCTTAAAAAAAAAAATCTGAAAAAAGAAAGGTCAGATTTGTACAATATAGCTGTCACCATCATTTCTGCATTTATAATGCTATATTATTATAAGAGTACCTTAGGGAGGTATTTATTGTCCTAGCTGGTAATGTGAGACCTTTTCACCTCTGTTATTTTACACCTCCCTGCAAATTGTAAACTGTGAACAACTGACATAGCAAAGCAAACCCATAGGAGGAGCTTCCAAAATAAGAGAGACAAAAAAACGTGTATATAATCATAGGTATCTCTTGTATCAAAAATATTAATTTTAAATGTTAGTTGTGCAACATTATCCGTCACTAAAAAGTTTGGATTTGCAAGAGTTACTAAAAATTGGGTTATTTTCTTTTGATGCTATACCTGGACTAGTTTAAGTAGCTCAAGGATACCTAGAATCCAGATGTAGAAAATTGATGTCTCAGAAAACAGAAATAAAATTCTTCTATAATTGGATGTTTTTAATCCATTAAAAACTAATTATTTGGGTGGTGTTTATCTTCGCTTTATAAGAAGTGGGTATCTTTATGATTGAATACTTTTAATTTGTACAGTTTCCTCTCTGTATTGTTGTACATCAATAACAACATAGATTAAACACTTTATTAGAAATTAACAACAAAAGAGGGGATGGCATAAATAGGAATGAATTTTAAAATGAATAGGATATTAAGTACTGTACCATGCTGAATCTAACTTTTGCTTGTCTAATCACTGTCCTATGGACTAAATGTTTGTGTCCCTCTGCCCCCAAATTCATGTTGCTGAAATCCTAACCCCCCAAGGGGTGGTATTAGGAGGTGGAGCCTTAGAGAGGTAATTAGGTAATGAGAGTGGGGCCCTCATGAATGGGATTACAAAAAGACAGGAAAGAGCTTTCTTTTACTTTCTGCTCTCTGCCATGTGAGGGTACAAGGAAAAGACTAGCACCTGTAGACCAGGAAGAGGGCCTTCACTATGACTCAGCCATGATGGCCCCCGATCTTGGTCTTTCAGCCTTGTTAGAAATTGTTAGAAATAAATGCTGTGTAGTTTAAGCCACCCAGTCTATGCTATTCTGTTCTAGTGGCCTCAGCTAAGGCACAGGTAGAATTACCTGAGGAAGAAGTGATTCCAGTTCTTTCTTCCTGCAGCACCTGGGTGCAGCCTCTTTTTTGACAGGATAAAGTACAGTTCTTTATTAAAACAGTTTGTAAGCACGCCCCTACACTCTCTACAATGATAAAATCATCAACCGTCTGAAAAACACTGTTTTGTTTCTATATCTACCCTTTGCCCAGGATCCTTCTAGTTTTAAAACTGTAAGTTCCACATGTTAGGAGCCCCCTCAATCCTGGGCAAACCTGGATGGATGGTCACTTTGTAGTTAAAGGACAGGGGAGCATTTGGGAGGTAAAGCAAAGGTTTTATGAGGGTAAACAAGCCATTTCCTTCTTAGCTGTCAAGGGCTAGTAGTTCATTGTGAGCTGGTTGTCCTGTCAGTGGGAGTAATAGGATGCCTATTTAACACAACCTGTACCTTTGGATGCTTTCATGTATTTAACAAATGGTAATAGCTAACATTTACATAGTGTTTACTATGTGCCAGACTCTGCTCTAAGAGCATTTTAAATTCTATTAATTCCTTTAATCATCACAAAAACTTCATTTTATATATGCAGAAACCAAGACACAGAAAGGTTAAAGGACTTGCCTGAGCCTGCCATCCATCCATCCATCCATCCATCCATCCATCCATATGTCCATATGTCCATGCACATGCATATACTTATATAGTCATGAGTTGCATAACGCTGCGATACTTTCTGAGAAATGCATCCTTAAGTGGTTTTGTCATTGTGCAAATGTCAAAGTGCACTTACACAAACACAAATGGTATAGCCTACTACACACTTAGGCTCTATGGTGCAGCCTATTGCTCTTAGGCTACAAACCTGTAAAACATGTTACTGGGCTGAATACTGCAGGCAGTTGTAATAGAAGGTTGAGTGTTTCTGTATCTAAACATAGAAAAGGTACAGTAAAAATACAGTATTATAATCTTATGGGACCACTGTGGTCTATCATTGGCCGTGTGTGTGTGTGTGTGTGTGTGTGTGTGTGTGTGTGATATTTGCTTCAAACCCAGGCATTTGGGCACCAGAGTCTTTTCTCTCAACCTCTGCACTGTGCTTCTGTTCACTGAGGCAGCTTTTTTAACTCCCATTCTGAGAATAGATCAGGGGCAGTATCACAAAGCAGAAAGGGTCACAGGAGGACTGCAGACATTGGTCCTTTGGTTGCTTTTCCCTTATCGCAGTGTGATAAGAATTCTAAAATAGCCCTGTGATGGCTATGAGAACAGAGATAGTGGAGAGGCTCTCTCTGCCTGATTCAATCTCATTCTTCTCTGTAGGGCTTTCCAGAATCATAGTTACTCTTACGTATGTCCTCGTAGACAGGCCAACTTGGAGAAGCCTGGGTCGATCAGTGATCGAGTCCCACACTTTTGGGTGTGAGGCTGTGGGTCCGTGGAGGGACACTGCCCCTGTCCCCTGTCCTCATGCTGAAGCCGAGTCTGCTACACTATGACCTGTCTGTCTTCAGATGTGGGTGTAAGCTCAGTGGTGTTTATTCGGGGGGCATTGTCTTGCCTTATAAATCAAATGCACAGGAAATTAATCGCTTTCTAATTTGGCCAGACTGTGTCATCCCTGGCACTGTTGGCATGGTGTAGCTCAGGCCAAGTGGGCGGTTGATTTTAATGAGCTGCATGCCCGCCCCCCACAGGAATGTTGGCACCCCACACTGTGTCGCTAGCCCTTTTGTATATTCCTGGTTGAGGGGACAGTTTCAGATCTATGTGCCTAACAAGCTGATAAAGTCTGTGCTGGTTGAAAATTAAGGGAGAACTTTAGGAATCATTCACTTTTCCTTTTATTGTATATCATTCATCTTCCCAGACAGGGCAAGGTGTGTTGACTTCTCTCCTGGGTCAAATGTCATCATCCCCAATTCACACCATGTGTGGTCTCAAAACCCATGGGTTTTTTTGTTTGTTTGTTTTTATATATATATATATATATATTTTTTTTTTTTTTTTTTTTTTGAGACAGAGTCTCGCTTTGTTGCCTAGGCTGCAGTGAGTGCCGTGGTGTCAGCCTAGCTCACAGCAACCTCAAACTCCTGGGCTCAAGCAATCCTGCTGCCTCAGCCTCCCAAGTAGCTGGGACTACAGGCATGTGCCACCATGCCCGGCTAATTTTTTCTATATATATATATTAGTTGGCCAATTAGTTTCTTTCTATTTATAGTAGAGACGGGGTCTCGCTCTTGCTCAGGCTGGTTTCGAACTCCTGACTTCGAGCAATCGGCCCGCCTCGGCCTCCCAGAGAGCTAGGATTACAGGCGTGAGCCACCACGCCCGGCCAAAACCCATGGGTTTTGATGTATGATGTATTCATTTGTGACTGACTGATAAATAATTTGGGACATTTTAGGGCAGGTTCTGTTCTTCTTCCCCATGAACAACTCCACACGGGCTAGGGAAACAAAGATGCTAGATTCTTGATTTCTGTCACCCCAGTGTGAGATAAAGCAGATTTTTATAGAGACGTAACAGACAGAGCCTGCCCCATCCTAAGAGCCCTATGTCCAGCACCCTCACGTTATTTGATAACAAGACTCCAAAGCTAAGGCAAGATCAGCATAAAGAGTTGTTGGGAAAAGACTCAGTGCCCCACCCTGTTGACTGCCTGGCAAACCCTTACATTTCAAGCCCTGCCCAGATGCAACCCAGCAAGATACTAAGATTGCCCCTATACCACCTTTGTGCAGGAAAGTAAGTAGAAATGATGGCATTGTTGTATGGGAGGGCTAGGCCAACCCTTGAGTTTCCTAGGGCTCCTGCTCGGTATGGGGGAGATGCAAAGTCTTCTCACATCCCCAAGGGGGCACATTCCTCTCTGCCACAGGGCCTTTGCACATGCTGTTTCTTCTGCTTTGCAGGCTCTCTCCTACATCATCCTCCCCTAGCTAACATTTATTCAGCATTCCTGATCCACCCAGAACATGCCAACTGTCCCTGATATAGGCTCCCTTAGCCTCCTAAACTTCTAGTTTGTTTCATTTATCATAATAGTAATAAAATGAGTAGTTATTTAAATTTATTTGATGACTTTCTCCTTTGCTAGAATGAAAGCTGCACGAGAGAAGGACTAGATCAGGCTTATTCATCACTGGATCCCCAGCATCCAAGTGTTCGATTCATATTTGCTTAATAAATGAGTTTCTAAGTTTGGTAGTTTATTGTTCAGTGGAACATTGTTTAAAACCCTCCTTTGGGAAAGCATTACAAATGCATAGTAGCAGCATGGACATATTATTAGCCTTCTGAATAAATGTATCTACAGTGTCAACAAACATATCTATCCCTTTATAGATACAAAGTGCTTATTAGGCATTCTTGAATAATAAAAGATGTATACAGTAGGGTCCTTGTCCTAAAAATATTTATAATCTAGTCTGGAAGCCATGTCAGTGTGCATAACACAATTAATGATACCAATAAAAGCTGTATAAAAGTCAATACTATGGGCACCTCATATCCATTAGGATGGCAGCTATCAAAATAAGCAAACAAAATCCAGAGAATCACGAGTGTTGATAAGGATGCAAAGAAACTGGAACTCTTGTTCACCAAGTAAGATCTGCATACGGTTTATACATTGCAATTACTCAATACATTTTATATCCCTTTAAAAGAAAAGACCTCATTTGTCTCTTTTTTTGTGTTGTTTTTTTTTTCTTGCAATCTCTTCGTTAAAGAAACCAGCGGTTGGTCCTGTGCAATGTTTCACAGTCTGGGTTTGGGTGTGTGTATTGCCATGGCATCGTTTAGCTTGTTCTTCTGTTCCCTGTGCTTCTTCTAGGTTGATGCAGTGGCCTCTCTGTGAGCCAGACTGTGCCTGCTGCCCCACCTTGTTGTGTCAATACACACGTTAGGTTTGTAGACTTCAGTCTTCTGCAAGTAGCAGCTTCTGGTCCTTCTCCTTATAATCATAAAACTTAAAGTTTATCATGCTCACTCCCTGCAGGCCGACCACTGTGCTGAACTCTTATGTGCATTATCTCATTTGGTTTTTCACAACCATCTTATGAAATAGCATAGTTAAAATTTAACATTTATTTTAACTGCCATGCATCTAAACCCTTTCCTATGCTTGGGGCATTGTCCACTTCATGAGTAGGAAGCAGAGTTTATCTCTTTGCATGCCAGATAGCATGGCTCCAGCCAGAGAGAGACAAAAGGAGCCAAGTTCCTTGGCTGTTTGAGCCACCGAATGAATCACACTCCCCCAAAGCCAGCCCCGCTTTGGGGCATGTGAAATTATAAAGTCTCAGTGTCGTTAAAACCGTTTGCAATCAGAAAAAAATTGAACTGATAGGATGGAAAGATAGTTATGAAATAACGTATAGTATGATATAAAAAGAACAACGTAGCATATTACATGTGCAATGTGCTTACGACTGCATAAAAATAAAAAGACTTAAAACAGCTGCGTAATAAAATTGGGAAAAAGTAATTGGAAATGCTAACAATGATGTGGATGAATGGTGGGAAAATTAGTTAAGTTTCATCATTATACTTTTCTGTATTCAATGTTTCAAATGGTATGAATAACACTTTCGAAAATATACACATATACACTTCCACATACACACACACACACACACTACATTGTGGGATTTAGGTGTGACCAGGAGTAAAGACACTAATTCTCCACAAGTGCATAGCATCAGGTGAAGGAAAAACATCTTCTGGAATGTTCTAATACATAACTTCATTTGATTTCATTTCCCTATTTGACTCCCAAGTGCTCTGCTAAAATCCAAGTGTATGGAGATGTCTTTAGATCCGTTACTACTGTGGCTCAGTAATTGCCCTGAAAATGGCTGTTATAAAACAATTGTGTGGCATAGCCATAACCCCTTAAGTGGGGTCTGTGCACTGAATTGAGAAAGCAGCTGAAAGTCTGCACATAGCACGGGAGATGGCTGAGAAGCTGGGGAGAGGCCCTGTCTCAGGCCACGTGTACCCTCGCAGACCTCACCCAGTTCAACTCTGCAGCTGGAGCTGTGGCTCTTAGAGACACTTAAGGTGAGCAGAGGGTGGGGAAAGCCTCATTGTGGACACATTTGACTAAAATTCTGGAAAAAGCAAGGGAGCAAGCAATGCAGGTATCTGAGGCAACAGCATTTGCAGCAGAAGGAGGAGCAAATGCAAAAGACTTGAGGTGCATTGGAGAACGGGGAGGGCGGCTAGAATGGCTGGATCAGAGTGAGCTAAAGGGCCAGTAGGAGAAGAGGGTTATAAAATACTGTGCAGTTTAAAAACTGTTTACACTTAAAATTTAAAACGGAAATGCAATGCAACATAACCATGCTTTTCACAAGGTGATTGCAAGTAATTATTTAAAAATTAATTCATATTTCGCTGTGAGTGCATTAGGGTTCTCGAAAGAGCAAGCAATAGGGTGGGCATTTATGTGTATAGACAGAGAGATAGAGAGAGGAGAGAGAGAGAGAGAAATTTGTTTTAAGAAATTGGCTCCCACAAAATCTGCTGGGTGGGCTTGAATGAGGCGGTCAGTCTTTGCTCTAGTCCGCCCTCAACTGATTGGATGAGGCCCACCCATTGTGAAGGGCTTTCTGTTTTAGTCAAAGGCCACTGATTTAAATGTCAATCTCACCCAAAAAACATTCTCACAGAAACATTCTGGGTATTGGTGTTTGGCCATCTGGGTATTGGCCAAGCGTTTGGCCATCTACCTGGGTGCCTGGCCCAGCCAAGTTGATACTTACAATTAATCATTCCTGTGGGTGGTGTGATCTGGTAATGATTTAAAGTTGGTTGTTCTCACTGAAAAGTGTACGACACCTGCCTTTATTTTGTTTTATATGTATATGTAATTTATATGTATATGTAATTTTTATATGTATATTTAGTTAGCCAATTAATTTCTTTCTATTTATAGTAGAGACAGGGTCTCGATCTTGCTCAGGGTGGTCTCGAACGCCTAACCTTGAGCAATCCGCCTGTCTCGGCCTCCCAGAGTGCTAGGATTACAGGCATGAGCCACCGCACCTGGTCCACACCAGTCACTGATCTGGTTCCTTCAAGCACTTATTTCTTCTCTTAGGAAATTCTCTTTATTATTTTATTTTATTTATTTATTTATTTATTTAGAGACAAAGTCTCACTTTGTTGCCCAGGCTAGAATGAGTGCTGTGGCAACTAAAAAATATATCCAGAAAAAATCAGCCGGGCACGGTGGCGCATGCCTGTAGTCCCAGCTACCTGGGAGGCTGAGGCAGGAGGATCGCTTGAGCCCAGAAGTTTGAGGTTGCTGTGAGCTAGGCTGACGCCACGGCACTGTAGGCCGGGTGACAGAGTAAGACTCTGTCTCTAAATAAATAAATTAATTAAATTAAAAAAAGGACAGACGGGAGCCTGTTTCTCACTAACAGCAGCCTCTGTGACCTGGACTGGCACCTTTGCCTCCAAGCTGCACTCAGAGGCCCAGGACCCGGAGGAGCTGAAGGAGGACCTGTGGCAGGTGCTGGAGGAGCCGAGGGTCCGGGTGTGCCAGCACCAGCACCGAGGGGGGCTGGCAGATCAGCGCCGGCACACAGAGCAGAGCTGGGGGCAGGAACCAGAGCCAGGGCAGGAACCGGCTCTCGGTGGGCAAAACACATAGCTGCTGCCTTACTGCTGCCTTCGAGTCTTGTACAAGACACTTCCTGTGGCGCAGCTAACCCAGAAGTACAGAGAGGAGGAATTCCGGAAAACGTGATCCCAGCTTTGTTACGTTGACACAGTCTGGAGTCATCGCAGTCTGTGTGTGTCAAGATGGCACCCACATAACGCTGTGCTTAACCGAACTGGACTCCCAGGTAAAGATGACAGTAACGTTATTCTTCTGCCCAGCATGATGCAGCGATTCCTTGCACAAAACCTGCTAACCCTCCTCCCCAAAAAGGATAAAAAAGTTCATTTATCCAGCCTAAGATCATCCTTTGCTCACTGAGTGGTATCCTGTAATTCAGGTATTGAGATAAGGGTTAACCACTGTTAACACATATTATGCTATAGGTAGTAGGAGAATGGAAGAAAGGAAGAAAATCGTGGTGAATGTGTACATATTAAAACCAGGAAATGACACTCAAACTTCATTTTTCCTTTCCACAATTGGTCACATGGCCATACCTGGTATTTATAACTGCCTTCTTCTACTACCCTTGCCTAATTCCTGTGGCCCTTAAGCACGCACCTCTGCCGGTTGTCATTCCTTGCCTGGGACAGGGGTCCACATCTTCATTTGCTTCTTTGGAGAGGGGTCTGGTCATTAGCAGTCCTGCTATAATGGGTTGCTGCGGTTTTTCACTAGCTATTCAGGGGATAGACAGGTACCGAGAGAGGTTCCAGGGAATCGCCTGCATTCTAGACATTCTCCTCCTCACCCGCCATGTGTACTAACAACCCAGCCTGCCTTTCATAGTCAGGATCCATCACTCCAGCCGGTTCAGTAACCTTCTTCTTTCCTGTTGATTCATTGGCCTGGGCAGCTCAGAGTCACCAACTGGCTGTCTTACCTTCCTTTTTAATGGAAGCATTGATGTGTCTTCTTGTGGAAGTTGGGAACTATGACCTCCTGACCAGCAGAGACCAAAGTCACTGGGATAGAAGAAACAATATTTCAACAGGGATAATGGTGAGAGAAGGCACTCCCATTTCCACCCCTTGACTTCCAGCGCCATGAATTCTGGCTGTGGGAAACAGAATCACAGAACGCTTGCTGACTTAGAACATATATTACATCTGCACACCACCCAGTGGACAATGTAGCTGAGTTTCCAAAAAGTATTTCATTCTTCTGTAAAGGCAGATGCTTGGAACGTAGTCAGACCAGTGAATTCCATGAGTATTGACCTACTGCTTCTTTTCAGTTCCTGAAAAGCGAGTCCCTTGGTCAGAAGCCATGCTGTGTGGAATAACAGAACGGAGGATAAACCTTTCCATAATACCACGGACTGTGTTCTTGGCCCCATCCCAAACTGGCAGCTTTTCAGATTACTCAATAAGTGGGTTAGTGTAGCAAGCACAGATGAGGTTATGTGTTGGCTTTTTCCTAGTGCTAAGAGAGGCCAGATGCAGCAACTTGTTTTTCATCTTGGAAGGGGTATCTTGACAGGGTCCAGATTACCAGTCCCCTAGAAATCTATCCAGGGTAGTCGTGCCTCTCTAGACTTTTGTGGGATTTACTTTCCATCTTTTGAATCATATTGAGATGTCTAGAGTAATTGCTGTAAAGGGCTGGGAATCCCCTGAGAGTTTACCCTAATTGTAAGCTAAAAGATTAACCTACCACAATTTCATGGATGTCGTTGGTAGAAGACATGAGACTCTAGAGTCTCAGGCAAAGGATTTCATTATTCATAGCACTAACAGTCACCAAAGTGTCAGCATTTCTGGCACCAGTTCCCCAAGCCCTAGTTCCTAGAGGGGGACATGAAAAGGATTATGTGGCTACAGATAGCGGGTTCCATTACAGGAGTAGAATCCTCAGTTTTGGGAACCTGAGTCTTTTATAATGGGCAGTAAGCACGTCTGCCTTTTGTTCCAGACGTAGACATTATCATTATACTGTATGGTAAGCATGCCAGACCTTTGCTTTGGAGGAGATGCTATGTCCACGTTCCAAGTCTGGTCACCATACAAACTTCCTCGAAAAGATAGTTCAGAACAAAGGCAGTCAGTGCCTCTGCTTATAAGACATGAAGTAAGTTATCTCCTAAAAGTTATTTTTTCTGTTTACCAGGGAAAAATCAGCACGATATCACCATTGCAATAAGCCAGACTGATGTCCTATGAAATGGAGAGATAAGAAAGTTCTCTGAGGACTAAAATATGACACAGGACTGCAGAATGGATATAGCTCTGAGATAGGATAGTGAAGACATGTTTCTGACCCCGGCAGTTAAAAAAAAAAAAAGTGGCTTCATATTGACCTTGCTAACAGGTATAGAGAAAAGAGCATTCCTCAAATCACCAGCTATATATACTTGCTAGGGATGTATTGATTTGATATGGCAATAAAACTACATTTGGAGCAGTAGCTTCAATTGGAGTCACAGTGTGATTAAGTTTGCAATAATTTTCAATCATTTTCATTTTCCTGGATTCACCTATCTCTGTACAGACCAAATAGGTAAACAGAATGAAACATGGTAGGAATCACTATCTTGCATCTTTCCAGTCCTTGATTAGTTGGCACTAGTCTCTAAAATTCCTCCAAAGATACAGTTTTCTTTTAGTTTACTATTTTGGTAAGTAGAGGCCACTTTAGTGGCTTCCCTTTGGCCTTTCCCATGACATCTCTACTTCCTAGGTCAGAAACCAATGGGGGCATCTGCCAGTTGCTGAGTGTGTGTATCCCAATTATGCATCCTGAACTGGAAAAACCACCAGAGGGTGGGTTCGTAACCCACTGAGTCCACTGTGAAGAGGACTTAGAGAAAAACGTAATTGATCACTTGACTTTTACAAGCCTCTCCTCTGATGAGCAGAGTGGCATTTTGCCTCTAGAAATTAGTTTCCACTTGAAGCCAGCATCTAGTAATCCCTGAAGAGTTTGATTGTTTAGCCTTTGCCAATCCATAGTCACTCTGGTAAAAGGCCCCAGGCTCTTTTGGAGAAGGCTGGGAGTGAGAGTGACAGTGTAAAGTTCTGCCACTGAGCAGGGGCCGTGTCTAGGGGGCTTGGCCTTCCTTTCATTCATGGGGCTATGTTAGGGCTGGGCCCAGGGTGAGGCAGGAGAAGAACTCTTGCACGAAATTTAAGCAGATGATTGCCGGCAGGGTCCTGCACGTGCCTACCTGCATTTGCATGACCCTGGGAGTAGGTGGCTCTTGCCATTTTGCACCATAAGTGCCTTCGTGCCTCATTCTGGACCGGGCCCCGGGCTGGACTGTGAACTGACTCAAGCCTGAGAGTTGGAGGAGAGACAGCAACAGTCTACTGTGGTAACTCCATTCAGACCTCTGTACACCTGATGTAAAGCCACGGCGTTAGTGAGCTGCCCACGTCACTGCTTGGGCTCTGCCCCCTATTACCACGTGTCCTCATTTGTCATTCATTGTTTTGGTTTGATGCCTGACACGCCAGGATCTCACAATCCTCAGTGAATTCAGGGACTCCAGTTCAACGACAATAGTTCCCACTGTCATTTCTGGCCTAAAGATGATTCCACACCACATCCTGTGGCTCTCGCAATCGGCAGTCAAGAAATAGTCATTTAGTCAGCCTATACTAGGCAGATGCAGGGTCTGCAGGCCATTGCGTTTCGTGTCAGTGCAATGACTCTGCTTTGGTGCGGAGGCCCTACTTAGAAAGCGTGTCAAGCTTGCCGCTCACCAGTATAGCTACACAGACACTTGACACAAAGAGCACTGTCTGCTGGCGATGGGTGACAGCTGTGTCACCCAGTCTGCTGTCTGTCTGCGGGTGTCGCTCTACTTTGCAAGAGCCCAGCCTCTCCGGGCAGGCTGTGCCTGGCTGATTCGAGAACACCAAGTGCCTGCAATGGCACCTTTTATCCCAGGACTAGTTGGCAGGACAGCAAATTAATACCAAACCCTGGTTGGTTCAGAGCCGGAGCGTCTTGGGTACGTGTTGGGTGGCCCATTGTATAAACCCATTTGTATAAACCCAGCTACAAAAGCAACAGAAAACAAAAGTAGGAAGAAGGGACACAGCCTGACATTGCACAGGGTTCAGAAATAAATAGCTCTATGCATTTATTTTAAATAACATTTCAGAACTACTTCCATACCATGGAATATGGCAGAAACTTGCACTTTTGCTCTCAGTCTCCGGGTTCTGTTTGGACAAGACAAATACTCTCAAGTTTCCCTTTCCACATTATAAAGGCTAATTTATTTCTCCCCCATGTCACAAGGTTAGGATTGTTCCAGTGGTCTCTAGATTCCAGAGTATGTAAGCATCTGTGTAGTTTTATATGGACGTAAATTGCTTTTAAGCTACTCGTGAACTTTAAGCCTCGAATCCTTTTTAGAAAACTGAAGGACTTTACTAAACTACCTCATGGGCTCCTACTGTAATTTAAAAGAAAAACAACTTATAATTAATGCTTTTCTACTTTATTTAAAACATGTTAAATTGCGAACTTCGAACATGCACATTTTGCCTATCTACTGGGTTTTACAAATAAGCAGTAGTGTAATTATACAAACAAAAGCACTGTTCTTAGTTAGAGAGAAAATTAATCTTTTCTTTCTTCTTATCTCTTGCAAAGAACCCATTTTCTTTCTTCCTTCTCCCCTTAATTCATTCCCTTTGAAGCTCTTAGAGTTGCTTTCATAATAACCCAAATCTTGGGATTTGGGGAGAAGTTTTTAAACTGTTAGGGGACTTTTACAATACATGTTTCTCTTTAGCTCATTATGGTTTCCATTTTGGAACCAGATGCTCCTAATACTACTTGGAAAAATGCAACTGTTATGCGTTGGGCTCTATGCCTAATGCTTTGCAGACGTTATCTCATTTGATCCCCATAGCCACGCTACTCAGGTAGACACTTTTAAAAATAAATGCTACCTACCCTTCAATCCGTTTTGACAAATGCATATCAAGACAGGGAGCATTTTCATCACCTGGGAAAGTTTTCCTGTGTCGCTTCCCAAATAATCGCTCTCCTCATGCACACCAAACAAACCCTGATCGGATCTCTATCAAAATAGGGTAGTTTTGCATATTCTAGAATGCCGGGTAGCAAATATTTTTGTATGTGTTTGTTTTGTTTTCACTTACAGTATTTTTGTTCATCTATGTTGTTTTTTTGCATGAGCTACACCTGGGGTGGGGAGGAGGTGCCCAGCTACAAAAACTAGAGAAAACAAAAGGAAGAAGAAGGTGCGAGGTTCAGAAATAAATAGGTCTGTGAATTTATTTCAAGGGACTTTTCATTCTGTTTTATTGTGGAGTAGTATTCTATCATATGGTCCTACCGAAGTTAATTGATGGACAAATTTTTTCCACTTTGAGAGTATTGCTCCCCCCAAAATGTGCTGTAAGCATTTGTATGCCTGTCTTTGAGTGGATATATGTTTCCCTTGCTCTTGGGTAAATATCCAGTTGTGGAATAGCTGCAGTGTATGATAGGTGTATGTTAACTTTATAAGAAACTACCCAATAATCAGTATGGTTATCACATTTTACATTTCTACTTGTTTTAGTTGCTCTACATCCTTGCCAATACTTGGTATTGTTAATTTTTTAAAAAATGTTATCCATTAAGTGATTATCTTGCTGTATTTTTAATTTGCATTTTCTGATGGCTAATCATGTTGAATATCTTGCAAATTAGCCATTTGTATATCCTCTTTTGAGACATTTCTATTCAATTTTTTCCCAATTTTTAATTCGATTGTTTGTTTTCCAGTTACTAAGTTCTAACATTATAGTTCTTTGTAGATTCTGGATACAAATCCTTTGTCAGATATAAAGAAAATGTTGGCTCTGACTCTTATTAGCTATGGTAGAATTCCGACAAAGTAGACATTGGAAACTTGTTGAACTCTTTAACAATTAAACATTCATAGACCTAAGATTACACTCTGCAGGTGGGAGAAGTATATGAGGGAAGTCAGATTCGCCAGTTTAAAACTGCTCCTGTGGTTTCAATAGATGAGAGTTCACATGCAGAGCCCACTGCAGCTAAAATGAAAGGTTCTGACTCTTGTCATGACCACAGGAAATTTAAGTTAGCAACATTATTATGCAAATATATTCTAGTTAAATCTGGTGCAGGGGGAAAGCTGGCTCTGGGAAATCAAAGCAGTTAGGTATGCAGGAAAGCATGCTATTCAAAGAGAGTAGTTGCTTCCCTCTATAGCCTTCTACATGGTCTCTACAGGGCAAAGAGAGATCAAGTGAAACAAATGTTCTGAGGTATGACCCTGTGTATACATGTCACCAATGGGAAACTAGGGAGGTGGCCATTCAGCAAAAAATTATAAAATGGTAACGAAATAAAACACAATTAAAAGTGACAGAGAAGTAATTTTAAAAGTGCAGGCACTACCCATTCTTCTACCGTAGGAGCCATTGGCCAATAAGTAGATGCCTTTTAAAGAAAAGAACTTGCCTTTAAATTTTTACTGGTTCTAGACAGCACTTGGCCACCTGTAGCTCTCATGTCTGTATAGAAAACTTAAGGGATTTTTAAGGGTAATTTAGACCATGTAGATTTCTGTCCTCATATGATGACTTTAAATGTCGGGGGCTTCTGCAAAAAAGGTGAAGTCTCCTGTGTCTTCATTCTTCACTGAGTCGGTAGTCCAGAGATTGGTATAAAGGGTCAGTCAGAGACTGAAGGACAGACAGCATGGATCTGCTAAACCCACATGAGTCATTGGGAAAGGCGGCCTTTCAAATAAAAACATGGTATTATCTCTCTATTCTTTTTATGTATTACTCAGATATCTGGCTTCCCAGGGATTTTTATTAAATATTACACATTTAGTTACATTACTTACAATGTGAAATTATAAATGCAATAAAAAAAAGTATAATAATCTGCAGAAACCACACTTCTAGCCGAATCACCCTTCACTGGGAAGTATTCTGTCCGTTTTTATTTGACCATCTATTTTTGATGGTCCACACCAGACTCCAACGCTCTGCATTTTTGTATTAATACCAGTGAAGGTTTCGTAGGCATGACTTCATCTCCCCTGCTGCGTGGGGAATGTTGCTGGGACAAGGCCACACTGGATATCGCAGGGGGACTTGAGACAGTGTGTCCCTTGTCAAGTTTGACTCCATTTGCCTAATGGCACAATCACAGCACTGGTAGATAATGGGGAAGATTTGTGCTTTTAGAAGACTTTTCTTTTAGAGACTGGGTACACATATCTTTAAGGGAACATGGCAGAAGGGGCAACACTAACAAATTGAGCACTTATAATATGCCAGTCACCCTCCTGTCACAGGCCTAGGAGGAGGGGGGCATTATTACTCCTTTTACAGGTGAACAGACAGGCCACCGTCTATGTGCCTGTGGTTTTGCATGGTTGTCACTGGGCTCTTCCTCATGCATTTTTATATATGGAAGGGGACTCTTGTTTTTGACACACCACCTGGTCTGGCTGTATTTTAAGCGGTAGGAGAAGAGCTGTTTGGAACGAAACTCCAAAGCCTTGACCTTCAATATCCCAACTTGTACAATAAATTCCTGATTAAGTTTCAAGCAGAGAGTTTGGTTTTTTTTTCTTTAATCATTTAAAGAATTTATGCTGTCCATTAGCTTAGTTCTATCTGGACAGTATGTCACTGTGCCCTTCTCACATTTCCCCTCTCGGGTCACAGGCTTTGCTGATTGTTCCACTTCTACCCTCGGCCCCTGGGTGACCTTGGCGACCCTGGGCACCGCCGTGTATCTCAAGTTTCCTCACCTGTAAAATGAGAAAAGCTTTGCACCTTTTTGAGTCTGCTAAGGCTTCACGGGGATGCAGTCATTTCCCTAAAATGCTGAGGGAGACGAAAGTGGGCAATGCGTGTTAAATGGCAAGTCACTGTGAGCTTGTCGCGCCCAGGAGCTGAGAACTCTCTGCTAGCTTCCCAGGGCCCTCCCGAGAGTCGAAACTCTTGGCTTCCTTACATGGCCCTCAGAAACTGAGCCCTGCTCTTCTCCCTGGCTTTGGCTTTTGCTCGACCCTCTGAGACAGCATCTGGGCTCCTACAGCCTCTGGTCAGAATGCCCTCTGCTCTGTCTACACTTGCATGACCACCTCCTGCTCTGGTCACTCAGATTCAGCTTTGACATCCTTTCTCTGGGATACTTTCCTTACACCCCAAGTCAGGGACTGGAGCCCCACTTCCTGCACCGTCCCTTCATCACTGCACATCACGGTTTATTGTCACAGCCTCTTTGTTGCCCCTATCCCTCACTTGACTGTGCACTCCAGTGTTTCTTGTTTTGTTTTTTTTTTTTTTTTTTTTTTTTGAGACAGAGTCTCGCTTTGTTGCCCAGGCTAGAGTGAGTGCCATGGCGTCAGCCTAGCTCACAGCAACCTCAAACTCCTGGGCTCAAGCGATCCTCCTGCCTCAGCCTCCCGAGTACCTGGGACTACAGGCATGCACCACCATGCTTGGCTGATTTTTTCTATATATATTAGTTGGCCAATTAATTTCTTTTTATTTATAGTAGAGACGGGGGTCTCGCTCTTGCTCAGGCTGGTTTCGAACTCCTGACCTTGAGCAATCCGCCCGCCTCGGCCTCCCAGAGTGCTAGGATTACAGGCGTGAGCCACCGCGCCCGGCAACCTTCGCTCTTTAATGTCTAATATGCTTATGTTCTACGTAGCCTCCTAGGTGAGAAGGGGGTGGGTTTAAAATTACAGTCACCTCTGGGGAGCAAACGTCACCCAGCCTTTTGCTTCTTGCCTAAGGAAGGTGCCCAGTAAATATTCACTGATCCGGTTCCATCGATTTCTCTCTCAGCCTCAGCACACGTGGGTCACAGTGTAGGCTCATTTTTCATCTCCTATTTGGCTTCCTGACAGTCCTTTCTTAAAGTGAGTCCACTTACTCTTGTGAAGTGGAGAGACCTGGGCAGACGTGAAGAATTCAGCTGTTCTTATGGCCTTTTAGGGCTCTGACCATGTGCCCTGCCTGGGTGACCCTCGGTTATTGTGCTCTGCCGGGGCTCACTTCAAAGCAAAGTCTGGCCTTTTTGAACAAAAGGCGTAGTAGTCCTAACTGGGTGATCATGTGACATGGCCGAGCATAAACGGATATGAGAATGAGACACAGCTTCCTCCTCCCTCCACGGTGCAGTGCTTGGAAGGCCTTTGGCGAACTCGAAGAAACCCCAATCTCCTATCTTAGAGCTTTGATGTGCCACTGTAACAAATGCACAGCAGGACATTGCACCCTGGTTCGAATTTAAGCCGTCCTGTTCCATTTTAGCAAAACTCACTTTACAGGAGAATTAAACAATAACCACATCACAGGGAAGTCTTCAAGTAGCACCACACGTCTGCTGCAAGCGTAGTGACAAGCACATGGCCCTAATGGTCCACTGAGGAAGTGCAGATGTCTATATAAAGGGAGAATTTTGTTTGTAAGATGCTTTTGGTCTGAACTTTCTTTGGCTTCTGTTAAATGGAGAACTTAGCAGCTTATTGAAAAGAAGGCATTTTTTGTCTCCACCCTGGAGGGCCTAATTGCTTCCTTGCTCCTTTGGCTTCCTGAATGATGAAGAAAGTCTTGGGGTATCTCCCTCAGTTTGAGCGTTGTCAGAATGGTCAACGATGCATGCACCAGACCTACTGTTCCTAGCAGGCAATGCAGGCTTTTAATAAAACACAGAGCTGAGTGTTTAGAGACCTGAACCATAGTCCTGCATTGCCACAGATGGCCGTGTGATCCTGGGTAAGTCATTACCCTGACCGCATGTGATTTTGCATCTGTAAAAAATCAGCACGGATTACGTCTAGCCATATGGTCTGGTGTTGCTCTTTTATGCATGTCTCTGGGCCAGAGGATTATTAGCAAATTTCAAACTCATTGACATAAATGCTCTAGCAATTATCTGGGAAATTTTGTCCATTCGTTATAAATCACCAGAGAGGGTTAATCAGGCTCCAAAGTGGATCTTTGCTAGGTAGCTCTGAAGAGTCCATTTTCATTGTCTGGCTTGGAGACATTCACAAGATATTTTCCAAATATACCTTTCCTTTGTGCAGTGTGGTCCCTGGGAGAGTTCAGGTGCAATGAAATCAGATGTCACGGAAATGTTAGGTCATTCCAATTCACTGCAGTTCATCTTTGCAATTGTGCACGAGGCGTGACCCAGAAATACAGAAATGAATGAAACAGAAGAATTTTCAGTCCTGTCCTTGCAGTCCCTGCAGACACAGCCCGGCAGACAACTCCATGACCTCCCATCCTATATCCTCTTGATGTCCATATCACTGGGGTAAATGCATCTTCACATTCTCTTGTCCTGAACTGCAGGTGAAAATATTTCAAATCTTGACCCTTTCTTGACTCCAGAGGGGTTCTTTAATGGCCCATGCGATACCATTAAACAATTAGTTCCATGTAATCAAGGTGTTGGCTGGGAGGGGAAAAAATACTCCCCATATTTCTGGGCAAAGATTTTTTTTGTGTAAGACCTTAAAAGCATAGGCAACCAAAGCAAAAATAGACAAATGGGATCACATCAAGCTAAAAAGCTTCTGCACAGCAAAGGAAACAATCAACAGAGTGAAGAGACAACCCACAGAATGGAAGAAAATATTTGAAAACTTTCCATCTGAAAAGGGATTAATAACCAGAATATATAAGCAGCTCAAGCAACTCAATAGAAAAAAAAACAAAACAAAACAATCCAATTAAAAATGGTCAAAAGATCTGAACAGATTATATCTCAAAAGAAGACATACGAATGGCCAACAGGTATATGAAAAAACGTTCAACACCACTAATCATCAGAGAAATGCAAATCAAAGCCAGAGTTTGATATCATCTCACACCAGATAAAATGGCTTGTATCAAAAAGGCAGGCAATAACAAATGCTGGTGAGGATGTGGAGAAAGGGGACCCCCGTATACTGTTGGTGGGAATGTAAATTAGCACAACCACCACGGAGAACAGTATGGAGGCTTCTAAAAAAACTGAAAATAGAACTACAGTATGCTTCAGCAATTCTGCTACTGGAGAAATATCTTTTCCATATGCATGTATCCAAAAGAAAGGAAATAAATATGTCAAAAAGATCTCTGCACTCCCATGTTTATTGCAGCACTGTTCACAATAGCGAAGATAAGGAATCAACCTAGATGTCTGTCAAGGAATGAAGAAAATGTGGTGCATGGACACAATGAAATATTATTCAGCCACAAAAAAAGAATTAAATCCTGTCATTTGCAGCAACATGGATGGATCTGGAAGTCACTATGTTGAGTGGAATAAGCCAGGCACAGAAAGACAAATACTGCGTGTTCTCACTCATATGTGGGAGTTAAAAAAGTGGACCTCATGAGACAGAGAGTAGACTGTTGCTTATAAGAGCCTGGGAAGGGGAAGTTAGAGGGACAATGAGGGGATAAAAAAGAATATAAATATTATCCACTGAACAGTACACTTAAAAATTGTAAATACAGTAAATTATATATGTATGCTTTACCGCAATACAAAATAAATTTTAAAAATAGTCCCCATTTAAATGGAAGATGGTAATTTGTGGTCATTTTTCACTCTGCTCTTATACAACAAACTCCAAGGCTAGCTCAGCTCTTTTTTTTTTCTTTAGGAGATCCTGATCACAGCATTGGCATTGAGAGACACCAGGAAGACTGTGCAGGGCCTACAGATGGTAGCAAGATCAAAATGACGTCAAGATCAAAATGATATCGAGATCAGAGTCTTCTTTGCCCAGCCAGGCAGGGGAGGAGGAGTTCCCCACACAGCACCTGGCTCCTCCCTCCTTTCTGAACAGTGTTTTGATTCAGTGAACAACTTGGGAAGTAAAGACAGCTTCTCTGACCACCACCAGCTTCCAGACTGAAATGGTAGATCTAGCTTAGCTCACAAGAAAGAAGAGAAGAGAGGGCAAGACAGCACATCCTTGGGGTGGTCTCTGGTGAGCTCTATCCCCATGGACACATAAAATTGTGTTTGTGCCTGGGTGAGCACAGTGACACCAATGTTGGAGAATTACATCCCATTTAAACATAACAGTATTCCTCTATCTTTACGCTAACCTCACAATAAATGCCATCTTTCCTCTCTTTGCAGCCACGGCAGGGAAACAAGGCACCAACTCAGCTCAGCTGAGTACCCGTTGGGTGAGGGCTGGAATGTCCTCACCATTGCTCCAGGCCCGTTGCCACTCTCAGGGGACTTTTAAAGCCGAATGAGTCAGGCTCTCCCGGAACCCAAGGGGCTGAAGAAGCAATTTACTACATGTGACTGGAAGAATTAACGAGCATCCGACATTGCCTGGCTTTACTTCCTGCTTCAGCCTCCCACACCTTCTTGAGCCTGACTCAAGATTTGTCAAGCGCTTTAACCCAGCGTTATTTGAAATAAAACTTCTCCCACCATCCGCTCATGTATAAGGAGGATATTGATTTTTCAAGAAAGGAAAGCTAATACTCGTGGAGTGCTGTCACCATCTTGCACAAGGTACAGGCAGAAAGCATGATCTATCACTGGACTGGCAGAAATTCCCACCATTGTGCCAAAAGACAAATTCATCTGGTCAATGAAGTCTGTAACCAGTCAAGTCAGGAAATTAAAAAAAAAAAAAATCAGTTAAACTTTTTACTTAACTAAGGCATCAGGCAAATTTATTCAAAGTAATCAAATTACTACTCCTGAATAGACACACACAAGATTCCTTTGAGAGTTAGAAACCTCATATTTCAATATCTCCTGTTTCCAGATAAGATCACATTCTGTGGTACTGGGGGTTAGGGCTTCCATGTATAAATTCTAGCGTGGGGGACACCATCCAGCCCTTAGCAATCATGTGGTGCCATTTTCCCTAACGCATGCTTGATAAATATCTGGGGCCACACGCAGAGCTGGAGATGGTACAAGGAAAGGAATTAAATCTCATGTGGTGCAGGTGGGGCGAAGGAAAGTCTATGGTCTCTTTAGATTCTTTGTTGGGATTTATTTCTTTGGAGCATTGGTTTTCCCAAGGTAGGTGCTGTCTAGAAACCCAAATCTCTCCCTAGAGCCCTTGTCCAGGCTATTCCCCACAGAAGGCCTAGCTGGACTGGATTATGTGCCAATAAGGTACTGGGTGTCCCAAGCTATGCAAAGGGGTAAGGATAAAAGACAGTTTTAGCCATTGGGAAGAAGCAAATATGTTGTTATGCACAAGGGAGACAGTTGTTCATGTAGAAAATCTAAAGGCAGTTACTGCTAAAGTACTAGAATTGAGAGCAAATTTAGCAAGGTTGCTGGATATAAAATCAATTGTCCCTACCCAGAGTAATCAAGATGCAGCTGAAAGTCCTTAGATGACTTTAATAGAGCAAGATACACCATACACATAGACACACACACAGAAACACATACACCATACACACACACACACACAGACGCACACACAGGCACACACACATACACACATGCACACACACACCAGGTATAGTTCTGCAAAACTAAAATAACTACTTAAAAAATAAAACCTCAAAAAATATCATTTACAATAGTACCAGAGTATCACATACATAGGAACAAATTTAATGAAAGATACACAAGACTTTCACCCACAAAAAAGCTCAAACATCATTAACAGAAATTAATGGCAATCTAAATAAATGCAGAAATAAACCAAGTTCAAGAAGCGGAAGGCCTGGAGCTGTCAATGTGTAAACTTTTTTCCAAATTAATCTGTAGATTCAATGCAATCCTGGCCAACATTCTAGTAGGATTTTATGAAGTTTTGCAAGATGACTCTAAAATTTGTATGGAAATGCAAAGGGCTAGTAATAGCCAAGGAGATCTTAAAGAAGAACAAAGTGGAGTGACTTTTGCTGCTGGGTATAAGAATTCTTAGGGACTACAGTAAGTTAAAAGAGAGTGGTGCTTGGACAAGGAGAGACAAAAGTAGCGATGTACCAGAAAAGAGGACCCAGAAACAGACCCCTTTAATATGTGGACGCTTGACTTATAAGCAAGATGGCATTGCAGGGCAATGGGGGGAAATGGTCTTTTCAAATGCATATCTGTGTGAAAATAGTTATATTTGATTTTTTGCCTCACACTGCACAAAAATCAGTTCCAGGTAGATTTTTAAAAGTTAGAACAATAAAACTTCTAGAAGTTAACATATCATCAGGACCTTGGTTAGGTAAAGCTTTTTTAAGCAGAAGAATGACAAAAATAACTAACCTCTATAAAAGAAAAGACTGATAAACTATAATGACTACATTAAAATGAAGAACTTATACATATCAAAAGACACAATTAACAACATTAAAAGACTATCCAGAGTGAGAGAAGAGAACCACAGCCCATATAACAACAAAGGGCTCTTATCCAGAAGATATTAAATAATTAATAAAAATGACAGACAACCAAGGGAAAAAAAACGGGCAAGAGACGTGATGAGACGTTTCATGAAAGAGGCTCTCCAAATGGCTGATAAATATATGAAAAGTTATTCAACTTCATTATCAGGAAAGTGCACATTACAACCATAGTAAGATATCTCCACAGGCTGCCTTCTAGATCTTCTAACATTAAAAAGACAATATCAAGTGTTAGCAAAGACGTGGAGCAACTGAAACGCTGATACACTGTCATTGGGGGGCTAAGTCTGTACAACCCTTGGAAAATGACTTAGCATTATCTGCTAAAGTTTGATAAACTCATGACCTATGACACCAATTTAATAACTATATATATATGTATGTATGATGTGTGTACATATATAGATACATACATGTAGATGTGTATATATGTGTGTGTATGGGTGTGCAGTTGACCCTTGAACGTAGGTTTGAACTGTGAAGTTCACTCAAATGCAAATTTTTTCAATAAAACTTACCCTGAATGCACCTGCCTCTCCTGCCCCCCTTCCCCCTCCTCCACCTCTTTTGCCTCTGCCATCCCTGAGACAGCAAGACCAACCCCTCCTCCTCCTCCTCCTCCTCCTCCTTCTCCTCCTCCTCCTCAGCCTAGTCAACATGAAGACAAGGAGGATGAAGACTTTTATGATGAACCACTTCCACTTGATGCATAGTAAATGTATTTTCTCTCCTTTATGATTTTCCTAATAACATCTTCTTTTTCCTAGCTTACTTTATTGTAAGAATACAGTATATGATACATATGACATACAAAATACATGTTAATTGCTTATCTTGTCGGTCAACAGTATGCTGTAAGTAGTAAAGTTTTCGGGAAGCCAAGGTTACATGCAAATTTTTGACTGTGAGTGGGGGTCAGTGCCCCTAACCCCTTGTGTTGTTCAAGGGTCAACCGTATTTGTATAAGAATTGTTGTAGTAATGCTACTAGTAATGACCAAAAACTAAAAATAGTGTAAGTATCTGCCAACAGAAGAGAGATGAAGAACTTGCAGCACATTTATACAATGAGATACCACAAAGCAACTCGGGAATGAGCAAACATTTGCTGCTACATACAGCAACAGGGGAGAATTTACATCTTAGGGGTATATGTGAAAGAAGCCAGAAGCAGAAGTCTTCTTCACACAGTATAACTTCATTGCTATAAAGTTTTAAAGTAGGCAAAATTAAACACTCGTGAAAGAAGTCAGAATTGCTGTTACCTTTGGAGAAGGGGGCAGGGCAGGACTGAGAGGGGCCCAAGAAGACTTCTTGGGTGTGGGTGCACTTTCATTTCTCCATGTGGGTGCTGACCACAAGGTATCTTCACTGGGAGATAATTCATCAAGCTACATACTTACGGTCACATGCTACACTTTACTAAAAAAAAAATTTTTTTTTTTAATTCTTTAGATGATTAGGTAGAAAAATATTGAGAAAATCTGGAATACAGAATAAAATGGCAAAGACATTTTAAAAATAGAAAAAAAAAAACTAAGAAATTTAAAGACTTAATCTTGAGATCCACATGCAAGTATTAAGAGTTCCAAAAAAAGATTATGGAGGAAAAGTGGAGGAGGGAATTACTTTTAAAAATGAAATAAAACTTCCCAGAATAGCCTCCTAATGTTCAGTTATATCAGTAAAAAAAAAAAAAGTCTACTTCAAGGCATATCAGGGACAAATGTCAGAATACCGGGCACAGCATGTAAATTCTAAAATCTTCCAAAGAGAAATAGTCTCCAAACTTTCCCGTCGATACAGGAATCTGGAAGGCAGCATAGCAGTGCCTTCAAGATTTGGAGGGAAAACAGTTAAACCCAGCTAAGCCAACAATGAAGTATGAGAAATAAAGACTTTTTGTTTCTTTGTTACACACAGGGTTTAATAATGCTCATGGGAATAGAGTGTGTCCTCACATAGGAAAAGTGAATATTGTTTTATTTCAAAAGGTCACCTGTTCTTTGCTTGCACAATCAAGCAGGTTAGCAGCAGGACTCCTGGGCCCTGTTTTGGCGACTGTCTGTGAATCAGCAGGCCTTGGTCCAAGAAGCCTTTTCCAGTGGGGTGGGTTGTGCTACGTGCAGCCACCCTGCGTGTGTCCCCTCTGCGGCTCTCGGTTCTGCCTGCTCATTCTCTTGAACTCCTCGTGCCTATGAACACTGGTGGCCTTCTCCTTAGCGGGACACTGGTGTTTCGGAAGGGGCCACTTAGGCTTCTCAGTGTCACCCACGCTAGGGCTGGGCTTTGAGCTTGTCTCTGTTTTCTCTTGGGGGGGGGTATTTTGTTTCCAAGCACGTTTTTTGAGTCCCCTGGGATCAAACGTGCTTTGCTGCCCATAATCACAGCCATGTTGGTGGACACGAAGGCTGTCACCATCTTTCTTCTTATTCTGTGGCTCTGCCAGCAGCCTGGCTTTAGCTTCCTTGGTGGAAATGGTAAGTTTCATCTCAGCATCAATGAGGGGCGCACCTTGGGGTGCGCTCAGCATCAGGTGGAAAGCATCTCCCCGGCTTTCTCTTGCAGAGCAAAAGTGGGTGTTTTCTGCAAGTTCGCAGAGACAGTCCTCCGCATTCTTTGGCTTGATCTTCTCTTCCTGTGATCCACAAGCCCCTTCCTCTGCTTCAGCTCGGTCCCCACGCACTGCAGCGTGTGGCGCCCTCCTCCTTGTGCTGGTTTTGCAGAAAATGACATCCTCAGACCAAGGTCTTCCTCTTTACTGATCTCGCCAGTACCCTTCTCCTTTGGATTTTTCCATTTTTCCATTTTCTTCCTCAAGTCCTGCACCTCCCAGGTCTTTTCCAGCTTGAATCGAATCTCCTCTGAGTCCTGCTCATCTTCCTACCCAGCCCCAGGGTGAGCTTGATGGCACTGGCCCCACAGTCCAGCCTCTGCAATAAAGGCATTTTTAGACATGCATGATCCCCCAAAACAAAAGCAAAGCAAAACAAAAAACCCTCCCATGCACACTTTTTTTTTTTTTGGAGATAGGATCTTGCTATGTTGCCCAGGCTGGACTTGGACTTGAACTCCTGGGCTCAAGCAATCCTCCCATCTCAGCCTTCCAGGTCGCTGGGACTACAAGTGTCTCCCACTACATCTGGTTCCAGGCACACTTTCTTGAGAAGCTACTGTATGTGCTCTTTGAAAACGTAGGAACAGATCTGGAAAGATGTTGGCTTATACAGCAGAGGCTCCAACAAGAGAGTGAAGCAATCTCCAGGATGATTGTGAGAGAGCTCAGATGATTGTTATATAATAGACCCTGAGGGCAACCTCTTCATCCAGAGCAGGATGGGGGGGGGGCGGGTCCATGTAAAGCTGATAGAAGTATTGACACAGATTGATGCTTCCAGGAGAGACAGTTATTAACTACGGGAAAATATAATTTGTTCAAGAAAGGAAATATAATCAGAATTCCATAAGTGGGTCAGCCACAAATATTCCCAGGGTCATAATATAAGCACTAAGTGTAAAAATTACTATATAACTAAATTGGGTGGAAGGGAATATGAGTGTGGAAGGAGAAATATGTGAAAAATATGGGAAATAAGTGTGTGTGAGACCTTTTTAAAAATAGTAAATGACAACAATTTCTAACTATTAAGAGTATCAAGAAGTGGCGTTGTATGAGAAACAGGTAAAGTTAAAAAAGGGTTACTCCTTAGAAGTGAAAATTGGGTTTTTAAAACTTTTATTTCAATAAATTCCCATAAAGACAATAACAAAAAGAAAGAAAGAGAGAGAGAGAGAGAGAGAGAGAGAGAGAGAGAGAGAGAGAGAGAGAGAGAAGAAAGAAAGAAAGAAAGAAAGAAAGAAAGAAAGAAAGAAAGAAAGAAAGAAAGAAAGAAAGAAAGAAAGAAAGAAAGAAAGAAAATTGGGAAAAGGAGGAGCACGGCAGGGGACTGCTGTTCTTCTTTCTAGGACGATTTGATATTTTAAACCAAAAGCAGTTATAACTTTGAAAAAATATACAAACTGGGTACAAGCAGCTGTAAGTGCAATGATTACAATTATTAAAAGAATTTGCCCGTGGAGGAGAATATGCAAAAGTGACCACGGTTGTGCCGGAGTGGAGACATGACTGGGAAGCTCACTCTGTTGTAGCTTCGGGGAGTAGCTGTAGCAACATAGAGTGGCAAATGCAGACGGAGATACAGCCAGATGGGAGGAAGCCTGGAAGGGCTCTATCCCCTGGCTGGTGGAAGCTTGAGCCCTCGTAAAGGACAGAAGTGGTCTTTTCTACTAGAAGGGATCATTGACAGAGACAGTGAACTTACAGGTATGAAGTAGTCTGAGACACAGGTAGGAAGCTACAGAAGAGAGTTGGGGTTAGGGTCTTTGCCTTAAGAATGTCCTTTATCCTATTGGACAATGTGGTTGACAGCCCTAAATCTGGATAACCCAGGCTATAGAATTCTCCCTGGGAAGGTGGCTCATCTATTTACTAACCCACACCTGAACTAACTAGCAGAAGTCTTTCACATCCAGTCATCCAGCCACACAACAATTTTAAGTCCCAGCCACAGGGAAGACATTGTGCTCAGTGCTGTGGCCTTGATAGGTAAAATCTAAGGGCGGTCTTTAAACCCTGGAAACTTCCCACCCTGCCAGTCTCATCCTCTGATATAAGGATAGGACGGAAGGATGAAAGCCTTATAAGATGGTGAGAATTCATCTTCATTGGCTCTCACCTTCCTGAATATGTACTTCCCCTTTATAAATGTGGATTCATTGGAAGGGCCTGCAGCCTGAGCAACATAGCAAGACCCCCATATCTACAAAACAAACCAGAAAAATTAGGCGAGTGTGGTGGTGCACACCTTAGTCCCAGCTACATGGGAGGCTGAAGCAGAAGGATCGTTTGAGCCCAGGAGTTTGAGGTTGCACTGAACTATGACTGTACTACTGCACTCCAGATTGAGCAACAGAGTGAGACCCTGTCTCAAAAAAAAACCAACAAAAAAACAAAAAAAACCCAACCCTTTCTTGGGTATTCTGTGTTCATCCTTTGAAGGATTCTATTTAATGAGTAGTTCTTAAGCTGTTAGGCAAAACAAGGGTAATTAACAGGGCAGCCGTTCTTCTGACACCCAATAAAATTAACAACAAGAGAAGGATCCCAATTTGGGTCAAAAAGTGAGACTAGGATCTAGGTTCTGGTCCTGTCTTAATGAACATACTTGTTAATTGTTCTCCGAATCAGTTTACTACTTATTTTTCTCTTATAGGTTTGGAATTCCCCAAGAGAATACACATTATTTTATTCATTTTATGTTTTCCTTTGATGCCTACCAAATTGCCCATAATATTGCAAGTGCTCAAAAAAATATTTCTATTTTAATTAATAAGTTGAGTAAACCTAGTCTCCTTGGCAATAACATGAATGTAAAAATCCACCCAGCGATTTATGTTCTGTTGGGGAACATATGGGGCTTCCGTTGTCTTTTATTATCTAATTCAGTTATCTGTTGATTTTTACAATTCTTGATTCTGTGACACATTCCTTCTCTGTTAATTTAATTTTTCCCCACCTGGGTCTGCATCCATTCATTCCTTTGAATATTGCCTTAGAGCTGTGATTCACAGGTCCTGGTAACAGCTCCCATTATATAAAAGGATATTATAAAAGTCTCTAACATTTTTCAGAACAATAACAATTTAAATTCCCATCCATTAAAATTAAATAAATAAACCATGTTTAGTATGGGTGGAGGGAATTGGAAAGGAAGTTAGGAAATCAAATAAACAACAGGATGTTGCAATTTCCAGAAAGTTGGGAAATGCCTACCCCAGAGGGCCAGAAAAACACCCATGTACTTTTATTAGTACTGGGCCCAATAATCTTTAGCAGACCCTGATGGAAATAAATCTTGTTAAAGCAATGCTTTGCAAAGGGGTGCGGCTTACCTGGCTTTGTCCATGCTGGGTGTTGGAATCATGACAGTTATAGTTACAAAGTGGCCTCCTGGGTCAGGCGGTCATTTAACAATACTCGGAAGGGTTCCTAAATTCAGCAATTCTAAAGTCAACAAAAGGTTCCTGAAGAATGACTGAGCTTTTTTTCGGCCTAGGAAATTTAGAAATTATCCATCCTATTTTTATTCTATTAATGGTGCCACTCACAAAGTGTATCAGAAACTACTTTTTCCTTATTCTCAAAGTCTGGAATAAAACAGCATCTTCTGTATTCTCTGCAATTGTTATGTTTTGAGGCATCTCTCTTTCCCACACTGATAATTACTACTTCCCTCACCTTCACCACATCCACCCAGGAATGAGACTCCTGCAGCCATTACTATGTGACCTTGCTCTCTGGGCAGAGCTATTTGGACACAGATTGTCCTTTTCTGGATTTAGCCACTCCCTGCCCTGTATTTCATTTTATTCACCTGAATATTATCTTTTGAGGATAATATATTCAATCAAAATTATTAAAAAAATTAAAGCTACTTTGCAACATCTCTTTCAAAGATTATTTGGCATTTCTATCAATTCCAACACAATCAAAAGAATCGGTTGGGCTTAATAATTCAGTTTCACTGGTACAGGTTGAGTATCTCTAATTTAAAAGCCCTAAGTCTGAAATTCTCTCTCCCAAATCTGAAATTCTCCACAATCTGAAAGTTTTGAATGCTGACATGATGCTCAAAGAAAATATTCATCACAACATGATGGATTTTGGATTTTTGGATTAGGAATGTTCAACTGGTACGTATGATGCAGATATTCCAAAATTTGGAAACTTCAAAAGACTTCTGGTCTCAACCATTTTGCTCAACCTGAATTATGTTTAACACAGTTCTGTCTCTGTCTCTGTCTCTCTCTGTCTCTCTAGTTCATTTTTTTTTTTTTTTGAGACAGAGTCTCGATTTGTTGTCCAGGCTAGAGTGAGTGCCATGGTGTCAGCCTAGCTCACAGCAACCTCAAACTCCTGGGCTCAAGCAATCCTGCTGCCTCAGCCTCCCAAGTAGCTGGGACTACAGGCATGCACCACCATGCCCGGCTAATTTTTTCTATGTATATTAGTTGGCCAATTAATTTCTTTCTATTTATAGTAGAGACGAGGTCTCGCTCTTGCTCAGGTTGGTTTCGAACTCCCGACCTTGAGCAATCTTCCCGCCTCGGCCTCCCAGAGTGCTAGGATTACAGGCGTGAGCCACCACGCCTGGCCTCTAGTTCATTTAAATTCACTGATCAATTGGCTAGTATATAGAAAGAGATGTTTGTTTTAAGAGTACAAGGGTAATGTACTTCCTGGGTCCTTGCATAGTTCAAAGATGACTTTCTGTTAACTTCATGCATAAATGACAATTTGACCGGACATAGCATTGCACTATAGGTTCACTGTGTTGGAATGGAATGCTGAAGAGAGGGCTGCCATTCTTTTGCAGGTAGCTTTTTTTATTCTCTGTATTTCCTTAGGTATTCCTGCCTGGGTACCTAAATATGTTTTAGGTTATGCTTGAAATTCAAATTCTTCTCCCAGCTAAAACTATATATTGGTCTCTTTTGAAAAATTTTTCCCCGGTGCTCAGTAAGCCTTTTGATACTACCTACTAAGTTTTCTTCCAATTATTACAATTACTAATTACCTCTCTTCTTACATCTACTCTCTCCTCTTCTTGTGGGAGCCTCCATATTGTTATATTTTACTCTGCAGTTTTGTATGTTTCTGTATGCATGTGTTTGTTTTCAAATATACTGCATTCATAGAAGATTTGAAGTACAGTAAGGCCAATAGACGAGATGATTTTGCCACTGAAAAGACAGGTTATTACTCTCAGTTCCCAAGAGGAGGGGCCACACCACACCATGTGGGACCACACAGGGCTGGTCGGGAGACAGAGGGAGCAGAGGGACTGTGGGAAAGAGCCTTGATTGTGGTTCCTGCAGGAAGGAATTGCTGAGGCTGGGCAGGCAGACTTAACATTGACAAGTTTGAAAACTTTCAGCAGGCTCTGGGGCATCGGAGCTGTCCTTAGTTGCCTGGTCCTTAGTTGTCTGGTAATCAGGGCAGGTGGGTAGAGGAAGTGGTTGGGTGTACGGAGTCTGGATGGGTTGGTTTACACATGAAAGGTGTGCTCACAGGTGAGTCCGTTACTATCTCTAGGAACTTGCTGGCCCTGGAAGGGGCAGTCCCTCCAGCATCAGCAAAAATCTAGGCAACAAAGCGTCATTAAAGTAGAAGGCATGGTTGATGCAGTGTTCTGACAGCGTTTCCCACTCTGATTCATATTCACCTGTTTGATATTCTATAGCACCATATTTGTTCTTCACTGGCTCCCCTGCTAGTCCTAATTTAACAATTACATTTGTCGTCTCCATTTAGTGTTTTATGAGTTCAGAAAATTGCCTTCTCTAGACTTATAGATGTACAGTTCTCTTAAATGTTATTGAGAACATGATTTTGAAATTTTTCAAGTTGTTTTTTTGTTTTTTATAGAAAGTAGTGTCTTAGGCAGCACCTATGTTCTAACCCTGGGAGTGTGCCCCTTAGCTTTAGCTGCATTATCTTTTAGTGTATCTGGTGGTTTTGTGTTTGCTGGAAGTCCACACTTGTGCAAGTCCCTATCTATCTCTGGATGGCCTGTTGTTCAAAATCTTCAGGCCCAGATAAAGGCAGGAAGGAGAGAAAGGATACATTTTTATGTAACTTTACTTTATCAGGTCAGAGACTTATAAATGAGAGGGAAGAAGGAAGGAATTAGAATTTGAGCTATTTGTTGCTGGCAATGTCATGACTGGGGTGGCTTTCCTTGTGGCCTAGCAGTCAGGAATTGTTACTGAAAGCTCGGCACTTGTCTTCAAGGCTGCATCAGAAGAATGAGAACAAGTGGTTTGAGGAGACAAAGGAGAAAAAGGAGTTTATTTGAGAAAAAGGAGTTTATTAATTTTCCGGCAAATGAGGAGGGTGGAGACTCCTATCTAAAATGCCATTTTCCTAATAATAAGCCAAAATGCAAAGCTTTTAAAGGGAGGGTTTCAGCTTTAGGCATTGCTGTTCCATCCCATCTCTTCCCATCTCTGAGGCAGACAATCTTATGACCTCCACACACCCACTTGGGAGGCCCACTCAGACCTGGAACTTTGTCTTCACAGATGGTTCCACTGAGCCATCTCTTGTAGCACAAAGAACAAAAGACATTGCCCTGCCCCTCCCAACCACTGGCCTGAGGCAGTGATGCAGGTTTTAGTTCCCAAAAAGAGTGAGTGGGGTTTTAAAAAGACAGAAAACATTTTTGCTGGTTTTGTTCAGGCCATTCTCTCTGTTACAGAATTAGCTGGGACAATGTTCTTTCAATTTCCCTGTGTCACCCTCATTAAATCCAGGTATAATGTACCTCAATTCTCCACCCAGCTTTAGCTGAGAACAAATGCCACTCAGGGGGTGAACAGATTAGGGACAAGGACAGATTCAGGGAGATTGATTGGAAGGCCAATGCAATAATCCAGGCCAGAAGAGAGGGCAGAGGGAGTGGGAGTGATCAAATCTGGATATATTTTTGAAGCAGAGTGGACAGGATTTGCTGATGGTTGGGATGTGGAGTATGGGAGATGGAGACTCTAGAATTTGGTTTTTAACCTGAGCAACTAGAAGGACGAGGTTGATATGGCAACTGAGATGGGAAGGATGGTGGGGAGGGAATGGGCACCAGGTTCAGCAATGCACCAGCTTCCTGGACAAGAGCAGAGCTGGAGGAATGGCAGAGAGGAAGGCCCAGTCAAGGCAGGTTTGGGAGCATGGGAGGAAAGGCAGTTAAAGGCCATGGTGAGGGCAGGTGTTGTAACTCATGCTCCAGGAGCAGAGCTGGATGGGGGAGAAATGGAAAGCAGTGGGAAGAGGTCGTGGGATCAGGGGAGTTTTGCAGTTAGCACTGTGTTGTCGTTATTGTTAAGATGAGAGCTGTTGCTGCATGTTTATGTTTTAGAGAAGGAAAACTCAACTATGGGAGAGACTGAAGGATGCTGCGCTTGAAATGTCGAGTTCGGGTGTCGCACCTTGAGCGGGGACACGGGCAGGTGAATGAGGCGATCTCATGGTGGGACATGTGGAGTGCCTCTTTTGATGCTTCTGCTTTTCTCAGGGAAACAGGAAGCAAGGATGAGAATTGAGAGTAAGGAGGGGAACGGTCTCTCTGTGTGTCCTGTGAGCCCCAGGAGGGCTAATGGTTGTGTTGGGGAAAAAGAGCCCAAACTCCGTAAAATAATTTAAAGAGGTCACTGAGTATTGCAACCGTGGCCCAGAGAGCTACATGCAAGAAGCCTTGAGCAAGTGGTCTCGCCGTGGTTGGGTTACAGTTTGATTTTATACATTTCAGGGAGACAAGAATTACTCGTAAAGCCATAAATCAACACATGGAAGGTGTGCATTGGTTTGGCCCCAAAAGGTGGGAAATCTTGAAGCAGGCATTACAGGTTTTAGATGGGTTTAAAGATTCTTTGATTTGTAATTAGTCAAAGAAATGAAGGTTTGTCTAAAGGCTGGAAATATTTTAAATTAAGATGAGGAAGTCTGTTAAGCAGAGACAAGCCACCAGGCATAGACTCAGATTGAAGTGATGTGCTAAGTAACTTGATGACCTGCAGGTATGGTCCAGGTCCTGTCCTTTTAGTGCTAGGTGTGATAATGAGTCACAAAGGATGTCTCCAAGAAGAGTCGGGGGCATGAAGGGGCATATCTGACCTCCCTTCTCATGGCCAGCAACTCAGCTTTATGGTATTTCTAGGGTCCTCATAGCTAAGAGGAGGACCATTCAGTTGGCTGGGGGGGGGGGAGGTGCTTAAGATTTTATTTTAGTTCACTGTTGTTTGGACCCTCCTCCTTCAGGGTTCTTTCTTTGCTTCTACTTTATTGAAAATTGTGTCTTTATGGGGCTGAGCCGTTACTAGTTGATGATTTCCAGAAAGTTCTCTTTTCACTAATGTCTTTTGCAAAATGCTGCTGTCTACTTTTGAGTTAATGGAATTATGTCTGAGTGGCAGATACCTGCTTCTTCCTGTCCTGTGCTGTCAAGATGTGTCTTTAGAGGAAGAATCAATTCAACTCAATAACTCAATCCAGCAAGTTTTTACTGAGTGCCGTGTGTCCTGAACTTCCATACCGGGGTCCAAGCTGCAGGCAGGTGCCCTGACACAGGGCCATTGCTTGTATTTTGGGGTACAACAGGCTCTCATCATGTTTGCAGGGCCATTTGCCTGTGAAGCAAAAAAAGGAGAGAAGGAAGAAAATAAGGTTGGGTGACTTTTGCCCGTTTTTCTCCTGGCTGGTTAATTTGAAGGGCAGAAAGTTTCTCCTTATATTTTAAGGAGAAATGAAGCTTCCACTGCTTCCTATATTAAAGCCTCAGTGACAAATTTAGTCAGAGACTTAAAAAGCACTGTTTTAAAAAATAGGCTACAGAGATGTGATCCGTGTCTGTACCTACTTACCGCTGCTGGCTGCCATCCAGAAAACGTGAAATGGTTTCAAAATTACAATTTTATAAAAGGCTATCCTTGATAATATATCCTTTTATTCATTATTGACATTCAAAGGCTAAGGCATCTGAGAATGTTCCTTTTGAGTAATAGAGAGAGAGAGAGGAGAAAATATCAGTTAATCTGTTTGATTAGGGGCAAAAACTCTTTAGAAGCCCAGCAAAGAAAAAATATGGAGATAATAAAGTCGCTGTTGGAAAATGAGCTCCTCTTGATTGATTAGAAATTATTTAATTCGCTAATGAAATAGTGACACTGTAACTGCCATCATGATTGATACTATTAAGGGGAAAGGAAATATTTAACTCGTAGGCACTACTATCACCCGTTAAAGTTGCTTTTTAAAGTCAAATAATCAAAGCATGGAAGGAGCAAATTAAAGTAGCAAGAGAAAAGAAAATCCAATTTGCAACTAAATTTTCCACAGAATGATTCTTCTCCCCTCCCCCCCATTCTGCAACCCCTTTTTAAAGAGTATAGCATACTTCTTCCATCTAGGTTTGTTCCAAATTAAGTTGTGGTTTTCATCCATTTAAATGCAGATTCCTGAAATGCAAATAACGCAATGTTAACAAAGAACAAGAAATCCTGGCCACCAAATTACCTAGTGCAATTGCCTTCTTGAAGAGTGCAGGGCATTTGAGATGCAATAACACTGAATGAAGAACTCTGAGCTACTCTCTATGACTGCCTTACTAAGGATTGGTTGGAATTAACTTGGAAATTTACCACTGCTGAGGAAAACCCTATCAACAAGCACAGGCAGAGTGCAGTACTCATCACACACCTTGTGCCACTCAGCGCTGGTTTTTCACCACCTCTACAAGCACCTTCTACAGAGGGCGAGCTCTATGCCACACCTGGGGTAGACGCTGGGTAGAGCAAGGGGTCCTAAACCTATGCTGAGTTGTATAATGTATAATTATTTCATTATATATTACAGTGTAATAATAATAGAAATAAAGTGCACAATAAATGTAATGCACTTGAATCATCCCAAAACCATCTCTCCCTTACCCCAGTCCATGGAAAAATTGTCTTCCATGAAAACTGTCCTTGGTGCCAAAAAGATTGGGGACAGCTGGGGTAGAAATGTGGAGGGGATGGATGTGGCTGTTGCCCAGTGTCTCACGGTGTAGAAGTGGAGATCAACACATGTATAAATGGTCATATACAGGGATGCAGACTTTAAGGGAGATATCAGCACAGTGGAAGAGAGAGAGAGATTGTGACAAGTCCCACTCATGGAGGAGGCACAATACGAGAAGGGCTTTGAGGTATGAGCGGGTCTTTGGTAAGCACAGGTGCTCAAGATAGAAATTTTTCCCTTCTGTAATAACCACATTTTTTATGTATGGTGAGTTTAGTCATTCATTTTATCATGTTTTTAGAGGTTTAAGTTAAAGAAGTTTTCAAGCTATTAATTAGATCTCTATATAGATATCTGGGCACATACAACAAATAATAAACAATATGATTTTAGCATAAAGCCTACTCCTTCCTATACTAGTTAGGAATAGATTCAACTGCAAGAGCAGTGAAACTCCAAATAAAAATAACTTAAACAATACAGATTTTTTTTGTCTCTCTCTCATATTAAATCCAGAAGTAGACAGTCCAAACCTGGTATATTTTCTCTACTTCTTAAAATCTTCAGGGACCCAGGCTCCTATGATCAAGCATAGCCCCTTAATCCCAAAGCCACTACATGGTCCAAAGTGGCTACTCCAGCTCCAGTCATCACATCACCAGCTCATTCCAGACAGTAGGAGCTAGGAAGGGTGAATAAGGGCTTGTCTCAGCATCTTAAGGACCCTTTCTAGAAGTTGCATATCACTCTTGTTATATCCCACTGGCCAAAATTCAGTCATATAGCCACCCTGAGTTGCAAAGGACAGGGAAGAAAGGAGTCTTTACTCTGAGTAGCCATATGGGCTAAGCTAAAATTCAGTGATTCTATTACTAAAGGAATCTAGGGACAGCTAGAAGGCTTGGCTTCCCCTCCTTCCTAAGGAATCACTGAGACCTCTAACAAGGTGTGAGAAAGTCCAGTCAAGCCCTTCCAAGATCCCATGTCTCCTCATCCCACACCTGTCTCCTTGTGATTCTCCTCTGTGTCCTCTGGGGCAACCTATCCATGTAGGTGGGCACCGAAATGACATTTTCCTGTATTTCCAAGAGAGAGGGGAGAGGGAGCCGTGGCTTTTTAAAAGAGACATGTTGCAACCGCAACCTCACCTTGAGAGGCGTGTAGGTTATGATGTGTGGGTGGGCTGAGCTGGCTTGGTGGACCTCAGAAAAGGCAGGTGCTAGGGGCTTCTATTTCTGAGTTGGTAGCATAGAATCGACGCAATCTTGGCATTTTAAGAAAATTTGCCCTTCTTGGTAAATTTCTCTAAAGTGAAGCTATGGGTGCTTATGAGCGGGATGTGGTTTCCTTCTTTCTGTGTGCTCTTTCTCTTTGCATACTTTTAACAGTTGGGATGGTGACATGGCCTGCTCTGGCCTTTGACAGCAAGCGAGCAGCTTCTAGGTCATGGAGCACTTGAAAAGGGTGCTCCCACTCCACCAAAGCCTTGGGCTAGGACACCCGGCTGGCCCAAACAATGAAACACCCCTCAGCATTCTGTGAGTCTGATCTTTAATTAGCACCTGTGCATTATGTTATATGTGGGTTATAGGACCTCCTCTTAGCCCTCCCTCAGCGTTCTAGAATTAGCAGGGTGGACCTGGAATTCCACAGGGAACTGAAAAGGGCACAGTTGCACAAATAAGGAAACAGATCAAATTTCTAAGTTTAGCGGTGCCTTTGCCTTCACATAGAGATTCCCAGAGCACCGAGCCTCAGTGCCGCTCTCTGTGGCCTGCATCCTCCCCTTACAAGTTCCTTCTTCCTTTCCAACCACCAAGTGTGGTGGGCTAGACTTCAGGGAGGGAGCTGGAGGAAGATCACCCTCGGCTGGGCTCCCAGAACTAATTATGGTCACACACCCATCTCTGCAGTGGCCGTGTCCTAAGTGGCTTGTGTGTCCTGGAGCACACAGTCTCCTCCGGTAGGAAGGGGCCGGGGGTGGGGAGAGCTCTGAATCCCAGCTCCTGTAAATTAGTATTATTATAAGTTTCATAATAAAAATCCTTTTTCCTCGCTGTAATTTTCACTGGGCAAAGAAAAAAAACACCTTAGTCACTTCTTAAAGCCTAGATTTCCCCCCAAGAGATTCCAACTCTCGGTTTTTCTCAGAGCACGGTTGTTATGTTGCTGCATTTCTGCACAGAAATACCTCGTGGCTCTATTTCTTCCATTTCCCAGGCTTAGAGGTTGATTCCCTGAAAACCATATCAATTAACTTTTGTTTCAACCCTTGCCACCAGCACTGCTTCTCAGTATGGTGATCAGATTTTCTAAACCCCAAACCAAAGTCATGATCCATTATCTAATGCACGCTCGGACAATGAATGGCGTCAACTGTGACTGATCTGGGAAATCTGGGACATTTGTTTGACAGATCTCCAGGTCCAGCCAGCCAAGACCATGTTTGGGGGGGCTCTGCCCTGTAGCATGAAAATAGAGACATTTGTGTACTTTTAATGTTCCGGGTACTGGCTAAATGCTTAAAAGACACTCCTCTCAAAAACCTTTGACAGAAGTGCTGTTCTGTGCTTGGGAGGAGCTGTGTGAAATGGCCACCACGTGCCACGGCCTGTTCTGTTAACCTTCCTCTTCCAGAAAGCGGGAGCAGAGCGAGCGATCTTCCCACCCTTCCTTGCAGCTGGGCATGGCCACATGGCAGACCCTAAACAATGGGACATAATCTGAAATTTCTCCTCCTCTAGGGAAAATAACAAAGCCTTGCTGCAGAAGGCTTTGTCTTGTCTGCGTTTTCCTGCTGGAATTCAGACATAATGCTTGGAGGACCATTGTGAGCTTGGACGTTCCTCAGAAACGGAATTTAGAAAGTGCCCGAGTGTTGGGGTGGGAAGCCTAGTAGGTGCTCATGGTATGGGTGGAGAAAGACCTCTTACACAGAGACTAAGATATATAAAAGTAAAAATTTATTTTATCTTCGTAGAGGAGAGGGTGAAGTTGTGACCAACTGCAGCACCTGCGCCAGCCCAGTGCTCTCTTTGCCTCCTTCAGTCCTAGGAATCTGGAGTTATAGGGGGCGCAGGAACCTTCCGCAGCCACCTCACCGATGCCCTTCCTGTTTCCCTGGTAGTGAGTTCAGCTTCCCCTAAGTAGATGCGGCCCAGAATCTGACCGGCATTGGCTGGGCATCTGTCCCTGTCTGTGTGTCCTGGGGAAGGCACATCCCCAATCCCAGCTGGGCTCCGCTTAGGAGGGGCAGCCTCCCTGTCCTTTTGTGGCCCCGTGGCACATGCTCACGTGTGGCCTTCAGATAAATGTCTCTTTTCTCAAAGACAGAAACCCAGTTTTTGGTCCCCTTGAAAGAACTCTTCGGACCTTTCTAAAACCCCCTCAGGGTCCAAAGGCCAACAGAGCCCTTGCTGATGATGTTTCAACATCCCTGAAGTCCGCCGGCATGTTCAGACCCGCTGGGCCTTGTCTGTCTGTCTGGGTCTCACCAGGAAACTGGGCAGGGGAGGCCTCACCCTCGGGCTCCTGATCTCCTGCCCCATCAAGCTGCTCACCCAGCGTGTCCGTCGAGAGGCCGGCGAGGCCCCTGGTCACAGCATTGCGGGTGTCCCCGCCATATGGACCCTTGGGAGAAATTTATTTCAAAGCCCGATAGTAGGAGGCAATGCTGTTCTCCCGAGGGAACTGGTGAAATTTTGTCTCATGAACACCAAGATTCATGTAATAGGTTACTGACTGGGTTCGTACCGCAGTACCCCAACACATGGCTGCTTGGCATTTGAGAAAACAGTAGAAGCAGGAAGGTCCCTCTTGGTACCCTTTCACCTCTTCTTCCATGAACAGGCCATAAGAGCTAGGAAGGGCTCTCCCGGACTTCCTCCAGAACTTCTGCCCTGAAGCAGGTCGTCAAACCCTCATTTGGGAGGTGTCCTTTCTGTCCCTGGAAGAAAGAAACATCGTCATTTGTGAAGACACAGGTACAGGGACAAATGTGAACAAACTGGTCTTGCTAAGTTCCTCCTGGTATTACTATTGGATCATACATACCCCTTTGTCCAATCACACTCCACAACACTTTATTCTTCACCAAAACGAAACATAAATATATACAAGTTTACTTGTTTCTTTGGCTCTTCATTTCTGAAGGCTTCCACGTCATGCAAAACTTACATTAAATTAATTTGTGTGCTTTTCTCTTACTCGTCTGCTCGTCTATCTTTTCGTAGAGGAGTTTCAGCCATGAACCTAGTGATGGATAAGAAAAAGAAACCTTTCTTCCTCTACACTATTTACTCCTGATGTGACTTGCCAGAAAGGACACTGTGCTCAATTAATGTTTCACTAGCTGTTTCTGCCTTCTTTTCCCTTCACTCTGATTGATTTGCAAAATTCCCTTATTCGTGTACTTTTGGAGGCCACCTGACATGTCCTTTTTGTGGCGCGAAGGGAATGACATGTAAATAAATAAGCATTCACGCACCCAAAGACTTCACTGTCTACTTCTCATCAGGTGTTTCTTTGTTCCATTGCTAGCTTTCCTGGAACCTAGGATGGTCCCCAAAGACCGTCCGAAATCTAACGGGTAGTGACAGCTTGTCCACGGCTCATCTAGACTGAAACCAGCCTCCGCCAAGAGTCCTCCTCGGAGAAGAAATGTGAGGGCTCCTGTCAAAGAGAAAGACGGACATGAAGTTTCTCCAGTGCAATTAAGTGTTTTGACAGGCAATTATTTTTCTCCTTCAGTCTAACTGAAACATTCAGGGCTTGGCAGTCAGAGCTCCTGGCACGCCTTCTTCCTCTTATCAGTGGACTGTCTCTCTGACACCTGGTGACTCCAGCACTGGGCTAGGAGATTAGGACTGGAGCTGGCGACTGTCACCAGGCAGGACTGCGGCAGTCGGAGCCCAGAAGCAGCCAGAAACCCACCACCCTGGCCAGGTAGCCTGGGAAGGGCTTTTCAAAATCTGTGGCCATGACCCTGAGATTTGAAGAGTGGATCTAAATGTTGAATGAGGGTAGAAATAATAACAATAGAGATCTTGATCCAGCTACTGAAAGGGGCAGCCTTACAAACATAACAGGAAAATACCTAACCCCACTGTTTCCCCAGTGACAGTTAAAGATCAATCCTATGAGTTCTCTCACTAAGGGAACCCTGCAGGAGTTCTGTTTTGCACTTCTGAAGAGAGCTGAATGGATAGAAAAGGGGCATAAATCTCTCTCTCTTTCAAAATTGTTTTTTGAGAATCTGCTTTTACAGAGTTCCTGAGTAAATAACAGGAGAACTGAGCTACAGCCTCAACCACATCTTGAGGACAGAGTCACATCTCCTGTGACAATCCCTTCTCCAAGAAAGGGCAGGAAACCAACCCTTGGACTTTGACATCCTTGCAGTTTTTGTTATCTGCCTGCTGCCACTTTTGTTACCAACTGACAGCCATCACTATTTTTTTTTCTCTTTGTCTCCCTTAAAAGCAGCAAGGCCAAGCATCTGCCTTCTCTTTCTTTGGGATGCCATGCCATCTCCTTGCTCTCTTTCTCCCACCCCCCCATTCTCTCTCTCCTTCTAAAGGATAAAATGAACTTTTTTTTACTTTTATATCTTAATCTCTGAATGAGAAATCTTTCTCTACCCATGCCGTGAGCACCTGCTAGGTTTGCCAACCTAACAGTAGAACATTATCCATTGCTTTAGTTCAAGAGCATCCTTGTCAGTGGGGACCAAGTTCTTCCTGGTAAAATAATATTATAAGTATTATCTCTGCATTTCCCTTCCACAGGGTGGTTGTTTCAAGATGAATGCTCTGAATCATAATTTAAGATGCTGTTTGCATTTCAGATTGGCAAAACTCACCTTCACTACGGAATATTGCTGAAGAACACTCCTTTTCTTGGACTACAGGTATTTTCACTTTGGTTATTGTGGTTGATGTACAGATGGTCACAAGGCCTTCTCCTCCCTGGTATCTATGTCCTTGCACGTGGCCTTGTTGTTTCTCCCACCCATAGGTGAATTCTCCTCCACCCCTCATGTCTGGGCTGGCTGTGTGAACTTCTTGGACCAGTGGGACAGTATCGGATGTGATGTAAGTACTTGTCCACTGGAACTTGCCCTGTTGTTGCAATTGGAAACTTTCTGCACCATGTGAATAAGCCCAAGCCTGCCTCCCAGGTTGAGGGATGTTGTGGATATTGCCCCTTCATTCCTGCTGCCTGCAACAGCCCACCCTCAGGAACAGAGCCCATGAGCTGGATGGCAGCGGACCTCAGATACATAAAGTGAGCCCAGCCACCACCGGCGGGGAACCAACCTGCAGAGCCCAACCCCAACTGGTGATTCACAACAGCATGAGCAAACCTGCTAAATTTTGGAGTGATTGGTTACGTAGAAAATGTTAACTGATTAAAATATTCAGCCTCTCACATGAAAAGGAAAATTCCAGCATGAAATTTTTTAAACCAATGCTAAAGAATATACCCCCCAATCCCTTCATTGAAGTGTATAAAGTGCCTAGCCTGGTGCCTGGCATAAAGAAGTAATTTTTAAAACATTATTTAAATGACTTCATCTTCTCTCTTTGTCACTCGGGGGCTCATCTGATAGCACAGTGACTTGGAAGACTTTTAATATTGGTTTTCACTTCTGAACAAGTGGATACAATTTTTTGGTTTGTGTTTATATTTTCTTTGATGCAAAATTACATACGGCTGCAATCTTCTTTGGTTCACATCAGTCCAAAAACTTGTGGCAGACACTGCTAATTTCCCTCCAGGATCCATTCTCTCCTTTGCAAGGACTGGAGCCGGACTGTCGGGTGATTCAGATCTCATTTCACTACTTATTACCTATGTGCACTTGGGCAAGTTATTGCTGTCTCTGTACCTGCCTTTCCTCATTTGTAAAATAGGAATAATAATAGTATCTCACCTGCAGGGTTGTTGCGATGATTAAAGGAGACAAAACAGGAAAAGCTTGGCATTTCACAGTCACTGAGGTCTGAAAACACCCAGTGATGCGAAACGCAGGTCCGAGGTTTTGCAAGGTCAGTGAAATGACAGGGTGAGCCCGTGCAGAGAACTAACTGGGATTCTCAGGGACAGGGCTGTGTGTTACAAATTCTTCCTGGTCCTGGCTCAATTTAGCATCACGTGATGCCATCTTTATATTTTGAACATTAATGGGGACAATTTAGGCACCCGTAGTGGCTCCTGATAGTAGCAGCAGTTCCCTGATTCTCTGTCTTGGTGCCTGTTGCATCAGCGTGATCCAGAGAGACTGATGGAACAGGGATAATTCTAAGAATGCCAGGATTTGACCTTTGATCCCCCACATCCAGAGATGAGGCTGGCTGCTCTGTCCCTGCATGGTCTCTCCCTTTCTCTCTCTCCTTATGTCCTTACGAAGAAGAACAACTTCCCTTCCCTTTCCCTTTCCCTCACGTGCTATAGTTCAGAGCCTAATAGTGAGCTATTGTCACCCACGCTGAGTAGGACAATCCCCTCGAGAAATGGCAGAAGAATTAAGAGGAGCTTGAATCCCTGCAGGGACTCGTGGAGCAAAGTGGAGCTACCTCTAGGACCACATATCAGTTCGGACTTTTACCTGAGAGAAATACATCTGTATCTTATTATAGCCACTGAGGGGTTTTTTTTTTTTTCTTTGAGATACGATCTTCACCCAGGCTGGTACACAGTGGTGTGATCATAGCTCACTGCAACCTCTAATCCTGGGCTCAAGCAATCCTCCCACCTTAGCCTCCTGAGTAGCTAGAACTACAGGCATGCACCACCATGCCTGGGTGATATTTTTAAATATATATTTTGTAGTGATGGGGTCTCACTATGTTGCCTAGGCTGGTCTTGAACTCCTAGCCTCAAGTGATTCTCCTGCCTTGGCCTTGCCACCATTATTTTGATGTCTGTCAGACAAACCAATATCCTAACTAACACAATATTGCTCTCATAATTAGTGTTAGTTTTATGAGTAAGTAAGGAAACTGAATGTATTTGTTTTCTAAGTACTGCTGTAACAAATTACCAAAACCTAGTGGCTTAAAACAACACAAATTTATTATCTTTCAGTTCTGGAGGTCAGAAATCCTAAAATCAAGATATCAGCATTGCTATGTTCCTCCTGAGGCTCTAGAGGAGAATCTGTTTCCTTGCCTTTTCCAACTTCTAGAGGCTACTGGCATCCCTTGGCTCACGGCCCCTCCCTCCAGCTGCAAGGCCAGCAATGCTGTGTTGTGTCCTCATGTCACATCACATCACTCAAAACTTGCTTCAATCATTGCAGCTCCCTCTTCCATATATAAGAACGCTTGGGACTGCATTGGCCCACCCAGCTAGTCCAGAATAATCTCCTCGTCTCAATGTCATCCAATGAATAACGTTAGCTCCACCTGCAACCTGAATTCCCCTTTGCCATAAAACCTGACATAGTCACCGATTCCATGACATGGACATCTTTGGGGACCATTATTCTACCTACCACACTGAACAAACCATGCCCTGTTCAGAGAACACATGTGTACTGAAGCCTGGAATTTTAATGTTGGACAGCCACTCCTTTTTTGTCAAGGTGCCCCAAAAGACATACCAGTGAGCCTTCAAGATCCTTGAGTGATTGAGTTCCTGTAATTCTTATTTCCACTTCAAAGGTAATTCTAGTGAAAGAGAATTACAACCCATACAAGTAAGTATGGATGAATTTGTATCTTCCTCCGAGATTCATAATCCTTTCGCCCCAGGACTTGGAAAGCTTATTACTTTTGTGGATACTGTTTGTTGCAAGCTGTTTATAAGATGTGAATTTTCAGCTCTCTCAAGCTAGCACTGGTGTCTAGATCGCATAGCTATCAGCAGAGAGACTCGAATTGAACCCTGTTGCTTCTATTGAAATCCTAAGAATTCTAACTGTATCTTTGTAAAAAATGTTTGTTTTATTAATCCCATGACAGATAATAACTGCATCTTAAAACTTACAGTGTTTGCAAGTCAGAATGCTATGGTGGAAGACACGTGCACTTTTGAGGCTGACAGCACTGAGCTGAAGTCCCAAGTCTATGATTTGTCACTTGCGTGCCCTTTTTCCGATTACCTAACACTTTCTCAACCTCAGTTTCTTCGTTTGTAACATTGTGCTTTTTACATACATTGTAGAGTTGTTATCAGGGCTATAGATGATATAAAAACCCTTCTAATAGCCCGTGTTCAATTAATAGTAATTATTACTTAAACTCCAAGTATATATGTGCACCCAATAGAGTATGACTGTCTTCCATGCTGGCCTCTGTGGGGAGTACAAGGAACTGTATGTACAACGTAATACCTGCCATGTGAGGCCATCAGGCATAAGGATAAGAACCTCTCATTTAAAACAAAAAAGGGACGTATATGATCTGGACCAGTTTGATTTTTCTGGGCTTTAGCATCCTAATCTGAAAAATAGCAACTAGATCAGATGAGCTTTCATGCTTCCTCCAGTACTGACTTTCTGAGTTTCTAAGAAGCATTCTGACTCTCAGTAAATATGAGCAACCTACTAAATAAATGGGAGTTTTCCCAGTTGGAAATCCTAGCTATGCATGACACCCCTAAGGCATGTGCCAAGGATGAAAAGTTGTCACGTCTAGTGCTAACCTCATCGTCGAAACTGAGGTCCTTGCAAATGACTTAACTGTCATTCAACCAAATCACTTTTAATGTCGCCTTTGGACTCACAGGGCATCCTTGGGCCAACAGCACCATGAACTGGAACAAAATGGCAGGCAGCTGATTTGAAGAGAAATCGCACATGAAACACGTAGGAGGCAGTCGCTCTGGCCGTGAAAGTGGGCCAACGGGAAGCGTTTAATACTATCGACTGAGCATAGAGCTAAATTATAGCCACTGGAGTTCTATCAGTGCTGAGTTAGCCAACCAACACTAATGAAAATCTTCCGTTTGTTTGTTCCCCATATTTTCTGATACCTTTTGCTTTTTGTCCTTCTCTTTGGGAAATAACAGGAGAATTATAGCTTGGGTGCCATTGGATTCAAGGCTTTCTTTTAATGTACAATTTTCTACCAGATCACAGCAAGAGCAAATTAGATGTCAGCCAATGATTTCATAACAGAACTAATTTCCATTTGAAGAAAGGAACAAGAGGTGGCAATGTCGTCTTTCTCGGGAGCATCCGCTCATGCAGAGTGATGGGCTTAAGTACAAAGCTTTAGGCAGATCAAGCCCGGAAACAGCCGCAAGAGACAGGCTGTGAATTAGAGGCTGCCTATGGTGACAGCTCCCTGACAGAATGAGAAGGGCCAGAGAGATGAACCCGGGGAGGGTGACTGACATTTGTTGGTGGAAGAACTAATGGGAGAGCCGGCAAACTGAAACTCCATGGATAACAGGAGACCGTGCCCAATACACGCGAATACAGAGGGGGTTGCCATAAATATGGGACTTAAACAGTTTGGGATTCGGGGCTCTTAGTTGATAGCATGCACAATAAATGTTAGCTGATAAATATTTACTACTTATTGAATCAACCCATTTGGGTTGTCTCTTGGTATCCCCTGGGGAGACCTTAGAATCAGAAATGACCTACCCAATATCTGAGCAAGGATTTTGAAAAATAGTGAAACAAAGATTTTATGATGTTTCTTCTACATCTCATTCTTTAACCTCTTTCAGCTAGCAAGGATAGGGAGTTCATTAGAAACTATTTCTGAAGGTAATACCAGCCTAAGATTTAAGTAAAGAAATGACTTGTATTTCTCTGTCTTGGGGGGTTTGCCTCTTCTGTGACCCAAGTTGTCACTTTTAAAGGAGGTTTAGAAGCAGTTTGGCATATTTTTGTGTTTTACTTTGAAAACAATTGCGTCTTCTGTTTTCTGAGTTAGTAATGCCACTAGATTTTTGTAGGAGCAGGAAGCTTAAAGCCTGCTCAAGGTTGGCATGAATCAATTCAATTGGCCTTTTTATTTCTAGCTCCTTCTTTCCCAGGTCCAATGGAGGTCCATTTTACAATGAAAGGAATCGCCTTTTCTGAGGTTATAAGTTTTGACTGAAATTTTACAAGTTTATCTATCTGATTACAATTTTTCAACAACTGTTGGGGCTCCACGATGTCCCCAAGACTCTGCAAACCTGGCAAAGTTCCTTTCAGTCTGGAGAAGGAAACTTTTCTTTCTGCCATCCTGCTTTTCCTACGGAATTTCCTGCCCTTTATAATTAGCATGTGTACAAAAGTCGCATCTCATTGAATTTGCACAATGTTGCACATAAATCATCTCAACTGGATTTTTTTTTTAACACTGTGCTTTTCATTTCTTTTCTCCAAAATCCGAATTGGAAAGCACATATAAGTAGAGGTGTTTGTGTCTTTCAAGAAAAGCACAGTGTCTCCTTTTCTAGTGTCTTTCCACTTGGAGGCACCTAGCAGCTCTCTGTTCTACCCCGCTGTAGCCTCGTGGCCTCAGAGGCTGGTTTCCTCATGGCCCAAAGCACATGTGATCGCCTCAGAGGCTGGTTTCCTCATGGCCCAAAGCACATGTGATCGCACACCCTCAAGATGAGAAGAGAGAGTGTCATACTCAGAGTCGCCCAGGTTCTTAACTTCCGTACGAAGAGCTGGACAAGAGTGTGCAAGACAATGAGACTCATCTCTTTGCTTTCTTAGCGGGAAAACATTATTGAGACATTTCATTATTTTTTTTTTACCAACTTAGCGTCTATATAATGTACTCATTAACAGTGACAAGCATTTAAGCAGTCAATAATTCGGTAATATTTTTGAATAAAGAACTACACACACATACGCACATCCGCAGGCATGTATATATATATATATGTGCGTGTGTGTGACCTGCTTCCGAGAGGCCTCACTCAATAAAGGCGTGATAGGAACCTGAGAAACCCAGGCAGCTCCCCACAGAGGGACACTCAGGTGTGGACGACATCCACAGAGTAACTTACTCATGTGGGGAATTCTCGAGAGGCCCCTGAATGAAATGGTTTAGTGACGATGCCTTTGTCAACAGAGACCCAGGAGAAGCCCCTGTCCTTGAGATCTGTCACCGCAAGTCCCCAATCAGACTGGAGAGAGTCAGACAAGTAGACGGGCCCGTCTGAGGCATCCTGGAGTCAAGACGACCACAGCGAGCTGCTAACGAGAGACACGTTAGGAGACAGTGGGCGCGCTGTGTGGACGACAGGGCAGTGCAGCTCCCAGCAGAGGGAGAAGGGCACAGTTTCCACCGTGCTCTGCCCTGCCAACCACACAAGATAGGTGGCCTTTGCTACGGCCACCAACTTTTGGCTGGTGCAAGACAAACTGAGGTGCCAGAGGAGAGAGAGCAACGCCTGTAGAAGGAGCCCAGGCTTGGGAAGCCAACTGATGTTTGCCCCTTTAAGTCCACCACGTCCTGGGAGTTCGACCTCACTTGAATCTGCAAGCAGTTTGAAGACAACCGGAGAAGTAAAACAAGCATAAAAATGACAGACAACAGACAAATAAAACCTCTTAGCATCCGTTTGGTCAGAGGAGTCAGCCTTCCAAGCATAAGCATAAAGACTTCAAGGAGAAGCAGTGCCTGGGAGGGGAAGCCGGTTCCCAGACCTCTGCCCATTGCTACCAGCAGCCGTTTGTCCTGGGACAAGTTACTTAACTCGTAAAGCTTCGGAATCCTCACTTGCCCAGGAGCGGTGACACTAACGACCTGCTTACTGGGAAGACTGACTGCAGTCACGGAAGTGAAGCGCTTAGCTTCGTGCCTGGAAGCTTTGGACAAAGGGGATTTTTGTTATTATGTAAACCAGCTGCGACAGGGCCCCTTGCTTTCTGTCTGCAAGTGGTTAATGGGTAGTTGATGGGAGATAGTCAGGAAGTGGGCGGTTGTGCAAGTTGCAAGTTGCTTCACTGAGGGGAAAATGGGGCTGAGATTCCGTTGGCACATTCCTGTCCCAGACTTTTGTGATCTTCCAGAGAGACGTCTTTGTCTGAATTTGCACAATGGCGTCCTGCGGGTTAGCAGAGGTCCTGGAATGGGGAGCGGGGCTCCCTGTGACCCTCCAAGGTGCTCTGGGAGAGGAATATGTGTTTGCCCCCAAGCCTGGCCAAGCCTTGTACAGCAAGGATGCCTGTGAGTGGTTCCCTCTTTCCCTGGTGCCTCTGGCTTTACCCGTCTCCCTGGCACAGCTCCGTCCTCCCACTGTGCCCCGGGGGCACGGCCCCGTCCTCCCACTGTGCCCTGGGGGCGCGGCCCCGTCCTCCCCGTGTGCCCCGGGGGGCGCGGCCCCATCCTCCCACTGTGCCCCGGGAACTCGGGCCCGTCCTCCCACTGTGCCCTTCCAGAGCACAAATACCCAGCCCACTATGACAGACGCAATTCAGAGTGATCACTTTCTAAGCAAAGTTGCAACTTCCGACAAATGTGTTGTTCCCTTGTGCCACGTGAAGGCAGGGACCCACAGACTATGGGTCAGGAATGGAAGGCACCCCCTGTTTTTATGTCTGTCCGTCTTCCTCCCTCTCTTCAGTGTAGCTTCCTTCCTCTACAGCCCTTTCTCCACGTCCCTCAGCCTGGTAGCTTCAGCCCCTCCCTCAGCAAATTCCACTCTTTCTCCACAGAAGAGGCGGTCCTGAAGCTTCCGCCCAGTGCCCTGAGCCTCAGGCTTGCCGCCATGATTCTGCCCCTCTCAGACCTTCTGCACTAGGAGGGGTAGGGGGAGGAGGGCTCTGGCCTCGGGAGTTGGAGTGAAGATCCCGATTGTCCACCTGTCCCTGCCCAGCAAGACCGAGGCTGGTTTCCTCACTCGTCTAAGAACGAGCACATGCAGCTGAGACCTGCGTCGTATTCACTCTCTCTGGGAGACAGCACAGTCTAATTTCACAGTGGGGAAAGAATATTTCTCTCATCCTTGTAGGTGGGACTTTGTCCCTTGAGAAACAAAGACCCCAGCATTATTGAGCTATGAAGCACCAGACTCTTTCCCACACCCGGCTTCGACCCCGGGACAGATGATTACCTGCAGTGGCTCCGTCTACTGGCCATCGTGGCTGAGTGTCTCTGGCTCCGAGCAGATGACTTGTTTTTAATTCCAAAATATTCCTCATTGATGGGTTTTCAATTTTTCCCCTCCAAGTTTATTCTGCCTCTATTACTAATAATAATCTGTTGCTAACCTACAGTCCACATACTGAGAAAGCCTAGAAAAAAATTAAAATTCTTCTTTGCCCAACAGAATTATAGAGGTCACCCCAGGTAGAGGTCTAAGGTGCCATCTGAAAAATAGGGCAGAGAACTGCCTCCTTCTTATCTGCTGTGGGTGCAAGCACTACTGAGGGTGAGTGGGTGGAGATTTGGGGGAGCCTTAGAAGGCCATGGAAATGTAAAGTATTATGGTTATTAAGTTAAAACAGGCATGAAGGCTGTACTCACATGATGCTATTAATGACATACCATCAGGGCAGGGGCTGGCCCAATGTATGTGCTCACATATGAATCTTGTCTGACTTTATAGCCACTTTGCAGAGAGTGTGTGTTGGATGAAGAGAGGGAGCCTCTTCAGGGATTTGGGGGTGTCATTTTGGTAGACTGCTACTTCAAGACTCTCAGAGAACACACCTCCCAGTTACCTTGCCTCTCTGGAGTCCCCGCCCACTGGCCATGTCTCTAGCTTTGACCAGTGGCCATCAGGAAGCATTCGGCGAGCAGAGCCTTGAATTCAGCTACTGCACTGTGAGGAAGCCCCCACGGTCACGTGGAGAGTCCCACATGGGGAAAAACCAAAGCTCTCAGCCATGGCCCCAGCTCAGCTCCTAGGTGGGGGCTGCCAGCTCATGCTGGGCTAGGGCCAGGTGGCTGTCCCACTACCCAGCAGACATCACATGCAACAAAGCTGTCTGGTCAACCCACAGAATCATGAGAAGTGATAAATTGTTGTTTTGGGGTGGGTTCTTTTTCCTTCTGTAGCTATAGATAATTGAGACACTCTTCCCATTAACTCAATCAAGCCCCTATTTCTTGAGTGTTTACACTGTGTGACACAGGACTGTAAGCTAGCATGCCATTCTATGTGGCATGCTAGCTCCCACCAGAGGGGCCAAGGGAGTGAGAACAGACAGAAATTGAGAGGGATGGAGAGGCCAAATGGGATATTGTACAGATCCCTGGTCAGTCTGGAGGAGCAGACATAATTACCAGAGCCTCAAGGGTGGTAAATTTTATGTTATGTGTATTTTACCCTAATAAAACAAAGTTCTATAATTCAAAGTTGGTGGAGAATACATAGGAGTGATGGCCACAGTATCACCTGAGGTTTTCCCTCAAGTGACGTTTTCAAAACTGAAACCGACCACCCAATCCACGTGATCATCTTTCGTCTGAAGACGCCCAGCCTCCGCTGAAGTCGCTTCTCAGTGCTGGTGCCCGACTGATGTTACCAGGACCCTACGATTTGTAATCTCCAGGCTCTTATAGAAAAGGGTAAACATGTGAACTATGCATGATATAATGGGAAATAAAATCTGTGTGCTCTGTTGCTTTCAGCAACAATGAAAAAGTAACTGTTTCATATCAAGAAAAAAAAAACAAAAATAAGGAAAACTCTTACTTAGTGCTATTTGTGAAGAGACCCATGAATACCATGGTCCATTCACATGTTCCCTGCATCCTGCCCTCAGGCTCCCTCCTCTTGATCCAGGAGCTACACTCAGATTCGATCTGTCGCCCATTTATTGGTCCCTGGGATTTGACTCCAAGTTTCCATCTTGGCTTGGCTTCAAGAAACTCCAAGAAAAGGTAGGAAGAAAGTTATTGATAGGGGAATATAAAACATAAATGGTAGACACCATGTAGCCTGGGTTCCTCAGAAAACACTACCCGAGCCCAAAGTCAATATGCAGCTGCTTTGTTAGGCATTATACCGCCAGAGGAAAGAGGAAAGGAGAGCGAGACAGGGAATGGTGGAGAGCCCTTCCCAGGATGCATTTCCAATCACCTCTGATGCTTATTTTGTCACATGGTGCCATCTTTCCAGAGACTGTAAGAATAAACAAGTCTTAGAGCAATCGCTACGAAAGACAGAAAGGGAGGAATAATTTATCCTTTCACTCTTGTCTCCTGTTGGTCATCAGTTTCCCCACACTTTAGGGCGAGCACGTGTGGGCATCCTGTGGGCCATGCAGCATCTCGTGCCTCAGCGTCACCCAGACAGGAGACACAGGACACGGTTCCCCGGCACAGGTGAGCCACCATTGGGTTGTGCTGCCTGGAGTTGGTCAGAGTCTGTGCCACGCTGGTCACCCCATGGTGACTGGTCCAGAACAGTGACCAAAGACCCCAGGGAAAGGTGAGGCCAGGACACCTGAAGTCGTGTGGGAGAGGGAGGTGTCAGGCCACCTGGGGCAAGAGAATTGGCTACTGCAGCAGCAAATGCCGACTCCGAGAAGCTCCAGCACAGAACTGCCTTAGGAGGGAGATGTCAGTGAGGCCTTGCTGATGAGGAGGGAAGGTTTCGAGAAGAGGAAGGAGGAGAGGCCCAGCCTCTGTTGCATGCCAGACACTGCAAACATGTCAAGGGATTTGGAACTCGGCCCCAGAGCATGCAGAGAATTTTGGCAGATCGTCCTCTTTATTAAACTAAACATCCATGTAATTTTGTTGTCAGTATTCGTTTTGTGAAAACCTTTCTTCATAAAATAGAAGCCACAGTAAGCCTCAGCTCAGCCCAGACGGACTTATCAGGTATTCCACTGCGGCGGGATCTGAATTCCACGTGCACACGGTGCTGGGCCATCAGGATGCTGGGGGACCCCAGGGGACTCGGGGGTTGATGGTGGCGACCACGGCCAGGTGGAGCTGGGCTGGGAAGGTCTCTCGAGGGAGATGAATGCCGAGCTGTGTCAAAATAGAGAGGGACAAGGATTGGCAGGGGGACGTGTGGGGGCCATCCGTTGTACGCAGGGAAAATGACCCTGAAAAGAGGAGACGCTCAAATCCGCTTCTGGCAAGGGTAGCTGATAATTTTCTCTTAACGATGACTTCAGGGAATATTCAAGCAGAGTGACCGGTAAACTGGAAAACAGATGCACAGCGACGTTTGAGGCCAGGCAGCTTTACTTTAGTGTCGTGGCTGTCCTCTCCAGAACCCAGCGTGCCCGCCCGGTGCCTCCCAGCCCTTTTTTCTCCATCTCAGGGAGGGACTCCAGGGAGGTTATGAGCTAGAAGCAAAACAAACTGACCGGCAATTTGGGAGCTGCTCAAAGGAGCCCCAAACCTAAACCCAAGGCCGGGTCTGTTCCACGGAACCCAAAGGGGGGAGGGCATACGTGTGCACGTCCTCAAAGACGAGTGGAACCCCAGGTTCTGAGGAACCTGCCATCTCTAGGCTCGGGAGAGTGAGGGGGGACAGCCCCCCAAGACTGCCTCTGAGCAAAGTTGTGGAGAAGGCAGAGCTCCTTTTGGTGATCCCTTCGTCACTTTGCTGAGCCTCCTGCTAGCATGAGCAACCTCCCCGACATACCAGGGACTTTCTTGGTTTTAGCACTGAACATTCCACATCCCAGGAACCCCTCAGATCCAGGAAAACCGGGACAGTTGGCCACCCTACCTCCTTCCCAATTCCAGAAGCCCCTTTCCAGAAACGGCTCAGGGTCCTGCCTGGCAGAGCTTAAACTCTGGATATTTCCAGAATTTCCACCTGCATCAGAACATACTTATCTTTCAGTCCATTTATTTCAAGCTGTCCTCAAAACTAATTAAAAATCTGATTCACAAACTCAAATACCAACAAGGCCAGGGAGGTAATGTAAATGGGTAGAGTTTTCAAAGTTGTTTCAAAAAAGCACTTTAAGTTGTGTTCTTTCAACGTTTTCTGTTAGCATATTAAATGCATATGAGTCCAGGCATGGTGGCTCATGCCTGTAGTACCAAGAGTCAATCATTAAAATGCCATGTATTTCCAAATCATTGTGCTATGAGATCTGGTGGGTTGCAAAATGAGACATAGTTCTTGGCCATAAGGAATTAATTGCTACATAAGCTAGGGTTCAACAAGAGGCAAAATCAGCAAGGGTGGGGTGGAGGGAGAGAGAGAGAGATAGGTAGATTGGTAGATGGGTAGGTAGCTATAGATGGATGATAGGTGGATGAATGAGTAATGGATAGATAGATGAATGGATGGACAGGTGGATGGATGATGTATGGATAGACTGATAGATGAATGGATAGCCTATTACAAGGAACTATCTTATGCAGTTGTGGGGGCTGGTTAAGCAAACCCAAAGTCTGTAAGGCAGGCATCAGGAAGGAAGATGATGAGCAGCTGGAACACCCCAGGCAGGAGCAAAAGCTACTTCCACAGGCAGGAATTGTTTGCCCTCTTTCCAGGGAAGGCTTGCGTCCTCTTTAAGGCTTTCCAATTGATTAAGTAAAACCCACCTGAGATAATCTCCCAAATTTAAAGTCAACATCAGAGATTATAATTACATCTGCAAAGTCCTTTTATACCATCACCTGGGAGGAGGTGTGTGCATGCCACAAAATACCTGCTGCTTCCCTTCCCGCCTTTTATGACAGAGTATCTTGTATAGCCCACCCTCCCTGCAGGCTAGAAAGGGAATCTGGGGGGATGTAGTTTAGCCTGGCCCAGCTGACACACCTCAAGGCCGTCATAACAGCATAATTTACAGGTAATATGAACACCCCAAACAAAACAAGAAATAGCCTCGGCAATGAGACTACCAGATGAGTGGAGTCTACCACGGACAAGCGTGTGCATGCACGTGTGTGCATCTGTGATCTAGGTTCCTCTGGCCCTTAACAGAACATGGATCCCCTTAGCCAGTGAGTCTGTGGGTCTGACGCAAGGGGCAGGACTGCTGTTGCGCTGGTCACTCTCGGAGGGCAAAAGGCACTCACTGGACTCCAGTCGGCCATCTGGGATCCCTGCCTACAGGTGGCAGATGGCTGTCATTTTGCACAATAGCAGCCAATTAAATATGTGGTCAAACATACTGAAAATGTCCACAGTGGCCCCACAGTGGCACGATCTGACCAACCAAGCATGAGCTTTAATCAGAAAACTGCCTCTTGTTTTGATTACAGCATGTTCATCTCCATTTTTCCTGCCAGGCCAAAGATGGACTTCTTTCCTTCTGCTACCAGGGCCCTGCTGAGGATGCCCAGGGCTGTGCAAGTGCAGCTCTCGCTGCAACTTGCGCTAAAGACCGTCACCGACTCCCAGGTGTCTCTTGGCGCGGGGCTCCTCCTGCTGCATGGCGGAGGAGACTGGCACCACTGCCTTCCCTGAAGGCTCAAACACTCCATCGGGGTCACAGAACACAAGCAAAACAGCCAAGAGAGGGAGGGGTGGGGAGAGACGCCAGGGCCTCTTGGGATAATTCTTTCTTAGCACCATTAAGTACTCTCAGTGCGAAAGTGTGGTGGGCATCGTTGCTGTGCCTGCATGCAGGTTTTTGGAGCTCACTCTATGCTAACCAAGTGTCCATTTGCCCCCAGGCCTGGCAGTGTCACTAGATGAGGCAACAGCTGCAAGGCTGCAAGAAGCCACAGGAAAAGCAAAGCACTTGCTGGTCCTTCCATTTTCAGCCTTGCCAGAATCAGCAATGACGGGTTTGGCCATGTCCAGCCCATTTCGTCTTTCAAGGGTGCCTGGAAGGATGCTGCTGTGTTTCGTGGGGCAGCACACGCCAACCCTCTGGGCCCTGCGGCAGTGGCCGGGCTGGCTGCAGACCACAAGCGGGAAGGAGGTGTGACAGCATGATCCGTCCCACCCAGTGACACAGGAAGGGCTGGAGAGGTTGCATGTTTGCTTCTGTTTGGGTGAAGTAGGAAAAAACAAAAACACAGCGTCCTACCCTTCAGTGTACTCAGGCACCACCTGTAGGAACTCATTTAAATACAGGTTCCTGGTCCACACCCAGAGATTCTGATTCAAGTTTTGAGGGACCCGGGAATAGACATTTTTTACAAGTGTTTTACCATGTGATTCCAGTAAAAGTAGTTTAAGAAGCGCTAGTCTTGCCAGGTGTGTTGGCTCATGCCTGTAATCCTAGCACTCTAGGAGACCGAGGCGGGTGGATCGCTCCAGGTCAGGAGTTCGAAACCAGCCTGAGCAAGAGCGAGACCCCGTCTCTACTATAAATAGAAAGAAATTAACTGGCCAACTAAAAATATATAGAAAAAATTAGCCGAGCATGGTGGCATATGCCTGTAGTCCCAGCTACTCAGGAGGCTGAGGCAGAAGGATTGCTTGAGCCCAGGAGTGTGAGGTTGCTGTGAGCTAGGCTGACGCCATGGCACTCTAGCCCAGGCAACAGAGTAAGACTATGTCTCAAAAAAAAAAAAAAAAAAGTGCTAGTCTAAAGCATAGAGAGTTTAGAATGTGAGAACTGGACAAAACCTTGGACGGCTGTTTTTAATTTTATGTATAGTTCTAAAATTCAGCAAGAAAGAGCAGGACCCATGGACACAAGCTATAAAATCTTATTGAAAGACACAAAACGAGAGCCAAAATGAACTGGGAGATTTTTATCGTTCCCAATGGGAGAACTTATTTAAGAAAAATGCCCCTAATTAATTTGTATTTTCAAGGCAATCCCAATGAGAATTCCAATGCATTTGTTGTTTTTTGGATCTAGTTGAGGGGGGAAACATACTTTACCGGATAATACTATAACAACCCTAACCAAAATAGTAAGAGATTGGCAAAGAAATGGGCAATTAGATCAATGAACTAAAACAGAGAGACAAAAGCACCAAGAATATATAATAAAGGTGACATTTATTTTTCAGTGAGAAAAGGATGGTTAATTGTTTATCGATCAGGAATAAAACACAGTAAATTTCTACTTCACACCATGTGCAAAAAGACACGTAACATGAATTAAAGACCTAAATGTAGCAATCAAAACAATAAAAATACCAGAAAATGTAGGTGAACATTTGTATAACTCTAGGGTGACTAAAAGATTCTTAAGCAAGACAGGAAATTTCAAGATTCATAAAGGAAATTATATGACTACATAAAATTAAGATAGTTTGTATAATGAAAGATCATTTGTGATCATAAGATCATAAATAAAACCAAAAATCAAATAGTAGGAAAAAATATTTAACACATATATACGGCAACCAAAGAGTTAATATTCCTCATAGCCAAAGCCTCCTAAACACTGATGAAAAAGAGACCAACAATCCAAAAGAAAAATGGGCCAACTTTTTGCCCAAAAATATATAAATTAATGGGAAAAGAAATACAAATAGCAAATAAATATATAAGCTATCAAATAAAGTATATGAAAAGATGTTCAATCACACTAGCGATTGAGGAAGTGTAAATTAAAATAGCTATAAGACATTATTTTTTACCCAACTGCTTGGTATAATTTACAATTTATAATAATGTCCAGCGCTGATAAGGTCGTGGAGGAACTGGAGCCTTCTGACACTGGTGGATGGAAGCAGTATGAACTTTGGATCCTTAGACAGTATTGTGTATGCTGTAGAAAAATAAAAGTGCCATAAAGTCAAACAAAAATAGCTAGATGTTTATTGTAGCTTCATTATGTTTCAAAGAAAGGAAGAAAGAGAGAGAGGGAGGGAGAAAGAGAGAGAGGGAGGGAGAAGAAAGAGAGGAGGGAGGGAATGAAGGAAGGAAGAACAGAGGGAAGGGAACGTGTACATATATGCACACAAGGAAGTAAAGAAAAAGAAATAATCTGAGTATCCCTCAAGAAGGAGATGGTTGAATTAATGATGTCATATCCAAATAATGGCTATTGGGCAGAAGAAAATAGATCTATATGCATTATTCTAGAAGGAGATCCATGACATATGTTAAGTGAAAAAAGAGCATTTTGAGTCGTGTGCATGCAGGATACTGTATATTTTCTGTGGAAGAGACAGAAGGGACAGGGGCAGGGAGATTGACTTATAGAGAGTCAATCGATAGATTATATGAGTAGAGTCATGGAAGGATGAGATCGAAGGGGATACAGGTGAGAAGAATAAACCTTTCCTGGGTTAACTTTAGGTTACAGGCACCCATGCATCAAGAGACTTTGTCAAGTTATAACGTGGTGGAACAAGAGTAAGCAGGATGCAGAGGGGCCCGGGCACTCTCGTACCTTGTCCCTGGGGTTACATGAGAAAGGAAGGAGAGAATACACAAGAACACATAATGAGCTCTCAGTCTTAGATGGATTGCAAGAAACTAAAAGTTTTACCTGGAGAAGAGACGATGGCATTAATAGAATTTTCAAACATGTGAAGAGCTGTCTTCTGTCCACTGTGAGCAGTGGCTGCAGGAAAGCAGGTTGCAGGTGCATAAAAGAAGGAGTTCTCACACTTGTGGAGCGCTCTCACTCCGTGCCTCAGTCTCCCTCACTGACAGGGTTCCCTGCTGGGCTGTTCCTGGGAGGCTGGACCAACCTGTTTCTAGGGCCCCTTCCAAGTCAAGCTTCACATTCAGGGTACATCTGATCAAAATAAGTTAGCCAATTGGAAAGTGAATCTACCATTCCTCCCATAAGTACCCATTCCACGTGTGGTCCATCCAGGCCAGGAACGGAGAGCAAGAGGATTCATCAGCGGCTTCATGGCAACGTTTCGAGACTTGCCTCAAATGGTAGTGTTTACTCAGACAGTAACGTGGTTAATGCATGCGGTACTATGGCATATGTTAGAACTGCAGTGCTGTATACTTAGTTCTTATTACCAAAGGTCTAGAAGGATTTTGTTAATTGGGTGGGTTTACAACCAAAAGGCTCATGAAAGATAGCCGTATAAAGAGCCTGGGAGGTGTTATTTCCCATGACAGGGAAGCACTGGAGAAGCAGCATGATTAGGAGTGGCTGACATTTGCCTGTGTCATGTGGGTTTGCCTCATCTTCTCCAGAAACTGGAAAACATACGGCACCAGGGAAGGGTGGAAAATGCAGCAGGTTTTAGGATCAATTCCAGCACTGGCTCTGCCGTAGGCTAGTCAGTCACCACGAGCAGGTTTCCCACCTCTCCAAGCCTCAGTTTCCTTATCTGCAAAACAGGAATGATGCTAGATTATGAAGAAGATAAAAGGAGACAACAAACACATCAAATACCGAGGCCATACATAGGCACTTGCTAACGTTAGTTTATTTCTACTCTCTTTCATATAGCACATACCTGCCCACCACTATTTTCTCAGGAAATCAAAGTGGAAGGTTGCAATTGCTCTGAGTGACCCCAATCTAGTCCTTCCTTATTGCTTGCCTTGTCCTCGCGTGAGCCGGGCCTCTTCCGGGGAGCAGCAACGTGGTGCAAAGTGAACACATGCGTGCATTGCTGATGTACGTTCCGTGGGAGAGACAGACACGAAGCTATCTTTGGATTCCCACGGCTTTTATAATTGGGGTAGTCATACTTCATTTACACTCTCATATAAATCCTGTTTTTAGTTTAGAAAGGGGTTGTTTTAACATTTTTTTTTCATCATTACACAAGTAAAGCTTATCTTTGGTTGAAAAATTTTTAGCTACCAAAAAGCCAATAGGAGGAAATATAATCCACCTATAATTATACCACCTAGAGAGAACTACTTTTAATGTTTAGGTCAGCATTTTTCCAGATCTGTATGTATAGATAGCAATATAGACAGACATGTAAATAGGTATCTAGTTACATAATAATATCTGCAGTAGGTAAAACGGGTATATAATAAATAGATATAGAATAATGTCTAATGGGTAATAATATGTATATTTAAATAGATATATGATACTATATTTTATTTATAGTATAAATATGTATCTAATAGGTATATAATGCCTAAATATGTATGTAATAATACATGCAGTACAAATACACACATACTGTTTGATATGCATACTGATTTAAAAAATAGTGCAAAAAGAAGTGCAGACCACCCTGCATCTGAGAAAATGTAATCTTGATAGATTCTCCTATTCTTTCTCCATTGAATGCCAAATCTTGGTGATGACTTTCAATAGGGAAACGTGGGGAAAATTACTGTATGGCCTTTTAGTACCTCAAGGATCCCCCCACCCCCCACCCCTGCCACACATGCACATAGAATGTGATTTCTTATTATTGGCCAACCTGTAACAGGACTAAAGCTGGTGACTCTTGAGGCAGTGGAAAGTAGGATTCCATGCAAAAGTTCATGGGCTTTTTATTGCAGATATATATATATATATCAACTCCTCCTGGGTCTCTAGAAGAAAGCACAAAATTTCAATGTTCCATACAAGTATTTAAGAGCATGGGATAGCCTAAGATGAAATGTTAAAAGTATCATGTAGAGTGCCAGGGGGCCACCTCCAAGCTTGTTATGCTGGTTGACGACAAGGAACAGCCATTTACAAGATGGATAGACAAATAAAATATCATGACAACATGGAGAAAGCCCTGTGTACTGGGTAAAAAACACTGTCATTGATAAATAAGACAGACTGATTCATGGAGTCCTTCATACTCTAACCACAAAGACAGACCTAAGAGGCCGGAATAATTACATGTCCATTTTCGTGACTAATGATAAGACAGCATATGGGCATATATCCTGCAAGATGAATATTTTATATACTTAACCTTATTAAAACAGCTTGGGTGAGGAGATTTCTTCAGGCAGTTTTAAAGCATTATGCTATATCCAGGAAAGCAAACGTCTTCTGGCTATTGTGCGAGCAGATGGGAAATGCTGAGCAAATCTGGAGATCAGATGATTTGGCAGCTGCAGCGCCCTATTAAATTGGTTTATACAATGACGGATACCCACAATAAACTAGCAAGGTGGTTTCTGTTGTTGCCAGAAAATTTTTTTTTTTTGGTACTTCAACTATAAAAAGAGTAAAAATAATCTGTACATTTCTCTTTGGGGGTATACTATATAGGTGGGAGAAAAATGAAGGGAACTCAAAGGCTCTCTTCTAAGTCTAAGGTCATCTTTCCCCTGATTACAAGTAACCCTTTCATCAGCCGGATGCTACTTAGCTCTTCTGCTAGCTCATGCTTGAGGAGGTGGTCATATACCCAGCATCCAACTTTAGAAACCAGTCAATCATTTAATTCTTATTAATTAATTATAAGAAGAGACTTGTGCCATTCTGCACCTTCCTAAAGAAAGGAACTGCTTTAGAACAGATTTAGCTACTTCTAGAGCTTAAATCAAGTGGGTCTCTAATGTTTAACTACCTAAGTGGAGGTCAAAGATATCAAAAGTTGCTGATGATGTCTAATGTAATCGATACCATTCTATTCCATTATGAAGCCAAACCTAGACAAAAGTCAAATGACCTGTTCAAAACATTTCATTGAGTAGAAAACTTCACTTTGTACCTTGATTGTTCAAGCTATTAATGGGGCTGATCCTCCCAAGTGATCCTTTATATTGAAACGACCTGTTAGGAAGGGTGATGCAGACACAATTTAAAAGCTTTCATCAATAGCAGAGTTTTGAGAGGCACCAGTGTTGCTTCCTAAACGACTGTGACCCTTCTCTATTTTATACAGAACTTACCAAAGAATGGACCCTCAGTTCTGCCCCAGCTTTGTAGAGAGCTGAGAAGGAAGTTGTTGCTTAAATATCTGCAAATGAAAGTTAAGACCCTATATAGTGTTTTTGGAATCCAATTTCCACTATTTCTGAGAGCTGAACTGCTAACACTTCTATAAGTTTGGCCAATGACAAGAATCTGCATCCTCTATGGAGAAAACAGAATTCTTGGGCTACTGAAAATCTTAAATATTAAGCAATTATAAATTAAACAAAGATTAAACTCTTTGGAAGAATAACATTCCTAGATAGAAATTTTCTTGATTAGACCTTCTAGTATATTCCCTGGCTTCTTTAAGCAAAATCAACCCTGCAGGCTTCTGCACAGACGCTGACTCTGTCCAGTGGTTTGGCAATAACCATTATGACAAGGATTAGTAGTCAGTGATTTCAGACATTTTTCTGTGGGCGTTGGGTGTCATTGGGCATTTTTGTACTTTCAGAGGACAGCCAGGAGAGACACCACATTGATTTGCCACTGCATGAACTGCCAAATAAGATTCTTATTGATCAGCCTGTTTTGTGAAGATGCCCACAAACTCTATAGAGATCCTGCCAGCTTAGGCTGTGGGTTCTCACCCCAAGTCTTGGCAATTGTTCTCTCCCTCATGCCTAGAACCAGGTAATTCTCACCAGCAAGCTCAGCAATGTGCTTTTTGCCCATAATTAAATTTGGTCTAAGTCAGGAGGAATTAGGCCAGTTTTTAAGATGATATTCAAAAGACACACACACACACACACACACACACACACACACAACACACACATACACACAAGCATATGTATGTAGCTGGTCTTACTGCTAGTTTGACCCGATGGGGTACCCCAATTCCTCGAGCTCCCCTCTTGGACCTTACTTCTAGGTTCTGGCCTAGGATCCCAGAACACTTCTAGTTCTGGGTCTCAATGTAGATCTTGTCTGTCCCTTCCTGGGACTACAGCCCAGCAGCCTATTAAGAGATAGCCTGTGTGCTGCCTACCAATCAGCACACAGGATGTCTCTATGTACTGCACTCTCCACAGTGCCCTCCACTTGTGAGAACTTCTTAGTAGAGGATGCGATTATGCCTTTGGTCACTATTTTGAAATTTTGCTCACAGTGAATGCTGATGGCTGTACCTAGTAGACACCCTACCTTCCTTCCCAGACCACTATTTCCTGGCACTCATAGCTGGCCCATTCACCTGGGTGCTCAGGTGGGTCTGGCTCCAGAACTTGGCCATATCCCACTTTCCAGACTAGCATTTCAGAAACTATTACTAGAAAGTCACAGGGAACGAGTTGCCAGACCACACAAATAAAAGTACAGGATGCCCACTTACATTTAAATTTCAGATAAACAATGAATACATGCCTCATGCTATTCTAAAAAGTTCCTTACTGTTTATGTAAAATAGAAAGTTATCTGGGTGTCCTGTGATTTATCTGGCAACCCTACTTGGAAGATCATGTGGCATTCACAAATGCCTTTTGAAAATTGCTGTCTCCAGGATGTGTTCTGTTACTAAAAGCTTTTGCTCTTAGGTGGCTCCACCACCTTGCTCAGGACTTCCCGAGAGTGAACACAGTCATATACTATACTCTGGGGAAATCTGGCTCCTCAAAGCTTATCTTGTCTTTGGATTTGTTGGAATTCTTTGGAGTTGGCGATACTTTCCGGTTCTTTGTCTGAAAGAACCATCATCCACTGTGGTTTGAAGTTTCTTAGGGATCCTATCCTCTCAGGGAATTGCAACAGTCTCCGGGCACTTTTGCAACTTTTCTGGGCTTCAGAGTGTTGAGAAAAGTGATGCTCCAGGTCTCTTTCTCACTTTGGACAAAATGTGAACATTCCTTAGTCACACCGTCTGCAACCTCCCTTGCCTTTCTCTCTTGTGTTTATCTTCTCTGGCCCCTTTTCTGCTGGCCTCATCTCTGTCCTGTCCCAGTCAGTCCCACAGGCAATTGCATTTATTGTTCAGCTTCTCCCAACTCAATGATTGTCAACTCTTTCTGAAATCGCAATTACCTGGGGAGATTCGAGAAAATAGCTACTCCAGGTCTGCAACCCCAAAGATGCTATTTAATTGGTGTAGTGGCCCCAAGCGTAGAAGCTGTAAATGCTCCCCAGGCAGTGGAGTTTGGGAACCCTGCCTTAGGCCCTTGCTTCAGGACAGAGAACTCCCAGGTGTAGGTACAGTCCAGATGTGGGGGCAGCCTGCTGACCCCTGGCACATACAGCGGCCACATTCACTTCAGAATGTGATCATCCGCCCCCAACATCACTACAAGTGATTTCCTGTGCTATTGGCAAACGTCCTTGAATCCTTCCCAGTAGAACAAAAGCAGAAAATTATGGAATGACAATCCTTTAGGATTTTTTTTCAGTAAATTCCATTGTAATTTGGATACAATTGCTCAAATTTTTTGTACAAACTAAACCATCCATGTCTCCATCCCCAATTTAAGACTGGGCTTGCATACTCAGTGCAGCACATGAAATGAAATCCCTAATCCTATAGTAATTATTTCATTCTAAACCATGTCCAATTATATGTTAAGATAAAATAGTCGTACTCAATTCACGGTCCTCTGTTGTACTGTATTCTTCCCCACTTCACACTCTCCCTCCCATACTCTTTCTGACTTTTAAAATATTTCCCTTCAAAATGGTTTGAAAGAAAGTTTTTGGAGATAATCTCCTACCCACTCTTCTCTTCAGTCTTCTTGCAAACCATTATTTAAAATCTTAGCTGCTGTTTTTCACTTAAAAAGGGTCCCGTCCCATTCACTGCACGTATCACTACCCCTTCTACTTCTGAGGCTGAGGATTTCTGGGCAGTTGACTATTGCATAATCCTGTTTTCCTTTATCAAATATCAGGGAAATACTTGTGGAAAGAAAAAGAAAGCTCACTTAGCAAAACCTGGAAAAAAAATAAAATTTAGTTCTTAATAACTTCGTATATTCCAATTGTCCTAGAATTTTAGCATTCTCCAGAAATGTGTTTGAGTTGCGATACATAGAATTATCAGTGTCTGAAACATTAAAAATCTTTATCCATTTCACTAAGGAAAGTAATGGGTCTTCAAATCAATTAGCCAAAGCAAAAATGCCTGCACGCCACACACGGTCTTTGCCATTCAAGTGCGTATTCAAACCAGAAATGGCTGTCACTGTACACCCACATTTACAGGCCTATGTGTGGCATATAATAGTATTTCTGAATGAAAGAAGGAAAATCGATTGTATTTTGCCACTGCTATTCTTCCAATTCACCCTCTCAATACTCAGAAACATCCCTCCAAGGGTTGCCACTTTTTTTACCCCCATCATTTCCACTTAGATCCTTAGAGTATTTGTTGGATTTCCCTTCTGTTCTCATTTTTCTGTAGAGAATACCTTCTGCTTCATAGCATGCAGTCCTGTTAACCAAGGATTTCTACTCTGTTCTGGCCAAGGTGCAGGATGTGTCCTGTTCTCCTGGGAATTTAGGATTCGAGAGGTGTAAAATCATTCGGTTATTCTGCCCACTCCAACCCTCACAGCCCATCCCAAGATCCTGTAGCAAAGTTTGTTTCATGCCAGCTCTGGTGAGCCAGCTAGCCTATGGTCCAACCTGTTGCTCTTACTCAAAGAGAAGCGATTGTTTTGACACTTTCCTTGGGGTTGAACTTCCCTTCACTGGTTCAGATAGTTCCTTTGGAAAGCTCTGGAGCTCTCACCCTCTTGGTTGATTGTCTCTTCTTCCAGACAACATATCTGAGCCACTGTTCTGTGCTGGCTGGCAGGTAGCCTCTGTCTTTCCTGTCCTTCTTATCAAGTTGGGAAGAGGCAAAAAGGACCCCTGTATGTTAAGCCTGCCCTGACTAGGGGAGAGCCTCCATCTCCCAGAAGGAGAAAGATGGCCCCTGACCTCCCAAAGGAATGAAAGTTTAACCTTTCACCAGGAACTGAGACTCCTCAAGTTAGAGGAATGAGAAACGATGGCAGCCTGCCCTGCCCAGTGAGATACAGTCATCCTTGACTGGAGCCGAGGTTTTAGGGAACCCTGCCTTCTTGTCCCCAACCTGCCTGGAGTGGAGCTTCTGTCACACAGAGCTGAGCAGGAGGCAAGAGGAGAGAGAAGGAGCAGGTCATCATTGCTCAGATGCCGTGGACACTTGCTGTTCTTACCGAGTTTTAGTAGACTTTCTTGAATAAATGTTTCTTCATTTACTGTATAACATTAGGAAAATTTTCAGAGACTTTAAATGGCTGGGTTTTGTTTGTTTGTTTGTTTTTACTAGTTTTGCTTATTTCACTCGGGAGTGAGTGGGTCCAAGGAGTTCCTCAACTGCTATCTGGGGAAGTGGGGCTCCAAGCATGCTATGAAGTGTGCTAAGGAACGTTATTAAGGGCTCATCTTGTATCAGTTCAAGTCACAGGCTTGGGAGTCCGATGCACCTGTGTTCAATTCTGAACTCTCCCACTGCTTCAGTATGTGACAGTGAAAAGTTACATGTTCTAAGCGTTGGTTTCATCATATGCTAATATGAATAGTTATTTCAATGAGTAATCCCATAAGAGAATCAAATACTAAATACAGCGCCTGGCACAGCATGAGCCCTTAATCAATGTGTCAGCTGTTATTTATTTAAATCTTGTAGGAAATGAGGAGCCACTGGAGGAGTTTAAACAAGAAGGTGTGATGAGGAGATCCACATTTTGGGAAGATCACTCTCAGCGGGTAGGTCAGGTGATTAGGAAACTATTATAGTATACAGAGGAGAAATAATTGTAAACCAAATATAAGCCCCTCGCTGACTGAACAGACCCCATTTTGGCCAAGGGGAACCCACAACAACCTTACAACTGAGTTTCTGGCCCTGATGGAAGAGGGAGGTGGGACATGTCTCTTTATACCCCTCCCTTGTGGAGTTTAGACAGACAGCATTACTGTTAAAATAGAGATCATAGATTGACAAAATAGACTCTTTGTGGCAATAAGATACTAACTGACAAACAGGACCTAAAGCCATGCAAGGCAAAGGTTAAGTCAGGCCTTACAAACCACAAAATCTTGTTAAAAAGGTTTGTTTGGTTTTTTTTAATTAACTCAGTATAATGTGGCTTACTTTCCAACCTAACTCTGGTGTAGCATCACCCGATAGAGACCAGACCCCTTATCTCAGCTCAAGCATTCCTTTCTACTGAGGCCAAATCTTTAGACAAAGCTTTATTTCTTTAACCAATTACAAAGCAAAGAATCTTTGAACCCACCTATAACCTGTAAACCCTTGCTTTGAGATTTCCCACCTTTTTAAGCCAAACCATTGTATACCTTCTATGCATTGACTTATAATTTTACCTGCAGTTCCTGTCTCCATGAATGTATACACCTAAATTGTAACCTGACTGCCTCAGACACACTTTTGAGGAACTCTTGAGGTCATGAGGCTCCGGGCTGCAGTCACTCATATTCAGCTCAGAATAAACCTCTTTAAATTATTTCACAGTTTTTCCCCCCCATTAATGTAATGAAGGACCCCACAATAAAGCACAAAAGCTGAGAAGCAATAACTGGAAAGGGAGCAAAGGGAGAAGTGAGGAGACGGAGTTGACAGGATTTGGTGTCTAGATCAATGCAGGGAGTAAAAAGTGAGGAGAAGGAAGTGAGAGATGACGTCTGGGCATCTGGCTTAGATGTGAATAAAGACTTTAGAATTCTTCTCATGGATCAAATCTTCCTGTGCTCCAGCCACAGCCTTCCAGGCCCTGACCCCTAAAGAGCTGGTGTAGACTTCATACCCAGGCCCTCTATTTCCAGGCTCTAGACCTTAGAGGTCTTGGGTGGTTGTTGGATTTTAATGCATTGAAAGTAATTCAACTTCTACCTACCCACCAGATAGACTTAAATAAGAATTAAATGACAACACCAAATATGGATCAGGATCAACTGGTGGGTATGTAAAATGGTACCAATAATTTTGAACACTGAAAACTTCTTAGAGAGTTAAAAATACACCCATGCTATAACTCAGAAATTCTATTCACATGTATTTATTTAAGAGAAATAACTATGTCCACAAAATATTACACAAGAATGTTTGTCACAGCTTTATTGATAATAATTTCAAACTAGAAACAGTACAAGAGTCCACTGACAGAAAAATAAATGAGTTCTCTGTTGTTGGTATATTAATAAAACAGAATGTATTCCTTATCAATAAAAATAAATGAACTACTGATATATGCTACATGCAGCATGGATTACTCTCTAAATCATCATATCAAGTGAAAGAAGCCTTATACAAAAGCATAATGGTGTATGATGCCACTTATATGACATTTTTCAATAGCAAAAATGAATCCGTGGTGATAAAAATCAGATTGGGGCTGCCTGGGTGCGGGGAGCAGAGAGATTGATTGAGAAGGAGCACAAGAAAACTTTCTGGTGTTATGGAAATGCTCTATATATTCATAGGGGTATAAATTACATGGGTGTATCATTTGTCGAAAATGATTGGACTATAGACTTAAGATCTGTGCATTTCATTGTAAATTCTATCTCTATAAAATATTCTTAGAAACTAAGCCTCAGCTCATCTGCAATCTTGACAGTGGCCTGCTGTTTTGGGGCACCCTAAGGCTAGTCTTGGCCTCAGTGCCAGGTGCTCCATAACATGCTTCTTTTTCTACCCTACCTCCAAAATCCATGTGGACTTAAATAGCCTTGATCCAAGAAAAGCTAATTTTTCTTGGACTTATCACCTGCTCATTCCTTTAAAAAAGTAACCTCAAAAGGAAAAAGAAAAATTCACTCTCCGTTAAAATCCGGAAGTGCTAACCTAACAGTAAAAGTCTATTGAAGAATTCCCTTTCTGGGATCTGATACCTATTCCGTAACCTTGAAATGTGGCAGTACCAGAGCCCAGAGGGGACAGGTAACCCAGCTGCAGATGCCTCTGCAAATCCTGTCCAGTGCTGGATTCTGGCTACAAAATCACACAGACATTACTCAGCAAAAGTTCTGGAAGAGTCTGGGTAACTTTTCAAGGGTCTGTTGCTGCACATTATGCATTTTATGATGTGCTGGAGCTCTACTTAATTATGTTTGTCATAGTGCACCAAAGAAAAATGGCTCGTGATTAATTTTAGCTTGTTTTATGGGAATGAGAATTAAGCTTCTTTTTGACAACTCCCCAAGTGCTATTTGAGCAATTCGATTTTTGGTATGATTTCTTTTTTTCTTGACTATCCCCAGCAATAATAGATGTTAATAACAGCGACGGATCAGAAAACGAAGAGCTTGTCCAACGCGTTATGAGATACATTTCTCCCCTAAAAACTGAAAGCTCATTTGTTCTCCCATTAATAATCCAGATCCTTGTCCTGAGACACGCTGATAGTGTTAGACATTCTCCCTCCTGGGATGATTCAAAACCAGAGCTGAACCGCTGTTGGATCATGACATCAGTTCCTTAGAGTTGGGGATTGGTCTGTGAGCCCTGGATACATGGCTTGCAGCAAATCAAAATGCATTGCAGACTGCTGAGATCTGATCTTTGTTTCTCTACTTTCAAGTCATTCTTTTATCTCATGCCTGATTTAATTTCAGTCTCTCTAGCTAAAGTGGTGAATCATACATTAGCCAAATGACTGGACTGTGTCACACGACCATTCCGATTTACTTTCCATATGGGCACGCTTTAAAAACAACCACCACCCTTACAAGCAATTCTCATTTCTAAGAGCTGGTGAACAAGCACATTATTTACAAAGTATGTAATCAGGGGATCCGATCCAACTCATTAACTGTATGACATCCCACTCTTTATTTAGACAGTTTACTGGCTGTGGACTTCCATATGGGATCTGTCATTTACACTTCTTGATAATAAAACTTAATTGAAATTTCATTCCTGTACAACAAGATGCCAGTTTAACAGATGGTCTGTAATTGTTATGTCCACATATTTTATATGGGATGGTATCACACACAATTTCACACAACTGCTATTCATTTAAATGCTGGGTTCATTTAAGACATTTCTTTCATATTAAAAACCCTATTGTTTAATATGACTGTAAAATCTATCATTAAAATTAATTAGCTAAAATTGAAAAAGAATGATTAAAACAGTCCTACCGAAAGTGAAAGGATAATTAATGATTAAAATCTGAGCTGAATGCCTGAGGAGAGTGAAAATATTTGCACAGAAACATCTAGGTTCGTGTGTATGAGTCAGGAATTGACATATAAGAATGGCAGAAAATACAGGGAGTATATTATATTTTATAATAACAAGTGATCTGAACAAAACCTCAGCCTGCACCTTCGTCTGTAAGATAAGTGGATAGCTTCTGTTCTGTCTCTAAATTCCAATGCTTCTTTGATCATTCTAAAATCTCATTTCTGTTTTTCTTTAATCTCAATTTCGAGTCCACTGACTTAGTAGTCAGTACTCTGTACTCAGAATGCCAAGAACTCTCACCCTTCAGATTGGGGTGGGACGGGATTTGCAGGAAAGAAATACATCAAAGGCACTGAATATATAGGGAGAATTTCCAAATCCTTTCAGGTAACCCAAGTGCCATTCTATCCTAAGTGCTATATTCAGTGGAATTGGAGTACTTATCACTAGGCTAATTATAATTGTTAATGTAATTTCAGAGAGCATTTTAAAGGAACTTAGCAATACAGTTTGGAAGTACAGCAAAATCAGTTCACCGTGAAAGGCTGCCTCATTTCTCCTTTGTAATGGTGGTGTTCTCCACCCCCTTTCTCCTCCTCCTCGCTCCGTAATTTCAGTTATCTACTGCTCACCATTTTTCTATCTTTCCCACTCAAAATCTGTTCTCCAAAATGGTTTAAATAAACTCACTCACCTCAATATAGAAATGACTTATAAGACTCAAATCAACGATTTCCCCGGGGGTATTTGCATTTTAGCCGGAACCCACACCTTTCTGAAATAAGAACCTCCAATTTCACAGTGTCAGACATTGATGAGGTCTCCAGTTCCTGAAATTGTACCACCACCCCCTTTGTGACTCTCTTTCTATATTCCTGCATCTTTCCCTTGCACTCCACACTTAAGGAATAAACTACTTAAATAAGGAAACACATCATCAGGCTTTTCTTAGAAAGGATGAGGAAAAACAAAATAAATAGAAAAGCTGGGGGACGTGGAGAGACCGCAGAAGGTGTGGGAAGTCCACACCGGAACTCCTGGAGGAGTGAGATACCCAGTTACCAAGAGCAAGGGGAAGCCTACAGGGAAGTTATTGGAAAACAGTTTCAATCTCCCACAATCACTTTCAGTATGCCAGAAGATATTCCAAGGATATTAGTGCAGGATATACCTATTTATCCAGAATGGTTGGGAATGACGTACTCTAATGACTCCATTGCCATTTTCTGCTTGGACTGCAGTTGCCATTTACTTCCCAAGAGGGAAGGAGGCCACACTTGTCTTAGTCACCATCGTTTCCCCAGCACTTAGATAGAGCCTGGCACAGAGTAAGTATTTAGTAAATATTGGTTAAATAACTGAGTGATTAGTTTGACATTTAACAAAGAATTATAGAACACAATAAAGCCATCTTGAAAGAAATTGTTCCCCTCCGTTATATTGTTCTTATATCTTTTAGAATGTTCTTCAAGTTTTTAAAGGGTTTCAATCTCATTATTAAAATGATTTATTATTGTGAAAGTACAGTTCAGAGATTTAGCAGATGGCACCAAATCAATACTAATGCAGGTACAGGCTGAGACGGTCAACATTTCTAAAAAACATTACCTTTCCAGACTGCAGAGTCTGTAAAACTTCCACGTGTAATGGACAGTTTGCCTGGTATTGGTGTGGACAGACATACAGACATAACCTTAGGCATAGCCCATTCTCAGCCCCAGGGAGCTTCACTTTTCCAGTTGATTTATAAGTTGCAGGACATGTGGTGGGGGGCATACTATTCAAATATATGGACAAACAACAAGATCAACATTTTTTATTTTGCACACAGGCATATGCAAACCCAGTGAGCAAGAAGTCCCTGCTATTAAGGATCTCAGAGTTAAGAAACTCTTGCAACCTAAAACCCCATCTTCTTTTTTTCAGCTATATACCTATAAAATTAGGGACTTGGACGAGATGAAATCCTAAGGTCACTTCCAACTACAACATAAAAAAATAAATGTTTGAAAAGGATGCAAGTCGGAATGGCCAAGTAAGAACATCTGAAAATCTGTTCCTCTGCCAAATCAACAAGAACAGTGGAAATAAATGTCAATTTTTTTTTTTTTAGAACTCTGGAAATTAGTCCAAGGCTTGCAATAATTCGAGAAATATTTATTTAAGAAAAATAGTTAAATCTCTGTAAAAACAGTAAGATATGTGGTGGCATAACTTGTCCATTTCTCCGAAACGTCTCCCCAGCTCTGTGTAGACTTAAAAACCAATAGACGCTCAATCAAGATATTCATGAAAACTAGCAGCCTAGTGGCCACTGGACGGGGAGTAATGAGTTTCTATTTCAAGAAGTAGAAAATCTAAATAGATCTAGAACAAGTAAAGATATAAGAGTTATAAGCAAAAAAAAAAAACTTTCCAAAAGAAAAGCCCAATTCCAGATGGCTTCACTGGCAAATTCTAAAAATGTTTAGAAAAGAAGTAACACCAATCCTTCACAAACTCTTCCGAAATTTACAAAAATAGGGAGAACTTCTCAAGTCATTCTCTGAGGCCAGTAGCATCCTGATAACAAAAGCCATCATAAGAAAACTACAAACCAATTATCTTATATGACGATAGTGGTAAAAATTAGCCACAAAATACAAGCAAACCAAAGCCAATAACATATATATGATTATCAAAATAATTGTATATCATAACCAAATATATTTTATCCTAGGCATGCAAGGCTGGTTCAACATACACAAATTAATCAATGTAATATGTCATGTTAATATAATAAAAGGATAATAACTACACGATCATCTAAATGGAAATAGAAAATGTATCTGACCAAATACAATGCTTTTTAATAATTAAAAAACACTCAACAAACTAGGAATAGAAGGATGCTTCCTCAACTTGATAGAGAGTATCTATGAAAAACTTATATTTATGGCCAATTGATTTTTGACAATGGTGCCAAGAAAATTCAATGGGGGGAAAGAATAGTCTTTCCCACAAGTAGCGCTGGGGCAACTGGCTATCCACACGTGAACGTGTAGAGTTGGCCTCCTTCCTTACACCATACATAAAAAATAACTCAAAATGGATCTTAAACCTAAACGTAAGCACTAAAACTATAAAAATCTTAGAACGCGTAGGACTCAATCCTCGCGATATTGGATTGGGTAACAATTTCCTAGATACGAAACCAAATTCAGAAACTATGAAAGAAAAAAATAGATAAATTGTACTTATGAAAAGTAAAAACCTTTGTGTTTTAATGGATACTACCAAGAAAGTAAATGGCCACCCACAGAATGAGAGAAAATATTTGAAAATCATATATTTGATAAGTGACTTATATCCAGAATGTATAAAGAATGCTTACAATTTAACAACAAATAAACAACCAACCCAATTAAAAATTGGGTCCACTTGAGAGAATAAAGAGACAATTAGAATTAAACAGTATACTTCTCATGGGCCAAAAAGGAAGTCACAATGGAAATAAGAAAATATTTTGATATGGAAGGTGATGTATTATTAATATAATGTGTCACAATGTATTACCTTTATGGGATGTAGCCATAATAAGTCTTACAGGGAAATTTATGGCATGAAATTCTTACTTTAGAAAAGTTGAAAGATCTCCAATTAATTAATTAATTCAAATGTGTCCACCTCTAAAGTCATACTCCTTTAGCTCTGCCACGCAAGGGTCCAACGCTTTCTTTCTCTGCTTCCTCAAGAAGGGTAGCAAAGGGCAATCTGTCTCCACGGAGCCCGTAAAACAAGCCAGCACTCTTCACCAAAATTTATAAGGATTATTTTGTTTTTGCTTTGTGAAAAGTGCAAACACAGTGGATTATAAAGGTTTTCTTTCCTAGAGGATTCATTAATTGAAACCCCACCGTATTGCCATCCACAAGTCTGCAAGAAAGCCAAAGAATTTTCAGAAACACATAATTAAGACCCAGAGGGGAGGCCAAGATAGAAAAAGAGCTTCCAAAGGCCCAAGTCACTGCCAGCAAGTCCTCACTGGGGAATGCTCCCAGACAAATGAGGTGTGAGCATAGGTGGGTTTTCTAAACTACCAGGAAGGAAGACAGAGAAAGGATCCCTATGAGCATAAACAACCTCAATTAAGGACAAGAAAAGAAAGGAATATATTATTGTCGGCCGGGTAAAGGGAAGTCAGATGGCCTTTCCTGTCAGGAGAGAAATGAATGCCAGGCAGGATCGTTCTACATCTCCTACAAAATGAATGGAGAATGAGATCAATAGGGCTACCGAGAAGCTACGACAGCAAATGGTTTTCTACGTCTGCCAGTGGGAAGAGCAACACAAATTAGACAATCTACAAACATTGTTCTCCAAGATATTTGGACTGGAGGGAATTATAAAAGTAAGGAGAGTCTGGGAGATGAAAATCTTGGTGGGGTTAATATTGAACCCTGAGACTCAGTCCAGCCCTGCCCTAGATCAGAAGGCCCAGGACATGTTTCTTCTGCTTAAAAAATAATAATAATAACAACAGCAATGTTCTTTTGCACTTTCTGCAGTATGCTGGCTTTAATCTGAGTTACCAAAACAACCCACTGGGTATTTAACCGACTTCCATACCTGGCATCCCTTGTAAATCTCCTAAGCGTGCTCTGAGTTCTGTGTTTTGAAGGACGTGTGAGTAACAATGAATTCAAATGGGCAATTTCCACAGTCTGCCTGAGCTAACACCTTCACCCTTCATGACCACCTGCGTCTCCACGCTCTGACCAATGGGTTGGCCACTGGGAATTTCCCACTTTAAGAAAACCCGTACTTCAATATTTTGTCAAGAGTGTATCCTGCGTGTTGTTTCTCATTTGATTATAGCAATTGGTTATTTATCTCAAGATCAATGCTCTTCAAACTACAGGTTGTGACCCATTAGCATAAGCCAGTCATAAAAAATCAATTTAGTATATTCCAGCTGACATTTAAAAAAATAATAAAATAGAATACAAAAAATTAACTCAAACCACCTCCTCCTTTATGAGTGTATTGTTTTGGGAACACACATGTGCGTGTGGGTGTGTGTATGTGTATTCTGAGTCACAGTGTAACATATATTTCGTATTTGGACACAATGTTTGAAAGCCAGTACTCTTAGGTCAGGATCTGAGAGACTCCTCTATGGTTGTCCTAACTCTAGCTTGCCTCTCGTCTAATCTGTCCTGCACCCCACTGTAAAACGAATCTTCCTCACAACAACATTTTGATTATGTAACTTTTACTCAGTCATTCTTTCCTTCATTCAACCAATATTCAGCAAATATTCATTCTCTGCTACATGTGAGGCTTACAGAAACAAATAACACTTTGTCCCTGTCCCCAGTCCCTACTTTCCTCCCATAAAGAAATACAAGCAACTGCATCTATTCCATGGCATGGGGCAAATTCCAAGTTCAGGAACCTGTACTTTTTCCTGGACTTCCCATTGCAAAGAAGATCAAACTCTTCTATCAATCAGGCTCCTCTTTGATGAGATCTACTCTCTCCCTCCAAGTTTTTTTTCCCCTTGTCTACTTGGGTCTAGCCTGCCTTTTCTACCAACCTGCACATATCTGTCTGTGTGCCATGTTAATTCTGGCTGCAGTGTCCTTTCTGTGTTACTGACACTGTCTTTCTGTCCCTCCTAAGCAAACCCTCTTCAGGACTCCCGGGTCTCAGCCCATCCTCCTTCCTTAAAATGCACGGCCTTGCTATGGGCCACATCTGGTCATCATCCCATTTCCCTGCCCCTTTCTCGCTCTAGTCATCAATACAGAATTCTTCTCTGCAAAGTACTTTCTAGTCCATTGTCCCTTTATTTAGAATGTCTCCAGGGATTGTGTTTTCATCACTTTACTTGAAAGCCTATTTCACAGTCTAGTAGGTCTCACTGTCTAGAGACTTTTTATCTTTCTCTAAAAATTTTCCTTTCTTAATTTTAATCTATTATTCCTAGTTATATCACTGATAACACTATAAATAATACTTTAAATTTTGGCCGGAAAAAAAAAAAAACCTTCTTTTCCTCACTTAATTAAGACTATATATTTAAATGCATGCTCAGTCATCACTTAACCTTACTGTTCATTATTGAATTCTAGCAGTTAATCATCAAACACATTACTGAAAACAGGACAACTGCAACTAAAAGCGGCTGCAGTCTATCAGGAGAACCATAATCTTTCTCTTGCTGGAAAAATCCAGGAATGGAAATGAACGACACGATCTTTGGCAACTTGGCCTCATTCAATTTCCTTCTGACTTTATCATAAAAGGAAATAAAAATATTTAGGCAAAAGCAACATTTTAAAATTCTGAGGTATGACATATTTGCTTTCGTATGCCATCATCTGTCTGCTTCCTTTGTTCATTTGACAAAAAGTATTAAGTTTCTACGCAGTCTCAGGTCCTTTATTAGGTGCTGGGGATCAAAGATGAGTAAAGCCACGCAAGCTGCTCACTGTCTAGGTGGGGAAATAGACTTGTCTTGTCAGCGGATCATTATAGCACAGTATCATATGACTTTAAGTGGGGTAGAAGTAGTGGGTTGCTGTGGTGGGAAACATCAGCTCTGGTTCTGAGAGTTAAGACAAGTCCCTCAGAAAAATCTCGCATTTACAGTGAGCACTGAAGCAATGAGTAGAAATGTCTTAGACAGAAAGAGGAGGAAGACTATTTTAAACAAAGGAGCAAAACTTATGCAAATGTACAGAAGGCAGAAGGATGCTCAGTACCCAGGGACTAGCGAAAAGGATGGGGAGGTGGAACCTATGGTATATAACCAGAAATGATTGGCAATGACCTTGAATTTCCGTGGAGGATTGTATGCATTCTAAGGAGTTCAGCACTCATCCTGAAGCCAATTGCACTTTAGTGGAGGTTGTTAACAGTGGAGAGTGCCAAGGTCCAGGTTTATTTTAAGTAAGACTACTGTGAAAGCAGTGCAGAGAGCAGAAGGGAGACAGCATTATGTGAGTAACATCAGTTTGGAGACTGTTGCAACACTGCAGACCAGGTCGTATTTTATTTAAAACACATACATGCACGCACACACACTCTCTCCTTCTCTCTCTCTCTCTCTTAATCTGCCCTTGAGAAAAATAAAATGTCATTGTTTTAAAAAAGAGAGAGGAACTGCTTCTTTTCAAAAGATATTCTTTACATGAAAGAGCATCTTGAAAGTGAATGTGTTGAGATACTTCCATTGTTATGTAATTTTATTGCTAAAATATGTGTATCACCTATAATAATTCTCACTGGATATAAAATTTTCTAACATGTTTGAGAATCTTCCATGTGAAGAGCTTCAATGGGTTTCAAACATTTTAATGTGTATATGTATACACAATTGGGATAAAAATGTGCACATACAAAAACACATATCATGTATGTCTATACAAATATATACTTTGAGATCAGTTCACAAGATAACCAATTCATACCAGAGAATATAGATCAACTTATAAGACAAATGCTGTACATAAACTGGTAGGTGGGATAAAAATTATCATTTTTAAAAGATTATAAAATAATGCTATGAATGTAGCCAACAATGCACTGCCTCCATTTAGGTATTTGTATTTGTGAGGTGACTGATTCAGCCATGACAGGGATTAAAATCCACTAGTAAAGTAAAAACTTAAAAAGAGGACTTTGAATACATTTGCTCAACTAGGACATATCATGAAATCCCTTTGGTCTTATGATAGTAACAAGAAAACGCAGAAAAACAAAAATGATATTTTTCTATGGGGTGAACAAAGAGTGTTCGACACAGATAATCCAGAATTCCTGTGAACTGAATTCTAAGGAAAAATGAGTCCATTGCAGCTGAACAAAGAGATGGAGTATCATCTTCACCTGAGAGTGGTAGACATAAAGTCAGGTCAGCCATAATGAGAATGATTTTGAGGGAACACGAAGCAAGCCTGTGAATCTTACATGGTGGTGTGAGTCAGGAGGAGGAGCCCCTGCGTGAGGTCTGGAAGTCCCTCACACGCAGAAACAAATCACTCAGTCTAAAAATTCTCGTGTTTCACCCCAAATTATGCCAAGAACATGGCAATGGAGTATAGGGCTGTACCTTTTTACATTGCATCAATTTGAGTTTCACTCAAACACAGTGAAGAAACATTCTTGGAAATCTAGGGCATCGTAGAATAAAGACTACACCAGAATTACACCAATAAAACATTAAAACCCAGTCTGAAAAGATAAAGCTGACCCACAAGCAACACAACTCCCTGAAACAAAGTTTTAAAAAAGACAACATCACTCATCAAATTAACATTAACAATGTCCAGAGTTCTATCAAAGATTGCTAGACATGCCAAAAGGCAAGACACATACTCAAAACTGGAAAAAAATTAGTAAATAGAAACAGATAAAGAAATGTCAGATATGATAGAACTATTTTAAAGTAGCTATTATAAATATGCTCGATAATTTAAAGAAAAATAAACCTAATTGGAAGAGATGAAAGATCAAAAAGAGAACCAGCTGGATAATTTAGAAATGAAAAAGTACAATACCTGAAAGTTTTTTTTAAAAAAAAAATCACTGGGTGAACTTATCAACATATTAGATATTGCTGAAGAAAGAATTAGTGAACTTGAAGATATAACAGTGGAAACTATTCAAACTGCACTACAGAATTCTATATCTAGCAAAAATATTCTTGTAAATTTAAAATGAAATCAATATTTTAAGGCAAAATAAAATTTGAGAGAGTTTCTCCACAGTGGAACTAGACTTCAAAATTATGAAAGGAAGTTGTATATAGAGAAATAAATGACACCAGATGGAAATGAGAATCTACACAAAGGAATGAAGATCATTAAAAAATAATAAATGTGTGAACATATATAAAATATACATTTTTCTGGTTTTAAAATATCTTTAAAAGATAATTGACTGTTTAAAGCCAAAGTAAGAGCAATGTATTATGGATATTATAAAACTTATAGAAGTAAAATATATGGCAAAAAGGGCAGGCAGAAAGGAAGTAGAAGTATATATTGCATTTAAAATTCTTACAGCATACATAAAGTGGTATAAGAGCATTTGAAGGTAGACTATGATAAATTCAAGATATATACTGTTAATATGACAGAAACTACAAAGGAAAATACAAGAAAGTCCAAGCCATTAGAGGCAATAAATAGAACTCTGAATAATACTCAATTAAGAGTATCCAAAAGAAAGCAAATAAATAAATAAATAAATAGAATAAGAAATGAAAGGAGCATATTAATAGAAGACATGGGAAAATAGAAAACATAAGCAAGATTTAATGTGAGCATATTGATAATTACATTAAAAATACATGCTGATTAAAAAGGAATATCAGACTGCATCAAAAGCAAAGCCTAACTATATGCTTTATAAAAGAAATTCACTTTAAATATAATATATAGATGCATTAAATATATTAAAGGATGAGAAAGATATACCATATAAACTATAATCATAGGAAACAGTGTGGCTATAGAAATAATAGGAAAAGTAGACTGCAGAACAAGAAATATTTCTAAAAATAGAGACATTTCATAAAGGTTAAAGTGTCAATTCAACAAGAAGACATAACAATAGTAAATGTGTGATGTGCCTAATAAGAAAGCTTCAGAATGCACAAAGCAAAAACTGACCAAACTGAAAAGAGAAGTAGAAAACTTCACAATTAATGGAGATTTTAACGTTTCATTCTCAGCGATTGATTGAAGAAGTAGGCAGAAATCAGTAACGATAAAGAAGACGTGAACAGTACTGTCATTCAACTTGACCCAACTGAGACTTATAGAACACTAACACCAACAATAGCAGAATACATATGCTTCTCACATGCACTAGAACATACATCAATATGTCATATGTTGAGTCATAAAAATTTTTTAGTACATTTATAAGGATTGATACCATACAGAGTATATTCTTGAATCAGATCAGAATTGAATGAGAGGGCAACACACAAAACATATCTAGAAAATTCCAAATATTTAGAAATTAACTAAAATACTTCTTAACAGACCATGGGTCAAATAAGATATTAGAAAATATTTTGAACTAAGAGATATTTTAAAAGAATCATATCTAAATTTGTTAAAATGCAGCTAATCCATTGCCTAAAAGGAAATTTGTAATTTTTAAGTCTTATAAAAGGAAAAAGATTTCAGATCAGTGATTTTATTTTTCACCTTAAGGAGTGAGTGAAAAAAAAAGAGCAAATTATACTCAAAGTTAGTAGAAAGAACAAAATAATAATGGTAATAGGGATATTGATGATAGAAAATTGGGAAACAATAGAGAAAAATCAACAAAACCAAAGACTTGTCTTTTGAAAAGATATAAAAACTGAGGTAGATTAATTTTTAAAAAGGAGAAGATACACATTATCAATCTCAGGAAGAAAAGAGGGTGATCACTAGAGATTCTGTCATTAAAAAGATAAAAAGGACATATTATAAACAACATCATGCTAATAAGTTTGACAACTTAGATAAAATCAATTTACTTGAAAGATAGCAATTACCAAAGCTGACACATGAAATTGAATTTATAATTAAAAACTCCCTCACTGAAGAAATTCTAGTCCCAGAGAGATTCACTGGTAAATTCTAACAAACATTTAAGAAAGAAAGAATGCCAGTCTTATATATCATCTCAAAACTAAAAGAGCGACTACTCCCCAACTCATTTCATGAGGTCAGCATTATCTTGATTATAATGTCAAGCAAACATTTTATTAAAAAAATGAATGTCCGGATTAACAATTTTTTTGAATATTGATGCTAACCTCCTTAACAAAATATCAGTAAATCGAATCCAACAATGTTTAAAGATGACAATGCATCCTACAACTTTGGGTTTTATCCCAGAACGCAAGGTTTTTATTGTTATAAATTCAATCAATCTAATTATTAAATCAATCAATATAATTATGATGTTATGGTGAATAATTATAGAATCCCGGAATAAGAGCAAAAAGGAAACATATGGTTATCTCAGTAGATGCAGCAAAAGTATTGCAAAAATTCAACCGCCATGGAAAAAGCCCTTAGGAAACTAGATATGGAAGGAAACTTTCTCAACCTAACAAAAGACATCTATGAAAAACCTACAACTAATTTCATCCTTAGCAAATGTCTCATGACTTTCCAGTATAATTAGAAGAAAGACCATGATGTCCACGCTCACCACTGCTATTCAAAGATTTCTCAGCTAAACTCCAAGAGCAATATCCATAAGAGGAAACAAAGGTTTCATAAATATGATTTCATCAAAAATTTTAAAACATAAGCTTAATAGCAAATGATGCCATTGAGAAAATGAAAGACAAGCAAAAACAAAAGTGGGAGTGGAGAAATTATTAATACATGTATCTGCCAAAGGACTTGTATCTAAAATATATAAAGAATTCCTACAACTCAATAACTAAAAATACAACCCAATAAAAAGGTGGGCATAGGACATAAGCACACACTTCACTAAAGAAGCTAAACACAGAGACAATATAGTCATGAAAATATGGCTAACTTCATTAAGCATCAGGGAAATGCAAATCAAAGCCTGTCAATGAGCAACCACTAAAACATCAAATATTGGCAAGGATGTGGAGCAACTGGAACTCTCATACATTGCTGATGAGAATCTAAATCGGTAAACCAATTTGGAAGATATTGTGACAATTTCTTATAAACTTAAACATAGACTTTCCTTTGACCCATCAATTCTAACTTAACAGAAATGAAAGCACATGACATATTTACAATACCCAACAGGTGGAAGGAACCCAAACGTACATCCACAGGAGACTGGATACATTATGGTAGAGCTAGACAGTGGAATGCTAATATGGGTGGAAACCAGGTCAGACTCAACCAAATCAATAAAGGTGTAGTTTGCAAACTTTAATAAAGAAAAAGCATCGTATCCCTATTTTCAAACTGAACCTCATGCAGAATTCCAATTATTAGAACAAATAGAAAATGGAGCCAAGACAGATGACCATGAACCCTAATCTTATTTGTCCTTTCTTGTGGCCTTTCCTCTACCACTCACACCTGTCTCCCACTGTAACTCCTGAGCCACTTTCTTGGCATTCTTGAGTTTTTCAAACACAGTGAAGCCAGTCATTTTCACTGGCCAGTGACTCAAAGTCAGGCCCAACTGAGAGTCGTTTGTGACATCTCATTTGAATGCAAAGGACAGAGCATTACTGTTTATTCACTTAGCTGGAAGAGACCTAAGTGTCCCCAAGAGGTACTTCCAGATGGAAGGCACTTATTAAAACAAAATAAACGTAGAGATGATAGAATATTAAAACTATTACTTTTCAATGTTACTCCATTAAAGTCAGATGAAGAACCTGATCTTATGCCATATCTTAAAACTTATGTCCACATATTGGTATTTTTGTGTGAGATTCGCTCCTACAATGCCTCATGTCATGACCCTTAAGAGATATTTTTTGCCTAGACTTTATATCCTTTTGCTTTTTTATCCTAAATTCTGTATTTCTTTTAATTAAAAATCATTAATAACGAAAAAACAAAACTATGACTGGTACTTATGCGTAGAGCTATGATAGTTAAAGAATCTAAGCATTTATAAAAGTAGCTTAATAATCAACAAAAGCAAAAAAAAAAAACGGTCAAGGATATGATAATCCAAACACCACATTTTTCTCCTTTTGTTCTATAAAATTAAAAATAAAAATTTATCATATCTGCATATCCTGAATATGAAAATCTGAATATCTAGAAAACTAACTTATGTTGTTATCTAGACTTATATCAAGATTCGGCAGAAAACTGGGTCTGTAAGAATGTACTCACTTTTAACACGTTATGAAACTAGAAAAACAATTCCAAATTCTTTTTCCCCCAAGTTGAGATTGAAAGTTGAGCTTTACCAAATTTGCAAGCAGACCCGGATCACTTCCTACTAGAATGCACTTTATTGATCCTCCTGTTCTTTAAAATTAACTTTTAAAAGTGCAATCCCCTTTGTGCATCAGGATTTTGATCAAATTTGGGGATAACATGCAGACATACCTCAGGCCCCCACCATGTTTCTAGGAGAACTCTAGCACTCTCCAGTTACAGAATTATCTCCTGCCCTGAGGGTGTTCGTCTGAACATAACTGTCTTAAGAACCATAACTTGCAACTCTGAGTGCCTTACCATTTTAACAGTTCAAAATAACATGGCATATCGGTTTAAATGTTGTTCTCTTGTGGCAATATAACTCATCTATAGAGGGCTCATAAAGCAAAAGACAAAAGAGAGGGCTAGTTGGTAAAAGAAGATTTAACAATGATAAAAATATGATAAAATGTTCAATATCACCAGCAATTAAGGAGATGCAAAGAAAAAATTAGATATTTTCACCTGTTATGTTAATTTAAAAAATAAATATTGATGCTGCTAAGTTTTCATGAGATGAAGACCCTTACACACTGTTGAGAGAGAGGAGTATAAGTTTATATACTCTTTTCAGAAGGCAATTGGAATCTATCTAGCAATCTATCAAAATCTCTAAAAATGTTTATTCTGTTGATATCTATTTGGGTTAGTGATTATACTTGAGAGCATTTGTCCTGAGAAAATACTCTAAAATGTAATAAAAGAGTTATGCATTAACAGGTTCATCATAATATATGTCTTACAATAGCAAGGATGGGAAACAAATTAAATCATTCATACTCAAGACTCTCTTGCTCTGGAAGGCAGCTATGACCCACCGAATTTGTTCTCTCATCTTCCGCGATCTCGCAGAGAGTGGGCACTCTGTTAGACCAGTTGGTGCTGGCTGTGTCAAGCCATGAAAATTATTTGTTTGTTTCTTCTCCGTGCCTTCTGATTGGCCTCTCTATCAAACAGGCCATAAGCAATTTGGAGGCAGGATCTTTGCAATTTTTTTTTTCCCACATAAGATCTAGTACAGACTGATCAGAAGACTCTGTAGAGTCTGTTAAGAATAACACGACCCTGATCACTTATCATTGCAGAGAGCAGCAGGAGCCCATAGCAAGAGGGCTGTGCTGGCCCCCTGGTTGGAAGGGAATAGGACAGTATACTTCATAACCATTATGCAAATGGTTGTGCCACAAGCCATAAGTTTATATACCTTTGCCTGGCCTCCATATGGGAATGAGGTGCCACTCTTCTGTCCTTGTCTTCAAGTATGACAAAGTGTCATGGCTTTACTCTTTCCCATACAGCTAGGAGTGTGCCCAATTTACACACTCCTGGGGTGTCTGTAATCCACAACGAAGGGAACAATTTGGCTCTAGTGTCAATAGCTTGTTTCTGTGTTTGTCTTTCCACTTTTCTGGACTCCGAGCTCCTTAGATGCAGGAGCTACACTTTTGTACCTCCAGGACGTAGAACAGCGTGGCCCGTGGCAGGAGCTGAGAAGTTATTAAACTAAGCAGGGGAGCAGAGCAACTAGGGGCAGCAAGGGAGGCCAGAGAATAATAGAATACGTGGCAGTGAGATAGCAGAGGAGGAAAACCTTATTTCTAAAGGATGTTATCCTCAGGATGCTGAGAAAAATGTGCATTTAGAGAAAGTGCAAACACAAAAGTAAGTCTAACGGGTGTTATTATGGAAGCCACGAAAGGAGATTATTTGGAATAAAACGGAATCATGGGAGAGAAGAGTGCTCATTGAGGGTGAGAAGGGACACAAAAAGAGGAGACTCAAAGGTCAGGCTGAGGGTTGACACGGTGACCACCCTGGCCAAAGCATGGAGGTAACTAACAACAAACAAACAAAGAATGAAACCCTCTATCCCACTATAGCAAAAGAAACATGGACTACCTTGTAAAAAATTTAATATTTTAGGCAACACTAGAATGTGTAGAAAGCACTGGAATTTTGTCAAGAACATGACAGACGGAGATTGGGACAAAGTCAAGGAGCAACTGTCCCTGATGAGCTACAACTGTATTTCTAAATTCCTGAACTGTATCCGCTCTTAAAATCACTGACCCAGAGAATAAAACATGGTGATAAATAGAGTGTCACAGAAGGTCGAGCAGGGCTCTTCTTACGCGCAAGACGCGGATCTAATGACTGAGACTAAGGATTCTCCATTTCCTGCAGTCGGGCTGGGACGTCTGCATTAGGGCTGATGGAGAGCTGTGCCGATCAACAGTGTTCCCTCCCTGAACCTCCACTCGGTCACCTCCTCCACTGTCAGGGTAAACAGAAAACTCGGGGTGGGGATGAGGGGCAGGATGGTGGCAGGAGAGAGACAAGAACGTACATGGCTCGGTGAGGAGAGCTGGGCCTTCCACCTCTTCCTGCAGAGGGAGGCTTCCTCCAGCTGCTGTGTCAAACCACATGGGCACGCTCTAGGACCGGGCATGGGCATGCTCAAACCACGTGGGCATGCTCTAGCCACCACACCGCAGACCCAAATAACAGGCAGAGAAGGAGACTATGGACAAGAAAATGGTATTTATTCAGGAGCAGCATTGCAGCGGGAACACGCATGTTGTAGTAAAACTATGGGTATTCAGGGAGGTTGAGGCAAGGGGATGTTTTGGAAGGCAAAGTGAAGAAGATGACACAAGTTGTTTTCAATCAATTATCCTTGGCTGCAAGGATCAATAATAAGTGTGGTATCAAGCCCAGGCTGGACAAGCAGTTGCTGGACAGATAATCCTTGCAGAAGTATTTTCTGTGTAAGGTTTTGGTGGGTTTTGTGCAAGGTCATGGTTTATGCAGAGTTTTGTTTGTGATAGTTCTTGTTGTCAGGCATATATACATGAGAACCTCCCTTTATGGCCTTCCCTGGCTCCATTTGTCAGGTGTTTTGTGAAGACGATTCTTTTCTCTTTTCTTTTTTTTTTTTTTTTTTAATTTGGAAATGGGATCTCACTGTATAGCCCAGGCTGGCCTCAAACTCCTGGATATAAGTGATCCTCTCACCTTGGACTCCCAAGTAGCTGGGACTAGAGGCATGCACCACCCAAGCCCCGCCTGTCAGGGCTTTTAACACAAGTGACTCCATTTGCAGTCTGACAACTTTCACAACAGCCCAGGGGCCAAATCCAGCCCACCACTTATTTTTGCAAATAAATTTTTATTGGAACACAGCTATGCTCATTCATTTTCCTATTGTCCATGGCTCCTTTCTCACTACAATTTCAGAGTTGAATAGTTAGCTCTAAAAGCTGAAAATTTTTACTAACTGGCCCTTTATAGAAGAAGTTTTCTGACCCCTATTCTAGAAAAATCATTCGTAGAGATTACGGGTGCCGGCAGAAGGAAGAGACTGGCTTTCCTTCTGGGTTGGAGCAGTAAATTGGTGATAAGATTGAAATGTTCAGCTGGGCCACTTAGGAAATAGGGGTGAGAAATCATTAAGGAGTGTGAAAGGAGAATTTGACAAAGCACAGATGAATATAGGGATTGGAAAAAGTAAAATCATTTGAGGTTTGTAGCCCATCCACCTAAGCGTTCCCTCCAGAAATTTAGACTGTGAGCTATACTGGTGCATTCGTTTTTGTTTTATTGACTAATGTATTATACATTTTTATTTATTTCCTTTATTTATTTCCTAGTTTTTCTTTGGAGGGGGTGATGTAGATTCTTACTGGGTTAAAAAACCTTGTTTTTATTTATAAACTAAAAATATTCTGTCTCTGCACATCTAATTTAATCAATATTGAGTTTGTGGGCTGGGCACGGTGGCTTACACCTGTAATTCTAGCACTTTGGGAGGCCAAGGCAGAAGGATCACTTGAGACCAGGAGGTTGAGACAAGCCTGAGCAAGAGCAAGACCCCATCTCTACAAAAAATAGAAAAAATTAGCCAGGCATGGTAGTGTGTGCCTATAGTCCCAGCTGCTTGGGAGACTGAGGCAGGAGGATCACTTGAGCCCAGGAGTTTGAGGGTGCTGTGAGCTGTGACAACCCCACTGCACACTGGCTGGGGTAACAGAGTAAGATCCTGTCTCAAAAAAAAAAGAAAAAAAAAAGTTTATGGTTGCCAAATACCTGGCACCAAGGAAACCAAATGGGTTGAACAAAATTCCAAGCTTTAATTTTAAAAGCTACAATTTAAAAAAAGATAATTTCCGCAATGCTTCAAAACAATAATAGTATGTCCTTTGTCATGAAATGCCATACAAAATATTGAATTATACCTAAGTTCTGCCCATGGTTCTTGGAATAAGCATGGATTAGATTTCATTCACATTAATAGGTGTCTAGGAGAAGCAGGCAACAGAACTTACAACTATTTTTTTTTTTCACTATTAAAGAAAGTTATTTAAGCTTTTAGAAAATAGAATTCAGAGAAATTTACTGTGTTCTCAGAAAATATGTATTTAAAAGCCCAAATACAGACTAAGCTCTTCAAGCAGGGTCATTTTGTATTTAGCTTCTCAAAATAGATTTTCAAACTATCAAGCAAGATACAAGGTCAAGTTGACCCTTTGTTTCAGATCATTCATTTGGTCCTGGCCAGGATTTCATAAGATTAAAAGCGTGTGCTTCTGAAATGTAAGAAAGGCCACGACGTTTATAAACTAGAAGGTTCCTGAATGCTAGAGATGGTTCTGATTCCAGAGGAAGCATCAAGGCAACAGTGGAAACATGCGTTACTGATAAGTGAAACATCTCTACATCCCCCCACCCCAAAGCTAAATAAATAAACAAACATTTTCTTCTAATTTGAGATCATTTCCTACAGTTACTTTCTAATGTTTTCTAAAAAGTCAGCATCCAAAGCTGAAATTCAGTGAAGAATATTCTGATCTTGTCTTTGATTCAGCAAAAAAGAAAAAAATTGGCAAAAATCAAGTGAAATCCACGTGTCAGCTAAGCTCCCTCTGCCCCTTGGAGACGTAACTAAAATTCACTGCAGCCCTCAATGCCCCGGCCTCTGCGAGGGTTACTGCACCACCCACCACGGCCCTCTCACCGCTGTGCAGACTTCCTCCTGCTTCTCTCTGTTCATCTCCCATATCCACGTGTCTCTCAGTTGGGTTCAAACCAGTCCAGACATAAAGCCCAACCCCATTAGTCTGCAAAAAATCATCACTCACCATGACTTAGCAATTTCGCCAGAAATCCCCAGAGCAGCAAGGAGTTGCAGAACGGAGCACACAGTTTTCCGCCTTCTCTTAGGCTCTGCCCTCCGCTCCTCATGTTTCTTCCTCTCTCATCCCTCCCACCGCCACATACTGCCCCAAAGCAGGCTGCAAAGTCATTCTCTCGCTGCTCGCAGAAAGAAGTTCTATCGTTTTTGCCTCTGAATCGCAAACTTTTACCCATAAGTACAGTCCTCTCAACAGGCATTCTGATGATGACAAATTTCTGTCTTGTTCAAATAGCATGAAAACATGTTCTTGTTAGCGTTGGGGACTGAAAAACAGAAACAGTTATCTGTCTTCAGGGGTAAAACGTTGCATGAATCACAATGTCAAACATCCTTTACAGTGCAAAGCCTACCTGCATTGCACTGTATGTCTGGAACTCCAATGATATTATTTCCTTCAAAAGTTGGAGCCTAATTCTCTCCATCTACCAAAAGTGGGCTGGACTTAATAACTTGCTCCTAATGAATACATTGTGCTGGAAGTGACTCTATGTGCCTTCCAAGGCTAGGTTATAAAAAGGATAGCTTCCCTCTGGCTCTTTTTTTTGAGGTAAGCCAGCCGCCATATTGTGAGGACACTCAAGCAGGCTGTGGAGAAGCCCTAGGTTGGGGAGACTGGTGTGGAGAGCAGCCAGCTTGCCAGCTGTGGCCACCTTGAAAGCAGTCATCTAGCTTCAGCCAGGTCTTCAGATGATTTCAGCCAAGTCTACATTGTGACTGTCACCCATCCAGCTATGCTGTTCCCAAACTCCTGACCCATAGAAACTGTGAGAATAATAAATTCTCATTGTTCTAAGCAACTAAATTTTCGAGTAGTTACAGAGCAATAGATAACTAATACAAATTCCTTGGAAAAACAGTAATTTCTTAAATGAATGAATGAACATTCAAATCAGAGCATTATCAGAGAAAGAAAATTAGTTAATTAGGGGGTCATTTCTTATAGCTGTGCTTCCCTGACTTCCCCAGCCCCACACGTCCCAAACTTTCATGTGTGGATGAATCAGCTAGGGAATCTCCTTTAAATGAAGATTCAGCAGGCCTGAGAATCTGCATTTCTGACAAGGTCCCAGGTGATGTCAGTACTGCTGGCTGATGACTTCCCCTCATGGCACTTACCATGGGCCCCATCCATATTGACAGCTGATATTCAAGGTTGTGGGTCACCTTGAGTCAGAGGCACCGGTAATGTTGAAATTTCTCTGAGTCCTGTGCTCCAGGAAAACTGGGAGATTAAGAAACCACCCTCCCTGCTCCCTTTTTAGTTCCAAGAAATGGTATCTCTTGTACTGCAAAGAATCCCCGCTCTCCATGTGACTTAGAAAAAACCCACAGATGACCCCTTGTTTACCTAATACAAGGTCTGACATAGACCTTCCAATTTTCATTCTTTTTCATGAATAATTAGCTGCACTCTTTGTCCCCACTGGCCAATCTGGACAGAATGCTGGCTAACTCGACATGACCAAGCTTCACTTGGGCTCCTCACCTCCCCCAGGCCCCTCAACTTTGGCCCTTCCTTGTGTGTTGAAATGCAGAACAGCCCCTCCTGAGGATGGCATGAGCACGAAGACTGATCAGCTGTTTGATCGCACGGCCACTCCATCCCACTCTCCCACACTCAATGCCTCATAGCCTTCTTGTACTCTGCTTTATCCAAGAAAGCCCTTTTCTGCCCGTCTCAGATGCAAGCAGTCCGGAGCAGATCAGAGCCACATGGCCCCTGCATTGCTCTCCTCTTCTAGTAGAGTAGTCTCCCTGCCCCAGTGCAATAATCCTTTTGAGTATCATCTCTCCTTACCTGAGTCAGATTAGTTTTTTATTCGACAGCTCCCATTGTGCTTTGATGAATTTACTCTTTTTGGGTTCAAGGAACAGAAGTGCTCATCACATATTATAATCACCAACTTAATTATCTGTGCCTCACAGTAGATTGTAAAGTTCATGATATTAATAACAGGGACTGTGTCTGACTTGCTTCTTGCATGTACTAGCGCCTTTTACAAAGAGCCATGTGAACAAGTGCTCTGTATCTGTTGACAAGTGAATGATCATTAAAAGTATTATAGAGGGTAAGTACCGTGTATGATTTCAAAACTTGCAATTTAAGGAAATTAATATAGATTAAAAAAAATATTTAACCTAATTATTTGACCATATAGCTCTTCTAATTGTCCTTTCAGTACAAGAATCTCATATTCAAAATAGGGTATTTGGATTATCAGCATCTAGTTTTGCTTTCATTCTGAATGAGTCCTTACCGAACATGGCATAAGTCTCTGAAATATAAATTCTTCAAATCTCAGAATCTCAGCACTAGAAAAATGTTAAGGGAAATATTTTAAAAGAATTTTTCTAAATATAGTACCAGGAAAATTCAATCATAGGAGAACCCTTTTCCCACTGGCCAGTATATTGGTATCAGAACCTAGAAAATAATAAGCAAAGTACATTTCAATTGAAAAATAACTCCTTTCAGTAATTCTAACTTTCCTTTCAGTAATTCTAACTTTCAAAGTGTGTACAGAATGAAATTCAGAGTTAATGGACCAATTTTAGTGAACCTAAGCAAAAACTAATTTGGAAAGCCTACATTTTGATTAACCTGAAATGAAAACTGGGGTGACAGAAAAAGGATACAAACTAATAGAACACATTAAATTAACGCTTTTATTGACCCAAGAGACAAATGAAGAAATAAATTTATCATGATCTACCCTTTACATTGAGAAAAATGTCCAAGTACTTTCCAAAATATAAATTTGTTTCAAAAGCACTTAATAAGAGTTTTGGCATATTTATTACATGTTGATTTAAAGAAAGCATGTGGTGGCAGATGGTTTGAAAAAACAGCTCAAATTATTCTCTCCCTGGACCATACCCCTTTGCAATGTGAGTTTGTAGCTCCCAGCATCAAAAGGTGAAGTCTCCATTCCCACCCCTTAAATCTCAGCTGGCCTTGTGACCTGCTTTGACAAATAGAATGAGGCAGTTGGGAAGTTGTGCCAGTTCTAAGTCTAGTAGCAAGAGGCTTTGCATATTCTTTTCATTCTCTTGGAACCTTGCTGCTACCATGTAAGCCAGCTTGGGCTCTCCTGCTGAATGCTGGGAGTTTTGTGGAAGAAAGCCTTAGTGCCAACCCTGGGAGTGAGACCATCCAGGCTCCATGCAGCTGGCTGCAGACTCACCGGTTAGCCCAGCCAACACGGGCCAAGTCAGAACCACTCAGCTGTTGCCTGGAATCGTAAGTAGCAATGAATGGCAGCCCCTAAACTTTCAGGTGTTTTTCACACAGCCATAAAAACTACACTTTGATAATTTAATGCATTAAAAAATGTTTCACCCCATTAATTATCAAAGAAGTTCAAACTGAAACAGCAAAGTAGGACCATTTATCACCTATGAGATGGGTGAAGATAAACAAGGATATTCGTGCACAGAGTTTGTGATTATATGGAAAGCTGGAGAGTACAACCTTTTTAGAAGGCAATTTGGCGATGTGTATCAAATTTTCAAATGCACCAGCTATTACTCTTCTTGGATTCTATTCTAAAAAATTACATAAATATATGGTGATTTATTAACTTCATTTATAATACTAATGTTAGGGAAGCAATCTGAATGTTCTTCAACAAATGATGTGCTTTTTAAAAAATGTATTATGGTGTATCCATACAATGGAATACTAACAAGTCATTAAGAATGAGGGTATTTATTTATGTTGGCATGAAAAGACTGCCATATTAATATTATTAGATAAAATATAAGAGTATGCGCTTTTTTTAATTTAACAAAAATCTCTATAGAAATTAGGAAGGTATGCTTCAAAATATCAGCTATCATCTCTCAGGATGGGATTACAAGTGATTTTCTTTTTCTATTTACATATATGAATCATTTAATTTTAAAACAAAAGTATTTGCCATGTTTAAATTCTGGAAAACGAATTCTACTTCTTGAATAGTTTTAAATTCCTTTATTAGGTACAGTATTAAACCAAATTGAAATGCCTGATTATAAATATGGTTGTTGACAAAAACAAAGAAATGCATTTTTCAGAATAAAGAAACACATTCTAATTTGAAACAGGTATAAAATTCATACATTCACTTATTTATTTTTCAGAAATATCAGAGGGGAAAGTTTTTCAGAAATCAGAAATGGCCTGTAACTAACAATTTATTAACAAGTAAATTTTGGTATTTCCAGTAGAGATGTTTGACCCAGAAGAACTAAAGAATATTCATTGTGGCAAAGATTTGTTTTTCCATTTAATTAAATCAAGAGAAACATTTTAGGTTTATAACATATGTAACCTAAACATTTATACCCTGGTTACATTCTGAAATTTAAAAATATGGATTTTTGTGAGAGCCCTGGAAACAAAGGGGAAACTTGTAGAAATTAATCAAAAACATTAATCAAGTGCCTGCTATTTATGAGGATTATTTTGGTTACAACTGAGAAAACTATAAACCCCAAATGGTCTTTATTTTTAAGAAGTGAATTTGCTAACTTATATAATTTAAGAGTTCAAGAATTAACTCTTTTCCAGTGGATAACCCAGGACTCAAACATGACCAGGACTGTTTCTTTGTTTTCATTTCTTGGTGTTGGCTTCCATCCTCTGGAAGTTTCTCTCTTGTGGTTGCTTCCAAGATGGATCCAATGTATGTCATCATTCACACCCCGTGGGAAAAAGAACATGCATCTCTCAGAACAGTTTTAAAACATTTCCTCATGTGAAATCATGTGCCCATTCAATTATTGGGAGAGGAAACATGCTTGCTATTTAAATTAGACGTGGGATTAAGCCCATCGAATCACAATGCTCAAGAGTAGGGGTTAAGGAACTTCCCCCAAGGAAAATTATGGTAAACTATTTTATCTAAAGAAAAATGAATAGATCCTGGGTGGTAAGATTAATAGATGTTCACTGTAGTCCTCTCTATTTTTTTAGACAATAAAAAGAAGTTTAAAACACATCCCCGGCCACAGAATTTATCACGTAGCAGTGAGGAATACACTACAGATACATAAAAAAATAATTGCAATTAAAGACTCAGAATATTAAGTGGTAAGTTAGTTGTATAAATAACAAATGCATCTCAGAGGACGAGATATCACTGTGTGTTTAGATGATTACTCATATGTCATCCCTTCCTTTAATGGTTTTAGCAATAGCACGATGTTTTCAAATATTCCTGCTCCATCCAAGCTTTTTTGAATTCTTGAGTTTTAACCACATCATTAAGTGATTAGTCTTTGGGCTTTAGACCAAAGATCTGAGGTTCTGAAGTAATTTTTCTGTGATTGCAATAAAGGTAATAATTTAATTACCATTTGAAATGCTTTTCCATTGGGTTTTCATGCCTTTCTTTTTTTCTTGAACATATACAATGGAAAACATCTTTATAATTATTCCCAAGTGCTGAAACTTTAATCTCCATTGTGTAATTGAAATTTCCTCTGTAGCTAAGTGGTTTTTCTGGATCCTCAACAGGCTAAGAACATCTAAATGTTGATCATTCCCTCAGGGGGAAAGAGGGAAAAAAATATATATGGAGAGAAATGAGGTCTTTTCTTTTCTTTTTTTTGCTGTTGTTAAGGAAATTATCTCTTCATTTTCCATTGCAATTTATTATGAAGCTTATAAGAAAACGCTACTTTTTTCTTACTTTAATATTTAAGTATTTATGAGTTAAACAAATATTTATTGAGTAAAAAATGTTAGCATATGCCAGCGTATTAAGAGCTGTCTTAAAAGCCAGGTATACAGTAGTATACAGTAGTGGACAAAACAGTCCTAAGTCTCTATCATCAAAGAATTTACAGCCTAGCAAAAAAGCCAGAAAATAAAAAAGTAAAGAAAATAAACAAATAGAAAAGCTATTGATATGCGTAGTTATTTGTTGTAATAGACTATAAAGGAATTGACAAAGTGCAGTGATAGAAAATAATGGGGTGTGGGTAAGATGGGATTGAGAAACTTAATTTGATAGTGTTGTCATAAAGCCTCTCTGAAGAAGTGACATTTAAACAGAAACCTGAAGGATAAAAAGGAACATGTGAAGAGCAGAGTAGTAAGTGCTCTGTGTAGCCCTACAAGAGCTTCTTGCAAAGGGGAAAGCATGAGCAAAGGTCCTGGGGTGTGAATGTGTTCCCCATATTTAAGGAACAACAGGGAAGGCAGTGTGTATGGAGCATCAGAGGCCAAGCTGGAGTGGATGCACTTGGTGAAGTAGGTAGAGAGGGACACATACAGGGCCCTGTAGGTGTATGAGAAAGAATTTGGGGCCAGGAGTGGTGTATTCCTAGCCTGTTATCCTAGCACTCTGGGAGGCTGAGGTGGGAGGATCACCTGAGGTCAGGAGTTTGAGGCTGCAGGGAGCTATGGTGATGTCACGGCACTCTAGTCCTGGCGACAGAATAAGATCCTGCCTCCAAAAAGGGAAAAAAAAAAAAAAGAATTTGGGTTTTGTTCAAAATCTAAGAGAAAGCTATTCATGAGTTTTAAGCAGAGAAGAAATATGGTCTGATTTCCATTTTTTAAAGATGACTTTGCCATGCGGTGAATAGACTGAAAGAGGCAAAGTAAAGATGGGGAGAAGAGTAAAGAGGCTGCTACTTAGCCTCTATTTTCTTATTTCCTGTAGAAAGTAGTGTCCACAGGATGGGCTCCTGGATAGTGCATGTGCAGGGTGAACGGAAGGGATGATGACACAGTTTTCTGGCTTGGGCGACCAGATGGATTGGCAATTTACTGAGACAGGGAAGACGTATTGGGATCTTGGCAGGAAACAGATGGCGTGCTCAGATGAGGTCACTGAGAAGGTTTAATGAAGGAAATGCTTACAAAGGAGTGAACATAGTTAAGGGAGACCAGTACGGGATGGTGAAGGACTCTAGGACTAGCAATGCAGGAAGCCATGACCAGGCCTAGGTCTGAAAAGATAAGGGGAGAGTTGAATATCCCATGAAAGCCATGACCTTCTCCATAGAAACGCAGCAGCCACTACCAACCCAAGGCTGGCAGGAAGACGGCCAGGGGATTCAGTACCCCAACTTCCCTCTCCTCCTGCCCTCTGACAGGCTGGCCAGTGCCTCCCACTGACAGACCCCAGAGAGAAGCCAGAACTCCAAGTTGGCCACTGGTGCAGTCCATCAAGGGAGGCCACATCCTGGCCACAAAGCAGGGTGGAGACAGGTGGAGGGTAGATATGAAGGTATGAATGGAGAACTTTCAATGCAGAAAACTAATACAGGAACTGTTTGGGAAGGCGGAAATCAAAAGTCACATTTTGTACCCATTAAGTTTGAGACACCTGTGAAATACAAATTGATATTTCAGGCAGATATGAATCTGCAACTCAGAAGAGAGACTTGTGTTGGAGATTAAAATTAGGACGTTACCACCATCTAGGCCAGGCGTCCTCAAACTACGGCCCGAGGGCCACATGCGGGTGTTTTTGCCCATTTGTTTTTTTACTTAAAAATAAAATATGTGCAGTGTGCATAGGAATTTGCTCATATTTTTTTTTAAATATAGTCCAGCCCTCCAATGGTCTGAGGGACAGTAAACTGGCCCCCTGTTTAAAAAGTTTGAGGACCCCTGATCTAGGCTATTTTAAAAGCAATAGGAGACATGAGATAACCGAGACAGTTTAGAGAGAAATTATAAAGAGCAGAAGTTAAGAGCTGGAATCCAGTATTTGGACGTAGAGTACAAGAAAAAGACTTTGAAAGAAGGTTGACTCTGAGAGTCTAGAAAATTAGAAGAAAAACCAGAGGAGTGTGAGGTCAAGAAAAGCAAGAATGGAAAGTAGAAGATGAGGTATGTGGTCACATATGTTGAATGCAACTGAGAGGTCAGTAAGATGAATATAGAAACGTGTTCACTGGAGTCAATGAGAATAAAACACAATCCTTAACTTCTTTACTTTTCAAAATTGAATTTAAAGAAACTTTAGGCCAGGTGTGGTGGCTCATGCCTGTAATCCTAGCACTGTGGAAGGCCAAAGACAAAGGATTCTTTGAGCCCAGGAGTTGGAGACCAGCCTCATCAACCTACCAAGACCCCATCTCTGCAAAAAAAGAATTAAAAAAAAAGTTAACCAGGTACAATGGCTTGTGCCTATAGTACCAGCTACTTAAGAGGCTGAGGCAGGAGGATCTCTTGAGCCCAGGAGTCTGAGGTTGCAGAGGTTGAGGTTGTATGATGATGCCACCACACTCTAGCCTGGACAACAGAGCGAGACACGGTTTAAAAAAAAAACAAAGACAAAAAAAACCCTTTAAACCTTATACGTTTTACAACAGTATATAAAGTACATTAAAATTTTAAAACTTTAGGAAACAACAATCCACTTGACATTTTTAATCATGTAAAATCATGTCCCCAAACAATCTGAGCAACAAGTTTTGCCAAAAGAAAGATAAGGCCCAAATAGTTTTGCAGGCAAGTTTTACCAGCCCTTAAAGGACTGATTCACAGAACTGATTCACAGAAACTAGTCTAGAGAACAGAAACAGGGAGAAAGTGCTATGATTTACTTTTTAAAGTCTCTTAAAAATCTCAAGAGGAAAAATAGATAAAGATGGTATAAGAAAGGGCAGTTAAAAACAAAATATTAGTAAATGAAAAACAGCAATATATATAATAGAATGCATTGGGACCAAGAATGGGATGCAAGAGTCATTCAACATTGGAAAATCTACTTTCATATACCACATAAATAGATTAAAGAAGAAAAAGCATATGATTAGCTTAATAGATGCAGAAAAATATTTGATAAAATTCAACACATATTCATAATTATAAAATAAAATTCAGTGATGACAACTTAAATATTAAATGGAACTTCCTTCAACTTAAAAAGTGTATCAATCGAGTACCTAAAGTGAATACCACATATTAATATAATGGTAAAATATTTGGAATAGTCCTTCTATAGTCAGGAACAAGATAAAGATGCTCATAATCTGGAAAAAAAAAAAAGACACTCATAATCACTGCTTCATTTAACATGAAGGAGTCACCCCTGCCATTCTGCGGGGAGAATAGAACATTGGAACCACCCACCCTCTTTCCTGCTCATACTCTTGCTTATCCTATTGCAGCCACCGAGTGTTGGTCTGAGCCTGGCTTTCATTTTGCCTGCATTTAATTGGCCACGTTGACACCTGGCAGCTCAGCTCTCTCCAGCCCAGCTCTTGATGAACGCTGGGTAAGCAGAGGTCCTCGCCAGCACAACATGCCACACCCCCATTGAAAAGAGGTAGAAGAGCTTCAAAATTGCTGTTATTCCTAGACAACGTGATTGTGTAGAAAAGCCAAGAGAATCTACAGACAAATCATAAGAAAAAAAGAGTTCAGGAAAGTTCCTGGAATCAAGCTCAGCATACAACAATCAACACAATTCCAATTATACACCAGCAACCAACTAATTTTAAAATGTATGTTTAAAAGGGGCCATTCACAACAGCAACCAAATCCACAAGTTACCTGATTATAACATAAGGGATAGATGTAAGAGCTGACAAAGAAAATGCTAAAACATTATTGAAAGACACTAAAAAGGACTTAAAGTTTTAGGATGATATATTATGTTCATGGATTCTCAATATCATAAAAATGCCAATTATTAGCAAAAGAATCTTTAAATTCCATGTGATGCAAATAAAAACCTATTTTATTAACCTTCATAAACTAATTCAAGATACATATGGGGAAAAAAGGGCCAAGAAAAACCTAGAAAAGCATCTTTCAAAGTATGATCCAGGGGTTCCTCAGGGTTCCCAAGAACCTTTTGGGAAGGGTTGGCAAGGGGTCCATAAAGTCAAAACTATTTTTATAATCATGCTGAGACATTATTTTCATTCTTATTCCCTCACTAAGGGTACTGTGGAATCTTCCAGAGGCTATAATGGCATGTGATATCACAATAGATCAAATGCAGAAACAGATGTGAGAATCTAGCTATCTTCTATTAAACCAGACATTAAAGAAACCACAAAACTGTAAAACAATACCATTCTTCTAAATTTTTATGTTGGAAAATTAGTTATTTTTATTTAAAAAGTTATGTTAACATGTAATGGGTTTACTAAATTACTTTTAAATGAATTTATAAATAAACATTTAAAATTTTTTTCACTTTCTATTTCTAATAGAGTAAATATTGATAGACATAGTCACATAAACAAAAGCTCTCTGGAGTCCTCAATAATTTCTAAGAGTGTAAAGGATTCTTGAAACCATAAAGTTTGAGAACTGCTGGCTTCAATAGCACAAAAAAAAAAAGAAGAAGAAAAATAGGGGGTGGAACATTTCCCCCCAGGTATCAAGACTAATTGCAGAGCTAGAGTAGTTAAATAAAGCAGCAAAAATTAAAATGTCTATTATTTGCTAGTTTTTGGCTAAGATGTGAAGAAACAGAAACACTCACATGCTGCTGGTAGCACAGTAATTGGTTCAACTATTACTTTGGAGAGTGATTTGGCAATGTTGAAGACATGCATACCATAGGGCTTGGTAATTCCAATTCTAGATATAAAACCCTAAGGAAATTAAAGCACATATACACAGAGAGACAAAAATATGAATTGCAGCATTATTTGTGGTAGAGAAAATCTAAAAACAACTCACATGTCCCCCATGAAAATGGGAAAGCTATACACCAACCCCATGGTGATGCTTATCCCTTGAAAAAGAGGACAAAGAAATGGGGAGGGGAAACACAGGGCTTTAAGTTGTATCTGTATGTTGTGTTTATGAGAGAGAGAGAGACAGAGAGAGAAAGAGAGAGAGAGAGAGAAGGGAGGATGTTTCAAAGGGAGAAAGAGAAAGACTGAAAACACAGCATGGTGTCAACACTGCATTAAATCTGGGCAATGTGTACATAGGAGTTTGCTTATATTATTTATTCTTCTGAATGTTTGAAATATCACATAATAAAAACAAGTGAATGGGACCACAGATTTGAGGTCAAACACATTCATTTACATTCTTGTGCTTTATGATGCACACAGCGAAGCTGGTTGCCTACAATGAGAATGTTAAAATTTAAATTCAGGTACAAAGTGGTCTAAATATACACCACAGTCTAGCTCTTCCTAACACTCTGATAGTGTTAAAGGAAGTTATTTGTTGTGGGTTTTATAACCAAGCTATTTGAAGAAATGCAGTTGAAGCGTGGAGATCAGAGTATTTCAATCTTCTGGTACCTCTTAGGAGGTGCCATATGTTAGAATAGTTGTCAGCCAGAAAAACATCTGCCACAAAAGTGCACCTTCTGGGGAAGTCAGCTTGCATAAGTTATCCTGAAAGTGAATTCGGACAATGGAATGGCATTGAGGATGGGCAGTGGTATTTTCTTTGTCTGTGGTCATCTCCATTCTTAACCCAGGCAGTCCCAAGTATTATCAGCCAAGTGGACTGCTTTGAGGAATCATCAAAAGAATCTTGATCTTCATTTATTCCTTGGGATAGCAAGGAACCAAGTGACTTAGCTTCATGGATCACCATTCCCAACTTTCTGGATGGCAGACCACCTCTTCACTAAGAAGTGAGTTAGACAAAGCATGGAACACCCTAATTTGTAAGATATGAATAGATGCTAGCTTTAACTATAGTTTCTATTCAATCTCACCAGTGTTCATTAGTCATATATATATATATGCTAAGGTTTGAATGTTTGTGTCCCCTGCAAAATTTATGTTAAAACTTAATCTCCAAGGCAATATTATAAGGTGTGGTCTTTATGTGGTGATAGAGTCATGAGAGCTCTGCCCTCACGAATGGAGTTAGATCCCCTTAGAAAACAGCTTGCTGAAGGGAGTTCACTTCTGTCTTGCCCTTCCATCCCTTCTACCATGTGAGGACACAGCATTTATCCCCTCCAGAGGATACAGCAACCAGGCACTACCCTGGAACCAGAGACTGGGCCCTGACTTGACACTGAACATGCCAGTCCCATAATCTTAGATTTCCCAGCTCCAGAGCTGTGAGAAATACATTTTTATTCTATATAAATTACTCAGGCTGGTATTCTGTTGTAGCAGCACAAACAGACCGAGGCAATATACTTTATGAGCACTGTGGTAGCCTCCTTGCTAGTGATTAGGGAGAAAAACAAAAATAAATAAGACATTCTCAACATAGATATATGTGGAGGTAGCTGGCACAGGTAAAGTTAATTTAGTTTTTTTGTTGTTGTTAAGCTAGCACTGCCAACTGCTTTTCCATAGGGGACACAGAAAATTCTCTGGGAAAAGTTCTTAGACTCTTCCCACAACACTACAAAGGTCACTGTTAGTTACGTAAGTGGAAGTAGAATAGCATCTGCTGTGGTTTGAATGTTTGTGCCCTTCCAGACGCATGTTGAAATTTAATTGCCATTGTAATAGTATTAATAGGTAGAACCTTTAAGAGGGGATTAGGCCATGGGGGCCCTGCCCTCATGAATGGATTGACACCCTTATTATGGGAGTGGGTTCCTTATACAAAGACAAGTTTGGTCCCTCTGACTCTCTCTCACCAGCTCCCCTTCCATTATGTTATGATTCAGCAAGAGGGCCCTCTCCATATGCCAGCCCCTCGATCTTGGACTTCCCAGCCTCCAGAACTGTGGGACAATAAATTTCTGTACATTATACATTCCCAGTCTGGGGTATTCTGTTATAGCAGCATTAAGTGGACTAAGACAACATCCTTTAGCCATAAGAATCTGAGATCCTTTTTGTGATTTGATGGAAACGGAGAGAGGGAAAGTAGATGTGCATGGCATCAAGTAAGCTTCAGAGAGGAACAAGATCAAGACCCTGGTCCCTTCCTTAAGATGTTTAAAACTGTTAGGAAGTCTGATGTTTTACTATAATCTCAGCTAAAGTTCTCTGGCAGAAAAGGACCTTAAAGACCCCAAAGAAAACAAGGACAGGAGAACCTGAATGGTGACCCTTGTTCCAAACAGAATATATGCATCATCATGCGGAAGAGCTCTAAGACAACTCCAGACCCAGCCACCCTGTCAATGTCAGCTTGTGAGCGAAAACCATCATCACTTGTGCCCTTGTGACCTGTGCTGCAATCAGGACTGTGGATGCAGCTGGTCTTCAAATGCAACACTGTATCAGAGCAATAGAAGCCACAGCATTTGAAAACTTAGGCCAGTTGGTGGGCAGGTCACATGGTCTGGCACTTGTAAGTAGGAGAGACCATGTAACTAAGGATAAGTAAGCTTCTTAGGATCTTGGACCATTTGGGATAATGGAGTTCATAAAAGTTTGATGCTAGATTTTATGCTAACGTGAACACATGGAGCTAAAATAATCTACTAAAATATCAAAGGGGAATCTTTACATCTATACCCCAAAACAGTGAAGTGGGCCATTCTGCAAAATGAACCATTTTAAGGGCATGGCACTGCTGTAGAAGTCTGCAATTAGTGCTAAAGAAATATTATGAAAAAAATAAGTCTTTCAAACATCTTTAGAAATCACCTTAACAGGAATAAATAGAACAAGTTAATAAATGGTTATGTATTGTTCAATAATTTCATGTTACGCACTGAAAATATTGTGTGCAGAATTACATTAGTTCTACCTCCCAAGAGTTACTATGAGTAATCCCGTATATAAGTTTTAGAAAGCCAAATTTGTGAGTCGTGTGAAATGTAGGCATTTCAGTTGAGACTGTAAAATCAAAATTTAAAAGATAATGTTCTAGGTTCTAGAGAGAAAACACAAAGCCTCCAACACAGTATGCTCCAGCATGATACATATCAGCTATGTCCAGAAAGGTGGTGCCAAATACTAAGTGTATTGGATAACATAATGGAAACCTGTAAGCAAGTGGATTTGCCCTTGTCAGTTTGGAGTAACAACCAGGGCCTGTGATACAACTTGCAAAGCTCAGTGAAAAATAAAAATGCAGTGACCATTGTTCAAAAAGCAAGAATAAAAGTGCCTTTAAAAAGTACTTAAGGCAGTATGTGTATACCTGTCCCCTCCACACCCCTCCTATCTGCTTGACACTCGATGAATGCTGAAATAAAAAATAAATAAATAAAACACAATAAATACTGGGTCAATATAGAAAAAAAAATACTTAAGGCTGGGTGTGGTGGCTCACGCCTGTAATCCTAGCACTCTGGGAGGCTGAGGCAGGAGGATTACTTGAGCTCAGGAGTTTGACTAGGCTGAGCAAGAGTGAGACCTCGTCTCTACTAAAAATAGAAAAATTAGCCAGGTGCAGTGGTATGCCTGTAGTCCCATGGTCCCAGCTACTCGGGAGGCTGAGGCAAGAGGATCGCTTGAGCCCAGAAGTTTAAGGTTCCTGTGAGCTATGATGAAGCCACTGTACACTAGCCACAGCGACAGAGCAAGACTCTATTTCTAAATAAATAAATACATAAATAATACCTAAAATGTAAAGTTTATTCCTTTCTTCCTCTCTCTCTCTCTCTCTCTCTCTCTCTCTCTCTCTCTCTCTCTCTCAACTGGCCATGGTGTTTTCTATTGACTATTTGTATTAATTTTCTATTGCTACGTAACAAATTAGCAGCTTAAAATGATACCCATGTACTCTAGTATTCACGAGTCAGGAGTCCAGGCATTGCTTACCTGGGTCCTCTGCTTAGGGTGTCTAAAATAGTCAAATGACTAAAATCAAAGCATGGAATGGTGGTTGTCAGGGGCTGAGATAAAGGGATATGGGAATTTACCAATCGCTGGGCACAAAGTTTCTGTCAAGCAAGACGAATGAGCTTGAGAGGCCTGCTGTACAACACTGTGCCTACGGTCAATGATAACGTATTGTACACTTCAATTCGCTAAGAGATTAGGTCCCATGTTGTGTTCTTACAGCAGTAAAAATTAAATAAATCAATAAACTTGGAATTGTATCCATTTATAGACTATTGCTGTTCACTCTGATTCTGGAAATGATATTACAAGGATTGAAGGAAATTTATTTTTCTGAGATTTATGCCGACAGTCTTTCAGTTTCTCTATGAAAGTGAGAAAGGCAATGAATACGGAAAATAGCCTGTTTCCTCATCTATGTGAATACTTAGCTCACAGGGTTTTTGGAAAGGTGAAGTGAAATAATGAAGTCCTTCATAAGCTGTAAAGTGCTTTTCAGTGTAAAGAGATATTAGCGTTAAAATTAATGACAGAAACAGAGACCACATCACCAAATACATTTTTCTTTTAGAAATCCTATTTTCCAATGAAAGTGAAGCCATAATCTTGGTGAGATCCTACCCCTCACACTGGTTCTTAGAGATTGATGGTGTGAACTCATACTGTGATTAGTGAGGCAGGAAGAAAACACCAAGAAACAATACATTGCAGAAAAGCAGCACTAGAATGAAGGATGTTTCACCTGGAAATAGAAGTTCTGCCCTGCTAAATACGTGGCTTCTGGCTATTACAGAGAATAAGGGGGATATGGAGTACTTTGCTAACAAGAAGCATAGATGTCCATTCATACTAAGGACTTTCTCAGGAGATCTGAATGATCTTTTCCCTCAGGTTAATAAGTCCTATCCCAAAGTACTTGGAAATAGTCTTAAAAATTCTGGATATGCAGGCAATAATTTTCAGGCCAACTCTTCTGACAATAGGCTCCTTCAGACCTAAAGCGATCATTATTTTTTATGTCATTCTGAGTCCAGAATTCAGTCCCAATTCACTCCACAGGGTTTTCACTGACATCACACGTTGTGAGATACAGTACTCCAGGCACTTGCTAGATATGAGACTCTCTGTGATTGAACAGCTCACCTTAATAAAACAAAGCCAAAGCCCCCCCAAGACTTTTGGTGGGGAATAGCTGAAGGAAAAATCTCTGGGCGGAAAGGAGGGGCTTTGTGAGAGGCCAAATATTTTTTTTTTTTTTTTGAGCCTTTAGGTAAGTAGACTCTGGGGGTATGATGCTTCTCCTCTAGGATTTCAGCCACAACCAAAGCTACTTCCTATTGCTTTTATAGCTCAACTACAAGATCCTTCAAAAAGAGCTATATTAAAACCAAGAAGAAAACAAAAATGTAATGAAGAAAACATACAATATGCTAAATAGTCAAACTACAAGTACCGTTTTTTGATCTTGCAGTAATCAGCTCACATATTGACTAACGGACCTGTTTGATTCCATGTTCTTTCTGAATATGACCGTCAACAGTTATCTTGCCTTACTGTTAATACTCAGGAGCTTATCTAATGTCCTGTTTTACCCTGATCCCAGAAACAATTTCTTCTTAAAACTCAAATGCTTTCATGTATTCCTGCTGCCAAGGGTTCTTCTATTTAGTTGCAACATCTGGTCTGAAAGCTAAGCCTCATCCCTTCCCAGCTCATTCTGTTAAGTTTCTGGCTATTTTATTAGGATGCATTATGATAGCTCCTTCCCCACTCACTCCATCCACATCCCCAAGGCATTTAAACATTTTTGGGTGCCTGCTATGGGAAACCATGAAATATAAAGACAGAAAAAAAAAAAAAGAAACTTTAGGTTTTGAAACAACCTCATATAAGAGGGACCACTTACCTAGGGAAGTGGGGAAACATTTGCAGGGAAACATTTCTGCATGGATACACTCTTTTCTTACTATTTTAGAAAACCTTGTCTTTACTTATGCCCTGGCTCAGAGTTCCCTTTCTTTATGAATGGTAAAGAAGTTTTCTGTTCACCCTGCCCCCACCCTAATACTCTGCACACAGCTAGATTCCCCCACCTTGTTTAATATTCTGAGAAGGGCTCCTTCTTCTGCATGGTTCTGTGGCTCTGCTCTCTGATCTAAACAGTCTTCTTCCCTGGCCAGAATTCTTTGTGGTGCCTCTTTTGTCATCATGGGCTTCCTGGCCTTGCTATGCTATCAGAAAGTTGTTTAAACCTTTTGGAAGCAAGAGTGCATTTTTTTTGACTGAGGTTTTAATTAAAAATACATCCCCTGGGGCAGGAATACAGATACCATGGTACATTCTCTATAATATCATTAACTACATCCACCAGACATTCATATATTCACTGCTATACATGCTATACACAAATTGTCTGATTCAATCCTGAAACCAAATCAATCCTACAACAAAGACATAGTCTTCAAGGAGTAATATAACGTAATCAAGAACGTAAACTCTGCTTGTCTGCCTCCAACGACCAGGTTTATATCACTTTAATTTGCCACCAGGGTTAGTAGTCTCCCTAGTAAAATTGAGACACAGTTTTAATATATGTTTTGATGGCAAAAGCAAAAAACAATACTTTTCCCTTTTGATCCCAACACCTCTTCTAGTAGATACCCTTCAGCCTGACCCCCTATTCTCTATCGTCCTTAGCGTTCTATTTCTGCCTCAGTCATGCCCTAGCATGCTCCTGTTCCCAAGACCTGCTGACAGAGCTTGAAGTTTATCTGGGGCTCTGCTGGAAAACACTATCTCCTAATTTCTCCAGCGGCACTCCTAGGGGGCTATGAGTGGATTTGTAATCGACATTTTTCATCAACCCAATTCCACCTGCTTTGTATCTTCCAGAAGTTCCTCAAACTGTCTTATCCACCATCAGCATTTTCCTTGTTTTCTAGGACTACTATGGATTCATTCTTATTTTCACATCTCTTCTGTCATTCCAGTGGGATCTTGGAAGGAAAGGACATAACCTTTCCTTAGTACAGAATTTTGAAGCAAAAACTCTTATCTGAGTTTTCTGGTTTTTTTCTAGAACATATATTATTAATATAAGAGAGATATGAGAAGAGTTTGCAAAATAAGGAAATACTTCTACCCTATGGCTTGGCACTCCAACCAAATGAAGCCCATCCTGAATGCTGTTGTTTCCTGGCATGACAGTTAGATCTCTGGAGAAAATCAGTTAAGAACGCCTTGGTCCTTGACCAAATAAGTTTTCCTTCTATTGTTGTAGGTTAAAAATAAGAGAATGACTCAGTAAGTCTTGGCTCATATACTGTCATTCTGTACAACTCTCTAGACATTTTAATCTAAATTAAAACATAAACAGCCTGAAGAATGACTATTTCTCTAGCCCCAATGACACTTTGACTCAACACATTTAAATATTGTTAATCTTATTTATATGTTGCTTTCTTTGTTGTGAAATTCCTTTGCTTTGTCAACAACACAACGTGCTAATTAAAAAGCTGAGACTTTAACTTATAGTGTTGACCTACATATTTGTTACCAATAAAAGTCTGTTCCTAAGTATAATCCCATAATAAATTCACTGCTTGTACATGAAAAAAAAATAAATTAATGGAGATGGAAAGGGGTTGAGCTCAGGAGTTTGACTAGGCTGAGCAAGAGTGAGACCTCGTCTCTACTAAAAATAGAAAAATTAGCCAGGTGCAGTGGTATGCCTGTAGTCCCATGGTCCCAGCTACTCGGGAGGCTGAGGCAAGAGGATCGCTTGAGCTCAGAAGTTTAAGATTCCTGTGAGCTATGATGAAGCCACTGTACACTAGCCACAGCGACAGAGCAAGACTCTATTTCTAAATAAATAAATACATAAATAATACCTAAAATGTAAAGTTTATTCCTTTCTTCCTCTCTCTCTCTCTCTCTCTCTCTCAACTGGCCATGGTGTTTTCTATTGACTATTTGTATTAATTTTCTATTGCTATGTAACAAATGAGCAGCTTAAAATGATACCCATGTATTCTAGTATTCACGAGTCAGGAGTCCAGGCATTGCTTACCTGGGTCCTCTGCTGTGAAAGCCACAAATGCATGAAAGAAGTTTAGTATCATTGTTCTTTGTATCTGAAGCTATCAATAGCATGCATAAGATTGCAGGAAAAATCCAACATATTGTACACATCTGTACAGTCCTCTGGGAATATGTTTATGGCAACAGTTCAAAGGACTTATCATTATTGACAGCTGCCTCCTAAGCTGTACGCATTAATACTACACAGAGGTTGGTCTTAACATCATTTTATGGCTCACTTTCCTTCTTAGTCCCTCTCTCACTCAGCTCTGTCCATAGCAGTTGAGCTACCCATGCTGTTCAGAGGAACTTTTGGAAGGTTTGCAATAGCTTCCTTTTACAACGAAACGACAGGTCCCCCATATTTGTGACCTTGAAATGCTACTTAATATTTTAGTGATTTTAAGCAATTAAGGAGATAAAGAAAACTTCATGAGTAGTATGTTATGAAATTCTCTAAAAAGTATGTTTTAGATTATATAATTAAAACATCAAACTGAATTTGAAGATAGAATGCATATAGGAAGTACTAGATACATGAAAACATATATTTTCATTAGAATTAAGCTGGGAAAACCAACACCACAATTGTAGAAATAGGTATTCATGGGAAAACTCAATGAGAAGCTTATTAGCTACTCAGTTTTATAATATGAAGAACATTAGTTCTTTGGTCTTTTTTCTTACCTTAGACACATTGACTGAATTCATCATTTTCATTACCTAGTCTCATCACGGTGACTTATTCTCAAATAAAACAGTTAGTTTTTAAGGAATTATTTCTTTGATGATTCTGATAGTTTATATCTCTTGTATAGTTATGAAAAATTGCCATTGATAATTTACACAGTTGACATTATTTGAATATATAGTTATAGTATCTGGCATTAAATTATTTTGATGTTGTAAGATGAAATATCATGTGCTTTATACAAAAAGTAAGATCATAGCCATTAGCCATAAAAAGCCTTTATTTAAAAACTTTTAAGGGTATAATTTCTATGCCTCTAAGTAATTATTTTCAATAATTTAAAATATTCAAAATGTCATTACTACTTACTAGTGATCATTTATAACCTAAAGTACTCTATTGTTCCTGTTGCTTAGGACTTTATTATTATGCTTGGCATTTGAAGCTCTTTAGAAGCTGCATCTTTCCATACTCAACAAATTTCCTTTTTACCAGCATGAACCTATCATTCCAATGCAAATAGTATTTTCATTGTCAAAGGAATATATAATGCACATTTCCATCATCAACGTTTCATCCATATTGCTCCCCAAAATATAACATCTCCTTCTCTTCTTACCATCTATTTAAATCCTATCATTATGATCACTCAGAAGACAATACCTATATAATTATTTAATTTCTTGTGAAGAAAGAAAAATTATGACACATTATACATTCAAAATATTACAGATATACTAAAAAGTCTAAAATTAGAGTATAACACACCTGGAAGAAAATACATGTAAATATTTGAACACAAAATAAGATCTAAATATAAAAAGAATGGAAAAATTATTTAAAAAATCACTAGATTTCATATAAACAAGTTTTCATACATTAAAAATAACCTATTGAACAAATTGAAATGACAATAAACTCAACTCCTGTATAAGAAACTGTATAGAAAGACACCTTTTTTAGATCCCCTCTCCAAATACTTGAAAGAATACCTGAAGGTTGTTTATATCCAGCAAAACAAAAATATTACAGTCAAACATGTCTCCAATAAGGATTTTCTACAGGTTTTTGGGGTTTCTGCTTGTTTTTACTGCTAAATTCTATGCCAGCCCATTAGGTATTGCAAATGCCTGGACTTTTGTTCAATGAATGTTTTTATTGCACCTCAATCACATGCCAGGGACTATGCTAGTTATTAGGAATAGATTGGTGTATAAATCAAAGACAGTCCATCCCATCACAACCAAACCCTAGTGGATGATAAACACTAATCAAGTAATCAAACAAATTGTGATTTTTTTAAAAAAAGGTACAGAGCACTATGATAGCATATAAAATTAACGTCACCTCTTAGGGATATAGGATGTCTACATGTCAAGGAAGACTTCTTATCTATATAAAACTGTAAGCTCTTATAACAGCAGGGGCTCTACCTTAGTTTTGTACCTTTCTGCATCTCACACAGTAAGTCCTCTATATTCATTAAATGATTTCAATTAAAATTTGAAGCTATCTTCATTAACTTGCCTTCTTTTTCAATGACATGCATTAAGACAGCTTCAGGATGATTAATACTTTAGGGCAGATACTTTGAGACAGTTTTGAATGATACTTTTATTCTTACAAGATTAAACAACTTAAAAAGAAATCTTACATAGGTTATAGGGTGATTTCATGATCAATATTATCAGATTTAATGGTAGAATACTATTTAAATATCAAAGATATGACAAACATTTATATTTCTTAAAAAGACTTATTCACATAATTTATGTACTAAAACATAATGTTAAGAGTTTTAAATTTTTTTTGCTAACAGTACACATTTTAAAAAATGTTTTTTAAAACCACGTATTTTTACACCGTATATCCTGGAAGTTTATTTATTACTAATTCACAAATATCTTTACATTGCTTGGAAATATTTAGTGAACCAACATCATCACTGTCTTCTTCAAAGTGATCTGATGTACTGCTATCCAGGACATTAAGTTCTAGTTCTGACAAATTAGAGGGCAGGTAAGAACTCACTTGAGATGTCTGCGGTGACTGGCTTTTTTCTACAGATTTGCAACCAGTTCTTGTTTTAAGTTTAACAGAGATGTCTTGACAGATGTCTTGACCTCTCTTTATAACTTTAGAAACATGCATACCATTTTGGTCTATCTGGTTTTCTTTTTCTTCAGCCCAATGTGATGAAGATAAATCACTGGTAGAGATACTAGATGCTTCCTCCAAACTTTTATCCTGAGTTTTTGAAATATGACATCTCCTATGTGAGTGTACTGGTGATCCAGCTGAAAAAGGTGGGCTAAGAATAAAACTCTTTTCACTGCTATTTTTCCTTGTGGACAATCTTGTTTCACTAGGCTTACTTGTATATTGACTATGTTTTGGATTTTCTGCCCCTGGATTGCTATCATGAGCTTGTAAACTTCTGCTGGTGTCTTCAGTAGTACAGAAATCTTCAGAATAGCAAGAGCTGGTGAAGTCATCTGAATATCTTAGTTCTGAGATGTTTTCATAGCAACTATTTCCATGTGATCTATTTTCATTCACATCAGCAATTAGAATGTCATTATCTGTAGTTTCATCCTGCCTATTATTTATTTCTTTATCTGCTACAATTCTGTCAACAGCATCCTGTGGGAAAACACATGGACTTTGAACTTCCACGTTTCCTTCCAAAATATTTGTATGGGTAAATCTTTCTGGAATAATGGAATTTACAGGACTCACAATTTCTTTCAATGAACCATTACTGGTTCTATTTTTACCACAATCAACTCTCTTTTTTTCAGTTGCACATTTTAGTTTAATTTCTTTAGTTGTGCTGGGCTCATCAAAATCTCCACTAATTTGCCTTGAGGTATCACTATTTTCAGCAAAAGATGTATCTGAATCTAAAGATTTATCTTTAGGTAGCTGATGTGACTTCTGATTTTGTTCTGGAAAGCTTAATATTTTAACTTTGGATGATGGAATTCTGAATTTTGTACCCAACATTTGTGCTTGCATTTTTCTATACTGTTCTCTCTTTTCATGTACAACCAACACATCAGGATTTGTTTGTTTTAAACGTAGTCTTAGCGTATTTGTTAAGCCATAAAGTAGCTTCCCCCTTGGAACTCTTTTTTGGGAGGTACCACTGTTCTTTTCAAAATATTTACCTTTCTTAGGGTTTTCAACTTGGTTCTTTTTATGCTGAAGACTGACTGACTTTTCACCTTCCCCCACTGAAAGCTTACCTTCTTTAGATTCAGACTGACATGTGGATTTGGCAGAAGATTCTGATGCCTTCTTTTCCTCAGTTCTATATAACCAGGCTAAGTGAGGATGTATGTGAGTAGGACTTGCCATAGGTTGGTCATATAACAAGGACAACTCAACTAACAAAGCATTTAACAAAGGCAGCTGCCTTATTGTATTAATTCTATTTTGTTCAGTTTGAGTATGACATGTAGTTTGATTAACTGCTCCTATATCTTGAATATGTGGAGGATTTACAAGCATCGGAGGACTCTCATCTGTTGCAGAATTTGTATGTTTTAGAGAGCTTTTGTGTGTTGGGGGATTTACATGTTTGTTTTCTGGAAAAGCACCATCCAACTCCTCCAGTACCTTCACTTGAGGCTCAATGGTGATTTTAACCTGTGCAGAAGGTGGTTTTTCTCGAGTCAAGTGAGTGTAATAAAGAGGAGGAGGGCAAAATGTGTTGGTTTCAATGTCCAACTCTGCAACGTCCTCATTTAGGGGAATACTCCTCCTCCCATGGCAAGCATGTGGACAAGTAACAACAGAGTTGGTTTTGCCATTCTCCACAGAACTGGCGTTATCAGATGTAGCCTCAGCGTGGACATCTATTTCCTTCAAATCCTTCTGTGCCTTTGGGATGTCTAACCCCTCAGGAGGCCTATCAGTGTCTCTTGGGCTTGGCTCTGAGGCTGGCGTCTGTAGCTGCTGTTTCTCCTGCGGGGCTTGGGAACTGACCTCCACTGCCTCCTCCACCTCCTCGTGCTCCACTCCACCTGCTATGGAGGTGAAGGTGACGGGCCGCTCAAGATGGCCCAGCAAGCGGTTTCCCAGATCAGTCAGGCGGTAGGCCAGCGCAATGTCCCCAATATGCTCCCCCACTCGGTTACGCAGGGGGAAGCTTCCCCGGTGACCCTGGGAGCACCTGGAGGCGGCCGGCCCCACGACCTTCTGGACCGCGGCGGCCAGCGAGATGTTGCAGGAACCTAGGAGCTGTGGGGCGGGCGTCGGGCGCCCGGGGGGCAGCTGCAGCAGCAAGGTGTAAAGCGGGGTCCTAACGAGCAGGCGGTGCAGGGTGGCAGGGTGCAGACGGAAGAGACAGGACTTGCCGCGACAGAAGCTAATCACGCCGGGCCGCGGTTCCGGGGCGGGCGCTGCAGGGCCGTCCGGAGGGTAAACCAGCAGCGTGGGGAAGTCCAGCAGGCGGAAAGCCACCGCGGGGCACAGGGCGAGCGGTGGCGAGGCCTCCTCCTGCTCCACCGCAACGGCGCACGGCGGCAGCAGCCTAGCTTCCAGACGCACCCAGTCTACGAGCACCTCCAGCGAGAAGAGCCGCTCGGACAGCGACGCCGCCATTGCTGTTGCCCCAGGAGACGCCGCTGCCAGAGATCTTCAGACGGGAAGCTGGAGTCCTGTGCTCTCGCGAGAGGCCGGGAGAAGGCGCCTGTGCTTGCGATCTCGCGATATTTTAGGGGGCGCTGCCGCAGGTCCCAGGCTGAGACGGTTCAGGGTATTTGGGTAGTTTATAGGGGTGCGTGGTGTGAGCCGTTTTATTTCTTCCAGACTTGAATTAAGACAATTGTTGATGAAAATGCAAAAGCTATAAGTGGCAAAATACAAATGGGCTTTTTAAAAGTCATGTTTTTATCACTGAAGATCTTATGTAATTGGGGGTCTGGTCTAATCTGAGGAATGTTGAAAGTAAATCAAGACTCCTTTCCCCATCCCAGCCTGAGGAAAGGCCAGTTAACTATTAATAGCTGTCCAGAGTCAGCCTTCTCTGTGCCTGCTGTTGTACCCAAAAGATGGTGACACTGCTCTGATTGCCTGGGAGTCCCTCTGTGGTAAATTAAGGTAGCACTAATACACACACACACACACACAATCTCTGAGTGTGACCACACTGGAAAGGACCCTCTTTGACTAAACTCTAGTCAGGTCCATCTAAGCCTTCTTTCCAACTAGGCTTTCACCTTGGCTTCCAATCTGGTGGCACCTGCATCACCCATTTGTAGAAATAATCTTGCAAAATTAGTTTAGACAGAACCCAGCCCTTCATACCTGCTTACCCTCTATAACTGAGCAAATTCCTCACCCCTACTCTTGGTATTTGACCACCCTGGCCTGTCTTCAGCAAGAATCCTGTTAGGTCTGTTTAACCAGAATTTTCCCCACCCCTGATGTTTCCTTTTAGTAATTTTCCAACCTCTTGATATCCATCCTGCCCCTTGGCAATAAATCCCCCCTTGTCCATGCTGTGGTATTGACCCAGATCTACATTGAAGTCTCTTCTCCTTTATTGCAACGGTTCCTGAAATAAAATGATTTTGCTATTTTAACTACTGTTTGGCTCTGGTTTTTCTTTGACAACATTTCCAGCTAAGCAATCACAATGTTTGAGAGTAATGTTTATGATTCCACTTTATAAATATATAAACATAAACAAACACACACACACACTCAGATCTTACTGCACCATACCAGATTTTTGGAGAAACATAGTCCTAACCTCAATGAACTAAACAGCTAGGAATCCAAGGCCTATATGTGGAGAGCCTTGAATGTCTTAGTAAGATAATATGGACTTTATTCTCTATAAGTTGTTTTGAGTGAATAAGTAGCAATCATGTCAGTGCTTGAAAATGTATTAGGGGGAGAAATGCAAAGGACGGATTCTACTAATTAGAAATTGAATTCGGAGCAATCTATTAGGGAACAATTGCAGAGGTGTGAGAGGTAATCATAGCCTGTACATGGTCAGGGTCAGTGGAAATGAAAAAGAGGTGACAGATACAGAAGAGGCATTTGTGATAGAGAAATCTTAGAATTTGGTGGCTAGCAGAGAGAAGTTATAGGTGACAATTTTCTTCTACTGAGGGCAAAAATATTGAGAGGCACAGATTGGATGGAAAAAAATAAACTATGGGATTTGGGATATTTAGAGTTTGAGGTGCTGCTGGGCATTACACAGATATGTTCAACTTTATCTAGCTTTATAATTTATAGTAAAATTATATTGCTTTGATGCTCAGAAGAACATTGTGAAGGTCAAGAGCAATTCAACATTGGAGGGACTTGATGCTTTAGTGTGAAGATGTGAGAGATTTCATTGCAATATAAAAATAGAAAATACTGCCCTTTGCCTTGGAAATCTTAATGTATACTTGCAGAGGACACATATATCAAGTGACATCCTCAATGGATGGATGACATAGAACAATTCCAACTTACATAATCACAAGAGAAAAATGATAAAGTATTGAATCCATATGTGTCAGATAAGATTTATCATAGAAAACATCCTGTAACAAATCTTATGAATAAGTTAATAGTGTGGAATAGTAGCACTTGTATGTCTCCTACATGTGAATAAGAAAACAAAAGTCCCTATCCTATAAGGACATTACATCTACAATATGTAAAGTTTCTTATTTTAATTATATAAATTTTAATATTTTTAAAGTTACCATTTTATGTAATCTATTGAAAATTGATAAACTGTTGGCTTCTGAATTTTTGGTAAAATGTTTGAGACCAAGACTGGATAAATAACCTATATTATAGATGTATAATGTAATTTACATATTTCAGAATAAATATGACATTATTTAAAAGTATTCTAGGGTTATTTTCAGTGTTTTACACTCTACAGTCTCTATAAATAAATAATTCATAGTTAAGAAAACATACCATTCTCTAAAAGCAAAACAAAACAAAACACAGCTTTCATTAATCTGAAACTAAAGGTTGGCTTTCTATTTCTTGTCAGGACATGCGTTACTAAGTATTTTTCCTTCTTTTTCTAGTTTTTTCAAATGAAGCAAGAGATTATGTTTAGCCATTTTATGTCAATGTTCAAGAGTATTTTTGCAAATAATTTTTACATGCTCCATTATTGTAAATGATTCTTCAAAGTTCTCGTGAAATAATGTAAGAATTTGCTGTTCTCAGATATTTCTGTGAGAAATGTACTGCAGAATTTTTGCTTCTGTGTTATAGATCACTGGGCCATATCGTGGGTATATAATATCAGCTTTCATTTTCAATAATTCTTTTAGGGAGTTCATATAATTATAGAGGTCTACATATACAGTTGTTCCTTCCCCTAGGATGCAATCTCCTGAAAAGAGACAACTCTTAGAGTGGTTCCCTCAGTCCTAATTACATCTCTATTTTTCAGAAAAACATATTGTTGCTCTCCATTTCCTATAATTTACTCTCTATGGGGATTCCTCTATGATTTTTTTAATACAATAGATAGTGTCATTAGTGATGCTTTCATAATTATCTCCTATGCCACCAGAACAATCCTGGTGCCAATTACTCACTGTGATTTCTTGGATTGCGATGGTAAATTCAGTTAGAGCCTACATTAAACAGCTGATATATTCTAGAATTGCTGGTTCTCCAGTGTCAATGAGGATTCTCCTAGGGCCAGTCCTCACTAGGTAGGCGTTGGTGCCCTGCAGGGTGACAAGACCCGGGTTACAATTCAACACACGCACCACTCGACTGGACAGGGGTTCTATGCACTGCAATGTGGCAGTCATCTGCACCGCAGCTGCCCACCATGCGTGGCATACCAAGTGACCACAGCCATATGGGAAGTTTCTGCAGAGACAATTAATTCTCTGCCTAACTGCTCTACATGACTGGTATTATGTGAATAATATGTTATAATTTTAAGTAATGCTAAATGTAACAACTAAAGCTTTGGCTATGACAATTAAATATTTTCTATGTTCATAGACCACATAGAGAAGTAGCATAGTGCAGTAGCTGAGAGCCTGGCTTCTAAAGGCAGATTACCCAGCCCAAATGCTGGCTCTGCGACCTTGAACTAGTTTCTTAACTCTCTATGAATCATTTTCCTCCTCTGAAAAATGTAGTTATTCTATGTCACAAAAATATGATATGTGTTAAGCAAATTAATATTCACAAAACTCTTAGAAAAGTACCTGGTACATAGTAAATATTTGTTAAAATAAATATTATTTTATTTATTATTTGCCACATAACAGATTTTTTAGTTGAGTTTTTTATTTTTATTTTTTAGAGACAAGGTCTCACTCTGTCTCCCAGGGTAGAGGGCAGTGGCACAATCATTAACTGAATGTTTCAAACACTCTGCTATTATAGTTAGAATAAATAATTTATGTCACGCGGACTCACTGTTTTCAACCTGTAAAAGTTTACGTCAACCTGTAAAAGCATACGTCGTGGTGAGGGCTGTGGACCCAAAGGGATGAGTGGAGCAGGTCATCGTTGTAGCAGGAGTTGTAACAAAATGGCAGAACAGAGTTCAGTAGGAGAGCAGTGGCATATTCCGGGTGGTCGGTCTACTTTGGAGCAGGAACCCAGACCTATGGGAAATGTCAGCCCCCTGGGAGCATGGGGGCTGGCAAAAGCCAAGTGGATGTGGTGGCTCCAACCTAATCTACTTACCTGCAGAAAATGGAAATGAGCTCAAGCACAGTTGAGGGAAGCGAGGCAGCCATGCTGCTGTGTGGGCTGCACAAACACTGATTAGGAGGAGTGTGTGCCTCAGTGGCCATGAAAATGCCCAAGGCTTACTCTAGAAACATCCAATACTAATTCCAAATCCCACTAGTGGGGGCATCCTGCTGCCTATGGACTTCCTGGCTTAGGCAGAATTAGCTCTGGAACCAGGTACAACTAGGAAGTGACAGGGACAGAGGGGACTGGAGATGGCTGCCTGCTGGGGGAGGACCAGAGCTGAGGAAAGAGGAACCTGTGTGGAGCTCACTAGAAGGAAATGAAATCCAACATCCCTTATTTAAGAATAATTCTTTATACGGTGCTTCCTTTCCCCAATTAAAAGAATTAACAAAAAGGTAGAAAGTATAATAAAAATAATTAAAGAGCCAAAACAAGAGATAATTCTAAAAGGAAAAAAATAATAATAACAGGAAGTTCAATCTGCAGTCTTAAACATGGAAATGGGAAAAGGCCAAACCAAAGCCTTTTCCCCTGGATCATAGTTTTAAAACCCCTAGCAAATGCTTGTTTGCACGGTAGGGTTCCCTTAGCTCTGGGAATTCCTTGAGAGACAGACCAGGAAGTTGGAGTTCCTGTTGCAGTTCTCTTGTCCTTAGGTTCTCCTTCATTGCCTCCTAAAAGCTTGCATTTCAGGTTTCTAGATACTTCTTATATTCCTGGAGCAATTTCGATTAGGAGAAACAGACTCCTACAGTTATTCATTCGGGTCCTCACATAAAAGCCTGTATTACACAGAAAGACACCCTGCCCCAGGAACTGTTTAGAGGCTCCTAACTTCTAAGCCAAATATCTTCCTCTTTCCTAACAAGGTTACAAATGGACCTCACATAACTGGAACAGCATAAACAGTCAGAACTTTAATAACATTCACCTTGACATGTTCTGTCATAGGTAGACAACGCAACTTTAGCCTCAGAATAAGTGTCCAGTGTTTGAAAGTCGATCTCTTTTTCTTTGTTTCCAGGCTTTTCATTCCCTTCTATGTCTACATTTCTGGATGAGGGAAAGTATAGTTTTCCTGTACACTGTCTTTAATTCCGGGGCAAAGTTATGGTCAGAATCATGATTACCAATTCTAACAGCAGAGATACGAAATAACTATTGTAAACAAGTGCAAATAATCTTTGAAAATTCTGCAAAGTGGTACCAAGGCTCTGCATTGCATTTTCAATTTTCATTTTAAACTTCATATTGGAAAATTCATTCACTGAAGCAGAGGGACAAGAAGAAAGACTGGAAGGTGGAAGAAAGGAAAGGTCTGGGGGTGCAGAGTAAACAAAGGAACTACTAGCGGTTAAAGTGACAGAGTGGTCTCCACCATGCTCTGATAAATCTCTCTGCCAAAAAGAAAGATGAAAAAGAAATTGTGCAGCATCTTAGGACATTGTAAACTATGGGTTCATTAATAAGCTAAATGGTATGCAAAATTGATAGGAGTGGTTTAGTGAAAGTTACATGACTGTCGTTGGCAATTAGAAACGTAGCATAATGGAATAAGCATAGGCATTGAAGTTGAGCATTCCTGGATTAAAATACCACTTTCTCCATTTCCTAACCGTGTAATTCTGGAACAAGTTCCTCGCATATTATCTCATCAATTCTGGGAGGTTTCCTCCCATATTATCTCATACATTCTCAAACCATAGTGTGGATGTTAAAATGCAGATTCTTGGATCTATTTTCCAGAGATTTCAATTTGCTAGGTCCGAGACAGGACCTAGAAGTACACATTTGTAACCTGTGTCCAGATGATTCTGATGCAGGGAGTTCCTGGAATATTCTTGAAGAACCATCACCCTGGTTCCTGGCACGTTGCAGATAACCATACTACTGTTTTTGACGTTTGTAACAGTAGAATAATCATCACATGGTACTGTCACGTACAATGAGTAGCATAATGATCATGCCAATAGAATAGCAGAAAGGTTTATGCATTTGTATAATCATAGCTTCTTCATTCACACTTTCAAGGTGAAATGGAAGACATGAAGTGGGTGACCTTTAGCAATGAAGCATTACTGTCAACATGCCTCCATGCCGAGAGATGCCAATATAGCAGCAACAACAGCAGCAGTCAGGGAGAGACAACTTCCCATGAATGCTCAGAAGAGGCTCAGAAAGCCCCTGGTGTATAGACTATGAGAACCCCCCCCCAGTAGGCTGGACTCTGCCTGCCAAGACATCAAAGCCATTATTCTGCTCCATGGAAGACCAATTGTAGATTCCCTGGACAGAGTACTCTTCTGCCTTCAGTTATGGGAGAGCACTAAAAGATATGATTTAACTCACAAATTCTCCTTTCCTTCCCATGGAAATAAATACTGTTAGGTATTTTGACCTAAAGACTAGTGTAACCCAACAGAATAATGTTGGGTTTTATGGCTGGCCATCCAGATAAGAAGTTCTGGTTTTTATGACCTGCCTTGAGGGAAGAGGGATTCTAGCTTTTCTCTAGCCTCAGAGGAGCATGGGACTAAGAAACAGGAGGACAAGAGAAAGTCAGTGAGGTGGCTTCTGAGGTCTTCATTTTGGGGTACTATTCCCTGAGCCCCAATGTGATAAAACCAATCTCTTCTGCTCTGCTCATTAGAATACTTATTCTATTAATATGCTGTTGAATGAAGTGTTTGTTGCCTGATTCTAGAATTGCAAATAAAGCCAATTGAGATTTTTAAAACTAAATTTGTTATAATTTTGTCTTTTGACAGTACTCACTGATAATTTAGATTCCTCCAAAAGATAGCTAGCTGTTCTTTTCATAATTAGTAAGATACCTATCTTTTGAAATCTGGGAAGTAAGCCAAAAGTCTTGATAACTTTATCAAGCAGAGGAGATTCTGACCATAAACTGGAGCTTGGTGTCCACTAAAATAACTCCATAAATAGCTGCCAATTTTGTCACACCTGTCATATATACATGACATTGCTTTAGGTGCTTTTCAGGTTCTATTTAATCTTCATAGCAACTCCATGAAATTACTGGCATACTCATAATGAAACTAACTCAGAGAGTTTAAATAACATATACAAATGTATATAGCAAGTAAGTGGTAAAGCTTCATTATTAACAAAATTCAGTTCTGGGCTAGGAGCCCACACCTGTAATCCTTGTACTTTGGGAGCCTCTGGAGGGAGGATCACTTGAGGTCAGGAGTTTGAGACCAGCATGGGCAATAGTGAGACCCCATCCGTACAAAAAAATAAAAATAAAAAATTAGCCAGGCATAGTGGTGTGTGCTTTTAGCCTCAGGCAGAAGGATCACTTGAGCCCAGGAGTTTGAGGTTGCAGTGAGCCATGATGACACCACCGCACTTCAGCCTGGGCAACAGAGAGACAGCCTGTCCCTCAAAAATAATAAATAAATAAAATACATTTAAAAAGAAAAGCTTGTGTTCAAACCACTAAATTCCTTCAGCTTATATTTGTCTATGCTCAAGGAAAGTATTAATATGTAGGAAACTGACACTATCCAATCCAGAAATGCATGATAAGGTACAAAGCAACAGTTAGCAGCACCACCAGGAAGCAAAGAGGCAAATGCAGAACATGGTACCTTCCACAGGAAACCTGGCCCAGTTTCAACGACAACCAATGGTGTGCAAAAAGGGGAGGGAGAGAACTCCTCAAGAGTCACAGTCACCAAATGTAATGTGTGCACCTTCTTTGGATTCTTAAACAAACTATTAAATATCTGAACAAATAAATATCTGACATGTTTGAGGAAATAATGGTGATTTCATTATAGACTGGTATTAGGTAATGCAAAAAAATTATTGCTTAAGTGTGTTAATCTCATGAAGGTTATCTAAGAAGACGTTCGTATGGGTAAGTGATGGGAACCGCACTAGGAGAACTGAAATGACAATGCCTGGAATGTGCTTTATGACGCCTCCGGAGAAAAGAAATGGCCAAGGGAAAGCCGGTGTGGCAGATTCTTGACAACTGTGGAAACGACGTGACAGGTATGTGGGAGTTACTTGTGTTATTTTTTATGTTTTTGTGGACGTTTGGACCTTTCCATCAACCAATAGCGTGTTTTCTTCCACGAGTTTCAGATCAGCCATAAAAGACTGGGAACCTGTAACGTACCTGGAATATACTACCAGATATCAGTGTTGTAGAAACTAACTGGGATGTGTCGTCATGTTTCTGGGGGAAACTTCTTTTCCTTGTCGGAGCTGTGAGACTCTGAACTACCCACAATTACGTTCTGATGGCTGTCCCAGGTAGCCACTTAAAATAAGGGGTCTGTGTAAGTAGGTCATATATAAATAGCATGCCTCCTACTCATAGACCTTAAAGGACAAGATGTTTGAAATTCCTTCTGCCTTGCCTGTTTCTCACTTCTGGCCACTTCAGGAGGAAGACGGGTGATTCTGCATGCACTAGGCAACAAGAAACCCCCTTGCCACCTCTCCCTTTATAGGCACATATTATCTTTTAATTTACTTCCCTAACTGTCCACCAGATATTTTAGGGTGATAGCCACAACCGACATTTATTTTTCCTTCAAACACGAATGGTTATCAAATTTGGCCCAGTAGGTACCGTATCATAAAATATTAAGTACACAGTGACATATTGCCAAATTTTAAATAGCAATGAAATAATTTACTAATTATCAAAACAGGTACCTTGGAGACCAGATCCCAGCTGACTTTTCCATCTTTATTTCTACCATTTGTTGTTCCTTGTTCATACGCTCTGGTTTGCTCTTCTCAGCGCTGGTATTTATGGTTTTCGTTCACTCGACCTGAAATGCCCTTCCTCTACTTCTCCATAGACCTCAAACTTCATCTCTTTTAAAGTCTAACTCAAATGCTATATCCTTTTTGAAATTCCTTCTTGATAGTCCTGGTTGAAAGTGATTTTTTTCCCCCTGTGCTTAGTCTCCTCTCTGAACTATTTTTCTGTCTCGTGTTATTACTCATACACACATGAGCTATTGCCTCTGGTTCTCTTTAAGTTCTTGGCCAATGTTATTTTTTAAATTATTGCACATCTGTAGCAATTAACACAGCGCCTTGTTTCTGTGCAAAGTTTTTGTATGTATAATACAATATTTGATAAATTAATAAATGAAGAATACCAATCCCTCATGGGACTCGCTTGTATAAACCGCAAAGTTTGGAAAATATCCTGAGCTATAACTTACACATATTGAAAAGTCAGCTGTGATGCCTCCCAGTTTGCAGTGTTCTTTGTGCAGAATGTGTCTTATCAAAACTAAGGAGAACTGCATAGAATGTGCGGGCCTTTTCAAAGAGAGCCTACTGCGGTTCAATTTGCCTTAGGTTTTGAAGTTATGGTTGACTGAATGCAAGGCTTTAGGTAGCTGGATTAAAGTAAACAGGATTAAGTGCTCTTCTCTCCAGGCCAATTTTATGACATGCAGGACTTCTCTGCAGGTTTCCTTTTTGTTCAGGCACCGGATGTGAACATTCTCTGAAGATTGCCCAGTGCCCATGAGACAGTGGATTGTTCAGGACCCCTGCTGCAGGCGCAGCTGAGGTTGTCAATGACACCATTGCAGTTCTAAGCTTTGCCTTCTTTTAAATGATTATTCTTCATAGATGCTGAAGGAAATTGTAATCTGGCTACTCCAAAAATAGACTTCATGTTCGCTCAGCTTAGATTTTCTTAAATCGTTCCTCTTCTTCTCTTTGAAATGTGAGTCTTCTCTTGTGTTTCTCTCCTTCTCACTTGCATAGCCTGGGTTATTGGGGCAGAATTACTTGCCATAAATTGAAAGAACCAATATATAAGGGGTATACTCCGCTCACATGTCCCAGGCCCCATATGAGTGGGCATGGTCACACCTCCTGCCCGTTAGGATGGCGACTACCAAAAATACAGCAAATAAAACCTGTCTTTGAGGATCTGGAGAAATTGGAAACCTTGTGCACTGCTGGTGGAATTGTAAAATGGTGCAACTGCTCTGGAAATAAGTATGGTGTTGTCGTGGGCTGAATTCTGTCCCTACAAAATGCATATGGTAAAGCCCTAACTCCAATGTCACTGGAAATAGAGTCTTGAGGAGATATCAAGGTATTGAATTAGGGTGGGTGCTTAATCCAACAGAACTGGTGCGTCCTTATAAAAAGAGAGACATGAGAATGTGCACCCCCCACTCACCATGCACCTCCATGCTGACAGATCCCTCTCCACCCACACTGAACTCCCTCTTTGCTCTACTTTTTTCTATTTCTCTGCTACATTCATAGCTCATTTGTTCTATCAACCCCTTTAGATATTTTTAATTAACTCATAATTAATTTGGGGGTGCTTGTGAATGATTATTATTCTTCTCAAATAACAATTAACATACACCTTAATAAGGTTTTTTTAAAATGCCTCTTCTGAAAGAAAAAACTAATATTGTGTTTAATTGACTAGGCCAGGTGTTAGAAGAAATGTTATCATCATCAGCCACAAAATATATTGTTTATAAATGTTTATCTTGGCCGGGCGCGGTGGCTCACGCCTGTAATCCTAGCTCTTGGGAGGCCGAGGCGGGTGGATTGCTCAAGGTCAGGAGTTCAAAACCAGCCTGAGCAAGAAAGAGCGAGACCCTGTCTCTACTATAAATAGAAAGAAATTAATTGGCCAACTGATATATATATAAAAAATTAGCCGGGCATGGTGGTGCATGCCTGTAGTCCCAGCTACTCGGGAGGCTGAGGCAGAAGGATCGCTCGAGCCCAGGAGTTTGAGGTTACTGTTAGCTAGGCTGACGCCACGGCACTCACTCTAGCCTGGACAACAAAGCGAGACTCTGTCTCAAAAAAAAAAATAAATAAATGTTTATCTTGTCCCCCAAACTTAGATGCTTTGATTTTTGATTTTATGATGCTGCCTAGGGAAAATTGTGTGATCCGTTTTTGGGTGTTTTGTTTCCAATAGTACATATGTCATTATGAAAACATTTGCCAAAAGTGTGTGTTATAATTTAGATATCTGGTGATAACTGATTGGCAGTTCCACGAATGCATGTGGCTCCTCCTCCCTACCCCTTCACACTTCTCTTAACCTGGAATATTATTTTCCAGCAGCTATAAATTAGAGTCCTTAGAGGGCAAAGTACGGTTTCCCCCACTTAGGAATTAAGGTACAAGCAACAGATTTCCTGTCTGGAATCATCAGAAAGCCAAAACAGATATTAATATTTAACTTCCTTACCTTATCGAATTTTTTTCTTTTTAAAAAATGTAAAATTAGAGATACGTATTTTACTATAGCAACTTAGGACAGAAAATTTCCCAGAGGTTAAAAAAAATTGTTTGGCAGAGCAATGTTTGAGAGTCCAGGGACACAAGTTTTACCTGTGATTCCACCCCAGGTCTGCCTGGAGGCAGTCGGGACCCTTGGGTCCCTAGATTTCTGGAGTGCACACAGGACATAATAGCACATTGTGTCATCTTACTTCACAGAGATGATGGCAAAGCCAACCACCTAAAGGTTGGAAAAGATTTAAGCTGCTTGAGAAAGTGAGGACAATAAAAACATTAGTGGTTATTATTATAACAATCATAATGATATATGATGCTAAAAGTGCAGTGCCATAGCCCTGTGGGTGCTTACTAAATATTAATTGAATGAATTAATGAGGAACTAAAAGATTTACAGTTAAAAAATAATGCAACAGGGAGGAGGGAGGGGACGGGTATATACATATATAATGAGTGAGATGTGCACCATCTGGGGGATGGTCATACTGGAGACTCAGACTTGTGGGGGGAGGGGAAGAAATGGGCATTTATTGAAACCTTAAAATCTGTACCCCCATAATATGCTGAAATTTAAAAAAATCTAGAAAAAAAATAAATAATGCAACAAATCACCTTATTGTTTTCAAGATTCAAAAGTTTTACTAACATGTTTATTGTTTATTGTTTTATTGCTTTCATACAATCTATTTAGCAAAGTTTTAAAAGTACTGCATTGTTGTGCCTTTTATGATCTTACCATTGACTGAGCTAATAATGGCAACTCTCTCTTTTTAAAAAAAATCTCATTTATGATGCCTAATACTCGCACCTCAAGTATATTAGCTTTTATCCATCAATTCCAGGTTCCTGTTGACATCCAAGAAAAACAACACTGGATTTTGTAATCAGGGCACTGTTGTCAGAGGTGCTTGGCCACATGTGGCAACAGAGAGAGGCACCAGAAAGATGAAAACAGCGTAAAATTGGAGAAGCTCATCCAACTACTAGATGACAAGGTTCTCTATTAGTTCCCAAGCATATTGCATTTGAATGCTCTTACTTATCATGTGGGAAAATGTAACACATCCCTCCATGATGACAGTTATAATTTTCCTTGAAAGGCCACACAGTGCTTCCCAAAGTGTGGTCTCTGGAACAGCAGCACCTGGGAACCTGTTAGAAATGCAAATAGTCAGGCCCCGCCTCAGACCTATTGCATTAGAAATCTAGGAGTGGGGTCTAGCGATCTGTGTTTTAACAAGCCCTCTGGGTGATTTTGGTGCAGGCCACCGAAGATGAGGAACCACCGGTATATTGGCTAATAGCATGGTGCTGTGGTTCTAATGTGCCCTCCAAAACCCAGGTTGAGGTGTGACTGCAAACTAGTACAACCTCTGTGGAAAGCAATATGGAGACACCTCAAAGAGCTACAAGTAGAACTACCATTTGACCCAGCAATCCCATTACTGGGCATCTACCCAAAAGAACAAAAGACATTCTATGAAAAAGACACCTGCACTTGAATGTTTATAGCAGCACAATTCACAATTACAAAGATGTAGAAACAACCCAAGGGCCCATCAATAACTGAGCGGATTAATAAAATGTGGTATATGTATACCATGGAGTTCTATTCAGCCACAGAAAACAATGGTGATCTAGCACCTCTTGTATTTTCCTGGATAGAGCTGGAACCCATTCTACTAAGTGAACTATGCCAAGAATGGAAAAACAAGCACCACATGTACTCACCAGCAAATTGGTATTAACTGATCAACACCTAAGTGCACATATGGTAGTAACATTCATTGAGTTTCAGGCAAATGGGAGAGGGAAGGAGGGGATGGGCATATACACACCTAATGAGTGCAGTGCTCACCGTCTAGGGTATGGACATGCTTGAACTCTGACTTGGGTGGGGCAAGGACAATACACTTAACCTAAACATTTGTACCACCGTAATATGCTGAAATTAAAAAAAAATTTTTTTAAAAAGAAAGAAACAAAACTTAAGTTGAAACTTAATCCCCAAAATGGCAGTAGCAGTAATGAGAGGTGGGGCCTTAGGAGGTGACTGGATCATGAGGGCTTTGCCTTCATGAATGGATTAATCTATTTATTGATTAATGAGTTAGTGGATTAATGGGTTATCATGGGAGGGGAACTTGTGGCTTTATAAGAAGAGGAAGAGAGACTTGAGCTAGCATGTGAGCACACTTAGGCCCCTTCCTGGCCATGTGACACCCTGAACTGCCTCAGGACTCCACAGACAGTCCCCACAAGCAAGAAGGTCCTTACCAGATATGCTCACTTGACCTTGGACTTCCCAGCCATCAGAACTGTGAGGAATAAATTTTGTTTCTTATAAATTACCCAGTTTCAGGTATTCTGCTATAAGCAACAGAAAAGGGACCAAGACACATGGGCTCTGAAGTACAAAATGCCTACATTTAAATCCCAGCCTTACAACTCACCAACCAGGTCACTGAGGCACACCTCAGTTTCCGTGCCTAAAAATATTTAAGTACTAGTATGGACAACACGGTTGTGATGAATTAATTCACATAAAGTGCTTATAACAGTGCCTTCCACATGCTAAGTACTCAATAAATGTAAGTCCTTATGAATTTTTCAGGATCAAAACAATGCTTGCAAGCCTACTGGCTTGAAAATGCTTTTTTGCTACCCCTGTATCTGAGGGATCTGCCCCAGGAATTCTCAAGGTGTCACAGCAGAGTGCTTCTGGTTGCCAAGGAAGTGGCAGAGCTGTCTAGACCCTCAGGCAAGATTAGCACGCTGTGGGGCACCGGGAAAGCGCAGGAGGTCTTGGAGCAAAGTCATCATTGGGCTGTCCAGAAGCAGATGCTTAGATGGAGTTAGGGGTGCAAGATGTTTATTACAGATCAACACCTATGAGAGGAAGGGGAGGGAGGGGGTGCACAGAGGAAGACACTGAATTGGGTGCTGACCCAGTGAATCTTTGGCTGATTTGGTAAGAAGCTCTGGAGCTAGGATTGCTCATCGGAGTGTCCCCTGGCTGGCCAAAATGGTCACTAGCTGCAGGCTGCCCCAGGAAGGCCAGGGACCTTAGGTGAGGTGGCCTCAGTGACAGAGGTAGATGCTGAAGAAGCTGGTGGCAGGGCAGCAAGTCCTTCCTTGAAGGAGGGTCTGGACAGTCTACCACGGTCAACATCAGGAGATTCAGAGTAAACGGAGAGACAAAATCGGACCAGACAGGCGATGTATTGACTTGTAGATCCAGTTGAAGTGCTTCTATCTGCTTTTTGGCAGCGAGACCATACACAGGCCATTATGTTTAGTTCTGGATGCTATACCTAAGCGGATTGATATTCTAAAGCCATGAATTTTACCTTATTTTACACCTGGTACTCTTGAGCCACATCAGATATTCTATTGTTAAAGTGGGTCACTGTGGCAGTGGTTCTCAACACGGGGCATGTGTGTCATAAAGGGGACATTTCAGAAGGTGTGGGCACCTGTGGGATTAGGAACAGCCTCTTGGATGACCCTAATACACCTCCCAAAGAATACCACTCCCAATTCTGGAATCCCAAGTGTACAGAGATTTAAAACTATATCATATGAAACAAGGTTGAAGGAATTCTAGTGTTTAGCCTGAAAGAGAAAAGAGAGTGGATCTCAAATGAAATAGATATGTCAGTGAGGTTTCTCAGAATTGAGTAATGTATGGATCCCTTATAAAGGGATTGCCCGAAATTCATTTGAGTATAATGTTAACAAAATACATAAAACATAAAGCCAAGTGGAAATTTGAAAAACAAAAACAAAATAAGGTATTTATTAAATAAATACCCAAAGAGCCAATAAAAACAAATTAATAACATTAATTTAATGTCATGTCTGGTACTGTTTTGATGGAACTAAATTGCCACTAGCAGTATGAGTAAGGCACTGATGCTATAAAACCATTATTTCTAAAGTTGGCATGCCACCATATGCCATGAGATCACTTAATTTTGCCACCACTTCTTTCTATTCAAACTACTGCAAAACCTCTCATTTTATAACATAACTGTGCTGCAAGGCCATCTGGCATTCATTCAGCTCAAATGCATCACTTCTGAATTGTTTTATTCTCTTCTCCTTTGCCCAAGCATAGGGCATTGATTGATTCTTCTCTTGATAACATCCCTTCTTTTGGATAACTGTCCTTCCCCAACCCTCCAAAGGGGTCCCCATGTGAACTAGACTTGGCTAAGCATAATACTCATTCCGTCCAGCCATGCAGCTAAGCAAATGACTCCAGCAGGTGCAGTTAGAGCCCTTCTTTGGTACGTATACATGGCTACTGAAAGAACAAAGCTTTTTCTTTCATCAGATGTTGCTTCACCGAGCTGATGTAAGCCCAGTGCTCCAGTGTGGCCATTCCCATAGCACCTCACACCTCACCCCAACCCACTCCCACCTCTGGAGGTGGAAGCCTGTTGCACACCCAGCAAGCAACATAACTGGGAGATGAATAGTCTCAGTGACATCAGCTGGGTGAGCTCCGCCCCTGGGCTTCCAAGTCAGGGGAGGCACTAAATTCCCATTTAGCTTCCACTAGTGAGCATAGACAACTCCAGAAAGCCTTGCAGCCTCATGTTCTTTTCAGTAGCTTAGCAAGAGTGGCTTGGCTGGTGTGCATGAACTCAACAGAAGATCTGGCTGTCACTAGCCACTGAGCCCCAGAGGCTTTCTCTTTTCTAGAAATGCTAAGTTGTCGAGCAAGGAGCTTCCACTGTTACATGGCCACCTAGATGTCTCTGCCCTCTCCCCTTATAAATAGATAGAACACTATAGGGGTGGAGTCGCCGCCAAGTAAGATACCTCATGTTGCATGAAGTTCCACATTGCCTGACCCTGCGACATCCCTTAGTGGGATAACAAAAATTTGAGGGACTGTGTGTACTCTGCTACTTTGGGTTTGAAAGGTTTTCCTCAATCACCCATATTTGATCTTTGCAGGACCCATATTTGATCTTTGTGGTGTGGGTGTTCGTGTCTCTTTTGCAAAGAAGCTAGTTCGGATTGGGTTTCATGATGGACAATAGAGTCCTATTTAATTCAGCTCCCAATAATTAGAGCAGCCCTACTTAGCACCACTGCAATCATAGACCTAAATGCAAATTCAAGCATTGAAACTGCATGGTGGCACTCGAAGTTAAGATGACAGTCAGATGATCCAGAATATGCATATCACACATTTGCATATAGCTCAGATTATTATCCCATGAAAACACATGCACACACGTATATACATCTGCACACACAATCCTTCAAGAGAACTCAGAGCACTAAGACTACAAATATAGACCTGCTTTGAAAAATAATGATTTTCCATAAACTTACAACGTGTAGCTGTTCTTATTTTCTTAGCTACTTCTAAAGGAGGAAAGTTCCAGCTTTAGGTCATTTAGTTAAGGAGGATTCTGGTCATATCAAGCTCGATATTTTCCAGAAATTCAGTTTATGGGATTGTAAAGTTTTTTGCAGCTGTGAGGAGATTAAGGAAAACATGGTCTCTTTTTTCTTTTTCCTTCCAAGAGCAAGAGGACAAACTTAGGTTTCTAAAGAAATGTCTCTGTGTTGTAATTTTAGGAGTTTTAAAAATAGTTCATGAAATGCCTTGTGGTAGGGGCAGGGGAGATTTCCAAGAATACACCACGAGTTTAAGCCAGGGTTACACGAGAGTGGCAGGAAATTAATAATTTGGAGCATTTCATCAGATATAACCTTAAAGTCAATTTGGGGGATTCTAAGTAAGCACAAATGTGCCCTTAATATTAGCCTTAAATCTAAAGTTCAGTTATTTGTGGTTATAAGATATTTCAAAGCATAGAGTTTACAGGAGTGAAAACTATTAACCTGGTTCACCTTGGCCCAGTTCTAACTTGAGTATATATTTGGAAGCAGGACAATGTAGTAGCAATAAATACACCCGGAATTAGAAGACCACAATCCTAGCTCTGTTCTGCCCCTCACATGGCCGTGGACAAGTTAGTTAAACTCTACGTTGATTATTTAAAAGTGGGGGCACACATGTGTTTGGGATGACCCATTGGAGTAAGGAAGGGGAATATTAGAATTTCTAATTATATGTATTTTTATTGAATCATTTTAAAATTTTGCTATGTGTGTGATTTTACAAAGTACATTAAACTTTAATAAATGGTACATAAATATGATTCATAAATATATATGCATACATAGTATTTTAAGATTGTAAAATTGAAAATATTTAAGGACTATAGCCCTAGATCTTGGTTTCTTTCTTTGTAAATTAAGGATGTTGCACTGGGGTACTTAATCTTTGAAGACTATGTGTGTGTGTGTGTGTGTGTGTGTGTGTGTACATTATATATATATACATATATATATGCATACAGATATACATATATAGATATATGTGGACATGTGTGTTATATAAAATTGTTGAATGGATATATGCATTTATGAAAATAGTGTAATAAATTTGGAAGTATTAACAATTTTCTAATTATGACACCAAAACAGTCACCATAGGGGAAAGGACGAATAGATTTATTTTTAAACGTACAATTTTTATTCATTAAAAACTTAATACACAAATTCATTCACTTGTTTCATTTTAGCAAATGTTCATTGAGCATTGACCATCTTCCAGGCCCTGTTCTAGATACTGGGGATACAGTGGTCAACCAAAAAAGCCCAAATCCCTGCCCGTGCGGAGTTTGCACTTTGTGGGTGGCTAAGACCTAACTGGAATGTAGCAAGCGCACAGCTGTGCCGGGGGCACAGCAGCGGTGCTCCCTGACTGATAGGGACACTGAACAGTACCCAGGGAAGAGGGCAAAGGATGAGTTGTTAGGTTGTATCTTGTGAGGCTACTAAGGGAACAATTCCTGAGCACAAGGACCATGCCTTAAGTGAATGGGGAGGTGGCAGAGAGAATTGTAAAACAGGGGACGCAGTGGGAAGCTAGCTAGAGATACCTATCAGGGTGCAAAATGGGACAGGCCAGAGCCAAAGAGAAGGTGGAGAGCTGATGACAGGTCAGAAACATGTGTGCAGGAGCAGTCAGTTTCCTGCACGGTGGGACCAGGTCCAACTCAATTTGTAAGTGGGGTTTCCCACACACAGTTTCTGGAAGCATGTTTTGGGGCAATCCTGCCAGGAGGGAGAAAGGTCTCAGGTTGGGATGATACCACTTCCTCCTGGATCATAAACTTGGATTTCGGATCATTCCATGTGCTTTGGGAATGTGTAAATTCCTCATGACAGGAATTGTGTCTATAGAAGATGGAAAAAGCTTTATGTGAGCCTTAATGAGTTTGGTTATATAAGAGTTTGATTTCCATCTCATAAATAATAAACAATCCCCTCAATATGCTAATTCCAACTTCCTTTTCAATTACTCATGTTAATCTTGCAAAGAAAATAATCAAGAAAAATATGGAAAATGCTATCTCCTTTTGGAATAAAACATCTCCTGGATGATACAACATCTCTGCTCCAAGGTTTAGCAGCTTATTAACTGTATCTGACTCACTGGTTCTTCTATTTAGACAATCCTCCCTTCCAAATCTCAGCAATATTAAAATGAAATATGGCTTTAATTTAACAGCATATGTCTGTTATAATATTTGTTGAATTTGAAGTGAAATAATATGAACAAGATTGAAACTAAGAAACAGAAATTATGTCTATCTCCAATAGTTAGTTATATAACTTCATAGATATTTTTCAAAAGAAAGACTATCAATGTGTATAAGGAGAAGGTTCATTTTTCATGTCACTTGGTAAGATAGTTTAGACAAATGAACGGGGAATCACTAGGATCCATTTATCTTTGTTTCCCAAATATTTGACTAGGGCTCTTTTCTTCCTCCCTGATGCTCCTGCCTGAGACAAAATCTAACTCCCAAGCATTCAGGTACTCACCATCCTTGATGTCTTTGCATGCACTGTTTCTTCTACCTGAAATTCTCACCCTCCAACCCCTCCCTGTCCATCTCATAAGCACAGATAAGAGTATAGAGTTGGGTGTCTCTGCTCAAATCCTTTCTTTGTCACTTCCTAGCTATATAAGCTCAGTCAAGTTCATCTCTGTAGGCCTCATACTGCTCATCTGAAACTGGCGATAATAAGAGTATTCATTTCATGTAGTTGTTAAGAGAGTTAAATAAGACAATGCATATGACCAGCACCTTGTTATATTCTGAATAGTCAATATTGTTTTAGCCATTATTATGGTTACAATTGTTATTACCACTTACCCATGACAATTCTATTTATTGTCTCCATGTAGCAATCCCTAGGGATGCAGGGTGACAGATTCAGAAGGAAGGATGCCAAGACATCTTTTGAAGATGGGTTGTTGGCAACAATTGTGGATGCCACTGCCTGATCCCTGTGGGTAGCCCAGGAAATCCTCAAGCTGCAGAGGTGATTTTGGTGATGAGGGTGGCAGCCAATGACATGTTTTTCTTTTCATTCTTTCAGTATTTCTCTATAAGACCAAGCCAGGATTTTGGTTCCCATTCTCTTTGTGAACGCCAAAACAACAATGCACCACACTGAGTGAGAAGGGTCTGTGCTGAGCACAAGGAACTCAGATCTCTAGCTATTTTTTTTTTTTTTTTTTTTTTTTGAGACAGAGTCTCACTTTCTTGTCTGGGCTAGATTGCTGTGGCGTCAGCCTAGCTCACAGCAACCTCAGACTCCTGGGCTCAAGCAATCCTTCTGCCTCGGCCTCCATAGTAGCTGGGACTACAGGCATGCACCACCATGCCCGGCTAATATTTTCTATATATTTTTAGTTGGCCGATTACTTTCTTTCTATTTTTTTAGTAGAAACAGGGTCTCGCTCTTGCTCAGACTGGTTTCCAACTCTTGACCTTTCGAACTCTTGACCTTCCAGAGTGCTAGGCATGAGTCACCACGCCCACCTCCAGCTTTATAAACTCAGCAAGCAGTAAGTTATACTTGGACAAATGAAGCATCACGGTGTGTGCCAAGCCAGGGCCCTGCTCCATGTGCTGTATGGAGAGGCCAGGCAGTGTCATTCCTGTCCTGCCCCCGGAGACGATGGAGTCTGCTGGAGGGAACTGGAGGAGCATCAGGCTTCCTACTACTGCCTTCTAGATAAACATCTGTATCTATTTCTCACTATCTATCTATCTATCTATCTATCTATCTATCTATCTATCTATGTTATAAAAATAAATAAAGCACAATAGCATATAACCAAGATGAAATATTTATACTCTCATAGAAGTTGCCAGAATCTAACAAAGAAAGATGGAGTATACAGGAGAGTGTCAATATCTTTATTTAATTTGGCTTTTCTTTTATTTTATCCATTCAGCAGTCCATTCTTGGAAGGGGCAATACAAATATTTTATCGTGCTATTCAAGACACAAGGGGGCCAAGGCAAACAAACAAACAAACAACAGCAACAAACAACCTATACAAAAATGTCTAACAAGCCATCAAAGCGTATGCAGGAGACGTAAATTTCCTGTCCGAGTCCCCTGATGTGCGTCTCCCTGGCTCTAACAAAGAAGAGCGAGAAGTCAAAAATAGAAACCAATTCGAAGAAGCTCAGAGGCCCTAAGTGCAAGTCCCCTTGTAAGACGTCTCTATTAACACTAAAAATCCTCCAAGCTTCCTCCCCTACAGTCATGACAGATGCCTTTGAAAGTCTCCCCGCAGTGGGAAGACTTCTGAACATTTCTCCCTGCACTTTGTGGAGTTTACAGAAACTACGAGAGTAGCTTCCACTGCATTTATCAAGTGAGAGGTAATTGAAAACAGCAGGTAGCTGTGCCTTAGTCACCGGAGAGGTTCGCTTGCCAATCGGTATGTGGGGTGCTGAGGTTGGGAACTCCCACTACAGCAGCCTGGTGGTATTCAGGCTCAGCAAATCCCCTGCATTTCTGGGTAACTGCATTCCTATATCTTAAGACCATCCACTAAAAAGAGAATCACAGTAAGATGGAATCTACTAAGAACATTTGCTTTGCTTCTGAACATTTGCTGAACAGAATATTACGAGCCCTTTGGAAGGTCTTGTTTAACTGCATATTGAAAAAAAATTCCTCTTTCTGTCTTAAATAGTGAGATTAAAAACAAAAGAAAACATATCAGTAAGATTCACAAACACGGTAGGGGACCCATATGTCTCAGATTTTTCAGGTCAGTCCTATTTCCAATTACAGGGTTGGATACTATGATCCCACAATATAAATATAAATTCTTATAATGTCCAAGAAATTCTAATATAATCGCATCTAGACTACAGGATTTAGGCTGCCCCTTATATACAAATGTGGTAAGTAAAATCCTATTCAACCTTTTCTCTGATCTGTGATTCAGAAAAACATAGCACCATGAGAGACCATTAAGGTGTCTTGACACCATATTCAGCATTGGATTGTCCCCTAAAGATGTTGGGCAGAAGAATTGAATCTTACCCCTGATGGATCTACCTAAAGGCAGATCAGCTGAGAGGCAAGAGCCGAGTAAGGAAATTAAAATTTGATTCTTAGCAGAAAAGTTGAAAGTCCTTGGGATATGTAATCTACAGGAGAAAATATGAAACAGATATATAATCATTTCTACAAAGAAATATTATTGACAGTGAAATCTGTAATGTTTGCTATTAACTTGATGCTTGGTTAAGTGGGCATGCCACACACAGCGGTGGACTTGTGCAATTCATACACGTGCTCTGCAGTGGGGCTCTCTAAGTCTCAGCTGCGTGTGCAAGCTCCCGACGTGAATGGAAACTGGGTGCAGGACTAGCAGAGGTGCAGAAGGCTGAAGCCTCCTGTGCCCACTGAGAAGCTCAAGAGTGCTGCTTGGCACCACCAGGGCACGGTGGGGTGAGGAGACTATCGTGGGAGCTCAGGCTGGAAGGGCTGGCAGAAGCCAGAGAATGTGTAGCTCTCTGCCCTTTGTGATCAGGTGTGTACCATGAGGCCGCAGCTGAGGGATCGGTTCTCTGAGTCCGGAACAGAGTTAGATGCACTGGCTTTCAGATCCTGTTGACTTCAGCTTTACAGACATATTTTATGGTGATGGGTCTCCATTCACGTCTAAGTATGGGGAGAGGAATTATGGGATTCACCACAACAGGAAAAAATTAGGGTAAGTGTTAGGAAGACATTCTTAGCTAAGCCAATAGCAAAATGCAATTCCAAATAAGATACTGATATTTCTCATAGAGTACAATCGTCCATCAGGCAGGGGATAGAGAAAACGACTCTGAGGATGTCCTTCTTGCATTTCTGATTTCTTTTTCTTTTCTTTTTTTTTTTTCTTTTTGAGACAGAGTCTCGCTTTGTTGCCCAGGCTAGAGTGAGTGCCGTGGCGTCAGCCTAGCTCACAGCAACCTCAAACTCCTGGGCTCAAGCAATCCTCCTGCCTCAGTCTCCCGAGTAGCTGGGACTACAGGCATGCGCCACCATGCCCAGCTAATTTTTTGTATATATATTAGTTGGCCAATTAATTTCTTTCTATTTATAGTAGAGATGGGGTCTCGCTCTTGCTCAGGCTGGTTTTGAACTCCTGACCTCGAGCAATCTGCCCGCCTGGGCCTCCCAGAGTGCTAGGATTACAGGCGTGAGCCACCGCGCCCGGCCTGATTTTTTTTTTCTTACAAACAGCTTTCCTTCTTCAGATGTTAGAATCACTGTTCCCAACATCTCGCCTGTCCCAAACCCTGTTGCATAATGCTAGTGACTTTTGACTTTCATAAGTCTTCCAAGACGCATGACTTATGGGTGTGCCCAGGGGTGTTGGTGCCGATTTCTTACTGCCTGTGAGCCAGCAGCAAGTGCTCCCAACAGATCTGCTTCTAGAACGAAGCAGATGCCAAGACCTTGCATCTCCTGCCCCTCAGGCTGAGCCTGCGCGCTCGGTGCCATCTGTCCACACTGCTGCAGAGAGAATGCTCGGGGTAATTGCTCTTGCGGTCTGGTCACGCGCTGGCACTTTTCAATGGTACAAGAAACTGAGCAAAGAACAAGTGATCCTTAGAAAACATCCTTTCATTTCACTAAATTTCCTTACAGCACAGGTATGGAAACTTCTCAGAGGCTTTTTGGAAGGAAGAAAAGATGCTAACTTCCTTAAATACGTCAGGAAGTAAAGCAAAGGTGAGGCCTACATTGCAGAAGATGACCTGTGAGCATCATTTTTGCCGATTGAAGAAATGAAAAGCCTCTGGACCCGGTCAGATGCTGGGGCTTTCTGTTCTCCTCTGCTCCTCTCCCCAGATCCTCTGACATCTTTGCCCAACTTGCAACATACAAATCTGACTAGACTTCCAGACCCCATGGAGTGGCCACCTCTTCCTGAACTCTCCCAGTTAGAGGTCCCGACTCCTCCTTTTGAACTCCGGGAGCTCTCTGTCTGCACTTTCTCTCTTGCTTTAGAATTAGTGTTTGCAACTCCTCTTTTACATGATTTGCTCCTTGACGCTGTGGTCTGGACTGTGTTTGATTCATTTTGTAACTTCTCAGTGCCCACGTACCCCGTGAAATACTGGTAAAACAATTTCACAGGACTGTGACATCCTATTTGTGGACGTCCTTCAAGTAAACTGTTGGAGAAAAGCAAAAGGAAAAAGAAATTATCTCACACTAACAGGGGCCCGCTTGCCAAGAGGATGTTTTGATTTCTTTGGTTCAGAAAAATTTGTCTTAGCTTAAGAGCAAGGGTATGTTTTCTTTCTCGGGCAAAGCATGTGCACGGCTGTTGCATTGACAGCTCCCAGAGGTGCTGGCTCCCTGCTGAGAGCCGGCGGGCAGGACAGGGAGAGCAAGCCGGGAGCAATTACACAGCTGGGTGCAGAGAGCGGCCACCTGCCCCCCTGCCCCACATGGGGGTGATGTGTCACCAGTCCAGCCACACTGGAGAGGGCTGATTTGGGTCAAATAACATTGCAGTCCCCAGAATGGAAACACTAACCAGAAGGGTGTGGTATTTTAAAATATCAGCACCACATCTGGTAAATGATTAAACTTCCAGAACACAGAGTGTCCTTCCTCACGGCTACTCCAATACAGACCCTTTATATTCAAACCATTTCACATTAGATGGTAAATAGGAAAGAATGTGGCACAGGCAAAAAAAACAAAAACAAAAACAAAACAAAGCCCAGAACAGATCCTTACAGAGAGGAAAGGGGAGAGAGGAAAGATTAAAAAATATTTAAAATGAAAAAGGAAGTTCAGGCAGATGGGGGGAGCCTGACACACGCTGCCACCCTATACCCACTCCTCTGACCCCACTCTCTGCCTCTGGACGCCGTGTTTAATGACAACAAGATTCCTTTTTTATGATAACATGTGATTCATGGTGCGGATTTGACGGCTTCTTATGTCTGGTTCCTATCTGGGGAAGTGGAATAGTAAAAACTGCCATTTAGCGATGTCACAGAGGTGGGAGACTGGCTCTAGCTCGGGGTCAAAGGGACATTAACTCTTCCCAGACTCAAGGTGCAGGGAAGCCAGTTACTTAATAGTACTCAATGGCATCCCGTCGACCTGATAGCTTTCCAAAATAGGAAATGCACTCTGGAGAAAATCCTTCTCGCTCAGTTATACCTGAGAGAAACATTTTTATGGAAAGTTCCATTTCAGCTGAGATGAGCAGCCGAGCGCTCACCCTGACTGTGGAAGGCCGCCTCGGTATTTGTAGGGGCCTTAAGTTAACACGTTACTTGGGTAGCAAATGATGCCCAGAGGATGAGGTCGCAATGTATTGTTTCCATTAGTCAATTTACTAGAGGTTCATAACAAAGCCATTGATTAGTTCATTGGCGCTCACTCAGTGACCCAAAAGACTAGGTGCTGCTTCTGTAAAGGCCAACTTAGCTCCCAGAACGTAAAGGGCACACGGGTGAAATCTGAGCCAAATGGTGTCCTCAGTCTTGGAGAAATAGGGACTGCCGGGGACTTGCTGTTTTCTGCCTCAGCGGCTTTGCAACAGGTGTTCGGCACTCAGGCACTAGCTGTGATACTCTCTAAGCTAGCAGAAAGCAAAGCATGGCTTCTCCCAGAAGGCCTGTTGGAGAATGCTCCAGCTGGGTGGCGCTAAGGCGGAGTGAGCACCAATTTGCAAAATGTCATTGCTGCAACAACTGCAACAACCCGTTTGTCTGTAAAAGTGCCTTCTGATGTTATTAGGTCATTAACCCTAACTGTCTCAACGTGTTCCCAGGTACGTAACTGCGCTAGCAGGACTTAACCTCCCACTATGGAAGAAAATGCTCATGGTTCATGCCTTATTAGAGCCAAAGAACAGCTCCAATCCTATTAACCCAGTCCCAGTGCTTAGAATTACCCAAGGTGCTGTAAAGAGGGTGGAGGAAAGGCTGTGAAATCCACAATCAATAAAACAGAAATTGAACAAGGAACGGCACACGCAGATATTGCCAGAATAAGCCCTAATGTCAAAGTCCAATTGCCTTTGTTTGAAGAATTAAAAAGCAAAAATACACCTAAAAAAAAAACAAACAAAAAAAAAAAAACAAGGGAAAAACCAGATGAAACTGCTAAATTGGAGCCTCAAACACACTCAGCCTCACTTCATTCCAATCCCAAATTGGCAATTGTCCCTAGATTTTTTTTTTCAAAACTTCAACCAAGATTGGTGACTATATGCCAAGCTTTTAACAAAGGCTCTTTTCACCTGGATTTGGTTGACACTGTTGCAAAAACACACAGGGACAGTATTTGGCAAATTGGCAACATACATTTAATAATCAGCTTACCAGAAAAGTCTGGTAACTGTTAAATTCTTCATTACCTAGAATGAGAGGGAACAGTCTAAGGTTGTAATTGTATCTTTGCTTCCTTGGATAAGGTTAACTAGACATTTTCAGTTATGGAGGAGTTACATAGATTAAATGACAATGTAATTTAATACTTTTTTCTTACATTAGGTAACAAGGCAAAGCCTTTTGGAGTCGGCGGCTGTTTCCTTGTTCTTTAACTGTCTGCGTTCCAACTTCCTGGAACAGAAAACAGATTGCGGAGGAACGGCATGCTGTTGATCACATAGCCCACATAGCCTCTGTGAACTTCAGTTTGTCCAACTTAAACACAAAAATGAGGTAATTCCAAATCCTTTCTAGTCCTTTATTTTTAAAGTTCTCCAAGCATCACCTTAACAGGCAATGGCAACAGGGAAGCGAACAGGCAAATTCTCAAAGACAGAAACCAATTCCTTATCCTAAATTCTCAAATCACAACGTACATATCTGGTTTGATATTTGACTCATAACAGAGGTTCCCATTTGTGATTCCAGGGTCAGCTAAGAATTTTTGAAGGAATAGGAGGGGTAAAAAGATACAGGAGGCTGTTGGCACTGAGAAGGATGATCTCACCTTAAGAGATTATGGTTTAAAACAAGGTACCTCTGGCTTAAACACTGTTGCAAAGGTTTTAATTTTTTCCCCCCAGATATACCTTGTCTGTTTACCGGCGAAACAAGAATATTTCAGGCAGAGAAAGCGTTAAGTATAACGTCTAAAAGGCAGGAATAGACTCAAGGAGTTTGAGGAACACAGAGGCCTGGACACCTGAGTGTGTGGAGCAGTGGAACACGACAGGCAGTGCACTCAGGGGGCAGCTGGCCAGGTCATGTCAGGTCTTGCTGGAGTTTTGATTTTATTCGGTTATCAGCGGGAAATTTATGGAGGGTTTTGAAAGCACAGAAGAAAAATGATATAATAGTCTAATGTGTGTAGAATGGACTTTAGGGAGGAAAGAATGAATCCAAGCAGACCAGGGAACAGCCCAGTGGGAGGTAGTCCCTGGATCTGGGACGGTGGCGGTGGTGAGATGTGGACAAATGCAGGGGGCATTATGGGGGTGGGACTCACAAGACTTAGCAATGAACTGGGTGATGGGGTGTGGCAGACAGACATTAGGATGGCCCCATTTACTCCCACTTCTGACATTTGTGCCCTTGTGAAGTCCCCTCTCTTTGAATATGGGTGGGGCCTGAAAATGACCTCTGACCAGTGGAACATGGAAACAGGGATGGGATGGCACTTCCATGATTATGTTACATAAGATTGTAACTTCGCTCTTTCTGGGTCTGATGAAGTAAGCTGCCATACAAAGAGCCCCTGCTGGCAAGGAGTGGTGTCTGGACAGCAGCCAGCAAGGAGCTGAAGCCCTCACTCCAATAATCCACAAAGAGCTGGATCCTGCCAATAACCATGGGGAATTGGGTCTTTCCCCAGTTGAGCCTCAGATGAGACCACGGCAGGGCAGCTCCTTGACTGCATGCAGCCTTGTGAGAGACCCTAAAGCAGAGGAAGCCGTGCCTGTGTTTCTGACCCACAGACACTCTGAGGTCAGAAGTGTTCTCAGGTCCTCAAGTTTCTAGTGATATCGTTGTGCAGCAGCAGGTGACTATTACGTGGAATGAGTGGGAGTGAGGGGTCAAGTATGACTTCCAGGCTAGAGCGGTTGGATAGGAGGTGGAATTATTTACTGAAACTAGGAAGCTCAGGGGAATAACAGCTTCAGGGAGAAAGCAAGGGTGGAGATTTCAAGTAAGTGGTTGGATATGGTACATAGAGCACAGTAGCAAAAGTCTTGAGCATATCTGCGGCATTTACTCTATCCAGGTGTATAAAATCAATAGGACAATTAGTAGATCTCCCCTTTCATCAGGGCTGTATAGGCCAGCCTGGGGCCAAATCCAGCCTGCCATCTATAGACGGCACCCGCTTGTTTGTGTATTGCCAGTGACTGCTTTCCCACTACCATGGCGGAGGTGAGTAGCGATGACAGAGACAATATAGCCTGGAAAACCAAAAATATTTAAAATCTGACTTTTCATAGAAAAAAAAATTTGCTGACTTCTCTGTTAGATCACCAATTTGCCCATTATCATGTTTATTCTTCTACTCATTCCTTCCAGGAAATGTTTTATTTTCATAATTCAATAATCCTAAGAATTCTTTCTTGTTCTATGTCTCATAGCAGCATATTCTTATTTTAGGGTTCGACATCATCTTGAATCCTTTGGAGGATATTAGTTAGAAAGCTTAGCAGGCTATCATGAATTTTCTCTGTTTTCTCTGGGGTCAATGTTCTGTCTCTCCCTCCTACTTCCTTTCTGTATTAATGGTTTCCTCTGAAATGGTCTGGTGCTCTTGCATGTCCATTTATGCCTTAAGATGGAGAACTAGATAAATTAATACCACATAGGTAGCCGATATGGGTTTATTCTTAGCTGAGCATGGCGTCACTAACAACGGATTCCTCTGTTCTGCATTAAGTCTTTAATTACCCTGCTGATTGCTGAAGAAAGGGTCTCCTCCTGCTCTCTGTAATTGGTGACACTGAGCTTGGGGTTTCTCTACAGCTGCCCTTATCCTCCTCGTAGTATTTTTCCGTGCACATGCTGGGCTGTGGTTTCTTCCATTCTTGTCGATTTCATCCCATCTGCTTTCTATCTTCCAAACATTCCTCATAATTTCAGGACTTCTCAATGTCACCTCTATTCTCCCTGGGCTGTCATGCATTTTGTCTTTAAAAGATTTCTTTTTCCTGTCACTTAAAAGGATTTGGGGTGAAGCAGACGGTGCGGAGTGGCAGACACATGTGCCCCCTCCAACATCTGACTCACTCACTGGCCATTTCACACAAGAAACATTATCTGGAGGAATCTCTTGTCTATTCTAGTTTTAGGAAAGAAGTTATTTCCCACCATCAAATTTCATAACAGATTAAAGTTTGTCTATACAAAATTAAAGCTTTAACAATTTAACCACTTTGATGTCAATAGCATTTTAAAATATATTATTCACTTGTCTGGTTTCTTAAGTGGAGACTGTTCAACATAATTAGCCATGAATTCACACAGGATCCTCATCACAAAATGTTCTACTTTCTGGGTGGTAATAGAAGGAACTTGGTCTCTCTGTTCCTTTGGCCACATCAAGAAGTTTTTCTGCTCTTAGTTTGTGGACTTCAAATCTTTGTTCTTTTCGACATTTCCACTGCTAATTTTCTGTGGAATGGGAAACCACATAGCTCAGCATATTACAAAATATATGCATTAAGACTGAGGGCTACAAGAACAAGAATATGACTTGGACTTTTTTTTTTAATGACTTTTTGTAAACTCTTTCAGACATGCAAAGGCTTTTTGCTTACTTCTAGACCTTGAGATTTTCTTCAAGTAGAATAGTGTTTATTAGGAGTCTAACTCTGACAAATACAGCTACTTCTGTACTCACAGCCTTGTCATTGAGCAAAAAGACTTATTATATATAAACAAATATATATGCACAAACCATTATATGTATATACATAAACACACATATGTATTTTCTCTCAGATATAGTTATTTGTGACTTATCGACAGGGATTTCTTCTGAGAAATGTGTCATTAGACAATTGCATCTTTGCATGAACATCATACAGTGTACTTACACAATCCTAAATGGATCAGACTACTCCAAACCTGAGCTATATGGTACAGCCTATTGCTCCTGGGCTACAAACTTGTATAGTATATTACTGTACTGAGTCCTATAGGCAATTATAACACAATGATAAATATTTGTGTATCTAAAGATAACTAAACACAGAAAAGATACAGTAAAGATACAGCATTAAAGATCAAAATGGTACACCTATGTAGGGTACATATCCTGAATGGAGCTTGCAGGACTGGGACTCATTCTGGGTGAGTCAGTGAGTGGTGAGTAAATGTGAAGGTCTAGGACATTACTGTGCACTACTGTAGACTTTATAAACACTGCACACTTAGGTCACACTAAATTTATTTTTAAAAAATGTGTTTCTTCAATAATAAATTAGCCTTAGCTTACTGTAACATTTTGACTTTATAAACTTCTAAATGTTTTTAACTTTTGGATTCTTTTGTAACAACACTTAGCCTAAAACACATTGTATAGCTGTACAAGAATATTTTCTTTTTTTATATCCTGATTTTCTTCTGTTTTAAAAGCAAGAATGGAGAGAGACTATGAAATATTTTGGGTAACTGAAAATCGTTGAGCACGCCTGCAGTTTGGAGGACAGGGTGAGGACAGAGAATGTGCTGAACAGTGACAGGACAGCCTCACAAAGAAGGGCCCCAAATGCCACTCTAAGGAGTTGAACTTCAGACATGGGGTCATGACAGCACTTATGCGACTTTAAGCAGGGGGAGTATATGAGTAGATTTGTGTTTTAATAGGATCACTTAAATGCAGAGAACTGATTGGAAAGGGACAAACCCAGAAGTGAGATGACTGACCAGAGGGCTGGTGCAGTCATCCAGGCTTGTGATGAGGTGGCCCGAGGGGACTGGAGACCAGTCATCAGGTTCCACGGTTGCTACAGAAACAGAATCTATAGAACACAGCAACTCAACACTCCACCAGGCATTGAGGTGGAGGAGGAGGGGCCTGTGAGGCTTCAGGGTTTCTGGCTGAGGAAGCTGAGTCACCAGAGTGCCATTCACGGAAGTGGAACTTGAGAGGAAGCAGTTCCATGGGCAATTAGCAAATTTGGTTGCCTAACGAAAGCCTGTGGGATCCAGAAGACAGCGAGGTATGCAGCTAGGGAGACAGGAGAGAGCTGGGCGGAAGACATAAGCGCGTGGATGGTCATCGAAGCCATGGGGACAGAGGAAGCCACCTGTGGGAGCACAGAGGGAAAATATGTGACAAAGTCAAGAGTGGTCTATACCATTAATGGCTACAAATGGCTCAAATGAGATAAGGACTGAAAAATAACCATTGGGTTTAGTAGCAACAAGGTCTTTGACAAAGTTGGAGGTACAGCCTTAGGAGGAGCCAGCACGCAGGGTACAACAGTAGCCATAAGGTGAGGCAATGGGGACAGAGTGCAGACGACTCTCAGAAAGCACAATTGCAAAGGAAGGAAGAGACGATGACCTGTCTAGTGAGGAAAGTGGGGTGATTGAAAAAAAATTTCTTCTTTAAGACAGATGTGCCTGGAACACATTTAAATACTGACAAAAATAAACTAGAGCACTGAGAGAAATTGAATATGGTTATTTTAAATTTGTGAATACAAGAGCTATAATGTAACACGTTAGCTAGCTAGATTTTTTTTTCACTTTAGTGCCCCAAACAGTACTTGGCACATAGTTTGATTATAACAATAAGTACCATTTACTGTACCTACTATGTGCCAAGTACTGTTTGGGGCACTTTGTATCTCTATTGCCTTTAACCCTTTCAACAACACTAGGAGGTGGGCATTACTATCATCATTTTACAGATGAGAAAGTGAAGATGTTATGTGTCTTACACAGCCAAAAAATAGATTTTCAGTTCAAATTCCAATCCATCTCCAAATTCACATTCCTTACACAGCATGACCTCTCCACCTCTCCGACTGTATTTGCTGTTAGGTACTGAGGTCCTAATGGGCATGAGAATGCACATTGTGATTGGGCTAGAAGGTAAGGAGATAATACAAAGGTCTAAAACAAGCCTTTATCGGGGATAAATCTTGGTAGAGGACTCTGAGCAAGGACCCAGCACAAGAGGATATGTAGGGCAAAGGAAGACAGGTAGAATGATAATATGATGATAGCAGCACCCCCAAACCGCTGTGTAAGGGAGCACAGTCCAGCAAAATGGGAGGAACACAAAATAGGAACCCAAACCCCAGGCTGGAGTACATAGCCCTGTTAAAAGGGGAGATCTACTAATTGTCCTATTGATTTTACACACCTGGATAGAGTAAATGCCACTGATATGCTCAAGATTTTTGCTACTATGCTCTATGTACACATATCCAACCACTTACTTGAATTCTCCACCCTTGATTTCTCCCTGAAGCTGTTATTCCCCTGAGCTTCCTAGTTTCAGTAAATAATTCCACCTCCTATCCAACTGTTCTAGCCTGGAAGTCATACTTGACCCCTCACTCCCACTCATTCCACGTAATAGACACCTGCTGCTGCACAACGATATCACTAGAAACTTGGGGGCCGGAGACACACTTCTGACCTCAGAGTGTCTGTGGGTCAGGAGTGGCACGGCTTCCTCTGCTTTAGGGTCTCTCAGAAGGCTACAATCAAAGAGCTGCCCAAGTTGGGCTCATCTGAGGCTCAACTGGGGAAAGACCCAATTCCCCATGGTTATTGGCAGGATCCAGCTCTTTGTGGATTATTGGAGTGAGGGCTTCAGCTCCTTGCTGGCTGCTCTCCAGACACCACTCCTTGCCAGCAGGGGCTCTTTGTATGGCAGGTTACTTCATCAGACCCCGAAAGAGCGAAGTTACAATCTTATGTAACATAATCATGGAAGTGCCATCCCATCCCTGTTTCCATGTTCCACTGGCCAGAGGTCAGTCCCAGGCCCCACCCATATTCAAAGAGAGGGGACTTCACAAGGGCACAAATGTCAGAAGTGGGAGTAAATGGGGCCATCCTAATGTCTGTCTGCCACACCCATCACCCAGTTCATTGCTAAGTCTTGTGAGTCCCACTCCCATAATGCCCCCTGCATTTGTCCACATCTCACCACCACCACCGTCCCAGATCCAGGGACTACCTCCCACTGGGCTGTTCCCTGGTCTGCTTGGTTTCATTCTTTCCTCCCTAAAGTCCATTCTACACACATTAGACTATTATATAATTTCTCTTCTGTGCTTTCAAAACCCTCCATAAAGTTCCCACTGATAACCAAATAAAATCGAAACTCCAGCAAGACCCGACATGACCTGGCCAGCTGCCCCCTGAGTGCACTGCCTGTCGTGTTCCACTGCTCCACACACTCAGGTGTCCAGGCCTCTGTGTTCCTCAAACTCCTTGAGTCTATTCCTGCCTTTTAGACGTTATACTTAACGCTTTCTCTGCCTGAAATATTCTTTCCCAGGTCTTTGCAAAGCTACTTCTCTCTTGTCATTCAGATCCCAGCTCAGGTGACATATCCTTGGACAGGCTTGCCCTGCCAAGGAGAAAGCAAGGAACTGTGGATGCTGTCCAGTAAACCACCCAGGCTTTCCCTCTCACTAGCTGCTTTACTTTTTATTAAAGCCCTTAATATGCACTATCATTTTCTTGCTTATTTATTAACTGTCTTTTACTAGAGTTTAAGCTCTATTGAGAGCAAAGCCCCTGACTTTCTTGTTTTCCATTCTATATTTCCATCATTTAGAATCAGGCTTGACATCTAACAGGCACTGGGCAACTATTGCTGTATGAATGAATAAATGAACATAGCATGAACTCGATTAGTGAATGAGTCAAATTATACATTCTGAGCTATCTTTAGATGTCTTCATGAAATTAGTAATTAAAAAACTAGAGCCCTTTTCTATGTCCTGACTTTGGTGCCTTGGAGAGCCAGCCTAACAAAGTTCCTACCACCATTATTTTAGGAAGATTTTATAAGCCATAGATTGATCACCATTCACTTTGTATGCACCCCAAGATTCATTTTATAGTACAAAAGGAACAAAATGCCTTCCTGGGACAGAAATGTCTCCATGGGTGGCACTTTGTCAAGGTCTTTAGGGTGCCAAAGGAACGGACCCACAGAGAAAGTGTCTCTGTTATGCTTACAGGGACTGAACAGACAGAAGATAGCATCAGTGTTCCCAGGCCATAACCATTTTGTGGCAGCATAGATGGTTTCTACTTCTGTAGCTTTGTCTTTCACAGGCTTGCACCAAAGGGAAATAAAAGCAACTCATTGAGAAATGATGATGTTCCAGAGATGCAATGGAGGCCAAGAAAATTATGAGGATTCCAAGTTGCTCTTTTGGTTTGTTATATTTCTCATTCTGATCAGGCCCCATGATTGACATCTGTTAAACACTCCTTTGTGTTTGGGTGCTAATGTCTTACCCATATAGAATATTAAAACAGAAGTTAATAATGATTATTTCCTCCTTGTGTATATCAGTTGGCTCAAGGATTTTTCTGAAGTGAATGCTCGTCCATTGGCAGCTCTTGTTTGGGGGATAGAGCCACCTGCTCTAATTTTTCGGCTAGTGGGAAGATTTGGCACTATCTCCTGCTGTTCTTTAAACCAGTACCTACAAGGAAATGATAGGAATATCTTCTCACAAAAAAAGTGAGAAGATACACGTCTTCTATCAGCATATCTATCAAGGTATAGTCAGGAAAATAAAGCCCAGATCAAATAGTTCAATGGAAGGAATTTAATAAAGGGAACTAGTTAGGAAGGTTCTGGAAGAGCTAAAATGGCCAACAGGGGGCAGTGAATGAACATGGAGATTAGCAATGGTTAGTGGTCGACCACCACCACACAGGAAGAAGGATGTTGTCAGTGGAATTACATCCTCCCAGAAAGAAATGTTGAAGTCCTAACCCTATAAACTCAGAATGTGACCTTATTTGGAGATCGGGTCTTTGCCAATGTATTTAGTTAAGTTAAAATGAGGTCAGACTGAAGTAGTGGGCCCCTAATCCAGTATGACCAGTGTCCTCGTAAGAAGAAAAGAGACATAGAGACAGATACCGGAGGACGATGGCCACGTGATGACAGAGACAGAGGTTGGAATAATCCAGCTGCAGACCAAAGAATGCCAAGGATAAGCTAGAAAAAGGCAAGGAAGGATTCTATCCAGATTTCAGAAGGAGTATGGCCCTGCCAACACCTCGATCTTGGATTTCCAGCAACTATAACTGTGAGACAATAAATTTCTGTAGTTTTAAGCCACACAGTTGTGGTACTTTGTCAGACCAGCCTTAAGAAACTAGTATGGAGGGTGTACCCAGAGCCCAGGCTCAGGGCCACCTGGGGGAGGTAGACTTATGAGATGGCTCAGACACAGGCCAGGACCCGGTAGGCTCTGGGAGCATGGAGGAGATTCAGTCATTGCTGGAGGAGTCTAAATTGGGTGAAGGGGTGGGGGAGGGTGGAAATATCTGGCTTCTCCTTTCTTCCGTTCCTCCCACCTCCTGCCAATGCCTCTTCTTCTGAACCTAGTAAGAAACCAGTTTTCATGTGAGCCTGCAAAAATGTAGTTTTCAGGGGCAGAGTGAGGAATAGATCTGAGTAAAAAAAGACAAAGCCTGGCACTATAAGGGACTCTCGTGTTTGGCTGGCATGTGTCCCAGATGTTCTGCTCTATGAGCAAGTCAGGAAATACGGGCTATCAAATACTGCACTTACCCTAAATGTAGGATTGTTGAAACTGTTTAAAGTGAAAAAGATCTGAAACACAAAGGCAAAATGGTACAATCCACCATGGCTTAATTATTAAAAATGTTTGTCAAATGACCTGGCATAAAAAAAAAATTAAATTTTGAACTATTTGGACATTTGGGTTTTGGACAGAAAAAATATCACTTGTTCTACTTCATTATTATGAAAAGAAGTTGGAACAATCTCATTGGGTATTGTTATGAAGAAACAGAAAATATAGGACGGAAAACCTACAAAAAATTTTTTAAAGCACAGAGAAAGGTAGAGAAGCTCTCTTTTACCTAGATAAAATCTACTACCCAAATCAAAAAGGAAATGACTAGGATGTTAGAGTGATATTTACATCATGACCTTTATATCTGACTCCTGGGACCTAATGTCCCACAGTAAAAATTAAATCCGTATTTATACAGCGGTTATTTACAAAAGAATTTGAAACACTTGTGGATTGAAACAAATTCAGATACTCATAATAAAAATCCCCACCATTCTTTAAAGGAGGCAGTATTTGGTACTGAACTTGGGATAAATTTTCTTTTATATAAAATAGAAAATAAAACCTATACATATATTTATGTAAAATATTTTTAAATTTATGATAAAACAAGGCATGCAGACTTAGTTGCATGGACAAAAACACTTCTTAGAACACAAAATTTATCAGATTAGTCCTTGCATAGATGATGGTGGGCAATGTCTTTAATCAATTATCTTGTTCTGGCCATTAATGAAAAAAAAAAGAGCATTGCATTAAATCACTCATCAAAAACGACATTCTGCAAAGGACTGGGGTAACGTGGTCTTTGCTTTCCAGAGTTCTACATTAGTATAGAAATAGAAGGTAAGAAATCACACTGCTGAATAACTAACGTGGTCTAAGCAGACACAAGCGCTCATGAGGAGCCTGGGACAGGCGTGGGACCTTAGCACATCATGGTCATAACCTCACGTGTATAACCATTTGGCCTTGCTGACGGAAGTGAGGACCAGAGGTTAGCGTAAATATGGTATTCAGTTGGGGGAGGTTGAGATCGTCAAACAAATGCATCAGTGCCATGTTCAAACCACGACACACATGAAATGATAAACATAACTGAAACCCACGGCAAGGGCTCAGAAGGGCCCACATGTCACCTGCCAGCACGGCCCACACAGCACAGCACAACTCAGGACACATAAATCCCTTCGTGTCGATATTGCTTAACTATAAAATGAGGGAAGGAAGAAAAAGACAATCCAAACTGGCAGTGGCGCCCAGGAATGGAGTGTCAGGAATAGATACACGAGCAGAACCTTCAAATAGATCATGAATCAAAGAGGAGGAGAAAAAAAGAAATGTGGGCTGCAAATACAAAATTAGCAGGAACCAAGGGAACAGACTCTTGTCTTTATGTACAGTGAGGAAGATAACAGTGTCCTCTGGGGAGTGCCATGAACACTTCCTCACAATGTCTCACAGTGCCCCAGGCTCCATACTATGCTGTGCGTTTTCTTGATAGTTAGTGGGCAAGAAGAGGCTGAGTCCCTGGCCCCAACAGCCCAATACGTCAGTGTGAAGCTAAAACCGGCCTTCTCAGCCCATGAGTTTTGAGGACTTTGATCACTTAAGTGAGTCATGCTGCAGCTCCCAAAGGGTCCAGAGCTTTCCGGATGACTTGGCTTCCTCCAAGTCCAATGCTCATCGCCGACTTAGTGAGCATGATACTGAAACGCAAAGAGACTACCTGTGAATAGTACCTACCCCCCCAGGGTCCCTGTATGACTAGAGTCCCTCTCAGTTTTCATTGCTGAAAGATGGAAAAGGAAGATCTGACACAAAAATCAGGTTGGGCAGAGTACTATCTATGTACGGTACTTAAAAAAAATAAAATTCCTAGTGTTTCATAACCAAATGTCTTACTGTTTATCTCCTTAGAAAACATTTTAGTGTGAAAGCTACATAAATGATATTCTGGTGATGCTTATATATAACAATGCATCCTGGTTGCTGTCCCTTAAGGAACACAGATGCCAAGGCACCTCCCTAGGGGTGGCGTGCTCCTCATTTAACTCAAAGGGTAGTGCACCTTGTTTATGATTCCCAAAGGAAATAAAACAAATGCATCCTAAAGGTAAAATAATGAAGCCTGATGACAAAACACTGTCATAAAACAAAGGCACTATTAGCCATTCATTGGGTTACAGGAGAAATAAAGTTTGAGCAAAGACAAGAATGTTTATTGACTATGTAGAAGGGAGTCCAATGGAAAATGGTCACTCTTTTCTCAGTACATCAGGGAATTCCATTAGAAAAATCACTCCTAATGCATTGCTGTTCTGCCAAGCTGTGACCACTAAGTTTGCAGTAATTATTGCTGCGGGGCTGATGAGAAGGCTGGAGTGACTCCAACCAAGTGTGAATCTCACCTTGTTATCAGGTTCTGTCCTGTCCCCTGTATCATTTGACCGACCATCATTCCACTTCACTGTATTTTTTTTTCCTTATAAACACAAAAGGACGTTACATTCCTTTCATCTCTACACTCCAGGAATGTTACTGTCATAATGCTCAGAAAATCATTGTGGTTATTTGAAAACAGAACAATGTAAGCAAAAAGAATCCTTTTTAAAGTATTAAAAATAAACTACTGAACTACTTAACCACATAAAGGCAAATTATTTCAAGGGATTTTTCAAATATAGTAACTTGACTGATCATCTCTAGTGGGGTATATCCTAATGGCAAAACAAAACTCCAGAGAAATTTTAAGTTGTTTTCAGTATTTATATTGTTACTAATGATTTTGGTATTATTTTTCTGAAATGAAGATATGTAAGATAAAACAAGCAAGCAATTATGCTATTGTCACGAGAACCAAGATTTTCAGGATAAATGATTAGAGTTACAAATAGAAAATCAAAAAACAGAATCTCTCTAACTTCTATTTCAATGGTCTATATCATTATGCCCATGAGGTTTTTTTTTCTTCTTTTAAAAAATGCATATGTTAGGCCGGGCGCTGTGGCTCACGCCTGTAATCCTAGCTCTTGGGAGGCCGAGGCGGGCGGATTGCTCAAGGTCAGGAGTTCAAAACCAGCCTGAGCAAGAGCGAGACCCCGTCTCTACTATAAACAGAAAGAAATTAATTGGCCAACTGATATATATATAAAAAAAAAAAATTAGCCGGGCATAGTGGCGCATGCCTGTAGTCCCAGCTACTCGGGAGGCTGAGGCAGAAGGATCACTCGAGCCCAGGAGTTTGAGGTTGCTGTGAGCTAGGCTGACGCCACGGCACTCACTCTAGCCTGGACAACAAAGTGAGACTCTGTCTCAAAAAAAAAAAAAAAAAAAAAAAAAAATGCATATGTTATAGCCTTGTCCACTGAAGGGACCAAACAAACACACCCACGAGCAGTGAGCATGCCTAGTACTCGGACTGTGGTCTCCAACTATTATTTCCCATTAAAAGGCTCTTTGGAGAAACAACTGCTTCAGATCTGGCCCAGGAAATAGACAAGAGGGCCTGGAACATCTTACACAAGAAAATAAGAGAAATCTATTAAAGATCACTAAGGTCATGTCAAAAGGGCTTAGGAGCCAACTTGAAGAGACTCCTGCTCACCAAAGATGGGACAGTTTATTCTCAAAAAGAACAACAACTGCAAAGAATTTGCAGGCATCCAATATCATATGATTCATGAGTTCAAAATGATACTGAAAAAAAAAAAAACACCACCATTGGTCATTTGGTCACTGTTGGCAGATGCTAAGGAACTAACTCGCTATTCTAAAAACTGGAAGAGAGTTAAGCATTTATTCTGCTTTTCCTTTACAAACTGTGCCTAAGGGTAATGATATAGCTCATGAAGAAAAGTGTTTCTTTATAGTAGTACTCCAGAGTAAATGGGGAAGGACTAATGTAATGACACCATTTCAGAATCCCTGGTAAAATAATGGACGTGGGCAATGATCATCAATGACTGCTAAACCTGTTAGATGACAACTGACGGGGAACTTTAAAATGATGGAGAGACTGACAAGACCTGACCCAGCAATCAATTTTAACATCACAGAAAGAGAGACAATCAGACATTACGTGCCTCCCGATGGAAGTTCACGTCTATATATCATTCCGGCCAAAAAGGGAAACTCAGTCTGATAAAGCCACTAGATTTAATTGCTGGTTTTTAAGAAAATAGAAGAATAATGTTAAATAGCATCATGGCGATTCAATTAGTGAAATGTATTGGATAAATGACCTGGTTTATTAATCTCTTCAACAAATAAATTGAAAAGAAAAACAGAGAGAAGGGAAATCCATAGATTAAAAGAAACTTAAGTTATAGGAAACAAATACAATGTGTATCTACTGATCTTGATTCAAATAAACCAACCATAAAAACATTTTGAGATAATCTTGGAAATTTGAATAGTGATTGAATATTTTATGATATTAACAAAGTATTACTAATTTTAGGTTTAATATTTATCTTTTTTTTTGAGACAGGGTGTTGCTTGTCGCCTGGGCTAAAGTGCAATGCTGTCCTCATAGCTCCCTGCAACCTCAAACTCCTGGGCTTACATGATCCTCTTGCTTCAGCCTCCTGAATAGCTGGGACTAAATTACCACAGGTGGCTAATTTTCCTATTTTTTGTAGAGATGGGGTCTTGCTCTTTTTTTCAGGCTGGTCTTGAACTCCTAGCCTCAAGCGATCCTCCCACCTTGGCCTCCCAAAGTGCTAGGATTATAGGTGTGAGCCATCTCACCCAGCAGATATTTATCTTTTGATTATGGTTTTAAAAGAGCCCTTTAACTTTTAGAAATACATGGTAAGATATTTTCATATGCAATGGTGTGCCATCAAGGATTTGCTTGAAAATAACGTAGTTTGGGAAGGAGGCACCAGAGAAAGTATTCATGCAACAGGATTGACTGTAAGTTAATTATTACTGAAGCTAAGTGATAGACACATGAGGGTTTATTATAGTATTCCTTACTTTTGTATGTCTTTAAATAATTTTATAACAATGATTTGAAAATATAAGGGCTCTAGGAACTAACATTCTCCAAATGCTTAATGTTTATTTCTAGAAGTTAAAAGTATATGCACATTATTCTGTCCATATTCCTGTTCCATTGTCTAAGATCATTTTGTATGTTCCAAATGTTATCAAAGAAAATTTGGCAATACCTGCTTGGTCTCTTTAATGATTAAACAGTAGAACTGAACTCTCCATGGACCTAGTACAGCCATAAATGAGACCATAAAAGAAAAGATAGGTTGGTATTGCCTTCAATTTGTGAACACAGCTTTTTAAGTAAGTACTATCTTAAAATAACTTCCTTTGTGGATCACACTTGGGGCATATAAAATGATGAAATAACAATCCTTAAGCCACTTCAACTGGGCTAGGGAGGGGTGTTATAGTATACTATAGCAAATGCCATAAAATCAATGACTTTTGCTGTGTGGTACAGGACAGAGACTTTTTATGTCTTTCTTAACCTGAACGGTGCTCTTTTCCTGCCCCCTCTTACACGTAGAGTCCTCTAGATGCCTTCCCCTACCTCCACATCGGGGGAGAGAAGAGAGTGAAGGTCCATCACTGTACTGAAGCAATACAAGCTTGGGAGGTCCTGCAAGGCCAGTGTGACTGGAGAACAGAGAACAAAGCCAGGAGGGGCAGGAGATGGGGCTGACCAGAGAAGTAGGAGTCAGATCTCCTGGGAACCATGGCCTACAGGTAAGAGGTTTGGACTTTATCCATTATACAAATACATTGTTGGTGTTTTAGGTTGGCAGGTGCAGATTTGGCAAGATTTGCATTTTTCAAAGTTCACTCTAGGTGCACTAAGAAAATAGGATCCGACAGAGACAAGCAGGACAATCATGTCAGAAATCTAATATTCTCATGAGGCTTATGGTAGCCTGGTAAAGGTGGTGGAAATGGAGATATGAGATGTACTTTGGAGGTAGAGTGAACAGTGCTTGTTGAGGTATTGATTATGGAGGATCAGAGAGCAAGATTTCAAGGGTAACTCCCAGATTCTGTGACATGATCATCCAGAAGGAGGGATGTATGTATAATTAGATGAAGAGTGCAAGAAAAGAGGCAGATTTGTGGTAGATCAAGAGCAAAGTTACACACATATTCAGTTTGATATGCTGATTCAATACCCAAGTGACATCCAAGTGATGATGGCAAACAGAAATTAGAATGCGGGTCTGGAGTAAAGAGACATCATCATCGGGCATTTGCACAGGGTGGAGGGTGATATCCCATAGTGTTGATCAGACCAGGAAGTATCGAAAGACTGGGTGGAGTTATAGGGAGAGAGGCAGCAAGAGTTAGGAGCCCACTAACCTGACAAGACCCTCAATATTGAAGGTCCCAGGTTGTGGCCCTCCACTGCCAACCACATTAGAGTTTAGATTGCCCCTCTGGTTGAGTCCTGACATCCCCAAAAGACAGGAAGCCATCTCAACTTTCCTAGGAAGCTTTCCTAGGGTGGAGTGGCCCCTCTGTCATCCTGGAGGTATGGTCCAGACCTTTCAAGACAGGGCTGGGCCAGGAGAAGGCCAGGATTGAGGCAGAGTTTAGTAAGCTTTTTGGATAGTCTCCAGGGACCAGACAAATCTTTTGTCTTATTTAAGGAGGCCTGTTATCAAGGCAGTTATTGTGAAAAGCAGAAAATGATTTGTGGTACTACCCAGTAAACCTCAGAAATTGCTGGAAATCATTAATCATATCAATGTGGGGGCTTGGTGTGCCCTCTTCAGAACTGCCAGTGCCTTCTTCAGCAGGCACAGATGTAGCCCAGAAATTCCACGCTGACACTCTCAGATAAATATTTTTTTAGGTTTGGGTTTGGTGGTAAAGCTGCAAACATGATCAGAGTCTCATGGGATGTCAGAATGGGAAAAGTAGTCCAAGGAAACACCTGTTTTTAATCTTTTGAGTAGTGCAGACCTCTCTGAATACATGATGAACGCTGTGGCTCCTTGCCTCTGGGAAACAAAAATCACATACAGAAAAATCCACAGACAATTTTAAGGAGTTTGAAGAATGCCTGCTAGTCATGGGTCCATTTGGGGCCAATGGATTCTTGACCATGACTCCTTGGATGAGGAAGTTACGTGAGATGCAGTTCAACCAACACTGGAAGACGAACGAGGCATTTGGAGGATAAACAGCATGTGCCATGCATCATTTTCTGGAACATCCCAGATACGGACTAGGTCGCAGGAAAGCCTGTTCCCACAGACCTCTTCTTGGAGCTCAGAGATCATTAGGGAAAGGGTCGTCAGCAAGGATGGGCCCAAATGAAGGTAGCTTGGAAAGAAAGAAACTCATCTTCTTTTTCCTTTACCAAAAATTGTACAGTTCCCATGGGCAGGAAGGAAGAAAGGGAAGAACAGTTGAGCACCCTGGTATTAATGATTTATAGATGACTTAAGGAGGACACTCATTTGGTAGGAATTCAGGCTTTGCCTCTAATTAAACTCTCTTGCTCCCAATAGGACCTCTTTTGACCTGAGAACATTTTGCCGTAAGTGACATATCTGCAAGGACCCCATAGCACAGAAGCCGGGATGGGGGACCTAGGCAATGTTGTTGGTAAAGTCCAAAGTGAGGCTGAAGGGACCGTGGCTTCCTGCCGACAATCACGTGCTGGGCTTAGCAATCAGAAGGACAGTTTTGGACATCCAGGAGTGACCCAAGATAAAGAATATAGGTCCAAGGTAAGAGGCCCGCACTGTGGAAGGAAGGAGGCTTTTATGGAGATGCTATAGCCCTGCCAATGGGCAAGGAGGGAGCCATTAAGAGCCCCAGGCCTACTTTACCAGATCAGAGGAATAGAATTTTATTTTCTTCCCACTAAGACATGCCAGGAAACCCATGATCTTATGCCAGGTGGAAAAGTGTGAAGAAGGTAATCTCTTTCTAAAGATTTGTTCTGAAAGCCTTTCACAGTGCCAGTGCTGTAAAATGACCTTTGGTGGTTAAGCCATTGCAAGGTCCTTCTTCTGGTTGACTTTCCGGGTCAACCTGCTTCACATGCTTCTCTATGCATTTCCCAAGGAAGGAGCTTTTGATAAGGGCTCAAGTTATTTACAAATATTTTGCATATTCTTGCTATTTCTCCGCCCTTTAAGAGCCATACAGAACTAAAGCATGAATCACCTGGATTTTCACCAACCAACACGGATGTGCTCATTTTCCCTTGGGAGAAACACAAAATGCAGCACAGGATGAGTTTTATTGAACTTTTAGAGAGCTAGTTAATTTTAAAAATAGTATATATTGCTTTTAATAAATGAGCAAATGGGAACTCAGGCCCACGGGGAAATGGGATTCTAAAGTTTAACTTCTTGGACAACGCGAAGCCCAGTTCTGTGTGGTTATGCGGTACAGGTGAGTGACTGTCACACGGTTTGACCTCAGGAGTAAAATTAATGCAGCAAGACCTTTGTTCACTCTGTTTTATTAGTGAAATGAATCCAGAGCTTCTTTCTTATGCCAACTCCTGTGGAGTAAATACATACTGAATATAGTCCGTCCTCCTCTTAGGAATCCATTTAGGGCTTTGGAGACAGGAGAGGTAGCGGGATACCAGATATGGGCAGAAGCATCGGTTACAATAGGTTATTGCCTGGGGCTGTTGAAACTGAGGGAGAAAAGGTTTCCTGGAGAAAAACCAAACATCGTTTTATTTTATTGCCTGCAGAGACCGCTTCCTGAGAAAACCAGCCACGTCTGTGATTCCTGAAGCAGGTCGTTTGTCCAGTGTCGCAGTGAAATGTATCCCCCGAGGCCTGCAGGGGGAGGTGAGAGGGAGCGGGTGCTGTCAGCGCACATGCGTTGCCACTTAGAGCTGCCCAGGGAGCAATTACAACACACACACCTGCAAACAACACGGGGCTGGCCTGTGCTCACGAGTGCAGTAAGACATGCAGCAGCACCAGGGCTTGTGTCCCTTGCCGTGGAACCCTCCCATGTGGGACACTGTGTCACTTCGAGTGAAGGCCTTTCCAAAGTGCCTGGGGAGCTTGCTCCATCTTCAAGCCCTTAGCTAGGAACTTGGTCCACTGGGGACTGGTGATCCGCCTTAGGGACTGGAGATACCTACAGGCAACACCAACTGAGCATTTGAGTGTGAGAAAAAAAAAACAAAAAAACACTTAGGTTTTCTGCTCATCTGGGATGACACTCTTACCTACAAGTCAGCAGCTTAGGCAGCGAAGCTTAAGAAGAGACTCCATAATCATTCTGTAGAATCACCGTGTTCTCGGCGAGGGAGAGAAAAAAAGAGGATTTTAAAAAACGCCCCCCAGAAAATAAAAGTTGTTGGTAGTTCTTCCCCAAGGCAAAACCCACGGCTTGTACAAAGCGGGTTGTTTCATGCACACATTCGATAGTGCAGCTTTGATGTCGGCTGCAAGGTAGGCACTGCGCCACGTGCAGGGGGGACGCAGGGATGACACGGAACGCGGTGAGGCCACCCAGGCGTCCTGCAGGAATGGCTCGTTAACCTGCACTTTGGCCTCTCTTCTCTTGGCTCCCCACACCCCTGGCCTTTTACAGCACTGGCATTTGGAAATGCAAGAAACCTAATGCCCGAGGATGGAGGAAAGTCAGGAGCCAGTTTTTCACCTCTATTTTGTCCCCCAGAACCAGTTCTGCTGAGAGCCACCCTAAGCCATTGCGATGATGGGAAACCTCAACTCAGAGCATGCTAGTCACAAGCAGTCCGATAATCCACTTCAAAGGACAGACGCCCTCAGGGCCGTGCACATGATGGGAACCTTGTGGTCCCGGCCACCGGGCTGTGCTGTTGCTGTGGCTGCCTTTCCATTCCACAACCCATGTGGTCGTGCAATTATCTTTCCCCGTCACTCTCCTGGTCCAGGGGCTGTCTCCATTTCCTGACGCTGTCCCTGTTTCTTTCTCACAAGACCTGATTCCTCAGACCCTCTTCGGAGCCTGTCAGCTTTGAACAGGACCGACCGGCTGCGCGGAAGAAAGGGGAGGATAAAAGTTAGAGAACTGCTGATTTCTTCAGAAGTCGTCCAAGTCCTCTTTGATTTCTTAAGAGAATTTCAGCAAATGCATACATTTGTTTTAAGCGTATTTTTTAAAAGGCTTCTTTTGCAGATCAGCATGTCATCCTATAATCTCATTTTTGCCCCATGGCACAGGGCAAGGAATGGGAAAATGACTATTCAGCCATAAAGTGGGACAAAGGGAGAATGCAAAAGTTCACTCCCTTCACCTCATTAGCTTTTTTCTAGTTCATATTATATTTGGAAGCCATCATAGGGTCTGTATGAATTTCAAAGAATGCATGAGACTTGGTCTCTGATCTCTGATTATTATTTTTATTTACTTTGTTAAATATTTTGAAAAGCCAATATTGTACCATTCTGTAAATTTAGAAAATGGGATGGGAAATAATGCAAAAGTTCACCCAACATGCTCTGCAGAATGCCTGCCAATCTTTTCATCTTTGTATATTTCTTTTCCCACCACGGGAAAATTTGAACACCCTTTCTATATCAAATATTCAGAGTTGCTTTTCTGTGTGTTGCTTGTTCATACCCTTTGCTCACTTTTCTACTGGGTTGTATGTCTTATGTTTTTCTACATAAAAGTTTTAAAATGTCATGTAAATATATCCATTTTTCCTTAACAGCTTCTGGCTATCCTACTTTGGTTAAGAAGGTACTCCCAATTTTACATGGGATCTCTTAGACTTTTTTGTGATGGTTTTTATTTAAATGTTTAACATTTCAGTCTTCAGTCCTCCTGGAATTTAAACTTGCATCACTGTCGAGATGTGCATTGCTTAGGATGTAGTTTCAGATGCTGAAATAATGAGAGACAAAGTAACTGACTTGAACAAGATAGGAGTTTTGGTTTAGTTTGCTTTTTTCTTACCAAAAAAAAAAAAAAGCCTAACAGTCCAGGGTCTATGTGCCAACTTTATGATAGCAGATCCAGGTGACACCTTCCCTTTTTTGTTTTAGCATCTACCCAGTGCAAGATGGCGCGCTACTCATCTACATTCCAGTAGAAAAGGGAACATGAGCAAGGAGAGGTCAACCCCTACCTCTTTTTTTAAGAGTGGAAGTTGCACGTACCACTTCTGTTTGCGTCTCTTCGGCCTGAACTTGATCACATGAGAACACCCGGTTGCAAGGGAAGCGAAGGAAGCTGGCAGACACAGTTGTATTACGAATAGCTGGGCATTCTCACCAAGAAAGAGAGAGAGAATGGAGACTTGAGGATAAAACATTCCCTACCACAGAATTCTAACTGGAATTACATTAGCCATGTACTGTAAAATGGGAAGGGTATACATTTTATGAGATCTAATTTTCTGATTCAAAAAACTTTATGCCTTCTCACTGTTCAGTGTTATGGAAAGAATGTGTGTGTCCCCCTAAAATTCTTATGTTGAAACCCCACCCTACAATGTGATGGTATTAAGAGGTAGGGCCTTTGGGAGGTGATTAGGATTAAATGAGGTCGTGAGGATGGAGTCCCCGAGAAGGGATTAGCTTCTTTCTAAGTGTCCCGAGAGAGCTCACTCTGCCCCGCTGGATGAGAAGGCAGCCACCTGCAGTCTGGAAGAGAGTCCTCACCGGAATTGACCACACTCACAACCTAATCTCACACTGCCAGCCTCTGGAACTGTAAGAAATAAATGTCTGTTGTTAAACCATCCTGTATACCATACTTTGTTATAGTAGCCCAAACAGACTAAGAAATTCTGCATTTATTTCATTTCCTTTGTTACGATTTTATAATTACCTTTATTTGGGACCTTTACCTTTCATATTAAATTTAGTCCTAGCTCTTGGAGGTATTTGGGAATTATTGCAAATAAAATAATTTTTCTTTTCTATTTTCATTTGCAGGTTTTTATTGCTAATATAAAGAAAAGTTGTTAAACTTTGTATTTTTGTCTTGTACGCAGCCCATTTTCCCTTTTTTCTTTTTCATTAAAGCAGCTTTTAAAATAGAAACCTCTGGGTTTTCTAGGTATAAAATTACCTTGTCAGTAAAAACAAATAACAGTAGTTCTCCCCAACCATGGTTTCACTTTCCACAGTTGTCGTTACCTGCAGTCAGCTGCAGTCTGAAAATAGTAAATGGAAAATTCCAGAAATAAATAATTCATAAGTTTTAAATTGGTTTTCAGTAGTAGCCTAGCACTACATCACAATGCCTACATCATTCATCTCACTTCATCTCATCATGTGGGCATTTTATATCTCACATCACCACAAGAAGAAGGGTAAGGACAATTCAATAAGACATTTCGAGAAAGAGAGAGAGATCACATTCACATAACTTTTTTTTTTTTTTTTTTGAGACAGAGTCTCGCTTTGTTGTCCAGGCTAGAGTGAGTGCCGTGGCGTCAGCCTAGCTCACAGCAACCTCAAACTCCTGGGCTCGAGCGATCCTTCTGCCTCAGCCTCCCGAGTAGCTGGGACTACAGGCATGCGCCACCATGCCTGGCTAATTTTTTATATACATATCAGTTGGCCAATTAATTTCTTTTTATTTATAGTAGAGCCTCTTGCTCAGGCTGGTTTTGAACTTCTGACCTTGAGCAATCCGCCCGCCTTGGCCTCCCAGAGAGCTAGGATTACAGGCGTGAGCCACCACGCCCGGCCTTCACATAACTTTTATTACAGCATATTGTTAATATTGGTCTACTTTATTATTAGTTATTGTTAATCTTACTGTGCCTAATTTATTAATTTAACTTTATTGTACTGGTAGGTATGTACATATAGGAAAAAACACAGTGTATGCGGGGCTCAGTATTAGCCATGGTTTTAGGAATCCCCACAGATAAGGGGGGACTACTGTACTATTATTCTTCTTTTCCAATGTTCTTATGAATTATTTTATTGTATAATATTACTGCATTTACTAGAATGTACATCATATTGGATTATAATGCAGATAGCAGGAATCCTATGATAGTCATGATTTTAACGGAAATGAGTTTGTTTCACCATTTAGAATAATTTTCTATTGGTGTTTGAGCAAGTTTTTCAAATCATCATCAAGTGGTTATCATTTATTCTTAATTTACTCAAAATTTTTATCTGTTAGATAAAAATTGTTAGATTTAGACTAGATTTAGACTGTTAGATTTTTCAAATGCTTTTCAAGAATCTATTGATGCGGTCATATTTTTCCTTTAATTTGTTTAGAGTATGAATTATGTTGACAGATTCTGTACTATGGCATCATCTTTGCAATGTATGAGTAGATCCAAATTGACTATAGTGTATTAATCTTTGAAAACAATGTTGAATTATGTTTGCTATATTTTTATTTATAATTTTTGTATCTATAGTCATACATAACAGTGGTTGAGATTTTTCAAAACACTGGTTGACATTTTTTTTAATAATTATCTTTACCAGAATCTGGTATTAAATTTACACTAGCTTCATAACTTTGGTCATGGGGGGAGGGGACATTCCATCTTTTTGTGGCTTGGGGTTGAGAGTTTAAAGAACAATGAAATCATCTGGACTTTAAATATTAGACAAAACTCAGTTTTGACATCATCTGGATATGAAATCTTTTAAACACCTTTCCAAGCCTTCTATAGTACCTTGCTACTTTATCTTGGGTCAATTACAGCAATTTATATTTTGTTAGGAGTCAAGTGTTTCCTATAGATTGAAAAAAAATTGTGTTTTTTTTTGTTTTTTTTTTTTGTAGAGACAAGGTCTCACTCTGTCACCCAGGCTAGAGTACTACAGTGGCACAATCATAGCTTGTTGCAACCTTGAACTCCTAGGCTCAAGCCATCCTCCTGCCTTAGTAGCTGGGACTACAGGCACACACCACCACAACGGCTAATTTTTATTAATTTTTGTAGAGATGGGGTTCTCGCCAGGCTGGGGGGTTTTGAGCCCAGGCTAGTCTCAAACTTCAGGCCTCAAGTCATCTTCCTGCCTCAGCCTCCCAAAGTGCTGGGATTACAGGTCTTTGTCTGGGTTGTCTGTGAGCTGCTGTGCTTGGCCTCAAATTTGTTATTAAAAGGTTATATAGGCCGGGCGCGGTGGCTCACGCCTGTAATCCTAGCCCTCTGGGAGGCCGAGGCGGGCGGATTGCTCGAGGTCAGGAGTTCGAAACCAGCCTGAGCAAGAGCAAGACCCCGTCTCTACTATAAATAGAAAGAAATTAATTGGCCAACTAAAAATATATAGAAAAAATTAGCCAGGCATGGTAGCGCATGCCTGTAGTCCCAGCTACTTGAGAGGCTGAGGCAGCAGGATCGCTTGAGCCCAGGACTTTGAGGTTGCTGTGAGCTAGGCTGATGCCACGGCACTCACTCTAGCCTAGGCAACAAAGCGAGACTCTGTCTCAAAAAAAAAAGGTTATATAACCTCTTACTATAGTGTTTATTATATATTGTATATTTTATATGCTTATACAGATAATATATACTTTTTCTATTTATATTATTATATTATATTGTATGCTATTATATATTGTAGTTCTTTTTAATTTCTTCTGTATCTATGGTTATGGTTATATCTCCTTACCTATTCCTAATCATGCATATTTTGCACCTGTTTTAAATCTTTAAGTTTTTTAATCATAATCAAACTTATGAAGGGTTTGTCCAGTTCACCGGCATTTTCACAAACTAACTTTTGGATTTATTTATCCATTCTCCTATCTCTTTTATTATTTTAAAATTATTTTCACTTTTATCTTTATTAATTGTTTTCCTGTTTTCTTTTGGTTTATCTTATTTTCACTTCTCTAATTTTCTATGATACAAAGTTTTCATAATTTTTAATCTCTCTCTTTCAATAAAATCATTTAATTATGTAAATTTCCCTCTGCATGCAACTTATGCCATGTTTCAGTTTCGATTGCCTCTTTGTTTCAAAGTTTGTCTAACGTATTTCATAATTTCTATTAATATTATCGCTTTTTATTATTTATTCTACCTCTATTGGATGATGACAAGAAACATGGACTTCAGAATCCCTCCTTCCTTTGTTCCATCAACCTAGAAAATAATTTTTATTACCTTTTTGAAGGATTATAGATGCATAAATTCCTTTAGTTTTTTTTTATTTTTGTCTTTTACTTATGACTTATTTTGAAAGGGTAATATTAACATTTCCCAGTAACATTACATTTTTTATATAATTCTTTTTTATTCCTAACAGCTTTTGCCTAATATATTTGGCTGTTATTTTTTTCTATGCACAGAGGTTTATGAGTTATTATCTTCGTCTGGGTTGTCTGAGAAGTAGATACCAGGGTCAGAGTGAATATGGATGGATTCTAGTAGGGAAATGCCCAAGAGAGAAAATGGGGAGGAAGTTGGGAAAGGCTGGGAGAGTGGTCAGACCACAGTGCAAGTCTGACCCTGAGTGAGAAGAGAGACAAGAAAGATGGAGTTGAAGTTTCTCAATTGCTCTGAAACCTAATTAAACATGAGCGAGTCTGCCCGGAAGTCCTTGAGACAAAGCTGGCTGTTCGAGATTCTTAAGACCTCCAGGAGTGGGCCTAACTTAGTACCCCGGTGCCCTCTCTCATTGCCTAGGAGCTGCCTCTGGGAAACCTGGGCCCCCACAAATGGACTGGTGGATTTCAGAGGGCAGCAGCTGGCATTTGCCATCAATTATGCTCCCTGTAGTTGGAAGTCAGGTAGGCATATTCTAATGGCAATCACTTTCATGTACCTTCTTCAGTTCAATGAGAAACACATTCTGGGGGATCGACACACTTGAAGCTCTGACTCTGGTGGGTGGAAAGGCAACACACATAACTTAAACATTTGTATCCCCTTAATTTGCTGAAATAAAAAAAAAAAAAGAAAAGAAACACATTCTACTTTTTTTAACATTATTTTAGCATTTCCCAACCCTATTAGATCATGGACTCTTTGTTTTTTCCCTACCTAATCCATGGAACATATTCTTGGATATGCTCTTCTAGTTGCATGTCCTTAGGCCTCACCCTTACTCATGTCTAAAATATTTTGCCAGTGATACCTATGAAGACAGAGAAAGCATGTATGTCAAGTTTGCCGCTGATATAGAACAAAAGGGAAAACACATTCATAGATTCCTAGAAGTTCCTCTACCCATGTAACTATGTTTCAGTTCTAAAAGGCTTTTTGAAAGGCCATGTATTCATAAATCTAAAGTAAGACAGACGCTTTTAAGTTTGCAATCCCTGGGTACATTTCCACCAAAATGGGCATGGGCCATGAATTTGAAACCTTAAAACCAGGCACACATTTTCCTAGCTGACACTTGTTCGGTAGACATCTAAAATTTTTTTTATTGCTACTCTAACCCCTGAGAATCTTTGAAAGTGTTTCTGGTAACTCCTTAGATGCTGCGCAATCCCACATACATGTATCACTTGGATTTTGTGCAGATTCAAACGACTATGAACCCACTCAACCATCCACAGCTTGCGACAGAAGTCTCCTTAGCAGTAGCATCACCTTGTGTCGTCCTCCAGTTCTCTAACTCCTAGCTTTAGACCACTCAGTCGATAAACTAAAGCCTACCAAAGCCTACTTCATCAAATAACACCTGAATAGTAAGGTTGATCTTTCAACTGCGTAAATCTCTTTTCCTCATCTTGCCTGTTAATGTCAGTTGCATAGACCTTTTCATTCATTGATGATTCACTGTTTATCCTCGAGAATCATTCTTGCTGTGAAATGACTCATCTCAGGTGCATGTGTAGCATTTGTCATTTCCTCACCACTTTCAATTTTTAAAAGTCACTTTTGTTTTCCTTGTGATTGTAAGTTTCTAGGTATGAATTCTTTTAATGTTTTCTCAGTGGTACTTTTCAAAGGGTATGTGTTTAACAATGCCCTTAAAAGAGCTTAATACTAAACACAGAGTTATGAACAGTGTTATGACTGAGTATGCAGACCATGTCATCTGTTGGTGGCAGTGGGACTTGAAACAATTTGCTCTGGAGGAAAACTTTGTTTATATCTGTAAAAGTTTATTGGTTGAAAGCTTGTAAGAAAGATATGGTATCTATATATGTATAAATAAGGCTGCATACAGCTTTCTAGTCTTTCTGGGAGACAGAGCCTTTAAACACAAATAGGGAAAGAATGATGGTTATGATTTCAGATATCAAATCAATTCACCCTAAAGTCTCCTTAATACCAACTTTGATCTGCCAGTCCTACCTCACTGGTAACCTGGGTTTTATTCCTAACTTCATTCAGGTGGCTTTAACCTTTATCTGAACAGTACCAATCTCTACTGATAATCTGGCATTGATGCACATAATTCTGGCTCTATTCTTGTGTGCAAATAATAAGCCTTAAACTCAATCAAGCTGATGATAGCTTGCCTGAGGCCCCAGATCTCCTTTTTACTAAATGCCTAGAATTTCATTAATTGATAATAAACTTCACCTGGATACCTGGTTCTTCCAGGATCTGCATTTGGTTGGATGGATTTTAGTTGCCTCCTTGACCTCCTAGTGGAACTCTCCCAGGCACTTCTTAGTACATGCATAGTGGTCCAAACCTTTCATAGAAGAAACAAATTAACCCGTGTCTTCTCATCTATGACATAATCAAAAAGGCCAGGGGCTTAGATAATCCTCAGCCTCGGCATTTCTTCATTTACCGCTGCCAGGTCACTTGGCTTTCCTCCCCTGGTCTGGCCTACCTTAGTCCCTGTGGCAGAGCGGTGACTTCAGGCAGGAGAAAAGTAAATACCCGCATTTCCACACATTCCCACACTGCGGGGCTCGGCATTAATCCCTTTGCTGCTGTTCTTGGCCTTGAATACCTGTTCTCACAATGGGCTCCAGCCCTATTGTCATGATGCTGTCCATGCCTTGTTCCTCTTCCATAAATAACCCTGTAAAGAGACAGTGTAGTATCAAGGGTACCACAATGTATCAAAGGACACAATTGACAGAGTGAAAAACCTAAGGAATGGAAAAAAAATATTTGTGAACCATAAACCTGATAAGGGCATAATATCCAGAATAAATAATTTAAGTCAATAACAAAAAAGCAAACAACCCCCACTTTAAAAATGGGCAAGTGACTTAAACAGATGTTTTTCCAAAGAAGAAATGCAAATGACCAATAAGCACATGAAAAAATGCACAACGTCACTAATCATTACAGAAATACAAATCATGCACTTGTAATCCTAGCACTCTGAGAGGCCTAGGTAGGGGGATGGCTTGAGGGCAGGACTTCGAGGCCAGCCTGAGCAAGAGCAGGACCTTGTTTCTACTAAAAATAGAAAAATTAGCCAGGCATGGTGGTGCACCCCTGTAGTCCCAGCTACTCAGGAGGCTGAGGCAGGAGGATCACATGAGTCCAGGAGTTTGAGTTTATGGTGAGCTGTGATCATGCAGTGGCATTCTACCCAGGACAACAGAGTGAGACCCAGTTTCAAAAAAAAAAAAAAAAAAAAGATACAAATCAAACCCACAATGAGATGCCATCTCTCACCCATTGGGATGGCTACAATCAAAAAGAGGGAAAATGATAAGTGCTGGTGAAGCTACCGAGCAGTTGGAACACTTGTACACTGTTCGTAGGATGGAAAAATGGTGCAACCATTGTGAAAGAGCAGGGTGGTTTCTCAAAAAATTAAAAATAGAATTACTATATGATCCCTCAATTATACTTCTAGATATAGTCTCAAAAAAAACTGGCAGTAGAGATTTGAATAGATATAGGTACACCCATATTCATAGCAGCATTATTCAAATAGCCAAAAGGTGAAAGCAACCCCAATGATGGACGAATGGATAAGCAAAATGTAGTGTATATAAATGCAATGGAAAATTATTCAGCTGTAAAAGGGAAAGAAATTCCGACACATGCCACAATATGGATGAACCGTATGGAGAACATTATTCTAAGCAAATAAGCCAGTCACAAAAAGAAAAATACTTTATGATTCCACTTATATGAGATATCTAGACTAGGAGAATTCACAGAGACAAAAAATAGAACGGCGGCTGCCAAGAGCTGAGGGGGAGAGGGAAAGGGGAGTTGTTGTTTAGTGGGTATAGTTTCAGCTTTGCAATATGAAGAGTTCTGCAGACTGGTTGTGCAATGTTCAGGTACTTACTATAGAAATGCACACTTAAAAATGGTTAAGATAGTAAATTTTATGTTATGTACATTTTACCAAAATTTAAAAAAAGAAAGAGTATCCATTTGTGTCAGAGGACCTCAATAGATGTCCTGACTCTTGGTTTTTTTATGCATACCACTAATTTCTTTGGAATTTTGTTATCTCACTGTAGAAGGGGAAGCCAAATTATTCCTACTTACATCCCAAGAACAGTGAGAGAATTAAATGAGATACTCTGTGGAAAATTACCTTGTAAACAGTTCAGGATTCTGTAAACGTAGGTAGCAGTAATAAAATATTAAGTTAGGGATGTCTTCGTTGTCTAAGAAGCCAATGTTTAGATGAATCTGAGAGAAATGTGTAGACTTAAAAGAATCCCAGGAAACTGAAGTATGCATGGACATGTAATTCCAACCAACGCATGAAGTTTTATTGAGAACTTGCCATACGTCAGGCACATGTCCCTATCTTTGTTGGGCAAATTGAGATCAAAGTTTAAAAAACAGCCATAAAACACTGTATTGAGGAGGGAACGCGGGAGGTTGTGAAAATGTGGTCATCTTGCACAAGGCGGTCTTCTCAGAGAAAACAACAGCTGATCTGAAGGTTGAGTAAAATACCTCCAAGGCTGAAAGGAGGGAAAAAAATATGTTCTAGGAAGAAGAAACAACTTGTGAAAAGGTGTGAAGGTAAGAGAAAACCTGATGTGTTTGTTTAAGGAACTAGAAGGAAATGATCCAAGGCATTTGGAAGAGGGAAAGCTAAGAGTTAACAGGAACCAGATCACACCTGGACTTGTAATTCATAATAATCCTTTAACGTTAACACAAAGCGCAATAGGATACCATCAAAGAGTTTTAAGGAGGTAATGATATCATTGCGATTTGGATTTATGAAGATCATTCAGTTGGAAGAGCAGAAGGGTGTGTTGGGGTGGGGAAGGGAGGAGAAGCCCAGGTATAGAAAGGTCATGCAGGATTTTATTACAGTAATCTGCACTGAGGGGAGGGAGGGAAAACAGTACATACATTCAAGCCAGGTGTTGGAAAAAGAATTGACATGACTTGGTATTGTATTAGAGGTAGTGTAATATGGAGAGAGAAGAATCAAAATGGTAATTTTATTTTTTTAAAGTGGTAGTTTAGGCAAGTGTGAATGTGGTGGTACCATTTCTGGAGAAAAGGAACCAAGCAAGCAATGTGTTCAATTTGGGATACGTTGGGTTTGAGATGCCTGAAGGGCATGCAAATGGGATGCCTAGGTCCGTTGAATGCACTGGTTTGTGACTGGAATAGAAATTTGAGCCAGGGATATAGATGTGGAAGTCGTTAACATGTAAGAAGTAGTAGAAGTCGTGGATGTATAAACGCACCATGTAGAACTGTAGATGATATAAGAAGGTAAAAAAAGAGGATTTGTTATACAGAAACTATATAATGGGTATCAAAACATACATCACCACTCATAAGAGATAACACAAAAGGTTAGGATGAATAAGAACTAGTAGAAATATTGGGGAAAGGGAAGGACATATTTTCTTAAGAAGTTAGGTGCCATTGTTTATGCTTTAAGCTGGGAGAAAAAATGTCATGTATCCAATGTAAAATAAGAAATGAAGGGAAAAAATATAAAAGATATTGTAAATGGAAATTGTTAAATAAGATAGCAGAAATACCTTCTATTACAAGTAAAGTGATTAGAGTAAATGTAAACGAATTTTAAAACACTCATAAAAATTGATGCTGGATTTTAAAAAATAAAAGAAGAATCTAATATGTTGTTACCAATAGATGAAGTTGAAACAAAAGCAAACAAAAGATTTGAAACAAGGATTTTATTTTTTCTATAGCTTCCTACTTTTATAGCATTTACTATGTGCCAGACACTGTTCTAAGCGCTTTGCAAGTATTAACTCATTTAATCCTCATAACAACACTATGAGGCAGTTTCTATTAGTATCCTCATTTCATTGAGGGGGAAATTGAAGCATAAAAAGGAGGTAATCAATTCAAGACCAAACAAGTAATACTCAGTGGCAGAGCCAGGATTCAAACCAGGTAGCTGACCAAAATTGAGAAAGATACACAAATATGGATCAAAAGAAAAGCAATGTTCAAATTCTAACATCTGAAAAAAGTAGAATTCAAGGCAAAAAAATATCATACTGGTCAATAAGGAACATCAGATACTGGAAAAAAGAAACAACAATTGTATTTGATAGTTTCTAGTATGCCATTTTAAACTGATGGATCAAGCAAAAAAAATTAAATAAACACACATATATATAAAAGATCTTTTAACTATCATTTTCTCAAAGAGGTCTTCCTAACTTATCCTTTAGGAATTAACTCTGGCCACATATGCCCTAAATTCTCCATTGCCCTTTTTCTGCTTTACTTTTCTCCAAAGCAATTATTGCTACTATACGTATGTTTATAACATGTAGTATGTTGTTTACTATCAGCACTATTAAATTATTATACCCATGAAATGCAGGGATTTTGTTCACCACAGTATTTTATGTGCCTGGCATAGTATGTAGCAAAAAATAAATATTCACTGAAAAAAATTAACAAATAAATGCATCTAAATAATACAATTAATAAGATTAATTTATAAATACTATGTGTATATATCCATACTCAACAGGTGTAGAATACATACTCTTTTGAGTGAAAATGGAATAGTCACAAAAATTGACCATGTATTAAGCCATAATAAAAGCATCAATGAATTCTAAAGAAAAATATCATGACAATAATAAAAAATTATTATAATAGTAATAATAATTATTAATATAAATCAATATTAAAGATATCTAAACATTTAAGTAACATACTAAAATAAAGTAAATAAATAATGAATCTAAATAACAAAAAATTGAATAAAATTTTAAAAATTTATAACCAACTAATAGATAATAATTTAACTATACTAACTAAACTAAATGAAAAAGAACTAAACAAATAAAAGTAAATAATTTCGCTAATAAGGTAACTAAATTAAATACCTACACTAAATTACACAAGCTTAAACTAAATAAAATACTACTCCAAACCCTTGAAATAAGGACAAATCATAAGAAATGCTACAATATGTAGAACTGAACGAGTTATGTACTTGTTATGTACTCATCCAGATTAAAGGGACATAATAAAAGCAAAACTAAAGAAAATTTTATAGTTTTAAGGCATTTATAAAAAAAGAGAAAAATAATAAAAGCAAATGAACTCAGTGGGTGTGGTGGCATGCACCTATAGTCCGAACTACTTGGGAGGCTGAGGCAGATCCCATGAGCCCAGGAGTTTAAGACCAGCCTGGGCAACACAGTGAGAGACCCTACCTAAAATAGAAAGCAGAAAAACTCCAGGAGAAGAAATCTTCAAAATATACATAATTTTTATCCTCAAAGAAAAGAGAAGATATTACAACTGTAAAGCACAAAAAAACTTCTCATATTCATAGAACAAGACTGAGCTTTTGAAAAATAAGATATGTTAACAGATATTTTTAAAAAAATTAATCGAAGGATTAGAAAATAAAGTAAGGAATTCTCTCAGAAAGTAAATGACAAAACATGGAAATGTGGGAGAGAAAAAATAAAACAGAAACTCCATTCAGGAGAGCTAAAATCTGACTAGTAGACATTGCAGAAAGAGAAAACATAGAAAGTGGAAGGAAAGAAAGTATCATAGAAATAATACAAGAAAAGTTCTCAAATAGAAGCATATGAGTTTCCAGATTGAAAAACTATATACAGAATAATGGATGGAATTTTAAAAGGACCACCTCGTGAGTTTCCAGATTGAAAAACTATATACAGAATAATGGATGGAATTTAAAAAGGACCACCTCGAGTCATAAAAGGGATTCTAAAATCTTCCAAAAACAAAACAAAACATCCAACTCAGGTCACATATAAATCATTGAGAATCAGAATGGCACAGGTTTCTCAAAATGAGCATAGGATGGCCGGGCGCGGTGGCTCACGCCTGTAATCCTAGCACTCTGGGAGGCCGAGGCGGGCGGATTGCTCGAGGTTGGGAGTTCGAAACCATCCTGAGCGAGACCCCGTCTCTACTAAAAATAGAAAGAAATTAATTGACCAACTAAAATATATATATACAAAAAACTAGCCGGGCATGGTGGCACATGCCTGTAGTCCCAGCTACTTGGGAGGCTGAGGCAGGAGGATCGTTTGAGCCCAGGAGTTTGAGGTTGCTGTGAGCTAGGCTGACGCCACGGCACTCACTCTAGCCTGGGCAACAAAAGTGAGACTCTGTCTCAAAAAAAAAAAAAAAATGAGCATAGGAAATTTGAAGAAAATCGAGTGACGCCTTCAAGATTCTAAGAGAAATACTTTCTAATTTATAATTCGATACCCAGCCAAACCATCAGTCAACTGTTAGGATAGAAAAGAAATATTTTCTTACATTCAAGCTCTCAAAAAAGTTAGCTCTATGTGTTCCTATTATTTCTCCAGAAGCTAAAAATTAGTTTCACAAAAATGAGAGAGTAAGCCAAATAAAAAGGGGGGGGGAGGGATTTGTTACTTAGGGATTGGGGATACAACCCAGGAAATGCTCCAAGGGAATTCACAAGATGATGAGTAAGGAAAGTGCCTGGGTATCAGCTGAGTATCCAGCCCAGAGAACAACCAGGATGGATTAGACCAGAGAGACAGCCCCAGGAAAGACATTGTCAGATAATGACAGTAATAATAATAAATTCACAAATGGAAAGTAAAAGAAGAAAATTATCTGATGGTTTGAATACTTTGAGAGGAAATTTAAATTTCTGTGGGAAATTTTGAGGATGATTTAGCATAATACAAAAAAATAAGCAAAAAAAGACAATGATTAATTTAGTTGATTTCATTAATTACAAAAAAGGGAACATAACAATATTGCTTTACATGATTCAGTTGTAAATAATAATTATGTGATCAAAGTAATGTAAACCTTCAATATTGATTTGAACAAAATAACATAATTGGGTGTAAGGACAGTGGGGATGTAGGAATGTGTACGTGTGTTTTGGGGGCACAGGAAAAAGTCAAATCCCATCTTTTATCATAGAAAGTTAAGAGATAATGTCTGTATTTTAAAAAATGAAAAATCGGCTGGGCATGGTGGCTCATGCCTGTAATCCTAGCATTCTGGGAGGCCAAGGCAGGGGGATCATTTTGAGCTCAGGAGTTCGAGACCAGCCTGAGCAAGAGCGAGACCCCATCTCTACTGAAAAAATAGAAATTATCTGGACAACTAAAAATATATATAGAAAAAATTAGCCGGGCATGGTGGCCCATGCCTGTAATCGCAGCTACTTGGGAGGCTAAGGCAGGAGGATCGCTTGAGCCCTAGATTTTAAGGTTGCTGTGAGCTAGGCTGACGCCATGGCCCTCTAGCCTGGGCAACAATGCAAGACTCTGTCTCAAAAAAAAAAAAAAAAAAAAAAATGAAGTACGATTTTTTAAAGAATGTGCTTTGTTTGAACTTTTATGACCCCCCCCCAAATTCATATGATAAAATCCTGACCAAGGTGATGTTGAGAGGAGGTGGAACCACTGAGCAGTGGTTAGGTCATGAAGGAAGGGCTTTCATGAATGGGGTTATTGCCCTTATAAAGGGGTCCCCAGGGAGCTGGCTAGCACCTTTGCCATGTGAGTTTAGGGTGAGAAGACAGCTGGCAGACACAGAATTGGCCAGCACGTTGGACTTTCAGCCTGCATCCAGAACTGTGAGCAGGAAATTTGTGTTGCCTGTAATTCACCCAGTCGATGGTATTTCGTTATAGCAGCCTGAACAGACGACGATAGGATGCTATTTTGAAATAACAACGTATCAACCAGAAGAAACAGCTGAGAGAGTTAAAGGTAATGCCACCCGAGGTTTAGGAACTGGGAAAAAGTGTGGTGAGGTAACTGCTGTTTTATGATAAGTCCTATAATAAAACAGTGTTTGACTTGCTAAACTGTTTCTGTGTTACTTTGATAAAAGATTAAAATGCAATTACAACTAGATAAAATGGTGAGATAGCTGATATGAGCCATAGCTATAAACCTAAAAGATCTATCCAGAATGATTCCAATTTCTAAAATGAAGAGAAGAAAGCAGGCTTTAGCTGTGAAGTCATAATGGCATGTTCTGGGAATGCTATAGAGTGAGCTTTATAGAGCGTAGCTGGGAAATGCTGCCTGCCGTGTTCCACACCCACACGGCTAGCTCACCAGTTCTTACCTATATCCTCTTTTCCAATGAAGTATTGGCAGCGAAATGTTGATTTATCACTATTTTATAAAGAGAAAAATTGGCAAAGACTGTGGATTAAAGAGTACACAGAACATAGGTCTTGAAACTGGAAATGTCCACCTGGATTTGAAGACAATCGTAGCTCAATGGGACAGTTAGCCATTCAATAACACATAGTGAGCATCTAAGTGTGAAACAGTGCTAGACTTTGGGTAGGAAGATGCTTATAAAGATTAATAGTCCAAAGACTATTCGTCATAATTGCATTATAGAAGAATTTAGAAGTGCTTTGTAGATTTGACATTCAACCGTAGTATCCATATGTTGGTTAATTTTCTTCTGAGCCCCATGATGGAAAGACTTCAAGATAAATTTGAAAGAAATTAGATTATCAGGTCCATTAAATTGTTACATGTATCTTGCTTAAATTTCTGTTTATTAATTTATATCCACCCAATTACATAAAGCAAATTTGGAGAAAAAAAAAATAGTCCAAAGACACAAGAAACTTACAGTCTACCGGGTAAGATATGAGCACTTGGAAATGAAATAATATGATGTCGAAGGAAGTATATCAAGTCATTTAAGCAGGGTCTCATGAGCAGCATAGCTTGACCTGATGTTTTGAATGAGGAGGGTATGTACACGGTGATGCATGTTTAGATTCCTAATTCTGTCGGTTCCAAGAGATAGAAAATGAGAAAGAATGAAGATACATGCTGTGACACACCAAACTGAACACTGAAATAAGAGACATAAGGTTGCTAAATCAATGGTTACAACCCACAGAATCAGTTTTAGGAAATACATGAAAGGAAAGGTTCATGCCTTGTGTATGTTGATATTTATTTCTACAAAGCCTTATAATGTAATGTGATATAAAGCAAGTCCAGCCACAGTGGATTGCTGCATGGGGTGGTCCATATCTTGAAATTTTCACATGCAAACTTTTTGCTTAAAATGGATAGGCTGTAAGCTAGTGCTTGCCATTTCGGTATTACTTCTGTATTTTTGTTGCAATCTATACTTTTACTTGAATTTTAATTAACATTTTAGTTGTATTTTGCAAAAACCCTTTCACTGCCTTTTACTTAAGTAAAAATACTGGTTAATTGCAGCTTGCGACAGAGGAGAAAAGACCATTAAAATGGTCGAATCCGAAGATAAAAAAAGAAAAGTTTGATAACTAGTAAATCAAGATGACAGGTTTTAAAAAGCAAGGAAATGTAAGTTCATAACGGGATAGGGAGGAAATAGGGTTGGAACACCTTGAGAACTTGGGAAAACATTTGTTTGCCCAAGAGGTACTTTGGCTTTGGGGTGAGAGAAATTGCAAGGCTAATTGATGGCTCAAAGATGGATAACAGAATGTTGCTCCGGGATTGTGAGATTTGATGAAAATATCAGGACATTCCTAATGTAATACATACTTAGAAAAAGGAAACTGACAATAATTCCTTAGCTAAAGTAAAAATTTATTGAACAACAACAATAATAAAAGAAGGGTATATAGAATCTTCAAAAAAGAAATGTATATAACTTTAAGGATCTTAACGTAATTGTCCCCACTTCTCTTAATGATAACAGAAAGTATTGAGTTATGGAAAGGCAATGCCATTGTGGCCATCAATTTATCCAAAGGGGATAATTCATAAATGGATTAACAAAAACAATGAGCTCTTCAATAAGGACAAAACTGCAGTGGTTCAAGTAAGAAAAAATGTATTTGGAAAGTACTTCATGTTGTTTGTCTGTGTTTGCATTGTGGTCTTTTGTTTTTCTGTTGTCGTACTATGGCTTTTCTCCATGATATATAGAATCTAGGAACAGAAATATGTGGTCACTTGAGTCAATGAAAAAATTAATTAATATTGTACTGATAGAGACTCAGTGAGAAGCTTTCTGTGGGGTTGCTGTTTGTCTGGTCTGAACCCATATTTTAAGACTACATTTATAGCCCTGATTGGTTAACGAGCATCTGTCAAGTCCCCTGGGCTCCTCTGTGAAAGCATCTGAGTAAGCACTGGGTGGGACAGTGGGACCACCAGGCTCCATTTGGGTCCCAGAGCAGCAGAAATCAGATGCACAGTTAAACGAGGGGTACACAGAGCTCCATGAAGAGCCAGAAGTAACCATCTGTGATGAGCTGAGAAAAGGAAATCATTTTCCAGTTTCTCAACATCCTTGTTCTGCTTCCAAAGTGGGACATTGCCTTCCCCTGCCCACCGGCATGCCTGTCCAGGACCCCTGCGCCTCTCGGAGCAACACTGCACTGATGAAGGACGTAGCCATTCCACCCAGGGCAGCCGTCACCATGGGATGCACCTGGTCACACTTACTCAATAGTCTTCCTGGAAGAGGTCCCTGATGTTTCTTCCACTCCCTCAACTGTGAACTTTGCCAGGAAGCAGAAAAATGCCCTGTGGAACATTTAACTGAACAACCAGCAAGACCATCACACAGGTCAAATGATGACTCATGCTTTGTAGCTCATTTCATCTCACTGGGAAAATCCATGTTCTTTTACTGAATCCCTTGAAATAAATTGCAAAGGTTTAGAAAGCCTAAAAATAAATGCTCCCCCAGTTCCAGAGCTGTCACTAGGAGCTAATTCCCACATTGGTTTTCATTTCCTGTCCTGTAATGTTTTCTCGATAGATGCTGCCCTTTGCCATTTCTTTGGAAACTGCCATTAAACTGTGATTTGCACTTAATAAAGAAATGGAGGCATCAAAAGGTCAAGCAATGGTTCCAAGGTCACTCATAAATAAAGTCAGGACAGGGGTTGGCATACCAGCACAGGTGGGTCTTCCTCTACTCCTACTTTATTATTCTAATTTTTAAAAAATGATTAGTTCAAAAATGTTATTTTATTTCTCAAGGAGCTTGTGGGTTTTGGGGGAGCTGAATGAACACTGTGGTCCCATGGGAAGCACTGGGCCCATTTCTCTATGGACAGACAAGACCTGAGGCTCTTGGTGGGGCTTGGAGTTGGCCGTGAGTACCGGGTGCACAATCCCTAGCTACACAACCGGATCCCAAGGTACAAAGAGTTGAACAGCTTCGTAAGGAAGCTCGATCTGCCTGTAGGCATAGGTAGCAGATACCTGTCTTCATCTGATAAGATTCTGGGGGACAGAATCCCCAAAGAAAGACTAAGTTTTTCATCAAACTGTCAAAATCTTTGTCCCCAACACTGCTAGTTATATTTTCCTTTAGATATCAATGAAAACATTTCTTCCATTTTACCACCAATAATTCTCTCTACAGGACATCATGTTGATAAATCATCAATCTGATTTACATTCTCTATTTAGCACTTTCATTCAGAACAGATATGTGAAGCATTGGGTCCTCATTAGCCTTTTCACTGCTTTTTTATATACTAAAGCTGTCAAGTCACCTTCCGTTTGAGCACAAACACCAATAGTGATAATCGGTTGCCAACTTGTGATAATAAATGGCCTGAATCTGGGATGGCCCTGAATTGTAACTCTTTCTAGAATTTCTCAGTCCCTCAGGCTCTCGCTCCACAACATCTCAGTTTTCCTGTTATTCTGTTCTGTAAATCCATCCTCTACAGAGTTCATGAGGTGCTTATGTAGACTATTGGACTTTGGAAAGACATGAGGTATCCATATTGGTTCTTCATCCAATAACTGATTTTTTTCTCCTGTCCCGGATTGCTGATATAACTATCCCCTGACTCCCACTGTACATGTCCCGGTAGTGCTCTCATTCTCCACACCTCTTCATCTTCATATAAAGTTAGCTTTCCCAGCAGATGGGCACTAAATTTTCAATCAGGAAAATTGGATGTTAGTGCCAGCTTGCTAGTGAACTTGGCCAAGTATCTTCACATCTCTGAGTCTTGATTCTCTTGTCCGTAAAATACAGATCAAAAATATATTCCTAAGAATGATTAACCCTGTAGAGGAAACAGACATCATCTCTAACCTCCCTTTTAGCTCTTAGTGGGCTCTTTAGCTGGATGTAGAAACCAAAGTAACACCAGGCAGATTAACACAAGAAAAGCATAAGCATTTTATTAGTTTTACATGAACATGGGGATCTTCACATGAGAGCGAAGTACAAAAAAGTGGACAAAGCAAGATGCTTTTATACTTTTAAGACAAAGAACAGTAAATTTGAGAAGAAATGACAGGATGAAGAAAATCTGGCAAGGGGTAGTAAATTTTCTAAGGGTGTCACTAAGATACATGGGGGGATCCAAAACAGGCGGAAGATAAGGGTGACTTAGGGGAGTATGTTTACTTAGGTCCATTGCAGCCTCCAATCCCAAGCCTGTGGTGATAAGAGCTATTTTCTCACCCTGGACAGCAAGGTGCCCCTCCCAGAGAAATCTTTATGGTTTGCTACATTTAGGAAGACCCAGGTCAGCTGGCCCTTTCTGAAACTACAATTTTTCCAATGTTTTCAAGTCGAAATAATCAACATGCCAATCCGTCATATTTTGGGTTGGCACATCTTTTGCTCCTTCAATCCCAAGCATGTAAATACTTTTAACAATGATAAAATAATGCACAAATGGAACAGATCAACACTTTCCTTATGTCTTTTCTCCCATAGATCTCTAGCAGCAACGAAGTGTTGGTGAGTATCTAGGATTAGACAACCAGACAGGGCGCCGGAGATGCGGAAATGCCTCCTCTTTCCTTGTTTTTCCTTTCCCTTGAACTAACTGCCTCGACTGCTAATTTTATCTTCTTATGTTGTATTCGTTTTTGTAAGGTATCTCAAATCTATGGTAAACAAGGGGTAATTAATTATCTAATAAATAAACACTCAATGAATTAAAATAACAAATTGAATAATGGTACAAGGCATAGTCCCTGCTCGTAAGGGGTACATATTCTAATGGGAGGACATGACAATACTTTTAAAGATAATCTCACCACACCAGGTTGATTTTTAAACCCCTGGATGAGCCGTAGAGATGGCAAGGGCTGCAGGAGGGGGAAGAGATGACCAGAGGATGGGAAAGTGGGAAGAGGTTTTGGAGAGCAGGTGGTGCTCAGGGAAGGCCTTGAAGCCAATGAAGAAGATGAAGGAGAAGCTTTCAGACCATGGAAGGAGATGAACAGAGGCCCAAGCACAGGGACAGGGAAGAGTGTCCGAGAGGAAGTCTGGAGCTGAGGGAAAGGAGACAGAAATATGAGTTCTGGACAGAGAAACGACTTTTCAGAGTCTGTGGACATCATGGAACACAATGTCCAGGCTGCCGGCTCTCGTCCACCAACACCTCCCAGTTTGCACAATCTGAGTCTCCCGCACAGCCCTGGGGTTCAGGGATGAGCCACTCGAGTGGGAGTTGCCATGCCTGGGTTTCCCTCCCATCTCTGAAAACCACAAATCCTCGCTTGAGCTTCTTTCGTTGGTTCCCAGAAGAGCAATTCTTACATCTGTGTTGCAACATATCAGAACGTTTTTACAAGTCATTTTGTTACTCTTGTGAAAGCATCAAAGTGGGTGAAACCACTTGTTCCAATATTTCTGGGAGGAAAAGGGGTGGGGGCGTGGTTAGTGCCGGGGTCACCGGGAGTGTGTAAGCTCGTGACAGGTGATCGATCACTCATGTAATAGCGCCAACAGTGTGGTCCCAGCGCTGGGGTTGGAGGAAGACCACAATCCGAGAACCTAGAGATGTGGTTCTATATTTCAAAGTGCCCCACAACAAAGAGGTAATAAAACAACTAGGTCTGGACTGCGCCTGTGATGTCGGAGAGTCCGAAGACACACTTGTTCCTGGAGAGTGGGTGGCTGGCACTGACACTGGGCAGCTCCCCAGGGAAGGAGGAAGGAGCAGGAGCCCTCGCTGGCACAGAGACAGCTTGTCTCGGGATCTCAGGCTCGGTGGCAAGTGCTCACCTTTGACCCCACTTAGTGGGCTCAACGCCCTGGCTGCGGTTCTGCTGCCTGCACCCCCAGAATTGATTGGGATTACAGATTCTCTCCTCCTTCCCATTCTCCTGATTCCAGATGCAAATCTTGACCCCTGCCTCTTGCCCTCTGCTTCTGCTTCTTCCGTTCCCATTCCCTATTCCAGATGGATCCTGAGAAATGTGTGATTTGAATCACACATCAAAGGATGTTTGACATTATTGAAAAGGACCCTCTGTAGGGAACACCTTTTATTATGTGAAGCATCTTATTGATGATACACAAAGCTTTTATAATTGACCTTTAGCTGCTATATATACGTGTATGCAGTTTTGAGTTTTCTTTGCCAGGAGGATGCGCACACTGCTGAGTGCCTGTGATAGTGTGAGCGCTCCCCCAGGCCAGCTGACTGTTCGGTCATTCCTGATGTCCTATCTTGCTGCTCCTGCCAGCTGTGCATCTGGGCATAAACCAGCATCCTGACACACCAAGACCGGCCCTCTTCTCTCCCACTCATAGAGTTTGGCTGCTTGGCCCCTCCAAATCTCATGTTGAAATTTGATCCCCGGTGTTGGAGGTGGGGCCTGGTGGGAGGTGTTTGGTCTTGGGGGTGGGCCCCCCATGAATGGCTTGGTGCCCTCCTCCTGGTCATGAGTGAGTTCTTACCCTGTTAGTTCACAAGAGAGCTGGTTCACGAAAGAGCCTGGCCCTCCCTAGGAGCAGGTGCTGGTGCATGCTTCTTATGCAGCCTGAAGAACCGTGAGCCTGATAAACCTCTTTCCTTTATAAATTACCCAGCCTCGGGTATGTCCTTTATAGCAACACAAAGCGGATGAAAACGCGCCCTCCTACCAAGTCTACTCTGACCCGCCTTCAGCCTCACAGACCCTGTGGGACGTGATCAACAATAGAGCATCTCACACAAGAAGAGAGATGAGACCCTCAAGCTCACAAGCCAGAACCCAAGTGCGAACATTCTGAAATGAGGAAAAAGAAAAAGAAAAAAAAAAAAAAGTCTCCAAACTTGGAATATTCCTCTTGGTTTTCATAAGCGTTGATAAAGCAGAGTGGTTCTTTAAAGAAGGGATGCTTTACAGACTGCATTAGGTCATGCGCTCTCAGCAGGGGCCAAAAGGGACACATTTGCAAAGGAAGACATCCTTTTCCTACAGCAGACGGGCGAATGGCCCTGTTCCATCACTGAAGCGGCGCTGAGTCACCTAGCAGCTGACTCATTAGCAGCCATTAGCCGGCCCACGGTCAACAGAAAATGAGCACAATTGTGCAATCTTTATAAAAGAGAATTTACAAATTAAGGTTGGCGGCCCAGCTGACAGATCTAGGACTGTTATTAAACAGAGGAGACTTTCTGCCTGCTGATGATTTTGGAGACTCAAATCCAGCAACAACTCTGGATGTTCACACCAAAGAAACTGTTGCATGCTATGGGCAGGTCAGACAAGACTCCTTTAAATCGATGTGTCCCTGTCTCTACCTGTTTGCTTTTCGTATATATTACGTGGTTATACTCATGTGCGAAACAGGCAGATGACACTATTTAGTTCTGATTTCACTTGGCCTCTTTATCATCAAAGTATTTACTAACAGGGCTATTTTGATACTTAGGGACTCTTCTGTGTGTCATGCCTAGATATAGGTGGCAGCTTCTCACCAACCTCCCCAGTGGCTCTGCAGAGAGAGTGACCAGCCGTCAGGCCAGCAGGTGTCAAATCCTGCCCGGCCGTCATCATGACTTCTTCAGCTGCACCACAAGACCTTTTGTTCCCCAGAATCAGGAGCAGACCCGTGTCTGCACAGACTGCCCAGGATGAAAGCAGATGACACTCGAGGGTGCGCAGTGAACACTGGGCGTAGGAGACACGGGTTGAAACTTGGCTGAGCATGAATGGCCCAGCGGGACAAATCAGGCTGTCTTTCACACAGGGAGGGGCAAATGACTAGCAAAAAGCCAGTCAAGGAAGTACAAAGTGCTACCCCAGCTTTCGGAAGTGTGAGGTGCTGCCCTGGGACCCTTGTCACTCTGGTGGCCAGCTCCGCCACATTCCTCCCTTTTGTCCAACCTGAGCCACAGGACATGAGCCAGGGAGTGTATACAGATTCCTGTGGCAGGCTTCACTGCAAAGAAACCAGTTAAGCTTTTGGCCAGTGCTGCCTCTACCTTGGGACCCCACCCCCTCCATAACAGGTTTCCCTGACTGGTCACCAGCTCTCTGAAGCTCCAGCCTGGTAGGGGACAGGGCACCTGTCTAAACTTCAGGTCTTGAATGACAGATTCTCAGAGGATGCACTAATTTTCCCTGTGCCATTCCAATTTTCTATATCGTTTCTAATATCACTTGCTGCCCACACAATCGTAGCACTCTGAGCTTTTATAGGGGTTCATTGATGGTCCGAAAGTGACCAACAAGTGTTAAAATACAGGTCTTACAGAGTAACTAACTATACTTTAAACCTCACATAATTTCTTCACACTAAAAATGCCTCACAAACTCTGCACTGTGGATTCTGTGGATGTATGTCTTACCAGGACAACGATAGCTTGAACATTTTCCTTTTACACTCAACCAGAACTAACATAAGGTGAGTTGTCACCAATGTCCTTTCTCATACCATCTATTCCTGACTAATTGGAGGGAGTGTGTTAATAAATTCTTCCCAAACAGATTTTTTCCACAGTTCTTAGACCTGAGCCCTTTGCCCAGGGGTTGCTAGCTCTCTATTGTCGATACAGTTATTCAACTCCAGATCAGATACAAAACGGTTATTTAGATGAGGTACAGTAATATTTGGGTTTGTTTCTATTTTATATGACCTTTTAAAACTCAGTTCAGGACAGAAAAGGATGCCTGAGACAGGATTCAGGGATTAAATATCACTGAAGGGCTCGTTTCTAGGTACATGGAGGAATGCATATTCCACCTCCTTGAAGCTAGGTGTGACCAGTTGATTTGCTGTGGCCAATGGAACATGAGCAGATATTACCTTGTCCCTGTTAACTCTGAAACTAGTGGTGTCATAAAATGATGCAGCCCCCATCAGCAATTGCAAAGAGCAGAGGCCTCTCTGACCAGTGGTAGGTATGTCTGAGCAACGATAAACCCTTGTGGCTTTTTTTTTTTTTTTTTTTTTTTTTTTGAGACAGAGTCTCACTTTGTTGCCCAGGCTAGAGTGAGTGCCGTGGCGTCAGCCTAGCTCACAGCAACCTCAAACTCCTGGGCTCAAGCAATCCTCCTGCCTCAGCCTCCCGAGTAGCTGAGACTACAGGCATGCACCACCATGCCTGGCTAATTTTTTCTATATATATTAGTTGGCCAATTAATTTCTTTCTATTTATAGTAGAGACAGGGTCTCACTCTTGCTCAGGCTGGTTTCGAACTCCTGACTTCGAGCAATCCGCCCACCTCGGCCTCCCAGATTGCTAGGATTTCAGGGAGCCACCATGCAAGCCAAACCCTTGTGGCTTTAAACCCCTCAGATTTGGGAAATATTCGTTATGGCAGCATAATCAACCCTCCCCTGACTAATATAGGAGCTAAATAATAAATACAAAAAGTTCACTAAACCATTGAAGGCCTTCCTTCATTTCTATGACCATCAACATTCTTCTCTTACTGTTGGCTTGGATGTGGAGAGATAGGAACACTCATACACTGCGGGTGGGACTGCAAACTAGTACAACCTCTGTAGAAAGTAGTATGAGATGCCTCAGATAACTCACAGTAGAACTACCATTTTATCCAGCAATCCCCACTACTGGGTATTTATCCAAAGGGAAAAAAGACATTCTACAAAAAAGATACTTGCACTAGAATGTTTATAGCAGCACGATTCACAATTGCAAAGATGTGGAAACAACCCAAGTGCCCATCAATACATGAGTGGATTAATCAAATGTGGTATATGCATACCATGGAGTACTACTCAATCATAAAAAAAAAAAATTGGTGAACTACCTATTGTATTATCCTGGATGGAGCACAACCCATTCTTCTAAGCGAAGTATCACAAGAATGGGCAAACAAACACCAGGTGTACTCACCATTAACTTGGTACCCATTGATCAACACTTATGTGCACACATGGAAGTAACATTCATCAGGTGTCAGGCAGGTGGGAGCGGAGAGGTGGGGATGGGTAAATTCTCATTTAATGGGTGCGGCATGAGCTGTCTGGGGAATTGGCACACTTGTAGTTCTGATTCTGGTGGTGCAAAGGCAATCATATGTAACCAAAGTGTTTGCACCTTCATAATATTCTGAAATTTACAAAAATAAAAAACAACAAAAAAAATTCTTCCCTGACTACCACCACCACAAAAACAACAACAACAACAAAAAAAAAAAAAACAGAAAAAAATTCACACACACACAAAAAACCCTTGTAGCATTTGTTTTTTCAGCTCAGGTTTGGTGATGTAACAGAAACTTTAAATCTGACTATTTTGAAGTTTTCATCCTCCAAGATCATATTGTTATTAGTGTGTCTGGAAGCATCTGCCTCTCAGTCATCTTTGTGACATTTCCATCCATTTGCACTTGACAGATATGTGGGGGCTGAGAGTGATTTTCTTTATTTTTTTCAAATTAGAGCAAATATGCTTGTGTGTGAGTCAATTCTCTTTCTAATTTGGAAGTCCAAGCTAGATACCTTCCAAAGGTAAGGATGCCACATCAGGTGTTCATTGGGATTTCATCCATTTGCTGCCTCACTTTCAGGAAAGAGGTTAGGAGATGAACACTTATTTGGTACCTACGACATACCGGGCATGGAGGGCATTATTTAGAGTAGATACCAACGCATTCTCCTGAAGCTTTGGTTCTTAACTCTTTTTTAGATCACAAGCATCTTTTTTTTTTTCTTTTTTAGATTTTTTTTATTATTATTTATTTCGGCATATTATGGGGGTACAGATTTTAAGGTTTCAATAAATGCCCATTTCCCCCCCTCCACAAGCATCTTTTAAAAAAAAATTTTTTTTGAGAGACAGGCTCTCAGTCTGTCACCCAGGCTAGAATGCACTGGTGTGTTCATAGCTCACCATAACCTTAAACTCTGGGTCTCAAGCTACCCTCCTACCTCAGCCTCCAGGGTACCTGGGACTACAGGCAGGTGACATCATGACTGTCTAATTTTTTAATTTTTTTGTAGAGATAGGGTCTTGCTATTTTGAACTAAAATAAAATTTTAAGCCCCCCTGATGACTGAATGGACCCTTCTTGGCAAAGGGGACCCCAGAAATACTGTAAAGTTGAGTTGCTGACCATGAGCAAGGGAGTCAGACACTCCTCATAATGCCCTCCTCCCTTCTTGGAAATAATCTTTCTAGCTCATTTATAGGCCTAAAGCTATGCAAGACAAAGCTTAAACCACAGCTGTAAGTCATCAATTTACTTAACAGATCAGTCGAGTTTGAGTATATGTCCAGTGGCTTGTGTCTGATTAATAGACTTTCTTATCTTAACTTAAAACATTCCAAGCCCTTAGACAAAGCTTCATTTCTTTAACTAATTACAAATCAAAGAATCTTTAAACCCGCCTATAACCTGTAATTCCCCACTTTGAGATGTCCTGTCTTTTCAAGCCAAATCAATGTACGCCATCCATGTATTGATTTATGACTTCATGTGTAATTCCTGTCTCCATGAAATGTATATAACTCAACCGTGGTGAGACCACTTGCTCAGGGCTCCTTGGGTGTGGCTCTCCGGGCCATGGTCACATATATTCAGCTCAGACTAAACCTCTTTAAATTATTTTACAGAGTTTGGGTTCTTTTCCATTGACACTGTTACCCATCTGGTCTCTGGCTCCTGACCTCAAGTGTCATTCCACTTGGGCCACCCAAAGGGCTAAAATTCCAGGCATGAATCCCCATGTCTGGCCCTCATAAACTTCTTTGAGAATCTATTGAAAACCATGAAGCCTCTCTCCAAAACATACACTCACAGCAAAGTTTGCATTTAATTTCAGGAGGTTCACAGGAGTCGTGAACCCCCTGCTGGGCCCCCTTTGGATGGGTTTCTGCCTGTTCTAGAGAGATGTCATCCGGCAGAGACGCGTAATATAAGGAAATCACACAGAATTTAACAACCTGAGTCCCACTTACCAGGTACTTACTAGCTGGGGAATCTGAGCAGGTCACCTGACATCTCTGAGCCCTGCTCTATCCCACATGGTGTGTTAGGGTCGTGGGCAGACCTATAACAATGCTCAAGACCCAAAGGTTGCCCCAGGAAGCTCGCAGGCTGGCATGCTCAGGGAGACAGAAGGGTACCCATACACAGAGAAGGAGCAGGGTCTCACTCTCCCCTATGCTGGTCCCAGAGAGCCAGCTTCCAGGACACTGGCTGGGACCCAACTGCCACAGGGTGGAGCGGCTGCAGGTTTTGAAAGGTTACATTTGGGCATGCCATGTGGTCTGCTTCTTCCTGCTTCCTGCACTCGGGCTGTGGACACACCCAATCCTGCTCTCTCCCTGCTGCAGCTGGCTGGAGAGAAAGGGGGAGCCGGCTGCACCGGGACTTGACCTCTGGCTCTCTTGTCTCTTCACAAATAAACAGGCTTTTCATTTGGAGTTCAACACTGCCTTTACACGTGGGGAGCTAGAGAGGCCCTACGTAGGCCCAGAGGCTCATCCCGGTGCCGCAGTCTGCAAGGCACCTGAAAGGAAAATACACTGGGCCTTGCTTGGGTTTCCCGTGCATCATGCCTCATGTGTGCATCTCCACCAGGGAATCGGGCAGGAGGAAGAGGGCTTGATGGGTCGAAGTTTAGGTATTCCTGAGTCCCCTGAAAGAGTGACAGTGCCCACACCCCACGTGAATGCTGTAGGTGCTCTGGGGGGACATGAGCTGCTGTGCTGGAGGCGGAGAGGGGAGCATCTTGTCGTGGGTGACGATGTCACTGGGCTGACCTCTTGCTATGTGAGGAGGGCATGAACTGAACGGTACACAGGAGCCTTGCACATTGCAAAGAAGAAAGTGAGATGCTGTAGTCGTATGTATGGGTGACGTCAGTCCCCCAGTTTATCTCGGGGGAACGGGGCTGGCTCGAGTGTGTCCTCCCTTCCTTTTCCATCTCTCCCCCAGGCAGGCCCACCCTCCCTCCAAGAGGACTGCTCTTCAGTCATCTGTCCTCCAATGGGCTACCTTCCCCAGCCCTTTGAGACTGTGTTCCTCTTCTCTCTTCTGGGAAATAAGATTCTGGGTCAGAAAGTCTTCTAAATTTAAAAAGTTTGCTTAGAGAAGAACATCCTCTTCCTCTGCTAAGGCTAAAAGCAACCTGAAACCCCGTGCTAATGAATCGGCAGTGCTGGGTCACAGCTGGGAACTGCCCAGAAGCGGGTGAGAAAAGGATCTGACTTAACTGGAAGTAAATTGTGCTCAAATGATGTGCAATCGCTTCGAGGCCATGTGGAACTCAACTGCAAGCTTTCCTTCTTTTCCACCTTCTTTATCTGCTTTCCTTCTTAGATTCTATGGGCTGTCAAGTCACGTGATATTGGGAAAAGTGTTAGCACAAATGTGGGCACATCGTCTCCCCAGAGTTGCAACCCAGCTCTCTCTTAACAATGGAAAAGAACCCAAACTGTGTAAAATAATTTAAAGAGGTTTATTCCAAGCTCAGTATGCGTGACCACAGCGAGGACAGCCACGGTCTTGCTGTGATTGGGTCACAGGTTGGTTTTATACATTCCATGGAGACAGGAATTACATGTAAAGTCATAAATCAATACATGGAAGGTATACATTGGTTTGGCCTGAAAAGGTGGGACATCTTGAATGGAGGGATTACAGGTTATAAGTGGGGTTAAAGATTCTTTGATTTGTAATTGGTTAAAGAAATGAAACTTTTTCTAAAGGCTTGGAATGTTTTAAGTTAAGATAAGGAAATCTGTTGATCAGAGACAAACCACTGGACATATATTCAAACTCCACTGATCTGTTAAGTAAACTGATGACCTGCAGGAGTGGTGAAGCTTTGTCTTGCACAGCCTTAGGCCCATCAGTGAGTTACAAAGGCTATCTCCAAGAAGTGAAGGGGGCATGAAGAGGCAGGTCTGACCTCCCTGCTCATGGCCAGCAACTCAGCTTTAAGATATTTCTGGGGTCTCACTGGCCAAGAGGGGTTCCATTCAGTCAGCTGGGAGATTTAAGATTTTATTTTAGTTCACGCCCTCCTTTGTCTACAGAGAGAAGGCACTGACAAGCTCCTCCTCTCTTCTGTCTAAATTTAAAATGGCTCAAGTGAGTCCCCTTGCCTCTCGTTTCTTAGATGTGAGGGCTCACCATTTTATATGCTTTGCTTTCTACTCTATAAAGTTTTCCTGTGCCTCAAAGAGCAGGAGCCCTGTTTGTTTGTGTGCCAGTTTGGAGAGCCAGGACTTATCTGCAAATGATTAAGCACATGTGCAGGCCACTCAGGAGCCTGTATGTGGAGCCTCGAGCCTCCTAGGCTGAGTTTCCAACTGGCTCTCAACACTTCTCCATGTGCTCCTGGCTGGGACCCAGCAGGGTGGCATTGGACCCAGCCTAAAGCTATGGCACAGGGTAGAGGAGAAAGAGCTTGATGTTTTCATCTCATTCTGCAAAACAGGATTTTGAAATCAGATAAGAAGACTAGAATTTACACCAGTTTGCAAGTTAATTGTCCGGGATGTAAAGAGATGCAATCTGCATATTGATTTGCATTTCTGATGGCAGGAACAGAAATTCAGTGACTACTTAGAAGAGTAAGAACTCCCTCATGTGAAAAATGACTAGGACTAAATGCCATTCTTGGCTTGGCTAAGACCTTAAAACAAGTCCTCCTCTGTTACATTAACATAGTATTTATTCCTTCACTCTATCAAAACCCTGGTACCCACTTGTATGTGTCAAGCTGGGAACAGGTACTAAACAAGAGACATTTCCTGCCCTCAAGAAATTCAGTCTTGTGGAAGATACAGACAGGTGAATAGTGTAGCATAGTGAAATGGAAATGTTGGACAATTAAAAGAACAGTACTTCTGAGTCATAGAAAATGACACAACCTTCTTTTTCCAAAATGTTGTTGACTGCAAGGGGTTTTCATTCTAGGTCTAGTTGCTCGTCACACAAAAATTCAATTATTGAGACAAGGATTGCCAAGGAAGAAAAGAATTTTTAATATTTTAATATGACAGATGTCTTGCTGGGGGAAAATGGGAGAAGCTGCCTCAAATCCATCTCTCCAGCTAAGGGATACCATGGGCTTTTAAAGGAGGGGCAGGTGGTGTTGTATATCACAAGGGGCTTTAAGCATTGGGGGCAGGTTGTGGGGGGTGGTGAATCTTGGCATTAGGAAGTCTGCTCTGGGCCTTCAGAAACTCAACTCCTTTGTCTTGTAGGAAACCCATCATCTCAGGCCAAGTGTGGTGGCTCACTCCAATAATGCCAGCACTTTGGGAGGCCAAAGTGGGAGGTCAAGGAAGTTCGAGTCCATCATTTCCTGGAAACAACTTAATGGGTCCAATAGTTACTTAAGAAAGAGGATTTAAAAAGCATATAGGAGTTCATGGAAACAGTTACAAAAAATTGAATAACTCCAAGGCAAAGGATCCATAGAATGTCCATTAAATCCATGACATTAAATGTATATCACTTTATAAATGTAATCTATAGATATCTATTTTTCATGGATTACTGATGTTGTTTATTATGGGAGTCATTAAAACAATTAAACAAATTTTTAAAAGCAGATGCCAGGACAGGTTTGTGAGGTCCAGAGTTGCACTCTGTTTTATAGTAGTGACATCATCTCCCTTTTATTTGACACTGTCAACAATTCTACCCCATCCAGATATCATCAACCAAGGTTCTGCTGCAACATGCTGTAGGCTTGTGTGACGAGTTGCAGAAGTGGGGCCAGGACTGGGGGAAGATGACTGCCAAAGAGAGCCAGCCACCACCCCCCAAACTAGTTTGGATGGTCCTGTCTTTGCATCCTGGTTTGCATTTTTGAGAACAGGGTGATCACCTGCCAGGCAAAGTGTTCTCCTCTCTGTCTTTATGATGCTGTGAGCAAAGCTCTGCCCAGGTGCCCCAGTGCCTTAATGATCAGAAAGCCAAGATGCCTGCAGTGAGAACCAAACCTCCTCAGCCTTCTTTGGCCAGGGACAGGGCATCTTTCTGCAGTCCTGGGATCCTGAGGGTTTGGTTTCATGGCTCCCGGGTGACCACTGGGTGATGTGGCCCGTGTCTCATGTGTATTTTCATATATTCTCAGACCAAAGATGCTACTGTGATCTGCAAACTCTTCTAGAAGCTTTGCTACCTCTCTCTCTCTCTTGCATTATTTTTTTCTTTCATTAGGTTGTGTTGAAGTGTTTCTGCAGCTCTCTTAAACTATTTACTGACAAAACACTTTGGCCTCATTTCTATTAGCTTGTCCTTAGGGCACCTCTGGGAGACACTCAATATTGTTCCTTATGCAACACACAAGCAACTGCGCCTTAGGACTTAAAGCTTGGCTGCAGGCAGACGACTCTACAGAATGCTAACTGGGGCCTACGAGAACAAAAGACTGAATTTTTTCTCTTCAAGGGCTTTGATTCTAGTTAGGGACACAAGACATTTACAAATTGAAAAACAACAACCTTTTCTCATAAACACAAAGAGATAACCTCTGCTTCCGCAGCCGTCTGTACACGAGGCCATAGTAGCAATGTTCTCATTGCACTGGACGCTTTGCCCGTCTGTACTCCAAGGAGGATAAGCTCTAGGGAGGTAGGAACCATGTCTTTCCAACTTTGCATCCCCAGGGCCCATCCTGGTGCTTGTTACTTGGTAGATAATCTACAACTATTTGTTAGATGCTAAATTTGTTGAGAGTTAAAGTGGGTGAACCAACTTGTCTCCATTGACTGCCGTTGGGCAGAAACAGTTTTCACCTACTGAGTCGGCTATTCAGAAGTCTGTCGCACACTGTTGGTAAGAGACAGGATCATGTGACCATCATAATGTTAACATCAGCCAACATTTCCTCCTTCCCCAGGAAGTATCACCTGAACACTGCTCAGGGTAGCAGAACAGCAAGAACAGTTCTATTCAGTAGCCATTATGTGGCATATACAATGTGCGTGTGTATGTGTGTATGTGTGCATTTACAGACATGTTACAGACATATGTAGAGATTTATATGTATGTGTATATGTATTTAATATATATTTATTCACACATATATATACATATGTATAATGTGTTTGGAGGAAATACTGAGACAGCCTTTAATAAAAATATTTCCCCCCCATTACCTCTCCCTAGCCAAAGGATGAATGTGGGGGAGGGAGGTCTTATGAAGAAAAGAAGGGCTTTTTCCTGTGTCAGGAAGCGGGTGTTGAGAGGCAGGGACACTATAACCAACTCCCCATCCAATGAATTTCAGCCACCCCTATATAATCCTCCCCCTTAACTACTTGACCTTTTTTGACTTGTTTCCCAGAAATGGTGAATTTTATGCAAGACAAAGAAGCTGAGATTCTGAAGGCCCCTGGGCAGACTTTCTGGTGCCAAGACTCCCCATCCCCCACAACCTGCCCACTGTGCGCGAAGCCCCTGGTGAGACAGACAGGACCTGCCCCAAAGCACTTGGCCCCTTCTTTAAAAGCTCATGATCTCATTAGTCTAGTTGGAGAGACGGATTTGAGGCAGCTTCTCCCGGTCTCCCAGCAAGACGTCTGTTGTCTTAAAAATTCTTCTCTTAGGCTGGGCATGGTACCTCACACCTGTAATCCTAGCACTCTGGGAGGCCTAGGCAGGAGGATCACTCATGGTCAGGAGTTCGAAACCAGCCTAAGCAAGAGCAAGACCCTGTCTCTACTAAAAATAGACAGACAATTATCTGGACAACTAAATATATATATGTGTGTGTGTGTGTGTGTGTATATATGTATATGTGTATATATGTATATGTGTATATATATATATATATGTATATAAAATTAGTCCAGTATGGTGGCACATGCCTGTAGTCCCAGCTACTCACTCAGGAGGCTGAGCCAGCAGGAGCCCAGGAGTCTGAGGTTGCTGTGAGTCAGGCTGACGCCACGGCACTCTAGCCTGGGCAACAGAGTGAGACTCTGTCTCAAATAAATAAATAAATTCCTTTCTTCCTTGGCAACCCTTGTTGAGTCGATAATTGGATTTTGGGCGAGAAGCACACGGAGCTAGACTCAAACCCCTTTGCGGCTTAGATAACACCAGCAACCTGGGACAGGGGAGCAGGCATGAGAGGGCTCCAGGGTGGAGCGCAAAGCGGGGCTCTCCCACCCCAGGTCCAGACACGGGAGGACAAGGGTTGACAGTGATCCTGTGTATTCAGAAGAGAGTCTGGGCGGCTTACCCACGTGGGCAGCAGAAGGGGACAGGGCCCCGCCTTCATTCCCGGGCCACTCCAGCGGCAGGGCGAGCACCGCGGTTCCCAGCCAGGCCGGGCTTCTGGCAGAAAGTGTGTAGAGTCATTAGAAGCACGTGCTTGAGAAGATTATTTAACTTCTTTCAGTCCAGGGTTTATTTTTTTCTTTTCCAAAATGGAGCTACTACTCAAGCTCATAGGCCCGTGGAAGGAATTCAACAGCAGAAAACACTCGACATGGTGCCTGCCACGTAGAAAGAAATACATGGTCGTTTTTATTAAAAAGTCATCAGAAATGCAGGGAGAGGCATCTGAAGGTGGCTGAATTCGCACTACAAACCCCTGAGATGGGGCCAGACCTGGGCCAGACAAGACAGTTCAGGAGAGACAGTTTATATTAACACTTATGATCGTTCAGAGATATCTGGGAAGCATAATCTCTGTATCATAGTCACTTCTACCTTGGTTGGAAAGAACTTTTTTTTTCTGAGAGCTGGTTTGGATTTAAACAGAGAGAAGCGAAGTTAAGAGAGGACATGAGCAGTTGGAGGGGGCGGGAGGCGGGTGATATCCTGGGAGGAATTTCCACATTGTTGGAGAAAATGCATGCTGAAAACAAACTCCTTCCACTTGCCCACTGCGCTGCTGAGTAGAGCAGGGCTGGCCCTAGGTAGTAGCTCCAGTGACACTGCCCCACACCCTCGTCCTGTTCCACTCCCAGTGGAAGTGACCAAAATGCCCAATCTCCTACCTCATGAACCACCACCTCAATTCCCCAATCGCAGAGTTCAATCCCACCTCGTCTGTCTTTCTCTGATTCCCAGATGTGATTCAGCATGCTTCAGTTGCCCCAGATTCTTGTTTCCCACGTTGAAATTAGGGCTGAATAGGTGGAATTTAGCCAACTTGATTCTCTGTCAATTTGGGAGTCAAATCTTATGATTTTTTTTTTTTTTTTTTTAGAGACTGGAGTGGAAAAAAAAATTACTCAAAAGAGAATTATTCTCAGGATACTTCTGATTTATCTAGAGCCAGAAAATTAAAGACATTTATAAAAGGCAGGTTTCTGTAGAAAAAAAAATTTTTTTATCATTCCCTTACCTGAAAGCCAGATTGTGTTTAGAATGTGCAAATTGGAAGCAGATTGAATAAGTGCTGCTGCTTATGACTTGGGCCTTTTGAAGTTGAAAAAAAGCCTAAATGTGAACCAATCGATTTGTCTGCTCTTGGGAGGCTGATGTGTCAGGAGCTATTATTCTACATTGCAGTAGTAAACATGTCTTGCCTACTGAAGAGAGAGGTGTGCAATGCTGCAAACTTCTAAGAGGATATTCTAGGGGCAACAGTTCCCAACATATGTTCTAAGAGGAACTAGCTCCCAAGGATGATAAAACATTATCTAACCAAGCTTGGAAAACACCACATTCTATAAAATAAACTTCAGTTTGTTTTTCCCTGAATGTTTGGTCTTTAAAATAAATCTAATATACATATTTAATATTTATTTGTGATTTTTCAGGAGTAAGTCAATATTTAGCATTTCCCTTCTAAACCACAGTAGAGTCCATTAAAAAAAAATAGCATTTCCCAAGCTTATTTGACCATGGAATTTTTTGTCTATGAAAATAACTGTGAGAAGCTCATGTTCCACAGACCACACTGATGTGAAATATTTCACAAAAGTTATTCATGGGTCTATGGATGACTGGTGCATGATCTACTATAGAAAATAATAAAAAATTTTCTAGCATTCTAGATTCGTGAGCCATCAACTGTCTGAGAGACAAAAACTCATCACTAATTGTAACACAATTAATCAACCTTATTGGAACTAACTGAATATTAAACCAACATAGTTCCTGCATGGAAGATGTTTAAAATAAATATTAAAGGCAACACTCGGTGTTTTGTTCTGTGGATGGAGTGAGTAGAAACTGGCAATTATCAACTGAGCAGTGACTTTTCTTTGTAGCAGATTTCAGCCTGCAGAGACTTATGGTAGACAACGTGCAATCAACCAAGATAATAATTTCCTTTATATTGATTAACATTCATTTCCATCCAAAGAGAGAACTGCCATGGAATATATCGTCCTGACTGAAGGCAGGAGTGTGCATGTCAGGTCTGTGAGCCTGCACGATGACGTTCATTAGGGTGACACGGCCTGAAGATTTAAGGATTCTCAGAGCACCACTGTGTACAGGGAAATAGTGAGCACATATGCTCTCTCTTTCTCTCTCTCTCTCTCTCTCTCTCTCTCTCTCTCTCTCTCTCTCTCTCTCTCTCTCTCTCTCTCTCTCTCTCTCTCTCCTCCAGGTTATGTTAAAGATGAGAAAGGTAAAACCCAAGCATGCTCGCCATCAGAGTAGCAAGATCTGGGATTTTAAACTCAGTATTTCTCATTCTCATTCCACTAAAAGTAGAGCTTTTTCACTGTAGACAGCCACACCACAGAAAGCTGGAAACTGGTTAAAAGAGAGAAAATCAGAGTGTGTTTCTCAGTCTCCTGCTGGGCGATGCCTCTGCTCTAACCCAGGGGTCAGTTTACCAGGCAGCCTCCTGATTCCACACATAGTAAACGCTGCTAGGGAAAAAAAAAATACGCAAATAAAAGTCTTCCCTCCAATAGACCCAAATCGAGAGTGGATTTTATGGAGCCAATTATACTGTTTAGGCAGGGATAAATTGCATAACAGAAACAAACTGCTGATATGGAGAAGAGAGAGTTTAATTCACACATGGAAGTTGCATCGGTCTTTGAAAGATGGGTAGAATTTTAAGATATAAAAGGAGAGAATGTTGGTCTACCAGTTGCCCAAAAGAACATGGTAAGTCAGAAGATGAGGAGTGCTGTTGTTTGGTGACAAGGCTTCACTGGTGACAGACAAAACCAGCTGGAGAAGCAAAGAGGGCTCCAGCGCCAGTCCCCAGACATCTGCACGGGAGTAAGAGCTAGCGAGAGAGGTTAGCAACGTGACGTGATGAGCCTGAGTCCCACATTATGAACTGGTCAGGACCAAGGAGGCATAGGAGACAGGCATGTAGGGAGGAAGTTGAACAGCTAAGACCAAGAGAGGGCAGCCTGGCAGAATTTTGATGGATAATTTTAGAGCCCTGATTTGATCCTGATTTTAAGGAACTCACCGGATTCCTCACTTTCTTTGTGAGTCACTTTAAAGGCATCACAGGGGAAGTGATGGGGCCCAGGAATAATGAACAAAGGCACAGAGGTGAGACAGCGCCAAAGGCCTAGAAACAGCTGGTGTGTTGAGGGGTCAAGGTTGGAACACATAGTCTACCCTTGGTATCCCTGGGGACTGGTCCCAGGACCCTGCAAAAGACCAAAATCTGTGGACGCTCAACTCCCTTATGTAAAATGCTGAAGTACTAATATTTGCATAGAACCTACACGCATCCTCCCAGATACTTTAAATCATCTCTAGATTACTTATAATACCTAATACATTGTAAATTCTATGTAAATAGTTATTATACTGTGTTGTTTAGGGAATAAGGACAAGGAAAAAAAGAAAGTCTGGGAATCCCCAGTATCTATGCAGCTGTTTTTCCCACATGTTTTTGATCCTCAGTTGGCTGAATCCAGAGATGCAGAACCCACAGACATAGAGGACAGAGTGGGTAGTGAGCCCTGCCCTCCTCTGCTCTAGAAAAAAACCAGTCTGGGCATCTAAGAGAAAAGGAACAAAAATATAGACCATAACCCCATCTCTGCTGAGGGAATGACCGTCTCCAAGGGCAGACCTCTTCAACCACGAGCCAATCCCTTCTGTCAAACGAGCCACCACCGGAAGAAGCTGGGCAGGGAATGGCCTTCGCACGTGAATTCTGAGCCATTTGGAAAAGTGAACGCCATTGCAAGGGTAAGAAGGGCTGTTTTTGAGAGGAAATGAAGAAGGCCTCTTCTTGTATATGTAAGGCTTTGAAGCGTCACCCCAAGTTGCTCTAGATCTTTTCTGTTCAAGTAGACAATATGCTATGAGTTCACCCCGAAATACTAGTCACCCCTTAGGATCGCACCTCCTATGGGTGTTTAGTCTAGAAAGAGGGCAGGAAGGGATTCAAAGAGTGGATTACGATCAAGGAATTTTAGACCCAGGGCTTCTGAGAAAGGGAGGTCTTGCAGGGATCAGAGACTTCCCCATTGCCCCTGGAAGTATGGCCTGAGCACGCCCAGCAGCTTCAGGACAGCACTACCCACCATGCACTGCACTGGGTTGGGGGGGGGGGTGATGCTTGCTCAGGGTTGTGGACGCGGCTCGGAGGTAAGGAAGCTGGCGGTGGTCAGAGTTGAGCTAATGCTGCTGCTGACTTAGTCACAGCCCTGGAAGAAACGTAGGGGTGACAGGACTGTCACCAGAACCAGCTTCCCCATCACACCATAGCCTGAGTCAGCACTGGCTCGGGGACAGGTGCCCCCAGGGAAGCCTGGGACGTCAGGACTACAGTTTCCTCTTTCTTCCGGATGAGTTCAGATGACTCTTAACTGAGTGTGTGTTTCGGGAATAATGGGATAGCGTGGGCAAGCCCGGGTCCCGACACCGCTCACCGGGAAGGTGACTGACGGGCTCTGTCACGCTCCCGAAGGAAGGGAGTTAGGATCAGAAAAGAACATGGGCCCCAGGAGGCAGCCAAGAGACATGTTCCATGTCTCTGGGGTCAGCTTTTCCTGAGGGTCTCGGTATCCTGTTTAGAAACGTGTTTCGGTCGTGTCCCAACCAGGAGACATTATCATCAAAAAGTCTTGCAATCTGGCCATCTGGACACTTGGTTGCCCTGAGGTCTGTTGATAAAAGCAGGCCAGAAAAAAAAAACCCACCTATGGATGGGACATCTGGCTGCCACTACAGAGTCCTGAAAAAAACCACCAATGGTGACGAGCTGTCCCTGCAATTAGAGTCACGTCTCTGCCAAGGAAAAGCTTTCCCTTCTGGAAAGTCTCATGTCCAAAGCCATTTCCCAAGTGAGTTGAGGTCCTCTTTAGAAATGCCAATCAGGTATGTCTAATTTTGGGGAATAGCACTCTTGCGTTCACTTGGAGTGCTTCCGTGGTGCTCTGTTGACCTCGTCGTGGAGATCCGATGGCAGCTTTGGCACTTAAATCCACCTGCTGATGCCAGTTCCTGGAACTGCCCATGGCCTTGTAAGCACTCGGTCAGCAGCACCGCAGGCTCATTCCTCAGAGGGAGCCCCGAAATCCCACAGAGGGCCAAGTCCTCTGGCACAGGTGTATTCGATTCCTTCATTCATGCAGCACACATGCAGCAAGCACCTACTGTGTGCAAGGCCCCGTGCTGGGTGGTAGGAACCTAAAGACAGACAGAACATAGTCTGCACATACTTGGAAAAGAAAGCAAACCCTTCGTAAAGAGAAAGATATCTGATGATGTGAGCCAGGGCAGGATTTGAAATATAGGAAAGTGTGAAATTTATTCACTTTGTGACCAGGATAGACTATATACTTTGCAATCCAGCAGTTTCTTTTTTCAAAATGAAGGGAGCGGACAAGATGAGCTACTTCAGACCTTCCACCCTCCATTGCGCTCCTGGGGCGGTGGGTCCAAGGCAAGTCTTTTGTCTGCAGGGTCTCTGCAGAGGAAATGCCAAGCCCCAGAGAAACACCGGCTGTGGGACTGGAGCATGGTGGGGAGTTCTTGTGATGTGGGCGGAGAGAGAGTTTGGAGCAGAAATTTGACAAAGGACAGAGAGGTTTGGATGGGCATTGCCATCTGTGTGAGATAGAAAGAGAAAAAAGGGGAAAGGAATTTACTAGAAGTTTTCTTGAATAAAATAAATGAAATCTCCTTTGACATGTAGTGAGAAAATTCAGTAAAGAATTAAAATGATTTATACTATTGGGATTGCTGCAACTTTTTTGTTTCTTAGATTGAGGCATTATGCTAATCCTGGATCAGGATGTGTGTGTCAGACAGGGTTCTCGGTTACAGGTAACAGGTACTCTCATCGATTAAGGAGAAAAGGAGTTTAATAAAAGGATTTGGGGCACCTCACAAAACTACTGGGAGGGTCAGACAACCTGCTTTGAGCTAAACTGCCAGGACCAATGTCCACAATTATGCTGCAGGACGGGCTTGCAAGAAACTGCGGTGACCTTGCCCCACTGAGCACTAGAGGAAATCACAGTTGCCATCCTACCAGTACTGCTGCCCAAAGCTCAAGCCTGGCAAATAATCTTACCTTCAAAAGCCGAATGGCTCTGCTTCCACGTGCACTAGCAAAATGGATCCATACAGTTCGTCCTTTCTCTAATGTCCAAATGGAAGTTTCACACAAGTGGGTCTGACTGGTGAAGCCTGGGTCTCACACCTGTGCCTTAGCTGCAAAGCAGCAGAGAAAGATGAGTTTTCTATGTTATTCTTTGCAAAAGCCAGGTCCACAGGGCTTGATATTCCCCAAACACAGCTTCTAGGCAGCCCCACAAATGCCAAGACCCCTTAGACTCGTGGATCTCTGAATTCCCCTGTGGAAAGTGGCAAACTAGGCAGAAGGTGCTGACTGTCTGGGCTGACAGGGCACTGACCAAAAGCAATCTGGAAGTTGCTGCAACAAGAGAAAGGACAACTTGCTCTCCTTAGCCCAGCCACTGACCTCTAACCTTAGACCCATCCCTCAAAGGGGAGAGCTGGAAAGAGGGGATGCTGGAAATAAGAAGCAAATAAGGCTCTGAGGGGACAAGGAACGAGCTTCATGGGGCTGCAGGCTCTGCTTGGAACTAACCTGCTCTACAAGAGCAGCCCCCTGGCCACACGGAGCCTCAATTTCCTAGGCCTTTTTTGGTACCTGTGCATGGCCCTAGAGCTACAGGAATAATTTACATCATAGTACTGAGGTAGTCACCTGCTATTCTTGGGAAAGTTTATTCCCACCACTGAGAGAAAAAGAAAAAAAAAAAAAGCACTTGTCCTTCTTGATTTTCTTTCTAACTAGTTTCTTCTCAGCCCCGTGTGCCTAAGAACCTCATTGTTGCTTTGCAAAACCCATTCCTTCCAAGAATAAAAGAGGAAGGAAGGAAGGAAGGAAGGAAGGAAGGAAGGAAGGAAGGAAGGAAGGAAGGAAGGAAGGAAGGGAGGGAGGGAGGGAGGGAGGGAGGGAGGGAGGGAGGGAGGGAGGGAGGGAGGGAGGGAGGGAGGAAGGAAGGAAGGAAGGAAGGAAGGAAAGGAAAGGAGGGAGGGAGGGAGTAGAAAGAGAGAGACAAGAGAGAAAGAAAGAGAAAAAGAAAATTACCAACATCCAAAGCATTTTTCAAAGGGAAAGTCTTTCATAAACTTCTCTGACAGCTCCAGCCAGAATGAATTACCAAGCTCCTTCTATGCCATTGCGGTAATTCTTTTAAACCTTTGATGGTAGCACATCCTGCACTGCACACAGCACCTCACCCCTGCTGCTGTCTGGCTCAGGTGTCCGAGGCTAGATAAGCTCGGCCGTGTTTACCACCCACGGTACAGTTGCGAGTCATTAACCCTGGGTCAGAGTCTGACCTCATTAAGGATGGACGAAAGAAGTACCATAAATTTCAATGTCCATTCTACAAGAGGAGTTTTAAAGTATGTTTGGAAAAAGGTCAGCATTTAGCGATTAACTGGAGAACTCCTTTGCGGTGACTCTTTTAAAAGACGCAATACTTATCTGGATATGTAGGTGTTCGGGGTGTTTGTCTGCAAAGAAAGAAGTCTTTGTACCTAAGGTCCTTATTAGCTTTAGTCTCCATCCAATTGAGAGTGAGGGGGGAGCCAGCACTCTGGCTTTCCGGTCCAAGCGTGGGCAGGATGCATGGTTTCGGCCCCCTCCATCCTATCCCCTCTCCTCTCCCCAAGGGACACCAGGATGCTCAGGGTTTCTCCAGCTTCCCCTATAAACCACTCTGAGGGGAGGACCGGGACTGGCCACAGGCACTGAGGTTTCAGTAACTAACCTAGTTCCACGCGCTCCACTTCCCTTGCCCGGGGAATAAAGGGCAGACAGCCCTAGAGTCTTTGTTTCTGCTTTCTTCAGAGGCAGGAGTTATTTTTAGGCAGGGCCAGATTAAAGGGTGAGCAGGTTGGGCAGCTTCCTAGAGGTAAATCTGAACAGGGCACCCACTATCACTGAGATAAATTTAAATTATGGTGCTTGTTAACTCAGGCTTCCATACACAGCTTCTTACACAGCTGGTGAAATATAAGTTGATCCTCTTTCATTGAAGTTTGACAGAGCCTTAGGGAAGAAAAATTATAAAACAGACTTTTCCTGTGCAACCGTGACTACTAAGAATTTTGAGGCAAATGGGGCAAAGGCAATCAGCTGAAGTTCAGCGGTTCCCCGAACTCTGGCAACCGAGCTAGGCACAGTGCATGGGTGGGAATGAGTGATGCGTGTTATTATCCGCGTGTTCAGACATTCAGTGTGCCTCCCAAGAAGCACTCTAGACCCAAGGAAATCTGAGAATAGATATTTTAGCAAAGTGAGAAAAGTCTCGCCGATTGTTTTGAGATCGTGGATTCTGTTTTGGTCAGTGCTGATTAGTAAACTAATAATATGCTTCTATGTAAAAAAAAGTTTTACTAAGAGATAATCAGTTTGTTTCTGTCTCCCATTAATAATGTTGAACATGAATTTTTAAAATCCATGTTGTATGTTGAACATAAATTTCCAAAAACGTATGTGCTGGCTGGAGTCTCAGCACACCTTCATCCCATAATCCCACAGCGATGGGCCAGGACCGTACACACATGCAAGCTGAAAAGGCCACCTGTGACATGACTGCAGGACTCAACTCTGTCCTGCAAAGCCATTCCTGTTGTCCATCAAAGCCTACAGCCTGCCTGTTCTGACATCCATGGACCACCCAGCCCCTGGCAGCGTATTCCTGCTATGATTAGTCATTCTCACCTCGTAACACCTCTATTAGTCTCCTTGTATACATAGCTGCCTATTTTACCTGTCTATAAGCTCCTTAAAGGATCATTTATTTATTTATTTTTTCTTTATACTCCCCAAGAGCTAGCACAATGCAGAAAACATGGCAGACACTAAGTACATGTCAGTTGAATTTAAAAAAAAAAAAAAGATGAATTAATTACACAGATTTGAACTTTTGCCTGCCTACACTTGCAAGCTTCCACCCAAACTGCCTACATGTTAATACTTCCAGTCCTGGCTCCAGCGCTCTCTGCCTTGCCTTACTGCTGTCTACACCCTGCATAAATAAACACACAGTCTTCAGCCAAAGGAAGTGGTGGAATTTCAGTCATCACTTCAAAGGTGGGGAAAATTTGAATAGAATAGGAAAGGAGGAAGGGAGGGAAAGTAAGAAAAACTTTCCAGAAGTCCTGGATGTACCTTTTGATACATACTATTTTCCCTGCCTTGACTGCATTTTATATCTCCTCCCATTGCCCCCAATCCTGGCAAAAAATAAATAAATAAACACACACACACACACACACACACACACACACACACACACAAAACCATCCTTCAAAGCTTTTATCAAAGGACAAATCTTTTACAAAGCCTTCCCTGATGACACCAGCCAAATTAGTTACTAACCTCCTTCCTCAGTAATCTTAGTATCTTTTTTGAGCCTTTGATTCTAGCACTTTCTAGCACTTACTCCGGGGTCTTAGTTGTTTGTGTTCGTTTCTGAGCTCCACAGCTAGATTGCAGCTTCCCTGCAAATGAGTTTTTCTTTTCATCTTTTTATTCTCTTAAGTGCCTAGCACAGTTGGTGTTCAATAAATATGTACTGCATTAAATTGAAAGATGCTACAAAATTACAATTAGGAGGAACAAGTTCTGGTGTGGTATTGCACAGGAAGGTGACGGTGGTTAACAGTAAGGTAGAGTATATTTTTAAATAGCTAGAAGGAAGCTTTTGAATGTTCTTACTGAAAAGAAATAATGAATGCATGAGGTGATGAGTACTCTACGTACCTTGATTTGATCATCACACAACATACATGTGTATTGAAACACCAAATGGTACCCCATAAATATGTACAATTTTAATGTCAATAAAATAAAAGTAAAAAATAAATTGAAGAATGGCAAAGACTTCCAGAGTGACTACTTTAAAGGACAACCCTGAATTGAATGTTGAGTCACCTGGTATCTGTGTAAATCCATCCTTACCTGTATACCACGGGCATCATTTCCACATTGCTGACTTACTATTACACTTCTGGCTTCTGGTTATCCCCTGACTATTTCAAAGAGTCTTAAGTATCGTAATGATTTTGTATATTGGACTAGATTAACAGAGAAATGAAGTCACTCCTTTTAAAATGAGTGGCTGGCAGACCCGGAAGCCCAGGGCCCCTGACTCTGAGCTCCCTGGGTGCTCCTATAGCCACTACAGTCGCAAGAACGTCCCACACGTACATGACATGGCACCTCTTTCTCTGGGCTTCCATGGAGCTCTATAAACAGTAATTAATGCAGTTTAGACTTTAGACTCAACTGTTTACCCTGGCTCTCAATTAATTAGTTAATTGCCACGCTAGGAAAACACGGTTTGTGTATACTTTTATCAGGGCACGCACAGGGGTGACTCATACTTACAGATCTGCTCTTTCGTGCAGCACAAGGTACACACAGGCTGCGGCGACAGAAACCGTCTCACAGCCAGCCAGGCTTCCAGGGTTCTCTGGAGGCGGGTGCTGTTTATTATAACCTCCCCCCGCGCAGTGGGCGGCATGAATCACCAAAAGGCCAAACAGCTTTTCCAAGGTGCGAGGAGACCTCTCTCCAACTTTGTGTAAAGATTGTTCTGTTTGCGCTCACGCGTTTCAGAGTGTTCAGAGGAAAGGGCTTGTCCTCTTAAAATAACCTGTGTTAACAGAAAACTATAAAGTCCTACGGGAACTTTCCACAGTGCACTGGCTGATAAAGAGGAAGGGAGACGGGCGTTGGGAGCTGCCAGCTGTCCCTGTGACCCAGCTGAGGTGGTCTGGGCAGCCCCTTCTGCAATGCCTTTTTTAAAAAAAATCTTATGCTTTTATTTTTTTAATTAACAAATAGAAATTAGATATTAGATACATTGACTATGTTCAACGCGGTGTTTTGATTTATATATACACGCTTTGAAATGATTACCACACACCAGCTAATTAACCTATCCATCACCTCACAGGGTGTTTTCTGTTCCATTTCGTGGTGAGAATGTTTATGATCTATTCTCTTGACAAATTTCAAGTATATGATACAGAATTGCTAACCATAGCTATTGTGCTGTACATTAGATCCCCAGAATTTATTCATCTTATAACCAAAAGTTTGTACCCTTTGACCAACATCTCTGCACCTCCACTGTCCCAGCCCCTGACAACACCATTCTAATTTCACTCTTGCTCTGGGGAGTTTGGCTTGTTTATATTTCACATATAAGTGAGATTATGTGGTACGTGTCTTTCTGTGTCTGGCTTATTTCTCTTAGTGAAATGCCCTCCAGGTTTATCCATGTTGTAGCAAATAGCAGGATTTCCTCGTTTTTTTATGACTGAATAATATTCCATTATATATACACACCACAATCCCTTTATCCATTCATCATCTGTCAACAGACACTTGAGCTGAATGCCTGTCTTGGTTATTTATCATGAATAATGTTGCAATGAATATGGGAATGTAGATACTGCTTTGAAATACTGATTTTATTCCCTTCAGATAGATACCCAGAATTGGGATTGCTGGATTTAAAATTGGGCAAAGGAACTGAATAGACATTTCTCCAAAGAAGACATACAAATGGCCAACAGGTACATGAAAGGTGCTCAACTTCACTAATGATCAAGGGAATGTAAATTCAAACCGAAATGAGATATTGCCTCACATCAGTTAGAATGGCTATTATTAAAAAGACAAGAGCTAGTGTCGGTGAGGATAAGGAGAAAAAGGAACGCTTGCACACTGTTGGTGGGAGCATAAATCCGTACAGACATTATGGAAACCTATATGTAGGTTCCTCAAAAAACCGAAAATAGAACTACCATGTGATCCTGCTCTGCCTTTGACAGAATGCAAACCAAGAGTGCCTGGTGGGCTCCGGAAGGAATTAGCAAAGCCAGGAAGCAAAGCTCACCCTGCAGGTGCTTTTAAAGCAGGATTGTGCTGAGTGCTACAAGCACAGTGCAAAAGGCTCTGGGTGAATCAAAAGCAAAAGGCTCTGGGAACCTGGGGGGCTCTGGAATGAAAATCAGAGGTGAATTTCAATCTCAGCACAGCATGTGTGCACACTTAGGCATTTATCCTTCATTCACCAGACCAGGAATTGTACAAGGTGATTTTAATATATTTTCATATTGAGCATATTAATGCCAATCACGAGGTGAAACAAACAATATATATTTTAAAAATTATAAGAAGAAATGACCAATGTCCTCAGATCTTACTAAGTTCTCAGTTACTTTCTCTTGCTCTTGACAGCTTTCTGCCTCACTCAATTTTAATTTTATTTCATATTTTTTAACTGTGCAAGGACCTTCAGAACTCCTTACTTTTTTGGATTTCATTTCTGAACCCAGGGGGACATCACCATGGTGAAGACAGTATACTCTCCCCTCCTAAATTCAGTACATCCTAGCATCTAGTGATATTAATATCTTACCTATGTCCGGGCATATAAAGTGTTAGCATCTTACCCAGGCTGTGGGTATAACTGTCACCAGGCCTGGGCCTGGGTTAAGCATCATGATCTTCACCAGGGACTTCTTCCATGTCAGCCCCGAACAGTCAACCGGTGCTTTCTGGAAATGACTTCTGATTATTCAATCAGCTTTGACTCCACCAAAGGGAATTCATCTTATGCATATTTCACAATTTTATCCATAAAAACATCAAGGTAGAATTAAGTTGACATGACATACTCTTAGTAAATCTGAGTTGCGTTAGGTAATGAATATATTATTTTATAAACATTGATCAACCATCCACCTAATAACCTGTTGCATCATTTTCCAAGATATTTTCATAGGTTAGGTGAGCTTGGCTGTGCTTCAGGATAAAACCTCAAAGGCTTGAGTAGGTAGGGACACTGAGGAATATAGGACCAGGATACAGCAATGATCCAAGGGCCAATTCAACTAGGGGACTGGCCTCTGAATTGATAGACAGCCAGTCTAATGCATGTAGTGCCTGAAGAGGCATGGGGAATTTAGGCTTGCTTTGAGCTGGAACCCACATTTAAGGCAGTTCAAGTTATTTGGGTGGATCAGAGTAACTTGAGCTGAGGGAGAATGGTTTTCCATTCCGTGCAAGCAGCATTCTCAGGGTCCTGAGTGGGAAGTCTCCTGAAAGTGGGACCTCAACAGGTGGCTGTGGGTTTGGGAAACTGAAGTAAGCTGCCGGATTGGGGAGGTTGTAAGAGTCAGGCAAACTATTAGAGTCCCAACCACAAAGGTTCTAGGGTAGATGCTAGTCTAGGAAACCGGAGTTACTAATTGAGAGACCTAAAGCAGAAAGCAGGGTCAACAGGTCAGAAGTTTGGGTAATGATACAACATGTACCCCAGGCTCCCCTTGTGTGCCTGAGATGCCAGGTCTCAGGTTCAGGGTCTCAGCCCCCTCACTTCTGATGTCCTGGTGGTTGGGTGAGCAATGGTGAGTGCTCCTGGGAGCAGAGGTCGTCAGCTGTGCGAGTAGAACTGAGCAGCCCTGGGGAGTATTCTAGAAGCCAGCAGTGAATCCTACCAAGTCAAAATGCTCTGCCTTTTCACCGTCTTGAAAATCAAAACAATACTTACCTTGCTCAGTTCTAATTCTAAATTGTATGTTTCCTTAACGGTTGTTAGTTAAACAAAGACAACAATTAGTGTTTAGCTAAAGTTACGTTGTGATCTTAATGAAAGGTTATGTTTTCATAGAGGAAGCAATAGGGGTAGAATAGGAGTCTATTGCTGCTTATCTCGGTGAACCGTGGGTGAAGGATACTGATTTGCTAGATCTGTCTGTCCATTAACAGTCCCCAAGGGCTACTCACCTGTTAGCGTTGTCATTATTGGAGACATAGGGTGGAATTATTACCTTCTTTAGAACTGAACTGCAAAATTAAACCTATTTAGAAACAACATGTGTGTGTGTTCAGCATGCCCTTCCTTCTTTTCTCTCTCCCTTCCTTTACATTTTCCTCCCTCTCTTTCATTTCTTCTTTCCCTTCTGTTCTCTGTCTCTCTCTTTCTCTCTCTCTCCTCCCCATCCCCCCATTAGGGCACAAGGATAATGACCTGCCTGATAAGAGTTGATAGGTGCCCACTCCCTGGGCACGGCAGGGAAAAGACCAGGGATGTCTATCTGAGTCTGGGGTATCAGAGAAGCCTTCCCAAGAGAGCTGAGTCTTCAGGGGGTGTAGGATATGGCCAGACGGAGAAGGTCACCCTCTGTAGAGAGCATCACAGATGTGGAGCCCCGGCAATATATAAAAAGCAGGGCTTATTAGAAGAACCGCCAAGAGTGGGCAAAGCCTGGCACAAAAACACAAAGAGAGGGAGCCGCCCTGCCCTGGGCACCCAGCTCGTGGGACACTGACTTTAAAACCAGCCCTGCCCGGGGCTTCCTCTGCCTTTTTATAGTCTCTGAGTATAAGCTTTCATCATAAATAACACATTTCCTAATGTCACATTTCTTTTTCTTAAAAGACTCAGTAAAGAGCACCCGTGATGGAGAATAACTTGTCTCACATCCTGGGTTTTCTTCATCTCACAGACAGCTCCCTGGAAGACATTGGCGAGCCTTCCTGACTTTGTACGTGATTAGGGCACAGCAAGACGGTGGCTCCTTGCCCACACATGCTGGGTAGGATTTAGATAACCTGGGCGTGCTCTTTCTACATCCAAAGATGTATGGATATTGCCTGTTGGGGAAGGACAGAGACATACTTGGCTCCCGGTGTCAAGAGGTAGAGTGCTGGGTCTCTAGAGGCCAGCCCCTAAGAGGACAATGAGAATGCCAGGGGTAGCACAGAAAATGAATATCAAAGTCTCCATCCTTTGCCTCTCTTAATAATGGCGCCAACCCTCTCACTGGGTGTGAGATGTGTTGTTGACAGGAAGAGCATGGGTTGGGAGGGAATTGGAGATAACACGATCATCTGTAAACTCTTTGGGAAAGTTTCTTTCCTTCAGCTGGGCTTGAGTGTGTCTGCTCTTTTGTTGTTATCTAGCTCTGCGAGAAAATAAAACTTCTTAAGTTCCTTTTAGTTTCCCTTAAGTTACCTTCAAGGCCTCACAGAGACCAGGATCACCAAACAGGAGGGAGATGGGTACCAGTAACATAAAGTTTTGGGGGTAAGTTTTAGAGTGGGAAAATGATAGAAGATACAGCCAGGCTGGGCGTGATGGCTCACACTGTAATCCCAGCACTCCGGGAGGCCAAGGCTGGAGAATTGCTTGAGCTCAGGAGTTTGAGACCAGCCTGAGCAAGAGGGAGACCCTATCTCTACTGAAAAAAATAGAAAAATTAATCTGCCACAGTGACGCATGCCTGTAGTTCCAGCTACTTGGGAGGCTGAGGGAGGAGGATCACTTGAGCCCAGGAGTTTGAGGTTGCAGTGAGCTGTGATGAGACCACTGCACTCTAGCCCAGTTGACAGATCAAGAACCTATCTCCAAGGCCGGGCGCTGTGGCTCACGCCTGTAATCCTAGCTCTTGGGAGGCCGAGGCGGGCGGATTGCTCGAGGTCAGGAGTTCGAAACCAGCCTGAGCAAGAGCGAGACCCCGTCTCTACTATAAATAGAAATAAATTAATTGGCCAACTGATATATATATAAAAAATTAGCTGGGCATGGTGGCGCATGCCTGTAGTCCCAGCTACCCGGGAGGCTGAGGCAGAAGGATCGCTCGAGCCCAGGAGTTTGAGGTTGCTGTGAGCTAGGCTGACGCCATGGCACTCACTCTAGCCTGGGCAACAAAGCGAGACTCTGTCTCAAAAAAAAAAAAAAAAAAAAAAAAAAAAGATACAGCTAGAAACATAGGCTAGGGCCAGACCTTGACGAAACACCACCAAGAAGGGCTTGGAAAGTTTTGTTTTGTTTTTTCTTTCTTTAGTATCACCACAATTCCAGACTGTTTATAATGAAAAATTGAATTTGGGGTGGAGACGAAGAGCTCACAAAGAGATAAGCACAGTTACTGGGATTCACTAAGGTAAAATTCCCTCAACGCTATAAGCCCATTACCTTTGCCTAATATTTCCTCAAATTATTGTGCTAACTTGCTTCTCAAAAACAGCTATAGGTTTGAGTTTATTGGTCCATTATTTTATTTGAGGAACAACCCGTTTGAGAAATAACTACTCTACCATTGGTTATTATATTCTCTATGAATTTTTTTTTTAGAGAAATAGGAAAAGAACACTATAAGGCTATGTAATTTTTAATGACCTTTCATCACCCTTTCACTCTGATGCCATAATTTTTTTCATGCTAATCCAGACACCGAATTTTAACACCATGACAAAAGTCAGGACTGGCAAGAACAAGACTTCCAATCATCAGTGGCAAAAGGCAAGGCTATGTTCTGCTCCCTTCCATGTCACGTCATTTGTAATAGCATGAAATCACCCTCAGATGAACTAGACACATGCCTCTGCCAGGAAAATGGAGCAATATCTTATATGGTCAGGTTAACCAGGAGAATTTCAAAAGACATTAGATTCTGGTAAGTACCATTGTCATAAAGATGGCTTGGAACTAACCATTCTTTGAAGGGGAGGTTTTGAGAATTCCATTCATTTTAATCAAATACTTTCCTGCAGTTGCTGTTGGTTCGGTTACCTGGTGGCGTATTTGGAAGCTGATCCTTGCTGATGGAGTGACAAGGCAGCTATTTTGCTCAACAGACATTTCACAAAAGCATTTTAAAGATTTTCCCATAGCCCTGGTGGGGACAGATTAGTGAAGCCTATTTTGAACATTTTCCAAGCCAATGTCATCTGAGCCTTGCTCTACAATCTCGAGCTTCAGGGACACAATCGAGCTCTTATTCATTTGCTCAAGCAGACAAAATATACCTTCCTGGGAAAACTGTGACTTTACCTGCAAAAATAAAGAGTAAAGACATTTGGGGCTGAAAACCAGAAGCCGAGAATGAATAAAACCATGTGGACCAGGGGCGATGAGAAGTTTAAAGAAGTTAGAATTTTGTTCTGCATTTCTCAGAGGAAGAGGTTAGTATTCTGTACCGGGTACAGCACCTAGCGAGTTACTCAATCACGGGCGGTAGTGGAATTCTTGGTTGTAGATGAGACCTCCGGGGGCAGGACAAGCCATATAATTCGTGGGATCCAGTGCAAAACGAAAAGACGTGGGGACCCTTGTTCAAAAATTAGGAATTTCAAGATGGCGACAGCAGAGCATTGATCAAAGGTGGGATCCTTCTATGCGTGGTGCCAACTAACTGCACAGGTTTCATATGCACGAAGCAGGCCATGCCTGCAGGGAGGAGACAGAGTGAAAATAAGAGTTAATTATGGAATTTTAGGAAAAATCTACCTTTAAAAGGAAGGTAAAAGAGAAGCAGGCAAAGACACTGAGCTGGGGAGGTCTTGTAGGTAGGAAAAGAGCCATAAGTGAATAGTATCTCAGAAGTCAAGGGAAGTCATACTTTTAAGAAGACGCCACATGGACCTTTTTCTCTCTCCTTGCACTTCCAGTACTCTGGCAGAGAATAACATCCAACTGCTGCAGGATGCAGTCACCTGTCTCATGTTACTAAAGGCCAAGTAACATAAGTACTCAAAAGTCTTCTTGCCTGCCATAGCTAAGAAGTCATCACTGGTCTAAAGAAAAATGTCTCAGGAATCCAGTGGGAACAGCCAGACTTCAGACTGCATTGGTGAGGAAGGGACAGGGAGGTGAGATGGGGACAGGGCCAAGCACCTCCCTGATGAGCTTGAGGAGGGAGGATAGAAAGGAGAACAGTCCCTGGAGGAAGGCACTGGACTGTGATAGCCGTTATTGCTGGTGGTGGTAGTGGAGTTTCGTTGTTGTTTGTTTCATTTTAAGCAGCTTTGTACAGAGAAGAAGAATGTCAATAGGAGAAAGTGAAAAGTCCGAGGGAGAGAGGAGAAAGGAAAGAGGAGAGAAAACAGAAAAGGACAAAAGATTGGAAGAGATCATTCCTGAGTGATTGAAAGGCATAGAATCCGGGTGATTACGAAATAGCACAGTCAAAGGACTGAACAGATGAGGGTTAAATATGCTGGTAACTTGCAAATATTTCTGAGCTTTATGGACGATGCTACATCAATCAGATAAGAATGGTAAAGACTTAATGTCCAATCCTGGCAGGGCAGCCCTCTGAGGTTGGGAGTTTTTCTTGGTGATTGTGTACACTAAACTATAGATGAACTGCCATTTGGACTAAACTATTCATTTTTGGAAAAAAAGGGAAAGTATATAATCATATGTATGTGAGGAAAATAAGGTAAAAATGGAGTGAATGATGAATGAATATACATTTTTATGAATATGCTTACATTTTGGGGGAAGAGACTTGGAGGTTCAGGAATTAAAGTATTCCATGCCTTTGTTCTTCCTTAATTTTTTGTATGAAGTAGGAGACAAGGTCGTTTGCTGAGGATAAATACTGAAATACTTGCCTAGTAATAAAAAAAAAAATTACTTTGATTTATATAGTTCCTTCCCTCTGGGCACTTCAAAGTCCTGTAGCAACTGCTACTCTCTAGCAAACTATTCTGGTATTTTGATAGACCTTTTCACTGTGGTATTAATTTCTTTTCCAACAAATATCAAAGACAAACTTGGAAATTTGAAACATTTCTACAAAGACCTAACCTCTATCAGAAATAGGTTTTCTCTCTATAGCATTTTATAGGGCAATCATTTCAGAACACATAGAACTCAGAATCTGAACATGATGTCTGGAAATACAAGACATTTGGGGCAAGCCCCTTGCAACCCTAATTTCCCTGGGAAAGAATATTGTTTGAAATATAGCTCTAGGTGGGAATGATTCTGTTATTTAATAATTTTACTTCCATAATGCCATTGATTCCGTTTCTTTTCTGCAAAAAGATTATATCTTAGTCCAAATGGCAGCTCATCCGCCATAGTTTAATACACACACAGCAACTAAGTAAAAATCCCAACCTAAGAGGGTTATACTGCGAGCGTTTCACAATGAGTCTTTATTATTCTCATTACTATTATCTGATTGATGTAACATTTTTCATAAAGCTCAGAAATATTTGCAAGTTACCAACATATTTAACACTCATCCATTCAGCTCTCCCAAGGCCTTAATTGTGCTGTTTTATCGATTTAACCTCCTTTTAACTTCTATATAGTTTACCTATTTATTATGCTTATGAGTCACGTCTGCCCTCTAGAATGTAGGCTATGTAGGCTGTATGAGAGCAGGAATCACGGCCTGTGTTCCCATCCCTTAGAACCATTTCCATCTATAAATAAGCACTTAGTGAATATTTGTTGAAAGAATAAATGAAAATACATGTTAAATATTTTCTATTTCAGTATACCACATTAACTCACACATAGATATGTAAAATAAATTTCTGTTCTGAATCTATGTTTCTTTACTTAAATCAATGATAGGCAGTCTTTAAAAAAAAACTCTTGGGCCAGGTGTGGTGGCTCACGCCTGTAATCCTAGCACTCGGGGAGGCCGAGGCTGGAGGATTGCTCGAGGTCAGGAATTGGAAACCAGCCTGAGCAAGAGGGAGATCCTGTCTCTATTATAAATAGAAAGAAATTAATTGGCTAACTAAAAAAAATATATATATATATAAAATTAGCCGGGCATGGTGGCACATGCCTGTAGTCCCAGCTACTTGGGAGGCTGGGGCAGGAGGATCGCTTGAGCCCAGGAGTTTGAGGTTGCTGTGAGCTAGGCTGACGCCATGGCACTCTGGCCTGGGCAACAGAGTGAGACTCTGTCTCAAAAAAACAAAACAACAACAACAAAAAAAACTTTGTGTTTGGGTCTGGGGGAAGTGGTAGTTACACCAAACTGATTCGCCCCATCTCTGAATCACAAACAAATGGTAGAGGATAGTAAATCAATCTACCTAAACAGAGAATCTAGAACATCTACAAAAGGGCAATTTTCTATGCTTCAACTTGGAACAGTGCTGGGTGTTTTACATTTGTTAAGTCATTTATTTCTCAAAATACTTTTATGATACAATAATTATTATTCCCATTGTTACAGAGGTAGAAACTGAAGCTCTAAGAGGTTAAGTTGCCCAGAGTTAAAAAGCTAAAAAGAAGTCTAAATTTGAGCACAAATTTTATTTCCAAACCTGAGCTTTTCCTAAAATTGTTTGAGATTTGATGAAGTGTATGTACCGAATACATGATTTGATAGAAGAAATAAGTCTTCGTGTTAGATAAATCGGTAGGGTGACTATAGTTTACAACAATCTATTGTGTATTTCAGAATAGCTAGAAGAGAAGAGTTCAAATGGTTCTTGCATAAAGAAAAGACAAATATTTAAGGTAATGAATATCCCAAGTACACTTATTTAATCTTTACAAATTATATGAATATATTAAATCATCACATGTGCCCCAAACTATGTATTAATATAGCTATTACACATTTATAAAAAAATTTAAAAATAAAAGAAAAAATTTTAGAAAGTGCATTGTGCCAAGAAAGAAAGAAATAGAACAAAACAAGATGTATTTCACCTTTTAACAAAAAAAAAAAGAAGAAGAAGAAAAAGAAAAGAAAAAAAAGAGGGAGGAGAAACACATGCCTGCAGTTTTCATCAGTAATTCCAATAAGGAAAACAAATCTATTTCCAATTTGCGAAGCATCTAGCCCTCTTAGAGAATTGATATTTTGGCTTGGATATGAGAAACCACATAGATCTAATTCAAAAATTATGAGCAATTGAGAAATAATTTCTAGATGCAAAAATGTCTGAGGCAAACTTCCATTTCTCCTCAATACAATGAAGGTCACTCGTCTTTGTTCAGGGCTATGTTCCAAAACTTATTATCTTCCACTTCTCAAGAATGATTCATACAGTTTCATCTCCCACAGACTTGGAGGAGGTGAAAGGTATCAGTAGGTAACTACATTATAAGCCCAGCTCACTCTCTTACCCCTTTTCTCCTTTTTGTCTTTTATTTATAAGCCACCAAAACATCTGGCCAATTTACTTAAAACCCAGATGCTTTTGGCCTACTTTACTTTGCTATTTTTTTTTCAACTGTATGTATTGGCTTTATGGGTAAATATAGCCTGAGTGAAAGTGAGTGAAGGTTGTCAGCTGATGGAAAATGAAACTAACTGGTAATCAACGATCAACATCTGTTCCTCATTTTTCCATTGCTTCCTGGCTCAATCAAAACTAATGTGCCTAATCTTTGAAGAAATTCCTAGAGAAGTAAAAAATCACTTGACAGTCTTTACCTTATCTGGACCACAACCTGAAAGAATCTAGACATGGCCAAAGTCAAAAACAGGATCTATCTCAGGGAAATGTCCTGAGTAGATTCACATCACACCACGGGGGTCAAATTAGGATAAGAATTCAGATCCAAAACTGTCAAAACCATTAGTCACACCATCTCCACCATTCATGTTTCCTTTCCAACTTATCCCAGCATGTTCACGATAAACTTCGTTAATTACCTTGGTATGATGCCATTCTGGGAGAGTCATAGACAAATGCTTCTCAATGCTCTTGGCCTGAGAACTGAAGCACCAATCTAGCCTTAGAAGCTGTGTTGCAACGGGAGTCCAGCCCTGTGTTCCATGGTGGTTGTAATCCTTGACCACATTGTTTGGGTCCAACCAGACAATATGATATTATGTACAAACGAAATCACATGTTATGCCCCTCCGTGCAATTTAGAGCTAATAATTACATTGAAATATGTGTGACCATTCCTATCAAGCTCAAGTTAATTAATTTCTAGTTAACAGGTCACAAGGCAAAACTTTTATCCTATAAATACTATGTTATTGCTGCAGTTCTAGACTTAGAAGCATATTTAATAACACAGAAACACAAAACTTGACCACTGAAATTCACAAAGAGAAAATTCAAATATGAGTTTACAACTATTAGTAGAACTTTTATGTATTTTATCTATTTAACTATTGCCTATATTTCCTATATAACTATTGCCTACATTTGACCAGTTTTGAACTACAAAAACAGCAATTCCATTTGGTTCAACCAAATATTCATTTACTGAGCATCACGAGATAGGTTATTCTATTTACTTTTATAAACTTTGTATGTAAGCATAACATACAAGAAGAAAAGTGCAAAAATCATACATTTGTAGCTTGAATTATCATAATTTAGTACACCTGGATAACTACCACCTGGATCAAGAAATAGACCATTACCATTACCCTTCAGAAAACCCCCCACCCTGTGCACATGGTTTATTCCTTCATTTGTTCAGTTCTTATTTAATTCCTCTCAATAGTGTTTTATAGTTTCTCTGCAAAGGTCTTGTATATCTTTCTGTATATTTATTACCAAGTGTTTGATAGTTTCCAATGCTAATGAAAATGGTTTCATTTTATAAATTTCATTTTCTGTTTATTGTTGGTATAAGAAAATAATTTTTAATATTGAATTTAAGATCCTTGATAAATTTATTTATTCATTCTAATGCTTGTAGATACTTTTGGATTTTCTGCATAACAATCTTGGCAGCTATGAGTAGTGCATTTTGTTTTTTTCCTTCCTAGTCCTTGTATCTTTTCTTTTCCTTGTCTTATTTTGCTGGCTAGAACCTTCAGGAAAATGTTGAATAGAAGTTGTGATAGTAGGCATTTTTGTCTCCTTGATCTCTCTAGGGGAAAACTTTCAACATTTTATCCTTAAGTAAAGTATTTTCTCTGGCCTTTTCTATATACTCTTGGTATTGTGCTTAGGCTGGCCTCACTAAAAGATCTATAAATATTCTATTTTGGGAGACAATTTATGTGTAATTGGAGTTACTTTTTAAAAAAATGTGTGGAAGAATTCACTAATGAAGTCATCTGGGCCTGCAGTTTTTGATTTCAGGAGGTTTCTAACTATGAATTTATTTTTTGAGTGTGCCAATTTTGATGGGTTGCATATCTTTAAGAATGTGTCCAATTCAACTAAAATGTCAAATGCATAAGATTGCTCATTATATCCTCTTATGATTATTTTAATATCTGAAATATATGTAGCTTTGCTCTGATGTTAGTTATTTATGTCTTCTTTATTCTTTTACCTGCCTTTTGTCTAAGATTTAGTAAATTTATTATTTTTCCAAAGAACCAATCTTCAGCTTGTACATTCTCTTCATTGTGTGTGTATTTTCTTTCTAAATTCTGCCCTTATCTTTACTATTTCCTTCCTTATACTTTCTTTGGGTTTTTCTAACTTGAAAAAGATGAACAAATTGTTGACCTTTCTTCTTTTCTGCTATAAAACCGTAAGCTTCTCTTTAACCATGGCTTTAGTTTCATCCTATATGTATTATCACATAATAATTTTTAGATCATTCAATTCAAAATATTTTCTAATTTCCGCTGTGATTTCTTATTTTACCAATGTGCTGTTTCAAAGTTATTGCTTAATTTTCAAATATTCAGAGATTTTCTAATTTTGTTGTGGATGTTCCATAGTGATCAGAGGACATCGTCTGTGTGACAGTCCATTATAATTTGTTGAGATTGCTTTATATCTCAATACCTGGTCAATTTTGGTAAGTACCCCATGTAAACTTGAAAGTACATTTTCGGTTGTTGGGGTCGGCGTTTTATATAAGTCATGAGGTCAAGTTTGTTCATCACATTGCTCTGGCATGTAGATTTTTGTACGTGCATTCATTCTATCAGCTACTGAGAAAGCAATGTTAAAATCTTTTAAAATCTCCCATAATGATTTCAAATTTTTCTATTTCTCTTTTAAGTTCTGCCCATCTTTGCTTTCTATATTTTGAGGTTTGTTATTAGGTGGATACAAATGTAAAATCTTTATATCTCCCACATTCCTTTTTATCTTTAGTAATAATTCTTGCCTTAAAGTCTGTGATGTGTGAAATAAAATATTTACTCCACCTTTCTTTTGTTTGGAGTTTGCAAAGTTTATCTTCTTCCTTTTATTTTCAGCCTCTCAGGTTCTTTTTTTTTTTTTTTCTAGATGCTCAAATATTTATTAGCTCGAAGTTGGTAAGGCTTCAGAAGGGATATATCGAATCCCTGAGAACTAGATAATTCCATCTGGAGTTGCACAATCAGTTTTAAATGGATGAAAAGTGATGAAACACAAGGAGATAGGACTATCAGTCATCTGAGGAGATAATATATTGTAGAACCAGCTACTTAGTCTCTCAGGTGCTTATATTTTATATATATCTCTTCTAAGCAGAATATACATTTTTATTCAGTCTGAATATTTTTGTATTTCAATTGAAGTATACAGTCCATTTAAATTTAATGTAATTACTATTCGTACCAACTTTTTCTGTTCTTATTTTCTTCTTTCTTACCACTTTGGGATTGATTGTTTTGATTATATCCACATCCACTATCTCATTGTTTCACTACTCTTGTAATAGCTACCTAGGGTTTAGAACATCCTTCCTTGACTTATTAAAATCAGTGCTTTTCCCACTTCCTATACAATCCAAGGGCTTAGTATTCTTTAACATCATCTACCCCATCCTTTCAAATTCTCCATATATTTAAACCATCCAAGACATTATTGTTGTTGATTTTTATAGTCAATATTCACTTAGATTTACCCATATATTTACCATTTCTGTTTCTCTTTATTACTTCCTGAATCTCTGAGTTGTCACATGAAATCATTTTCCTCATTCTAGAATTGCTTCCCTTATTATGAATTGGCTGATGAGGAATTCCCCCAATTTTTTCATTCATTTGAAAATATAGTCTTACTTTCATTTTGAAGACATTTTCATGGGATATTTTCTTTCAACACTTGGAAAATGCAGTCATTTTCTTGACTGAAAACATTACTGCCTGAAAGAAATACTGAATGAATAAATAAATAAATAGAGGCATGGTGTTATATCATTAACAATGAATAATCCCATGTGGCTAGAGTTCAGAAGAGGGAAAGGAAACCAAAAGCATGTGGAGGTATACATGTGCACGTACACACATGCACATGCACGCATACACACAGGAACAAAGTCACATATTCAACGAATTCATCAATAAATTCATTAATTTACTAAATTTCTATTTTAATTAGGATATTACTATACTAGATTCTATAATACAAAATATGCAAACATGTTCTTTTAATTGTCCTTGGGGAGCTTATAGTCTATCAGTGGTGGGAACCTGTGGGCTTCTAGGTCTTTAAGTATAGCCTATACACATTCTTACAAATGACTATCTTTGGATAAAAATAATATAATATAGAAAAATAGTGTTTGCGCTAAGAATATCTGTGTTTGATAGCTCAATAGAGGCTAACACACACTTCCTAAAACACACCCAAACTTTATTATTTTTATTTATTTATGTGAGACAGAGCCTTGCTCTGTTACCTGGGCTAGAGTGCAGTGGCATCAGCATAGCTCACAGTAAGCTCAAATTCCTGAGCTCAAGCAATCTTTCTGCTTCAGCTTCCCAAGAAGCAGGACTACAGGTTGCACACCATCATGCCTGGCTAATTTTTTCTATTTTTAATAGAGATAGGGTCTCTTGCTCAGGCTGGTCTCTAACTCCTGACTCCAAGTGATTCCCCCACTTCAGCATCCCAGAGTGCTAGGTTTATAGGCATGAGCTACCACACCCGGCCTCAGATAAACTTTGAATTGGGCAAAAATGTAGGTGATGCTTGCTGGATGTATTCATGTTGAGAAGACAAATAATAAACATTCAGGGCAAATGGAAGGGAGCTGATGAGTAAAGCCCTCCTAGAGAGAATGAATTCAGAGCAGGCTTCTCTAGAAGAGAGGCATGTTACAGGCATAGAAGGAGGAAAGCATCTACCATAGAGTGTTCCCTCTGTCCTGTTGCCTTTGCAAGGCTCCATCCATGGATGGCTTGCTGCTAAGAGCAATAATCAGCAGTCTCGAGCATGGCACAAACGTCCTCTCCATCGTCACCTGTTTAACTCACAGGTCCTTGTCTTGGTTCTCCGCGTAATTCCAACCCTTCAACCTGTACCATAGCCTCCCCAAGCCAATCCAGGCCCTTGCTTCTCTGTTTCTCATTTGCGGGCCCCTCCCCACAACTAGCTGTTGTCATTCTCTCTTGGACCTGATCTGGAACTTGCTCTCATACTCCGTGCACTGTGGCTACAGCTAGAGGAACACTCCTGCCTGTCTTCCCTGTGCCCCTACTGGCACTATTCAATTTTCTTCTTCTTTTTTTTTTTTCTGGTCCATAAAATTAATGCCTTTTTTTCTGGACTCTGCTATCAAAAAGTATTTATATGTTAGACTGTTATAATATAACTGTCAAAGATATGAAAACATTGAATACAAAAATTCAGCAAAAAAGGCTTTAAAGGTGAAGCTGTGTTTTCTTTAGAAATTCATAGGAAGAAGGACAATCTTTAAAAGTAATCAACATTGTTTTCTTCTACCCTGCATTTAGGATTTAGAGAGCTCCTTCAGAAATAAAGAATAAAAATCTGTAAGCCCTACCTTGTGTTTTTTAATAGCCTGGATTCATCTGTTTCCTCTTCTCCATGGTTTTATGGCTCTCTCCTGGCCCATCAATTACATGGTAGCAGGAGGCCCTTCCAGAAGAAAGGGACAAAATGGGATAATTGACATCTCCCCCAATCTCACAGCGCTGGAGTTCGATTATGTTTTGCTTTAATGGACATTTCCCCCCATCTCCCTGCCCCAACATAAATCATATGCTATATGCATTTCTAATGAGCTTCTCAATCTAAAAGAGTAGGCGGCAGGAGAGCTGGTTTCTAGTCTGCCATTCACAGCAGAACTTTGGCATTTATCTACATAGCTCTGTGCCCACCAGCCTCATGTCAGATGTGCTTTCAGTTCAGTGCTTGTGTTGGGAAGGTGGCCACCCAGGACAGGTAGCACAGTGTCTTTGGTAGTGATCCTTGCTTCTTTTGCCAAAGCAATGGCAGACAGAGGTGTAAATGACTATTCATTACAAAAGACTATAATCAATTGCATTGTGCAGTGCAGCCCAGTTAAATCTATTCTCCAAATGGCTTGCTAAGTACTACAGAGACTATTTCAAAGCTCAGATTCCTCCCCTGAGTATATTTTTACTCTAGGGGGGGAAAAAAATCACTCTTCTGTTGTTATTAATGCAATGTGACTTGGCATGTGCCTGCCTTTGGGAAAGCAAAAATCTCTAACTTGAGGTTATTTGTGTCTTAGACCGTTCTGTTCTGTCCATTATGAGGAGTTATAGCTGTTGGCTAAGCAGCAGTTTGATTATTTAGCATATTCTTAAACTCAGTAGAAGCTGAACCACAAAAGCCTCTGAGGATACGTGAGGGCAGACTGAGTCAGGCAGACCATTCCTTCACAGTCACTTACTGATGAGCTCCTATCAATGTAATTGTCCAGGGGGATAAAGGTTTACAACCTGAGATACCGTCAGTCGCTAAACCATATATGTTCACTCTGAGATCTCAGTCTAATATATGCTACCATAAAACACTGAGACTATCCAAACCAGAGGTCACAAAGTCACAAATTGGCAGATAACACTTAAGAATCATAAGATTTCACATAAAAATTGGTGCTTATAGCTTGTCTTGAAAAATGGAGAGTTTGGGTAGCACTAGGCAACATGACCTCCATCAACAAAAGGTAAGAAAACACAGCCTCCTACAGACAGGACTTGGGCTTTCAGGTCACAGATCTGGCTTCCCTGGACGCTTGAGCTTGTGAATCCCATAACTCCTTTCCTAAAGTCCAGTTACTCAGTATAAACTTGCTGCACAGGGTCAGGGGTCCTGAAAGTGTATAGGAATAGGCAGACAGGCATGATAAATCCAGGAGCAGGAATATTGCAGCTTTGTTTCAAGCTCTACCCATAGGATCTGGCCCATTGTGACCAGTGCCTAATAGAATTACAGAATCATAGGGACCATTTCAATCTCTCCATCCCTGCACGTGTAATAACCAGCTTTACCATATGTCTATATCACTTTCATTCTCACTCATAAGATTAGATTCTGTGGCATATACGCTCTTTTTCTTGTTTATGCATGCTAGTCTTGCCACCTTCCAACATAAATGCAAGCTCCTGAAGGAAGGGGGTGTGTCATGCAGTTTCTTTGTATGCAGTTTCCCATATTATTTAATACATATTAAATGTTCACTATTTATTGAATGGGTCAATTTAAGACGTGCTAATTCAACCTTCAATGTCTCAAGTTATTCATTCACAAAAAAAAGAATTCTCCTTTTTATCCTCCTGAACTTCATTTACATCCTTGAATCTATGTGGGACACAATGAGGTTATTTTATAGAAATTGCTTCTCTACTGAGAGTTGCTTCATACACGCAATGCATTGTATTAAAAATAACATTTTGGTAGGAAGAAGCTCTGGTCTCAATGCTATAGAAGGGTATAGTAGTTAGAATGAATCTTAAAGTTGGAAAAATGTGATTTTTGTGTTCATTTTCAAAAAAGCAATTGTCCTAGAGGAAATAAATTGTAATATGCAGGAAAATGCCTCTCCAGATATATTGATAATTTTAATGTGGGTTGTAGGAAGCATTTTTGAAGAAGAGACTATATGAGTGCTACAAAAGACCCACCAAAGTTGGGTGAAATGGGGGTTTTGTACACCTTCTCCTTCTGTGTTTCAAAGTGTTAGATCAAGAACTTAGACCTGAGTGGGAAATCTTAGGTCATTTAGTAAGTAGCTCTTTTAAAATAAGCTATACTGTTACCTCTCCTATTATTACTGTTGAGTTGATTTGAAAACATGCAAAAGGCATCAGTCAGCACTGCAGACGGCCAAACTACCAAGCCAGTGCTGATTCAGAATGTTTCCCCTGTGTTACCTAAAGCTACTTTTCTTCTTTTCATTCAGAATATGTGGCTTTCCCTGAGTTAATAAATCAAAGTTTATTTCATCTGTTAACAATTCTGGAGTAGTTAGAAGGTATGGAGGGGAGGGATGGGGAAAGAATACATTTCCTCTGTTCTCACCATAAGGGACTACAATGACCAGCTCATTGCTGAAAGGTACCAGTTCTTAGGAGAGATGTCTGTTTCTGCCTAAGTCACACTCTTTTCTTTCTGGAAGTGAGCAAAGGGTCAGTTCAAAACAAAGTATCATCCCTTAAGAGTCAGTATTGAAAGTATTTTATTCAATGCAGATTAGCTATTTGACTTATATCCCAGAAAAAACTCATTTTGAAATTGCCTTGAAGAGGACAAAAGTCCTGGTTAGCCACCAACATGACTTTAAGAAGCACAAACCTGGTCATACCAATCAAGTCCTCTTCTCAGATGAAAATAAGCCAGAGAGAACTCCAGAAAACCACTGGTATATAAACTCACAGAGACATTTATTCTGGTCTATGTATAATATTATACTAAAATATTAGGACTACATGAGCTAAGTTTCATAGCTATTATGTGACCATACACGTCATGGGAGATTCATATACAAGAGGGGCGTTTTCAAAATAGCAATACCAACTTAAAATTGCATAACAGCCACTGCTCAGAGGATTTTGCTTCTAGACCTAGTACTGTGTAAGCCCTGGATAATGGAATGAGAGCCTCCTTCATTAGTGTTGCAGTTAACACACTAAGATAGGTGGGACATAGACATTGGAATATAGAAATTTAGTGTGTCCTTTGGTAAACTAGCAACTTGAACTAAGAAAAGTACATCAAGGACAGAGAAAAATGTGTAATTACAAGAGAAAACAACTACATACATAAATGGTAGGAAAAGATGGAGGGGTAACAGTAGATAAGGGGATGATGTCAAAAGGCCGAGAAAATCCCATGTGAGAACCAAGAGGTACTGCACCTGAATCCATGCAGACAGAATTCTGGGTCCAGGAAAAAATGAGCTAGAGAGATTGGAGGGCGTGTAGCACATACCTCCACGCATGGTTTTGAGGAAGAGTTAAAATTTTGGCAGGATCCTGTCTCTAAAAGAAATGTCTGAGAGTGATACTACCGGCTTCATGAAAACAAAAGTCATTAATTACATGGTACCGTTTCCATCTTCACTGAGATAAGTAGAAAGCAATAGGGACTTTAGCTATGATAAGAGGATTTGCATATATCGTACTTGGAATGTTATCAAGAACTTTCCATTTTAGATCCTTCTCTGGACTCGTTTAACTCAGTCCAGGGAAACTGAGATGTGATTCTGCCGAGAACTAGAGGAGAGTCTAGGATGATTTCCCATGGTCCTTTCTAGATCAATATTTGCATAGCATTTTCACAGGTGCTAGGAGCTTTAATTCTCAAGTTATCCCCATTGTGTAGGAATTATTAGTGCCCTTCTCAAAGGGTTTAAGTGTCCTATCTGGCCTTCTGTCCAGATTCACTGACTGCAATTCTCATGCATGTTCAACTATGTCATGCTACCTACAATTACATGAAAATAATGTCTCTTTCTCTTTTTATAAGTCCTTGCAAAGACGAAATGAACCATGATGTGTTTCGCAAAATGAATTTCCTTCTGGGCTTCTTTGTCTAGGGCAGAAATTGAGATAGCAAAAGCAAGTGGACAGCCCTTGAATTTAGGGGAAGTGCTGGTGGACTGCAGGTTTTGGAAAAATCTTCTAGTTCATTTCTTTCTTTCTTTGTTTCTTTTCTCCAGCACAGTCTTTTCCTAGATCAATCATATGCTCTATTCATGGAGGACATTTAAGAGCAAGATATATTTTCTTGTGGTATGTCTTCATGTTCTCAACTTGGACTGCTGTTTTATTTTCCTTCTTAATGTCTAAAGTTTAGGAAGCTAGGTAGGTTCTGTCTCACTGTGCAGCACTGTGCAGCAGATGCTGAGGCTGGTCCCAGCTGCCCGTATGTCACATGGCTGTGCAAATATCACTCTGTCCTATTTGTTCACTTAGAATTGATCTGAAGATATTGCAACAGCTTTTTAAAAATGCATCTCCATAATTAGTTTATGTAGAATTCAAAGTTGTCTATTATCTATTTTGAGGAAAAATCAGTTAAAAAGGAGGCTTTCATCTTTGGCAGAGAGAGCAGTAAAACTTGAAATGCAGTCTCATCACATTCCTGGAGAGATTATATGGTGGCCATTTCTCAATCAGCAATACACAGGGGAATTTATTTTCTATTCACAGCTTTCCTTTCTAATGGATATATTGCAAATACTCTAAATTAACAACAGCCTCCTCTCTTGAAACCATGTCTTGCGTCATTCCTACTGATATAGAACCTCTTCTGAATGCTTATATTTTACTGCCAGCCTTACTGCCTGCTGTCCCTCATGTGCACCTGGGATGTAGCCTCTGCAAATGACAGTTCTTCAGAACACCGGTGACACTGGGGAGTGAATGCCCACGGAAACGGGCTCTTGTTCCTAAGTTTGCAGCAGCTTCTTTGTACTAAATATTTTTTCCCAGAGCCATTCTTTATTCTATGTCTGGGCTTGACTTTAGTAGGAACTACTAAAGTCAATTTAAAGGAACGATTGACTTATCCTAGTATGATTATGGCTAGAAGTTTATGGGAAAAAAAACACAAAGCTATGATGAATCATTTCTTTTTTTTCTTTCTTTCTTTCTTTCTTTCTTTCTTTCTTTCTTTCTTTCTTTCTTTCTTTCTTTCTTTCTTTCTTTCTTTCTTTCTTTCTTTCTTTCTTTCTTTCTTTCTTTTTCTTTCTTCCTCCACCTCTGGGAATCTGTGATGCTTCACAGAATTTTTTAGGAATAGAAAGTAGAAATTAAATTGAATATCTCCCCCTCAATCTTTCTCAGGTTGGGGTTGAATAAGAGACTGTGTTCTTATTTTATCTTTAGGATTTTGTTCCATAATAACATGGATATCCCTTAGAAATGCCATAGTTCATTTGCTTGGTGGAAACTAGTTCAATAACACCATTATATATTTATGTGGTTTTGTGGGGAAGAAAGATCAATAGAGGTCCTTCCAGCCATGTGATTATAATGATGGTTTTCTTTTCCTGCTCTATTTATTATTTATTAAATACTTCAGTGTGAACCACAATGTCCTAGATCTTGAATGTGATTGAATGAGAGGACTGTATATGGGCTCTGCGTAGTGATAGCATCTTGGAACTTTGAATTTTATTGAAATGTGTTTAAAATTATAGAAGATATGACCATGACAAACATTTTATCAGTCACTATCATGTTTCAAAATAACATTGAACCACACTTTCAATTCAATACATATCTTTATATACTTTGGAAATGGACCAAATTTAATTAGAAGCATTCAAGATTTTCTAAAGTCATCATGAAAATGCTGACTTCAGAAAAATGAATGAGAAATGAAATATTTCTCTGCCTGGGTGCATTTTCATGGTGACTTTAGAAAAGTTCTAAATGATCAAGACTGAGCTGAAGCATATCTTATTTCACCGGGTCAACCCTTTCATAAACGTGAACATGAGATACGTTCAGTGCAGATATCTTCCCAACAAGCATAAGGGAGAGGACTGCATTTTTGCAAAATATTGGAGGAGGAATGGCACAGTGGTGGGTCTTGAGTGGGAAGGTCAGAAAGCTGAGAGTCTTGTCCCAAACATGCAAACTGTGATCTGCATAAAACACCAGCTGGGTCTGCCAGTGTTCAGAGAACTTGACCAAGAAGTTCAGAAATGAAAGAGTTTCCTGAATTGGCCCTGAATTACCATGAGTAAATGTCCTCTTCCACTATGGAAAAGTTTGGCATGGGGAAGGAGAGGTGTATAAGTTAGCTTGAGCTCTAGTCTTCACCAGATGCTGCACAGTCTCTCGTAGCCAGCTCGGCTCCTCCCCGGCTGGTGCTGTCACTCGTTCTCCACCCTATTCTCAGGCTTCCTTTCACCTGCTCTTTGAGAGAAAGGAGGTTGAGCTTCTGATTTCGTCCTTGCTGAGATGACAAAGACTACTGAATGCCTTTGAAGCCATTCACTGCATGGTAGCTGGGGTCTTAAAGGGTTCATTTCCTCTCTTGTGGCTATATAGTTTTGAAGTTTCATGAAGGACTGTAGTAAACAAAACATGACACAAGATCAGACCTTGAAGTGGGTGGCAACATGCTCAGTTCTATTAACACATTGTACTGGAGCCAGGGAAGGGAGGACAGGAAGGTAAGGGAAGACAGCTTTACAAAGAGGACCTCATCAGCCACATATTGCCTAAGTGGAGGTGAGTCCTGCTGATTCTGAGTTTACTCCTTTTCCTGGCTTTCCTAGTGGCAGGGGCATGTCCACCCTGTCATTGATTCCGGGTGGAGATAAAGCAGTCTCTCTCTGGTGTTATTCACTTTTCCCTCCGAGTGTCTCTCGCAGGTTTTCCCAGGTGCCTTTGTTGCTATGGTTGCTTCTGAGCGCACACATGATGCTAAAAATAAATTCCAAGTGAAACTTTCCAGCTGCCTGGAAAAAGAGTTTTCTGCTCTCTTTGTACATATATCCAATTGGCGTACAGTTGATATGCTCTGAGAGGCTGGATCGAATACAGATGCCATGCCCGGAATCAGCAGATGGGCTGGGGGTGGAGAGAAACTTTATAGGTTAGAGACTGCCAGCGGAGTCAAAAGCCTACGATCCATGACCTTGCCTAACCGTGTGCCTTTGAGAAAACTGTGCCATTTCTCAGGGTCTCAGTTTCTTTAACTGGGAACTGCAAAGAGCATCAAAGAAGTATTCTCATTTTAAGAGAGTGCTTACTGATTTTGAATTTAAAACATTTCTGTGTACTAGACCTAACTCTTAACCCCAACTGTGAAAGCTTCGACAGCTGATCAGTATTGCTCCAAATTATTATCAAAGAGAACTTTAAAAAAAATATACTTCATGTGACCTGATGTTAGGCTTCATATGACAAAAATTATACACAGACACACAGAGCCCGGTTTTTGCATTTGTTTTTTCATTCATGCACTATTTTCTTCATTCAATAAATCATGACTGTGTTCTTTCAAGGTGCCAGATTTTTTTTTTTTATACAGCTGGCATTGAGCTGAGTGCTGTTAAGAAAAGTAAGTGCTGCAGAGCCTTAGGTATCAAATTAAAAGAATATAGACTCAGGAATGAAATGATATTAACCTTAACAGGGATAAAATATCAACATAAAATATTTATATGTTTTCCGATTATAAAAGATTGTGTTACCTCTTAAATTTATTGGAAAAAATATTTAAAGTTAACATTACTTGATTTTCTATTAACAGTAGTCCTGACATTATATCATTTAATTTCTGTTATGGTAATTGTGCTAATCTGAGATATAAGAAGAAAGGTGGAAAAAAAAACAAACCAAGGGATAATGGGAAATATTAATATGTTCATGAATTAAATGGAAGTCTCACAGAGACTAAATTATGTAGCTGATTAGTGCCAGTAATATTTAATACACACCAAATGTGAAGAATTCAAAGATTCAACTAAAATCTACTTACTAATCTCCAGGAGTGCTCCGTAGGGCAGCAGCCACTAGAATTCTCTAGTTATAGAACAAGAACAGAGTCTGAAAAAGGTAAACCAAGACTCTATCAGCAGTAGACATTGTTTTCCAGAATGTTTAAGCTTTCTGCTAGGCTCCATGCTCTGTATCCTTATGTGGAGGAATCACTACCATCTTTCTAGGGAGAGTGCAGGACATTTTTTTTTTTTTTTTTTTTTAGTAGGTGTATGTAAAGTAATTAAATGTGGTAAGCCTGTGGCTTTGTGTTCTGAAATTAACCTTCCTGGGCTTGGAAAACCTTCCTAAATGACAAGACAGTGTAGAAATCTCAACATAGGGCAGTGTGAGTACACAGACGTGAGGAAGGGTGGAGCTTAGGGACCTTGTGAATTTGCACTCAAATTTAGAAGTAGAGGATTCCTTAGGAACTTTGAAACATATTGAAATGGAAGGTCATGCTTTGAAATAGGGAGAGATGGGAGTCTTCTACTAGCTGCTGATACAAGGCAGAGAAACTGCAGAAGGGAATGAACATTGCATCTAATATCTCATGATAACAAATAGGCCTAAGACTAAACCTTTGCTTTTCCTACCTGCAAACAAGAGGTGAATAAGCAGAATTAATTGGCTGAGTGCATCCACATTGGTAAGTTGAACAGATCAGGGCCAAGAGTAGAACTTAGAGGAACCCAATGTATAAAAGTCTTCCACGCAGTAGGCAAAACTGAAATGATCTATATATGTAGATACCTCCTTCCAAACTTCCCCTTGCATTTCACCTCTGTTTTGGTGTTATAACAAGCACTACAGGAGCTGCAAGAGATATAAAATGAGTTTGCATGTAGTAGGGTGTAGCAGTGGGGAAATTAGCACATGGGTGCTCAGTCAGTAGTGTATGTTGGTGAGATCATTATAAATGGTAATACAGGACAAATGCTAGTGTAAAAAGTGGCAGGTGGCAGTATCACAGACTACACAGGACAATTAATTAACCAGGTAATCATTACAAGAATCTTCTAAATTAGACCTGTCTATTTGGGAAATAGCTGATAGATGAAGGACCCTCAGTTTATTTTTTTTCAACAAATATTCACTCAGTGCCAAATTTATACAAGACATGTTAAAACCCATACTATAAAGATACAGTGATTTTTTTTAAAAAAAATTAATTACTCAAATGTGTACACCTTCTGTGACATCTCACATTTTTTTGAACTGGATTTTGTTAAGGGGGAGAGAGTGATTGGAGTGGAAGCAGTAGACTGTGCAAACATCAGAGGGCAGAAAGTCACAGGCAGCCTGGGCTGGCAGAGAGTGTGCAGTTGGACCACGGAGAGATGGCATGGAAGATTCAGCCTTGGCCCCTTAGGGAGAGAAAAGCAGGAAATAAAGCTGGCAGGGGAGGAGGTGCCAGTAAAGATTTTTGAGCAGAGAAGTTGCAAGGAGAGAGCTGTTATCGAGTTTAATCTGGTAAAATTGCACGTCAAGCTGAGCTGCTTCTATTTGTTCAAATTGATCAGTCTGGGGTGAGGGGAAAATGATTCCATGTGCTCAGAGACTGAAGTAAACATGAGGCTCATTGGACAATTCAGCAGGGAAATGCACATCTGAGCAAGACTCTCCTACTAACATGACAGAAGACAATTTGAAGAATGGTTACAAGTGAGGATTCAGTTGTTGTTGCTGTTGTTTTTCTTTTTTTTTTATGTGAAAGGTCATACTATCTGTACATGTTGGCAACGACAGAATTTCCTTTCTATGCTCTTGCAAGTTGGGAAGGTATTTCATTGGTAAGATCTAATCAGCCTCTCTGCATCCTGTGTCTTTGAGGTATTAAAGCTGAGCCCACTGTTGTACCCTTAGGCTCTGGCCCAAGACCCTTTGATGAGCAAACGATGTGTTTACTTACAAAAGGGCAGACAATATTGCTGGAGAAACCACTCAGTGTAGCCCACATAATCTTCCTAGAAAATTACAAAACTATATCAAACCATATAAAAGTCATTCCTAATGTCCCAACTGAGTATAGGATGGATTAGAAGGAAAAGAGAACAAAGGTTAAAAAAAAAAGGCGATAAGGAGTTTAGTGCACTAGCTCTAGACAAAGATAACAGGAGCCAAAACTAGTCAATGGCAAAGGAAATAGACAAGCAGAAGAGAGGCCAGAGCACTCACAAGGTGGAACACAGAGGAACTGGGAAAGGCAGAGAGACAGCTAAAAGATGACTGATATTTAGCATTAATGGGAAGACAGACAGGACACTGGTTTAGAGGTCAAAGCCAATGTCAGACACACATGCTGGTTTGGAAGTAGTGGGAGGCTGACTGACTTGAAACTCTGGCTAATGTGGAACTGGAATTCAAGGAGGGGCCAGGCACTGGAGGGAAATTAGGGAAATTCTGCAAAGAGGTATTGAAGAATTGAAGGAAATGTCTAAGTTAGTCATATGGATAGGGAGTTTTGCCAATTTTCAAAATTATGAAATGTGTGACAACCAAATCTAAGTTGTATTTTTTTTTCTGGACTGTTAAGACTAGCCTGACTTCTACTCATTTATCTTAATCTTTTTTTCTGGAGCCTTGTTGCTTCACACTGGAAACCTCCTCATCTCATGTGGGTACCCCAGTCCTTGCAAAGTACTGAGTACACTTTCCTTGGTGCCTCCAGAGCCCAGCCCAACCCCCTGCTCCCTGTCACCCCTGGCTGCAGTGGGTACAAAGGCAAATACTCATTCTGTATGCCCTTCTTCTGGCTGGAGGCACAGCTATGACCCACCCACAGGCTGCGAGAGCTCGAGGGGAGGGATACAAAAGTAAATAGGCCTCACTGGGCTTCTTTCCCTTTCATCTTCATCGTACCTGCCACATAGACATTGTGCCTGGAGCCAGGATGGCCCTACCTGCTGTACTGAGGCAAGAAGCATGCAGGGAAGTCCAAGAGAAGTTCAGAGGCAATTGCTCTGATAGAGGTAAGCATCTAAACCAATGCCGGTAGCATTCTACCTTCTGTCTTCCTGTTAAGTGGGCAAATGAAATCCCTGTTTGTGTAAGCCATTCTTATGTCAGGTTTTATGTGACTTCTAGACAATTTTATTCCTGACTGATGTACTTTGCCACTTTTGGGGGGATTTTGGGGAGGAGTCCCTAAAGGGTATATTATAGTTTTCTATTGCCTGTGTAATAAACCACCTGAAAGCATAGTGAATGAAAACAAAAACCATTTATTTTGTGCACAAATCTGCAATTTGGATAGGGCTCAGTGGGGACAGTTTATCTGCTTCAAGTGGCATCATCTGGAGAAGCTCAACCGGGGACAAGAATACATTTTCAGCGTGGTTCATTCGTATAACTAACTACTTGGTTTCGGCTATTAGCTGGGTGAAATTGGGGTTTGAGGCCAGAGGCCTCCATTTCCAACCATATTGACCTCTCTAGAGCTGCCTGGGCTCCTCACAGCATGGAAGTTGGATTCTAATATGGAGTGAAGCAAGAGAACGCGGTGCAAGTTCATGGCATTTTTATGATCTAGCCTTAGATGTTATAGAGCATCACTTTTGTCATATTTTACCAGGTCTGTCAGTCAAAAACACCTACCTACATTTAAGAGGAGTGGCTATCAATGCCATCTCTTAATAAGGGTATGGCAAGGTCCTAGAACATGTGGGATGGAAGATACTGCTACACCCATCTTTGGAAAATACAATCTGCTAGCAGGTATTTTATAATAACTCAAGTGCCACCTGGACATTGCCTACTGTTACCTTTCTTGCTGTACTCTAGAAATTATGTGTGGTCACTTATAGAGAAGGGGAGTAAATCAAAATTAGAGTATTGATTTATTGTAAAAATCCTACCAAAGTTTTCAAAAAATAGAAGTCACAATGGACTCACAGATTACCTGCTTTCTCAGGTGTGGTGTTAACCAGACATCCCAAGGCCTTCCTTGATGATCAAATGCATTTTGGAGAGTCACAGTTAATCATATTCAGTTAAAGGTGTCCTCTCTGGGGTACAGCTGTGGAGGAGCTGGTATGTTTTTCTGTCCCCCATTCAAGTAAGAAAACTCCACCATGTGGGCAAGAATTAAGTGTGAGTGTGTGTGTGTGTGTAAGGTTGGAAGATAGCACAGAGCCTCCTCATAAGAGAGCAAACATAATATCTTTTGATCCTAGAAAAAGCTATAATTACCACAAAATAGTTCTCATTATTTCTTTTTAAACCAGTCAAATTTAGCAGTGTGTGTGTGGGTTTATATCACCTTTGTGACGCTAATGTTAACAAGTTCTGATAACCCACTACCATAAGACCAGCTGAAATAGTTCTTTTTAGATTAAATTAAAATCCCCTTGTGTCATTTGTCCAGTCACATAAGAAGATGTAAAAGGATATTATGCTGGTGAGTAGCCAGTCTGCTCTCAGACCCATCCCCTGCCCTTGCAGTAGCACATAGAACTACATTTGCAAGACCTCTCTGCTATCTGGGGTCCTAGGAGAAGACTAGAGGGTGAGAGAAAGGGAGAAGTCATTCTTCTCTGCTCTCTTTCTGTTTCTGGGCTGTCCTTGGCAGTGTCTGTGTTTCCTTGCATGGTAGACAGCTTTGGCCATGGCTCCCAAGGACTCCCCGCTCCTGGTGTTCAACCCCTACTGTGGCCCCTTTTCCTTGAGAGTGAGTTGCACCTCTTCTAATGAACAGAACATGGCAAGAATGATGGGACGTCACTTCCAAGATTAGGTGGAAAAAAGACCATGACTTCTGTCTTGTTCCCACACTTTCTTCCCTTCTCACCTGTTTGCTCTGATGAAGCCAGTTCTGATTTTGTGACCTCCCTGACGTGGAAAGAAATTGAGGAATGCCTCTGTGCAGCCACCAGTGAGGAGCTGAGACCTGCTAGCAATCGCTTGAGTGAGCAGCCCACACCGGTTGGGCCTTCGGGCGATTGCAGCCCTGCCTTGCCAACACATCAATTACAGGCTGGAGCAACGGAGAGCTGCCAGGGCACCCAGCTAAGCCATGCGTAGGTCCTTCACCCACAGAAGCCATGAGGTAGTACATGGTGCTGTTTGAAGCTTCAAGGTTTAGATGGATTTGTTCCACAGTCAAAGATAATACACAGAGGTTCCAGTTCCCTCCTGAAGCTGCTTCCTGGGCTATCAGCAGACTGGGCTGGGCCTGGACTCTGGTGGCTCCGCTCAGTCACTGAGCCCTGGGGCGGAGGTGGCTCTCTGCTGTCGCTAATTGCTATGTTGCCTCACTGTCCTGTGTTTGGGTTCTGAGATCCCTTATCAGCTGTGTAACCTATTCCTATATGAACTTCCCACCTTGAGTACTTTTTGGTTTTTTACATGAATCCTGACTGAAAAGGTTACAGCTCACAAATTTGGTGAATTTGCAACTCTCTTTCATGTCCATGGAATTTTTTCTCTTTGCACAAAAACCAGAGGCCTGAAGGTGCAGGGCCAAAGCCAGCAGCACAGCGTGAGTGAGCCCTATAGCGCCCGGCACTGGCATGGAGGGAGAGGGGCAGAGAAACGAGGCATGCTTTCATCTCTAATACTGTGTTTGCAATTTTACAATCTTCTTTCTCATAGGGAGCAGATAAATGTATTTAAGCTTCACTTCCATCAGTGTGGGGTCTGCCCCCTAATTCAGAGACACTGGATGCCAAAACCACTGAAGGCCTAAAAACATCTAAATAAAACAGCACTTTAATTACAAAAAGAAAATCCAGAATAAATATTCTACTGCCACTTGCCAAAAGCATTTGATCTTTTTTTATTTTCTTCCTATCACTTAGGCTTTTAATTTCTACTTTCATAGAAAAAAGAAGTACCTAAGGACTTAAAGCTCAATAGGATTTACCTTTGTTATAGTGGACAAACTCATACAGTTAGCTGTCTTTCTTGGACGGCCAACCTCCTGGGCCTTTGCTCAGAAAGCAGGCCTATGTTTTTTCTTACTTGTCACATACCAGGTCTGCTTCCTCATAAAATTCTCTTCCCTTTAGGGAGAGGTTAGTAACTAATGAAAGAAGAATGAATGAGAGTCACTACTACTCCCTGGAGAAAAGCAGAAGTCACTACAGAAGAAATTTCCATGTGACAATCATTTTATTAATGATAGACAAGGCCAGGAAGATCTGTGATTGTGAAGAGTACAATACCTTAAAAGAGAAGATCCCTGCTCAGGCCCAGGCCAGTGGGATATAGACACAGATCAATACTAATGAAAAATTAATGGAAAGACACACTGTCATCACATTAAGATTCTTTAAGGAAAATAAAATTTTAAAGAACTTTAAAACAACAAAGGTTCCCGTTGGTCTTGAATTGTAGCAGAAAAGACCAGGAAACCTTTGTAGTTTTCTTTGAAACTTCCAGATTCTGTGATCTAGGATTCCATTGCTCAGAAGTCATTTCCATTCCACTCAACCAACCTTTAAAATGAAGTGAAAATAATATATTCTAGATGTAACTGCCTTAATTCGCAGAAAACAGCAAGGAGGCTAACAACTCTTTTTGGTCATTAGTTTTAAGAAGAAACATCCTGCCCGAAATAGGCTTTTGTCAGAACAAACACAGAAGCACAACAAATTGTATTTAGAAAGTGGCATTGTCTGAGAGTCACAAATATTTCCCTTTTATAATTGAGCAGAAGCCTCTCCTAATACAGTGGCTTCATGCTAACCTTGTAGGATTGCATCCTTGCATCCATTTGTTACAGATTCCTACATCCTAAGAGCGAGGAGGGATCCTGGAAGTTATTCATTCCCTCTCCATAGTTAGCAGCCAAACACACTGAGGTGCCCAGGGATCTAGAGAAATCCCTGAATCCCACAGTGTGACTGGCAGAGCCAAGCTAGACCTCTGATCACCTGGCTCCTAGCTCAATGAAAGAAGAGACTGTGTTACCTGGCAAATAGGGTTATGTGTAAAGTCATCTTATAATGGCTTTATCTTTCCTTAGAGGCAAATTCAACACTCTCTTCTTAGGAGAGTCTCAATTGTCAACCTTTTTGTGGTAGAACCTGTCTTACCTGAGTGATAAACATTCTGCCATGAAGAGCAATAATCATGGAAGTGATGAATCATTGGGTGAATGATTGGATTGCAACAAAGATGAAAAATATTGTCATATTCTCTGTGGCGTCCAAACTGTTCCCAAGGTAGGAGCCAGATTTCAGTCTCTTTCCTTAATGTGTTTTATTGTCCTTCTAATTAGCTTTGTCTATTTTCCTATTTATATATGGGATAAACTTTTTTTGTCATAGCAGCTAAAAAGGTAATACAGCATCTTGTTTTGACGTCATGTCATATTTCCATTGGAAAGAGCCAGAAAGGCTTAGCTAGCTAAGTTTATGTTCTGAAGGAGAATGGAAAAGCAGGTAAAAATTCTGTAGGTGCCCAATAGTAGAACCTGCACACCAAAAGAGAAATAAAATCTATATTCTCTCAAGTTAAAATAGAATTTCCCTGTAAATTCCAATAACTCAGTACAAATACTGACTAAAAAGTTCAAGAACAGGAGATTATGTTAAGATTTTTTTTCATATAAAAATTACTCATGCAGATTGCAATTACTAAATGGATCACATGGTATTTAAGAATTTATGGAGAATCAAAAATTATGCCCATGTCACATAGGTGGGCTTATGTAGTACTCAGACTTACACTTTTTAACATTTCCTTGTATCTGTTAAATTTGTTAAGTTTCATTTTGCTTGCTTACCTTTCTAGCCAGAAGGTAAAAATGGATGAAATGATAAAGCAAAGAAAAAGAAGAACCTTAGCAAAGCAACAATTTCAGGTAAAAAGACTAGCTTAAGATCTTTAGGTAGTAAATGTATATGTAGGTTTAGGAAATTTAAAAAATTTCATCTTTAAGAGTAAAAGATTTTTTTTTTTTTTGCCTTGTCTCTGAACTGGAAAAAATTTCACTGTATTTAGTTCAAAAACAAACTTAATACACTATAACTTTGAGCTGAAGTCAATGGAAAAGTTAAGATACAGGGAACTATTGCTTTTATCAGCATCAGCTGCAGGGTGTGGAGAGGTGGGGAATAGGTAAAATCAGAGAACAAAGGCATCTTAATCCAAAATAGGCTTCTTCTCCACTGGGCCAATACTTAGCATTCTTTGGGGCTGACTTTAACATTGTATCTCTTCCTGGCTGCTGGAGTGGATCCAAGTCTTAGTGACTATCCTTTTTTTTTGTTCTTCTTTAGAATTTCTCATCTGCCTGTTTGTCTCTTCCACTAGAGACTGAGCTTAAATACCTCTTTGCACAATGCTTGGCATATAGTAGCACACAAAGAATATTTGATACACGAATGGATGGATGGTGGATAGACGGATGAATGAATGAATAAAAGTGACTGAATAGGTATTTACCTTCAGGTTGTTTTACATCTTTGTCACCTGCCCTATAGTCTTTGGGACTTTTCTGCCTCAAACTAGATGTAAACTGGTTTCACCTTTGAGATATACCTGTGGCATTGCACCCCTTCTCCCCAGGAGGGTGCCCAGCACACAGTAGGAGTTCAATATATGAGGCCTGTCCAGAAAGTATCCAGCCATTCTTAATATAATATTTAATATCACATGGCTGGATACTTTCCAGACACACCTCATATATATGTTTGTTAAGTAGCAATGATAGAAAGAGATTCTCTAATCTCCAAGTAACATGTAAGAAATCAAGATTACTGATTTTTCTGAACAGGGATGAGAGAAAATAACACATTTGTAATGAATGAGCTCAGTGCTTCAACTCTATGTTTACACTTGATACAGACACACTTCCTTTTTGGTGTCTTCCCACAGTACACAGTGACCCCCTGTCCCAACCCTCTCTTTATGCCCATGAATTGGGAACAAAGTGCCAGCAAATTTGATTTTATTGTTCCACATGAATGCTAGTCAATTTTCCAAGTGGGAATACTAAAGACGATAATTGCATGTTGTCTCATCTTGTCTGGATAGGTCTCCTCTAGTGGTTTCCTGCTGGTAAACCACCGAGAGCATGAAAGGATCGGAACAAGAGCAAATGAAATGTAATGTGGTGCATTCTTTGAACTAATGGGGACTCCTGTTTGGAGAGTATCACTGATCTGTATAGTGACAGTGTCAGGAAAAACTCAAACTGTTTTTCCTCTGCTCTTATACCAACACAGTAACAGTCAACACAGAGGACTTCTATAACCCTAGAAGATGTGGGGAGTCCCCCCACCAACAAACAAGCAATCAAATCTGCAGCAGACACCATCTGGGTGTCCTCCAATTCAGTTCTGACACCATCCACCTGGAGATCCCACAAGTTGGCTGCTCAGTACCCAAAATTGCTCCCTCCCTTCAGACATCAGTTGCAAACCTGGGCCTTTGGAACTTCTCACCAACCTGCTTCAACTTGGGGTGCCCATGACCCCTTCTTTGGGTTTGACTAATTTGCTGGAGTGGCTTACAGAATTCAGGGAAACACACACATTAACTGGCTTATTACATAAGCTATGACAAAGGTTTCGCATAAAGAGATGCATAGGGTGAGGTATGGGGAAGGGGTGTGTAGCTTCCACATCCTCCCCTGGTGCACCACCCTCTAGGAACCCCCACATCCAGAACCCATCCATCCAGAACCTCTCTGAGCCCTGTCCTCTTGGGATTTTTTTATGGAGACTTCATTGGACAGGCATGATTGACAACCATGTAGAAATGAGCGATTGGCCAAAGAGTGCATGAGCTGAACCCAACAAGGCCTGTCCAGATTCTTTTTGGCCCCTCTGTGCAGCATTCCTTCCTCTAGCATGTGGGGCAAGACCGCCTCTGGAATGAGGGTCTTATAACCCATGGTCAGATTAGAGTCCTGCCTTGGGTAGGCGAAAGGAAGACGGGAGAAAGTCCACGAGAGAGATTCTGTTTACTGCAACAGGGGCCATGGGACTTATGAGCCAGGAACCGTGAACAGAGACCTGTATATATGTATAATGTCACAGACTGATAGACGTAGACATAGTTAGCATATTTTCCCCATTAGGCAGGATTCACTGAGGGAATGTAGTGAGCAACTGTCAATAGGAGGTATGGTAATAAATGAATGGACTTCATAGTTTGGGCACTTGACTGATTACTGTGGCTGGTGATGTTGTAGGTGTCATTCTGCTCCCGGGGAATGCAGGCTACCAGGGCTGGTAGTTGGTGGGTAATTACTAGGCAATCAGAAACAGTCTTGAACAACACACGGGCATAAAAAATCTTATCTGAGACTACATCGCGTCGTATTTTATTTCACATAACTTGTCTTTTGGGAGGAGACGATCATACCCTATTATTGATGACTTGTGCTGTTGCGTGGAGAGAAGGCATGGATAATGAGCATAATAGGTGGCCCTAAAGCAATTGCTTTTGTTATTAGAACGTTGTTGGAGAGGGAGACCACTTTATCATAATTACTTGCCCACATATACCTTCAACGCTCACTCTTCACACCCTTCTTCTCTAATTTCCTCTGGGAAATAGCTGGGTAGATAATGGAGAGAATGGATGTAATGGAGAAATGACCATGTTTACATAGTAAGATTATCAAGGAATTGTGGTTCCAGCCCTGGGTACTTGACAGACAAAAATCCCATTAGCATTTTCCGGGTTTTACGCCCTCAGAGGGGCAAAAACCGATGAGTAATGCCTCCCTCTGTGATATCCGCTCAGAATAACACCATATGCTCTTACCATTCCTCAAAGCTCCTTGAACAGTGGCCAAGGTGCTCAGACAGACTTATCTCCATCACTTATCAAATGTGGTTAGAGAGACAAGACGTAGATTGCACCCATCACAGTAAGAACGGAGTGTTTGAGATTGTATCTATAAAGCCCAGTGACAGTGCAGTCGATGTGTGTGCCAGCAGAGATTCCTTAGATTGGCCTCAGGTACAGAGGGGGCCATGTTCAGAGTAATCATTTGTCTTTCGTTGGCTTTTGCTCCATCTGCTAATACAGAATACCAATTCTCTACAAAATCATTACCTCTCTCATACGTGTCTGGGCATCTTCAGGGGCTGAGTCTTCGTGTACAGGATTGAATCTACTGGTAGCTCTGTGGCTTCCACTAGTGCGCTGTGTCAACTGGTATGCTGTAGCTGGTAATACGGCTGTGGCTTCCTTCGCTGGCCTGGATAAAGCCACACCTGCTAGACACCATTGCCTCTCCGAGCCTCTGGTGTCCCCTTCCTGGCTGCCCTGGTCTCCTGACTGGCTGTGCTGCTGCTTCTGCTACCTCCTGCAGGACATTGCTACAGATGTGCCCATGCTGCGTGAAGGTATGTGCTCAACCTGGGTGCAATCTCTCTCTCTGTTGGGTCCCATTGTAACAGAAAATGACAAATGCAAACGGCTTGTGTCATCGTGCCACACTGAATTTTAACTGATAATTCTAAAGTATAGCCCTATCTCTCCCTGTAATACAGCTATAGGGATATCAGTATGAGTGGTAGGCATCATTTTGTCTTGAAAATCATCCCTGTTCTCCAACTCTAAGGTTCTATAAGTGGCCAAATGTGTCTTTTTCTTAGGATGAATGGGTTCCCTGCCAGCATGTGAGTCCCTTAGCAGAGGCAATAAATCTCTACTGGGCCGAGCTCCTCTGTACCAGCAGAGGTCCATCTGGGGCCAAGGTTGGCATCTTTGGCAAAAGCTATCGGGAGGTTAGATGTAGATTGGGTTGTGGAGAAATGTTCCGTGGAGGAGGAAATTAAGGCTCCTGCACACTTCCTATCTTCACAGAGTTTACATTTTGGTGGGAAAGTCAGAGGCCACATGTGAGAAATCACAATGAGGTTTAGGATGGGTCAGCTCAGGGAGCCACAAGAAGAGGAGCTGATCATAATCCTAAAAGACAGAGTCTCAAATGCTGTAATCCCAAATGTTGAAATCCCAAAAAATCAAGCCTCTTAAAATTTAATTCCGGAAAAAATAATTGAGAAATTCTTTAAAAGATATTTATTTACATTTTTGAAAGGGGATTTATTTGAGAAATGTGAAAATATGACAGAACATTTCACAGGCCACTTTATATAATAAAATAGGCAATAATAACGTACATATTTTTGCAAGCATAAACACTCAGGTATACTAACATCAGTCACGCATTGTAACAGTTATGAGCAGATGAACCATATTCATAAAGAAATAGGTCAAAAAGGGAAATGTGTAAAGGCATACCACTACGGTTGGTAATTGTGTGCATCCAGCTTTGTAACTACAGTCATCTGAAATATGGTGATGAACAACCTGACTCTTGATGAGATCAATCAAAAACCAAGATGAGTCACCACTGAATATGCAGCTGTCTAAAGAGCTGAGATCTCAAGAAATACTATCTTTTACAAATGCAGATGTACAAAAAGGACATCCCTTCATTTACTGAGGAAGTTACAATGTTTTTACATACATGCACAATGCTTACATGCAAAGTCAATGTTGTAATTAATGCTCTTTCATGGAGTCAGATTTCCAAAATATGGATAAAATGAATTAGAACTCTCTAAAAGTCTCTACACAATTTGTACCTCCAGTATTGGAAATAATGTGAAGATGACAGACATAGCATAGCAAATTGTAAAAAGTAATGCTGACCATTTAAAATAATGAAAGAAACTAAGAGAAAAGAAAAAAAAAACCAAAAAATAAAAAGCCTAAAAACAAAACTCAACATATGAAAAAGTGTGTTGCAGGGATAGAGTATGGACAATTGCACAGAGATAGTTCAAAAGAGCTGACCTAACAGGATGCAACTATCTTGTGATTGTGATTTTTCAGGATTTTAGATTTTAGGATTTTGATCTTTGGGGGTTTCAACGTTGGGGATTATGGTGTTTGGGATTGTGTCTTTTGGGATTATGATCCAATACCCCCCACCCCAAGGAGATGTAGGGGTGACCCGGCCTGAGGGGATCAAGAGGGAGTGCCACTGACACCTGAAGGATGAATAGGGGTTAGCAAGGTGGAGGCAGGGACAGAGGAATTGCTGGCAGTCTGTGTGGAGGCTCAGAGGTACGTGTGAGTGTAGAAGGACTGAAAGGTGTTTGGTATTGCTGGAGAATAGGGAGCAGGGCAGGAGGCTGCAGAGAGAAGATGAGGCCAGGTCAAAGAGTTCAGGTATATTCTGTATATTTTATATGTATATATATACATATATATTATATTTGTTTATTTATTATTTTATTTTATTTTTTTGGAGACAGGGTCTTGTTCTGTCACCTCAGCTAGAGTGCAGTGGTGTCATCATAGGTCACTGCAACATCAAACTCCTGGGCTCAAGTGATGCTCCTGCCTCAGCCTCCCAAGTAGCTGGTACTACAGGTGCATACTACCATGCCCAGCTGATTTGTTTTTCTTTTTCTTTTTTGTAGAAATGGAAGTCTCTATGTTACCCAGGCTGGTCTTAAACTCCTGGCTTCAAGCAATCCTCCCACCTTGGCTTTCCAAAGTGCTGGGATTACAGGCATGAGCCACCGCACCTGGTCTATTTATATATTTAGATACATATATATGCCTGGGTTCCTGGGAGCTGAATATATATTCCTGGGCTGTTCATATAGGTTCAGGGGTTCCAGCATAAGTCAACACTGGAAAGGATGGGATCTACCAGGGAGAGGGGGAAGGGCAGGATGAAATCTAGAAGAGCATCAGATGTGAAGATGGTAGAATAGGAGTTTCAGAGGCAGAGAAGTGTGCTTGGAGAGGAAGGAGGGATTCCAGGAGAAGGTAGCACGATGGGGCAAAAGCAAAGTGAGTGTTCCAAGAAGGAGAAGATGTTCTGCAGTGGTCAGTACTGCTAAGAGGTCCAGGAAGCTGAGGTTGGAGCCAGACTGTGGAAAGTTTAAATGTGTGTAAGTTGAGGAGAATTTGGACATTATCCACTCAGCAGTCGGAATCCCAGGAAGGATTGTGAGCTGGAAAATCCATGTGCTTAGGAGTAGTGTGTGCCTGATGGTTTGGAAGTCGGGGGACAGAAAACAGAGAGCTCCTTTAAGAGAGCTGTCCACACTCAAGGACAAAAGCACCTTGGAGGACGGTGGCCCTGCAAAGGGAAAGGAGACTGGTGTGAGAGATCTTTAGAGGAAACCAGAATAGTTCCTTGTCGAATTGTGGAAGGCAGAGAAAGAGAAGAATCCAAGAAGATTCTGTTGGGTCTAGTATTTAGCAGGGTGAAAGCATCTTTATCACAAATGTCACAGTTAGCAAGTGTTTCCAGCCTTTGAGGAAAATTGATAGGTTAGGCTTTAGAACATTGAGTTGTAGACAATATTGTGAAATACTGATGGGATGGGGTTTCTTTTGTAATTGGATGAAAGTGGTGCCTGCCGCAGGCTCTCTACTTAGTCCTTTCTCTGCATTTTTGGAAATAAGGAAGTACAATTTCACAGTCATCAGAGTTCAGTTTTGCAAACTCCACACCTAATTTTACAATTTCTGGAAACAGTGGAATTAGGAGTGCCACAATGTTTTGTTTTTGTTTTATGGTCCTTTTCTCCTTATTTACTTTTTTTTTTCTTGTTTACTCTTGATCTAAAATTTCAGCGTGGGCGTTCTCAGTCCATATCAAAGGTATTTTCAAAAGATTAATGTTATTTTCAGATTTCGTGGCTAGAAGTCACATTTCTAATCCTTCTCCACCTTTCTGAAGTTTCTCTCTGATTACCTCCTGACTCTTTTCTCCTTTCCCATCTCTTTCCCTCAGCTTCCTCTGCACTTAGGTCTGTCCCCAAGAAAACTCAAGTGCAGCTGTTCTGCAGAGAAGCAAAGGCCAGAATGAGGAAATGTGACCTTGCTAATCCACCTGGGAACTAGAAGGCAGAAACTACCTGGTCTTGACAGGAGGTGTCACATTTGTCTGTATTTCTTTCTTATAACTTTTAACATTTTTTTAAAGAATATGTCCTCTGATATGATTCAAATGTCATAATATAAACATCTGCCTCTTAAATGTTCTGATAGTCTTTCTTCATGAGATAGCAAGCACAATCCCAAAAGCATTTAATGCCAGGTGCCCAATCCCTAGTTGTTGAATGAATGAATGAAGAATGACGAAGGCAGGCAGAGCAGTCTGTTTGTCTTATTTCCTCCGCATTGCTTTCAACTTTTTCTAATTTTTTTCCTAGGGGGTGTTTTTTTTTCCCCACCAGCATTGCAGAAAAGATTTGGGAATAGTCACCAACTACTGTGAAATATCTTGCACATTGAGGCTGCTTAGAGTTTAATTAACAACTTCAAATTGTTACAGAAGACTGTTAAAATTAGGATCAAGTGGTTTGCCAAGTTATAGGCAGCCCTAGATTCACAGACAAAATTATGAAGAAATCATATGTAAAAGGGGAATATGTATATATATTAATATCTGTGTATACTGCATATGCCTTTTCTGTATTAATTTCTTTAGAATTATTACCTGGCAGAGCATGTGTGGTGCTTTTAATAATAGCATTATTATTGATAGACGCCATCTAGTGGTATAGGATAACAGCTGCTCGTAGACCAATCCTACTTACATGTCATTATCATTTTTACTTTATTATTTCTTAAAAGTAGAACTCAAAGCACTGGTTAAAGAATAGTGTATGTCCCAAGTAGGAATACAGTTTGGAGGGATAAGACATAAACTTTAAATCTGCTGTAGCAGAAAACAGACAAAAAATACAGTGCTTTATCTCTGGGTGCGATCCATCCACCCACACTCTTATTCATTCATCAGATATTTATCAAGTCCCTGCCCTTTGCCAGGTTCTGTGTGAGGTGCTGGAAATAAAATTCCAGTCTCTACCTTGAAGAAAAGAGCAAAATGGTAAGCACTGGTGATCTACTGCATCTTGCCAGCCACAGCGCTGCCCAGTCATACGGCATCATCACCATGGCCCTCTGAGGTTTTATTACCTCCACTTTTTAGATGAGAGAAATGTAACTTTTTTATATTCGTGTATCTAATATGCTTCTAAGCCAGATTCAGTTAGAGTTGTCTGACCCCGAAGTTGTTAGGCTCCAAAAAACCCACTATTTGGGCTACTAAAGGAAAAGGCAAAGGTGGAAGATGCTTTTAAATTACATGCAGTTTAGGCTCCCTTCCCTTCCCTTCCCTTCCCTTCCCTTCCCTTCCCTTCCCTTCCCTTCCCTTCCCTTCCCTTCCCTTCCCTTCCCTTCCCTTCCCTTCCCTTCCCTTCCCTTCCCTTCCCTTCCCTTCCTTCTTCTTTTCTTTCTAAGTCAGGCAAGATGAGAGGACAAGACACCTGTAAGAGTTATAAGGTTGGTACAACTTGTTTAGCTGTGGGTCTGGACTAGAGGAGGTGAGAAAGATAATAAGAGGTAGAAAATGTAAAAAGCTATGGCCAACATTTTGACTAATCAGAAAAGAAATAACCCACCTGTCTTGGAAGATTCTTGGATTGAGCATGTTACAGCAAAGACAAATATATAGGATTTTTTATTTGTGAAACATAGGATTAAGAACATAAGAAGCCTTTCCCTCCTAAAAGATATTTGTCTCTGGTTCTTGATCATTCCATCTACCAGTGCTTTTCCAGATCTCCATGGTACACATCTACACAACATCAAATTCAAGTCAGCAATTTAAATGTATTGTCTTTGCACTAGTCTTAGAATTGTTTCCTATGTAAAAATCCTGAATAGGCTGTCTTGTATTTCCTTGAGGATGGTCTTATTATTTATATGTAATAATCTTCTGTGTCCTCAGAGCAGAAGTGAGCATAGAGTAAGTCTGACTATATACTTGCAGAACTGAGTTTTTATTTTTTTTTTTATTAGATGGGTTTCTTCTTAGACTTTTATGGATAGTATGGGGTATTTATCACATTATTTAATAATGCTTACATTATTCCACTGGTCCTCATTTTAAGAGGAACATGTGTTTTGTTTTTATCAGCACTACTGGTACACTACCAGACTAGGGCCAGTAACCCAGCTTTCTGAGCTGCCACTGAACCATTTCTTTTTAAATTGCAACAGGACCTGGCACTTCTGATTTTACTGCTCAAGACCATATCCAAACAAGTGTCTGCTATAAGAGGCTTCCATTCTGGAAAAAAGGTGAAGCGCTGCCCATATGCTCATCTGAATGTGCGGATTTCCTAAGAAGAAAACACGACCTGGCATGGATGAAGTGCCATGTAAATGTTTGTGATATAAGTGAATAAGCCTGTGCTTGGCCAAAGGGCACAGCTGTTTCCCAAACACGCCTTTCACAGTCGGTTCCTGTGTCCTTGCCCACTGTGCTTTCTCTCGCCAGTGGTAGCTCTCTCTTTTCTCCTTCTTGCCTGGCCGGTTTGCTATCCCTGAGGAAGCCTTTGCTCCTTGGCCCAAAAGCCACCTGCAGAGAAGGCTTGCTCTCTTGCTCTCCCTGCGGGGCACCACTCATTGGTGGGCCTGAGCACCTGCTCTTAAGTTCTGTTCCTTGTCATAAAATTCACATATTATGATGAATGGCCCTCTGGGTCCTTTGAGTCTAATATAATCCCCTGAATGTAGTATGCACTCAATGCACATTTGTTGCAAATTATAAATACTCATTTGACATAAATGAAATACTTTTTAAAGAGGGTTGATAGTAGAAAGAAGAAGGAAATAGGAGTGGGAATGTAAACCCTTATTTAACTTAGCTATTCAGGTTTATTACAGTGTATGCATATCATCTGTAAGTAGAATATTGCTGTAGTGTGTCAAAAAATTGAAACCCCTGCTTTCCTAAATCCAAAAAGAAATAGATATAAGTAACAGGCAAGGTCAGCCAACAAATTCAAAATCTTGGAACAGGTTAGACAGCTGGTATGTCTTTGAACTCTGTCTCTTTTTACACTTCTTAGAGAAAAATAGGTAAGACTGATGTTGGAATTATTTCAAAAGGAGTGGATGTACTGAATCAGAATTGTAAAGAAAATTAACCCCTTGAGTTTGCTTCTTTAGGCATCCCTAGAGCATGATGAAATTCACAGGAGAAATAAGAGTTTTGAGGGACAGAAAGGGAGGCTTGGGGAGCAAGGGGAGAGAAAGTCTTGGCCTGGGGGAAGGTGAGAGTGAGAAGATAAACACATAGATAGTTAATTTTAGCTCTTAGGCTTCATAGTTAATGTTTTTCCTTAAAATTTCAACAAAATGCATAGCTTTAATAGAAAAAAACTATTTTCAGTAAGATATCCTGAGGCCCAAATGATGCATTGATATCTTCGTAGGTGCTGCAATTCCAGTCTTTGCTGGAAGTTTAAGGCTGTTTACCCTTCCTTAAGAAGACAAGAAACAAGAGGGCTGCTGTAAAGAAGACCAGTGAGGAAAGACATAAGCATTCAATCTAATGGTATTTCTAGAATATATTATTTGAAGAATGTTTGAAATCATCCCTGAGCTGTGTCTCTTGAAGATCTCTCACAGCAGGCCAAAAGGCGGACACCTTGTGTGTCTTGCCCGCGCCTGTGTGTATCACATTGTTCTGCCCAGGTGTGGCAAGAACCCAGGGCTCGCTCAGCACCTGCTTGTTCAGAATGTTCATCAGGAACATTGGATGAGGGCAGGCGGCATGTGACCTGGGGTTCTGGGAAAGCCAGAAACTCTTACTGGACTTACATAAATGCACACAACTGTTTACTCTGCATGATCATTTATGGATATTTTTTAAAATGCTGATGACCTTGGGTTAAGGGCTTCGGATATTTCAATTTTATTATAGTTTGCAAAACACAAGAAGAGGGATGGGAAGTGGGAGAGGAACAGAATTATGACTTATGTCGAGAGTGTCTGGTCAGACTTTTATATATAATCATTAGGTACTGGATCTTACAGAACACATCAGAGGGCTAGGTTCCTTCTCATTGATGAGACAGTGGACAGCTGCAGCTGTAGCAGCAAGACCCATTTCAGTGACACCCCACTGCCCCAGGATCTGCTATGTGCCACAGTCACTGCCTTAGTGGTCAAAACTTCAGAGGAGAGATAGTTCTTTCTTTTCCTCATGGTCCTTACAGAATAGTGCATAAGACAATGAAACAATAATGTGAAGTGTGAGATGTCTTGTGATAATTGTTATCAAGGGAATTGTGTCTTTCCTAGGCACTCCCAGGACAAGTCCCTTATGAACACTCCTGTAGGATTTTGTTCGTACCTCTTGTGGAGCATGTACAACCTATGAAGATCTACATGTGTGAGACGGTGAGCTCTGAAGAGCAGTTCTTATGTCCTGTGCATTTTTATATCCCACTTAGCATGGGCTGGAACATCACAGGGTTGCCATACATGTTTGTTGAGTGAATACAGGACAGTTTTACCAATGCTAATGGGTTGATAATTTCTCAGGAATTTTATCGGGTCACAGGATTGCTTTCTGTCATGTTTGATTATACCCATACCCATATAATATGCCAATGTCTTAAAAAGAGATTGTACAACGTGTACATGCTTTAGATCACAGAGAAATATAGTGTGGGAGGGACTGCCTCTACTTAACTTTGAATAGGGCTGTGTTCTAGGAAGTGTTTGTGATAGAGAAGTAAGATAACATTCTCTCTGCAGGAAGAAGTCTGCCTGTAGAGCAGGAGGAACTGAAAGCTCCAATCCAGTCTCAGGGAACCTAGCCCGAAGCTCTGACCACAGCCTGCTTCAGAAATCATACGGCCTGGAAGGTAAGTCAGAGGCTACCTAAACCTGCTTTATTTATTTATTCTTGCTTATAGGTGTTAGGCACAGACAACTGCAGTCTATCTTAAAAGATTCTTCTGAGATTCTTTAATCGCCCAGCATCCAATTCAGTGTCAAGCAGTTGACATTAATAGTTCCATGCAATGCTTTGTCGCCAGTGATCGACATTTCCTAGGCAAGCAGAGAAACTGCGTATAAAAAGTTGAAGATCCAGGAGCTTGGCCTGGCGGGCAGGGAGGAAGGGGCGAGCGGCCTGGACTGCTGGGCTCTCCCTGCCTCCTCCCTCCTGGCTCCGAAAGGTCTTTCCTCAGCCGCATTTCCCGCACGCTGGCGGCCCTCTAACCTCTAGTTAACATTCTATGTCCTCACGTGTTTCTCCGTGCATCCCACCCCCCAAACCCTGGGCGCAGGGCACCTGCTTCGGCGGTGCGAGCTCCCGCCTCGCGGTGACATTTTCTGAGGGGATCGCTTCAAAGCCTGGCAGCCGTCTACGCGGGCGCGGGGCCGGCGTTTCTGCGGCGTCCTGGGCTATGCGAGTCGCGCGGCCGGCGACACTCAGGCTCCCGAGGCGCAGGGACCCGAGCGCCGGGCCTGCGCGTCCGTTCCCAGCTCGGGCGAGCAGCGGCCGAGTGGGTCGCGTCTGCGCCAGGGGGCGGCTCGGAGCCAGATTCGGGGTTTTTAACTTTCTCCTCAGAGGGGCGAAAGCGAGTCCCGAGGAGAACGACGACGGTTCTCCAGACGCCGGGGTCCAGGTAGGCTGCATCGCCCCCAGCTCCTCAGCGCCCGCCCCGCGCCCCGCAGCCCTGCCGGGGAAGGGCGCCGAGCCCCTCCCGCACGCACCGCTCCCGCGCGCCTGGGCCTGGGAACCGCGGGCCGGCTGCGCCCAGAGCCGGGCGGCCGGTGGGACGGACGGCGCCCGCGCCCAATCGCGGGGCGGGGCCGAGGGGGCCTGCAGGCGGCGGCCAATGGGAGGCCGCAGAGCCGGAGGGGGCGGGGCCGCAGGGCGGCGGGCGGCGGCGTCGGGAGCCGGCGCGGCAGACTGGGAGCCCGGGAGGAGCCGGCGGAGCAGGAGGAAGAGGAGGAGGACGGAGGAGGAGCGCCGCGCCCCCGCCGGCCGCCGAGCGCAGGCCGAGAGCTCTAGCCGCAGCCGGCGGGTCCCGGGGCGCCTCCGCCGGAGCCCGGCGTGGGGAGAGTCCGGGCCGATGGGCAGCGCGCGGCTGCGGCGGGCGGCGAAGCGGCGGCTCCGGTACGCGCCGCCCGGCGCGCGCGGGCTGTAGCAGGTCCCAGCGGACGGCGTTCCCGAGGTGCGTGTCGGTGGAGCGGACGGGGAGCGAGGCGAGGGTCGGCTGGAGGTGGCCCGGCCGGGCGCGGACTGTCCCTGAGGGAAGGGGCTGCCCTCGGGGGTGTCGGTGGGAGCGGCGGGCGGCGCGGGTCCGGCTCCTGAGGCGCCCTCGCTCCGGAGCCCGGGGTGGAAGAGGCGCCGCGCCGCTCGCTCTTCTCCCCAAGTTCTCGGTCGGCGGGAAGGTTGTTCCCGTCTCGGTGACACGGGCGGCGGCAGGACCCTTCCAGGTGCCTGAACTCCGCTCTGACCGGCGCTCGGGGAAGGGCTCGCGCTTGCCCGACGCGGCTCCCGGCGCGCCGGCGGGCGGACTGGGCGAACTTGCCGCGAGGCTGCTGCCTGGAAGGGACGCCCCGCGCCCTCCCCGGACCGCTCTGTCTCGGTGAGGCTGCGGGCAGCCGGCGAGCACCCTCCTCGCCCGGCGCGACCCGTCTGCCCCCTCCTCAGCCAGCTCGTGCCCTGCTCGGTCCCCGCTCCTGGGCCTCTTCTGGGCCCCGCATGCCGGTGAGGGACGCCGGACCCCGTCCGGGGAATATCCCAGGAGCACCTACAGATTAATTCTCAGTCGCGCCGCAAACCCAGAGAATCAATTTCTGCTCCTCACCCGCAAGCGGGAGCCGAGGCTTCCCGGGAAGAGAGAACAACTTGGCATTACCCCTCTGGGAGATATTTGTCATCATTAGCCGGCCTCGGTTAAATTAATTCAGCCCAAGATGACTCCAGCGTGAGTGTTGGAAAAATCAAGTGCATCGGTCACGGAATGGTGTTCACCAAAACGTGATTTTGTTCTAAATACAATTTTAGACATTTTGAATTTTGGTTAGATTTAGACTTGCTTTTGACAAGGATGGCTTTAAAAAAAAAACACAAGAAAACCAAACAAAAAACCCCCAAAGAATCTTGGTGATTCTCATGGGTTTGCTCAGTAAGTTCAAAACAGTCGCGCAGATTTTTCTTTTCTTTGCCTCTTTTGTCTGCAGTTTCCATTTCTAAACGTTAACACTAGATGGCTTTCTTATGACAGGCATTTAGTAAACTGCCCATTTGAGTTGCCTATGTTTGCTGTCTAGGTTATAATTTTTCTAGTCTTACAATTAGTTATTGAAGAAAAAATCTCCAAAGCTGTTGCTTTTTTTTTTTCTTTAATATATTACTTCCTTTGAAAAGTTATACAAACCAGTATTTTGCAATACTGAAAGGTGGCTTATTATTTCTGGCATTCCTAAAGGTGAATTTCAAGAGACAACTTGGTTACTGGATTTAGTCACATATTTAAGAATGTCTGTTCCATGTTTGGGCTTATTCAGAAGAATTCAGAGTTCTGTGAGTTTTATAATCCTGTTTAGACAACATTTCCACTTACAAGATGTTTTCTGCTTGATTGAGTTTCACTGCTTGATTCAGAGAGGTATGAGAGTATATTATTCATGGGAAAGTGTACTCTTTCTTGAGTTTTGGGTACAGATCACATTGATTCTTCCTAAAGATGCTATTGATCCATTTAGGGAAGAGATGCAGCTGAAGTGTATCTGCATGATTCATACCGGGGATTGTATCAGGAACATCTTTATTTCCTTCTTCTCAGATGATGTTTGGTTTTTCATTTCTAAGCACAACCCCTTTTATGACAAGCACAATAGCCTGTAGTTAACCATTTCAGCACCACCAGCAACTGCAGGTTCCCAGTTACATTTTTAAGTACTTTTATTCTAAAGCAAGACCACGGCAGCCAGTCCAAATCCTGCCTACATAGACAAATTTATATATAAACTGGGGAAATATCTTGAGGTTATCTTTATAGCTCTCATTTATTGTGTGCCTTCCTCAGCTTAAACTATGACATGTTCAGTTTGTTTGTTCTAAATTAGAGTGTATTCATAAATAGCTGGAGGAAAATGAGAAAAGAAAAATTACCGAGCAAACATTTGGGAAGTAGGAAATGGAACAGCTTTTATCAGTACCCACATGCTACCTATAGATGGGGTGAAATGAACTTGAATAAGAAGCTGTGTGAGCACTTGGTCTGGAAAATAAAGCCAGAGCTACATCACAGGTATGGGGGTGGAGCTTCTGACTTTGGCGTTTGGGCTGCAGATTTTACCCAGTTGATTTAAGTATATATTTTTCATAAAATGCTTTTTATGTGTTTAAGTCCTACATGTTTCTCAAAGAGCTTTAATTTTATGCAACTTTTAGTCTAATAGAATTACCAGATCATCATGGTATGGCTTCTATGCTTATTGTAGTTAAAGCTGTGTAATATGGGTTGGAAGATTTTCTTTTTTATTTCTCTCAAGACTGGACTGTTATTTCGAAGGATTCCTTGATACCTGAACTTAGTAAACACCTGTCCACCTGGGGATCTTTTTACCTGAGGCAAAAGGGGAAGTAGATTATTCACTTTGAAATGAATAATCTATTTCTGAAAGTGAGGGAATAGTGAGCTCCCCTGAAAGGACAATTGTTTGGTAATTGAAACTGGTTTAAAAGTATTGTGTTTGGGCATCAAAACTAGTTTAATTGTGGTTGTGTTTACTGAATACTTTGTAAGAAGTATGTATTTATGTGGATACAGCTCCCTACCCCAGCCATAATTGGTAAATGCAGGATTATTTTTTGAGACCCAGGAAGGCATTGAGTCTTTGAACTGCTGATCTACTTAGGATGGTGGTTTAGGATTACAAATCCTTTCAAAGGTATGCTGAATTTGAAGAAAATTTAGACTGTTATTGTTAACTGAAAAAACAAGTTTTTTTTTTCCTGTCTCAAACTTGAATGAAATATGAAGTACAGTCCTAAAGAATACAGTGAACCATGACTTAGATTTTTCGCTTCTATTAATATACCTAATTCCCTTGCTGGGTGAGAGTAGAAAGAGAGTAGGCAGAGGGACAGGAACCTTGAACTTCCTGGCTCTTTCACTGTCATGAATGAGTTTGGTTAATGTATTTCCATGGTACCTTTCAGCAATACGATTTTAGGTTTCTTTAATGTTTAAAATAAATATTAGAGTAATGAAAATGCCTGTCTGATTTGGATAGTTTATATTTTTCATGATTGTCTTTTCTTTGTCTTGGCTTATAGTAAGTTTGTGAACACTCATGAGACTTATAGCTACTTGGTTTACCTTGAAATTAATATTCAGAAATTGCTTTTCTGTTCCAGTTGACATTTAGCTATGACTCCTTTTAAAAGAGGGCTAACTATGTGATAGGAATTTAAAAGCTGTACAACTTTAGATATAGATTACTTTTATCCTTTTTGAACTTGATTCATAAACTTTGGTTTCAAAGAGCAGTAATAGTAGAAGGGAGCCAGATCGTACTTGCTGTTTTACATCAAGTAAAGTTCTGTTTCTCCAGAATTTCATATTTAGTGTAACTGAATTCACTGATGATTTTTTTTTTTACCATGCATAACACTATATAATCAATTGGATAGTAAGAAGAAAGAAAATATGCAGCAAGTTGAGTCTAGTTGTCATAATATCTCTGGACCAGAAAGGTCCTTAAAGGTTATCTTTTCCTATTGTTTCTATACTTTTTGTTTTCATCTACCTGTAAAGTTTTTTTTTAAAAAAAAAGCAAGTTTTCAGGGTTTGTCAGATTTGTCAGCATTTAATGTTGCTGCATAAGTGTATTGGAAATTAACAATAGGAAATCCTATCTATTGTCAAGTGCATTTCATTAACATACATTAATACACCAAAAAATGTGGGGGAAGGGGGAAAGATATATATTCTTTCAGGCTAAAGGAGAGTTCTTCCCAACCGGAGAGGAGATTTGTTAAAAATTACCTCACACATGTGCATATACCCACCCACACACAGACGCTTTTTCCTTTTGCATGGATCATTGAAGATTTCACTAAGGGCCAGGGTTTGGAAATCACTGAGCCTCCCAACTAACCCTTCTTTGATACTTGGATCCCTTTATGTAATCTCTGTAAGTGGCCTTCCAGCAATCCCCAACATTGTCAGTAAAGGGTGGAGATCACCTTTTTGATGGTTTTGTGTACTAGAAAGTTTATTTTTTAGTTTTTGTTTTTTTTTTGACCTGTAGAAGCAAAATGTAATTCAACCTGTTTATTCGATTGCTATTCCCTTGGTGGCCTATAGAACAAATCCTCCAGAAATATTTCAGTTATTCAAGGAGCAGTACATATCTGTAAAAGTTGGGCCCACAACTGAATGTTCTTCATGCAACTTGACCTTTGTGGGATGCAGCAGGAGTGCCCTTCCTAGGTTACATGTCCTGCTTGCAATGGTTTAGTCCAAGTTTACATTCATTCTTCCGGTGGCCATGCTACTTTGACTAAGTGAGTTTCCTGTTCACTAAAACCCCAGAGTCCTTAATCACATGCTGCCATAGAGCTATGTCTTCCTATGCTATACTAAATGTAAGACCTAACATTTGTTGTGTTTGATTTGTTCTATTTTAGCCGATCTTTCCCATTGTACTTTTTGGAATTTGATTATCTTATTTAGCACCTTTGCCCGTCCTCCCAAAGAAATACTGCCTGCACATTAGATCATATGGTCTATAAGTCACTGATGAAATTGTTCAAGTGGCTGACCACCACAGATATTGTCTCTGGAAGCTTCCCTGTAGGTTTATAAAGGACTCATACTCTTTGGTTATAATTTAGTGCTAATATGCTTAATTTCTTATAACTAGCTGGTATATCTCCACCTTTCCACGCAGATTTCCTGGAAGAGCTTGTCAGACCTCCTTTGCTGGTTCTGCTGACCAAGTTATTCTGAGTAATAAATGAGTTCATTTTTAGTGTGTCCCTAGTAACTAGGACCATATTCTGCACTGTTTGTGATTAAGAAATAGTTGTTTAATGACTGACTGGATGACTGAGAAACTAGGGCCATACTGTGACCTGTGATTTCTGGAGCCTTAGGCACTGAAAAGAGTATAGAGTTGTTGGACTTTCTTAAACTCAGTTTTCAGTTTGGTATTGTCTTATGTTGAATTGCTTTCAGATAGTAGGGAAGAGAAACACAATCTTTTCCTGTTTTCCTAGTGTTTTAATTAGTTGATACACTTCTCTTCCTATTTCATTAATTTAGCCATAAGAGACATGTTGAACTCTTTCTATTAGATTACTCCATATTTTTCATTTTTGCATATTTGCTAAATCTGTTGTGAGAAATCGCCATTTAGTTGAGCTGTTCAAGAAATCAGAGTAGTCCAAACTAGGCTATTTAGTTGTATATTCAATTACTCTTAAGTAATAAACTCTGGGTAAAGAGCCAATATTAAAAATTGTTACTGTGGAAACTAAGAACTCTTTGGGAAAATAAAAACTTAAGTTTGCTGAGATAAACTATTGTGTGGAGTTATAAGAAAATTTCTGACAAATACTTAGGGCATAGTGTCTTGTATAGTTAGCATAATGATTACTTTTGCTATCTTCTAGTGGTGTTTTTGATAAGACATTTGGTTCCTTGTTGAACACTGGTTTTTCACGTGGTTCAGCAGTATTAATAGTCTGGGATACTGTACTTTTTGTATTGGAATTTATAAAATGTCATTTAGAAACTGAAATTCCAGGAAGGAAACACTGCTGTTTCAAGTGTTTAATGCCCTCAGGGTCTCTAAACGTTTCCCAACATGCATCCCATCTATATACACTCACCTATCTAAGTGTGTCCATATATATGCATATACATACATAAATATGCATATTACTGTCCATATATGTATGCATATACAGATACATGTTTGTACATCTTTGTACATATGTGTATGTCTGTAATACATATGTATGTATATACATATACTTTACTATGCTAAGATATTATGGACATTATAAAACATAAACAAAAATGTAAATTTTAAGATGATGATACTAAAAATAAATAGAAGTTGAAATATTTTCTCTTGCACCTCAGGGGCTCATTTGTTATCCTTTGAAATGTGTAGTTCCTGTCTGAAGACCACTGCTTTACCACTGTGACTAGTTAGAGTTCATAACTGTTCAGAAACAGAATTTCTAAAGGGCCTGCAGGGTCTTGTGAGGGAAGCCCAAGGGAGACTTCAGTCTTAATGGACCCTATATTTATTGTATTTATTCTTTTTTTTCTGAGCTGACTTTGGCTGGTTTTCTTACAGAACTGCTTGTGGGTCACTTGTTTTGACCTTCCTTCCCTCCCTCCCTCCCTCCCTCCCTCCTTCCCTCCCTCCCTCCCTCAGTTATACTTTTCTCCTTGGAAAGCTTCTAGTTGAACTTGGCAAAAGAAGCATCATACTATTACACTCAACCATCACCAGTCTCAGGATCAGGGTAGAAGGACATGACTAATCATTTGCCCATCCAGCAACCTCTAAAAGAGTAGGAACAATGCTACAAATGTGGATTAACAGTGTAGTTTTGTCTGTATGTGATTGGCCAGACAGAACACGGTGCAGAGCCACTGCTGGTTCAGATGAGACCTGGCTTCCCAGCCATTGGTAGAGCATGTGGGCTGGGAATGGATGAGGAGAGAGAACTGTAAGCCTTGCTTGTCTCTCCTGCAGCTTCCAGCTAAACTAGAACCGACTCCCACCTACCCTGCTTTGCAGTTTTAATCTCCAGCACTTACCAATGCTGATAAGATATTGTATCATGTTTACCTTTTATGTTTACCTTCTGTCTCACTTCAGTAGAACATAAGGGCATCATAGAGACAGGGACATTTCTGGTTTACTACTATATTCCTTGCACTTAGGTGGTTTTTGCCACATAATAGGCTCTCAGCAAACAAATATTTATTAAAGAAGTGATTTGGAGTTGTGGATTTGGACATGAAAGAACTTTTTGTATCTTGACTTTTGTTGAATCAAATAGTGTTGCCTCAAAGTTCTGCTTGTTTCTATTGTATATGATCTGTCTCAATAACCATTGTACCTCATTTTATATCTTTTCTGAGTCATTTGACCTGTGATTGAGCTCTGATAGGGAATTGGTAAAAATGTGGAAGTTGTTTCTGAAGAGGGTTTTAACAGTTTTCCATCTGGTACATCAAGACCTTTATAGCTCCATTCAAAGGGGTGTGTGTGGTTCCGGGGAGTCTGGGCGCCCTTGGGTATTCTCCTTTCATGAGAGATTGTGGTTTACATCTTTCCCAGGGTTCAAAGTCTGGTCCCCATTCATGACTATTTGAAGCCTATGAGGCTGCAGTTCACTTAAAAGCCTTGGTTTGGGCTTATTAATAAAGATTACTGAAAAGAAATGATTTCTGAATTGTGCAACTTTATCTGTAGTTGTTTCTCTCTCAACCATTAGCAATGATAATTTCTACAGGAAGTAATGATTTTTTAAATCCCATTCGTACATCTTTTGTTGATTTAGTACTTTAAATTTGAAGTTTGCAAAGGACGTTAGAATTGTATTTATGCCTTTAAATATAGTAGGTGTTCAGTAGCTGTAGCTTAATTTTAGATGGTAAAAATACTTTACTATCCTGACATAATACTAATTCCTTTATTACATGAAACCTGGAGGATATCATTCTAACTTCTGTTTGTTTACATTTGTGTATTAAGGCATGCTATATTATGGGAGCTGTATGCAAGGCTGAGAGAGTCTTATTATATAGAAATGTCCAATTTATTGAATGATTTTGTTTGAGGATCATTTTAAGTTATTTGCTTGGAATAATGGATCAGTTTTCCCATTTAAAAAGTTTTAAATTGTAAGAGTGAGTAAAGGAGACTAATGTTTTTGAGTTATGAACTGAATAAAGAATTGGGGAGAGCTGTCCCCAAAGGCAAATTTGAAAATTTATTATACTTGAACTTTCATTTATGTTCTTTCAGAGATAACTTAACAAGAACCTTTAAGCCTGGTAGGATTTTTCCCTTTTACAGATGCAAAAACTAAGGTTTAATGAGAGAAAGTGGTTTTCTGAATCCTACTTCTTATATATTAAACCTAGGTCTCTTGACTCCAACTGTAGTGCCTCTTCCTTGGTTCTGCAGCTGCTTTGTAAGGTATGGTAGTCTCAGCAAATCTTTATACCAGAAATGAATGAAAAGAGAGGGAGGAAGAAGGGAGGGAGTAAACAAGGTGTGTACGTATGAGAACGTGGAATTATCCTACTTACTCTCCCTGAAAGGGGGAATGTGAGGGCTGAGGATTGGGCTAATGAGCTTATTGTTCTAGTCTAAAAAATGCCCTGGTCAATCAGCTAGTAGATCATGTATTATTAACTAGAAATTTTGTAATTTTAAGTGAGGTAGCAGTTCTCCTGATTGAATCAGGTTATATATTCTTTGTTGAGAAGCAAGTGGGTTCTGTGATCATGCAGAGAACATTTTTTTTAGCCCCTGAGTCTTTGCCAAGATTAAAAGAGGTATGAGAGGAAAACAATTTTTGTTTTGCATTTATACTTTGCTAGATTTGCATAATCTTTGTTTAAGCCAGTTGAATGTGAATCCCTAAATAAATTTCAGGCATTTAAATATTTAAAAGGATTCATCCACAGTACTTTACTCACCCAAAGAATAAGTGCTTACAACAAAGAAAATAACACCCTTGCAGATGTAGCCCATATAGACTTTGTTCACCTTGTCATTGAATTATAAAACATTAATAGCGAAGCTAGAATTTGAACATTCACTGAAATGCTTAGCTGGCTCTGTTCCAAAATATTGTTTCCCTGGTAGGGAAAGCAGGACAATTTGTTTAAAACTGGCAGTTTGCCAGTCAGGATAGCTCTGACGCAATCATTGCAGTAACTACTTTGCTCCAACTGCTAATTTTAGGGCAGTTAAATCTGGGTGATGTCTGATGGCTGCTGTCGCTGTGCGTCTGGTTATGTGGAGCTTTCTAAATTCATCCTCTTAGCTTGGCATCATAACTAAGTTCTTTCTGAAATAAGCTGTGGAGCAGAGGGATGTTGAGTCGGCACAGGATATGTGCATAGAATCAGGAGCAAGGCCCTAGGAGAGTTTCAGGAGACACGCTCTGATCTTACTATTTTGTCATTCCAACAGCAAATACTTATCACATCTGTACTTCCCTTGAGATAGCACCCTGGGAGGTGTTGAGGGAGGAGAGAAGTGTATGTCAAGGCACCTCCCTTCATGGAGCAGGGTCCTGGCAATAAGCACTTGTTTTCCTGCTCATTCCTGCAAGCATTAATGTGTTTAAAGGTGAATTTTTACTTTCTCCTTTTCTGGATAAGGTAAAACTAAGGAGAAAAATGGTAATTTATTTAAAAAAACCTACTTGGAGCATTGTATAGAAGAGCAAAGTAGAATTTCCTGCTATTGCAAGAAGATAGAGGTGGGGTGAAGGGTTATTTCGTGGCCTTGTGTAACTTATTCAGCTTCTTGAGGCAGTAAATATGATCCAACTTTAAAATGAGGATGTGGGGCCACACCATCTTGAGGTCTTTTTAAACTCTGGCATTCTAAGAGTTCCATGTTAACGGGGGCATCCAAAGGTATGAGACCACTGATGGCAGGTACCTTGTCCTTCTCTCCCTATCCTCCAGCTCCAGGTCAGTGTCGGGTACAGTTAGAAAATTAACTGACTTTGTAGAATTTTAGGACTCAAAGGGGCCTTTGGGTGCTTCTCTAATCAGACTTCCTGTAACCAATTCAGAATTATCAGAGAATGGTTTAGCCACTCACCAGACCTATTGCATGGGTGCCTTATTAGGTGATGAACTAATTACCCATTCCACTGTAAGTGTCTGGCAGAGCTGGTAGACAGATATATTAGGAAAAGATTCCTGTGTAAATGAGGGCATAGGAGAGATGGCACTACAACTCCTTTCAGATGAAAGACTCCATGGTTAGCTGAGAGTAAGGTAGGTTTGCTTAGTCAGGAAAACATTCAAGGAAGGTAGAACTTAAGCTCTGGAAAATGGTTAGGGTTTGAATTTTTGCTGAGGGCTTCTTGTACTCAGGGACACTCCAGGCTCTGTCTGGGACCAGCATGTATGTACAAAACACTCTCAGTTGTTCATTTATCATGGTAGTGTCTCTATTAACTCGGTCTGCTTAAAATCAAACTCATCTCTTTGCCTGGTTTAGGTTTTACAACTCCAGATATGGATTTTATTAACAAAAGCAACATCAAAGAGAAGTGATGGACAGTATTTTTGAAGTGGTGATTATTAACTTGTCTATCATACAAGATAGCCATTCTGATTTTTTTTTACTGTAATTTACTAAAGGTTATAGAATATGTCATAAACCTAAAGGAAAAATTATTTTGGATGCATTAGCAATATAATTGATGTTTTGGTATAAAACTACTGAATCTGTTTCAATTGTTTGTCCAGAGTATATACACACAGTTTTATATTTGAAACTCAAGATCATGTGTTTTGTTTTGAGGCTTTATATTTTGGAATTTATAACTTGATAATTGATTTACCAAAGTAATTTGTTTGAAAATTATTCAGAGCAATAAAAGTTTTAAATCAGGGCAGCATTAGGCAGGATGGCTGTGCACAATAAGAGCTTGCCTCACCTGGGTGTCCCATGCACTGTCTGGTGCACCATGCATTTTTCTCTGGGATGTGTGTTCATTTGCTACTGATGTTCTGTTGCATGAGTTCACTTCCATTTTTATGTCCCATGAAGTAACAGAAAGGGCTGGGTAAGATTTGCATTATCCCTTAAAGTTTAAAACAATAAATCTTGATGTAATCACCATATACTTTCCTCCAACATTTTACTATGCAAATTTGCAAACATACAGAAAAGTTAAAAATATTGTGTAGTATAGTGGACATCACTGTACCTACCACCTAGATTCTACAATTGTTACATATGACACTATTTGCTTTATAGGTAGCTATCCATCTTCTACCCATCCATTAATCCATCTTTTTTTTTATGCATTTCAAAATAAGTTGCACACATTAGTACACTTTACTACTAAACACTTCAGCATGCATGTTATAAATAAGTTAAAAACTTTTACATTTTTTTCTGAGGGAAAAGGTAAAGAGTGGAATGCACAAGTTTTAAGTATATCATTCTGTGAGTTTTGACAAGTGCATATAGCCATGTAACCCCACACTTCTGTTTGGATCTGAAACATTCCTACCACTCAAGAAAGTTCTGTCATACCCCTGCCCAGTTTACCCCTCCACCCCTCACCTTCATCTCTGTCTCAGGCAGTCGTTTCCCCTTCCCCCCCTTTTTTTTAACCATAGATACGTTTTGCCTGTTCTTGAACTTTATATACATGGAATCATGCAGTATGCACTGTTTTGTGTAAAGCTTCTTTCACTCAGCAAATTATTTTTTTTACTTTGTCATATACTTTACAATATTATTGCTACACTGTGCTTGCTTTACCTTCATCTTGATCACATGCCCTATTCAAAGGTCATATCCATTTGTCAAGTGCTAGTAGGAGCAATTCCTTTTAGATGCTTGTGTATTTATCTTAAGTCACATCTCAACTTCCCCTTTCCCTACAGGGTTGTGATTTTCATATTGGATCTGGCCATTTTCCTACTGGGTTTCTTCTTATATCCCACCCATATATTCTGAAAATCAGGTGCTGCTTTTGTTAGTTTGCTAAAACTTGCTGCAGGGCTGCTCAGGCTGTCTCACGGCATTGGGCTGAGCTACTGAAGAGATGGATTCTGATGCATTACTTGTTTATTGGCATATGCTACTAGGAACACTTCAGGTGAAATAAAATACATCTGTTTATCTTTGTAAAACTGAGGAATTATTTCTAGTTCAAATGCAACAATTATTAAAACTAAAATTTCCTGAGTTCAGTTTCATGCTACTATATGGAGAAGACTAATCAACTAAACCTAAAAAAAAAACCCAGATTTTAAAATCACTTGTACTAAAGATACTGGCTAACAAAATAAAAACCTAGTTGACTTAAAAATAAAATTCTAGACTTAATTAACTGCCCTCTTTGCTGTTTCCTTTGTTGCTGAAGTTCTGAGTTGCTAACCCTCCCCAGCCATAAACCAAACTAATAAAAAGTTTTCTTGGCTGGGCACAGTGGCTCACACCTGTAATCCTAGCACTCTGGGAGGCCAAGGCTGGAGGACTGCTTGAGCTCAGGAGTTTAAGACCAGCCTAAGCAGGAGCAAGAGCCCGTCTCTACTAAAAATAGAAAACAAAATTAGCTGGTTTTCATGGCACAAGCCTGTGGTACCAGCTACTTGGGAGGCTGAGGTAGGATTGCTTGAGCCCAGGAGTTTGAGGTTGCTGTGAGCTATGATGACGCCACTGCAGTCTACCCGGGGTGGTGGAGTGAGACTTTGTCCAAAAAAAAAAAAAGTTTTCTTCAGCTGTAGTGGGTTAATGACTGTTTTGCATATACAACATGTCACTATAGGAAGATTTTCTTTAGGACCATATCTGTTTTGCATATACAATGTGCTGTCAGTATAGGAAGATTTTTCTTTAGGACCATATTGGTTAGGGTAGCTCTCCCTGCTCTAAAAGCTATTCCAAAATGTAATGTCAGGCAAGAGAGAAGCTGATGACTTTCTTGTGGGACAGCCTGAGGTCTGGGCAGGTGGACTGCTTCCTCCACCTAATGCTCATGGACCCAACTGCCTTCCATCTTGTTCTCTACTTTAGTGCGTTGGCCTCACCACACCGTACTGCATCGAGTGGTCTGCATTCAGGCTTGCTGAAAAGGGAAGGGGCACCCAGGAAGTGGGTTGTCTAAAGTGCTGGCCCAGAAGGGTCTATATCACTTTGCTTTTATTCTTCTGGAGATTTTTGTGACATGACCTAACTTCAGGGAATGCTGGGCCATCCATTGCTTCCATTTTAGTCCTGTGAGTTAGCATTGCCAGTTGTTTGATTTTGCTTTGCTCGGTGGGTTTTATGGTGCTTTGCTTGATGCTGGATATTAGAACTCTGTGTTTGGGACTTCCCTGGTACCTGCCTCTCTATTGCAGAATAAATGTCCTTGTGATCTTGGGCCGCTCGTTGCAGGCCTACCCAGATATTTTGAGTAGATCACAGACGTGCTAAGACTGAGGGGCCTTTTCCATGGTTATGGGACTCATAACTGCTTCCTCTTGAAAAGACTAAGTTTCTGCACCTGTAAATGGAGAAAGTTGGATCTGCCTCATAGTATTACAGAGAAGATTTGTTAAGAAAAGCTGCATGTCTTATAGCAGATGCTCACATGTGTTCATTCACTTGTCAGATACTTACTGGATGCTCTTTTGTGCCACGAACAGTTCTAGGGACTCAAGAAATGGCAGTGAGTGAGGCAGATAGGGTGTTGCCCACGTGGTGCTTTCATTATGGAAATGCAGTTGATTTTCTAATAATATTTCTCAAAGTAGTTTTTGGTTTTGTTTTTTGCTCCATTGAAGGCGGTTTAGTTCTGGGTGGAGGAAGGGAGGCTAAAGTCTAATAATAATGAGATTGCAGACAGATTCTGTAACTTTGAAAGAAATCTTACTGGGGACATGGATCAGGGGATGTGATAAAAGACCTAGTCGCTGTTTAAAATTCAGACTCATAATAGAAGGCTTAAGAGACAATTGATGAATGGAATAATGGTAATCATTTATTCAGGAGCCAGAGGGTTTCCTGGGAACAAAAATTTTTCGAATGTCTGCAGGGCCCTCTGGCTTTCCTGCCATTCAGAGGAAGTTCCATTGGCGTCCAGGCACCATCTTCTGCTCTGAGAAGAGCTGGGACAGGTCAGGGGCAAATAGTAAGGACGCAATTGTGCGTGTGATTCCCCCCCATAATGAGCTCACATTACGCTGCTTTAGCCTGAAAGGACCTTGAGCAGACTGTTGACTAGCATCTTGAAAGACTCTCTTGAAGAGCCCGTTCTGATCCATTGTAGGCTTTGGAGACCATGTGGAGTAGATTCTGAGTCTCTCCAGGCTAAAGGAGGGCAAGTGCCTTGTTAAACACACCATGGTGTCAAGAGGGTGTGGGGGTGGAGTGTGGCCCCATTCCCCAGGCCCCTTGAGTTTTGTGTTCTCTAGAGTTATCCTGTGAGTTTTCAAGGGTGTGTCTAGTAATTTTGGCGATACCAGACACAAATATTCCTTCCATAGGGTCACCTCATAACATCCACAGTATACGAGGAACATGAGCTTATTTCTTGCAGAATGCTGGAGAGAACAGATTTGTGGTCAATTTACTTGAAGCTAAGGGAGTGTATGCAGCTTTGGGCTGAAATTTTATTTTTTTCTTGGAGGTTGGCGTGTTCATGCTCCTCAAGATCTACAAAAGAAGGAAAACTTAGTGATAGGGTTGCATTTGTCACTTTCCACTATTAAATTAGAAGGGTAAGACAAACTTCTGGTTGAAATAAATGACGTGAAGTTTTTTATAGGATGGAAAGGCTGAATGGTTTTTATGTTAACAGGAACATTATGGCATTTTGATAATCCAAAAGTTACATTCTTTTCCTTTCCATTGCTACTGTCTGCTCAGGGTATATTATAGATGGGTTATGCAGATTTTGCTAATTTTTGCTGATAATTTAAGCATGGGAGGATTCAGGGAACCTCCTGAGCAATGAGAACACAGCTGAGCATTTCTTGAGCCTTCCGTTTGATTTGGGGGCAGTAGCTGCGGCTAAGCAGCTGCAGATGGTGTGTTTTCAACTCATGCTGTGGCAGTTTGGGAATTTTTTACATGTTTTTGTTTGTAGTGAACAAAAGAGCAGTGTGGGACTTAATCAGCTAGATCAAATGTATATAAATTTTGAGGATGGTGTTTCTACTGTATCTTAACTGAAATATTAAACTTTTGTATAAGTGAGGAAAACTGGCCTGATGATTTATGGTGTCTGATTAAATCCCACATTAACATGCTTCTAGAATGTGTGTGCTTTCACTTTCCATTAATGGGTAAACATTTACACTGGCCTTTACCCTTATAATTCACGATTGCATCAGCCAAAACCCTTTATCTTTTTCTGCTTACATTGTTACATGAAGTATCTGGTGGCCCCTGCATGGAGCGTGAGCCTGTATTTCACATGACACCAAGGGTAGTTTGTTGGTCAGATAGTTTAACTGAAGGAAAAAAGAGTGCTTCTATAAGAGGGTGAAGGTTTCTCAGAGTTCATGTCTTCGTGGGAAGAGTGGGAGGAGATGCCAAAGAAATTGCAGATATACTAATAATCCTCAGAGAAGTGGTTTTTACACAGCGCCCTCCCACTAAGTATTCTGTTATTTTTGGACTCAGAATAAAGACCTGCTGGGCTGTGCCTCTAATCCTGTGGGTGATTCTTACATTTTTGTGTTCAAAACCATCTTGGCTTCCTGTTGCTCAGATACTGGGTGTGTTCTGTGGGTTTAAAAAGCACATAGCACCTGAAAGATCATATTTTGTGCTCCCTAAATTGATATGAATTAATTTGAGCTACATCAAAACATGTTTTGACATTATATCCTTTTTGTTCTTGAATTATAACTTAATGGAAGTTAAATTTCTAAAAACTGGATCCTTCCAATCTTTATGATCATATCTGTATTTTGTTCACACCTTCTTTTAATTCTTGCACTATTCTTCTGAGTGTTGAGATTTCTAGTAACTTCCAGGATTGTTGGAAGGCAGTTCCATGTCGGACACCTGTGGAGGATGTGTAGAGCATGGTTAACACTTGGAGATGGTTCCCTCGACTCCATAATAAAAGTGAGTGGTTTGCTAGAGACCACCTGTAACTTTACTTTTTCTTCTCTTTATGCCTTCTACAGTGTTAGAGTCAGGATGTGTTTTTTTAAATCTGGTATAAAGGGTCATGCGAAAATATTAATATTTTCAATAATATCTTTTGGGGTAGAGACATTGTAAAGTCCACTGCTTACCTTTCCACCCATTCTGGAGGAAAAACTGATGCATGTGCTAAAGGTCAGAGAACCTTGGTGGCCCTTAGGGCTTTGGGGCTATTGTTAGTGCAGATTCCCTCTTTAGATTCCCTCTTTAGCCCATTTTCTTACAGAAATGTAAGTTAAAGCTACGCCCTCTTATACTACCCTTGTTCTACCTCATGTGCCATCAGGCCCCTGCCCTGGGTTCTGGTGCGTTCCCACTCAGAGATGCATGTTGTCAAGGTGCTTCCTCTCCACGTTGAGGAAGATGAACTGTAAGCTCCTCTAAAGGCCTGGTGTTGGGCCCAGATGTCAGGGTGTGTTGCCGGTGATGTTGTGTGTGTGCTTGTTTGCTTGTTTACTTGTTTTTAAGCCTTGGAGACAGATAGTGGAAAGCGTATAAATATTTTGCTGTTTATCAGTATCTCTCAGAATTATGTATTTTACTTAAAAAAAAACAAACACAGAAATAAGTGAGGCATGTTTACTTCCATACATCTTCTGCAGCACTGAGATTTTGCTCCTTACATTAGCCCCAGAAGCGTGGTGTCCAGCACCTTGGTGGCCGGGCCCTTGCCACGCCTAGCACTGGCAGGGGAGTTTCTCCATGTGAGTTTGGGTCTCATCCAGCGTCTTGTTGCCATCCATGTCACCCAGCACAGTGTATCTCTGTGGCAGAGGACTGAAGGAAATCGAGTTTCTTTCATTTCTAATTCCTCACAGGTTGGTACTTCTGAGTAGTAATTATGAAAAAAACAGAAATATACATTACAAAATTAAAAAGCTCCAGTGTTTATTGTTAGATCTAACAGACATCAAATTCCATTTCTTTAGATATAGTGACAATAAACATAACATAGGAAGAAAAGAAAAGCATTGAAAGAATTGTTTGTTCCCTGAAAGTGTGCGTATCAGAGATTTATAGAGTCACAATTACTCTCATAACTTTTTGTTGTTCAAATAGAAGTTATGAGTAAGAGATCAGTTTTCCGTATTAAAGTCTAATAACAAATTTTGAGCAGATGCCATGCATATCAGTATTTAATGTGATAGGCGAACTTGCTTCCTTTTTGCTCGGTAACAGGGTTGAACTGATAACACACTATTTAAGGGGATAATAGGTATCTAAATAATTTCTCTGTTTTGCTTTAATAATATTCATTATAGAAAGACCCTCTTACAGAAGTACATTGATGGAAATAGAAGAAGTGATTTTAAAGCAATTTCAGCAAGTTCAATATGTTCACTCTAAACTTTTATCCAAAAAGTAAGCTAATGATATTGTATTTCAGAATTTATCTTTGATCTGTCATTGGTGATTAGGTCCAACTGTTCATTCTGTAAAGGAATAGTTAATTTTTCTTTGAACAAAATGGATTCTGGAGTTTGTACACGTTTGTATTAAACAGTTGACAACTAACTATGAAGCCACAGTGGTAATACTGTCCTAATGATCACAATTAGTCACATGACTCACCATACAAGTTCAACAACATCAAAACTGATTTATGGGTAGATTGATGTGGGTGATTATCCTGAGTTACTTTTCAGAGAAACAAAAAAAATTGTGGAACACAAAATTATTAGAAAAGAGGTTACTTTTTATAAAGGGATTGGGTTTGGGGTTAGTGTTAGATATGTGTTTGACTTTATGATGACAGCCCTATTGAGAGTAAGTAGCCAGTGGATTGAGAATTCTTTGAAAGATTTATTTTGGGGCCATGGACTTAAAATGGAATAATGGAATCTCCTAGTCCCTCTGCCTGGGTGAGCCTGTCTACAACTTAGCCACTGATCTGCTTTCCTTTGGGCCAGTTTTCTCCAACCTTTTTGGCACCAGGGATTGGTCTCATGGAAGACAATTTTCCCACATATGACAGAGCAGGTTGCAGGGGAGCAATGGGGAGCGGCTGTAAATACATATGAAGCTTTGCTAGCTCACCTGCCACTCACCTCTTGTGTGCTCCCCCATTCCCGAGTTTCATGGAAGACAATTTTCCCATAGACAGGGTTGGGGAGGTGTGTGTGGGCTGGGTGCAAGGAGGGCAGCAGAGCTCTGTGGCCTGGTCTCTAACAGGCCATGGACTGGTGGATTGGGGACCGCATCTTTGGGGGTATGTTTCTGGTCTCTGTGCCTCTGCCTCCCTAGGAGTACTGAGCGGTCTTCAGCTGTTGATGGACCACCTCATGTGTGTAGTATGTGCAGAGAGATATGGGTGTACAGCAGTAGAAAAACCTTTATTAACTTGAGTCCCCTGATAACACCAAAATGTTAAAATGTTTTTCTATTTTAAATGAGGGAAGGCCATATAAATAGTTGAGCCTGTGCTAAAAGGATAGAGGAAGAGAGAGCTGTTGAACAGAGGGCACAAGCCTGTGAATTCCAATATATTAATTTGTTTTCTGTTATTTCAGAGTCATCACTGCCTTTGCAGATGGTCTGTCCTCTGCAGCAGTCCCCCACTGGATATTTGTTCCCTTGTGTGTGGCTATACCTAAAAGATTTCTCTGTCCATTCCCTTCAAGAGGGGACAGATGGGGAATGGGTACAGAAGGGAATATCAGCAGGTAACCCTACACATGTGCCTACAGACTTTGAACAAAGCAGCCCTTCCATGGCACTGGGTGAAAGATTAATAGAGGAAGAGAGAAGAAGGGACAGTTTTCTTTAATGCTTTATACTCCAAGCATAGTTTTCCATGTTTTCTAGGTTACACCTTGTGCAATTTTTAGTAAAGTAGAAGATTAATAATTGTATGAGGATTTAGGGTACAGAATTTACCCCAATGAAATAATGACAAGTGGTCAAAAAAATTTATGTATAAGGATGCTTAATGTAATATTAATTATAATATGAAAAAGTGGAAAAATATTGGTAGTAAGATATTAAATGATGATACCCCCTAGGATCAATGATTTAAATCAATTAAATATCTTGTTTCATAAGGCTATTTAATGACATGGGAAAATGTTCACAGAATATTAAGTGAAAAAATTTTGCTAAGCAGTAAATATGCGTATGTATTAATGGAACAAGGATACATTAAAAAATTTCCAGTGGTGGTTGCTTGTGGTTGTGTTATGTGTAATTATAGTTTTCTTTTTACATTTGTTTCCAGTTTTTCTAAAATGAACATATTAATTTGATAACAGGAAAAACATGCTATTAAAATACATATTTTAGCTCATGAATTACTGAGTTATGTGCATGTTAAACATGATTAGTCTGTGTCAATGTACTTTCCTGGTTTAGTATAGTTAGGATTTATTTTCTTTTGTTATATAATCTTCCTTGTTTTATTCTTTTAAATATATTTAACAGATATTTTCAAGGCAAGTAATTAGCAAATGTTATTAGACGTAGATGTCTGATAAATATATTTTGGTACATGTGTTTACCATAAAAGCATCTATGATTAAAGTTTACTCTCATGTAGGCAGATCTCCTTTGAAAATTATCTTCTGATCTTATATGATAGAATTTATTATATTTTTTTAACCTCCTGACTACCTCCTTTTATTTAAACTTGTAACATAGGAAGAAATACATATATGTGTATAATTTAAAGGCATTGAAATTAATTTAATTTCAGGATGTTTATATTTTACTGTTAATAATGTAATTTATTGGTAAGGCATTGACTGAATGATTTGCTTTTCTATACATACATTATTTTATTTAATTCTCACAGGTACCCTTTCTCAACAACAGGGACATCTTTCTGAGTTGCTATAAGAATTAAGTTAGAGATTTGGGCATTTACTTTAAAAATTGCTGTTAAAGCTCTCTGCTTATCTTTGAAAGCAGAGATACCTTGACCCAGATAACTTCCATGTCTTTTTAGCAGTATAATTGCCAGCCCTTTGATACTATGCTTTTTGACATTTACATTAAAAATAAAAATTAGCTAATTTGTAAGTTATAAGGTCTCAAAAAAAAATAGTTCATTCCTCTTTCACGCCTGTTAATGCTTCTATTAAAATTCTGAAATGGCTTATTAAATTAAATGCAGTGTCAAAGGCTAATTGTCTCTCTGTGAATTAGTCTACATGACTTATGAAAGCGTGATTTAAGAATTATGTTTGAATAGCAACTCTGAAGTCAATTTTTAGTATCTATCACATTGTAATGATAGTAGATGAAAAGTATTAATAGATTATGAAGTCCATTCTCTTGCTGTTACAAAAGAGGCCTATAAAATATATTCATTGTTAATGCACTTGAAATTACTCGAAATTATTAGCATTGTATGTCTCAGGCACAGATAAGTGGTTAGAATGGCATTGTCTGATGGATCAGAAGGCAGCAACTTTATCTGCTTTGGGGACAGGTAGTGCATATATGATGTGTGTAAGAAATAGTATATTATTGGAGAATTGGAAATCCTAAATTTTTTTAATTTTATTACAATTATAAAAAATTATATTTCACAAATAAGTAAAATTTTAGTGGAGTAAATGTGAAGTTTGGAGTAATTTTTATTCAGCATGTTTTTTGCGTACCTACCATGGTTTGAATGCTGTGGTAACCCAAAGTTTGAATCTGAGCTCTGTACCACCTTAGGCAAGTTCAGCCTCAATTTCCACATCTTTAAATGGGCATTAAAACACCTATTGTGAAAGATGTTGTGAGATTCTCATCATGCTTATAAAAGTGCTTCACATAGTACCTGGCACATAGTAGGTGCTTCATAATCTGTACATTCCTCACGTGCATTATTGAGCATCTAGTTTGTGCTGGGTGACTTGTGTGCCCACCCTAGAGCATAGTGAGAGGGAGGGGTGGCTGGAAAGGAAATGAATGCAACTGCCTATAAAAGCTGAGTGAATTTTAATGAGTGAACAGTTTTTGAAAGTCAAAATATAAAAATTATATTCAAAGATTAATATTCCTCTCATTAGTGAGAGTCAAACCACAAAGTTGATTTGAAGAAAGTTGGCTTAGATTCTTGAGGTGAGGTTCCCTCATACTTGACAACCTGCTGGAATCCTTTGAAATTCTCAAACTGTGATAAGCAAGAATCTGTGGGTGTGTTGTATCCTTCCACTTGATGTAATTAATGGAATCATGTTGATTTGTGTGAAAAGTGCTATTCAACAGGTGCTGAAAGAGATAGCTTATAGGTGACAGTTGTGATTTGAGTATGCATGATGTCCATTCCTGTCAGACTCCCTGTTCACTTCACTTTTGTATTTCAAGAGGTCTGTTTCTACGGGATACCCTTTTACTTAGTGGTCAGAAGTAGGTCACTGGAACCTTTCTGGTAGTCTCCATTAGGGCCTAGAAGAAGATAGGATCTTGGTAAAGACTTATGTAGTCATGAGGCTGGTGCTTGAGCAAGGCCTGAGGACGACATGTGGATCCAGATGTCACTTGAATTGATGGATCACAGGGTCTGGAGTGAGAGGTGGGTCCCCAAGACCTCTTTACTGCTATCCTAGCACCCACCAGTATTTCTGTCCCTCAGGCCCCTGCTGTTGCTGCCACACTCGTGTCCTCAGGCCATATTCCTTATCATCTGACCTGCTGTTTCTACTCTGTGGGTCTGGACCTTGCCAATCCTGTGGCTTGCCCACTGACCCCTTTGTGACTTTCCGTTCCTTTTGACCATGATGAACACTCCCCTGTTTAAACACCTCTGCTTCTCTCTTCTTGGTTCTATGGCACAACTGCCTCCACTTCTCTTCTTACCCCTGATCATTTCTCATCTGCCTTTGCTGCCCTCTCTGCCTCTGACTATCTTTTAAATGTTGGGGTTCTAATGGTCTTCACCATCCAGGTGACCAATCATACCTTCCTAAGTGGCTTCTTTTATTACCTCTATGATGACTTTACCTGTCTGACCTTTTTCAGTTCATTCTAGTCATCTTCCTTGGATAGTCTTGATACATTTCATGGTAAATGAGTCCATTTTGGATCTGTTATCTTCTCCCACAAATCTCTTCATCTTAGTACTGTGCTGTCACTGTCAATCTAATATACCCAGTTAGACAAAGCTCAGTGTCCTCCTTAGCTCACATATGTCTAGGTATATGTCTAGTTGGTCACCAGCATCTGCCAATTCTGCATCAGAAATGACTCTTGAATCTTATTCATCTCCCCTGCTCCTTCCTTACTTTGGGACATATCATTCTTCTTTGAACTTTGAAATAGCTTTCTAGCCTTTCACTTTGAGGCTGTTATCTCTGAGGTTTCTGTAACTTGGCTTGAACATTTTAGCATGGGGGGGATTTTAGGTATATTTAAGAGAATCTATGTCATTGACCTGTATTTCTTTGGTTTTTCTGAATCCAGAACATCCCCAAATAGGCCAGGTTTCACCTATAGCAGAAATACGTTTAAGACTCATAAAAGTTGGAAACCATGTGGAGTCAAGGGGGCATGATTAATCATTAAAGAAGATAATCTGATAAGTTTTGAGTTATTTCTTATTTGGTGCCCCAGAAGTTTTTAAACTTTGGAATAATGCACCATAGTAAGATTTCAGAGAGAGAGGAACGGTTGGAATGACAGGAATGCCCATCCATTTCTGGAAGAGTTTCAAAGGGAAGGTGAGCATCTGGAATTTGATTCCTTAAACTGTCCTTCAACTAGTAGCTCTCCTTGAATTATGCACAGAGCCTCTCAGGGAGTCTTCATGTCCTCACAATTAGGTGCTCATTTGGATGACTGCAGCTCTAGGACAGAGTGATCTTCATCCTGTCTGTGTCCTAGCACCTGGCCTGGCGCTGGCTAGAAAGGCCTGCCTCCCTGTTTTAACTGGGCACAGCCTCCCCAGCTGGTCCCTTGCTCTCCCCTAGAAGTGCCATTGGGGCTGCTGTTGATGCCTGCTGTTGCCTGTCAGTTTGTGAGTTACCTCTGGCCGCAGGAAGCAGGGACTGACGTGATACCTTTCGGCGGAGTGAAAGTATTTTTGTCATGACAAACAATAACTGTGTTAATAGAGGCCTGCATGATTTTATCAAGCATTATATAATCCATTTTGTAGGATGGCAACAATGTGGCTGTGCTGGCTGCCTAGCTATTGATTATGTGCCCTGAGGTTTGCACATGAGTCTTCATGGAGTGACTGCCACCTCTTCTCTGGACCTGAGGACTGGAGGGGTAAGGGGGGGGCGCTTGGGGTTAGCCTCCTCCTGCTCACTTCAGAGGTAGGGCACGTGGTGACCGTTTCCTGGCTAGTTCACAAATAGACCACATTATGCCATCCAGCAGGCACGTTCTTTAATTTAGGTTATTGTCTCTTTCAGGAAATTATATAAGCAGAAACGCTTGGGCAAAAACCAAACCAAACAAAACAGCCTGTTTCAGACAACAGTTTGATTCTCAATCACCCCAGCAACCTGGTTCTCTCATCTCTTCACACTCAACTCCCACTTTATATAGGGGGTAAGGCGTTGCCCAGATGGGACACTCTGGCCCTTGGAAGCTTGAAGTAACCAAATAAGTTAGAAAAACTTGATTACAATATAAAAGGAGTGTTGATTTTTGTCTGTAACTTATTGGGGAGGGTAACTGGGAAAAAAAGTTGATTTTATAATTCTTGTTTTCAGAATGTGTTTTCTTATTCTCCTTACTACAGCACAGTACAGAAATTCACAGAAATGATTTTTTGTTAACTCAATCACCAACACTGCCCCTTACTTTTCAAACACAGAGTGGCTGCCATGCTTATAGCTCCTTCTGGAGCTGAGCTTAAAGTTCTCAAGCATCCCTAGAAAGTACTCAATAAAGCCCCAGGTCTTGCCTTCATGGCCAGTTCAGTGCTAAGAGTGCTACTCGGGGAAGGGGGTAAACTCCAGCATGGATTAGTGTCCATGGTTCTGGCAGGAGCCCCATATACATGCAAGCAAAGCCCAAGTGTTACTGTCTGCTCCCTAGTGCATTAGTTGCTAAATTTTTCATCTGATAAGTCTGAGAGTAACACACTTTTAGGAAGGTGCTTCTTATCTTGGACAGGAAATGCTTAGGTAGATACATGAGTAGTGAATGGTATGTTGACTACTTTTGAGCATATACTTTCATAGAGTAGACTAAGATTGTGTTGTAGCAGTCCTCTAGCCTTGCGATGTTGTGATTGTAGTTATTTTAGTGTGAGGCTCAGGTCTTGCTAAGAAGCTGTTGGCATAAATGTGTTTTACACAGCTCTGCTCAGTGCTGCAGCAGGGGACCCGGAAGAGTGATGGATCCTCTCTGATCTCAGAGGGGGAGTTCTGCCCCAGTGTGCAGCCACTCACTAAAGCTCCGAGGCTGTCACAGCTGGTGAACCACGCAGGGTGGGCACACAGGGGCACACACTCATAGTATGGACTTGTGGAATTGGTGACACATTTTGCTCTAATAATGCACAGAAGATGATACAACTTCCTGCACGGGGTAAAAATTTGCCCTTGGCCACAGTTCTTACTGGCAGAGCTTCACCGAAGAGCTGTCAGCATTTTGCTGCCCTGGATCCGCTGCCAAGTGGTGCACTTAGGGTGAGGGAATACAGGTGTTGGGAACAAGCCTTTGGATTAGGCTCCACTGTCAGACTCATTAAGCTATTACTGGCCTCGGCAGAACGCATAGTATCTGCAGAAGCCACTGTGTTCCAGCAACCTCTGTTATTTATTCAGAGTGTGTAATCTGAATCCAGAACCCCCACCCTCATTCTGGCACACGACAAGGTTTAAAGCATGTAGCTAGGTACTGTTTACCTAGTGCATGCTCATTATTTGCTAAGGAAGTAATGCTATTGAATTTAATAGATTTTGGTCATTAAGGAAATTGCTCCATAAAGCAACTGTTGAATTACATTAAAATGCACAGGCTAAAAATTCCAGCATTTAGAAGTCTTTTTTTTTTTTTTTTGGTGAGGGAGGACTGCCACATAGGTAACAGGCTTGTTTCGCTAGAATTGAGTTAAATGCCCAGCTGCACCTGGGCATTTGTCTTGTTCATCGTAGCTGGCTCATCAGTTTCCACATACTATGATCTGAATATTTTTGTTGCCCCAAAATTCATATGTAGAAGAAGTCTTCACCCTTAAAGTGATGATATTAGTAGGTGGGACCTTTGGGAGGTGATTAGGTCATGAGGGCCGAGCCCTCATGGATTGAATAAATGTCCCTGTAAAAGAGGCCCAGGAGAAGAAGAGTCTCCTTTCACCCTCTGAGGACACAGCAAGAAGGTGCCATTCTGTGAACCAGGGGAATGGCCTCCCACCAGACAGTGAATGTGCTGATGTCTTTATCTTGGACTCTCAGCCCACCAGAACTGTGAGATTCTGTTGTTTATAAACTACCCAGTTTATGGTATTTTGTTGTAGCAGGTTGAACAGACTAAGACACTGTTTGTTATATCTATATATTTCTAATGCCTTATGGAGGAATGAAAGGACAACAGGTGCTTTTGAGTTGGCTACAAGCCGTCTTTCAAAGTAATTATTGATTAAACAAAGCAAGCCTGTGTTTGGGAGCCAGATAATGAAAATTAAGAGATCATAGCCAGGCTGAGGATGAAGGCAAAATTATCGGTAAGCCTTGTTAGTTTTCGATGCAGTCTGTAGCTCACATGCAGGTGTGCCTTACTTTAAGAAATTTGAGCTATAAAGAACTTAATACATAGAACAGATTTTAATAGTGAGGTGTTTCTTTGCATTGTGAAAGTGTTCTTTCAGATGCCTTAGACTCAGCTTGTCTTAAAGGAATTCCCCTTTGAGGTTCTGCCTCTGAAATTGCCGTAGCCTCCACTATCATTAGAAGGCCAAGGTCAGCCTCCCTTGCCTGGAACATGACAGTGGTGGCCTGGGTAAGTCTTCTGACTCCCAGATCAAATCTTGTTACTACTTTAGGTGGAAGTTCAGGTCCCTGAGTCCTACCATAGAGACTGTAGTCACCTGACCTCTGCCATTGCACTATGCTCACTTTTGTGCCTTTTCCTCCAGATCTCTGGATTGTCTTTTCCTGGGGGCTGCTGCCTGGCCTACATGCTCTTCCAGCCCCTTCCACTCTATGCTTGCTTGGCCAGCTCTGCTCACACTTCACTGGTTCTGGATTCAGCCCCATCTTCCCTGGGAGGGCACCCACATCTTCTCACCAGGCACTTATTAATATAACACCTCACTCTACCTGCCTGTTGAATCACCCCTTCCCTGCCAGGCTGCATGCTTTGTGGGATCAAGGACCAAGTGATTGTCTTATTTACCATTTCGAGCCTTGATTTCCAGTATATTTCTATACATAATGGGCAGGATATTTTTGTGGAATGCACGTGTATTTTTAAATTGCAAGCATTTCTAATACATTTCAATAGCCACCTTTCAGATAAACCAATCCTGGTGTAAACTTCGACGTTCTAGTTGTGTGTGAGGGGTGGGTATCTCAGGAGTGAAAGGATCCCAGAGTTAGTTAACTCCTTGAGCCGTTCATGGGTAGAAATGGGCAAGAAGCACTTCTCATTAACAGTAAGCTTCTTAAAAACTCTTCTTTTTAGTGATTGTTTAATATTGATAATGATAAGCTGTTGCTTCTACAGAAAGATAATTATGTGAAAATTTAATAGATTTTTTATTGAATTCAAGTAGTGAAACACCTTATTCTTCCTGCAAATGAACATTGGTATTTTAGAATATATTTGTTGAAATATTTCTTGTTTAATCTTTTTTTGTTGAGTTTATTTCTCTTTAAACAATTCTAAGTGTTTTATAACAGTATGAATAAATTCAGTAACCAAAGAATTATATTAGGGTCCTTCCTTGTTTGTTATTTGGGTACTAATTCCGCTGTGCTTTGAGCTCTCATTTAATTTCAGCAGTAATTCTATGTTTAGAATTCGTTTCACATATAGAAAACACATAGGACAGTTTTCTCGTAGCCATGTGAGTGTTGCAAGACTCTCCAGAACAGTGCTCTGTTTGGTGCTATTTCATGAGGGAAAATGCGTTTGAGAGAGTGAGCAGTGAGCTCAGAATATGCATTGTATTCAGGGTAAGCCTGAGTGGGGGCATCAGTAGAACCACTTCAAGGCTAGCCCCTTGGCTTGCTGGAATCCTGGTTGGCCTTTAGGTAGAGCTTTCTTTGTCTTCTCCTCCCTTTCCTTTCTTTGTGTCTAGGCACCACCCTTGCCCCCATCCCTAGCTTAAAACTTGCTGCTAACCTTAACCTTTCTTTACAAAGGTAGCATTCCAGAGGCATCATTAGCAAATATGAACAGTTTTGGAAACTGCAAGGGAAGTCACTCACTTCTTTCCAATGAACTCTAAGGTAATTGTTAGCCATTGTGGAAAATAGTATTTTCGTTTATTTTGATTTGGTTAAGATTTGATTTGCTAGTGTTTTGGGAACCAGTTGATCATCTGTACTAGAATTTGAATGATTCTGCCTATTTTTTTTTTTTTTTGAGACAGAGTCTCACTTTGTTGCTTAGGCTAGAGTGAGTGCCGTGGCATCAGCCTAGCTCACAGCAACCTCAATCTCCTGGGCTCAAGCAATCCTCCTGCCTCAGCCTCCTGAGTAGCTGGGACTACAGGCATGCGCCACCATGCCCGGCTAACTTTTTGTATATATATTTTTAGTTGGTCAATTAATTTCTTTCTATTTTTGGTAGAGATGGTGTCTTGCTCAGGTTGGTTTCGAACTCCTGACCTCGAGCAATCTGCCTGCCTCGGTGTCCCAGAGTGCTAGGATTACAGGCATGAGCCACCGCGTCTGGCCGATTCTGTCTATTCTTAATGAAAGCAGATTTTTATTCCTTGATATTTTTAAAGGAATAAAAGCTCAAATTTCAAATATCCCTTAAAGTTAGATTTTCCTTTTTTAAAAAAAAGGAAAAAAAAGAGCATCAAAAGAAAATGGTCATTCACAGTGGGAGATTTTACCTAAAGGTATTGTGTTCTCCCCCTCTGCCTACTCGTTGAAAGTTTAGACAGTTTATTTGAAAGTCAGGACTCTGAAAACCTCTATTGTGAGGGGACCACAAAAGATGACTCTGCAGACCCAGAGCAGAGTTTGAGCTGGTGGAATGAGATGAGTGTGCTAGGGGAAACGTGTCCAGTCCCTGGACCTTCTCTCCTTTGTGAGGAAGGTGACAGCTGAAAGGAGTCAGAAGCCTCCAGTGACAGCAGTGACAGTCCAGCACAAAGAGTGGTGTGCTTCCTGCCCTTTGCTAGATCTTCACTTATAGTTAGGAACCCACACTTTTACATTTTTCTCTTTTGTGGCTTAGTTTAATTTGTAGTCAGTTTATTAGAGTAAAGCCTTCTTCGTTGCCCTGAGGCTTTGTGCCAAAAATCAGGTGAGCTGGGGGTGGTGGTGCTAAGTATTCTTTGTATGAAAGAGAAGGGCAGGGACCAGGTAGATGCTGAGTTCCAGACCTCACTAGCCGTGGACCAGGGACTTCCACCTAGCAGGAACCACTTGTAGGACGTGAAGAAGCAGATGAAAAGTTGTAAGGAGGTAATGTGTGGGAGGGGCAGCATAAGTACTCACTAGGAACTAGCTAACCACTGTTATGGAGCTGCTCCTGTTCCTCAGAACAAGCACCTTTGCTAGGGTCTCTGTGGAGTTGTCTTAAATTTGGCTGCCCATTAGAATCACCTGGGGCATTTGAAGAAAATATGAATGCCTGGGCCCCACCACAGAGATTCTGGTTTAATTGGAATGGGTGCAGCCTGGGTGTGGAAGGTACAGAAGTCCTTCAGGTGATGCTAATATGAAGCCTCAGCTGAGAACCCTTGGCCTGAGACCTGAGGCGCTCGCCCACCCTCACTGTGCCTCAAGATCACCTGCAGGTGGGATCTGGGTGCTCTGCTCTCCTCTCTTTTCACCAGTATGGTATGGACACTCTCTTCCTGCTTTGGGGAACTTGAATTTACAAAAAAGTTAAATGGTGATAGATTATTTCAGGAGAGGTTCTAATCAGATCTAAGAAGGAGCCTGTTAAATTCAGGAGACAGTGCTATTTAGGGTTGTTGGACTTGGAAAACTTCAGTGGGAAGAGTGGAGCTATTGCTTTTCCTAAAACCTTAAAGGGAATAGTGAGAACAAGGCTGGGCAAAGGAGCATTGAGCTTGGCTCCCTTAAGCACTGGTCCCAGCAAGAGAGGATGGAACCTTCAGAAATAAGTTACATGGGCACAGCTGCTCCAGAGTGAAGGCAACGCTTGATCAGGAGCATAAACTGAGGTTAGAGCAAGAATCCTTGCCCCGGCTCTGCTCAGTGTTAGCTAATGCCTCTCCTTTGTGCTCATCTTTGACACTAGCTCCTCTGACTCAACTTTTCCTGGTGTTTTTAGCTCTCCTCAGCACCAGCTGTTGATCTTTATTCACTCTGGTTCTCCGCACAGCCTGTTCCTGGCCCTCAGCAGCTCTGTTGCCCTCTCCTTTTCCCCTCCGGTGGTAACGCTCTCCTTTTGTTCTTGTTTTACATTCACTTTTATGTTATCAGTTACGAGGTGCAGGAGTCATGCCCTGCAAGTCTGTTCTAGTCGGATTGGGTAGATGGAGTGAGGTCATCAAAAGATTGGAGGGGAGAGGCGAGTATGCCGCCAGGGTGGGGTTTTGAGAAGTAATTGGGGGCTGAGGTCAGGCTTGTGGGAGGCAGGGGTCAGAGGTTGTACCCCTTGCTCAGGAGGGAGGGAGTTGGTTGAGGTGGGCTGACTGAGGGGCTTGAATTTGCCCTTGTGGCTTTGAGGAGCCCGTGTTAGGGTTGGCATTGATCATTCAGACAAGCTGGACTGTGCCTACTCAAGCAAGGTGCCTGTGATGTGTCCACAGAGAATAGAGGTAGGTCCCTTAGGGGAGGGTGGTCTAATCATTTGCTGAAAGGTGGCTTTTCTAAAGACCTATTCCCTCTCTGTGAATATTGCTTATTTGACATGGTTTTTAGAAATGGGATGTTTTTATTTTGTTTAGTGTGTTGCTGAGAATTTGTATCTTTTGACAACTTGTTGGAAAATCCTTGCCACTCTGCTAACTTCCAAGATGCCTGGCAACGTTTTATAGATAAACAGTTTCTCTCTAATCATTTTAATGAAACTGTAACAAATCATTTTAGGAAAAGCACCCTACAGACAGTAAATCTAAGATTGATTTCAAAATTCCATATTCGGGGCCGGGCGCTGTGGCTCACGCCTGTAATCCTAGCTCTTGGGAGGCCGAGGCGGGCGGATTGCTCAAGGTCAGGAGTTCAAAACCAGCCTGAGCAAGAGCGAGACCCCGTCTCTACTATAAATAGAAAGAAATTAATGGCCAACTGATATATATATAAAAAAATTAGCCGGGCATGGTGGCGCATGCCTGTAGTCCCAGCTACCCGGGAGGCTGAGGCAGAAGGATCACTCGAGCCCAGGAGTTTGAGGTTGCTGTGAGCTAGGCTGACGCCACGGCACTCACTCTAGCCTGGGCAACAAAGCGAGACTCTGTCTCAAAAAAAAAAAAAAAAAAAAAAAAAAAAAAAGATTCCATATTCGGGAAAGCTACATTTCTTAAAATGTAATCTTCTAGGTCAGGTCTTGAACACCCCTAATTAATATCCTGCTATAATTAGGAATATGTGGAAAAATGGAGTTTGTGTTAGCACAGAAGCTAACACAGCCTGTGCCTGCGGTGCGGGTTGCTCATCCCAGGCCACTGTTCCTGACCACAGAAAAGACTCAGGAAAACATGACCCATCTTTATTACTCCCATTAGTTTGTTAAACAGGCATTTGACCAGATAACTCATTTTAACATTTTAAAAACATCTCTATGGGAGAGTAGAATATTTGACTTAGTACTTTTAGAGAAAAATATAACCTTATTTTTCTTAAATGTGTTGTTTTTGTTTGTTATAAATGTGATATAAGGTGTAATAATTTATGCAGCTTCTGAACAGAAGTGTCTTCAGAGTCATTTTGCAGCTGCTGTCTGAGTTCCCTAAGTAATTGGGGTTTACCTGGGTGTGTCCAGTGGCTGGGCTGCTATTAAAACTGAGTCTCCTGAGGTCAGGAGTTACAGGGAACTGATTCTCTTTATTACATGCAACTAATTTCCTCCTTTTGTATTTTTCTACTTATACAAGAGAAGAGTGTGAAACATAGGGTTTAAAAAGAGAAAGGCATTTTCACTTTTCATTTTTCTTTTTCTGTGAATATATAGATAGGATAAACTGAAGCTGGAAATATCAGTGCTCAATTTTATTTTATATTAAGAAATTAGGCTTGTTGCTGGTTTTCTAAGGTTCTTTAAGGTAGTGTCCCCAACCTTTTTGGCACCAGGGACTGTTTTCATGGAAGACGATTTTTCCACTGACCAGGGAGGGTGAGGATGGTTTTGGGATGATTCAAGCGCATTACATTTACTGTGCACTTTATTATTATTACATTGTAATATATAAGGAAATAATTACACAACTCACCATAGGTTGGGGACCCCTGCTTTAAGGCAAGGTTGGAAAGGTTCTGAAAAAGATTTCTTTTTTTTAGTTCTAGAAAACTTATCAGTTTAACAAAGTTTTGGTCAACAATAAACATTCCTTTGTCTGATTCAGAAAGCTTATCTTCTAATTCCTGAGGGCTAGGAGTGTATAGATGATTTGATAAATCAGCTTTTATTTTATTTTCACATATAAACCAGAGTTATTTAGATTTAAGACCAGCAGACTTAATTTATAATAGAAGACTTTTATTTTTAGATGTGAACATTTTAGGTGGCTATAATTGTATCCCAAATTAAGAACCTTTGAAAACCAAGTGGCAGGTGGTCCCATTCAGCTATACCAGTTTAGATGTGTTTACCTTTGGAGATGGAGTGAAAGTAATTGTATCTGGCAGATAGCAGAGCAGAATTGTCTTGGCTGCTAATTATTCAGTGACTTCTATCTATGCAGCTTCCCATTTTAATTCTGACAGTAAGTGTCTGCAAATGTCTGTGCTAAATATTCCCTTTGCTCTCAGACAGCCTCCCAGTAAGTGTGTGTGTGTAAGAACTGATGATTTTATTTTCTTTTCCTCCCTTTTCTCTGCTAGTTTATTTTCAGTAGGAAATTAGAACAGATAATTCAGTCTTCTTTTCCTCATTCTAGTTGTCCCTTTCTGTAAGGGATACAAGGACTCCTTTACACTACAGGCACCCATGGGAGTGGCCTTTCATGACAGGCGACACTTAGAGGCTTAGACTGTTACGTTTCAACTGTTTTTCTTTTTCTTTTCTTTTCTTTTTTTTTTTTTTTTGAGACAGAGTCTCACTTTGTTGCCCAGGCTAGAGTGAGTGCCCTGGCGTCAGCCTAGCTCACAGCAACCTCAAACTCCTGGGCTCAAGTGATCCTGCTGCCTCAGCCTCCCAAGTAGCTGGGACTACAGGCATGCGCCACCATGCCCGGCTAATTTTTTCTATATATATTAGTTGGCCAATTAGTTTCTTTCTATTTATAGTAGAGATGGGGTCTCACTCTTGCTGGTTTTGAACTCCTGACCTCGAGCAGTCCGCCCGCCTCAGCTTCCCAGAGTGCTAGGATTACAGGCGTGAGCCACCGCGCCCAGCCTCAACTGTTTTTTTTTCTTTAAGTGAGGTTCTTAGCATGTTCTAGTAAATTGAAAATTAAAACATGAGAAATGACTTTAGTTCCTCTTAGGCGAGGGTAAACTGGATTGCGAGTGGAATGTCCTCTGTTCACTGACTGGTTGGTCAGGAGTTTATTGGCACAAGGGCTCAGGTGCATTTTCCCCTCTCCTTGTCTCCATGTCTTAAGGTACCTCATTTTTCTGACTTTCTGTTGTCTACCCCAGGGCAGACCCAAGGAGGAGTCAGGCACGCCTGGTGCAGAGCAAGTGCAGCAGCAGGCCGCATGGTGCTCGTCTGCGGGAAACGTTACAGAATAATTCTAATCCCTTGCTGACCAGTGTGGAAAATTTCAGCACTCCTGTGTGTATGCGTATGTTTTCAGCTTTTTCAGCTCAATTAGTTTCCAGTTTGGTCAAGGAAGTAGAGAATCCTGTGTGAAAAATGTTTTTAATAGGCACAGTTACTAAACTTTGTTTTACTTGATTTGTTTACTTTTGCAGGCTAAAGTTGTGTACAACAATAAATTGAGTCTTATTGAATCTCACTGCTCAATTGGTGACACACACCTTGTAGAGAAATCAAGAGTTGTCATTATAGGTTTTCTTGAGTTAAGCTCTTGAGAGGCTTTGAGTAGCCTGCCTGGTAGGGCCCTGGAGGTGGAGGTGAGAGTGTGGGGATGGGGAGATGAAGACCATCTGTCCAGTGGTATGCTCCCGTAAGATGTCTGGGGATCTTGCTTCTCTGGTGAGGAAGAGGGGTAGAAGGGACGGAATTCCAGGCCAAAGGCTAGGCTTGTGTTGTGGGATTACAGGTACACTCAGCTGGGCTCTGGAGGCCTTTTTGCTTGAGACAGAGATGAATTTCCCGTTCTGCTGTGAGCCTTCATCCTAGGGTATGTGTTTTCTGAACTGCGCTGTGGGAAGTGTCCATTTAGCTGTGCAAGTATTGTTTTAGGAAATAGAAACTATTTTTCCTTTTCTGAAATGCATATGCATTACTGTAGATCATGGGAGAATTTTTTCTTTTTTACAGTACTTACACCTGAAACATGCTACTTTTCTAAACAAGAGCAAATACATGAATGTGCTTATCAGTTTTCCTCTGGAATCAGTAAAATGGATTTATCCTAAGATTTGTATAGTAAAGTTGTTGACAGAGAATTGAGGGAAGATCCAAGTGAAAAGCACCAAAGTCTGGAATGCAGTGGAAAATAGGTCTTTGCCCATTTAAGTGTCTGAGTTATTTGTAAGGTATGCCAAGGGTATTTTTAGAATTCAATATCTCATCCTTAGGTTTCCAATTATTTTGATTCCCCAACAGACTCTAAAAGGTACAAGAGAAGTGAGACTGGGGAAAAAAAAATTTCTGCAGAGATAAGCCCAACCGAATCTCACTGTGGTAATTAATTGGCAGAAAATCAATAATTCAGCGTGAAGTCTCTCAGCCAGTGGTGGCAAAAGACAATGCAGTGAATGTTAGTGGATTTGGGAGAATACACAAGTATCAGTGAGCTAATTGGGTGAATTTACATACTGTGTTACTGTAGTGTTAGACAAGACTAGTCATTTGGCAAATTTATGAGATTAATGGAGATCCAAATGTTTAAATAGTTTAATCATTTGACCCTAAAGAGAAACCTTCATGAATATGTATTTGGCTTAATGAATTAAAATGGAACTGCTTTTTACATTCTCATCTGATGATTAGGAAATTTTAGCTTACCTGCTTTATTTCTCAGATTCTTTTCTGTAAATCCACCTCCATGTTTCCCTGTAGGAGTTGCCACCCAAAGGTTTCTTTCACATAGTGGTTCTCAAATGTTTTAGTCTTAGGTCTTTTGATACACTCTTGAAAATTATTGAGGACTCCCAAGAGCTTTTGTTCATATGGGTTTTATCAATATTTATATTAACAAAAAATCAAGGAATTTTAAAAATCATTTTTAAATTTAAAATAATATACCCACTATATGTTAACATAAATAATACTTTCATGAAAAATAACTTTTACAAAACAAAAAATTAAAAAGTATGCTTTATTTTTTGCAAATATCTTTACTATCTGGCTTATTAGAAGACAGCTAGGTTCTCATCTTTACATCTGCATTCAGTCTGTTGTGATATGTTACTTTGGTTGCTATCCAACCAAAGAAAATCCAGGCTCAAAGGTTGTGACTGAAAAGGAAAGGATGTTTTAATTTTTTTTCAGATAATCGTGGTCCTTCTTTGATAGTACACTGGACAGAGTAGTAGCATCTTAAAAGTTGGTTGAGATGTAGATCCAGAAACCATATCTGTGAACTTTTAAAACTCTCTTCCATGTATTTTGAATATCTTGAATTGGCCACTTGGAAAATCTCCCAAATGTCAGTACACTTCACTATTCAATATCAAAAAATCGTGTCACCAATCAGAAGAGTCTTAAGTAGAGAAGTTGTCAAGATCACAGTGAATATACAAGTTCTCAGAAAGTCTGGATTATAGCATAAAAGATTGAATCTTACTTTCCTTGAAAACAAGCTCATCTGTTTTGTTCATTTTCCTTAAAATCTTTCCAGATAGCCTTGCCTGAATAACCAATGTTTGTGTACCCCCTCTTTCAAGGGAGAGGTGCTATCCCCTGAATAAAAGAGGATCACTTACCTCATAGGTCCATCCACAGGTGCTGTCCTTTGTGACAACCATCAGTCTGCTTCTGGAGGGCATCCCCTTTCATCACACAGAATGATTAAAAATGCATGCTTAAGGGTCAGGAATTAATGAAATTAATTTTTTACTTCTCCATCAAGGGAAGCAAATGAGATGGCTTCTTATTTTATCTGGAGTTGTGTGGTAAGATGACGAGTACAGTTTGGTGTTACTTCTTTCCCTTGTGCTAAGGTACCAGCATTTTTACATACTGTTGCTTACTGTTGATGCAGCAAAAAAAGCAATAACATCTAGAGTTATAGTTTGACACCACAGATCCAGTTGAAGAGCCACAGGGACCCTGGGGCCCATGGTTCACACTTTTGGAGAACCGTTGCTTTAAGACATATGGGAAAGGTGCTAAAGGAAACTGAAACTAAATTTATATTAATTTGGTGTTACAGAAATGGGTCAGATGCCTAATGTGTATATGATAGACATGTGGGGGCATGTATGATGCATGTGTAAGAGTTACTGGAGTGTGGAACTTCACTGGGGATGTCAGCTCGTGTACCGTGAACATGGATTTAGTGCCTGGTACATTACTCAGTAAATATATGTAGTAGTTTGAATAATTATATTGAGCATAATGGATGCATAAAATCAGTGTTTTTTTAAAAAATCAAATTGATTTAGTGTTAGTGAATAAAGATTAAGGTAATTTTTTCATATTATAAAAGTAATAAAGTTGTGAAATGTAGCTACACAGCCTCTCCCATTCCATCTTCCTATGATACCATCATCTTCTTCATTTTTCCTAGCCCTTGTATGTTTGTTTCCTATTACCATCAGGGTCCATGACACCAGCTGTGTAGACACACTCCAAAAAGAATAGCTTCAACATTTATCATTATTAGTTTAAAAAGCTGACCAGTGTTTTTTCTCCCATTGGGAATGTGTCCAGTATGAATGGACAGCACCAAGTTGGTTAGGTAATTGATTCTGCTGTTCATGACAAGTGCCATCATTCATTCCTATTTTCCCAGTGTTTTTGCTTTGTAAGTAGTAATTAGGTTGTTAATTTGTTTTCTGTATATGAAGAATCAAAAGTGTGTTCTTCTTGAGTGGCTCAAGAAGAGAAAGCTTTCATGCCTAGAAGAATACCTCATTATTTCTATCATTGCTTTCCTTTTGTTCTTCCTTAAAATAAATTTATAGGGGGGAGGGAAATATTTTAAAAAAAGGAAATTTATCCTGGTGATAGGCTTAATTTATACTTTCACGGGTTAGAGCCTTTTTTAAGCTTTATTTTTTATTTTATAAATTTAAGTCATTCAGAATAGCTGTTTACTTGTGATTTGCTATTTTGACCTATTTTATTTTTCTCTTCAGTTTTCTGATTCTTTGTGATTATATGAGGGGCTCTTCCCAAGGACTTGGAGCACATAGGTTGGAGTAGGTCTTTGGAGCCTGTTGGGATGAGGCCTGGTGCCCTTCAAATGCTCTTTCTGTTAGGAATCCCTGGTCATACAGGCATTGTGGTGATGATGGACTTGTCCAGATAAAATGACAGCATCTGATAAAATATTAATAAGTACATTATTTGACATCTGCTCCTGAAGATGTGGATGAGTGAAACCCAGACATTCTATTTGTGAATATCTTTTTAATTGAGTTCTATGTGACATAGAGGACCCACGTGATCATTGAGAAAATATTAGAGTACAGTGGGCAGAACTGTGGCGAAACTCCTGCCCAGACCCTGTCACCGTACGGAGCAATCAAACAGAGCTGGGAGTAGAAACTGAGTCTTGTGTTTTGCTTTCATGTGGCATTTTTCTGGGTTAGCTGATGAAGCCAAGCTAAGTAAATATTATCTTCTTTTGGTGTTAGCCTTTTGTTTTGAAATATTTCAACTCTGTTTCCTACATAGTTTTCTTTTTATTGCTGCTGTTATTTTTACAGATTAGAGGTGCCACCTTTACTAGTCTTGCTCATCACAGTTTTTCCTACTTCAAGCTGTGAAATATTTAATTCAGTTCAGCAAGCATTCTTGGAGTGTTTACAAGTCGGTAGGTGTATTGTTACCAAAACTGCATCTTCACATTCCACCATGGCTATAATATAAGTCCTTTGATTTGCATGTTCAGGATCAGCACTTGTAGCAGCCTCTCCACTCTGCTGGTCTCCCTTGGCAAGTTTGTAAGATTAAGGGAACCTTGTGGAGAACCAGTCTTCCAGGATTGACTTTCTTCCTCCTTTGTTCTCTTTGTTGCTTCATTGTTGTGCTTCTTTATTCTTTTATCTGTTCACACAGCTTCATGTATAAGCTATTGACTCTTTTTTTGGAATGATAAGTAGTTTCAGAGATGAGAAACATAGGAAGGGAGAAAAGGAGAGAAAATATTAGAGAAGAAAATTATTTTTGATCAAATTTTTAACCTTTGGTTGTTGGTCTCATTCTCCCCTCTCTCCCACTTATACAAAACCCGCACCTCTTCATCTGTGCTTATATAATAAGGTCTGTATTGGTGTGCAGTGATACTATGACCATTTCTGTAGATGAGGTTGTAAATAGCTGCTTTTATTGGGGGTCAGCTAGAAAATAAGCATAATTGCTAGAAAAGTATAGTGAGTATATTTGTAGAACCATTATCTATGGCTCTAATATATTAGTGCTGAGAAAACTGATAGATGTTGTGTTTCCTTGAATACAGTGGATTACCCAACTGTGTGGGTTAAGATTATTCTCTTTTATTACATTTCAAGTGGTTTCATTGTATTCCTCCGAATCATACATCAGTTGCAGAAATTAGCTTTGCATTTTCTGTTTTCAGCTATATAAAATCAAGATCTATACTTCAGTTAAGTGGAGACATAATAGTTTAAATCTGAACAAAGTGAAGTAATAGGGCTTAAACGAAATATCCCCTTACTACTTTGTAAACATTTGATACAAATCAGCTGGAATACTTTCCTTTCTCCCCGTGGATGACACCATAGTTATTATATAACTTTCTACTGGCAGATTTATTTTTTCCCTCCTAGAAGTTCTCAAGCCTATTATAGACAAATCTGAACAAATTTATTTTTTCCTTCATTTTTCTTCTGTGTAGTTTACCAAACTCTTCACAGATTTTCATCAGACATTTTGTATAAGTAGTAGTTTAAGTATGATTTAAGAAATTTATCTGATTTTTTTTTTTTGAGTCTTGCTTTGTTGCCCAGGCTAGAGTGAGTGCCCTGGCGTCAGCCTAGCTCACAGCAACCTCAAACTCCTGGGCTCAAGCGATCCTTCTGCCTCAGCCTCCCAAGTAGCTGGGACTACAGGCATACACCACCATGCCCGGCTAATTTTTTCTATATATATTAGTTGGCCAATTAATTTCTTTCTATTTATAGTATAGACAGGGTCTCACTCTTGCTTAGGCTGGTTTCGAACTCCTGACCTCAAGAGATCCACCTGCCTCGGCCTCCCAGAATGCTAGGATTACAGGCATGAGCCACCATGCCCGGCCAAGAAATTCATCTGATAATAGGTTCTATCCCTTTGTAGGTAACAAGGGAAAATTCCCCTTTGCCCTCTGAAGGCTCACTGAAAATCACTGGTGAGGCAGATTAATGGAGGAAAAGCCTTGCAAATTTATTTGATCATAGTTTTACGTGACACAGGAGCCTTCAGAATAAAGACCCAAATATACAGGGGAAACTGTCCATTTTTATGCTTAGGTTCAACAAAGTATGGACAGCTGTATAGAAATATGATGGAAAAAAAGGGTATGATCCACTGAGTGAGGAATCTCAGCAAGGCCTGTCTATCTAGATTCTTCTTGGCCTCTCTGAGCATGTGTCCCTTTATCTGGGTATGGGGCAGGACCCTCTCCGGAATGTGGGTCTTATAACTACAGTCAAACAAGGTAGGTCAGAGAATTTCTTTGTGGCCAGTTTTTACACAGAAAGCTGGGACATGTTGGAGAAGTTAAAGTAATATTTTAGGTTTTGTGGTTCACTTTGTGGAAGAGGGGTTCTGGTTTCCATGACTCGCATTGCGGAAGAGGGATTTTGGTTCTTATGGCTAACTTCAGGGAAGAATGAGAGGCCAGAAGCAAGAGGGCAGGAGAAGGTCAGAGAGAGTCTTTTGATTCTAAGGCCTTTATTTTGGGGTATTACTTTCTGAGACCCAACACCTTTCAGTGTCAGAAAACAGAGATCGTTATTAGCAAAGATCAGTTGGAGGCATTTTTACCTTTTATGGACACCTTAGTTATTTATGTGAATTTAAACTTCCTTAGTTTCTTATGGTTGCTATTAGTACCTGTCCTTAAAATAGAGAATATTCTTGAATTTCACAAGTATGTTTTATTCTCTCCTTTTTTTTCACTTATTTAATGATTATTATTTTAGATTTATAATAGAGAATTCCCCAGTCTTAAATGCTTATAGCATTGTACCATCAAGTTAAACCCTTGGTAGACTTATATGGAGAATATAGGACACTATGGTTCTCATCATGGGTAGTCCTGGGGTTGGATCAGTGTTCAATTCTTAAAATAACAAGTATAAACCACTACATTACTGAGTGATATTTTTTCATTTTTAATGTTTTGCTTATCTACAAGCAGATTGATAAAGCAGACTAGCAAATGTTGTTAGAAAAGCTTGTACTAGCTATGCATGCCAAGTTTTACGCCCCCCCCCCCCCCCGCCCCCCAAGTATGATTGTGGTGATGCATATTACTTCCTAACATACATCTTTCTGCTAATAAAATTGTTCCTGGTTCTCATACTAAAATGATATTCGTAATGTTTTACAAATTGGGTGGAAGAGGCAGATGTTCACCAAGCAACATCATGACTTTTTGCTGCTCCACCCTCTCTACCTAGGCAAGTTGAAAGAACCACTGTTTGGGTGTGAGAACAAGAGAAGCAGGACAAGGAGCTGGAAAAAAAGATTAAAGAGATTGCCAGTGGCCTGGTTTCCTTGGCTGACAGTTTGGACTTTGTGGTTATTGTGGAGTAGTTAAAGCTTTTTAAGTAATAGCTTTAATTTAGCAGGTATGTGTTGGTTCCTAAGTAGTCTTCCTCGTTTATCTTGTTTGTGGAAATACTGAAAAAGCCAGAGAATTTCCTGTACCAACTTAAGGCCATCCCATTAGTCACAGTAATTTAGTTATTGTAATAATTCAGAAAAGAATTAATGTACTAAATTTATAGAAAAAGGAAAAAGACATTGAATTAATTATGGCAGCAGCAGCAGCAAATGTGGTTTGAATGCAGGAAGCTTTCCTTTTTGTGATTATTCATTTTGCCAGCTATTTTTTTATGATCATCTAATACTTCTTTAATATTAAATAGTTCTAGTTCCATAGGTCTTTATATGTTATGCCATAATAGTGTGAAGTGTTTTATCATGGGAGTGAAAGCTCAAGTTTAAAAGGTCATGGTCATGAGAACTGTCCCAAACAAGAAAAGAACCATCTGGCACATTTGCTAGCTTCCCCCCCAGCCTCCCAGAATGTGACTGTTACCCAGTAGCATCCTTGTTTTGCAAGTTTTTTCAGCTCCTCTGTATGGCTTGTCACAACCATAGGACCACTATTTTGTACTGCATCATAAGCTCTTGCAACCCTAGGAGCAGAATTAGGATCAAAATTCAGATGGCAGCGCATACTTTAAGCCATGTGGACGTCGTGCCAGTGAGTCCACCAGAGTTCCTTTGGATTTGCTTATTCTGCGTTGGAGGTAGCTATGGTGAGAGTGGAGGAACATCATCGTGACCCACTCTGGGGCTCTGCAACATGACCCCTGTGGTGCCAATCAATGAGCCATTCACTGGCTGTTCCGAAAAGATCTCTGGGGCCACGACTAGGTCCTGGTCTATCTGATTCTCATCTTCAGGGTAAAGGCACCCTCCCACTTAAGGAACCACAGAGACCTCCATGGGAGAACTGTCCAGATGTGGCTACGCGATCCTTCCAGAGGATGTATCACCTCATCTAAAGGCACGGTACACTGAATGTAGTCCTGTGGCATAAGTCCAGGTACTACAGGCACATGTTCATCCAGGTGGAGATGCAAGTCTCCATTCTGAGAAGCCCGAACTCTTCAGTGAATTAGCCTGCACCTGGCACCCGGTCTCAGACTGAAGGTCGTGAAAATCTTTCCGAACACCATTCAGTGCAGGACTCAGACTGCAAGAGAACACCAAGGCTTTGACTCTCACCTCCATTTTCATGCATGTCTACTCAGAGTTTGTAGGTCGAAGAGGCCAAGGTGTGGGACTGTAATGATGACCAGAGGGAAGTGGACCGTGTTCGCCTCTGAGCTCTCACGTTTAAACACTGTCAGTGCTGAGGAACAGGAGAAGGTGTCCTCACCAGCAGAGCTCCCAGAGGGCATGCCGTCCTTGCCTTAGGCTTCTGTTTTGCAGAAAGCCACCTTTTTAATGTACCCATCAGGCTTTCACTTTTTGATCTGGTTTGCCACCTTTTTTATCTTCACTGTTGATATCACAGCTGGCCATATCTTTGCCATAGCAGCTACCAAATAAGGAATCAGCTTTTTCAAACTCGCTGGCTAGTGATGGTGGTTATACTACCATGTAACCAGTTTCTTGTTTACTTTGATTTAAGTTAAAAGATTTCAGAAGGTTTTAAGACTCATTTTCTTCATTAGGACTAGTGACCTAATCCAAGGGGATCAACCTCTCTAGAATATTGTCCCCAAACAACTGGAGAGGCTGTGATGCTGAATCTGTGTATTTTTCCAGCTTCACTTAACCTTTGGAGCCATTTTCTGGGCAGCTCTGCTCAGCTTCCTCGCTCAGTGCCAGGGCAACTGCCATTCGACTTGTTCTCCTCCTCCCTCCCTCCCTCTCCCCTCCTGCAGCTCCTGCTCCTGCTGCCTCCCTCCTCCAGGAGGGACACGTAGCTGAGGAGCAGAGCTGCCGCCCTGCGTCCACTCCTGGGCATCAGTGCAGGCAGGGCATGAAGCTGGCAGGCTGGGCCGGGGGTGCACCCTTGCTAACTACTTATTACCTTTTATGCCTAAGGCTTCTGCCCATTAACTCACAGCTGAAGGTAGCAGGTACATCTATAAAGAAATCACATCAGAGACTGACAGAAAAATTTTACAGCAAAAGGTATAAGTAATGTCCTATGGGAGCAATAGAGAGGAAGAGACACTTTCTGTCTAGGAAGTTTTTCTTTAACAATTTTTCCCATGGAAATGTCTGAGTTTTATGGAGGGGTGAAGGACTTTGAGTCTATGAAGGATGCTGGGTATTTCGGGTAATGGGAACATCTTGATAAAAAGGGACAGAGGCAGGAAACTTTAGGGCATGTTTATTTGGGAAAGGTCATTTAATATATTTTCTGTCCGGTAGAGAAGTAGAATTGAAAAGGTACTTGGGCCATATTATGGAAATATTTGAAGGCTATTTTGAGATTTAACTTATGCATAGATATATCTGTCTGGACTGTTGATTATGAGTAACAGAAACCCAACTTAGAGTAACTTAAGCAGAAAAAGAAAGGTATTGTCAAGTAATTGGGATGTCTAGCGGTAGATCCTTCAGGAATTGTCAGATGTATGGGCTCAATCTGTTACAGGGCCTCTCTCTCTCTCCTGGCCCTGCCTTCCCTGCTTTGACCTCTGCACATCAGCCCTCCCTGTGTGATCAACCGGATAGTGGCCAGCAGCCGCAGCTCACACCCTCCTAGCTTAGCATCTTTGGTGGAACTGAACTTCCCAAGATCTTGATGCCCCCCTAGAGAAGACTGTAGATGTCTTTGCCTTGGCCTGTGTACATCCCTAAACTAGTCCCTGAGCTAAGGAAACGATGTGCGCTGAGTGGTCCAGGGGACAGCACCACACCAAGGACAGGGGTGGCTCCTTACACAAACCAGAAGGGGGTGTTGGGAAGGGATATGGGGCAGACAGAAGCTGCAGCTGCCATGGTGTGTGGCAGCACAGAAAGGAAGGTGAGAGGTGAAGGGAGCTGTCAGCCCAGGTAGGGAACTTGGGCAGAGGAGGAGGTTTGTCAGGAAGGATGTGGACTCTGTCTTCAGCATGTTGAATTAGAGGTGCTGTGGGTCATTCATGTGGCAGTTGGTTGTCTGGGCACAAAAAGAGGGGTAAGGCTGGCATTGTAGCAAAATAAGTGATGATAGAGATAGGCGTGGAAGAGCTAAGCTCACTGCGGAGCTTTCAGCCGAGGGATTGAATGAGATTGCTGTTTTTCTTATATCAAAAATAGCAGAAGATTTATGGTTTCATACAGTTCAACCAATTCTGTGGTATTCCCTTGTGGAAATGGCTCTTCTTTCTCTCAGCAGACTCTTGCTTACCCTGTGGTAAATGCCCTGTACTGTGCTATCTCCTGTGTTCTTGTTCTCTGGAGGCTTTCAGTCTCTAGGGAGAACCAGTCGCTCCCCCCTCCTCCTTTCCTGTTTCCCTCCATTTCATTGATTTCTCTCTCCCTGACTCCTTCCTCCTTCCTTCTCCTCTTTTGGAAAATATTTACTGTATGCTTTCTAACTAAGTACAGATGAAGGTGCTTAGTGCTGGGTATGTGGTCACGAACCAGACCTTGCTGGAGTCTAGAATCAAGACAGGAAAGCAGAGTGTTGTAGGGCTTATAGGAAGGTGTGAGGTGTGGTGGTGCAGGGGGCTGCAAAACAAATACAACAACAAACAAAAACAAAATACAGCCTTTCTTTGGTCCTGGCTTTCTCAAAATACTAGCAAACTCATCCTAATAATCAGTGGAGAAATAGAGCTGGCTGGAATATTTTTATTCATCTCAGTGGAAAGAAAATGTTTGACTTCACTTTCTCAGAACTTTCTTTTGCTGGGGAAACAGCTGACGAACCTGCTGGTAAGAACAAAGGGCCAGTCCTGTGCATCTGCAAATCTGGTTTTCACACACAGCTTCCTGTCGAAGTGTGAGGAGCCTCCTCTCAGCCACGGAGGAGCAGGGAGCTGGGAGAGCCTTCCCTCCCTCATGCTCTGCATCCTAGCTCTCAGCCCCAGGTTCTGTGGCCTGAGAAGACTGCTCGGCTGAAAGCTCATTTATTTTTTCTGTCTAAAGCCAAAACAAGGTAAAATGCAACAGCCAGTTGCCTCATATAAACCACCTGCTCAGTAGGAAATGAAGCAAAACTCTGGAGTCCCTGTTGCTACATAGAGAATTTGTGCTTTCCTTTCCTGTCAGTAAACAAAAGCAGTCAGTTAAAAGAGTGGAGTATTAATTGTTTACAGGATGTTTGCCATATCAAAGGAAGGAAAAGTGCCTTTTACAGAGTGTGTTCATTGTGTTGAGGAGATTACAGCATAATTTAAAATGTCTCTTAGAGAAGAGACATTAAACACAAAATATTTAGTCACAAAACACAAAGCTGTTTAAATCAGCAGGACTTTTAAAGACTTAACTTTGTAAACTAAAGTTGAGAGTTTCATAATGTATCAGCATGAAAAATTTAGGGAGGAGAAATTTCCTTAGAGGAAAAAAATGGATCCACAAATTTTAAAAAATAGTGAAGCTTCAAAGGATTTGAATTTTTTAAATTGTAGATCATGCTTTTTTTTTTTTGTAAGAAATTTTTATCATTTATACAGTGCAGTAATATCTCTTATGTAGGCTTCCCGAGGTTGCTTTTCAGTATAGGCATACCTCTAAGATTTGTGGGTTCAGTTCCAGACCACTGCAACAAAATGAATATCTCAATAAAGTGAGTCACATAGATTTTTTTCATTTCCTAGTGCATGTTAAAGTTATGTTTACACTATACTGTAGTCTAAGTGTGCAATAGCATTATGTCTGAAAAATGTGCAAACCTTCCTTAAGAAATACCTTAATGCTAAAAATTGCTAGTGATCATCTGAGCCTTAGTCAGCCATGACCTTTTTGCTGGTGGGAGGGTCTTTCCTTGGTGTTGATGGCAGTTGACTGATCATGGTGGTGGTAGCTGAAGGGTTAAGGTGGCTGTGACAATTTCTTAAACTAAGACATCAATGAAGTTTGCTAAATTGATTGACTCTTCCTTATACGAAAAGTTCTCTGTAGTATGTGATACTGTTTGTTAAGCATTTCACCCACAGTAAAACTTCTTTCAGAATTGGAGTCGATCCTCTCAAAACCTGCTACTGCTTTATCAGTAGTTTATGTAATATTCTAAATCCTTTCTTATAATTTTAGCAATGTTCAGAGCATCTTCACCAGGAATAATTTCTCAGGAAACTACTCTCTTTGCTTGCTCATTTATAAGATATAACTCCTCATCTGTTCAAGTTTTATCATGAGATTGCAGCAATTCAGTCCCATTTTCAGGCTTCACTGCTAATTCTAGTTCTCTTGCTATCTCCACCATACCTGCAGTTACTTCTGCCATTGAACTCTTGAACCCCTCAAAGTCATCCATCAGGGTTGAAGTCAACTTCTTTCAAACTCCTGTTCATTTTATTATTTTGACCTCCTCCCATGAATCCTGCATGTTCTCAATGGCATCTAGAATGATAAATCTTTTTCAAAAGGTTTCAATTGACTTTGCCTGGATCCATCAGAGAAGTTGCTATCAGTGACAGCTATAGCCTTGTGACATGTATTTCTTAAATAATAAGACTTGAAAGCCAAAAATATTCCTTGATCCATGGGCTACAAAGTGGATATGATGTTAGTAGACATGAAAACAACAGTAATCTTCTTGTATGTCTCCATCAGAGCTCTGAGGTGACCAGGTGCTCTGTCAATGAACAGTAACATTTTGAAAGGAATCTTTTTATCTGAGCAGTAGGTCTTAACAGTGGGCTTAAAATAGTCAGTAAAACGTGCTATAAACAGATGTGCTGTCATCCAGGCTTTGTTGTTCTATTGATAGAGCACAGGCAGAGTAGATTTAGCATAATTCTGAAGGGCTCTAGAAGTTTTGGAATGGTAAATGAGCATTGGCTTCAACTTTAAGTCACCAACTGCATTAACCTTTAACAAGAGAGTCAGCTTGTCATTTGAAGCTTTGAAGCCAGGCTTTGACTTTTTCTCCCTAGCTATGAAAGTCTTAGATGGCATCTTTTTCCAATAGAAAACTGTTTTATCTATGTTGTGACTTTGTTGTTTAGGGTAGCTACAGTTATCAGTGATCTTAGTTAGATGTAGTAGATAACTTGCTGCAGCTTCTACATTGGCATTTTTAAATTCTCCTTGTACTTTTATGTTATGGAGATGGCTTATTTTCTTAAACCTCATGAACCAACCTCTGCTAGCTTTAAACTTTTCTTCTGCAGCTTCCTCACCTCTCTCAGCCTTCATAGACTTGAAGAGAGTTGGGGCCTTACTCTCAATTAGGCTTTGACTTAAGGGAATGCTGTGTCTAGGTTGATCTTCTATCCAGACCACTAAAACTGTCTCCATATCAGCAATAAGGCTGTTTTACTTTATAGTCATGTGTTCACTAGAGTAGCACTTTTAATCTCCTTCAAAAACTTTTCCTTTGCATTCACAACTTGGATAACTGAGGCCTAGCTTTCAGCCTGTCTTGGCTGTCGACGTGCCTTCCTAAAACTTAGTCATTTCTAGCTTTTCATGTCAAGTGAACAACGTGCAACTCTTCCTTTCACTTGAACACTTATAGGTCCTTGTAGGGTTTAATTGGCCCTAATTTTCAGTATTACTGTGTCTCAGGCAATAAGGAGGTCTGAGAAGGGAAAGAGATGGGGGGAATGGCTGGTTGGTAGAGCAGTAAGAATATAATATTTATTGATTAAGTTGGCTGTCTTATATGGGTGTGGTTCATGGTATCCCAAAATAATGGCAGTAGTTACATCAAAGATCACTGATACTTTGACTGTAACAGATATAATTATAATGAAAAGGTCTACAATATTAAAATTTCTAAAAAGTGATGCAGAGAAAGCACATGCTGTTGGAAAAATGGCCCTCAGGGTTGCCACAAACCTTCAATTTGTTTAAAAAAAAAAAAAATATATATATATATATATATATACAATATTTGCAAAGCTCAATAAAGTGATGTAGAATGAAGTAAGGCATGCCTTATATCTCATACTGTGTCTGGGTTCCCTGATGTACGTCCTCCATGGCAGAAACTGTTGCACGCATACGTGTACCTTCTGTTCCCAGCACAGTTGCTGATAACCAGGAGGTAGTCAGTAAACATTTGCTGAGTGGACAGCTTAATGAAGGCATGGGTGGATGAATGCTTAGTTGGGTTTAATAAACTAGTGAAGATTCAAACTGTGATATAAGATGCCCAGTAATATATTTTCTAATTAATACTAGGAATCTTTTAAATACTTTGGGATTTTTTTGTTTTTATTATGGTAAAATATGCAGTTCACTGGCATTAAGTAGATTCACATTGTGCCACCATCACCACCATCCATCTCCAGAACTCTTCATCTTGCAAAATGAAGCTGTATGTATTAAATTCTAACCCCATTTCTCTTCTCCTGAATCTCTAGCAACCACCATTGTACTTTCTGACTCTAAGAATTTGACTAATTGACGTACTTCATATAAGTGGTATCATACTATATTTGTCCTTTTTGTGACTGGCTTATTTCACTTAGTATGATGTCTTCAGCATTCATCCATGTTGTAGTATGTGTCAGAAATTCCTTCCCCTTTAAGGCTGAATAATATGCCATTGTATATATTTACCACATTTTGTTTGCATTTGTTCATCAGTGGGCACTTGGGTTGTTTCCACCTTTTTGCTCTTGTGAATAGTGCTGCTATGAACATAGGTGTACAAATATCTCTTTGACATCCTGCTTTAAATTGTTTTTGGTATAAACCCAGAAGTAGAATTGTTAGATCATATGATAATGCTGTGTTTAATTTTTTGGCGTGAACCCAACATACTATGCTTTATATTTTTAAGCTCAGAATTGGCTATATTAGCTGCAAAAATTGTAAGTATTTTTTCCCTGCCCTTACCCCTGCATATAATCTTAAATTCAGCCACAATTGAGGAAATACTAGTAACTTTTCTTCACCTGTTTTAGTGCTTCATAAAAATTGAGACAGATTGCAAAAGGTAGCTTTTGAAAACTGAGACCAGTTGTAGCCATCTTGGTAGGTGACATTATTGTGTATCATCTTTCAAAGTGAAAGGGTTGCTGTTAGTACTGTACTGGGATAAGAAGTAAAAACTGGGACTGTCTTGGGGTTCCCTGCTTATTCGGGTATGTTTTATCTTTTTTCCCAAAAAAAACTAGGGAACGTTTTATTTTTAAGACAAAACAAATAGCATTAATATACATCCAAATGCCAGTTTCAAATGTTAACTGTGTTTTATAAGAAAGAAAATTGCACTCAGGTGTCCTCTAAAAACTGGAACCATTGTAGAATGACCACTGGTTGGGGTGACATGGGTACAACACGTACTTGCCTAAGAAGTCATTCTGTGCTGTGTATGCATGGGAATGCAATGCAAGAATGAAGCAATGCAGGCAAAATGCCATGTGGTCAAAGTTCTAAGAAACTTTTCTCCACTTTAATGTGTTCTTGTTTTGCTTTAGAGACTTAAAGTAATTGGCAAGTCATCTTACAAAGAACTTTAATACTAAAGAAAACTTCAAGGTCACTACTAAAGTTATACAGAGAGATCAGGGCGAGAAAAATAGTTTGTGTTCTCAAAAGCCAGATTTCACACAATGGAAGGCACTAATTCTAGTTACAAGTGCTTGCATTAGAAAAGAAGACACTGACCTTAATAGAGGCTGGTCATCTTCATGACATGCAGGAACTCTTGCTTATTGACTTTTCCATCTCGATCAGTAGTAGCATCAGTCATTTCCTGCAGCTCCTCATCAGTTAGGTTCTCACCTAACTCCTTGCCCATGTGGTTCAGGTTTTTGAACGGTATCTTCCCAGTTTCATCATCATCAAGGAGCTTCAGAGCTTTCAGGATTTCTTCTTTGATATCTTTCTCAGACATTTTCTGAGTCATCATAATAAAAAAGTCACTAAAATTCATTTTTCCTGTCCCTTCCTTATCAATTTCTCTTATCTTGATTTCTTATCTCCTGTGTTCAAAGCCCCCAAGGCCCTCACTGCCACATTAAGTTCCTTAACATGCATTGTCCTAGTTCTATCAGCATGGAAGAGCTCAAAAGCTTCCAGAATTTCCTGTGTCTGCTCTTCAGTAAGCTCATGCTTAGGACTCATCTTTTTTGCAGGGCACTTGATACCATGTTAGCCTTCTAAAAGTTGGAGGCCATAACTGAGGACTCTGCTGCCTATTGTTACAGCAAGTGTCTTGTCTTTTGTAGGAAGCAGAGTGCTGGATCTTGTAGGATTTAGGGAGCCACATTGTTTCCATAAACCTATGTTAATATAGTTTCATCCAACTTGTGTATTCCACATTGTTGCATTTTGAATCCATGCAATGTCCAGCAGGAGTGTGGGCCCCAGGACATTTCATTCTAGTTTAGTTTAGAAATTCGTATGTTTACTGTTTTATAAAATGGTCATTGAAAATAGCATGATCATAGAAGTGCTGCATACGTAATATTCACCATTGCTGTTACCATTAAAAGCAGATGCAGTGTAACAGAATTTAGTACCAAAATAGGTACCTGGAGCAGCAGTTCTCTAAACTTTTGGTCTTAGGGTTCCCTTGACACTCTTAAATTATTGCATCCCAAAGAGCTTTTGATTACAGTAGCATATTTTATGAAAATAACTGTTTTCCAAAACAAAAATTTAGTAGAATGGCATTGTTTTATACATTTGCAAATTTCTTTAATGTCTGGCTTAAGAGAAGCCAGCTGGATTCTCTCACCTGCGTCTGCATTCAATCTTTTGCACTATTGCATGTTCCTCAACTTTTGGAAAACTCCATTGCACGTTGGTGAGAGGAGGACAGTGGAAAGGGTAAATAATGCCTTGGTATCATTGTGAAAATGGTTTTGACCTTGTGGACCCCAGGAAAGGTCTTGGAGACTCAGACCACATTTTGAAAACTGCTGACCAAGAGTTGTTCTGGGAGTCTGAATGGGATCTCTTTCTTCCTTTGTAGGTTCTTGCCCAGGCTGTGTGAGCAGAAGCCCGCTGTTCTTCCCTGCTCAGGTAAGCCTGCTAGCAAGGCTGGGGCAACAAACTCATCCTCGCTCCAGAAAGTCATTTTGATTTTTAAATTGAATTTATGCAGCCTATTAATTTTTTTGAAGATTATTTCTTTTGGCTGATAGATTGAATGTTTTAATATTTTCACTCCTCCACAGCAAATATGCATGAGCATTGCCTTTAAGAAAGCCCATTTTAACTTGGAATTGTCTAATTTGGGGGCGTCAGAAGGAGCCACTAACAAGTTCCTGTGAATGTCCCTTAAGGTGTTTAAAAGAGTATGCTGGCTGGGCTCTGTGGCTTGCACCTGTAATCTTAGCTATTTAGGGGGTCAAGGCAGGAGGATCAGTTGAGCCCAGGAGTTTGAGACCAGCCTGGGCAACATAGTGAGACTCCATCTCCTTAAAAGAAAAAAAAAATATATATATATATACACACACACACACACAGTCTCTCTCTCTCTCTCTCTCTCTCTCTCTCTCTCTCTCTCTCTCTCTCTCTCTCTCTCTCTTCTCTCTCTCTCTCTCTCTCTCTCTCTCTCTCTCTCTCTCTCTCTCTCTCTCTCTCTCACACACACACACACACACACACAGACACACATATTGGTTTGTACATATCTACATGAAGTGTCTGTTAGATGAGAGGGATGAGACATGAGTGTATTGGTGATAAAGGGCTGCCCAAAGGCTACTCCTCGTATAGGACATGCCCTGGATACACTGAGAGAGGCTGTTGTGAGAAAGGTGATGGAGGGACCAGGTAGGACGAGAGGACTGTCACCTAAACCCTTCCTCAGCCACAGAATAAAGGCAGAGCTGCTTTTTCACTTGTGTGTGTTTGCAAATATTACATTTTCTGTAACAGTAGAAAAGAAGATGGGTCTGTGGAGGAGCCCTGTCAGAAGTAACTACTCCCAGCACATTTTCCATAGGGCCTTGAATTGTCAAGCATGGATTCCCATCTTTCTCTTTCAGTCTCTGTCTATACAATGTGTGCACACACACATGCACACACATCCACGATTTTCAAGTTACATACATCCTGACCTTTGATCTATAAGGACTTCACTGTGTCTTTCCTAAGACTAGAGCTTTTTGCTTAGGTGACAATAGTTCAGTTATCAAGTTTGGATCATTTAATATTGATTCATTACTTAAACCCGATCTATTATTTGTATTCCAAGTTTGTCATTTGACCCCAAGTGTCCTTTAGAGTGTCATTCCCCCTCCATACAGGAGTCGGTCTAGGGCCCTGCATTTAGCTACTATGTGTCCTGATCATCTTTATTTCCACAGCCTTTGTCTTTTATGTATGTTGGTGCATTTCAAAGTCTGTGGCCAGGGAGGTTGCCTTTAAAAAGCAAGCGTTTGATTTGAGGATAAACATTTCAATGGTGGCAAAATACCACTGGAGCGGGGAGTGGATATCCATCACGTTTCCTTATTGCAAATCATAAAGACATAAGTACACATATGTTGATTGGTGACATTGTGTGAAGGTCCTTGCTGGAGAGAGAAGAGGGAATTCGAGGAAACAGTAGTGGAGAAAGACTGCCTGAAAAGACTGTGCTCCCTCTTAATGTGCATCTAAACACTTGGCTGAAGTGCTAATGAAAACAGTGGAGCCTGAGTGAATTCTGATGTGGAAATAAAACTAGAGGGGGATAATTAACATCTTCAGCATAGGAAACAGGAGGTGCTACCTAGGTTTGTTTTAAGGAATGACTCTTACTTGGTATAGTTGTCCTGTTGCCTCCCAGTTTTTTGGTTTCCTTTGAAGAATGAGTTTCTTCTGTTACTAGCCTGCTTGCTAGCCAGCTGAGGGCTATCTCATGCCACCTGGACACAGCCAATGACCCTCTTTCTGGTCTTTACTGTGCTTTTGAGTACTGTGGGCAAATAGCTGCTGCCTCAACTTAACACCTGGATTTTCCATAGTCACATTTGTACAGAGGCACACCTAAGAGGACATGATCTCCAGATTAGTTTCCTTATGAGTGATTTTGATGAGTGAAGTTATGAGAATATTATGGTATATGCTACAGTGTAAACTTTTGTGATAATATGCTCACAATTTTAGACATACTACATTTTGTCAAAAATTGTATTCTTTAGTTTTTAAATTTGTAAGTATATTTAGTTCAGACAACACAGAAATGTATAAACTAGAACATAAATTCCTCCTGTAGTCACATCCCTCAAAGGCAATCTCTGTTGACACACTTCTTTTAAATTTACATGTATACTTTTTAAAAAATGAGATAATTTAGTATGTACTATTTTAACCACAGATATGTTGCTTTATTTTCACTTACCAATATATTTCACTTATTTGCTTTATTTTCACTTACCAATATATTGTAGGCATCTTTTCCTTGTCAACATTTAGGTAGTTTCTACTTGCTCTTTTTAATATCATGTGGATTGACATTGTGCAGATATACTATAATTTATTTAATCTCTTGTTGAAGGACATGTAGGTGCTTGTCAGTGTAAATGTCTATATTTACACTTACACAATCACTTCCTTAAGTTGAATTCCTAGGAATGGAATTCCTGGATGAAAGAGTATGCCCAATTAGAATTTTGATGGATGTTGCTAGATTGCCCTTCAGAAAGATTGTATTGCAAAGTCACTCTATCAGTGACTTATGAGTAAGTAAGCCCAGAGACTTTGCCAATACTGAGCAATCTCAGTGTTTTAATTTTGTGATTTTCATACTTCATTGTTTTTATGCTATTCCAAAAAATTACTACTGAGGTTAGGCATCTTTACAAGTTTGTTAGTCACTTGTATTTCTTTTGCTCACTTATCTTTTGGATGATTTTATGTACTGATTTTTCTTTATTTGTGATATGACTTCTTTGTCACATGTAACAAGTATTTTTGCCAATTCTTTGTTTGACTTCGTTATCTTTTGCAATAGAGTAGTTTTGATTTCTATTAATATTTTACCAAATATGTCAGTGTTTCTCTAAGTTTAGCTTTTTTTTTTTTTTTTTTTTTTTTTAAGGTGGTTTCTGGCCTGATTCTCTTGTTAAGAAAATTTCCCCACTTCATGATTACGAAAATTATATTTCATATTTTAGTTCTACATTTGCATATGATGCTTTTTTCCCTTTAATTTTGCATGTGGTATGAAGTCACAGTATATATTTTTTCCCATCTGTTAGCCCAGGTATTCTCTTATTTTTTAATATAATTTTGTTTATATTTTTACTGTTTCAGTTGCTTATGATGTGCATCCGTATGAAATCTTTAAAGCACAGAGTGGACTATAAAGCTGTGCTTCCTTGACTAAGCTGCTCTGTACCAGTAGTCTTTTTCCCAAGTCCATGTTAACATGGGTTACAATTGCACTCCAATTAAAGGGGAAATAGGAAGTCCATACAACATATTTGTTGATTAAAAAGCATGAGTGAAGTTCAGTTTCTTTGGCTCTTTTATTTTCACTTTCGTGATAGCCTTTATTCTCCTATAAATTTATGTATAATGAGTACATTGTTTAAAGTGTACAAATTTTGTAATGGCGTTAGAACCGAGGAGATGATATACTGATTTAATTGCTGACTTGTTGAATAATCCTTTATAGATGATTTTACCTTTCAGTGCCCTCATTTTCCCATTGGTGCAGTTAGGACCTACTCATTTAACCATTTTAAAGGCTTAGAAACTTGTTTATCAGAGGATTAAGAGGCTTGTTCTGTGGAAGAAATTGAATTACTATCATTAGGAGTGACTAAGAAAAATTGGGCTGAGCTCCAAATTCTTGTCCTTACAAAGATGAATAGAATTTTCCAAGATAACTGATACTATAGTGTTATAGTTATCTATATGTCAACTCTCGGATTTCTAGTAAGAATTTTTAATTCCTTAGGTGTTTTCTTATCAGAAAGTTGCTGTTTGATGCCTGGAATATCTTGTTCCTCTTCTCTGCTTTAGCATTATCTTCAACCATCTACCTTTTTGGAATCAAAATAAATACTGGCCGGATTGTGCTAAGCTTTCCTTCAGTCCTGTTCCTTTCCCTTTAATGGTCAATTTCATAAGGCCAGTAGAGTTCTGGGACTCTAATGGACCTTTTAGAGAGGCCATAATTTTATCTTCATCTTTTTTTAAAACGTTTTCAAACTCAATTTCTCGTTGTCTTGCCCAAGTTTCCAAAGAAACATCACAGTTGGTGGGTCTTTACAGAGGGAACAACAGTGGGTTGGATGTCTTTTGCCTGCTTACAGCGGATGTGTGCCGTTTTTTGCTGGGAACAGGATGTTGAGAATAAGCCTATGTTTGTTCCTTTGCTCAGTGTTTGGCCATTGGGACGTGCATTCACCTATATGTAAAACGTTTGGATGATCTCACATACCTGAAAGGCCATTTCTTGCTGCTTATACTCATGGAATCTCAGGGTGGGTTAACACAAACACTTTCCAGATTATGTTTCAAAACATTTCATTGCATACTGCACTATTAGCTGGACGTAGAAAGATGTAGCCACCTCAAGCAGATGGTCCTAAAATCTTAAAACCTGAGGGGAAGGAGACCATGGGCTCTTCTGTTCCATGCATGTTTGACAGTGATTTAGTTCAGTAAATATTTATTGGATAATTTCTGTAAGTGGAGCAGAAATTTCTGTTAGGTGTTTTGGGGGAGGATTATGAAAAGGCAGCTCTTCCCCTTCAAGAGCTAATAATGGAGTGGAGGAGAAACAAATATACACAAATAGCTCTGTTAAAACGTTCATTGCTATAATCATGGAATACTAGGGGAATGCTAGTCAACTGAACTGACCACGGATCTGTGTGTCTTCCAGGGTGCCTGGCATGTTGGAGGCACAGGTTTGAATGGAAACATGAATACGTTTAGACGTGTAAATTTTGGCGTACTTCATTCAGAGTCAAAAAGATGTGTAGAAAGTGATGATGTGGTAGATTTGGGTATGACTTCATAGGGTATGAGGATTTGACAAGGTCATCAAGGGCCTGAGGCAGCCTGAGTAGAAATCCAGCTCATGGACCACCCTCTGTGTGCTTGGGACAGCCCTACTGTTCCTTAGCCTTCTTCTCCCAAGGCCTGGAGCCCTCTTTCTGTTTTCTGTAGCACCTAAACCCATTACATGAACAGAGTAGGATTTGGTCTTTAATTTGATAGGTCTATGAAAGTGGAAGAACACAAACTGTTTTTCCTCTGTTCTTACAGCACAACAGTCAACACAGAAGACTTTTGTGATCTGACAGTGTGTGGGAGTTTCCCCCCACACACCAAGCAAGCAATCAGTTCTGCAGCAGAAACCAGCTGGGTGTCCTCTAATTCAATTTTGACACCATCTACCTTGGGATCCAGTCAGGCCCCACAGGTTGAGGGCTCAGTCCCTAAGACTGTCCCCCTCCCCCAAACCCCCACTTCAAATGCCAATCCCAAGATCTAGGTTGTTTTCCCTGTGCTTCTGATCAACTGGCTATAAATTATTCCTACAGCCCCCTCCTTGGGCTTGATTAATTGGCTAGAGTGGCTCACAAAACTCAGGGAAACATGTTTACTGGTTTATTACAAAGGATATAGATGAAGAGATTCATAGCGCAAGGTATGTGGGAAGGGGCACAGAGCTTCCATGCCACCCTCCGGGAACCTCCACATGCTCAGCTATCTGGAAACTTCCTGAACTGTCCTTTTGGGTTTTTATGGGGGCTTCATTACATAGGCATGGCTGATTAAATCACTGGCCATTGGTGATTAGCTTAACCTTCAGCCCTTCTTCCCTCCCCAGAGTTTGGGGATGGGCTGAAAGTCTTAATCCTGTAATCAGGCCTTGGTCTTTTCTGGTGACCAGCCCCCATCCTGAGGCTACCTAGGGGCTGCCTGCCAGCCATTATTCAACTCATTAGCATACAAAAAGGTATCACTGGAGATTTTTAAGGATATTAGGAGTTGTTATACCAGGAAATAGGGTTGAAGACCAAATAAATATATATTTTAGAGTATCATAGTTCAGTACTTTGGTTTCTCGTGGACTGAGTCATGCTAAAAAGAAACTGCTTTATATTGGGAATTTCTTTTCTTCATTGGCAAGGAAAGATATACTAAATAACTGGTAATTCCTTTCTTTCCCTTCTCTTTTTCCAATTTCTGTTCTTACCATAGGTTCTGGCTAGCTGAATAAATGACGGTGTGCCTTATCTCTGTTATATTACAAATAAGTTTTCCCAAAATGTAACCCTGATCAACTTGATCACAGAAAGAGGTGCTTTGTGATTGAATGTGGCAAGTATCTGTACTTGCTCTTATTAGAAATATATTTGTAGGCCGGGCAAGGTGGCTCACGCCTGTAATCCTGGCACTCTAGAAGGCTGACGCGGGCGGATTGCTCGAGGTCAGGAGTTCGAAACCAGCCTGAGCAAGAGCGAGACCCTGTCTCTACTATAAATAGAAAGAAATTAATTGGCCAGCTAATATATAGAGAAAAAATTAGCTGGGCATGGTGGTGCATGCCTGTAGTCCCAGCTACTCGGGAGGCTGAGGCAGGAGGATTGCTTGAGCCCAGAAGGTTGAGGTTGCTGTGAGGTAGGCTGACGCCACGGCACTCACTCTAGCCTGGGCAACAAAGTGAGACTGTCTCAAAAAGAAATATATTTGTAGGCTATTTCCTCTTCTAATTATTTATTACAGCCTTATTTTCTTTTTTATTGTGTGTCAGGTAATATTTTTATCCTTTACCTAGCTCCTTAAATCTTTCAATAGCACTTTACAGTAGGTGTTATTATCTCCATTAAAAAAGTAAGGACACTGCCCATCAATTCATGAGTGGATTAACAAAATGTGCCATATGTATATCATGGAGTACTACTCTGCCACAAAAGGGATGAATCAACATCTTTTGCAACCATTGGTATGGAACTGGAGACCATTATCCTAAGTGAAGTATCTCAGGAATGAAAACACAGATACCACATTACTTGCTATTAAATTGGAACTAACTGATGAGCACATATGTGCACAGAGGGAAGTAAAACTCGGTGGAAATCAAGCTGGGGCGGGATGGGAGGAGGAGCGAAGGGGCAAAAACCTACCTAAAAGGTACAGTGAACACTATTTGGGTAATGGGCACACTTACAGCTGTTGCTACAAACATTACAAAAGCACTCCATGTAACCAAAAACATCTGTACACCTTAATATTTTGACAATAAATAAATAATATGTTATATGTGAGCATTGAAAAAAATATAAGGACATCAAGGCCCAGGGAGGCTTAGTGATTTGCTCAGGGTCACATAGGTAATCTTTTATGAAGCCGGAGACATCAGACTGCTAGCCCTCACTCTGTGGCAGTGACTTCAGCAGAAGGCCAAGTCATCCTTTTGTCTTATTTTATAGATATTTCAGGATGTGATCTTATTTTCTGCAGTTAGTTGTGAGAAGAACCCAAAAGAAGAATTTGTACAATTATACTGATATCATCAGTATATTTGTATATTGGTCATGCAGAAAGATAAGCACACTAATATTATATAAAACCAAATAAAATCCTCCTAAAACTTCAATGCATACTAGAATAATATGAAACTATTACTGTGTGTTTTCATACTTAAATGAATGGTGGATCCATTTCATGGCCTGAAGACCTGCTTGAAATACCAGGCTTCTCAACATACACTCTGGCCTGAGTGCTGTGAGTGCCAATCTTTTCCTGGTTTGCTGAATCTCCAACTTAAGTGGCGATCAAATGGTTAAAATGATAAATTCTGCATGATCCCTGAAAGGAGTATGGGACTAATAGAAAGTCAGTATATTAGGGCTTATCACTACAGATGTTTAAAATGCAGTGTCAAATTCTGTGCAAGTCTTCTACAAAGTCATTATTTGGAAAGCATTTATAGTATCATATTATAAAGACAATTCTGTATATTCCCTTAGTGAAAAGCTGCTAATACCATTCATAGTTCATGAATCTGAAATCCAGCAGGGCTTTTTCACAAAACACATTGTAATTTTATAAGTTAAAAATCAATATGGTTTGTTTTCTTTCCTGTGTTTGTTTTTATTAAACATTTCTCTTTGGAGGAAGTATCAGTAGTTTTATAAAGGAAACATTTGATGAGAAACACTGGATAGTGTTAAGGTTTTGATTCTTTCATAAAGTAACTGTTTTTCCTTTGATGAGAGCATTTTCCGTGGTAACTAGCAATGTGTCTGATAGAGGCTAAGAGGAGCCATCCCTCTTTTTGAGAGTTATTTAAAACTCAGGTACTCCTGCCTCAGACATTTCTGTGATCTAGGATGGTATAGGACCCTGACTCATTTCGTGCCCTTTGCGCCTTGAGATGGTAGAAACAACGGCCCCCCAGCAGTCATCCATTTAAAACGTTTATTTAGAGAGAGAAAGGAGTAGAGAATCTGTAAGTACACTAAAATGTGGTAGATTTTTATATTGAATTTCCTACTACAAATGGGAACAAGTTTCTAAGCTCAGATTCTTCTTTCTTATATTCAATGTGGTAATAATAATAGCTCAAATTTATTGAGTGCTTTCTGTCCTAAGTCTTGTTGTAAGCACTTTGCAGGTGTTCTTTCCTTTAGTACGAAGCCACTCCTAGTAGTGTCTTCCCTACTCTGCAGATGCTTTAAGGGACTTGTCCGGTTGCATAGAAAGTAGCAGAGCTGGAACTCTTTTCTGAAGAAGTAGATTCTTCTGTCAGGCTCTTAGCCATGAGCATGTGTTGGTCCCCGTGTATTTGCAAAAAAAACATTCTGGCAAATGGGCTTGGTGAAAATAGTGTAATTTAGTGAAAAAGTAAAAAGAACTTCAATTTCCTAGTTGGACAGCAGCATGATTTGCCATACAAGTTGTCTGATTATTAACTTAATGCAACCTTGAGCAATTTATCTAAAGTTTTTAATCAAAATTCAGTGAGGCAATGCTTGTTAGAACTAATCTAGCTGTTTTATTTATTTTCTATTATCTGAAAAATTGACTAAACTCTGTTGGCAAGACATGTATTATTTATTATTTCTCCCATCTTGGTCTTGTCCTGTCCCCACAATAAAAATCCAGGGTAAGAATCTCTCTTTTTTAATAAATACATTGAGATTAGGAGAATTGAATGCTAAATCAAAATTGGAGATTAAGGAGTGTTAAAATTTATCTTTTAACTTTTTACTTTCTTATAATCTTATCTGTTTCTTGGAGCTGCGTATTGTGACTTGGTCTCTAGAAGGGTAGTGTTCCTGGCCTCTTGCCCATTGTTTGCAGGCTTAGTTCCTTGCGCTAACCCTCTCCCTACTAGTTTTTTTTGCCTGCCTCCCTGGCCTGGGCAGTTGACCTGACTTGGTCTTAAAGATGTTTTAAGAAGTGGTTCTAAGCCCTAGCTGCCCACTTAAGCAACTTCTAAAAATACCAATGCTTGATATTTAAAAACAGAATTAAAACTGAATTTCTGACATTTATATTTTTCTCAAGTTCCCAGGGTGATTCTGATATGTAGTGAAGGTTGAGAGAGAACCCTACTTTGGTGTAAGGGGAAACTCGAAAGATGTATTCAATAATTGTAATGTAATCATCACCTTCATGTCTGTTTAATTGGGAGGGTGGGGTGGGAAAGGGTCTCTTAAAAGTGACAGTGAATACTGTGGAAATGTGTGGCTCAGTTCTCTGCTGTCTGCCTGTTCCCCCTCCCACCCCCTGCCATTTTTTTGTATAGGCTATAAGAGCTAAATTGGTTTGCTGTGTTCAAAGTAAGGAAGGAGGAATCCAGGTAGGAAGGTGACCACAGGAGCTTAGGTGCAGACTGAGAATACATTTTGGCCTCTTTTCCATTCCTTTGTCTATTGTTTAGTAGCTTAGTATGTACGAATTATTCCTTGGTATGATCTGCTTGCCGAACCATACTATTTTTAGGCACTACACCGCACAATAGGCTTATAAAAAGGCTATTGAACCTTTTGAGGCTGCTGTATTCTGTCTGACAAGGGCTGAGTTACAAGTAGGCTCTCCCGCCTTACGGTTCAGGCATGTAGGATTTTTATTGTTTCTTCTTTAGAAAATTTCTGAATAGCTTAAAAATACAGTGGTTTGGCAGTCTGACAGGTGATGCCAGATGTCTACACAGCTCTCCTTCCATGCCCCGGTTCTCCAGACACAGCTTTGCAGGTGTTTGTTAGGTTGCTAATTCTTATTTCTTCTCCTTTTCCTTTTAAAATGTGCTAAAATATGCAGAGTTAGTGGTGCTGAGGGAAAAAAGTGAACATGTGAAGTATTTTCTTGTTCTTGAGTCTCTGCTCTCTAATGATGTGTTTTACTCTACTGAGGGGATCCCCTTGTCTGGGTCTGATTTTCAAGTGGATTAAACAGATAAAGCCAATACTAGATGCTTATTATTTTACATATGCTTTTAAAATGACAACCAGATCTTGCTGGTTTCTAATCTATTCTCAGAAATATGCATCAGTACATTAGGATGAACAAGTATTAGGTTACTAGCACTTTCAGTGGAAAAACAGATCTCTCATTATGAAATAATATGATGCCTTTAATATGTCCACATAATAGATTGGGTATTTCTTTTTTTCCTTTATTGTATCTCCCTCCATTAAAATGCTATAATAGGCAGTATATTGGGATTACTGCATGGCTTTGACTTTTTAAAGCATGTTTCTTTATGCAGATCATTCCCCAACTAATTTTCATCCAGGCAATTAGCCAAGTAAAGATTTTTCTTTAGCAGTGCTTAATGAGGGGATAGACTCTAAGTTATCTTTGAGACTTTCATGATTAATACTGAAGGTATTTAACTCCATTCTGTGGGTGCTACAAGTGTATGAGTCTTCTTGGCATTTGAAATGTGCTCTTGAGATCTCTGCCACTCTGTAATGACAGCCTAGGTAGTCTTGTAAAGGAGAGTATTTTGGTTTTCCTAACTACGTCGGGCCATTTCCCCCATTTCTCTTCATTGGAACTTCTCCAAAGTCCTCTACCCTCTAGAACTCCCTGGGAGTTTGTTGGTTATCTGGGCAATTCATCCATACCAATGCTATATTTCTTCTCTCAGGGTCTCTCGGAGAAGCTAGTACAGTGGGATGCTTCAGGTGGCTGGCTTTATGGCTTCCCCTTCACTTCTAGCCCTAGAAAGGGTTTAGTAATTTCCAAACCTGCATCTCAAGAGTCACCTGAGGCCTTTGCCAAAAATATCTGTTCCCAGGCTGACTACACGCTGCCCTGTGTGCCCCTCTCTCCCACCCCTGGATTTTGATTCAATAAGTATAAGATGGGGGCTAGAAAGTGGAATTTCTATTAAGATCATTCTGCTATAACTATCTATGTAGACCAGTGAATGATTGGGATAGTCAGAGCCTGGCAATGATAAGTAACTTACCCAGGATCACACTGGACGACCTGCTAGTCAAAGGTTTGTTTTTATTTTTTTTCTTTTCTATCTATAGATACCACAGAAAAGACTGAGTTAATTGAGCTATTTATCCTGGACACAGGCAAATGGCTATTTTGTTCATTAGTTTTCCATTTCCTGTTATGGAATGGGGTTGGGGGGTGTCTCCCTGTGACAGAGAAGAACATAGGATGAACACAGGATCTGTATATTCACCTGTCCAGCTCCAAACTAAAAGATAATGAGTATATTGAAAGACTTACTGTGAATTGTGTTATTTTGACAATTGTCTTGGCCTCATGTTTGTGTCTAATGAGTGCCCTGGTTTGCTGTGCATCTGATGGGTTTATGAGCAAGTTTTATTAGACAAAGCAGGTACATATCAGGGGCCAGTCAGAATTTGGCACAAAAATATCCAAAATATCCTTAGTCTGATCACATAGTGACAGATACTTATTTGCAAACCCATTTAAAATAATCAAAAACTGACTTCAGAAAATGTGTTTGAAACTTTGCCCTCTTTTACTAGGGTACATACTGATAAAGACGAGTTAGGAAGAGAATCAAGGAGCATGTTGTAGTCATTTGTATCATCAGAAAGGTCCAGGAATTTATATGATTTGACAGACTTTATCTTTAATCAGTTGTCATAGGGATTGCAGTATACTCCTAGGGAACTGGTAAACAGTGGGAATGTAGAAACCAAATGACTCTTTCTATTCTACATGTGAACAAATGTGTAGGAGTCATAATATGTTTGTTTGGAACATGGTAGGTTCTTAATATTTGAATGACAGCTTAATGTTTTAAAAAGGGCTCTTTTTATGTCTATTAAAATTCTAGCTCAGAGTACTGCTGTGTTTTTACTTTTTTCTATATCAAAATATAGACTTTAAAATCCAGTATCTTTAGTAGGATAACTTATATTTCTTTATTATCCAAGTTTTATATCTTAGTATTTTTCTAGCAGTGATGCCTCTCATGATTCTCTTCCCCTGTGAGAAATTAAATCCACACAGAAGCTTCCATTTCTGGCTGATGTTATAATGGAACTTGTTACTGCAAGGCTCAGGGCCTCTCAGGGCTGCTGTGTTCCTGGTCTGGCCATTTAGCCTCCTGAAGGTTGAGCCCTCTGGCTGTGCCTGGGCTTGCCTCCCCTCTCAGTGCTGCTGCTCCTGCCTTCCACATGCAGGGGAAGCAGATAAGCCCTGGAGGTCCTCCCTGCTGGCTAAGGTGACCATACGCAGTACCTTCCTTCCAATGAGGACTAAATGATCATTGGGAGGAAACCTTATATCTGAGGAATTATGCCCTTTTAAAGGAAGCTATAGTAAGTACTCAACTTGATGACTCTGAGTTAAAAAAGACCAGTGGGGCACATGAGCAACAGAGCATAAGCACCTTCTTTCAAATGATATTATTTGGCTAAATAAATTGCAAACAACTGGATTACTGATTTCTTACTAACTTGTGGGTGTAGTGCTGACAGCTGGGGAAGGAGTTCAAGCATGTGGTTTGGGGTAGGAGATGGTAAGCTGTTCTGTCCTAATAGTATGATGGACAGGAAAATGGGATTCCTGGCTGCCATGCTACCTACCAGCATCACAGAGGGAACTTTTTAAATTTTTTTTTAAACACAAACTAAGTTTCTTTGCTGTCAATAAAAGACTGGCTAAGGGGCTATTTCTGTTCTGAGTTAATTCTTTTGTGAGCCCTGAAAGTCCAACAGTTCTGTGTATAATAAAGATAACAGATTAGGCAGGGATCAAACATCAAGAATGAATTGGGAGGAACCAACAGGAAGGAAATTTGTTTTCAGACCGATTTACTGATGTGTAGGTATTACTGTCCCTGAAAATTACAGAACTTTATTTTCTTGATGAACAGATAGTCAGCTTTACTGAATTAGCCTTTACTACAAACATCGTGGCTCACTCTAACAATAGAGCAATTTACTGATTAAAGTAATATGCACATCCTCATTTACTGATAAATTGAAGGATATTTATATTTATATTTATTTATATATATATTTATAACCAAAGGCTTCATTGCTTTATGGGGGTAACCCCATTAAAAGTAATATGTTTTCCATATATAATATTTGGATAGAAAGAAGGAAGTAAAATCTCCCTAATTGCCAACACCCAATGATGAAAACAAAATTTTGGAGAATTCATCATTTTTCTACAAATGGGTGTGTCTAAATGTCCTTATAGTTGTCAATATATATACATTTTGGTGTGCCTTTTTTTAATTTTAACATCGCACATCTCATTATTTCATGGTTTTTATAAACAGTATTTTTATTTTAGTACATTTAATGTATTTATTTTATGGAAGCTGGCACAGTTCTTTTCAGGAACACAAACCTGGGCAGAGGAGGTTTGCTCTTATTGCCCGTGCAGTTCCCAGGTTTGGTGCCTATGGCTGCAGATCCTAAGGCACTCTGTACATGCTGGATCTAGCTGGAGCTGATTGAGTTTATATTATTATTTGCCCATATTGGAAACATCCCTTCTGTAAGAAGATGTGGAAGAAAAAGTTTATTAAATAGGATGTGGATACCCTGTGATTGAGCTCTGCGCAGTGAAAATATTTACTCAGGCTGGCAGATTTCTAGGATAATCCCTGCTATTTCATGGGCTGGCAGGAAGGAAGCTGAGCTTTGGCTCCCTGCTGGGCTCAGAGTGCTGATGTCTGAGGTTGCATGGGTAAATTCAGACATTCTTTTATTTTACATAATTGAGATCACCCACGCACCAGTGGCATTGAGTACTCTAGGGTGTGAAATTAACACATCAGGTGAATTTTATATCATGGTAGCCTTGGGCTGATTTTTGCAAATTAAATTTTTGCCTCAGCCTTGCAAAGGCAGTATTAATTCAGTACTGGTGAAACCAAACTGTTTCCATGACATTTCTATCCTGAGAGGTGAGAGGATAGTTTCATACTAGGACAGTGAGTCTTGCTGAGTAAATTGTTATCTGTTTGGTAAAAACTACTGTTGACCACAAGTGATTACCCTCATAAAACTTGATCTGCACAGTGTAGAAATTTAAAGAAAATATGCATAAATATGAAGGTTTAAGATGGTGCATCGGCTAGCAGAAATGCCAGCTAACTCTTCCAAAAGACTTTTATGAGTGATATTTGTTATCTGACATTCAGGAAAAAAATGATTTTTTTCCAATGCACTGGAGAATGGATCTGTCTCTCGAACTTATCTAGTCACATTACCCATTAGCCTTATTAACTAGAGTATGTAATAAGAATGCCTGCTTAGTAAATTGTAAAAACAAATATGCCCATCATGGAAACCTGAGTGTGGACCTCTTCTCAGCTACACATTCTGAAGGTTGATTGGCACATTTGCCATCAGAGCAAGGGCAGGAAGTGAATTAAACAATGTAATTACCAGCTTGAGGTAATGACTGCCCAGGCAAAGGCACTTCATCTAAGGACTGAGATTCCCCATACTCTGGATGCCAAAATTCACTCCAGTATTCTCCTTTTGCCATGTCCCCAGTCCCTGACCAAAAACTCCTTAGTTATGTTTTGCCATTCATTAGGATACAGTCAAATTTTACAGGCCTTGAAGCTTCTTGCTCTTTAAAGTTTAAATCTCAGTGGGTGATCTTTTCTCCTTATTTCCAAGCTCTCTGGGGAAGTTTCATTGCATGGGATAAAAGCCCATGGCATCTGGCTTTCCAGGTAGGGTTCTGTTTGAACAATGCAGTTAAGATTTGTCACTTTTTCCAGTAAGGCTGTTTCTTTGTTTTGGCTTACTCTCCCTACCGACATTGCTTTGTTGATGTGGAATAATGATTTATATAAAAATATTGTGCCTAAATGTTTTAAATTTATGACTTATCTATCAACTGATGACATAATAGTCAGTGTTGTACTGGTATGTGGTGTTTGGCCTGTTGACACCCTTCAATCTTTGTTTGCTGGCAGTATTTCATTTAGATGACACTTTTTTGTGTCTTCACTGTGCTGATTATCATGTTAGGCAGTGGAGAGAATACAGCATTGAATGGATTTCTTTGATTTCTAGATTCTCAGTCTAGTGGGATAGACAAGCATGTAAATAAGTAATGGTACTATTGGGTCACGTCTGCCAGAACAGAGAAGAGGACAAGAGCTATGGCTCCCTGAGGCAGTGAGAACACAGGGAAGGCATGGTAGCTAGAGAGGAAATATTCTTGTGGAATATTGGGATGTTCATAGTGCCTGCAGTTTGGACTAACAAGGGTGGAAGAGGAAACTCAACGGTGGAGAATGGAAAGACTGGTCAAAGTCATTGGTTGGTAGGGCCTGTGATGCGTTGGTGTTAGGAGGATAAATGACAGGCATAGAAAGAAACATACAAGGAGATTTCTGTAGACCCTTGACTACAATTAAATGCCCATCTCTGCTGTATGTCGCTTCTACTTCGAATATCTACCTGAATCTTTGAGCCCCTTATGTCTAATAGGGATACTGATGACTACATCGTGATGTATCTTAGGTAGAAGAGAATGCCTTAAATGGAGCCCAGCCTGTTTATGTGTGTTATATCCTCCCATTTGTCCTACACACCTGCTGGATTGTGTGGTAGAAATGAGACCAGCTCCATAAACATTTTCACTACCCCCTACCATGGATTGGACAGGCACCATGCTGCATCAGCCTTTCATTTCCTTCTAATACAGTATTTTACTGAGCTGTTTTATAAACTTTTGCTAATCCTCATTTGCTCATGGAGCACACGAGAAAATTCACCTTTGTTGGGTGCGAGAATTCTTCTGCATGGCTTCTTCTCTCTCCATCCTTGACTGCCATCCCAGAGCTGTAATAAGCACTGGCCTATATCTCTCTTGGTCCCACTGATTGCCTCTGTCCTATAGCCATTGAGATTTTGATGTCTGAATCTAAACAATTGAGTGAAATGAAATGAGCTTTCAGAGAAGTTTTTAACTTTTTCTGAGTAAAAATTGTCTTATCTGTTTTTTTGCAGACTGAAGTCTGACCCCAGTGCTCACTACCTCGGAGCTATTCAATTTTTTTTTTTTTTAAGTGTTTGTATAAGGAAGGATAAGATGCCTTGTTTAACAAAGCAAAGGTTCAAAGATTCTCAAGTGCAATTGAAACCCGCTCCTGAAGACACATAATTTCTTTTGCCTTTATCTTGTTTCTTTCTCTGTTAGCTTTTCCCAGACAACACACTTAGCTATCTGGTTTCTCCATATCTGAGCGGAGTTTATGTGCCATTGATAGCTGCCTTCTAAGTTGCGGGGATCCCATTTCCATCAGTGTCTATGAAGCAATAAGGCACATTTGCAGGATTTATCACCTGGTATGTTAAATTGCACTGTGGCCATCCCTTGTTACTAAAGGGAAGGAAGAAATTTTGGGTTCAATCTTTCTTTTAGAAATGTAATTCATATTAGTTATTTGATTATCTTTAACTTAAGCAACAGCAGAGGCAACAACAAAAACGTGGCATGCCAATAGATTAAATAAATGTGGGGGAAATTGGAGGGGCTAGGGCTGCCAGCAGAACTCAGATGAGTTTAGTTCATTCCTCTAAGTTTTGTAACAGCAGGGATGTAAGCTTTTATCACACACAGTCTACACATTAAACTTCTTTAAACAGCTCAGTGGATTCTGAGTTCTTGCTGCAGATATTTTAGACTGTGTACACTTATGTTATCTTTGGCTATAATGTCATCTTTAAGGAATCCTGTGTTAGCTGTTCAGTGTCTCTCACCAAGTTTGAGGTGATCCTTGAACTGTTGATAATCTTCTGGTAACTTTGGCTTGTCATTACTTCAAAATGCTATTCAAGAACATTATTGAATGTGAAGGTTGGTAGGAAAGCAACCTTTTTAGTTAATACCCTTATGAGCTTAATACCTTTGTGATGGATAGGCTTTTTTCTATAATGGAGAATTCATAGAATGGTTTTGTTTAGAAATTTTTTGCGTGCTTTCTAGTACTTAGAATGTAGAGTCCTCTGTCTCCCGCTGTTACTTCCTTTCATCCTTTCCTTTATTTGGAATTTCCAAAGACTGAGTAGACTACTTGGTTCTTTTTTTGAATCTGCTGATTTTTCTGTGAAGCTGATGTCATGGTCTAGACCTTTATCCTTACATATGCTAATTATTAGATTACATTTGGCCTGAGGAGGCTTTATTAGAGGGATTGAAAAAGGTGGCTAGTATATCAGCTGTCTGCTTTGTCTTGGACTTGGTAATACTTTGGTGAGAGCCTGTATAGCAGTTTTATGCTGTTCATTCTGTGGCCTTTGGTTAGTCTGTCTTCAGAAGTTCTGAGTAGGCTTTGGGGAAACTGACTCCTCATTCAGACTGGGAGTGTTAAAGATCAGAGTGGGGTTTTGTTGCTACAGGTTGGCTTTAGGGAGGCAAAGGGTAGTATTATGAGTAGAATTACCTTCAGAATTGGCTCCATAAATACCTGATTTCCCACTCTGGACTCAGATTACTATGGAGGTGAATTGTTGAGTCTGAAACACTTTCATGTTTACTTTTGGGTATGAGACTAACACAAGTGAAAGATGAATATGTTTGGTGGTTTCATTTGTTCAATAGAAGTATCCCTTTTTTTCTCAGTACTATTGAGATTAGTGATGTGATTTAGAGTCTGGAAGTTTTTCAGATGTTTGTGTTGCAACTGTTTTTAAGGTAAAAGCCTCAGCCAAGATTGAATAATTAATGTACAGAAATATGTAAACTTAATTTTTGGTTTAACTTAGTTGCTTTTTTCCCCCATGGACAGGTATTTTAAGGAAGCAAGCCAAAAATTCAATAGAGAGAAAGGGACATTTAATTTTGCTACACAAACGTATGATGGGCAGATTCTTTCACTTAGAAATTGACTGTTGGAAGTTATTTCTTTATTGTTATTTTAATAAAAATAATAGAACCTTTTTAGTCTGTTAGATAAAATTAAACCAAGAAACTCCATGGAATGCTTGGGAACAACACCCAACTCGCTAGCACAACAGCTGCAAGGCCAGGGCGCACACTAAACAAGGCTGATGCAGATCACATTTCTAGAAAGAAAACATCAGCACGTGTGCAGTAGTGTCAAGATTATGTGTGCATTACATAAATATCGCACGCCAGTTAAAATAAGTAATTGCTTTATTCTTTATGACACCAGGGTTCCTGCAAAAGCAAACTGAAGGGAAATCTAAATAGTACCCTGAGAAAGAATAAAGGGAGCTATTTTTAGGGTAGCACTGTGGAAAGACTTTTCCTGTTGAAGGCTCTGGTATTTGAGAGGCTGGATAAAGTAAGTTTGTTAAAAATAGGACTTTAAACGTAAATATTTTATTTCATAATCTCTTCTTATAGCACAGCCACTTAACCATGTCTTTTCCTGTGTGTTATGGACATCTCTATCGTGCTGTTGACGTTTCAGACAGTCCAGCCACTGATATGCTATATCTGACTTACAGATTGTTCCTTCCTTGTCCTTCTCTTCTGGTTTCCTCTGATGACTATGTTTAAATGATTCTACTGCTTGTTAACATTCATCTCTCAGAAGGACAGGCAGGAGATCAAGATAGAAATTTATAATTGAAGGTATCTATTTGATTCTTAATAGTTATTCTGGTGGAAAAAATATTTTCTAGGAGTTGAAATTGAAACTAATGTTGTGGAAAGACTGGTATGTTAATTTTGCCTCCTGTAGTAGATTATAAACTTACTGAAGTCAGGGCTCATGCCTTAGGCATTTTTCATCACCTATCTTGGGGCCTTGCCACTGGTAAATGGTTAATCAATGCTTGAATGAGTTACTAGAATTTTGATTTTGTTGATGCCTTATCTGTTTGTTATCAGAAAATGTTTATTGGTCACTTATTGATAGCTCTAGCTTTATAATGAGTATAAGTCTGTGTTTTTACTGTTGGAATTTATTATCTGATAATGGAGATAAGAAATAGTCACAAACTATAGAAAAATTCTATCTTTAAAAAGAGTTTTATAGTAGAAGAGGACTTAGATATATATTTTATAAGGGGAGGAAAACATTAAATAGTTGCTCAGAGGAGGAAGAGTATAAATAGAGCAGACAGTCGAGCAACTCCTCTATCTAAATCCTGGGTTGGCTCCTTTCCCTCTGTCAGTCTGGCCACTTTCCATTTGTAGCGGGGGCAGGAGACAAGGTGTTGCACCATAGTGTCAGTTTGAGTGGTACTAGGTTCTGGCGTAAAGCAGTGAGTGCAGTTGAGGAACAATGAAACAAAAACGGTGTATTGGACATGAGCCTGACCACAACTGAAGATACAGGAATCTGCTATTCACTCCATGGGTTCTCTCTCTTCCCCTCAGACCATGTTTGCTATGATAATTCATGCATTTATATATTCTTTCATTTAACAAATACTTAACTGCTTACTAAGTCTGTGTTAGATACATCACCAATTCTGTAAGTCAGTAAGAGCCACCAATCTTGTAGTTCTAACTTTATACCCAAAAGGGTCAAGAAAAACACATGATGCTATGTAAATATAGTATATAAGCATATTGTTGTTAATATTCATAAAAGCTGGCATTTAATCACTGGCTAATCTTTGTTAGGCACTGAAAAGTCTAAATACTTTATATAAATTTAACACTTTCTAACTTACAAACCTATTGTTTTCATGGTAAAGATAAAATTCTTTGGCCTGGCTAGTAGGGCTCAACTCTTTAGCTAAACAACCCTCTCTGGCTTTAGCTTTGTAGCTTTTACTGTTTGCTGGAAGAGGAATCATTTGCTCTAGCACGGTTTTCCAGGCCTCCACCATGGGCCTGTGGGCAGTGTCTTCTCTCCGAAGGGAGGGTGAAACATATTCCCAGGCCCCCTTCTCACCTCTGCCACCAGAGCCTCTGTCCTTCCTTGAGATTCTCACTGCTCCTGTTGGGAGTACTACTTGTCAGTTTGGTCATATTGTTTTTCATATTTATTTGCTTTTCAAATACAACCCATCCTCAATTAGTTATTAATGAGTTTTTATCAGTCCCCTCCAGTAAGTATGGAGCAGTAAGCTTGCTGGCACCCAGTGTTCCTTAGGTTCCTCGGATGTTAAATTTGCCAGGTAGTATTTTGAGTCTAACCCTGAACCCTTTTTTTATTTTCCTGAGACAAAGTCTTGCTCTGTTACCCGGGTAGAGTGCAGTGGTGTCATCACAGCTCACTGCAAACTCAAACTCCTGGGCTCAAGTGATCCTCCTCCCTCCGTCTCCTGAGTAACTGGGACTACAGGCACACACCACCACCCCCGGCTAATTTATTCTATTTTTAGTAGAGACAGGGTCTTTCTCCGTCTCAGGCTGATCTCGAACTCCTGACCTTAAGTGATCCTCTTGTCTTGGCCTCCCAGAGTGCTAGGATTACAGGCATGAGCCACCGCCTCATTTTTTCTATAGATGGGGAGACAATTGGTTCTGGGTCATATAATAAAACAGAACTTATTCTAGGGAATCATAAGAGAAGGTAATAAACTAATGTTTTCTTGTTTTGTTTTTGTGTGTGTGTGTTTTTTTTTAAGTGCCTAGTAGATCCCAAACATCTATTATATCATCTCAGTAAATCTTGCCGCCTATCCTGCCATATCCTTTATTACCTCTCTTCAGACGAGGAAGCCAACTTAGAAATGCATGGTAGTTTGTCCCAGGACACACAGCTAATAAGTGGAGGGAGGAGAATTCTCATTCAGGCTTGTTTTTCTCCAAGGCTCTTGCTATTTTCATTTGTGGTCAGTCTTGTCTCATTCGTAATCCATTGGTTTTTTTCCGTTGTTTCTCCATTGCACTGGCTGCCTTAAAACAGTACCTAGTGAGTCCATTTAGCAGTACCTCTCCATGTGGCCCTTCTCCCTTTTTTTCTGCTTAAAATATTCTTGGATATTTTAATAGTCTTGAGCATTTTGATTAATGATTTCAAAAGAGGGTTTTACTGTTTGTCTGTTTTAGCCTATGCACCTGTTGTATTTTCTTGCTTTATCACATCCCCCTGTGGAGAGGAGTTGCCACCCTTGGTTCTGTGGTCTGCAGTGTGAAAACAGTAGTGGTGTTGGATACTTTTAAATGAGATTGATGTTGCTGCTGCTATACTAATTTTGATTATAGCAACAACAGCCACAATTATTAATGTTCTGAAGGGCAGCTGCTGTTCCAAATGTTCTTCTGATTTGTATAATGCTGTTTATGTGCTTCTCTGGTTGAAAATATTGCTGTCGTCAGGATTACTTCTTGAATAAATGAAGGTGGCTGCACAGACTCTTGTAGTTGGCAATGCTATTTGCTTAAGTTAAAGCTATCTTTGTACTGAAATTTTTACATAGATGGGCTAAAATACAAAAAAAAGGCATAATAATTAAGTCTGGTTTGTGGTGGGTGGCTGCATAAGAACGTTCATATTTAAAATACTGAGAAATGTAAATATTTGACTTTATATAATGCAACCATACATCCTTCACTAGATCGTGATTATTTAAACCTTCTGTTGAGCTCTTAGGCAGATGGTCTTTTAAGTAATGAACACTCTCCTTTGAATATGGCAAGATGCCATTTGGTAAACTGATAAAGTGTTATTATTAATAAATATTTCATGCAACAACAAAAAATGTCCAAAGTAGGAGTGGGTAGTTACAGTTTAGAAAAATTCTGAATTTCATTTTATAGGGAGTTAAAAGTATAATCCCTTTTCAGTCATTTGAACAGCTATTCTTCATTTCTGCACAGGAATGAAAAAGAAATTCCCTGTCACAGTTATCACCATCACACTGTATTTATTAAGAATCTCTGCCTGTGTGTGAGTGGGCTTCAGAATGATTTAGAGTCTTCCTCCCTGCTAGTTACTATAATCTAAGGCAGCGGTGATATGGTAAGCTAGGGACATAAAGAAACAAAATAAAAATGATTAAGAAGATAAATAATATTGCCCATTGTTTTTGTTTGTTGAAACTTGAAATGTCAATTGCATCAGCAGATTTTCAGTTTAAGAAAACTTAGTTTTCTCCCGTTAGTGCTTCAGGCTCCTCAGTCCTCCAGAATTTTAGGCAAATAGTGGTACTGTGCCTCACTTATTTGAAATTATTAGGAAAAATGTGTCCCATTTACATAAATTTCCCACATAACGGAAGCTCCATCAACATCAAATAATCTGTCTATTTTAGTCATTTAGCATATATTTTTTAACGATTTCTAAGAGGTTTCTCCTAAAACCTCTTGCCTTCTCCCCTACCAACTGCTTATATTCTAACATGGTCAGCTGGTCAGCTTTAATTCTATATACTTTTTCTACAATCATGACAATGTGGCTTTTAGATCTCTTCTTTGGGGAATAATTAGAGAAAGCCACTTAGAAGAGTGAAAAGCATATTGAAGAGGATGGTGGTGTAAGACTAGAAATATCTTATAGTCAAACCTTAAGAGAAAGAAAGAAGGGACTGGGGAGAAGGTCCTGTGTCTGCTGAAGGGAGGGGGACATGAGGTCTGCCAGGTAGGCTGGAATGGAGGCAGCAGGGGGAGGGCTTTGCTGGCTGTTCTTTCACCTTGGGTAGGGGGAGGACCTTGCTTGAGCCCTTGGAGGGAAGGGTGCTGGTGGTGCAGGCTCAGCACCAAGACTCCATGTCTCTTTCGGTATGCAAACCCTGACCAGTAAAAGGAAGCTTCTCCATCTGTTTTGTGCCTTCTTTATTGAAGCACCCCCTTGTCAGTTGTATTCAGGCCTCTGTTTGTGCAGGGGGCCTTGGTCTCTCCAGAGGCTGGAGCTCTTCATTGCAGTCCTGTACCTCATCTGCCACTCCCTTTCCTGCCTTGTCCCTGCACCAATCATGCAGGCTTTCATTTTGTGCCTTTGCGCATGCTGCTTCCCCTGTCTGGATCAGTGCCAGCCCTGTGTGCTGTGTTCTACCCTGTCCTGATGGTTGGTCTGTGCCCCGTCTGTTCAGGGAAGTTTGGATCCTGGTGGAATGTGTCATTCACAGTATCCCCAGACTGTGGGAGGCCTGGCTGTGTCCCACTTTTCAGATACTCCTGCAGTTCTGGGCTGGCTACCTGCCTTCGAGTAGGCGCTTCAGTATGTATTTGTTGAAAGAGTAAATGAATGAAGTATGTTTAAGGAACTATCATTGTTTGGGGTTAATAAAAGAAATGTTTTGCCTTCTATGAGTCTTAATATTGTGGGAAGATAAATACCAAACAATAAAGATATTCTGGGTTTCAGACTAATTATGGATTGAAGAAAGGGTGTATGGAGGTAGGAAGCAAATTGACATGGTTATTGAGGTTGTTTGTAGTCTGAGAATATTCCCTGGGGAGTAGGGGTGGCTCTTCAGCTGTGTTTGCTTATCATATGGAGCCTTAATCTTGTGAGGATCACTAATAAGGCAGCCATGGTGCTACAGAAGAAAGCCATACAGTTCTTGAATCTGTAGTTTATAGAGTCTATTAGAACCCTTGGGGACTAGGAATCTGTCTGCAGTATATTCATGATTACCACAGCAATATTCACACTAGTATTTATTTTTCTTTCGCTCAAGTAATTGCTCCATAGAAGAGCTTGTCTGTAAAAAGTAGCATGTGTAATTATTTCTCTAGAATATTGGCTTTCTGCTTGCTCTTGAGATTAGTGTATAAGAAGAATAGGAATCATATTTTGTGACAACCAGTAGTGTGTCAGGCCATACATAGTCTGGGCTGTTGTGTATCAGGAGGTTACCTTTGCACAGCACAGATGTTAAACCAGCCACTGTGAGCAGCATTGCTTCCATGCTCGGCAAGTGAGGGACCTTTACCAGATGTTGTTTATTCTAGAGAAAACTGGATACAGGATAACTTTGGTTCATCACCTATCAATAGGAATTGTTTCATTAAACACTGCAGAGGCCTCAGAGAAAGTCCTGAACAACATGGAACTTGTATGGTGGTGTGACGCTGGTGTTCTTTCCTAGATTAGTAATTTCCGAAGGTTTTATTGTTTATTACTGTTTTCTGTGCCCCCCTCCGACTCCCCCACCAAAAGTTGTCCCTTGAGCACACTATGAAAACTATTTCTGGAAATACACGTGACTAGAATGAGACCTCTGATTCTGTGTCTGATTGCCTGATTGTTACACAGAGACCACCTTGCCCAGAAAGGGCTTTTTCATCTTGTGGGGGTTACAGTCCCATATCCCAGGGTCAGTTGATTTGGGAAAGACCTATAGATACCAGTCTCCTGTCATTTATTCCAGCTGTGTGTGCTGCATATAAAATTCTGGCTTTTTTTTTGGTGGTGGGGGAGGGGACAAGTTATTTTTATTATTTATTTAAAAAATTTATTTAGAGAAATATATGTTCACATGGTCCAAAAGCATAGCTAGTGAACAGTTATCTCCCCACCCTCTGCTCTAGCATCTGCTTCCTTACAGCATCCAGTATTACTGGTTCTTGTGTATCCTTTCAGTGATCTGTATGCATATTATAACTTATTTATATTCTATGATTTGCTGGTGCTCTGTCAAGCTTTAATTTTGCCAGCTGCTCCTGCTACCTAGGATGCCTTTCCCTCTTCTTTCCACCTGGCAGATCTCCTCCTCAACCTTTAGGATCTAACTTAGGATTCATTTCTTCTGAGAAACCGTCCTGACCAGCCCCTCCCTGATAGTTGGCTATTTTGTTCTTGATGCTTTCATAGCATTATGCAATCTTTTTCATAATATCTCTGTCAACTTGTCTTAATTATTTGCTTGTCTCTTTACTTTACTGGACTTATTTTCAGGAACTGAGCTTTTGTCTCCCCAAATGCCCATAGACCCACACAGTTCCTGAACCAGCACAGACATTCGGTAAACCAGTGAGACAAATGAACTGTGTTCATTAGTGCGCTACTGGGTGTGATTTTTGTGTGAGACTGTGTTTCCCCATGCAGAGTATGTTAGAGAATGTCTAATTACACCGAGCATCTCCTCAGAATCAAGTGCCTTATTGTCTGGTACCATCCATACTGTCATTCAATGTCATTGATTACCTGGCTGGGCAGAGTCTTCCCATTAAATCTTTTACTAGACGGAATGGGAGTTTCATAAAGTGTATTGACTCTTACTAAGGAAGAGTAGGCCATAAAAACCCTTTTGTAAAAGCAGATGAAACATGATAAGTCAGTAAGGGTGGAAATCTCAGAATAGTGGCCTTTTAGAGTTTTCTTTCCTTTCATGGAAGGCAGTAGACAACAGCAGAAGTATTTTTTGAGGTAAACGGACATCTTTACATGCACAAGTTAAGAATGCATTGTGTACCCAGCTGGTTGCTGAGAAGCCTGGGAAATGCAGAATGTTCTTTTGCAGTCTTCAGCCTACTACAATTTATGTATCTAAATCATTCTGGTTTCCTTTAGTCTCAAGATTTAGACAGGTGCACTAGAAGATAAAAATGGCTTCTTTGTTTTTGTGGTCTGTAGACTACTAACAAGTTATAATTTTTAGTATAACAACATGGTTGCTGATTGTGGGAACATCAGTGACACCAGAAAATCTAAGAAGGAAAGGAAGACATTTCTCAGTCTGTAAATAATTTATGTTCCATTGTCTAGCAATTCTGCATCTATATCTTTAACTCTTAAAGGAAGCTAACTATGACTTATTTAAGGAGTAATATTTTTATTTATTGACAAGGAAAGAAGTCATTGATACAGTAATTTAAAAAATGATATATTAATAGATCATTATTATATATAGAATTGTATAATTCCATTACTGCTAAATTATAAACATTTAGATAATTGTATGTGAATTAGAATTAAAAAACTGGAAGGCTACATATATCAAGCTGTTAATAATACTTCGGAAAAGTTTTTCTTCTACTTGGACTTTTGCATTTTTAAAAAACAATTATCATGTTTTATTAGGAAATAAGCCATGAATCTTTCAGTTTTTTAGTAGGGAAAACAGTCCAAGGACAAGAGGTTAGAAAAATTAGATTAAAATCACAGCTTCTATAAGGGTCATAATATTATGTATAATTATTTTTCTGTCTTATAGTTCTGTAAGGTAACTGGATTACTTTTATAATGAAAAACAAAGCCAACTGTGGTTTTTCTAGGGCACTTGGACTCCAGCACAGAGGCTTGTTAGATATTTGATATAAGTGCTTTAATTCAAAGTTTTAAATCAGATATTAAAAGCAAGTAATGTGTATAATAAATTAGAAATCAGATAGTCACTAAATGTAGATTGTTTATGGGCCAAGTATAAGTCCCTGTGAAAATTGCATTTCACATTTTCAGTGTTTAATTACAGGGAACTTCGTGCAAGAGTTTATGCTTACCGAATTGCTGAGTAGTCTGGTAAAAATCATTAGGCATAAAAGTTGCTGTCAGGTTTCTTGTAATGTTTTTTAACATTCTCACGAATAGAGATACCTTATTTTAATACATGGTTGGCTGCTTTGGTGCTTTTGTAATCATCTACATCTGGCTGATTTTTTTTCTTGGGAACAAAAGATATGAAAATGAGCAAACAGTTGTGTTGCTGGGCCTGACCTGTTTACAAATGTATAAATTTTATGAACTGCTTTAAAAAGAATTCATATGTTCAGTTCAGGCTATAATAGGTTTCACACCCATTTACAAGGACTCTGCCTTAGAGAAAGGGTGAGGAGCCTTTTGAATTGAGATAAGAACATAATGATAAAATTTAAGGCACTCTAGTCCTTATTTTTCTTTTTGTGTAAGAAAACTTGGCTGTGTTGGGGCTTGGGTAACTTTTATTTGCTAGCAAAGTAGGTGATCACAGGGCAGAAGTGTTCTAAGTGGACCTTTGTATTACTTTCTTCCTTTCCTCTGGTATATTTCTTAATTACTCTGCCAACCCTGTGCGAAGTATGTTAGGGCAGATACGCTTTTTGAGAGGTAAAGATAATTATTGCCATTAAAGATAAATAATGCCATAAACATTTTTATATTAGAAAGTCTTTATAGTCATGTAATACATTTCTGTGTCCCAAGATTTCTCAGAATATGAAAATAGTTCAGTGCCTATTTCATGTATAAGAGGATAAAAATTTAATTTTTATATCAGAAAAAAGGAAGTTTTGTGTTAGAGGGGTTTACATAAAATACATCATATATTTTGTGTATACCCATATTTATATATTTATATTTCATGTATTCTCATACTTAAAACATTTGTTGTGAAAATATTAATGGTAATTTTAGAAATTGTAATCTTTTTCAAGTATATACAGTTAACCCTAGAACAACACAAGGGTTAGGAGGTGCCACCTTCCTCCTGCACAGTCGAAAATCCACATACAACTTTTGACTCCCCCAAAACTTGACTACTAATAGACTACTGTTGACCAGAAGCCTTCCTGACAACAAAACAGTTGATTACACACATATTTTGTATATTATATATATTATATACTGTATTCTTAAAGTAAGCTAGAGAAAAGATAATATTATTAGGAAAATCATAGGGAAGAGAAAGTAGATTTACTAATTAAATGGAAGTGGATCATCATAAAGGTCTTCATCCTTGAGTCTTCATGGTGACTAGGCTGAGGAAGAGGAGGGGTGTGTCTTGCTCTCTCAGGGGTGGTGGAGGCACAGGAGGTGGAGGCGGAAGGGGAAGACACAGGAGAAGAGAGCCTGGCACACTCAGTGTAACTGTCAATGAAAAAAATCTGCACGTAAGTAGACCTACACAGTTCAAACCCATGTTATTTGAGGGTCAACTGTATTGATTCTTTTGTAGCATGACAGAAAATCTTTTGGTAAATCATTCAAACTATGTTTGTATAGGATACATTCTTCCATGCTAATGACACAGACCCAGGGTGAAATTATAGTAAGGAGACTAAGGCTTTGCTCTGTCTCTTCCTTCTGTTTGCATAGCAACACAGTCCCAGGCTGTCCTTTGGAAGACAGTGACCGGTTGATTGGTGATTTACAGAGATACACTATACAGTGAGAGGCCCTTCTAGTACAGCTTAAGCCTCATGGAGAGGCGCAAATTTACAAAATTTACTTAAAATAGCTTCTGGAAGATTCTTGGAAAATGTAGCTGTTTTTCTGAGTCTGAGGGAATTAGTAGATGGCAAAGCTTGATTTTTGTCACGTGCAACTACCAGTGTGTACAAACAAGGCAAGTTCCATTCATAGCCTTGGGCTATTTGCAGACACTTAGGGAGGAGTATATATGAGTAAAAGAAATGTGCAGTTCCTCATGGGATGCGGCTGGTCCCTGGAGGTGAAGTGGGGAGACCCACATTGTCAGAATTAAATGAGATAGTGTAAATTCTAGCACCTTCTGGTGCCTACCCTGTAGCAGAACTGAGGTAAGGGCATTTTCTTTTTCTTTCAATGACTCTGGGGCAGGTTGGCCTAAATTCCTTTAACTTAGTCACTTGGCCTTTTGGACAGTGGGAAGTATGGTGGTTTGGAGTCAGGTTGTGGAGGGCCCTGATTTCTAGGATGGGAAATGTGCATTTTATTCTGTGTAGAGGGAAACTGAAGATTTTTGAAGGTTTTAAAGGACTGGACATGATCAGATATTTATGAAGGTCATTCTGGTATCTTGTCTTTAGACTGGAATTAAATGCATTTTAGAACTTTATCATAAAGTAATTATACATTGTATATAAGAGAACTTCTTTCAAGATGCAGTTTTCATACATTAAATCAGCATGAGTAGACCTACTAGAAATAATTCCTAATAGATAAAATGCCCACATCTTTAAGTATAGCATAGGTACAGCTCTCCCTATAGGCAAGAGATTATATTAGATAACCTTAGTATTTTTATTCATATTGGGTATCCTTGAAATAATTTTGAGGATTAATTAATTAAACGAAATATGCCTTTTTCGAGCAGTAGAGAAATAATTATACAGCAGAGAGAGACTTTACCGAGGTTGTATAAGTAAGTGGTAGCAGTCCAATGCTATTTATATTTATCATACTGATAACTTTAAATTATTACATCGTTACCTACAAATGCTGAATATTCAGAGGACATTTTTATATATCAGATGTAATCTGGTACAAAAAAAAGAATAAAAATATTTGTGTCTTCTCTTGGGGTTTAGATAGGTATTTTTAAAATAATAGAGAGTTAAGGCTCAGCTCAAGACTTAACATTCTTTGCCTGCCTCAATACCCCTTTCTAAATTACTTTTTATTTATCTATAGGATCAAGCCAGTCCTTGCCTCTCAGATCATAGAAGTGTGCTCTACTTTTTATGAAGAGTGCTCCTGGAGACGGCTTGTTCGTGAGGGTGTAGTGAAAACTGGGTTTCTGAAAGTGTTAATGTGATTTTCTTTCATTATTTCTTTTTGTTAAAATATCAATAAAAAGCATCAAATGAGCAGATAAAGTTGAGGAGGGATGGGAGTCCAAGTTTTAGTGAACTTAGTGTACAAGAACCAACATGCTGATTTACTTAGAGTTGCAGATAATGGCAAGAAAGGAATTTAGGACTTATTCAATGTCATTAAACCTGAGTTTGGGGGGGAAATATCAATTATCTATGGTATTCGTTAAAACCTTATTTGCACATGGGTGTTAGAATGCAGGACACACATAGAAACTGTTGTTAAATGTTTTATGTCTTCTTTATTTTCAAATATGCTTTGTTAAATGTATCTAGTAGACTCCATTTATTGTTGAAAACAATAAATTATTAATAAGTGGCAAGATACTCCTAAGAACTAGGTGTAATGATCAGCTTACAGTGGGCACTCTGAGTGTTAATGGCAAGGTACCTGATGTTTTTGTTGACTGTTGCTAATAATGATGATGATGATATTATTAATAATGATAATTATCTATTTGGTCAAATTTAAAATTTTATAACCATATTCCATCTACTGGATCCACATCTTTTTTTTCTCCCTCCCTTTTACCTTTGCCTAATTATTCTTCTCCATGCCCAGTTTCTCTCTTGCATTTTTCTGGTTTTTTCCCCAGTTGCTTATCCTTTTCCCTTTCCTTCCTTTCCCCCTGTGACTTATGTAATTGCAAGAGACACCTCTGGCTGGCCTTTGTCATCTTGTTTTTCTGACTGAGGTGAGTGCCCTCCGCCTGTGGGCTGCCTCCCTCACTGAGCAGCAGAGGACACAGGCCGTGGGAGCCCGAGTGAAGGAAAGTGTGCCGAGAGGCCCTGATGGCAGAGGCTGGCTCAGTGAAATGCAGGCTCTGGTCTGAAGGTGGCATTTCATTGCTATCTTGCCTTCAGCATTGGTGCGTTTTATTTGAACTTTCAACTGAGATCCAGACACTCTTTAACATGCCACGAAGGTTTTGGTGTTGTGCACCAGGTGGCCTTCTCCATCCCACAGACAAGTTAGACATAGACCTCCCATTTTTGTCTTGGCCTTCCAGTCTAGACATACATAAGAATGAATAACGGAAACTGGTAAAATTAAGCTCAAAGGAGGCAGATGTAGGTTGACAGGTCAATGGGACCTTCTGATGTAAGCGTGCTGTGCTTCAGCTCCTGGTGGACGAAGGCTGGCCCCAGAGTGCAGCCCGGATCCCAGCCAGGTGCTGAAGCAGCAGCCAAGATTGGTTCTGTAAGATGGGGGTGGGGGATTGATTTGGGGGGCCGGGTGCAAAGTGAGAGAAGAACTGCCCCACGGCAGTCCTTTCTGCTCTTCCTGTGCAAGCAGAATGAGATCCTTGCCTCTAAAACCTCAGTCTTTGTTCTTGTTGACGCAGTGCTGTGCACTGAATTTCTAAGGTGATGGGACCAGGTCGGACTAGAGGGAGTGCAGAATGGAGAGAAAAGATGCAGAATAGGAATTCTCTTCCTAAGTCTTCTGTCATCCTTGGAGAAATCCAAATGATTTCCAGGGCTGTTTGACTTTAAGGAAACTACTTAATTTCTATTGGCCAAATGAAGATGGTAAAGTGATTTTGAATTTTCTGGCTTGACCTTTGAGTGACCCCTTAGACTTACTGCATTTGGGAAGTACTGGGAAGGACTCAGATTCACTTGAATACCCCAAAGCCTTACCTGAGGAGTCAGCCAGTTACCAGGAAACCCTAGAGAAGACCCTACCCCAAGGGTTTCATTTGGCCTTAGGTTAACTGGAGGAGTTCTGCTGCTTTACCTACAGGGATGTGTATAGTTTACCTGATGGAGGGCTGGAGATTGCAAACTGATGATGGTAAGAAAACAGACTTGCTGTTTGCTTGTGTCAAGCTAAAAGGAAGAGGCTGAGGCACAAAATGCAATTTATAGGGTTTATTTGAGCCAAAGTGAAGACAGCTGCCCAGGAGACTGAGACTCACATGACCTTGCATATGCACTCTGTTTGGTCTTTGTTACAAGCAGGTTTTCGGAGGCAAAAAAGAGGGACAGGGAGTGGGCTGATGCAAAATTGTTTGTAAGAATTCTCATTGGTTTACAGAAATAACATGGATTAGTGATTGGCCATATGTTAAGATATGGGGTGTGGGTTATAGTGTCAGGTGTGGCATTAGATTAATTTATAGCTATTCGTGGCTATAGCAAGCAGTTTCAGGAGATTGATGCATAGCTTAAAGGGGAGAGTAGGATCTGATTGCTGTCTCATTTTAATGTCTCTCTGAGCCTGATAATTTAAAAGGGCTCACATTCCTCAGATAAAAGTTCTTTTCTTTTCTCATTTGACAGGGAGACACTGAGGAGAGGATTTTCATTCTGTGCTGCCATAAACAGGCCATGTGACTAGTACCTCCCCCAGTAATCAAAACAGGTTTAGGATGTGTAGAAAATGAGGTAGATAAAACTTGTGTCTCTGGAATGTTCGTCAGCTGGACTGAGTAGGTAACAAAAATAGGAAAAAGAACATGATACTGTATACACTTGCAGATTTAGATGCTGAGGTCAAATTTTGTCTTTCTCCTTAGTGGTGACTCAGCCCACCCACTGTCATGTTCTTCACGGACTGGTGCTGTGAGCGCAGGGAAAATGTGAGCTTTCTCCTCAAAATGTACCTTCTGTGGCCACAAAGGGATTGAAACAGTTTTTCTTATTTTCTCAGTTAAATGTGTGTGTGCATGTATATGTATACATATACTTTTTGATAACAAAACATTAAGCACAGGGGATTTTAAGATGGCACAAAGTAGGAATTAGCAAAATAAAAGCTCTTGGGAATGGCAACATCCTCTATACTGCTTCTCCTTGGGTAGTTTGAAACCAGCAAGATTAGATCTGCAATTTTACTTGATGCTATTTGAGTACCAGTGGTGAAAAGGTTTTCATGGAAACTAACATGTGGGGGCTTTGTGGAAAAGGAGTTGGTGCCTCCGAATAATGAATGCCCTCGTATAGAAAAATGCTTTGCAAGAATCAGATAGTGCAGTGACACTAGGCATTCTTTCAGTATGGCTCATTCTGGAAATATGACCCTGACTGAGGGTCAGTTACTGCCGTGTGTGTTTGAGAAGGGAAGTGAATGTTTGTAGGGTTAAAAGACTTTTGTAATCTATCCCATACCCCCTCTTCTCCTGCCTGATGTGACTGAATCTTTCCTGTTCCTCTGGATAGACCAGTGTCCTGTGAAGCCAATATCAGCAGAAGATCCCCATTCCTGCCTCCCTCTTGGCCTGACTAGTGATCCAGCCCATGGTATAATAAAATGGGAGTAATTTGAGCTTTGTGCTGCTATCCTTGAAATCACTGGGACTCTGTTGTTGTTTATATTTAACCAGTGTTAAAGAGGGTTTGACCCTAGCATTTGGTCCCTGATGGAGTAGAGAACTCTCCTAGAAGATTGTCACAGATAACTTAAATGACATTTATTACAAAGAGTAATAGGATATTTTTGTCTTTCAGGATATCTTTAATCAGTGAATAAATAATGGATAAGCTTAAAATATCTAAGAGGTAGAAATATTGTGTGGTAGCAGGCTTAAAGATCATGAGTGAACAGTAGTAACTGTTGAACACATTGTGTATGGGGGACACTGTTCTAAGCCTTACCTGCCTGCAGTCCCTGTGAGGTAGGGTTGTATGATTATTTCCATTTTACAGATGAGACCATTGAGGCTTATCAAGGTCAGGTGACTTGCCTAAGTCACAGGGTCAGTAAGTGTGGAGCTGTGGTTCCGACCTCATCATCTGACTCCACAGCCCGCCTGTGCTATTGGTCGTATTATGCCATCACTCCTACCATGAAATTAAAGTTTCGGGTACTTGTAAGTTAAGAAAATTAAAAATTTTTCTACATCAGGAAGTATCCCTTGTTGCTTCATGTTTTTAGTATATATTTAGTATCGGACCTGGTTTATTGCTATTATTATTCTTCTTAAGCAGCTCTGATGTTTTGCTGTTACACTGTTGGTTTAGTTACATACTTGTACACATATGAATATTTATTGATCAGAATAGGAATTGAAGTAATAGGACATTCTATATTTACGAATTGTTAGACACCACCAAATTAATACATAATGTAATTAAGCCATGATATATAGAATAATTCCAAATTAAAGCAGTCTTGAGATAAACATCTTCAACCTTTAGACATCACAAATATTTGGACACAGAGATACTGGTTTGGGATGGTTTAATCTATGTCACCTCAGTTATTCCTCCTGTCAATTGTCTTAAGTTTTTTTGGGGGGTGGGGGCAGAGGACTTTTTATTCATTACTTTTAAAGTAAAATCAGCTGAGTGTGGTGGCTCAGGAGTTTGTGACCAGCCTGAGCAAGAGTGAGACCCCACCTCTACTAAAAATAGAAAAAATTAGTGTGTAGTCCCAGCTACTGGGGAGGGAGAAGGGGAGGGATGGTGGGGGAGGAGAGGGGATCATTCACAGCAATATTTGTTTTTGGAGAACTTTTTTTTTTTTTTAACCAATCTGTTTACAGACATGTAGTGGTATTGTGGGCTATCTTTTAGTTTAGCTAAAAAGCTTGTTTATTTTGTAGCCTGATTTCTCTTGTTCCTGGGCTTTGCATGACTGGTGCCATACCATGTGAAGTAGGGTGAAAGGAAAGTGGTTCCTCATAAGCAGTGGCTCAAGAGGCCAGGAGAGCAGTTGTTTGGGCCCCTTAAGCTAGAATGTGGCCTTGAGCATCCATGAACTCCTGGGCCTTAAATTAGGGTCCCTCCAGTTTTCCTTAAAGGTGTTTTATATATGAAACACCATCTACATACACAGGACATTGGTGAGAATATTCTGCTTCTTGAGAAGAGGCTGTGTTTGCCAATGGAGAGAACCATTTAGGGGGAGGTGGGAAATACTGGGGGCATAAGCTAGAGTGCTATGATCTGATTTTAGGTAACAGTGACTTGTTTTCACCCTTTTCCAGCTCCTGCCCTCTCAGATCTCAGGCCTGTCCCTCTTCCTGAGTCTCCTTGGCTCTGACGTGGTAGCTAAAGCTCATCTTACGAGGTTCCTCGGCAGGTGCTCAGCAGCTTCGACCAGGCTGCTAGTGAGTGCCCTTTGCTCCGTTAGCTGCCAGATTTGAGTTTCAGAGAATCCTTTCTGTTTTAGCTACAGAGCATGAGAAAGTCACTTGAGACTGCAACATTTATAACTTTAATGGAACATTAAATCTCTTTCATGAGGAGTATGTCTTTCTTATGTTTCTGTTTTAATGTGTATAAAATCAGTATGCCTGATAAAATGACTAATAGCAGTGTTTCATTGCTTTTCAACATTTATAATGCATACATCACAAGGTAACTTGTTCAAAAAAATCTAATGATACACTAAAGAATTCCTTACTATGAAGTATAATACATTTGATTTGAACTTAATGACATTCAGTGGCATTTGAACGCAGGCTCATGGTGCATATCCATACTCAAGATGCAGAGTTAAATGTGATTTCTTTAGATATATAGCAATTAATATTATATTAATAAAAACATAACAGATTTTTTTTTTTTTTACAAACCTAGGGTAAAATCTGTAACTGTAGAGTTATCTACAGAATTTTTCTTTTTCAATTTGCTTAGACTAATTTCTAGACATGTGGGCTTGCAGGAAACTGCAATTTTGGTTTTCTAGTAAAACCATTTTGCCAATGAAGAGCATTAAAATTCAGGCTTCTACTTGTGTCATATTTCAGACTAAAGACATTTTACAATCAAACCAGGAAGATGTGAAAATAGAGATTTATAATGGAAATGTTGATTCAATTTGAGCTGAAGCCAGACATTCATGAGGGAAAATTAGATTAAACAGTAGATGTTTAGAGAAGACTTTAAATTATGACAGCTTTAAAAAAAAAAAAAAACATATGTTGTGGATGTTTCCCAGGCTTTAGAGTACTTTCTCTGGCAGGCTGGGCACCTAGCTCCTTGTTATTTAGCTATTTATTAAACTATTTTCTTATCTTTCTTTGGACTAGTGGACACCAAACTTATAGTGTGGAGTCTGGTATTTGGGAAATAGATCTTATACATTACTGTAGGATCAAAACCTGATGTTGTCAGTGGAAGTAATTTTGTCCTGTCATACCATATTATATTTATGAGTATAAATTGTCATTTTAGGTTGTGAGTATAAAGCTACCAGTTACAACTGATTTATTCCATTTGTCAAAGCCTAAGGGATACTTCATGCAACTAATTTATTTTCATATGCTGTTCAGATAGAAAGGGGAAGTGCTTGAAGTTGTGAGGAACTGGGATCTGCTGGGGATAATGGTACTGGCAGGATTCCTTGAATGGCTGGGTATAAATGCTGGAGTGGGGGGTGTTCCCAGGGATACAACACCACAGGGCTTTGCCTTGCTGGGACGGTCAAGACCTCAGTGTAGAGGTGATATCCAAGCCTAATGCAGGCATCTGGAGTCAGTGGGACAAGGTGTGCTGTTTAAGCTCCCCCTTTACCTGATACATAATTTATAAATACTTTCCCCCATTCCATTCCATGGACTGCCTTTTCACTTCATTCTGTGTCCTTTGCTGCATAGAAGTTTTTAATGTTAACAAAAGCCACTTTATCAGTTATCTTTTTTTGTTGCCCATACTTTTCATGTCGTATTCAAGAAATCATTACCAAATCTATTATCATGTAGCTCTCTCTTTTTTCTGTCAGTTTTATAGTTTTAGTACTTATGCTTAGGTCTTTGATCTATTTTGAGTTAATTTTTTTTTTTTTTTTTTTGAGACAGGGTCTTGCTCTGTTGCATGGGCTAGAGTGCAGTAGTGTCATCATAGCTCACTGTAACCTGAGTTAATTTTTGTATATGGTGTTAGGTAAGGGTCCAACTTCATTCCTCTTGTATGTGGATATTCAGTTTTCCTACTACCATTTGTGAAAAGACTGACCTTTCCCATTGAATGATCTTGGCATTCTTGTTGAAAATCACTTGACAATATATGTGAAGGTTTATTTCTGGGATCTCTATTCTATTCCATTGGTCTATATATTTGTCTTTTTTGCGAATACCATACTGTTTTTGATTACTGTAGCTTTGTACTAAATTTTGAAATCAGAAAGTGTGAGACCCTTCACTTTGTTGTTCTTTCCTCAAGACTGTTTTGGCTAGTTGGAGTCCTTTGAGATTCTATATGAATTTTAGTATAAATTTTCCTATTTTCACAAAAAATATCATTGGGGATTATGATAGGGATTACATTGAATCTATAGATTGCTTTGGATAGAACATACATCTTAACAGTATTAAGTCTTCTAATCCACGTACAGGATATCTTTCCACTTGTGTCATATATATATATACACACATATATATATATTTTATATTTCTTGATGGCAAGAGTACAGATTTGATTATAGCCAGGCAGACTTACTGTTGGATACTTGCTCTGCAGCTTAACACATTGTGTGACTTTAAACGAGTCTCTAAAGTATCTATGAGCAAGGTTTCCTTGTCTTTAAGTAGAAGTTGTGTGGACGTAGTATATTTATATCAAGGGTCTAGCAGAATGTGTGGGACATCTTTCTTTGTGCCTGTCTGCCTACCTGGACATTTAAATGTGCACCAACTTTGTTCTTTGTGATTTAACCAACACTTTGCCTATTGTCTCTAATATTTTAGACGGAACATTGACCCCAGGACACCTACTCTGACATAAAACCTGGTCTCCATTTTCTCATTCAGTTTACCTGTCTCAGATTCTGACTCCAGTTTCAGGCCAACGGTAGCTGCACTCCAGCTTTCTGTAGGGATTAGGGTCCAGCCGATCTCTGGACCACCTGGGATCCAGCATTTGGAGGAGGACTGTGACCTTAAATGAACATAGTCATGGGACAGGAGTGACTTTAAAGGGTAACCCAATCATTAGTACTATTTCTGAATTAATGGGTTAATCATGCCCATGTATTTGTGTAGTGTTTTATATTTTCCAAATTACTTTCCTACTCCAAGGATCTCAAAGATGAATCAACACCAGAAACACCTGAGGAACTTGTCAAAAACAGTCTGGGGGGCCCACACCCAATCTCATGAGTCAGGATTTCTAGGAGAGTGGCTAAGGAATTTGTGTTTTTAACAAACTCATCAGCTAAATCTCTGGTAACTGGTCTGGCACCGGTCCACAGGCCTCTGGGAACCCCTGGCCCATGCTTCTGTCAGTTTAGGAATCTTATATTCAAAATTGAACAGGATTTTAAAATCTGGACAGCTAATGACAGAATAAAACATTGAACCCCAAAAGGCAGATTTTTGTCTTGAAACCCAATCTCATCTTGTTTTAAAGCCCTCTTCCAGGGGCTTTAATTCCACATTCCTCTTTAGTACTTCTACAGTGAAAGTAAGAATCCCATTGCCCTGCTATACTACTCAGAATTTTTAACATGGACATGAAATCTGCATTTTGTTTTGTGTTTTTCTTCTGTCAGCCTGGGTATTTGTCCTGATTGGGCCATACAGCAGCTGAACCTCAGAATCTTTTTTCAAAATTCAAATTCCAGTTTCCTGGACACTTCAGTTCATTTTAACAAGTATTGTGGGATATGCTTACTGCCCTCAGGAAACATGTAAACAATTTTGGAAGCTAATTTTATTTTTCCTTCCCCCACCCCCATTGAGAAACTGCACAGAAATGCAAGGCAAATCAATATTTATTACATGCCCAAGTGAATTGAACACATAGTTGAGTTTACAGTAACAAGTGATCAGTGTGAACTAGAGGATTCAAGATCTGACCTGGGATGGTGAGAACAACAGCAAAAAGAACTTAGTATTTATCAGGTCCTTACTGTGGCTCAGGCCTTCTGCTTATAAGCATTTTGCAAATGTGATCTATTTAACCATAAATCCCTGCTCCTCTTGCAGCCTTCTCCCTCTTAATGAAGGTCAGCTTTATTCTCCCAATTACTTAGGCCAGAAACTTGAGGTGTTACTGACTTTTCTTGTTCTCCTGCTCATCCTGTTCATCAGCGCAAGCTCCCAGTTCAGTTTTCCCATGAGGAAGCCATCTACTCACCATCTTCACTGCTATCTGGTGAGAAGCCCCCATCACCCTCTCTTGCTTGGATTGTTGTGGTGGCCTTACCTCCATCCCTTTTCCAACCTTTGTTCCATAGAGGCTTTCCTCATTACATTAGACAAGGGTGGCTGTTAAAACCTAAGTCAGATCTCAGTCCTTTCTCAGAACCATCCAGAGTGAAAGTCAAAGCTTTCCTATGGCCCATCAGAGTACTCCAGGATCTGAGGCTGTTACCTCTCTAACCTGTATCCTTGCTGTTCTTTGCATGGGCCAGGCTTGCTCCCAAATCCGGTGCCTGGGGGAGATTTTCAAGGTGGTCTTAGTGTCTTGATTGGTAAGCTGGATAGGTGGAATGGAACTCAGTTTGGGTAGAGCCTTTAATGCTGTATTGAGGGAACTTGGGAAGTTTTACTTTAAATTGAGGGTGATGATAATTCCTAATTCCTACCACATAAAAGTTCTTGGAGTTTAAATACTTAAAAGTTATTTAGAAAGTGCTTGGCACATAGAGAGTGCTTAATAATTGTTGCAATTTTGAGTATATCTTGACAGCAAAGCAAACCTGGGCTATTCTCACCAGAATAGAAACTTTTAGTGTTTTAGACTCATATAAATGGTTTCTAGAGCATTCTTAATTTTAAATTTCATTTCTTTTCTTTAATACTAAAGAACATAGCCAGTAAATAAATTGGCCAGCTTTCAAGCTATTTAATCTGAGTGAAAGATGGTTTAGTACTTGAGAAGGGGGAAATAGGAAGATTTGAGGATCATGCATTTACCTTTATTTTCATCTTTTTTTAGAATTGTGTTGAAACCAGTAGCTTCCAATGCTGATGTGCATGAGAATCACCTTCTTAAGCTCTAGTTTCCAGGGTTACTCCAGGCCCTCTGAACTGGAATCTCTGGGGCTAGAGCCCAGGAATCAAGGTATAAAAATCTCTTAGGTAATTTTGAAAATGCATAATCAGGTTTGAGAAACCACTGGTCAAAGCCACCCCAAACTCGTTAACTTTTTCTTAGAAAGAACATTTACCTTTTTGCTCAGAAATCTGTTCCCAAATACTTGAGAAACCTTTCTAGTTGTACTGTACCTTTATGGAAGGACTCAGGCCTATGCTTAAAGGAGAAACTCTGGCTAAAATATGCAGGGCACCGTAAATGCGAGTAGAATAAATGGTGAGGGTTCCTGCCCCCAGAGATGACGAGAGAGTTCTGGTTATACAGGAAAGAAGACAGGAGAAACAGGTTGGTTCCCCGTCAGTGACAAGGGTCAGAGGAGTTCTGCTTTAATCATCAGTGACTGCTCATACTGAAGTCTGGGAACCGGCACTTCTCTCCCAAACTGCAGGGTTGATGGTGAAATGAGGCTTCAGGTGCTGATGACACATCACCCTGCAATAGGCAGGGTGGTGCTCAAGAGTGTAATAAGGACCTCTTACGGCTTGCTTTTTTGTCTTCTGTTGGCCAAAGTGGGCAACATCTTTTTTTCTCCCTCACAAGAAATAAAGTAAAATTTGCAACTCTTCACTCCTAGCTGAGGAAAGAGAGAAGGAAATTGTGATATTTTAATTGTAATCCTGTAGTCGGGTCCTAGCTAGTCTCCAGTTTTGCAAATGTGTGGATTTTTAATCTTGGCAACTAGAATATGGATGGGAAGGTGTACAACTCTGGATATTATTTTAGCTAACATGAGCCAAGAACAACAGCCAGAAATCCTTAGTGGGGCCTTCTTTTAGCCGACCTGCACTCTGGCACCCTTGAGCCCATGTTCATCCAGTGTGCTTTGCCTCAAAGTCTTCCGCAAGCCAGGAGCCATGTCTTCCATCCTCTTTGCTGAGTTTGGTGCTAAGTAGGTAGAGCAGTAGATATGTTGTTTGTTGATGGATGAATGATCTAATAAAGGAACAAAATACTTTGAAAGTAAAGTTTCGGGGCAAACATAAGTTGTTTGGAGGGGAAAAGAGTCACAGATAATGGCTTTGAATGCATTAGATTTGCCACTTCTAATGGAAGAAGAAAGACATTTCAAGTAAGGGGAACTATATAAGCACAAGCATAGAGGTGGGAGGATATAGGACAATGGTATAGGTGTCTTTAGCCAAGCTGATACATGTATGTGCCAAAATTGATCATTTTTGTTAATGCCACATTCAAATAAAAAGTAAAAAGCATGGTGACTATTAGCATTTTGGGACCCCAGTAGGGAGTCAACTTTGTTCCCAACTGGTGGTATGACCTTAGGCAACTCACTTAACTTCTAGGTTTGTAAAGTTGGGGGTGTGAGAATAGATTATCTCCCTTAAGATCTAATGTTATGATGTGCGTCTTCTAAGTAGGTGATTAACACTCAAAACACTAGGCAGTGCTTTCTGAACAGGGGAGAAAGAATGTGTGAGGCAAAACCAAAAGGATCAGTAAAATGTGATTGTTAGTGGTGGTGTGAAGTTTTGATAGTATTTGGTGATGTTGTGGCTGGGATCATGTCCAGTCTGCTCTGCCAGTCAAACACTTGAGATTCCCTGGCAATATTTGGGTAAATAGCAGCAGCCAGCTGGGAACAAAGTACCCCTTGATTGGAAGCTGCGCCTGTGCATAGGACTCTCTGGTGATGCCAGGCTGGAGGAGCTGCTGCTGCCTTTCAGGCCTATGTACAAATCTACCCTCGTCTGATTCTAAGTGGGGTGAAGAGGAGAGATGCCTTCTACAGGAAAGAGGAGCAGCAGAGTCGCTTGAAGTTAACAAATTTGGGTTCTGCTGGACAAAGTCAGTAATTTTTATTTTAGTTTTTAAAAATTTTTCCTTAGTATTTTTATTTCTAATTTATAAAGGCCATGGATAAATTTGAGAACCTATAAGTAACAGTAGAAAGAATGAAGCAACTCAGGTTCTAGTTCTGATTCTCCTGGCTCAGAGTCATTGGATCGTAGGCAAATTACTTAGTCCACTGCCCTAAGATTTTTTTCCTTGTTTGTTAAATGGGGAGTGCAATCTCTCTTTTGTCTTCAGAGTTTTTCCTAGACAAAGTGTTTCAGAAATGGTGAACTCCTCAATAAATATAATACATTAATATTAACATTTTGTAATAAGGGTTACATTATTGGTCAGACAAGTTCTTTGGGTCTACTTGTGATTTTTAGAAAGCTTGTGGTGATTTTTACACACATGCATGCCACCCACACCTTGCTGACTTGCTAATGTGAGATCTGTTTTCACTGCTGGATATTCTGTTTGTCATCGTAAGTGCAGTTTCTACGTCTCACTTATTCATTAACTTAGAAATGCAAAGAAAGTCGTGATTTCCTATGACTATAATTTTCATATGGAAATGGGGTTGTTAGTGTTCCTGTTATTTTAATAAAATATTATATATCATATTAAGTGGTCATTTTTTTACTTTTTTTCTTCAGGTAAAGATCTTTGTTAGTGTAACTTTTTTAAAAATAAGCCAAATTGATCAGTGTGCATCTGTAATTAAAAGTGGTTTATGTTTCCTTTTCATATTTGGCATTCAGTTCATACTTTAAAAATTCCAAATAAAGTGTGTTTAGGAAGAGTTTCCACCTCAGTGCACTGGAATTTACTCCCTGTGACTAGGGAATTGAAATTGTATCCCTTTGGAAGCAAATGGCTTATTAAAGAAGTACATTATGGGAAAAAATTCCTTAAGGATTAATTCTAACATGACTCTTGGATTTGAGTTCCCAGGAAACTTTGTTTTCTGGAGAACTGAACAAGCTAGCGTTCTAGCTAGTCAGCAGAGCGAGAACAATTATGAGTGAAATCAGGTAATTAAAAAGTAGGAAGTCCCTTCTGCATCTGTCCTCTTTTCTACTTAATTTAGTTGACTTTGGAAGCTGTGCCACAAATTTCATATTTTCTTTTAGGACAAGTTTATTGCCACAGAGGGATGTAGAATTTGGACTGAACACAGTGGATCCAGTATTTTTCTTCACCCTCTGGTTTATTTGTTGGCCTGTCCTTCTGGGAAGTTAAATTGTTTTATTGTGTCAGTAACTGTTGGACTGACTCCCTGATATTTCATATACATTTTGTCAGGCCCCCAAGAAGACTAGTGGTAGAGCACAGGGAGCTTTGGGGAGTCTCCCTCAGAGATGGGCCTCATGGTAGTCTGGGAGAAAGGACCCCTGGGGCACGGTCGTTGGTCTCTCCTCAGATGTCAGGGAGGGGACAGTGTCAGATGAGTGACTTCTGTCTGTGCCCACCTTTGAAGGATCAGTTTTAACTTTAGGATTGCAAATTTAGGGCAGAGTATGTGTCAGGGGACTGTGTGTAGATTCTGGAATTGGAAGAACTCCCAAGCAGTGGGTTAGGGAATCACGTAAGAATTGCACACACCATCTGGCATGGTTTGAGGAGTTAGACTTGGGCACTGCCAGGCTCCCGCATTCCAGGTAGAAAGGCAGGAACAAGTCTGGGGAGGCCAGGTCTGCTTTTTCTTGCTGCAGAGTCCAATTTAGCTGGCTTTCAGTATTTGATACTACAGGGAGTAAAAGAGTCTCAGAGAGGTTAGGCAGTGAAAGATCAGTCTGATACTTAATGGCAACATTTTATGTAGATAATATTCATTTTCTCAATTACAATTTTGCTAGCAACTTGGTCTGTTTCATTTCCTGATTGTCCTCGCTCTCTGGGCTTCTGATTCCCAGTTTTTAAATGAGCGCAAGACTCATTCGTTGATGGGATGGAAAGAACATTAACTGAGGACTAGAGACTCGCACAGCAGCAAACCACTTAACCTCTCCGACCCAGGCTTCTGTTTTTTCAGTTATCAAGGGATAAGCAGACTCAAGTTTTGCATTTGTGTGGTGCTAAATATTTTAGAATGTTTATGTATACTTTCTCATTTGGTCCCACAACAACTGAGTATGCTAAGCAGACATAATCCCCATTGTACAGATGAAACCAAAGTAAGTGGATTGTTCAGGGTCCCAAGTTAATAATGTCCCCAGAGATATGACACAAAGTTCTTAATCTTTTGTATTGTCTACCACACTGCCAGCCTTGCAGTATACCAAGCATCATGTGTGGTGTAAAGCATATGAACATATATTTGAATGTAAGATGATATTATCCCAACCAAAGTAATTTCCAGTGTGTGGGAATGAAGGACAATATTTTTGTAAGTACCAGTCATGAAAAAAACATATACTTTTAAGGTGAATTAGCAATAGGTATTGTTCATTCACCATTAATATCCATTTCCATCTTTATCTCACTGTGGACTTTAAAAGGGAAGAGAGGAAGCTAACAGTGCTCTTATTTTATGCAAAGAAGATTAATATGTGTAACATGTTCTATGTAATTTAAACATCCACTGGTATTATGGAGGACTATTTAAAAAATTTTTCCTATTTATTGAATTTAAAGTTTGTGTGTGTGAATATATGAATTAACTTATATAGTTATGTAATTTGGGCATTTTAGAAAAATGAAACAAAGCAGAAAGCATGTGTATAGCTGCTTGGAATAGCTAACCACTACCATAATATAGGGATGTTTCTTTCCAGTACTTTTATGTATACAGATTTTTAACATACTTTATTTCATGTTTTATGTAAAGTTTTATACATGGCTGTTTACACAATGTTATGAATCCTAAATGTCATGCATATTCTTTAAAGCATTTGGTGCTGTGCTGTATTCCATTGTATAGATATACTCTTTTTACCCCTGGCTACCAGCTGTCAAGACTGTTTTAGGTTTTTCATTGTTTTAGATGAATATCTTTCTTTTTTTTTTTTTTTTTTTTTTTTTTTGAGACAGAGTCTCGCTTTGTTGTCCAGGCTAGAGTGAGTGCCGCGGCGTCAGTCTAGCTCACAGCAACCTCAAACTCCTGGGCTCAAGCGATCCTCCTGCCTCAGCCTCCTGAGTAGCTGGGACTACAGGCATGCACCACCATGCCCGGCTAATTTTATATATATATATATATCAGTTGGCCAATTAATTTCTTTCTATTTATAGTAGAGACGGGGTCTCGCTCTTGCTCAGGCTGGTTTTGAACTCCTGACCTTGAGCAATCCGCCCGCCTCGGCCTCTCAAAAGCTAGGATTACAGGCATGAGCCACAGCGCCCGGCCATGAATATCTTTCTGTATAAGTTTTTCCACATCTCTTATTTTCCACATTTCTGATTTTTCAGTTGTAGACTATTGAGCCAAATGATTCAAACAGTTTTGTGGCACTTAGTAGGTATTACCTGATTGGTGTTCAGAGAGTGGTGTCAGTTTGTATCCATCCGTAGCATGTGGGGTATCCATCCCCCCAGACCCTCACTGGCATGGAGTGTGTGTGTGTGTGTGTGTGTGTATGACACACGTGTGGCACACATGTGGACAACTTGTATCTCTTGCTTAGTGAGAGGTGGTATCTTTTAACTTTGTCTCCTATGACTTGTTATTCATGCACGTGTCCTACCCAGCTAAGCTTTCCGAGGATAGGGAGCTCTCTCATTCATCTTCCATGCTTCTCCCACCCTCAGCATCCAGTACAGTGCCTAATAGAACTGAATACATTGATTTACTGAAGTAACAAGAGGTTTTTTGTGTCAGATAATAAACCGCATAAAGCTGTTCAACAAAACTCAGTATCTTATAATTCAGATAAACACGAGAACAGTGCAAAGATGCCTTTCAGTGTGTGAGTCACAGTGAATGGAGTTTCTTGTGTATTTGATACTAAAATTACTATTTAAAAAAAATCAAATACTAGACTATTACATGGATTGGCAAGGGTTTCTTTTCATGTCCTTTATGCTAAATTGAAAGGAAGTATCTTCAGCTTTGATGGCTTTGTGGTTTACTTGTTGCATTTTAACAAAGAATACATTGAAGCTATCTGCTTTGTACTGTTTAGTTGAGTTTTTAATAGTATTGATTGATTTTAGTTTTGTTGAGCATCATGATACAAACCCTTTGCAAGAGTTTTCACTGTGAAAGAGTTTTCAGTGGAAAATAATATTAAGAGAGATGGGAGGATAGCTTCTCTTTGGTGTAAAAAACAGGAAGGATCTTTAATAGTATTTTTTAAGGCTTCAATCCTGCCCAGTTTTTATTATAAAATGCTCGGGTTCCTTTCTTTGCTACCCAGTGTTACTAAACTTTCATTTAAAGAATAGAACAGATTATTTCCTATGATTTTTAAATGAAAATAACAAGTACAGTCTACACTGGTTGACATTAAGTGGAAATTCTGTTCTTCTTTTGCTGTGCTTTCCTCAGACACAAATGCTTCAGCTTAAATTATTAATTGGAAGGACTGATTTCCCACTGTGCCATCTGTAATTCAAGGGCCACATTGCTGAAAAGATGTATTAACTAATAACCTCCTTGGGGAAGGAGGTGAGGGCCATCTCTTTTTATCTCTTTCTGATTTAAAAGATTTAATGGAAAGCAGTCAGTCCCCACAGCTGTTCTTCTGTCTTCTTCAAAAAACTCCACGATCAAATTGTTCATTTAACAAAATGGCTCTTTGTTTATTCTGCTTTTGACAGATAGATGGATAGGATAGCAGTTTGCTACCAGGAACTGATTCCTGTTTTTTATTGACACATAGGAAGTTAAAAACTCTAGAATAATCTCTTTCCAATACAATGTAAAGTCTCTAAACTAATTTTAAATAGAAGTTGTAGTTGGGAAGAGAATAGCGCCTGATTGGACGGAGATGTTTTGAGTGATTCCCTCACCTTCTAAAAGCTTCTGTTTGCCTCTTTGAGCATCACCTTAAGTATTACAGTTGGTTACTGCTTTGTGTTTCTCTTATTCTTTGTACATAAATCAATTAGCAGTCACCTTGTATTTTGCGAATACTTTTCCTTTACTGTGTTCATTTGGAATAGTTATGGATCTTATTTGTTCAATTTCAAATCAATTTGTTAATAAAAACTCAATTTTTTCAGCTACAAACTTCAGAACTTTAAATCTCACCGAATCTTTACAATAATCATTTGAAATAGATGTGATTATTCCCATTTTACAGATAAGAAACTGAGCCTCAGAGAGGATAAGCAGGTTTGCCATAATCTCAGCCAGCATTTGATAGAGGTGGGTGTTTGCTAAGTATCCATTTGCAAAGACATGTCTGTGTCATCACAGTGCTCACAGTTTAGAGGAGGAGAATGACAAGTAAATAAGCTGGTATGAAATAGCATGGTGTAACTTAAAAGTAAGAAAAACCATGCAGAATACTATAGGGACCCAAAGTAAGATCAGTCACTGAGAGCCAACCTTAAGATTTTAGAAGGCATCCGGAAAATTCATGAGCTAGGTGTGACTGATAACACCTGTTAGCAAGTAGGGGACAAAGTGTCTTGGAGAGGATTTGGGCTGGGGAGCAGCAAGTGCAGAGCTCCTTGGATAGGCAAGTGAAGGTCAACATGTATGAATATTGTGGGTAGAAGTCCAGCAGTTGGACAAGGGGCGGGGCAAATACTCATGGACCAAATCATGAGTGGCCCAGGCTGCCTTGAAGCAAGCAGGCTTTTTTCCTAGGGAAATGGTTAACTATGGAAGGATTTCATCATAATCTAGGAAAACTGATAGTGGTTCTAACTATGGTGGTAGTGGTTGAGGTGGAGAGATGGGCACAGATTTGAAGAGCATTTAGAAGGTAAAATTATCAGAATTAGATGTAGTCTGTGAAGGGAAGGCAAGATGAATGCTGGTGTTTGGTTTGTGCACCTGGGTGGTTGGTGCTGTCATCCCTGAGCTGGGTGGGAGAAGGAGCAGGTTTGGATGCGGGGGGCGGTGGGCAGGAAGACAGGCTATCGTAGCACAACTTGGAAATGCTGACTGTGAGACATCTTTGATCTTGTTGCTAAAGATTTATGAATCATCAGCATAGAGATGGGATATGAAACTACTAGGATTGCACAATGAAATCTGTAGAATTAAAGAAGAAGGCAGACTAGGATAAGCCCCAAAGAGCATCAGAATTTAAAGAAGGCCAGAGGAGGAAAAGCCAGCCGGGAGACCAAAAGAGAGAAATGAGAATCACTGTGCTCCATGCATGTGCTGTGACAATGTGTTGACTCAGTACTTTGGGGTACTTTGGCGTGGAGTCATTTCTGTTTAGGTGGATGTATGTAAGTTAATTGTGACTGCCAACCACGTGCCAGATTCTACGGACTGGGGGTGTAAGCAGTGAATATGGCAGACCAGCACCCCGCTCAGATGGAGTTCCGCCAAGCTGCTTCACTTACAGAGCTACCCAAGAGAACCACCCAGCAAACCTCAGATTTGAGCTCTTTTTCTTCGGTGTGAAATACAAATCAGAATAGACTCATAATATGGGGTTCTTGTGGAGACTGAGTCTTTCAGGCACTCTTTAGTTAAGTCCTGCTTTATCCCGGTGAAACAAACAATCCTTAGCTACAACAGGGAGATAAGCTCTTCTGGGGACATCATTCAAGAAATTCTTTCAAATAACATGTAGAGTACATAAAAAATTAATTGGTCTAACAGCAGTGTGAACTGTCCACCAATAAAAGATTTTGTTCCCCTTTACAAATTACAGGTTATTCCTATGTGATAAAACCCCAAAGAGGAGAATTCTGTTAAAAAGTTCTCATGTCCAAAAATATTTATCTTTTGTACCATCCCAATGTTTAATTCAAGATAAATTTCTAAGAACTAATTTTCATGTTCAAATCTATCAAAAACTTACCAAAAATATTATTGAATTTCCATATAAATTTATAACTGTTACTATTTAATAATACCTCATTTATCAAATTGTCTCTTATCCTTGATTCTAGTAATCTACTATAATGTGAATGTGAGTTAATGGATTGTTTTATAGCTACTTAGTTATAACTTAATATCCTACTGAATGTACCTGGACTTAGTCTCTGGGAAATGCATTTCAGGTGATCAGACCTGAAGTGCGAGCAACACCTCAGCTCTTGATTGTCTTTTTGGCCACAGAGAGAGGGTAAAAGTGCAGTCAGTTTATCCTTCTTTTTATTTCTTGCCCAATTATACATATTAGTATTAGAGCTGATGAGGTACTGGTATGAAAAATAAGTATTTTACTATAGTTATACTTGCATTATAAATCTATATAATTTTAACCATTTTTTCCCTTGAATGGGGCTCATAATTTGTGCATTTTGTGATTTTTCAATCCATTTGCTACAGCTGCAGTCCTGATAAGTGGCTCAATTATAACTATAATATTGGTCTTAAACTCTTAGTGATGTCTCATGGAAAACTTTGAAAAACATTCTATTTAAAGACAATTATGCTAAAATATCGCATGTTCTCCATTTCTGTTCTATCCTTTATAAATTATTACTAAGACCATTAGCATAAGAACAGAGTATTCTTTCAGGCTCTAAAATTCTTTAATTTCTGTTTGTCCATTGCTACATTCCCTAGCCCTTTCTCCCTTGGGGACACCCTCTACCTGTGAGGTCATACAAGTTGCCATGTAGGTTTTTTTAAATTATTTACTGGATAATGAAATTAATTACTGGGTTGTAGTGTATGCAATATTTTCAACCTTCAGAAATAGAACCCACTTTATTATTTTATTTTTTTTATCTTTTATAAAGTGCTCACTGAGTGCTGATGATGATTTTTTTATTTTTACTGAGGAGCAGAAGCCACAGAATTTGATGAAATGCAGGAATAGTTGGAGACTATGGAAGAGAGGAGCAATGCCCTGGACATTAAAATTAACTTAAAGTAGGGAAAGAAAACTGTCTTTAGAAACAATGCAGAGATCCATTTTCATTAATGACTGTTCTCAGGTAAACTCTGTATCTTCTTCCTGCTCCCCAGATCAGAATCTAGGTTTGGGGAGTTACCTGGAAAGAGGATATTCATGTTGCCGGTGAGGTCATAGGCCTCGATATGAAATATTAATTTATTCACAAATATATTTATAATATATTTAATATATAAGTAAATATATATTAATAATTATTATATAAAGTCCTAGGGAAGGGATTAAGTCACTCTTGCATTTTCCTTGATGTTTAAGGTTTTTTTTAGCCACACCAATTTACATTTAAGTTTTTTTTAGCCACACCAACTTACAAGTGTGAGTTCATTTAGCCATTCACTCAGGAAAGTAATGTTTTTATACCCTTACTTAGAATAACCCTATGCATGTACAATGAGGATCCATGTTATGCTACACTGTCTTAGTATTTCATTAAATGCCACTTTTGCTTTTTGAGGAAAAATACCACAGGCCTTTTGTTTGAGAACTCAGCATTTGCCAGTTTAAAACTATCACAACCAATTTTTATAATGTTAGGATGATAAGATTATGTAAAATCACAGAGAAGGACAGGAGAAGACTTACAGCTGTTCATGAAGAAGAAGACAATGTGGGGATATTTTGCTTCATATAACTTCATCTTTAACTGATGGGAAACCGAGGTGCACTTTTGATGGGTCCTCTGATTGTTTGCTTTCTACGTGCCATCCTGTTTTGGAGTAGTACCATTCACAGGCATATGTCCAGAGCCCAGGAAGCTGGCAGCATGCCACCTGAAGAAAATGGAGCTCTGTGAACTATCTGCTACTCTGCCCAGCACAGAAGAGGACAGGGACTGGTGGCAGGGTTTGCCATTTAGGTCTCATTATTATTTACCATGTTTGGGAATGGGCCTTTGGCCCAATAGAGGAAGCTGCTGAGATGCTTAGAAGATGAACTATGGCATTCTTTTCCATGTATACAATTATAATAGAAGACATGTCTGTAATCACCTCATTTGGCTGGTGCAGAAATGAGAGTGGGAAGCTCACTTTTCAGAGTGGAATAGTTGTAGAATTTTATGTTCACCTGTTGTAAGATTTGGGAAAATGCCTTAGGGAGATTAGTGGTCCTAAAAAGTACATAGTTTATCTGACTTCAATGAGCAGTTTTCTGGAAAGTCTTTTTAAACTTACATGATTATAGTATATTCTATAACTGCAGAAATTTCCCATTTAAATATTTTATATTAGGGGTCTAATGTGTTTGTTTAGTAATTTACTAATCTATTAATATTTACTGGACATCTACCACATATTAACAGCTGCATTAGGCACTGCAGATAAAATGGGGAACAATACAGACAGTCTTGGAGTCACAGAGCTTTCTGCTAGGGGAGGTACACACAGAGAGAAGCAGGAAGTCGTGATGAGGCATGGAAAATGGGTGTTTGGGAGGTAGAGGACACCATGGGAATATGTTGCAGGGTCACCCAGTCAGGGAGGAGAGTGATGACTGTGAGTGGCTGTCAGCTCAGCCCAAGCAGCCCATACTCCAGTGAGATGGAGCATCTCTAACAAAGGTCTATGACAGAGAAGTATAGAAAACGAGGAGTATGAGAAAGTAGAGAGACAGAGAGAATACATAGCTTCAGCAAGCTACAGTGCAAATCACTGTGGCAGGGGGGTGAGGCTCTCATAATTGGTAAAACCCAGGTCACACCCCCCAAGGGAATTCAGAATACCATTATCAGAAGAAAGGGGAGTAGATCCTGGACAGGAAAAATTAACAGCTGTCCACTAGAGCTCATGTTCTTATAAAAAATCATAACTGAAGGAATATTTTCAGATATCTTTAGTTTTGTGTGCTCTGAGTTTGACTTAGTTTTTCTTCTTTGTAACCTAATAAAATTCAGCATAAATTCATATATTTCAATTGTATATATTTATATGTCAAAATAATCCTTATTTTTGGACTATATATTTCTTCCATTTCTTTAAGAGATTGGAATAAACATTTTGTATTTTTAATATTGTCTGTTAAACAGTGAGAAAGTTACAAGTGTAGAGGGACGTGAAAGCTCAAAATTTTCAAATAAGAGCATGAACCCAGTAAATTCTGACAGCTTTATAGTCAGGTCTTCCAGAGCTAATTATTCAGTGTATGTCTTGTCTTTGCTAATCCTAGTTTTAATATTTCATAGTTTCTCTGGGTTGGTTGGTGTTTTTTTTGTTGTTTTTTTGCGCATCTGTTACTAGGTGGCGTAAACTCAAGAGCTTCCCCATGGAATGTGGTGAATAGGTCACAGGTGTGGGGAGATGCTGGCTTGCTCAGCTCTGAGGATGGTGGGTTGGGCCACAGGTGGTCAGTCTCTTAACTCTGCCTCTAGTCTTGAGCATTTTCCTGCTTTGACTCCTATGTGCTGTAGATATAATATTGGTACTTCAGTGTATGCCATGACATGGAAAAGGAAGCAAGGTAGGATATGTCCTAATTTTTTAGACAACATTTATTTGATCTTATAAACAGGAAGATAAAGGAGTTTCAAAGCAGTAGTTCATATTAATGTGGTTCTTTGCATTTCCTATATATATTTCTTATATCATTTTTAGTTAGCAAATGGTTATGTACCAAAGTACCAGAGTACAGTTTCTAGTTCATGATGCCGCAAGCAACTTGTTAAATATGCAGGGTAAAATAAAGGCTCTTAGAAATATGAAACACCAAAATTTATCCATGTGCTGGCAGAAACTTGATCTAATCAACTCTCTTTAATTACAGGTATTTTTCTTCTAGCTTATTCTATCTTTAATTAGATAAAAGTATTTGCAGGCATTATATATTTTCCCAACTCATGACAATCTTATTCATTGGCATAAGAATGAAAGAACAACTCTCCATCTTCTGAAAATTCTAATGATAATAAAAGTATAATATAGCCAATTGCCCTCATTCTTCACCAAAGCATAAGAAATAACTGCAATTCAGCTGAAAAATGTTAAAACCCCAACTAGCTAAACAGCATAAGAACTCTTTCCGAAAGGGCTCTTAATGACTTTGAGATGAGCATGTGGTGTAGTGTCTTGGAATAGCAGATATTTTCTTATGATGGCAGTTGTTCTCCCCCACTATAAAAAAAATTCAGTTGGGGCATGACAACATGCTGTCTGTTCCCAGAGCTATTCCATAATTGAGGAAATATGATGATATTTTAGGATGTGGCAAACAAAGGGAAAATGAGCAGTCAGATACTTAGGTGCACAGACATACTATCCGTGGTTCTCAGATAAGGTAAATGGCTGCACCTTACCTATTTCACTCAGTATTATGTGTTTAAAAGGATCAAGGATGACTGAATTATAGTTATTTCTTATACAATTCAGGCTATTGTCAAATCCATTCCTGGAAACTGAAAAAGTGAAAACTGAAGCATAAAAGAAAACAACTTTTTACCTAGTATCTCTCTACTGAAACGTGTTTGATGTATGAGACACCAGATCCTTGAAGACCTCTTCCCACTTTGAGGATCTCTGTGAGTTCTAATTTGATTATGAACTATCATTATGAAAACTCACTTGTTAGTGTCTAATATTGACTTTTTGTTGTAGGACATTTTGAGTTTTAACTATTTTGAAAGAAAATATAATAATACTCAAACACATTATATACATGACTTTATGATACTCTTATAGCTAATTTATTCATGGAAATGTTGCATGATTACCTAGTGTAAGCCAGGCTGTATTAATGGCTAATGTTGGTACAAAGCTGAAAGGCATGATTCCTGGCTTAGAGGAGCTTGAAGTCAGCTAGTCAGTAAACAGCAATTAGAGATAAGGAAAATTGCTCTGTTGGTTGTAAATGCCTGTGCTGTAGGATCCCAGAGGAAGCACTGTTTGCTCAGATGTGGGGTGAAGGTGGGAGACATTCTAGGAAGGTTTCTCAGAGAAGTTAGTGCTTGATTCTGTGGTGTGAATTCTACCTAGCCATGTAGAGAGGGAAAACAGGTGTTCCAGAGAGTAGGAGAGGTATCAGCAGCGCTGTGGAAATATGAAACTTCATGAGCAGACGCATGAGAGAAAGATAAGAAACTGTACTGTAGAATGTATTGAACCTGAACTATATTAATTGCTAATGTCTATTTCCTGTCTTTTAATTCAGGTGAAGGAAATACTCACAACCAGATGTCTTAAGGAATACTTTTGAAAAGAACAGAGGTGTACAAAATTATTACGATGATGGAGAAGCAAGTTGGTTTTGGAGAAACTGTATTCTGAGGATGTCATTTGCTTTTGGTTAAAAAGGAAAAAAATACTACTGTAGACAAAGCCTATACATCTGCATTTATTACGGCATTGTAAATAACCATGCAATTAGATTTACACCAGTCTTCCTGATGAGGCTTGGAGCATCTTGCCTCAGTAAACATGAGTGACCCAAGGCAGTCACAAGAAGAGAAGCACAAACTTGGCAGAGCCTCTTCCAAGTTCAAGGATCCTCCCAGAATCATGCAGTCAGATGATTATTTTGTTCGAAAATTTAAAGCCATTAATGGCAACATGGGACCTGCTAATTCTTTAAGTGCTTCAAATTCCAATGAGGGTAGTGGTGGTGGTCCAGCTAATGGCACCCCAGCTGTGCCCAAAATGGGCGTGAGAGCAAGGGTGTCTGAATGGCCGCCTAAAAAGGACTGCTCCAAGGAGCTGACCTGCAAAACGCTATGGGAAAGCCGATCTCAGACCAGTTACGAAAGTGTCACCTCTGTACTGCAGAATGGACAGAATGACCAGAGTGATGGTCAGCAAGAGGAGCAGCTTGATCTGGACTTTGTGGAGGCAAAGTATACAATCGGAGACATCTTTGTTCATTCCCCTCAAAGAGGACTTCACCCCATAAGACAGAGAAGCAACAGTGATGTCACCATCAGTGACATTGATGCTGAAGATGTCTTAGACCAAAATGCAGTCAACCCCAACACCGGGGCCGCCCTGCACAGGGAGTATGGAAGCACATCATCCATCGACAGGCAAGGCTTATCTGGTGAAAACTTCTTTGCTATGCTCAGAGGGTACCGAGTAGAGAACTATGACCACAAAGCAATGGTCCCTTTTGGGTTTCCTGAGTTTTTCCCCTGTGATCCCACAATCTCTCCCAGCCTGCATTTAGCAGCACAGATTTCTAGGGGAGAATTTGTCCGCATCTCAGGATTAGACTACATGGACAGTGCCCTTCTGATGGGGAGAGACAGGGACAAGCCTTTCAAACGGAGGTTAAAATCTGAATCTGTGGAAACATCCCTGTTCCGAAAGCTGCGAACTGTTAAAAGTGAGCACGAAACTTTCAAATTCACATCTGACCTGGAGGAGAGCCGTCTTGAGAGGGGTGTTCGCCCTTGGAATTGTCAGCGATGTTTTGCACATTACGATGTCCAGAGCATTTTGTTTAATATCAATGAAGCCATGGCTACGAGGGCTAATGTGGGGAAAAGGAAAAACATAACCACTGGGGCTTCTGCAGCATCCCAGACGCAGATGCCTGCAGGCCAGACAGGAAACTGTGAGTCCCCTTTGGGGAGCAAGGAGGACCTCAACTCCAAAGAGAACCTGGATGCTGATGAGGGTGATGGGAAAAGTAATGATCTCGTCCTTAGTTGTCCCTACTTTAGAAATGAGACTGGAGGAGAAGGTGACAGGCGGATTGCACTCTCTCGGGCCAACTCATCCTCTTTCAGTTCCGGGGAAAGCTGCTCCTTTGAATCGTCTCTCAGTTCGCACTGTACAAATGCAGGTGTCTCTGTCTTGGAAGTGCCCAGAGAAAACCAGCCCATTCACAGGGAGAAAGTGAAGCGTTACATCATAGAACACATAGACCTTGGGGCCTACTATTACCGCAAATTCTTCTATGGGAAAGGTAAGGAAGAGCCTGGATGTTTGCATGTGTGTCTCAGGTATGATCTCTCCAGGGCCAATCACAGTGTTTTATTTTGTGTTGGAGCAGCTTCCTTGGAGTAGTCTACTGCTCTTGATTTTGTTCTCCATCACAGGCCCTCCGTTGCTGCCAGAGTAACCTCTTCTTTCTAGAAATCCCCATTTCTTGCCTTTGCTGTTTTGTAATGCCTCTCCCCATGTGGAGTGCCTTTTATCCTTTTTCTCCCTGCCAATTTGTGAACATCACATATCTTGATTTAGATTTTACCCCTTATAAAAAGTCCCCTGCAATTAATTCTGTCTCAGTCCTGTTTCTCTGAATAACCTTAGACTGCTTACAGTGGGTAATTCTATGGCTTCCCCTCTAGTCTGGCTTGTACTTTGCTCCCACTGCATTGGATGTGTTCTATCTTTGTTGAACGAAAGTATGAATTAGCATGGTAGACAAATTTAGTTTTCTTTCACTTCTACAAATGGGCTTAAATTAATGTTAAGAGAATTATGTACAAATAATTCTATGGTGTTAATTAGAAATTCTTTAATTCTATGTGAACTAAATGATTTTTGCCTTTTATTTATATCTTTAGGCTTGAAGGATACATTCTTCAAAGGTCAAGTAGTTGAATCCTCAGCCTTTAAATAAGTGTCCTTAATTAGCTCAGGGACACAGAATCTGCTTTGTTTTAGAGACCTTCAGAGAAACAGGCTCCCCACACATGTCAGTGACACATGCCAATGAAACACTCAGGTAGCTCTCAGTACCTTGTTATTGGGTGCAGTTGGCCTCCTGTGCCCCTTCCTTAGAGTACCCCTACTTTTCAGGGCTTTATTTTCCTATCTTCAGTTTCACCTGCTGTCCCTCTTCCTCTCTTAGGTATAACGTCGTGGGGCACCTGAGTAGACAGAGGAGGGCCCAGCCAGACTTCTCCTCCTCCTGTCCTTTAGTGAATAAACTATTCTGCCACTAGGGTGGGTAACTGTGAGCTGACTGTACTGTTAATTTCTTTAGTATTAGTTTCTGTCTCCAGAATGTTTACATGTAATCTTTGACTCTAGTTGTTTCTTTTTTGGGGGCTGGGTCAGGGGGTAACTCAGACCTCAGGAGGTCACTCTGTCCACTTAAGTCTCTTATAACTGTGGTCCCCAAGCCCTAGCCTAGTGTACCGGTCCATGGCTTGTTAGGAAACAGGCTGCACATCAGCACCTGAGCTCTGCACTCCCCCATCCCCCACAATACCCCACCCCTCCACCCCCCAGTCTGTGGAAGAATTGTCTTCCATGAAACCAGACCCTGGTGCCAAAAAGATTGGGCACCTTATAACATTACAACCCCTATGAAAGCCCTTTTTTTTTTTACTTTTCCCATGGACTGCACACTTAAAAGAATTTGTTTACCAGATAACTTCTGATTCTTAAATCAGTGATTTCCCCCCTTCTGTTTTTGCATCAATCCAGACTTAACTAGTCTTCTGTAATCATAATCTTATGACAACACCTAAATGAGAGAAATGATTCTGATGTAATAAAGCTAAATAAACAGACACTTGCACTGCAGCTGGTCATCACTTAGAGTTGTTGCTCTGTCCTCATACTGATGACATAACAGGCCTGAAATAATTTTGTCAACAGGTCTTTGTTCCCTGTTGTGTCTCCTCTGCTCTTCGCTTCCCCCGCCCCATGTCAATTCTGGCTTCTGGCATGCATTGGCATTACCACCATGAGTAATTTCCTGCCAGCCAGTAAAATCAAAGAATCTTGGAGCTGCTTTTTAGCCTATGCTGTGAAGGTAACTGTGTTTGTGCAAGGGCATCGCGTCATAGAACACTGCTCAAGGTTGATCTCTAGGTGGAAGTTAGTTATTTTTGGAAAGGGAGACCATGGAGAAATAGGCTTCCTAATTAAGGTTGTTTTTATTGATAAAGCCATGGCTGCCAATGCTAGCAATAAAATAAAGCCTCCTGGATTTATTATGCCCTAAAATCCTCTGGTTATTAGTCATTCTGGCTAGCCAAGTTTTGTAAATAGTTTGTGATTCATCCTTTAAAATATCAGAACATAAAAATCATACGTATGTTTATATTTATGCCAAGACTTATTGCCAGCATCTCTTTCATACTTTATTGTACCTCTTAAGTGTATATGGAATGAAAAGCTGATGCTTTCTGTACCCAGGGTCACCACCAATTGATTCATTGATGTCCCCAGGGTCTGTTCTGTGAGATGATTTCAGGTTGCTGCATTCTGTTAGTTTTCTTACTGCTGCTTGTAGATTTTCGCCTTGAATTCTCAACTGTCACTTCTTAATAGTTTTAAAGACCCCCTGGAAGTGATTTATATAGGTTTGAATGTGAAATCATAAGTAGGCTATGTGCGGTGGCTCACACATGTAATCTTAGCACACTGAGAGACTGAGGCACGAGGATTGCTTGAGCTCAGGAGTTCAAGACTAACCTGAGCAATAGTCAGACCCTGTCTCTACAGTAAATTTAAAAATTAGCTGGACATGGTAGTGCATGCCTGTAGTCCCAGCTACTCAGGAGGCTGATGAGGCAGAAGGATCTCTTGAGCCTAGGAGTTGGAAGCTGCAGTGAGCTATGGTAATGCCATTTCACTGTAGCCAAGGCAACAGAGTGACACCTGTCTCAAAAAAATAAATAAAAATAAATAAGACACAGGGTACGGACACCCTGTGAATGCATCCTGGGTGGATGTAGACATACCATCAGGCAGTTCAGGATTGTATAAGGCTCGCTGTCTGGTTTTGAGCTTCGCTATGGATCTGTGAACTAGCCAGAAAACTAAAGTCTAGACTATAGTTACGAATCACTTAATGATGGGAATACAGTCTGAGAAATATGTCAGGAGGCCATTTTGTCACCGTGTGACCATCACAGGGTGTACTTAACACAAACCTAGATGAGATGTACTGTGTTTCCCCTCCAGATAAGACAGGCTCTTATATTTATTTTTTCTCAGAAGACACCCTAGAGATTATTTTCAGGGGATGTTTATTTATTATATTTATTCAAATATAGTTAAGTCGCCTTCTTCTGGAACATCATAACTCTCCAAACCCCGAATTCCATCCTGAATTTTTTGCGACTCTGTTTCCTTTAGAACCATTGGCCCCAACTCTCATGTCGAGCAATAGAGCTCTCATGGGGCAGATGAGAAGGGCTGCTCATCTTCTTTACTGCTCTGTGACGAAATGCATGGGCTATGCATATACACTGGGTAGCCACACTCATCTTTAGGTCTTATTTTCGGGGTAGGGCTTATATTGCGCAAATGCTTAGAAATCCTGCTAGTGCTTATTTTATGGGTAGGTCTTATTTTTGGGGAAACACGGTATATAGGATTTACATATTTGAAAACCAGATGTTCCAGCAACATTGCTGAATATCAGTCATTTCCTATAATTCAATTGCCATGCCAATATCAAGTGCTATATATCAGATTTCTATATATGGCTTTATTATAATCTTATGGGACCACTATCATGTGCAGTCCATCATTGACTAAAACATCATTATGTGCATTACTGTGCTTTGCAAAGCCCTAAAAACAAAAGAGCAAGGCAGCAGTCTCTGAGGTCGCTTTGTCTTCAGTTTTCTGTGCTGTGCAAGGTGCTATTGTGCCAGCAGAGGGGCTTAGGGGCAAGGGGAAGGAGAAGCCACCAGGAGAGAGAATGAGGCTGAGCCCTGGCTGCTCTGCTGTGCTCTCCCTCTCCAGCACAGCTGTGAACTATGCCCTGCCTCTCCTATATTTAGCTCTTCCCTTGTGGCCCAGTGTGACTTGAAAGTGAAATTGGCTACAGTAGCATCTGTTTCTGCTGGTCTGTTTGTAGAGCCATTAAGGACCAAAGGCAGAGACAGCAGCCCAGATTCCTGAGTTGAAAGGTACGGTAAGGTTAGAGGCCTCCCGTGTTGTGGAAGTAGAGTCGGGCAGCAGCCTCCAATCCTGGCTTCACCTGCTGGACACAGCTATGTGTGGAGCTTTTCTATTTGCAAACGTCACAGGTTACATGAACATTATTATGTTTGAAAACAGAGGCCCTGGGCAGACTGGCAAAGATACATGGTGTTTCTACAGCTAGCTTTTTTCTTTCCCTTTTTCTCTTTTTCCTTCTCTCAAGAGTTTCTCACTTTGGACAGTGGCTTTCAGGGATCTTTTGATAGTTTCCAGAGTGCCTTTTATGTTGTTCTCTGCTTCAGGGCTTTGTGTGAAACTTCATTTTCAAAAGAATTAAATGGCTCCCAATCACTGGCAAATGTTTAAAGTACAGAACTTTAATAATGTGGTTTACTTTTTATTGGACAGTTAATGTGAAATGGCTTCTCTTTATGCTGAGGTGTATTCCTATGACACATAGTCACTGAAGGGCTGGTTAATAACTCTGTAAAAGGATTTATGCAGGGGAGTGGCTTGCCACAGTAAACTGTGTAGCAGCATCGCTTGCCCAGGCAAATCCATATGTAGCCTTCAGTGAAACAGCTTTTTTAAAAACAATGAGGACAGTAGTAAGCCTAGTGAATGCTCAATAATGTTTCTTCCTTTCACTGGCAGTGACCGTGAAGAAACATTGGTGCAACTTGCCATACCACACTGTTTCTCTGATGGACCTCATCGTGAAAATGTTGTTCGCCTCTTCTCTGAGCTTTGCATTTGTCAAATAGGCCATGACAAAGAGCCCCTCAGATAGGGATTCTAGTTGTACTCGACCACAGATCAGTCATGTGAGCCTCAGTGAGTCTAGTTTACAATGTAGCAGAGCAGCAGGCTTTGCCTTCTTCTGGACCTATTTGGCACTGGGAGCTGCCACCAAACAATGGGGCTGTCACCAGTACAGCTAGAGCTGGAGCTACACAGTGGAGTGAGAGACACTTGTGAGTTCTCGCTTGATAATGAAGTCTTTAACTTTTTAAGGAAATTGTGCACCTCTTGGGTTACTCAGGAGTTCTAAAACTGTTCTGTGCCCTACTTCATGTCACACAGACCAGAATAGTTCTGGGAGGTGAAGTGAGTAATTTGGGTAAAGAATAAAACCAGAAGGTAGAGTGAAGCTGGGCCTCCCTGGTGACTCAGAGGTGTAGTGAAGTGTCTAAATCACTGTCTGAGCCTTTGGGAACATTGTTTTACTAGACCCATTCTGCTGGTACAATAATATGTGTTCCTCTGAATGTAGGGGCGGGGAAATAGTGAGATTGACAGTATATACTTTTTTTCCACTTAGAAGTTTTAAATGGTGTTTAAATGTCATATGATTATATGAAAATAAGAAAATGTAGAGAAGCTAGAAATTCTCCCCAAATCCATCAATGATAGTCACCATTGACAATTTTGTCTTTACCCTTGTAGGCTTTTTCTGATGCAAATAAATTAATGTAAATGGAACCTACCCACTCTTGCTATTATTATAACATGGGACTTGCTTTTGATGATCATCCTTCCCTGTCATTATGTATAGAACTGCATCTGCATTTTAAGAGCCATTATCAGTTATCTTACTGTAATTTGCAACGGGTCTTTGGGAGATGCCAGGTATTTGCCAGCCATGATCTGGGCAGTTGAATTAATGACTCTGTTTGCTCTGCTTGGGAGAAAAACCTGTCAGCTTGATAGAGAAGTATAGTAATGGGTGGAGGGGGGGGGCATATATTTCCTATCCTCTTAGATGCAGTATACCTGCAAAACAGCTCATCAAATACATTAATGAATGTTCATTTTAATAAATCTTTACCTGAAAAACTAATTTATCATTACAAAAGTTTGTCATAGTCTCCCCACCTCCCCATTTGAGTACTAGCTGCATTTAGTGACTCAGTTCCAAAAGATAGTGTATGGAAAGGAGGGGACACATAACTGTACAATGGAGACCTGGCAAACACTACCTCAGCCAGGGGATCAAGGTCAGTGTCAACAGTGGTAAGTCCTGTAGATAGTTAGTGCCCATAACCCCAGTCCAATTAGGGAAAGGCATTAGACAAATTCCAAATGAGGGACATTGTACAAAATCCCTGGCCTAGTACTCAAAACTGTCCAGGTCATCAAAAATAAGAAAATGTCACAGACCAGAGGAGCCTAAGGAGACATGACAACTAAATGTAATGTGGTGTCTGGATGGGATCCTGAAATAGAAAAGGGACATTAGATTAAAAACTAAGCAAATAACGGATATTATTTATCTGACTAAAATATGGACATGAATAATATATCACTATTGGCTCATTAATTGTAACTAAAGTATCAAAATAACTGAAGATATTAACAACTGGAAAACCGAGTGAAGGGTGTAAGGGAATTCTTCACTATGTTGGCGACTTCTCTATAAATCTAAAATAATTTTTAAATAAAAGTTAAAATTTCTCACAAAATGCAAGTCATAAATGCCGATGACTATGCATTTAAAATGAGAATCTAAAAAAAATGAGAATCTATTTCTTTAAAACAAGAAGAATTTGTAAGCAGTTCTTATAAATAACAAACTTACAGGTTTATGTTACTTTATTCAACTGGCTTAAGATTCCTATAAGCAGACAGCTTCACTGTCTCTTGTAACTACTCTCTTACTCAGCTTTATGTCAACTCACCCTTTTCTTCAATGCTGATTTTTGTTGTTAACTGAAGGATTATATCTTATACATAAATCCTAAGTGAACAAATAAAAATTCTTCCAGAATTTATGTAATAGCCCTTTCACTATTCTTGATACCAACTTACCATTTTGTGGCTGGGGAATTCTCTTTTTGCCATTAGGCAGAGTGTCCATCCATTTTAATTGTAGTTGGAGGTTACCTCTTGGTAAACAGAAGTCTATGAATGGCAGGCAGGCAAGGTGGCATCACTTAAAGTGGAAAGCATGCCTGGGTTCATCCCAACTCAGTTTGGGGGCAAGTCCTTGAACTGCTTTGTGCCTTAGTTAATCATCTGTAAAATGGGATAATAATACAAATCTCTTCTATAAAGGGCTTAGAGCAGTGCCTGTCAATAGCATGCCCTCCCTACCAAGAGTATCTTAAATAAATGTGTAAGACTTTCCTTTCTAAAAGGAAACTATTGTCTATATCACTGATATAGCACTTAAAGGGTAGTACTTTGTTTCAATCATTAAAAGATGAAAAGAGAAAGAAGTAAAGGGAACCATATGGCAGGGTGGTCTGGGGAAAGGTGTCTGGTGAAGTTGGCCACCCCATTCCAAACGCGTTCACTTAAGTGTCACTAATGTGACAGTTGTAGGCAGGAGTATACCTTTACATATCAAATGAACCTCACTGCCCAGTGATGCATGGCTGCATTTGCTTTGAATTTCATGCCTGGTGGCTTTTTTTCTTCTGGTTTTATACAGTCATTGACAAAAATTAATAGGGAGTTGGACACTATTAAATTCATACGGGTGAACAGAGTGCCATGTAACAATAGTACTATTCTAAGATACAAATTCCTCCCTCAGAGGACATAATCGACTCAATTCTTAACCTCTCTCCCTGGCCAGTATGGCCTCACCAAACAGAGGTCCCATTGAGTCTCAGGGGGGCTCTTAGCAGGGAGGAATTGCCCAGCTTCACATGAGATTCATGGTTCTGTCGGCTCCATGTGACTGACAGTGGAAAGCACTCAGGCTTTCTCTCTTGCAGGGGCGCTGTGTTGGAGTGGTCTCAGTTCCCATCCACTGCAGCCTTGTAGGAACTGGTGAAGGGACTGTATGCTATTTCAAACCTACTAACCCCTGGGCCCCAAAAGGCCTTTAGTCAGTTACTGAGGAAGAGAAACTAATGCTTTGTTATTTCCCTGGAAAGAAGAATGAAGACTCTAATATTTCTATACAGCTTGGATCATGTGGAAGTTAACTAGGAGCATTTGGTGGCATTTTGCAACTGGTACTGTAAGTTGGAAGTAAAGGTCTTTGGAACATAAAGTCTTAGGGAAACCTAGAAGCTTTGAAAAACCTACCTTGTATTTGTTCAGATCCAAAATTTATTTCACTGTTGTTTCCACATAAAAGCCAGAGAACTGTCCCCTACTCAGTGGACTCCATCTCCTTTAATTCATGGAAATCCTTTCATACTCTCCTAGTGTTTTCTTCCTCCCTTTGAGCAAATAATACTAAAAATTATAGATTGTTACCGGAAGCCTTGTGATAGCTGCCAGTCTTTCACTTTTTATTCTATATTTCCTAAAAATTGTGGCTTTCAGGATACCATCCTTATGGTCAGGGTAGATTTGTTGTCTCATCTGTAAGTTTTGTTCATTTACCTGTATTAGTTGATTTTTATAATTTAAACTTTTACATGAATTCCATCACCCTCGAGTTGCTTTCTATGAGAGAACTCTAGAGTCAGACTGCCTAGGTTCGCATCCTAACTCCTTCACACCAGATTGTGACCTTGAGCAAGTCACTTAACCTGTCAGCTTTAGTATAATATTATCTGTAAAGTGAACATGATAATTGTGCATCCGCATAGGTAGAGAAAATGAGTTAATTTATGTAAAAAATTTATTGTAGTGGCCTTAGGTTTTTTTAAGCTTCAGCTAATACTTTGGTTAAATTTGATTCAAAGGAATGTCAATGGAAAAGAAGCCAAACTCTGTAAAATAATTTAAAGAGGTTTATTCTGAGCCTAATTTGAGGACCATGGCCCAGAGCTATGCCCAGGAAGCCTTGAGCAAGTGGACTAGCAGAGGTTGGGTTGCAGTTTGGCTTTATATACATTTCAAGGAGACAGGAATTATACATAAATCATAAATCAATACACGGATAGTGTACATTGGTTTGGCCCAAAAAGGGAGAATATCTCAAAATGGGAGCTGACAGGTTATAGGTGGGTTTAAAGAATCTTTGATTTGTAATTGGTAAAGAAATGGAGGTTTGTCTAAAGGCTTGGAAAGTTTTAAGATAAGGAAGTCTGTTGATCAGTGATAAGCTATCAGACATATACCCAGACTCAAGAGATCTCTTAAGTAAACTGAAGGACCCTGTAGGTGTGATTTAAGTTTTGTCTTGTATAGCCTTAGGCCTGTCAATGAGTTACAAAGCATATTTCTAAGAAGGGAGTGGGGCATGATGAGGCATGTGTGACCTCCCTTCTCAAGGCCAGCAACTCAGCCTTAGAGTATTTCTAGGGTTCCCTTGGCCAAGAAGGGGTCCATTCAGTCAGCTAGGTGGGGGAAGCTTAAGATTTTATTTTAGTTCACAGGAACGAAAATTTACACAGTAAAAATCCATCTTTTTTTCCATCATGATAAATTCAGTAATTCATGAAACATTAACAAAGTATTTGAGGTTTCTTGAGATTGTTGAATGACTCTTAATGTTCTACAAAAGTAGGTGGATATTATTCATTCACTTATTTATTTATAGGTCCCTTTTTACTTTTTATTTATTACTCGTAGGTTATTAGAGAACAGGGAAGGTATTTAAAATGTATACACAAGATTATTTGGAGGGAAAGGTGAAAGAAGACACATAATAGGTAGGAATTAGACAGCAGCCAACTGTAGACATGAATATAACCCATCTCAGCAGAGCTGGCAATTAAATGATCAACTAGCTCTTAAAGAACCTTTAAACTACATCTTGTGGAGCAAGTGAGCTTCTGTTACATCCACAAAGTAAAGGGCTAGAGGACACAGGTGCAAGGTGGTTTGTGGCTTGGTGTACTTCCAAATGGTACTGTGGCCAGTGGGATCGAACAACTTTGATATATCAGGGAAGGCGGAACTGTGAGTGATTGTCTTTTACATACCTGGCCTCAAGAGGCCATGCAGAGTTGTGAATCTTACCTATCCAATTCATTAGTGAATTATCAAATCCCCTTTCCAAGATATCATAGTATCTAGAAACAGCCTCTGGGCTAGGGTCCCATGTAGGGTCTCCTTCCCCTCATCTTCTTCCTCTTCTGAGTTAGGATTATTATTATTTTTTTTTTTACCGAACAGCTACAATGTACCACAGAGATGCATAAAATCTCATTTCCATTTCCTAGGCTGCAATCTTATTAACTGACTTTTTTTAATCTTGTCCTGTTGTATTTGCATGATATGTGGATTTTCATTCAGCTTCTCAACAGTCTTTTCATAGCTTCCATTCTGCCAGGGAAAGGTTTCATTTGGCTCAACCTTGAAGCAATTGTATGGAAATCATCTGCTTAGAATAAGGACAGCCTCTGGGTGGGTGAGTGTCTGAATGCAGGCAACTCCAAGGAAATCATGCTTGTCTTCTGCCTGAGAGGGGAAGGAGGCCTCTTTTGCTGGATGGAGATTGACAGAGGTATCTTTCCTGAAACGAGATGCAGGATATCATTTGAGAGAGTTAACTTTTTTGCATCCTGGAGACTGTGAGAGGAGGCACAGTATCTCTGTTCATGTCTTCATGGTATATAGAGATGCCCTTTCTAAAAGCTAGACAGAATGTTACATTAAGTTAGCAAGATTTTGATTTCTTTAGAAACCAACTTTAACTTACTGTAACTTTTTTTAACTTTATAAACTTCTTAATCTTTTGAACTTTTTGAATCTTTTGTAATAACATTTAGCATAAAACACACATTGCACAGCTATACAAAAATTTTATTTCCTTATTCTATAAGCTTTTATCTATTTTTAAAACTTTTAATTTTTTTCTAAAGTTTTTTGTTTTGAGTAATGTGTTGTGCTACAATATTACAATGGCTGTGATGTATGTCACTGTGTGATAGGAATTTTTCATCTCCATTATTATCTCATGGCACCACCATCTTATATGTGGTCCATCGTTGACTGAACGGCTGTCATGCATTGTGTGACTGTATACCCAAGGGAGTTCCCCCTTAAAAAAATAAAGATAAAAAAGACTCGTTTCCTTTTTTTTTTTTTTTTTTTTTTTTTTTTGAGACAGAGTCTCGCTTTGTTGCCTAGGCTAGAGTGAGTGCCATGGCGTCAGCATAGCTCACAGCAACCTCAAACTCCTAGGCTCAAGTGATCCTCCTGCCTCAGCCTCCCGAGTAGCTGGGACTACAGGCATGCGCCACCATGCCCGGCTAATTTTTTCTATGTATATTAGTTGGCCAATTAATTTCTTTTTTATTTATAGTAGAGACGAAGTCTCGCTCTTGCTCAGGCTGGTTTCGAACTCCTGACCTGGAGCAATCCGCCCGCCTCGGCCTCCCAGAGTGCTAGGATTACAGGCGTGAGCCACCGCGCCCGGCCCCTCGCTTCCTTTTATACAAGCCCAGGACTATACTAATTCAGTAATTCACCTTTCAGCCCTTAATGTAGTTTACTTGCTACTTCCAGACCTGACTGGGCTTTAAAGGGAAATAATGTCAGCATTAATCCTATTTGGTTACAAACAGTAAAGAAGTTAATGATTTGCTTTTTAAGAGTTAGCCAATATTCATTAGTGGCTTTGGATAATATTTGCTCTGAGTGATGCAGGTGCTGTTTTCCTTTGTTGATCTCATCGTGTTTTCTACTTCCACAATAATGTTTCTTATTCCTTCATAATTTATTGTGGCAGAAAATGTTGGCATAACCCAAAGCCTTTGAAATATCTATGGGTTTTTTCCAAGCTTAAAAATGTTTGTAGTATTATGTTTCTTTAAACTAAAAACTAAGAGGCAAGATTGGCCAAGACCAATAAGGTGACATTCAAAACGGATAAATGTGATGTTTTGCATATAAAGGCGCAAAAAATCAATTTTATGAGTATACACCTTGGAGAACTGACCTGGCAGCAGTTCATTAAGAAATAAATGAATGACACCTGAGGGTTTGCATTTACCACCTGCTCTGCATGAATTATTGGTGTGATGGGGCTGTTAAAAATAGATAAATTTTTAAGCTGCATTAATAAACATTTGGATAATCGCACCCTCTATTTTTTATGACTTGGACTGCATCTTAAGTGTTACATTAAGTTGAGTTGTTTCAGAGGAAACACTTAAGCAGTTTGGAAGTTGCAGCGAAGCATTTTGACCACTTTTAACCGAGCTCACTGGACAAGAAACCTTGTCCAGCAGTTCAGGGGAAATTCCTTACAAATCTGTGAGCTTTATGTCATTAGAAGGGTTTAAAGTAGAATATTTGCTTCAGGAGTAGGAATTGTTTTCTGTAGTGTTCTCTGTGTGTCCTGATGGCTGAAACAATGCCTGGCACTTAGTGATTGCATATTTGAATGAGAGACTAATGACCATCTCTCAGGAAGGATGGCCTCAGGGTACACTCCTACAGTGAGACTATGTGATTTTAGATCCTGCAAGGATCAGTGATTTTATGTGAAAGAAATGGTTAGCTGATAACATTGTAAGCCAAGTTAAAGGATTTCTAGATAAAATTTGACCTTAGCAACTTAATGACCTTTTACATATTTTTCTGTTGCTAAATTTGGCTTTAGAATTTAGGTGTTTTAGTGACATAGTAATGAAAGGGTGATCTTTGCTACTTCACTGATGGCCAGGATTAACCTGGCTGGTCTGAGTGGTTAGTTAGGTAACCTCTGGTGCCCTCCTTCAGTCAAAGAAGGTGACCTTCCCAGATGAAGGGAGACTGTTTTCTGTAGGATTTACAGGTGACTGTGTTCCTCTTTTGGCAGTTTCTAAGAATGGCCACATACTGTTTCCAATGGTGCTTTTCATATAATCGCAAAATAACAACTTTGGGGTGAGAGGCTTCTGCTGCTCATGAACGAGTAAAAAGCAGCATGAGAGGAGGAAGTAATAGAAATTGAGATGTAAAAATATATCTGGGCCAGGCGTGGTGGCTCACGCCTGTAATCCTAAGCACTCTGGGAGGCCAAGGCGGGCGGATTGCTGAAGGTCAGAAGTTCGAAACCAGCCTGAGCAAGAGTGAGACCCCTTCTCTATTATAAATAGAAATAAATTAATTGGCCAACTAATATATATAGAAAAAATTAGCCGGGCATGGTGGCGCATGCCTGTAGTCCCAGCTACTTGGGAGGCTGAGGCAGAAGGATCGCTTGAGCCCAGGAGTTTGAGGTTGCTGTGAGCTAGGCTGATCCCATGGCACTCACTCTAGCCTGGGCAACAAAGCGAGACTCTGTCTCAAAAAATAAATAAATAAATAAATAATAATAAATAATAAATAATTAAAATAAAGTATATCTGGTCTGGAACAAAATCAAATATATGAGAAATCATTATGTATGAGCCACATGGAATTTCTTCAGAGATTTGGTAAACTAAAAGATATTCATCATTGTACTTATTCCTTTCTCTTTCTTTTGATGCCACCTCTCTCTTCCATCATAGAGCACCAAAACTACTTTGGAATCGATGAGAACCTTGGCCCGGTGGCAGTCAGCATTCGGAGAGAGAAAGTGGAAGATGCCAAGGAGAAAGAAGGGTCCCAGTTCAACTATAGGGTGGCTTTCAGAACAAGTGAGGTAATGGGACTGCTTTGTGTTGTTACCAGTCTGAACGCTGAACTGCTTTCAATATTACTGCTTTAGTTTGTTTTAGATAGGGTACCAATTTTTTTTAATGTTAATGATTGCAACATTTAAGGTAATTGAAAAGGATGTTGCAGTATTTTATTTCAAATGAAAAATTTGGCAACATGTCATGGATGTTAAGTGGCAATAATTTTACTGCTGCCTTACACCATAAAGGACCAAATGATAAAAATTGAAGATTTTGAGGGCTAAGACAGAGGACAAACATAAACTATACAATTCATGTCAAAGTTTAAAAACAACTTTAAAATGTGGTGCAGAAAATCAGGTCACCTGTGATGGGGTAAACATCTGACTCGTGTTTTTACCAGTGTAGTAGCTCTGTCTACCCACGCTTCCTTACATTGAGGACCCAAGTTAGTTCCTTGCTTGCCTTGCTTTGAATGAAAAGTGAGATTATTATACAAATGGCACAATATAAATAGCTAAATATGTGGAGATGCTGATTTATATAAAGAATTAGATCTGAAGCCAGGTAGTCCCAGCTACTCAGAGGCTGAGGCAAGAGGATCATTTGAGCCCAGTAGTTTCAGGCTGCAGTGAGCTATGATTGTACCTGTGAATAGCCACTGCACTTTAGCCTGGACAACATAGACCCCATCTCTAAAAAGGAAAAAAAAGAAAAGGACTAAATCTGACATGTACTTTAGGTTTTATTTATTTGCTTAGCCCTTTTTAAATTAGAGGGACATAATTAATACAGATGGCAAATATTACAGAATGTGAATTTTGGTTGAATATTTCCAGATCAAACAGAAAAAAAGCCATTTTGTAGTTTCCTGCACTTTGCGTGACATGTGTATCCCTGTGCATTGACCTAGGCTCTATGCTGGGTATGTGAGATAAAGCCCCTTTCTTAAAGTGACATATTTTAAGTTATAGACTTATGCTGTCCAGTTCAATGGCCATTAACCACAGGTAGCTGTTTAAACTTAAAATAATTAAATAAAATTAGAAATTCATTTCCTCAGTCACATTAGTCACATTTCAAGTGCTCAGTAGCCAATGTAGCTACTGAGTTAGTGCAGATAGAGAACATTCTTGTCATTGCAAATAGTTCTGTTGGCCAGCGTTATGGAGCATCATGTAAACATTAGGCGTCATTTTTATGACCACCACCACTCTAGCTTCTGTCCTTAGCATTCTGACAACTCTGTTGCCAACATTAGAGGAGGTCAGATTAGAACCAGCTCTCTTGATTTTTGGTTCTGGATTTTTTTTTTCTCATCATACTAAATTTGAGGCATATGCTCAGAATTTTGATCCCATGTTTCTGTGATGTGTTTGAGGATATCTAATAAATTATGAGACAAAATTTGATGATAATCTCAGCTCTGAATCACCCAGCCCATGGATGCCACCAGCTGTCCCCATTCAGTCTGAGGAATAGAGAATTAAATAGAAAAAGATAAGAAAGGGAGTGGAAGGAAAAAAAAAATGTAGAGAAATGGGGAAATAGGAAAAAGGATTTCTGAGGCATGTTTCATTTTTTAAAAAGAAAAAAACAAAAGGAGATGGAAGAAGACTGACTAAGGTTAGGCCCAGGATCATCTTCTAATTTCTTCTTGGTATGTACCTTCCCACATGGGTTCAGAGAGCTGTAGGAATGTCTTAATTTTTGTAGCATTGCTCTGTCTTGCTTCTCCTCTTTCTTTGGAATACATCTGACCATTTCACCCCCACTTGGCTGACTCCTGACCCCCTGCATACTGTTGTTTAAAGACTATTTGAGTGTTGATTTTGCTTCAAGTGGAATGCTTTAGCCCCTTTTGGCCCAATCAAAAGAGAGCCTTGCTTCTCTTCTTCTTTTTTTAAAGACAACCGGACAGTTAGGTTCTAAGTAGTTAACCAGGAATAAATATTAACTGAAGTCTTATGTTTTGCCCTTGCAGCTTACAACACTGAGAGGAGCAATTTTAGAAGATGCTATACCCTCTACTGCTAGGCATGGTACTGCACGAGGACTACCTCTCAAAGAAGTTTTAGAGTATGTCATTCCTGAGCTGAGCATTCAGTGTCTGCGACAGGCTTCCAACTCACCCAAGGTCTCGGAGCAGCTGCTCAAGCTTGATGAACAAGGGGTGTGTATAATGTATGAGATTGTGTGTGAATTTGTGTCTTTGTTTCTAAAGGGTGTAGAGTTTTCTTATCCGTCTTTCTTTTAAGGCCATTTATTTTAAATGCCTTGGAGCATTTTCTTTCTAGTTTTCTCCAAATATGCCTTTATACCCTTTATACCAGTTTAGAAACATGATGTCCTTATGGTATAACCTACCTCCTGTTGAATTGTGACTTACTGTTTTTACCACAGTTTTGGTATATCCCAGCTAGCAAGAGCACATCAGAATGCATGATTAGTAGAGGTCAGTAGTGCTTTTTCCCAGGGTTTAAAAATCTCATGTTGACCCTTTCCCTGAACCAACATTTATTCTTGTCTACCATGTGCAAGGCATCATGCTGACAGATGTGTGAACAGCATGCATTAGGAAGATTGAAGCTGACTAAAACCTAGTCCCTAGCCTACAAAGACAGTAACAAAGGCTTCTGCAAGGCTGAATATGGTAAGAGATCTTGGAGAGGTGTAAATGCAGTGAGTGCTTTGGGGAAAGAAGAAAAAACATTTGGCTGGATAAATCCCCTGAAGGAGGTGGCATTTTAACTAGGCCTTTGGACTTGGGACAGAATTGTTAGAAGAAGATATGAGTTGTTGGCAGTTTTAAGAACTTTGGCTAATCTAGTTTCATTACAAACAAAAGAAGGTGGGGAAAAAGTAAGTTGAATCTAGAACAAATGAGACCTTGAATTGTAGGCTAAGGAGCTTGCATTTGTTTTAGGCAATAGGGAACCAGTGAAGGTTTTCCATTAGGATGTGACATGATTAGAGCTGTATTTCAGGAACATTCTGATAGATGAGGATTGGATAGGCTGGTGAAGATAGAGACTGTTGGTGACATGGAGCTCAATTATGTGATTATTGACATTGTCCAAGAGAGAATCAATGATGGACATGATTGGGACGGTAGCCCAGAAGATGGAAAGAGGTCTTTTAAGTCTCATATGCAAATAACTTGTAGGGGAAACTGAGAGGTAGCTGTCCAAGTACATGTAATTTATTTTAAATGAGTAGATTTGTTTTTAAATCCATGATTTAAAAAAAGACAATGATAATGTATATTTTCAGAATTTCCTAAGAAAACTTCTTTTGCATGTTTTATAGGAAATACAAGATATTTCCTGTTTGATCCAGTAGCAATACTGTGGTGAAAGTAGAATATTTGACACCTCAGATGGCTAGAATTCTAAAAGTGATGAAATTGTAATTGGTCTAACAAGTTAACACTGCATTATTAGCAAAAAGAAGTGGGCATTGTAACACTCAGAATGAATAATCCTGAAATCTGTCTGTCTTAGGAATGAAAGGCTGACATAATTAAAAACAATAAAACCAAACCAAACACTAAACTTGGGTATTTGATTTCTGAAATTGTATGATACAACAGGTTTACCACAATCACGATTGGTAAAATATGTGGAATGTATGAAATGTACATTAAACAGTTGAGGAAAACGTATTGTGGGAGAGGTAGAGAGGATGTATGGGGTCCAAACGTTCAAAGTTCAGGCAGGCTTTGTGAGAAGAATAGCACTCATTTTCATGTTGCAAGAGATTTGGTGAAGAGAACTTGCCACCCATGTGGTAGTTCCTTGTCCCTTTATGTTCATAGGATATCTTGGTCCTCCCTTTAAATTTTGTAACTGTATTGCATTGCAAGTGTGTGATGAGTAAGGTGTTTGGTCCCCTGAGGTTGCCCTAGAAAAACTCCATAGATAGTCCAAGTTCCCCTGAACCCCTCAAGGCTCTGCAGCTGCTGCCCATCTGGGGATTCTCTTGTAGAGCAGTGAAAAGGCACGTTATGCCAGCTGTAGATGACTGCCACCCTACAGAATGGAGCAGGCATTTGAGATATCTGTGTAGTTAAATAAGCCCAGAAGCAGTTTTTACAATTAGGCATTTTGAGTACTTTTAGTGAACACTTACTTACAAAAGGAATTAATTTTGAAAATTGGATACTGCTTTTATACAAACTAGTATATTTCGTAGTTCTAGTTATATTTCAAGTACTTCTTATTTAGATTTTATATTTGTTTGACTTTGATATACTTTCTTAATGGTGTTCAAACTTAACCACAGTATGGCATTTTAACTTTCCACAACTCTTAATAGTATCTGATTCCCACGATACATGAAGAAAAGATACTGCTTACTTTCATCTCTAAAACAAATCGGACAGCTTATTTTAACATCTGGTTTCTAAGGGATCCTTAAAAGTTGCCGCAAACTTGTTAGGAGGGTTAGGAGTTTATTCCAGGTAGTGCTGTTTTTATTCATTTCTCTAATAGTAAATCTGCCCAGGAGAGACTGGGCCAATTTTATGTTTCTGTTCTAAGGGATTTTTTTCTACTCTTAAAAAAGTGTTTAAAACATAACCTAATTACCTATATTTCATATATGTAATTACATATATTGCCAGTTTCTGTTTTCTTGGAGTTTGTAATGCATCCTTGTTTAACATACAGTCACTGAGTATATCTGCTCTGTGCTAGACAGTGAGGTAGGAAAATCCATAGGTGCTCAGATCACTTATGCCATGCTTTGAGTTTGGTAAGACTTTTGGAGGAAGAAGACTGAATACCATGGAGAATTATAAGAAAAGTAGTTATTAAGAAGGACCTTGATGGTTTTGTTACTTTATATAATTTCACCTGTCCACTTCTAAAATCCCATTTTTCCTTTTAAAAAGGACTTTCAATTTATATAATAAGCTCACAAAATTATATAGGTTGACTTTTAAAAATATATTAAATAAATTATGAAAGCTCACTATCTTAAGATATTATGACATCTTTGACAAGAGTGATTAATTTATTCATAAGGCCAACAGTCCCCTTCTCTTGTCCACTCCAGATGTGTATGTTTACTTGCATATCAGGTTTATAGCAAATGAAGTAAGCAGGTCTACATAAATGAGACTACATGCTTGGAACAGGTAGATTGAGTCAGGAGAATGAAGTGGAAGGGTTTACTGCACACTCAAATTTATTTTTAAGGCAGTTTTGAAGCTTTGGGTTTTTTTCCACCTCATTTTAATTTAAATTTTCTTGTCAATAATGACAAAGTTTCTGGCCTTGGGAATAGAGCAGCCAGTTTTTATCCTGTCTGAGAAAGAAAATGAGACGTGCGCTGCATCCTCTGCTGTCTGGGCAATATGTATGTATGTCCAGCTGTCAGTGCTGAAGCCATAGGGAATTTTGACAAGTGAGTATTTTTAGTTTGCAGCAGTACTCACGCCCAAGTGCTAACTTAGTTTTATCCCAGGACAGTGGGACTGGCTACTGTTCATACAGACCAGTTAGATAAAGGTCAGTGCAATGGGGTTAAGTATTAGGTTCAGCCTGAGGGGTTAGAAATGAAGCCTTGGCCTGAGAGAATTAGGAATTTTAGGACATGAGGAACTAGAGTCTCTCCTTTGCTTTATATCATAATGGAGCCTGAATATAATGGAGTTGTTATACCCCTGGAGTAGTAGTATTTGATACATTTTGATTGTTGTCCAGGTTTCTGAAAAATACTCAGATGGGAGAGGTCTTGTTCTATTATTGCTTTTGTGAATCACAACCCTTGTTGTAAACAAGCCAGTATTGTTTATTCTAAGTCATTGGAGACTTTTAAGTTTCACCAGGAAAACTGATCAAAGAGGCAATTGGTGAATACCAGTGAGCAGTAAATGTGTGGCGTGCCATGCCACACCATGTGTGTAACAAGGTATTTTCACTGGAGCTAGAGTCTGGCAGCTGTCATGAGACACTCAGCAGCTTTGCAATCTGTTTTAGCCACATTCCCTGATTCCCTTGGGCCCAGGAGTTTCTTGGATGGAAACACAAATCTTCTTCACAGTAAGAATCTAGACGCTTGTTTGTCTGATGGCTGGGAGGAGAGGGGTGTGAAGTTGACAGCACAACAGTCAGCAGTGAGTTCTTACGGGATTTCAGTCCTCCAGTTATTTGGCCTTTGCCTGAACGAGCATCCACAAGCAATACCAAGTCTTCAAAAATCTCAGAGTCAGAGAAAGTGTTCCAGTCTAGTGAGGGCTCTGCTTGACCACACGGTGCCCAAACCCTGGGCCCCCAAATAGCCTTGCTCCAGCACTCCCCTCAAAAAGCTGGATGTGAGCAGAGAAAGAGATTTTCTCCTGGATATGCCAAAGCAGACTGGGACAAAAGCTGCCTTGTGGCCTGGAGATACACAGATGTGGTGACACGTGGTGCTGGCAGTGGTCTGAGGTGAGCAGCAGATAAAGGAGCAAAAGATGGACAAACAGAAACTACAGCCACCAGGACAGAGTGAGCTCTGAGATGAGGATGATGGTGTGGCGATCTCTACTGGGTGCAGAAGAAACGGTACAGCAATGCGGAGTTATGCGTGGCAGCCATAGTATTCTGTTGTATTAGTGAGGGATTAAAGCCAGAGCCAAATAACTGGAGAGCTGAAATCTTTTCATGATGAAAGAGAAGTCAGCTAACATGACATCAAGGATGTGAGGCAGTCATTTTGAGGCCATTATAGTATTAATACAGATTCCAGTAGTCACTAACAGCATCAACCTATGTGTAATAATTGCTAGTCATGAGAGTTTCCCCTAATGCACTTTGAGATCCTGAATGTCTTCTGAGTCACTCAAGAATGATTAATGCTTATAATGAGATGATAGTAGGCATTTTTATTATACTTAATTTTTTTTGAAGATAAATGTGGTATATCATTGATTTGGATAATTGAGTTGATCAGAAACATTTATTCCTCAGTCTCTGGATGAATGGAAATTTTTTTTTCCTTGACCTTACTAAAGAACTAGTTCAACAAAATTCATAATACTTGGTGTGTTAAGTCGTGTATGCGCACCATCTAATACCCCCACACTTAAGGTATAGTTATCTTCTCTGTACAGTTGGGGAGCTTATAGCTCTGACAGCAACAAAGGCCCATGAACTACAATGCCATGGCATTGATTGATACAGGTAGTTGATTTGGTCAGGTTGTAAACAGGTAATGTTTCCTTTTATATTCTCCCATAGCACTTAGTCATGACCTGAATGCATTCAGAATATATTGGCACTTGGCTCTACTTGCTCACCTCTGAGTTTATCCAGTGCACAATGAATGTTTCCTGCAGTTGGCTGAGGTCTCCCAGGCAGATGTCTTGTGCCTCACCTACATTGTATGTTGTGACTAGGTAGTAATATGGATGAGACTGCTTTCATTACTTTGCTGCTTAAGGGAAATAAGCATCATTTTGCCTTATTTTGCTGCTATAGTCAGCTATGAGTTTTGATTAAAAGCTCTATTTTACAGTTTGATAATGAAAGTGAACAATGTTATGGATTGATGTCTTTAGGGAATCAGTGATGTCTGATAATCTGTCAGTCCTTGAGGCTCAGATTGCAAGTGGTAAGCTTAAGAGCTCGACTGTATAAGTGAGAAATAGTTCCTATCTGGGGAAAATAAGAAAGCTGTAAAAATGAATCCAGTTTATTCCTGGCCTTGGGAGGAAGTCCTGCAGCTTCCAGCATGACATGACATTGACTGTGAGATAAGATTACAGCAGGGACTCTTCAATTGCCATTAAAATTCTTTATGGTGTACTATATATTTAGCAGATGTTTTCAAGATAGTAAAAAATGTAAGAAATGAATGTAATCATACAGCCAAAGGTACTTTTATGGAAAGAAAACATTTTTCTGTTTATATACATATATCACAATTTCCATTGGGATCCTATTCTTACCAGACTTTAATTTGATTTGATTTTTTTCCTTACAGTCCTACATATTTCCATGAATGTTCAAGTAAATTAAAGAAGAAAAAGACATTAAGAACCAGAGAAGGAAATCTTTTAAAAGTTCATGGCCTTTTTTTCTTCTAACTTGGAAGATAATGCTAATTACTGTATGAGGTGTATTAAGTATTTCCACAGTTGTATTTTTGAGTACGTGCTTAAACCTGACTGCGTATCCTTTTTGGAACCTGACAGATTCCACAGGGCCATGACCATATATTTTATCTTTTAGGGTTTCTGACATTTCTCCAGCCGTATTTTGGGGTTTTTAGGTTTGTTATATATTTGTAGCATTTTGTACAGTAATAGCTGCCTACTCTTGCTTATTACTTATGGGGATTGTTCTGGCATACTTTCCTGAGAACAAAATTCTAAGCTTCTGTAGTTTTAATTTTACCGGTAGTTAGCTTGTCTGGTATTCTTTGCCAAATAATTACATTTCTCCCTCATTTCAGCTGAGCTTTCAGCACAAGATTGGGATCCTCTATTGCAAAGCAGGCCAGAGCACAGAGGAAGAAATGTATAACAATGAGACGGCGGGACCAGCTTTTGAAGAATTCCTTGATCTTCTGGGCCAGAGAGTACGGCTGAAAGGATTTAGTAAATATCGAGCTCAGCTAGACAACAAAAGTAAGCTTCATATTTGTGTGTGGGCACAACTTTAATTCTCCAAAGGTAGGCATACTACGTAAATCTAAGCAAAGGATCACATGCCCTGCTGTTCCTGACCCCCGGAGCAGCCTAGCAAGCATATTTGGGATAGAGTTTAGATTTCCTCAGATGAGCAAAAGGAAGCACATTACTCATGCAGTATGTGCTTTCCATCATAAGCTCAAAAGGTCAATTCTTTTTCCTTTGTAACGCCTGCAGAGAGATTCCCCAGTGTTGCAGGAAGAATCTTTGAATATTTTTTCTTTCTTTTAGCCTAACCTCTTCTATTATACCCTTGTTTCAGCATATCAAGGACAAGAACTGCATTCATTTCTAAAAGACAAAATATTAACATATTTTATTCATGCCATATTATTGGGCTTATTTATTTATTTTTTCGTTTCCAGAGTCATGATGTTAACTGGGGAGTTGGAGCAATGATTAGAAAGCTGATGCATCCTATTTTTCAAGGGCCTTAGTCAGGTTTCCTTGAGTGATGCACATATTAGCTGCAAGGTGCCAGATTGGCCAATTCATATAAGTACCGCGCTAACCGATTGCGCCACTGGAGCTTCAGATTGGCCAATTCAAAGCGTGGGCTATATGCCCTCCTATGATGTACTGTTATTTAGTTGCTATCGGCATGTAAAATACCAGGCAGAGTAATTTTATGTATTTTGGAAAATTGTGCCTATTATCAAGTGATTAACTGCTTACTCTTTTAATGAAAAGCTACAAGTAGATAGATTCTAAACTTGGAGAATCTGAAATAACATCTAGCCCCCACTCCTAGCAGAAGTGACAAAAAGGGAGTTTTCCACGTGGGAATGTCGGGTATGACTCAGCTGGGATTAGAACCATGGAGGCCTTGTGCTCTGTGGCTCCCTGCCTTCTATTCTCCCTTAAGTCACAAAACCCTGACCCCAACGCCCACTCCACTTGGGACCTCGATGGATAGATTGGTATTTCTTCTAAATGAGGGTGGTGCCTGTAGTCAGTTCTGTTTTTAGATGTTTTTGAAAATTACAGTTCTAGGATAGATCACGAGACCCAGCAATGGTCTTAACTCACTGGCAGGCCCTGTGTGTCCTCCACACAGGGCTGGAGTTTAACTATTACATTAAGTGTATGTGGCTCATGCCTCAGATATGTAAAGATAGGGAAATAATTCATGGTACCCAAAATACAAACATCCATATATTTTAAGAAAAATTAATGAGACCTTTTCCGATTTTCTTTCCCTTTTCTTTTCAAACTCCCCTTTCTTACAAACCACCATTCACCCCCTAGAGATGCTGCTATACTGTCCTTAGGGATGTCCTTCCACTGCTGACGTGAACTCTTATTACTATGATTATGTGTCCTCTCTTTCCAGTGAGTAGATTTAGAAAACATTTGAAGAACTTCTGATCTGTGTATAGTCCATAAAACTACAACGTAGATAATCCAAATGTTTTTCTGTGTATAGAATTGACAACAGCTTTGAATTTTTATGACTTACGAGATGTCCTTTGTACAGACGTGTAGTACTTAGGCACCTTAGCTCAAGGAAATGAGAACATAAGAACTAGATTTTGATATGTTGACTCTAATAATTAGCTAACCTTTAGGTTATTTTTATGAGCAAGGCATTCTGTGAGATGCAAAAAAGTCTTAACATTCCTTTAGTAGAGAAGAGATGTCTTTAAGAATTAGGTATCATGGAATGGTCAAATAAAAAGTATGTCTGTCAAGGAATGGACAAATAAAAATCTTCCATTTAAAATTGGAGGAATTGGGTTCTAGTTTTAACTTTCTCTGCCCATAGGACTTTGGTCAAATCTGGGCCTCACTTTATTCCCAGAGGGTGTTGGGCTAGGCTATCTGGGATATTCCTTCAAGCTCCCAGATGAGTTGTTTCTCTCTTGAGTACAAAACAACATAGAGCAGGAACAGGGGATTTGAGCCACTAAGATGTTCCACTAGCCAGAGTGCAGAACTGCCACCACGGGCAGCCTTTATTGGTCTAGGTGCAAAGAATGATAAAACAAATAGCCTGTGTCCCTCTTCGAAGAGAAATATTTGCAGCAAACCCCAGAACCAGCCTTGTTAGTTTATCTTCTCGATTACCATGCTGATGTTTCAGAAAAAAATTCAGAATATTTAATTTTAGAAATTCATCTTTTAGCACTGCGTGGGATAAACAAATTATGATCACATTTTTCTCTTTATTTATTTATGTTTTTTGAGACAGTATCTCTGTTGCCCAAGCTAGAGTGCCGTGGTGTCAGCGTAGCTCACAGCAACCTCAAACTCCTGGGCTCAAGTGATCCTACTGCCTTAGCCTCCCAAGTAGCTGGGACTACAGGCATGTGCCACCATGTCCGCCTAATTTTTTCTATATATTTTTAGTTGGCTAATTAATTTCTTTCTGTTTTTTTTGTAGAGACGGGGTCTCACTCTTGCTCAGGCTAGTCTCGACCTCCTGAGCTCAAAGTATCCTCCCGCCTCGACCTCCCAGAGTACTAGGATTATAGGAGTGAGCCACCATACCTGACCTATGATCACATTTTTAAAAGTGTTTCTCCCAGTACATTTTCCTTCTTTTGCTATAGTTTCCTGAATCTGAAACCTAATATCAGTCAGCATTTCTCTTACTGATTTTGAGGGGCTTTTTGTTTGTTTGTTTTGAGAGAGGGTCTCACTATATTGTCTGGGGTAGAGTACAGTGGCATCATCATAGCTCACTGCAACCTCAAATGCCTGGGACCAGACGATCCTTCTATCCCAGCCTCCCGAGTAGGTGAGACTACAGGCACATGTTGCCATGCCCTGATAGTTTTTCTATTTTTTTGTAGAGATGGGGTCTCGCCATGTTGCTCAAGCTGGTCTTGAACTCCTGACCTCAAGTGATCCTCCCACCTCAGCCTGCCGAGGTGCTAGGATTATAGGCATGAGCCACCATGCCCGACCTCCCTTACTGAATTATAACCATCCTAATAACTGTGTTGTGATGGGGGTCATTGCATGACTGGGCTGTTTCATCATCTGGCCTCTAGTTTTGTTGTCAGTGAGTCAGTTGTCAGTGAGTCAGCTGTTCACTGAAGGAGTGTTCGTTGTTCCCGTGTAACTGTGTGTGCTTGCTTCCAAAGCTGCATTCATTGTCAGTGTTCTGAGCCAAGACAATTAAAATGGAATATTACTTTCTAAGAAGTCCTGTGAAAACTAATAAGTATATATTGAATGAATAGTTGAAAGGAAAAATTTCTTTATTTGGGGACTAGTTGATATATAACTTATCCTATCCCACCATCTGTAAGTTAATTTATCAGTATCTGTAATGTAAACATTTTAAGATTCACCTTATTCATGAAAGTGCCTTCTGTGAGCGCCTTTTGGGAGAATTGTTTATGATATTTTTTTCTAGAGAATTTTTATGACTGTCGATTGGAAAGAAAGACCACAGGATTCAGAAAGAAAACAGTAGACGTCCATGAAGGTTGAATATTTTAGTGTTAAAGTAAAAATTTATACTTGTAGGTTAGAAAAATATTAACCTAAGATACCTAGTTAGGTTTCTCCCTCAAACACAATGGAATAAATGACGTTAAACAGTGTGGTTCCTTGTTTGAAAAGTAGAAAATAGCCTATATAGAGATTAAGATTGAGAAAAGCAGTCCTGAATTCCATTGGCATTCTGCTTTCTATATATATATTTTGTCTTCATCTGTCTATATGAAAAAAGGCATTCAGAACTTCTCTCCAAAGTTATTACCTAAATGTTTTATAGTCACTGGATTAGTTTGAATGCCTGAAACTCTTAGTCTGAGGTAGCATCACTGATAATACAGATGGATTTTAAATTTTCAAAGAATCATTCTGCTCTTCAAAAGATGAATAGCTCTTCAAAAGATGACTAACAGAGCTTCAAATGTCATAGCGTTTTAACATGTGTCAGTATGTAATATACTGTGAGATCCCATTCATTCTCCATATTCTTAATGCATACGATGTATTACTGCACTTCCTCTTGAAAGGAGAACAGATTATTACATCATTCAGGGAAGGAAGTGTTTAAAATAACATTTGTTGTTCCCATTTCTATATTCAGTCAATCCTGTTTCATTTTTCTGTGTTCTTGAAGACTAAGTGCCCAGGAATAACTAAGAATTAACTGTAAACACACAAAAGGATACGTATGGCAAGGCTATCTTAGCTGGTTAGTCTTACCCTTTAGATAATTGCACCCAGACCTGCACCGGCTTCTTTCCTTAGCTGCTTACCTGTGTGCTGCAGGTAAGCAGGAGCACCTTGCCCTCGGTTGGTCACCTAAATCTGTATTATGAGGGCAAGAACAGAGAGAAAAGGATCCCCTCAGGCTGCCGCTGTGGGTTGAGAGGTGGTAGAAGTGGTGTTTGGTGAGGGCAAAATGTGCAAGATCCATATGCTAGTAGGATATAGCTCCATGGGGTTTTTCCAGTCCCATTACCCCTTCTGTAATAACCTAAGTATTAATGCCCTAATTTTGTAGTTGCCTAACTTTTGTGATTCATTTTTGCTTTCAGCTGATTCCACGGGCACTCACTCCCTCTATACCACGTACAAAGACTACGAACTCATGTTCCACGTGTCCACCCTGCTTCCCTACATGCCCAACAACAGACAGCAGGTATGTCCTCTCCAGCCTCAGGCTTCCTACCCTGAGTGCGAAGTCTGAGGTCAGCCCACTGACAATACTGATGCATTTAGAATTTGCAAAGAATCAGTGGAGTTTTTCTTAAATACCATTAATAATCTTTGGTTCTTCTATCATTTGGAAGTATTCGGGCTTCAAAAGGAGTATCATTGCACTTTTTCCTGTAAAACTTAGAAACTCTTCCGCACTCACCTTTATTGCTTGCTAGGCAAAATCTTAAGAAGAAACCTGTGTCAAATGTGTTAATTACAAAAGGGCCAGTTATGTTGATCTGACTTAGGTTTCTGTATTTGGGTAAATACTTATTTATAGAAAATACTATTTGCAGTTGTTACTGGTGCTATTTTCAAATATTCATTTAGTTTTTATTATTTTAATTCAATTTATTGACCAAATTTATTGACCTTTTTAAAGGAAAAAAAAATTAGTGTGCATCATGCTTTGAACACAGCCACTCAGTAAGAATTAAGAATTTTTGAAAACTTGAATGATGCATAGAACATCATAAAATAATTCACATCACTTTTTTGTGTAACTGTAAAATCTGAGCAAGTTCTTTTGCAAAGATTGCTAGAAATATTTTTTTTCCTTGTACTAGAAATATTTGAAATGCTGTCTACTTTATCAGCTTGAGAGGACTTTGAGGGGTTGTTTGGGATAGAAAACAATCTGTGTCTTGAACAGAGAGGATCTGTGGAGTAGAGGAGGCTCCATTCTATATCTTAGAGTCTTGTGGGCTCTACCAATGTTAAGCTGAAGGCTTTTTGGAAGATATCGACTGCTTGGGCTTCCATTTGTTTATGGAAAGGTTTGTAATTTACTGGGATCTTACAACTGATTCATTGGCATAATCTAATTTTAGGGGTTTGATTTGTGTCCGGGTTAAATCCAGAGTTAAAGTTTATTTTCACGCTTAGGAAACTTAGTCCTTCTGAAGTCACTTAACTCAAACTCCTTTGCTCTAAATCTATTAAAGCATCAAGGACTTGCTCAAGAAGTATTTGTCAAATGAATGAAACATGATGGTTTCAGAGGATTTTTCTCTTTTTTTAAACACTCATAAAATTCTATGAATTTAGTCAAAGTCTGCACATTTTCCAAAGACGAACCAGCCTCCCACCTCTCTTTCTCCCACCACTAGTTTCAGGAAGCGCCTTAGCCTCGGACCTCACAGCCAGGATGAGAGGGCAGGCCCCTTGTTCCCAGGGCTCTTCACAGTGGGGACACTGGCTCCCTCTTCATGTCTCTTCTGGTCCTGGCTAGCTGGATTTTCTTGCCACTTTCTATCTATTACTTATGTTAATCCCTTGTCCTTCTGAATTTTCTGCAGTGTTTTCTAATCATGTTCGTCACGCCACCTTCAAATATTCTGTCTCTAGACTACACATCTGTGTATTTTTTAAGAGCTAGAGTTACAATCACTAAATCACATGTATGTATTTGTATATGTTTTAACCTAAAGGATGTTAGCTCTTAAAAAATTTATTTGGAATAATACCAAACAGATTCACTGGATATTAAGAGGCTTAATTTAGACCAGTATGGTTGTCCAACAGATATTTGTGAATCATTCAGTAATTAAACTATGTGGGAGTTGTTGCTCAGAAAACTGACAGGGTTTATTTAGGCCAAGAAAGTCTGTCAGTGCGTTAGCAGAAATAGAGCCAGTGACTTTTGACCTCCCATCATCGAGTATTCAAACCACAAAGCCCTTCCAGTTCCCTAATGATTTGAGTCATTGGACTCCAAACTGAATTGGCCACAGTGTTTCCCGTGTGGCAGCCTTTACAGTTTTGAAGTCTTTGCTGTTACCAGAACTCAAAACTGGCTTCCCCGCCCCCTTTCATGATATGGTAATTAAAATATATGGGTTTTGCAGTTCTCTGTGCCTGACTTCATTTCACTGACACTGCCCTTAAAAAATTCCACACAAAAAATTAAGAGACCCAAGAAGGGAAAAATGTAGATGGGAATGGGGGTGGTGGATGAGTGTATGTTAAACTTCCCAAACTAGAGATTAAAAGAAAATACCTGTAAATTGAGACTACATCACAGACTTCCATAGCCCGAAGACCTATTTTTTAGCTCACCTTTTCTGTTTTTACTTGATTGAGAGCCCATGGCATTGTATAAGGTAGCTGGTAGGTCAGAGATGGAAAACAGTAAAAACTACTTGTTTCGTGTTTTTAATTGCACTTCCTGTATGTGGAAAAGGTATGATCCTGTGTGTGGGTGGTTGGGAAATCTGTATACTAAGCGTACCGTGTGGGCAAGGTAAGCATAACATGAAGATGTTGCGTGAATCGTGCAAGGTAAGAGACAGCAGACTTGCATTCTGAGCCTGTCTCAGTCACTTACTTGCTCAATGGCCTTGGGTAAGGTTCTTAGTCTGTCAAAAACTGTGATGATGATATGATGAGGCCGTAGTCTAGACAGTCAGGGTAGCTGCTTGGAGCACTGTAGTGAGGAGGAGGAATCTAGGCTAGCTATAGCTTTAGGCTGAGAGGGAATGAGCGCCGTCTTGTAGAGATAGCTTCCATGGGTTTGGGAATGGGAAAATATGGCATACATGAGCAAATTTGGACTAGATGATGTATAACATCCCCTCACAGCATGAGTGTTCTGTGATGCTAGGGCCATCTTCTTCTAGGTTGAAAAAAAAGCGTTAGCAGAACACAGGTGTTAAGAGCAAGAATTCTAGAACCAGACTCCCTGGATTTGAATCCCAGCTACTTGCTTTGTGACCTTGGGCAAGCTTCTCTGTGTTTTAGTGTGCTTTGTCCCTGAAAGCAGGAATTTGTGTCTGTTTTTTTTTTCACTGAGATGTCCCCATGTACCTAAAAAAGTACCCTGAGCATGGTAAGTAGTCTGTAAACATTTGTTCAATAAATAGATGAATGAATAAACAAACCTTGCTTAGGTGGTAGTTTATGAGAATTAGATGAATTAATACATGTAAAGCACTCAAAATAGTGCCAGGCATGGAGAGTGCTCAATAAATTCAAGTGGTTATTATTTTATAATTCATTAGATATAGAATACCAGTATTTTAGATGACTTAGTTTGCATTTTATTTTCTTGTTCCCAGTTCTAAAGATCTATTATGAAAAGCTAGAGCCTGAATGGCTAAGAAAGAAGGAAGGGACTATGTTTATCAATCATATCAGAAATTTATTTTTCCTTTGGCATTTAATAAAATGTTTCATTATTTATGAATTTTCATCAGAATGTTTTGTCTGTAGATAAATGATGCCATATTGCAATCTTGGGACGTGTACTTTCCAAATTTGTTATGGGTTGTATTGACCCTTTCCACTTTTCTCACTCACCCCACCCATGCCCACAAATTATGTTAATACCAAGAGCAGAAATGTCTGAAATGACCAGCTGGGTTCATGGGTGCAATTTGATGCCACAGGACTTAGCAAAGTTAACTGGCCTGTACTTGACTTATGCCTGTAACTTTGGCCTCATTAGCACCACGGTGTTTGTACGTGTTTAACGAGTCCAGACTCATCCACATAAGATCTAATTTCTTGTGTTCCTTCTTGTAATAAATCAAGCTGAAAGCTGATTCCAAGATGCATTAAATGTCTTGAGAGAGTTCACCATAGTTGCAAAACAGTTTAATCTTTGGAATGTCTCTGACTCTCACAAAGAAAACCTAGCCAGACTGAGAGAATGATAAGAAACCTGGCTCTTAGAGTATTTTCTTTCTTCACAAGTTAAATCCCACAGATCTCCCTGGGCCTATTTGGCAATCCATCCACTTTTCCCAGAGCTGTCTTCCCCTGTGTGTGCTTCCCTTCTGCTTGCCCTGTGGACAAATCATGGTTAAGCCATCATGGGATGTCATCAGTGGAACTTCACAAATTAGCTTTAAACTTCATTTTTAAAGAGAAACCATTACTTTAAACTAGATGTATAAAGCAGGTAAAGGCATCTCAGTGCCTGACACACAGTAACCTTTTTCTTTTTTAATGTATGCATAAAGTTTGAGTGGCTGTAGTTGGAAGGGGGTATCCAAGCGCCATGGAGGTGCCTAATCAGTAAGACCAAGCCCCTAGGTTTTTGAGATTACTGTTGAAGGATACTGGTCTAACCCTAGTAATGGACTTGATCTCATAGAGGTAACAGTGGCCCAGCTTATTACATTTGGGCTAGGCCTTGAACCCCTTTCTCCACATTAGTTAAACTGATAATAAGCCCCTGCCTTAAAGACTTTGTGTACTTCCCTAAGTCCCTGATTGATGCTGCTGAGGACCCATTTAAATACTGGAACAACCTGCCTGATTAAATGCTCTATGAGCCAGTCCTAAGTGTACTTGAGTTCACCTATAAATAATACTATAGAATGTTTTGAAAGTATAAAATATTTATGCAGCTTTCCATGACTAGCTTTATTCCCAGACCCTAAGTAGGAGTGTATACTTATATTAGATAACAAGGATTGCAGCTTAGAATGAGAATTGGTATTGCCTAATGTCAAAAGAAAGATTTTTATATCTTCATAATCATTTTCGTCTTTACTGTTATGAAGTCATTAAACAATCCACATTCTTAGATTATTTTTGTTTGTCCATTTTCAAAATATTCAGCTTAACTGGTTTGTACATTTAATTTACTCTTGTTATTGGTAAAATATGATAATACAAAATGGTAAATCAGTGATGAATCCTTGAAACATAAATTTGATATGAGCTTCTTGCTGATCCTGGGGTAAGAATGGTTAGCTAATGTTCACTTTTTTGCAGGGGGCAGATAAGGCTTTTTCTTCTCTAAGTATAGATCTTTTGTATTTATGTGCATAAGTTGACCCTCATTACTTAGAGTGCTTTTCTATGTTCACTTTTTCCATGTTTTTTCATAGAAACTATAGCTGTCTCTTAAAAATCAAGGCAAAATTCTAATCACTGGTACAAACTCTTGAGTATGGAGTCTGTGAGGAGTGTGTGTGTGCACACAGGTGTGTATGTGTGTGTATGAATGCAAAATTAGGACAGTCTCTCTAAAAGAGGATAATCCAAGGAACTTTACCACTAAGGGATTAGCAAGTACAGAATACCTTGGGTAAAAACAAGTTGTCTTGTCAAAGGGACCAAGTGACTGTCTAGAAGATGAGGCATAGGTGAGGAGGTCAGAGAGGTAGGAAAGGATTAGTCCAGTCTAAGGAGTCTTTGTTGGCCCTCTTCATATTGACAGGACTTGGACTCAAACCCAAGAACTAGAGCTAAGAACTCGTGATTGCTTTCTTATGGGACATAGATGTGCTTCTTTCTGTAATATTTTGCTGTTATCTGTAATATCCCTACTGTACTATTGAATACTAGAACTTCTGACTATATTTTTACACCAAGTTAAAACTGGACTTATGAATCCTAAAGTGTGTTTAAGGAATTGTGACTAAACCTGTTGCTATATATGCTGTTTCTTTAGCATCTATATACTTTTGCCATGGAATTGGGTAAAGACTCGCAGTTTTCACTTTCTTTGTGATAACGAGCTTCTTCACGTTTCACAACTTGAGTCAAATGTTGGATATTTAGTAGAATTGACCATGCAAATCTATCTAATACAATATTTATTAATACACCTTTGCAGTTGAAAACACTAATTAGTTGGTTCTCTTGGTGTCACTGAAAAAGCATTATTAATTTTACTTGCCCAGAAAGAAGATAACCCTAGAAGATGTTATTTCTTTAATTCCCCAAAACAAATAGTGCCTTCAGGTTTTGCTAGGCTGTATTCATGGTTTGCCATCCCTTTCCCCCTTCCATTTACAGACTCTGATTATATAGAATTTCATTGACCAGTTAGAAAAAAGCATAAACTAAATACTAAAGAAAATATTTATCTTCTTTTTTAAGAGAGCAAGAAATTACTTAAGTTATTTCATGGTTGGCAAAATCTTAAAGCAAAAAAAAAAAAAGAATAATTTTAATTTTCCAGATGTTTCCTTTAGTCTCTGAACAAATTCAAGCATCCTGTTAATGGATAAAGTGTTCATTTTTATTCTCCTTTAAAGAGCTTTAGATTTTACTCTTAATGAATTTTCTTATTCCCCCTCCCCACACTGCCTTTTTTTTTCCCCCCACAAAGTGCATTATACCACCATGGTTAAATTAACTAGACTTTTAAAAACATTTGTTGGCCCATTTTACAAAGCAAAAGAATAGGCTTAGAAAGGGACAAAAGCCATTTTGTATGTTGTGAAAGTAACCAGCCTTAAAGTTTCCTTTAAATATTCCTATGGTGGAGTATAGAATTGGACCTAATGTCTTCCTTCAGGAGGAAGAGAAATTGAGTAAGAATAGCTGTCCAATTTGCTGTTGCAGTCACAGCAGCCAGGAGGCACCGACTGACTCCATCTCTGCACTGTGTTTGATTGAGAGGGCCGGCCAACACACAGTAGCACACGCAGTCACTCAGGAAGGAGGCTACCTGGCACTCTCTGCTTGGCTTTGCCCATTGAGAATTCCATCTTTGATTTTTCAGTCTGAGAATCCCTGTGTTTCAGGGATGTCGAATGGAAGTACAGCAGGAGTTACTATGTTTTCTATTCTGCAAATACACTGAAGACCATATTAGGCATATTTTAAAGCTATTTATTTGTTCCTCATTTTCCTCGTCTTATTACAGTACCTATGAATCATGTATTTCAGTTACTGGGGAAAAGAGGGAAGAATGTCTTTGCCAAGTACAATTTTCATGGATTTTTTTAACACTCATTTGAAATGGCACATTTTACTTTAAATATCTAGCAAACCTCTTTAAAACTATAGATTTCATATTGCCACACTAGAATTTTTTTTTCCTTGAGGCCACAGTGTTTTATTATGAAAATAGAATAAAAAACTTCAAAAATAAAACGATCTTTTCTAATTTAATGAAAAATTTATTATTTTTTTGTTTTTTTGTGTGAATTATAGGCAACTTGAAAAATAGTTCTTGCAGCTCCCAAGGTGAAGAGACGTATGAGTTACATATGCTTCACGAGGCCCCGGGCTCAAAACTACCATGAGTTAAATACAACTCACATGGCAGTTAATGTGTTAAATGAGGTGGCCCACTGGGTCTGTATTATTACATATTAATGTATGTTTCAAATCTTTACTCAATAAGGTAACTTTTGTGTATTTATAACTTTAACCCTGGGGATTTAAGTAGGAATTTTCTAGCACATGAATCAGCAATTTAACTGGGCTGTAGAAAACTCTGAAAGAATGAACATTTCATTCCTACTCTTCTAGGCCTTTTATCATGTGAAATCACAAGTCAGGGACCTGACAATGAAATCCTTTTTGTATCTGGATTTAAAAGGCTTTAAAAGTTGAACTTTATGCTCTTTACAGTTGTATATGCATTATAGGTGCCAAGTAAATTTAAAGGCAAGGTCATGGTCTTTGTTATTGCTAGTAAAGAGAGATTTACTATCTGAAATTGTCCCATTCCAGCAATGATTTCACCAACTCATGTGAGGATTATTTTATGTATTAAAACTAAAGATCACAAATGTTTAGAGCATAGATCTATGCCTTCACATGCATAAACTTAGAGTGCCATGTGTGGGAATTTATTGGCATGTGTTCATAGGAAAGAAGTGATCACAATTTTAATGCACAGTGTTATATGTCAGTAAACATATTTGTATCATTCGTTTAGCCAAATGTATATCAGGTACTTACTGTGCTTAGCATACCATTAGGAACTAGGAAGGCAAAAGTCAGTAAGAAACATGCCTGTCCTTAGGAAAGTTATGACCTGATATGTAACCAGCAGAAGAGACAGTACAACAATTAATGCAACAGAAATAGGCCTGGGGGTGTAGGTGGGGTATCAAAGTAGTCTCGAAGAGGAAGTTTCTTTCCATTGAGGTGACATCTGTGGAGACCTGAATTGTCTGGGAGAAACTTTGAGTGAAGGAAACATTCGTGGCAGGAGGAAAGACAAAAGTAAAGGCACTGGTAAAGTGGTACTACTCTGGGCTTCCTTCTCTCCTACCAGATTTGCAATTTTTAAGATTATAAACTATTGGGTTTTCTGGCTATTAATCCAGTGGAATTCTGCATTTATGAATTACATTTTAAAAGCCAGGTTTCAATTAATTAGTTCAAATTATTACCCACCAAAATGACAGTGTTCTGTATTTTTGTTGCAGAAATGCATGTTAACATGGGAGCACACAGTATAAGCTAGGGCCATTCAATGTAATAATGTAATAGTGTTTTCAGCTAATCTGTACCCTCTCTTAGACTCTGTGTTATGAGTTCTAACATGCTGTTATTTTAAGGGTAAAGAAAGAAGGAACTGGATAAAGATGAAAAGGGGAGAGAATGCAAGTTGAATTTTAAAATAAAAGAGATAAAGTTAAATTTTTAGGTGTTTCCACAGGTCTTTTGGATGAAGCTATTTTGCCTTATCTGTGCCAAATTTAGGAGCAATAGCTTCCAAACAATAACTCTGCTTTTTCATAATCACTTCTTTAATTGGAATAAGTGAATGTATGCATTTATATATTTTGTTTTAAAGAAAAACTTGTTGGTAACCCTATATATGTGTGTGTTTACTTTCTTGACCACAGCTTCTGAGGAAAAGGCACATAGGAAATGACATCGTAACCATCGTCTTCCAAGAGCCTGGGGCACTTCCTTTTACTCCAAAAAGCATCCGGTCTCATTTTCAGCATGTCTTTGTCATAGTCAAAGTGCATAATCCATGTACTGAAAATGTGTGTTATAGGTGAGTCAGTAATCCCTGATTTATCGTTCTCTCAGCTTTATTTCATTAAAATGTCTACCAAAATATCTCTGTCTTCCAATGATTATTTCTAACTTCATAATTTTCTAATTACTCAGCCACTTTCTATAAGAAATAATTGCCTTTTTCCCATTTTGCCCCCTTGAAAAAGTGAAATGCCCAGCAGTTCAAAATGGTAGATTACACATTTCCTCTGTTTTTCCCATAAAAACTGTATCCAGCCCCTGCCAGAACCAATAGTTGAATGAGTATCAGCCTTTGAGTTGGATGGTGTCGTCATTTAAGTTCTTTAGGAGAAGTATTGTGGCAGTAAAGTATTTCTTTTCATCAAAGATCTTGGAAACAATACCACAGGGCTGCTGAAACTAGCAGTGGACACTTGCTTTGGTGACTTCGAAAGGCCATGTGTGCGCCTTGGAATTCTGAGGCTATTTCTGACAAGGCCTACTTTTAGTCTTTACCCCTACTCTTGGATTCTGTCTTAGAAAACAGCTGTAATGGTCATACTGTGTGGGGGATTGCTAAGAGACTGGGCCTTTGACCCGAATTTGAATCCACCTTTACTGCTTATCACAGGGCTTTGTGTAAGTTATTTTTGTTAGCCTTAAATTCCTTGTCTTAAAATTAAGGATAATAGTACCTACTTAAAAATGTGGTTATGAAGAAAAATAGCTTAAATTATGGAAAACACCTATTTAAACTTCCTGGCATTCATCCAAGGTTATTTTCCTTTATAATCTTAAGTAGTAGTTGTGAATTCAGCTTCCCACTGGATTTAGGTATGGGACATGAATATTCGTTGTGAGGGCATGGTGGACCCTTAAAGATTGCAGAGCTTACCCCTTAAAGGCAAAAGAGAAACTAGTCTGTATGTGAGATGCTGCCAGTTTATATTCTACCCAACGTCCAACCCCATCTTAGGAGAACAGAGTCTGCCAGCCGTGGTTCTTAACCTGAATTTTGCCTGCTGGTAAGCTTATTAAACATAGGGAGTCTCTGGACCCACTGTGTGATGTACTAATGTAATAGACCTGCAGTGGGTCCCAGCATTCCTCTCATGCCATTCTTATACAAATCTGGGTTTAACGCCACTAGCCTAAAAGCTCAGACCCTACTTTAAATAAATGATATTTGAAGAAATCTAGTATCTATTCTGCACAAATGATATGCTTAAAATAGATAGTATTGGTACAAACATGTTGAGTTGGCTTTTGTCTCTGGGATCTCACCCAATGAAAGGTAATTATGAAGAATAAAATGAACCTTCCTAATGGGTTGGAAACTTAAGCCTAGAGCTTTATTGTATTTGGTATTATTTTATTGGCTGCTATTTTTAGGTAAAATCAAGTACTTTTAATTATTTTCCTTCTTTGTGTTTATATCATGAAATGGTTCACTAGTATCCAAATTCATAAAGATAAATTATATCTATTCATTTTTATTTCTTTTAGGTTTTCTGGTTTTAATTAAGTTACTGGGGGAAGAATGTTGAAACCAGTATAGATCTTACATATAAACAAAGTACATCACATTATTTTTTCTCTGATAAAAGATAGCTTATGCAAATCGTTCGGAGATAGAGTCATTGGTTTTTAAGAAAGCACATTGTTATCACTAAGTTAATATTTACTAATGAGAGTCAAGTGTAAAGTCTGTAGAGTGCCTCACATTTTTGTAAGTGCCTCATCAACTTCATTGATGTTACTTAAAAACATCACTAGTATTCCTTAAAGAATGAATAATAATAATAATCTTTAGGAATCCTGTGGTCTTACCCTGAGGCCTGACAGGATTAAGTAACTAGCTCTAAGCACTCAGTAGTAGAGCTGGATGCCATGAGGGTTCCTAAGTCCAAAGTATGCTTCTTATCAATTTCTTTATTGCCTTTTGACCACCAGGCTTTACTAAAACCTTTTCATGTACATATTTTTATTTTTACTTTTGGTAGAGGGGTCTTGTATATCTAAAGCATTTAATAAATGCTATCAGGTTGTTTGGGTAAAATAAGGAATTCCGGTACACATTCTCATTTCATCACATTGGGGATACCAAAGAGTATTCCTTCTAATTTGAACTCTACTGAAAGAATTAAGGGTCATATAAATTTTTGTAACCAGTGATCTCTATTTTATCTCTATGCCCAGAATATCATAGCAATCATGAAATAGCCATGATTAATTCTGCTGCTTCTCTAGTACAACTTTGAGACACAGGGTTTCAGTTTATTGAACAGGAATATAGCATACATTGTGGAGAAAATCTTTAATTAGATATTAGGGTCTATAATTTGGTCCAAAACGAATTGCCCTTTTAAAAGTTAGAGTCATTGTGCCTCCCTCTGTCCACTGTGTAATACCACAGTGAGAGCCATCTTTGAGCATGTTTAGATGTAAGAAATTTCCCGACATTTTAGCCTAAGGGCATGCAAGCTGCAGTTAGAGAGTAACACAAGATCCACAGAATGTAAAATGTGTAATGTAAAAAAATAAAAAGTCCTTCAAAGCTCTGGTCCCCAATCCCTGGGCCTCGGCCTGGTACTGGTCTGTGGCCTGTGAGGAACCGGGCCACACATCACCACTTGAGCTCCACTTGCCCCCTTTCCCCTCTCCCCCACTGCTTCCACCAGCCCATGAAAAAATTGTTTTCCGTGAAACTTAGGAACCTTGGCCACACACAGCATGAGGTGAGCAGTAAGCAAGTGAGTGAAACTTCATCTGTATTTACAGCCACGCGCCATTGCTCACATCACTGCCTGAGCTCTGCTCCGCCAGACCCCCATCTATGGAAAAATTATCTTCCATGAAACCTGTCCATGGGGCCAAAAAGGTTGGGGACTGCTGCTTCAAAGTGTCAAATGAAATTTGGCCTTCTCAGCATTCCATGGGTAAAATACTGCTTGGAGGTTGGGCATGGTGGCTCATGCCTATAATCCCAGTACTGTGGGAAGCTGAGGCAGAAGGATCGCTTGAGGCCAGGAGTTCAAGACCAGTGTGGGCAACATAGCAAGACCCCATCTCTACAAAAGAATAAGAAAAATTAGTCTTCCATACCAGGGAAGACCCCTTTACAGCCAGTCATCCGTCTTGCTGCTATATGTGATTAACTCCACTAAAGAGTGTGCATGTTAGGCACAGGTGAGAGATAACCAGAGCCTGTGATCTTTTTACAGTCTAACAACCACATTTCAGAAGAGGAGTTTGCATCTTACAGAACAAATTTGGACAGAATGTTTTCATGTCAAGATTTTCTGCAGTGATTAAAACAAAGCGAAGATTGCTTCCTTTCATTACTCCAACATAGCAGATATCTGTCTGGGCAGATGTGGGACTAGTACAAATTCTTGGTCTGTAGTAGCTACTCAGTAATTAAGGAGCAGATGCTCATGATGCTGTGGGATTCATTCACTTGCTTACTCATCTTAATCATTCCTTTGTTAATTCATTGATTGACTATAATTTATCTTATTCAGAAAAGGACTTGAGACAACTAAAGCAGCTGTCTGATGTTAGGAGAGCATTATTGGTTTTGATAGATTAAGATGGTGGTTACCAGTATACATTTGATCATTTCAGGACCTGGGATCTCTGCAAACTTTACTCCCATAAAGCCTTTAGATTTTTTTAAATGTGATGAAGTAGAGTGAGCATTTTCTTAAAAATATTGACACTTAAAAATTTTGGCCCTGTAAGTATGGTCATTCTGTCCTATGTCATTGAGATTCCATGAAGCCAACTGGGGCTAAATGCACTTTGGCTGGAAGCATTATTGTCTTTTTCAGTGATAACTAGCCCCACAGAGTTAGGGAGCCACCCTGGTGCCATCTAAAACTCACCCTGCATGCTGTGGATCCATTACCCCTGCATTTGCTAGCACTGCCATACAGATACCAGAGCCTGGGTGGCTTAGACAGCAGACAGTTATTTTATCATAAATAAGACAAAGATGTCCTTTCTCTTGGAGGCTCGAAGTCTAAGATAAAGATGTTGGTGGGGTTGGTTTCTCCAGTAGCTTCTCTCCTTGGCTTACAGATGGCTGTCTTCTCCCTCTGCCTTCATGTGGCTTTCCTCTATGTGCATGTATCCCTGGTATCTGTTTTCCCAAATTTCCTTGTCTTATAAAAACACCAGTTAGTTGGTTTAGGGACCACACCAAAGGCCTTATTTTAACTTAATCACTTCTTTAAAGGCTCTATCTCCAGATATAGGCACATTTCCAGGTACTACGGGTTATGACTTCAACATGTGGATTTTGACAGGAACAGAATTCAGCTCATGATACCTCCTGTCTACTAACTTTAAAACATTTTTCTTAAAAAGATCCTCCTTGGTATCAAGAAATTAGAAGAGCACAAACCTATGAAATAGACCAGTTAAGTTGAAAGTGTGGGTATATGCCAAATTTTAGAAAGTAAATATTATGATATCATAGCCCATCTCATTTTGTTTCTCTTTTTTCTTCCATAGTGTTGGAGTTTCTAGATCAAAAGACGTGCCACCATTTGGTCCACCAATTCCCAAAGGTGTAACTTTTCCAAAGTCAGCAGTGTTTCGGGACTTCCTTTTAGCCAAAGTAATCAATGCAGAAAATGCAGCCCATAAATCAGAAAAGTTTCGAGCAATGGCCACTCGAACGAGGCAAGAGTACTTGAAAGATCTGGCAGAGAACTTTGTCACAACTGCCACTGTGGATACCTCTGTGAAGTTCAGCTTCATTACACTGGGTGCAAAGAAAAAGGAGAAGGTAAAGCCAAGGAAGGATGCCCATTTGTTCAGCATTGGAGCAATCATGTGGCACGTGATCGCACGGGACTTCGGCCAGTCTGCTGACATTGAATGTCTTCTTGGAATTTCCAATGAGTTCATAATGCTGATTGAAAAGGATTCCAAGAATGTTGTATTTAACTGTTCCTGCAGGGATGTTATTGGGTGGACATCTGGATTAATGAGTATCAAAGTGTTTTATGAAAGAGGAGAATGTATCCTTCTGTCCTCAGTGGATAACTGTGCCGAAGACATAAGGGAAATTGTCCAGCGATTAGTAGTAAGTACATGTTTTATATTTTCTACCATCCTTAAGTCTTCAATCCCAGATTCATAATAGCTTCCCATAAGGAAATCCCATCATGATTGCAGCACTTAAAGAATGAATTACTATTTCTTAGGGATACAGAGCTTAATTTCAAATGTTGAGGTTTTGTGAGGAGTTACTAAATACACAAATGGTGGAGAACCATCCTTCATAAATTTTATCGGAAAAGTCAATTTCCAAGAGACAACATTGGGATATATTTTTATAATATTTGAAAGAAAAACAGAATTGTGTAGACTAGATATTATGTCCAACGGTAGAGACTGAGATGACAGGCCTGCCCAGTGGGTAATTAATGGGTACACAACTGCTGTTCATTATGAATGATGAATCCTATTGGCAGCTTCAACTTGTGCATGTTTATACAGCAGATATTTTTATTTAATCAGCCAGATTAAATATATTATTAATCTTCTAGCCGCAATTTCTTAAGGAGGTCTTGTAGCCATTAAGTTAAAAAAAATCAGATTCTTTTTAAAATGTGATTTTTTTTTTTTTAGTCAAAACCACTGAGTTATGTCCATGGTGTTTAATAGTTATATTTCTGATCTCAATTTTAAAGTAAGATTCAGATTTTAGTTTAGATATATATAGTAGAGTAATAAGAATAAATCAAACTATTTCCAGTTTTTATTGTTTTTAGTGGTATAAGAAGATACTATGCTTTGACAATCGACTTTATCATGTATAAATATTCCTCCAAGGGCGATGTATTTTTTGTGTGTTATTAGGAAAGATTTAGTCAACTATGGATCATGAAAAAAGGAGAAATTATATCCATTTCTTGCCCCATTTCCTTCTAGCAAATATAAGTCTGTCTTTTGGCATTAGAGACCATGTATAAGAAAGCACAAAATCAGATCAGTGCCTGCTGGTCTTAGAAAAATAATTTCATCATTTGCAGAGACTATTTAAAGTGTATTCAACAGTATTAGGTATATATGTACAAACCTAGACTAGCATTTGGGGATGATTAAGTATGTAATTAATTTATATGTCTAGAGAATTGAGTCTTCATTTATATTGTGAGTCTCAGGATACATTGTCCTTTTTGGTAATTGCAAATATTTCTTTTTAGCATATCCGCTGAGTCATCATAATCTGTGCTTCCAAAAATACAGCAGAAACAAATGCCACTTAGCTAACCACCAAAATATACTTTCCATGGGTATTTACACATGGGCTCTCATACATTCGCTATTCCATGGACCCCATCCTACTATTTTTCTAGAAGAGTGTATTATTAATGTGAGTTAAGGTGCCTAATGTCAGGAACATATTGTGGGAAATATATTCTGCAAGTCTAGGATGACTTGCAGCATGAGACACTAGAGGTAAGCCAACCCAAAGACTATCGAGACAATTCCATCATAAGGGTTGGTAGAGGGCAGCCACAACCGAAATGAGAAGAGAAAGGAAGATGCAGTTATAGTAGAGATGCTGGGAATGAGTGCCTGTTTGGCTGATGATAAACCCGGTGTCCATTCTCAGGTCATAGGAAATGGAACTAAAGTGTCTGTTATGCAGATTAGGATTCAGGAAGGGAAATGATAGTTTATACCAAGAAGGCCAGGCAGGACTGGCTTCATGGATGTGCAACCTGCACCATTGCACAGGGGCCCTCTTTCAGAAGCTCCCGTGCTTGGTTGAACTTTCTGCTGTTGCCATCTTGAAATTCTTAATAATTTTTGAATGAGGGGCCCTGCATTTTTATTTTATATGGGCTCTACAAATTCTGTAGCCAGTCCTGGGTATATGGCTAGGAGGCCCCTATTTTCATGTGATAATTGAGTCAGAAGAAGTATGTGAGGAATCCAAATAAATGGAAAACTTAGTCCTTCAGACTTTGGGGATGAAAGAAGCAAGGAACAGAGGGGATAACGAAATAGCAAGAAGTGGAAGTAGAGGAGGTTACGGGTGGACGGAGGAATAAGCAGAAGAGCCAGAGTCAGGAGTACTCTTCAGTGTAACAGAGATGTGAAATTTCACCCTACAGTTGCATTGATATTTGAAAGAAGGCAGGGCATATGTTATATGTAGCACTTTGGTAGGGTGGCTTAGAACAGAGTTGAAAAAGAAGTGAAGAAAAACTTTATATTTATTGTACATATTACAAAAGTACTTTTTCAGCAGTTTTAAATTAATTCAGTTCATAACTTTGGAAACTTCAATCTTTCAAAACTTCACCACTGACTAAAACCAGCAATCCCTTTCCCTGTTTTGCTGAGTCCCAGACTGGACTGTCATGCCTGTCTGGGAGAAGCTGATTGGCACTGTGTGCCTTTGTGGTAACCATGGAAACATCAGACACTGTGGTGATAACGCAGAACCAGCCCCAGTGTCACAGCTGTACTTACTGTCATGGGTCTCATTAAATAGGTATCTGTGTATTCAGAGCATGCTTCATGGAAATGGGGCATTCATTAAACTGAAATTTCATACATTGCCCCTGGGCTTTTGAGGATAAGAATATGGTACCTCCCAACTTGAAATTTCCCACAAATAAGTGATGTCGTAGTCATCAAATGATACTTAATGAGCCTGTGTTTTTCTTTCATTGCCTGTAAACTATACTCAGTAAGCACTTTTGAGGGTTTTAGTGCACCGAGTGGGATGCGAACCACCTTTCTTCTTTCCTGTTCCTTTTCGTGGTACTGTTGTAGACTCTTCCCTTTGGGGAAAGGCACATGTGCTGGAGCTTCCGCTGCTTGGACTCGCCTTTGGCCCCCAGGGCACGGACCCAGTAGAGGAGAGGCAGCTCTTGGGCACAGAGGGTCCCTCTGCCACCTGCCAGAGCACCATCCTGCACACTTACCTTGTTAACAGATGGCCAGGGAGTCTGGCTAGGCTGCCCCCACTGTTGATCTTGAGTAGTACCCACCACCCCAGCAAGCATGGAGAGGGTCCCTAGGGGACGGGACCTCCACAATATGTCCCCAGGGCTAGTGCACAGAGAACATTTAGAGTTTTCTTCACACTTTCTGACTTTCTGCTGTTGCCCTTCCTGAACCTAGGGGTGGGCCACTAAGTGTTAGCTTGGAAGTGCTTTGGGCCTTTTTTTTTTTTCTTTTTGAGATGAATTAAATTGTCTAATAGATTTTAGTGCTTAGTGGTAGAAACTTGCAATAATTTCCAAATTCTTCACATTTTTTTTCTGTAGCTATAATCCATGTAGAAGAATGGAATTTATATGCTTAAGGGCCAAGTTAATTGACATAAGAAAGGAGAGGAGGGAATTATCAAAATCCATCTGAAGTTCCCAATGTCTGGGTCAGTGGCATCTAAAAAAAGCAGGACACCTGTATCAGGAATATAAATATGCCTTTGGAGATTGAAACCATTGTTGTAATTTTGTTATTTTCTTTGCACTTGATGCCAAGGTCAATTGTGGTAATTCTTTGCTGGACAGTTTGAGGGAAAGGCAGAGAGAGAGAGGCAAAGGCACTCTCTAGGCTGCGAGGACCAGGGGGAGAGGATCTGGTGCGGAGGCCTGTATGTGCACCTTTGACAGGGCCCTGCAGTGTCCTAGGCAGGGAGGGCATCTCTAACAGTCACTTTCTCTCTCAGATAGTGACAAGAGGCTGCGAGACTGTGGAAATGACCCTGAGGAGGAATGGGCTGGGCCAGCTCGGCTTCCATGTGAATTTTGAAGGAATTGTAGCGGATGTGGAACCTTTTGGCTTTGCCTGGAAGGCTGGCCTTCGCCAAGGGAGTCGCCTGGTGGAGATCTGCAAAGTGGCCGTGGCCACTCTGACCCACGAGCAGATGATTGACCTGCTCCGGACTTCTGTGACTGTGAAGGTGGTCATCATCCAGCCCCACGATGATGGCTCGCCCCGCAGGTAAGGCGTGGGAGGCCCAAGCAGTGCTCACTCCTCTTTGGCTGTCCTAATTGCTCTTGCAAGGTCCTTAGAAAATGTAGTCAAGTGCATCTCCAGGCAGTATTGTTGGGATGTCAGCCGTTAGATCAATTGAAAAGAGCTCTAAAAAGTTACTGGCATGTAGTCTATGATAAATTATTTTCTAAGAAACTTGATATATAAAAGCTGAGCTATTCTAAACTAAGGGCATACCTGCTTAGTTCACCTGGACCAGTAAGATAATCTAAGAGGAAATATTATCACAGCTAAGCCTCTTGCAAATGAAATACTTTACACAACTAGAATTTCTTTCCATAACATGAAGTCATTATTAACAAGACATTTAAGAGATAAATACTATTATCTGTGAAGGAATATTGGAACACCAGATTTATTCTGTGTGGTGACTACTCCATTCTACAAATTGAAGCTTGAGAGGTTTTGAACTGGATCAGGGCATTGTCATAACCTGTCAGGAAAGACATGAAGAGAAATGGCTACACGTGGAAAGCTGAGAGGTGGATAGGTGGAGGGTAGGGATGGGAATGGAATTAGAAAGCAGTATTGTTCCATTTCCAATAGAAAATAACCATGCCCAACATCAGGAAAGATACAAGGCCAGAAGAATGAATGCTCATGGAGAAGGAGCCATCCATTCAAGCTGTGGCCTACCACTTGTGGAGTAGCATGTGTGTCTAGAGCACAGTCTCTCTATCTTCATCCCAAATGGAGTTCCTACAGACAGCCTAAGAGCTCTGGCTTTGGAGGGATAAAGTGTGCTTGGAATCCAGGCATTTGCTTTGTGGTCTTGAGTAATTCACATACTCTCTCCAAGCCTCACTTACTCTCTCTAAGGCAAAGATTATAGTATTAGTATTACCTATCTCCTGTGGTTTGTATGAAGATTAAATAAGATGATATTTACAATGCACTTAGAACCTTCTAGCATAATCCATACCCCACACATTATAGTTTTCAATAAAGAAAACTTTAGGATATTCATTTTCATTTCTTTCATATTAAAAAAGAAATTCTTATCCAAAGATAGCAGGATTACTGTGTCCACTTTTTAAAAAGGTTTTTCTTTCTTAGGTTTTTCTTTCTCCATCCTTCAAACCAGTAGCACTTTCTACAATGATACGTTCTGTATCTGTCCTATCCAAAACAGTAGCTATGAGCCACATGTGGCTATCACATACTTGAAATCTGGTACAAGGGAGGACATGGATTTTTCATTTTAATTGATTTAGATTTAATTAGCTGCATGTGGCTAGTGGCTGCCATGTTGGAGGAATCAGTCTTATATCATTTTCCTCTATGGTCAATAAGCAAAAGTTTCCAAGAGTCTGTTTCTATTCCTTAACTTGCCATTTGTTCCCAGCCTGACTTTCTATGGCCCTATTTCCTGTATTTGTTCAATATGTTTATAAAATAAAAGTTTATCCTCTTTATAGTGTCAGTCCCATGTCAAGATGTTTCTTGTTGCCTTGCCTGATTCTGTCCTGTTAAATCTGTCTGCTCTCCAAGAATCCCCATGAATCACACATAGTAGTAGGAGTCCAAAGAAAATAAAGACGAAAAACTACTTTATTAAAAATGAGAGTTGGCATTAACAAAAGGCAAATTCTTTAGGCCTTGGAAGCTAAAATATTGTATCTTTTATAGTAAATTTCAAGCCAATTAGAAATTTTTCCATATAGTCAGCTTTCTGTCTTGGTAGAAATACAGATTTGTAACTCTTACGGTGAGACCCAAGTCTTCTGTGTGTCTTAGAGGCTGATTACTACCATAGAATTGGACAAAAATGTTACTGTGTTCTTCCTTTGGATTAAAAAAATAACACTTCTTGCCTATTTTTAGTTTTGGTCTGTTGTTCAGTGAGAAACTTTTAAAGCTTTCAGGAGATCTCGTTAATAAAAGTGGTTAAGTTATCATTATGTTTGGTATTTAGAACATATGATTAGAAGAATAGAATTTCCTAAGAAATAGTAGGTTGTTTTGTAGGTAAAACAAATAAACAAAACTACAACTTAAAAGTTCCAGCAGCTGTTATCTTTTGATCCAAGGACATGTTTTTCTTCTAAGAAGTCAGTTATCTGCCTTGGTCTGCACATAATTAATTCTTTGTTTTAAATGCAAATTCTCTTATTGAAACTAGTCAAGATATTTATTTAGAGATTTTGCCCTTGCTTTCTTGGAGTCTCATTAATGTCATTCCCTAAAGATACAGATTTTTTTTCCTCCCAATTAATCTGTAATAACTGTCTTCTATATTTTAACGTTAGCCGGAAGGATTCGAATTATATTTGCTTAGTAGCAACACTCCAAAATAGGCACACCCATCACCCACATTTCTGCATGTCATTGAAGGTTTTAAGCCTAGCATGTATCATTTAAAACTCTTTTAATTCAGTTTTCCAATTTTCTGTGAATCTGAATTTTTAAATTTTTTAATCCATATTTTTGTTAGTTTGGGATTTGTTTTCTGCCTGCGACTATCTGGGTGCCCTGATAAAAGTATGCACTGTCATCAGACAGCCTCCCATAACCAGACGTTACCCTTGCAATGCCAGCCCTTTGCTTTAGACTGCAGTGTGAGTAGGAAATGTCATTTTCAGTTTCATCCTTGCACTCATCATGTGTAGCCTTCTGCATTATTAGATTTGTTAAGAAACTGCAGAAAAAGGGCTAAAGGGGAAATGAATAGCACTTGACTCATTTTAAAAATTAAAATACAAACCCTTTAAACTAAACATCCTTCAGTATCATTAACCCTACAGCAAAATATACAAAGATTTGCCTCAAGCTGAAGCTACACATTTGATTTGTGGCATGGAAAATTACCTGTTTCTTCCTTCACAAATTGGCTCTTAGTGCTTGTCAGAGAAAAAAAAAAATCATTTAAATGGACATGTGTATGCATGTGTGTTTTTGTGTGTATATGTATATATACATATAAAATTTTTTCTTTTAAATCATATTTAACATAAGTACCACAGGACTACAAAAATAGTCAAATTAACGAATTATATATTTTAGTCTTCATAAACACTGTGAAAAATGCTTCATTTTTGCCAGTTATCATCTCAATATTCATTCTACAAGGTATCAGGGAGAAAATCATTTGACTCGGAGCCCAGCTGCTTCTGTGGGCAGCATGTCAGAAGGCCTGTCACTTAATAGAGTGGCTTCTGTTGTTCTCAGGTCAGAAGGCGTTTGGTTCCGACTCAGAAGCTGCTGGATTAAATAAAGTCTTTAGTAGGGAAAGTATTTATGTTGAATCAAAAGCCACTAGGGTTTTGAAGTTCTGCTCTCCAGCCTAAGGGTGATGACAGTATAGCTGTCCCTCAGCTTGAAAGGAAGGCAGAGCCATTTTTAGTTTTCCTCATGGAGTTCCAGGGAACAACAAGCAGGGAGGAGTCCCCCTTTGGGAATGCTTATTAACTGATCTCGTGCTGAGATGTATCCTGGAGTGAATTTATATACATCAGGAATGAGTGGCAAGAGGCAGTTTGGGAATAGCACTCTTCAAGTGGAAATGAGGTTTTAAAGGGAGTTGGTGTTCCCCACGCAGGCAGTCTCTGTGGCAAAGATGAAGAGTTGCAGTTGCTGGAGATGCTTAATTAAGAGCTTTCTTGTTTTTGCAAGGGGTGGTTTACAGCCCCTAGGATGGCCCCAGCCTCTAGCCTTCAAAGGTGACTGACATTCTATTAGTGTCATTTAAGGAAAGCATATCAACCTAAAAGGCTGATGTAAAGGAAGTAACAACTCATCAGAATTATGCATGAGTTGTTACACAATGTGAGTGAATTTAGTAAATATGTCCAATAAAAATGGAAATGAAGTTCCTTGCTGCGATGCATCTGTTTTGTGTGATTTTTCATACTTTGTTGGCATACTGTCCAAGACATTCTTCTATATAACCCAAACAGTAGAAATTTCCTCATGTTATCATGAGTCTAAATTATTATTTTCTCATCATGCTATAAAATTAAAACTTTTATGTTCTTCTCTTGTTTTGCTGTCTGCCTGACTGTTCAAGTCCCTGAAGTACACAGGGAGGAAGATATGGAAATAGAAATAAGAAGGAAACTCATATCAGTTTAGAGATAGATAGATAGATAGATAGATAGATAGATAGATAGATAGATAGATATAGATATAAATGGTGAGTTGAAATCTGGACTAAAGCTTTTATGTTAGAGTTTTAATTAGAATTTTTTATATGGATAATAAAAATTAGTCATATCTGATCTGATATTATCTTATGACCCCACCAGTAATGAATTTTAATGTAAAAACTATACATTAAAGGTTTTAATTACAATACATTACATACAATACATTGAGGTTGTAAAAGCAACCTAAAATACACTCACTATTCTGAGTCCTTTGCCAGTTCCTCCAGTCTAATGTTCAGATTATTCTCTCACTCCCTGAAGTAAGAACATAGGATGACAGAATGTAAGGTAGATGGCCTTGTGTTCACTCATTCAGTCAGTCTCTCTTAACTGGTGTGTACCAGAAACTGTGCTGGGCACTAGGGCTATTAAAATGGACAGGACGGATGTAATCTTGACTTTTTTGGACTCTTTTTAGTTTTTCTGGTCTTCTAAAATAGAGTACTTCCTATTCATATTTTGGCTTTTTAAAAGTGGTTTTCTCAAACTGTAACAATAACTTATTACTTAATAAGTGTCTCAAACTTAGTGCAGAAAATGCTGTCACCCTCTCCAGTTCATAACCTATACTTCAGTGCCCATGGTCCTTTGCATTTTGAATGTTGGAATGTTACCATCACTGTCACAGAAATGCAAAAGGTGACAGTAAAGCATGAGGATTCTGTTAGTTAGGTCAGCAACCAACTCATACTTGACAAGTTACACCATGGCTACGATAATGGACAGCCATTAGATGTTCTCCCTTACAGGAATATGTTCATCAAAAATCGGCCATCAGGTAGCTATTGAGAATCTTCTCTATATAATTTTGAAGTATTATAATGCAATAAAATGTTATTACTGCTGTCGAGCTTTCTAAGAAAAAGGGAGGAAGCAGTTGGTTTCAGCAAGAACTTTCTGAGCCTCTGTTCATTGTTGTGCTAGGTACTAAGCATACAAAGACATAGTCTGCCCCTGTGTCTGTGACTAGTGAGGAAGGAAAGGGAGGGAGGGAAGCTGGTGATTATTCAATGCCAGACAACCTCACTTGCAATTTTGTCTGATATACACCTTTTTCTCCGAGGGCTTGGTCAAGTGGATTTATGCTCTAAATGTCCCCTTTTCTACCTATAGTCTACGTGTCTATTTCTATCTGTAAATTAAAGAAATGTGTTAAAAAGCAAATTAGTATTTTATTTAGTGCCTATTTTATGTATGGCACCACCCTAACCTTTACAGTAAGTTATACTATGTGGTTATGTCCCTGTTGGAAGCTTTTGATTTTTTATGTACCAGAAAGAGTTTGTGATTCAAGTGAATGAGCATCAATTACCCCTGTCACCTTGTTGGATGATTTGGAGAGTCTTTTAGCTATTAGCAGGCTATTAGCATAACAGACATTAAAATGATTAAAATATTGGTGATTACTTTAATCCCTAGAGCTATAAAAGGGTTCTTTTACAAAGTGCATAATATAGGGAAAGCATTTAATTTATTTGAGGGAATCTGCTTTTATTTCCAAAGATTCTTTTAGCTTCTAGTGGAAAATAGGACATAATGTGGGCTGCATTAATTGATGGTTTTCTTAAAAAAAAAAAACAGTAATAATAACAGCCATGTGTTTTGGAAAGAGCACTGAACTTCGACTCAGGTCAAAGGACCTGAGTTCCAGTGTGAACCCTGTCTGTAATTAGCTATATTATCTTTCCAATCTTTCTGACCCTTCTGAAAAATTGAGATTTTCTTCTTACCTCAAAATTTTTGTGAAAATCAAATGTTGTATGGGGATAACCTTAAAGTGCTATACAAGGTAGGTTGACAGCTTGAAAATAAAACATAACATTGCAGTATATGGTAAGACTTTTCATTAGGTTATTGGGCTTAGCTAAAGATTCTGTATGATGCAACCAAGTAAAGTAAAACCAATAGGCCAGGAGTCCCCAACCTATGGTGAGTTGTATAATTATTTCATTGTATATTACAATGTAATAATAATAGAAATGAAGTACCTAGTAAATGTAATACAGTGAATCATCCCAAAACCATCCTTCCTGTCTCTAGTCTGTGGAAAAATTGTCTTCCATGAAAACGGTCCCTGGTGCCAAAAGAGTTGGGGACCACTGTGCAATTTCAGAGTGTGGTAATTGAGAGTTACAGTCGTGTGGTTAGATTAAGCTGTGGATGCACAATCTGTGGTTTACCTGGTCTAGCTAATCCCCCCCCCTTTTTTTGATAAGAATATGAGTTATTCCTTTAAACTTTCTCAGTTTTCTGGGTTTTTGGTTTTGTTGTGTCACACATCATTCCCCTAGGACTTTTGCTGTTTCTTAGTTTTGAAGTAGCATGATACAAAGTTATGTATCCTACATTTATGTAAGATGAAAAGAATAAAATAATGGGATAATGGTATATTGTTCTCTAGATGAATGTAGATGAAAGGAATTTTACAGCTCTAAATTATTTTTAATTTGAAAATTAAACTTTAAAATTCTAGAATTCTATAAATGTCTATTATCTAGGATTTTTGTGGAAGTTTGTGTGTCTTTTGCAGTTGGTTTCCTCTGTTTTGTAGAAGCAAAAAGTAATCATGTCTTTGTATTGAGCTGTCACTTCAGGGAAGTGTACATATTTGGTATAATTTAATCTTGACATACCCTCTGCTCTTATTATTCTATTTTCAAGAGGAGAGTCTAAAGAGGTTGTCACATTTCTAAGCTATACAGTGGCAGGTCTGGGTTTTGAGCCCAGAACCTAGACTCTTTAATGGAGAACAGTTTGACTGGGGTTCCTGCTGGGAACAAATGGAGAAAACCATACAGCTTGACTGGACTAAAATAGGGATGGTTCTGATGGTCAGTCTGCAGAGGTTACAGCAATCAATGCTTTAGAACCAAGTCACCATCTTGCCAGTGAGGATTCTACTTCCAGTTGTCCAAATTATTGATGGTAAATGGAGGGCTCTTCTGGAAACTAGAGGTGTATTTTAAATAAATGGGCCTGGGTGGGAGGATGGCATCTTGGGGACTTCTCTAGGTGTCTCTGAAGTTGTGGGGTGTGTACACTGCAGTGCTTGGCAGTAGTATGGGTGTCTTAACTATGAGCAAGAGTGGACACCCGTTCTTTCCTGCTCATGCCCAGCAGCCAGGAAGTGGTGGCAGCTGTAGACCAAGAAATCTTCTAGTGGGAAACTCTGCTTTAGGCAATAGGAAGCTGGGGAGAAAGCCTGAGTCTGTGGATATGAGTAAGTTAATGAACGTCCCTTGTACGGAATTAAGCTATCCCAGGAAGTCAACAGTGGTGAGTTCAGAAGGATAAGTAGTAGTACTTTTCAGAATGCAGCAATAAAATGGAAGACCCTGTGAGGACTCCAACCAGTGGAACTATCTGTCATTCTTACAGTTTTGTAGTGTCACATTTTTAACTAGCACATTTTCAGTGACCTCTTCTTGGTTTACAAAGTGTTTTGCCTTCCAGGAACTTCTAGTGAGAGAGAGACTCAGAAAAGTTACCGGCTGGACAAGAAATGTTTAAAAAAACTATATTCATTTTTAACCTGAAGCTGAGTTTTTATTGATTCTTAACTAGCATAGTAATTAGAAGCATAAGTCAATGTTGTGTACATTTGTTATGGAGCAAGGAGGAAATCAATATGCTTACATTTAAGTGATCCCACAGCCTTATCTAACACTTTTTAGTATCTCCTATTGGCAATCAAACGTTAAAGAATGTACCAGAAGCTTAGAAATGCAATTCTCATCCATTGACTTGATTTGGTATGTCAAAGGAAATCAAGTACATGTATCGATGAAGTCTGAATTTTAATACTGTAGCAGGAAAGCAAAAGACTTTTCTTTAAAAATGTTTCACTTACAACTTTAACAGCTTCATTTTTTTTTTTTTTTTTTTTTTTCAGGAATGTCGTTTTGTGTTAAGTCTTTTGCGTTTGGTCTGTCTGGGTTTCAGTTGGCCTTTACTTACTGATCAGAAATACTTGTTGTGTGCCCCTGCCCCCTAGCCCCAGGTCTGATGCTCCAGATGAGCTAGGTTATCTTGCCTGGTGGTATCCTGAGCTAGAACCACACAAAAAGGAGGAAGGGTGGAATGCAAGGGCAAATGCAGATCAGTTTCTGATAGGCACTGCAGCCCGAGGGCCTCTGCAGGCTAATTTCTAGTTCTTCTTTTGTGCCTTTTCCATTTTCCTAGAAATTGGTTGAATTTTCTATATGTATCCTTTAAGGAATTTCTTCATACTTATTGAGCAGAACTAAGTTTGACTAGGTTTGATGATAACTTCGTTATAATCAGTACTATGTATGCGACATCTTAGTCATAGAAGTAAACACAAGAAAATTTAGTTTATAAGATTAGATGGCATAAAAGAGTCACATAATAATGAAATTTTTAAGATAAAACCATTCTTTTGAGAGTAGCTAATTTTCAGTAGAGCACAGTATGCCATTTTTTTAGTATTTATAAAATACCTTTCACATTTTACTTTCTGGAAGAGGTTGAAAATGAAATTCTACCCTGATTCTCTCAGCTTAATGCATTGCACAGTTTTTTTGCCAGCACTCTTTAAAACATTAGTCATGATTATGCATTTATATGATGTTTTTCTTCCAAGACTCAAGCTAACTTACAGTGTCTTATTACAAACTACAATATATGGGCATGAATTAAATAGACTGCACTACTCAGCCATCTGCCTCATCTTTCCTTCCTTTTAAAAGCCCAAACAAATAAACTTGAAGTTCATACAAGCAATGGAAAGTAGGCTTTTTGAGCCACAAGATTCAAAGTTCATGTTCCTTTCATTGAAAATATAACTCCAGGACCTTTAAATTTGGTGGTAGTCAATTACAGGTTCCCTATTCAGGCAGCTGGAACCTTTGAGGCACAAGAAAACCCTGGAGTTTACTTGAGCATCCAGGGACTTGCTTAGAGCATCCATTAGGGTAGAAGATAAGAGTAGATTTTCTTGATGGTGTCTGTCATATCCAGCCTTTGTGATTTCTAATTAGGTTGTTGGCCATATGGATAAATCAGTAGTCCCAGGGATGTGGTATCTAATTAAATAGAAAAACACTTTGAAACAAAGTAAGTCCACAAGTAAAAATTGTAGAGCCTTAGCATTTTATAAAAAAGAAAAAAATGCAATCCAATGTAAATTTTGAGTTACTGAATTTGACCAGTAATTTAACTATCAAACTCAGTAAATCTAGAGTAATTTAAATTAGATAAGAGAAGAATTTTACTTTGGGGAAAAAAGTAGATTTAAAAGATAACCAAAGTTTATTCATGCACAAAGAAATCACTACCCCATCCTATGTAAACAGGCATAAGTACCTCTTTGGGAGGATGTATTCAGTCTACTCTTCCTGCATTTTCAAAGAGTCGCATGACCATGAATTCACCTTCTCAAGTCAAAAATTAGAATGTTGTTTTTGATACTTTTTTTCCTCTCTCTCTGTCCCAAGCTCCAAATACTATTGATTTGACAGGTTAGAAATAACTTTCACCCAGGATTTTAAAAGCATTACCTTTATTATATTTTATACCCCCCAGTGTAGCTGTTAAGGAGCATGGGAGAGCCGCTCTATGCCCCAATCCTTAGAAACTTAGGCTCTCTGCTGTAACCCAGGAGTCTGAATGTCTCAACCATATGTCTTTACATGGATCTTTTTTCACCTGTTGGGCTGGGCACTCCATGGGCCTTTTTATCTGGGTCTTACGTATCTTTTAGTCCTGGAAATTTTCTTGTATTACTACTTAATTTTTCCCCACGTTTTCTTCTCTCTTTTCTGGTACCACTCTTTGGTAGATTTTGGACTTTTTGGATTGAACTTAAATTTTCTTACATTTCTCTATCCTGTAACTTTTGGGGGGAGAGTTTCTCCATTTACCTTCCCACTATCTCAGTGGATTTTTATATTTAATTTTAGCTATCATGCTTTTAAATTTCAAAAGTTTCTCATTCTTTGAGGATCTGATTGGTCAGTGAGCTTCCCTGCAGAGGGAGTAGACGGCTTGCTTCTACTTGTCTTTTCTCTGAAGAATGATGTTCTTTTGTCTGTGTGGGGTGATAAGCACTGTGAGGCCGAGTTTGAAGAAAAAAGTGACCTTGGGTCTCATCTTGCCTAGGAGCGTGTGACTCAGCCTTTTTATGTGCATCCTGTTCTCTGTGCCTCTGGCCTTGAGTCTGTATCTTTTCTGCTGAGTTTTCTAGAGACCACTGCTCTGCCCCACCAGAGGTAATAAAAGGGGTTACTGCCTGACTGGGCCAGGTGCCATGAGGACCTCAGGGCCCAGGGCCAACCTTCTCTTTGTCCCCTGCTTTCTAAATAACCCCCATGCCATACACCTTCTCTTTCACCTGGCCCTCTGCTATACCTGGTACTTCCTGTCCTTGCACCTTTTTTGGAATCTTGCAAGGGGAATGGTCTTCGTTCTTGTTGATTTTCCCTCTGCACACCCTTGGGTTTTGCCTTCTCCACTAAACCATATCTTTCTTCCATTTACCTTCCTACTTGACTTACTGTGTTTTAGAGTTTCAGGTATCTCCAAGTTCTGTTGACCTTTGGAAATTGTTTTGTTTCTTGTTCTCCTTGTTCTTTTGTGATGATTTTCAAAAGAGGCTGAAACAGTTTTTCTCTGCCATATTGACTGTGGAAATCTGCTTTTTAAGAGAGTGATACCTTACTCTAGTAGATTTCTCAAAGGGCAAATATTAGGAAGGTTTTTTTTATGTTGAATCTGGAATGTGTAGGGAGAGACACTGGCTTTTGGGATGCTGACTGCTTTACCAACATGGTCAGTTGAAGTGATTTGCTCCAGGATTCACTTACCTGGTCTTCCTGTGTCCTTGGTGATCTGTACCAGTTGGCTCTGCAGGCTGGCTTTGATCAAGTTAACAGTACTATTTGTACTCTTTAATTAATGGGAAACTTAAGAGATACCTGACTTAAATCATATTTTTCTGGCTAAAGGGTCTTAAGTGCCTGACTAATCATTTGACACATGGGAAATGTGTCTAGGAGGTAACCTTTGGGAAGCTCTGCCTCCAGTTTAGTAGAGTAACTATGGTGGCTAAAAAACATACCTGTCTTTGACATGATGGACACTCAGATTTTCCCTGGACTATGATGGATTTTACAAATCGTGTTTTTCACTTTCTTCAGATGCAGTAGAAAAGGTGATATGTGACTCTGATTTGTGATTACATAACTATAGTCTAAAATATCTGTTCAGATTATATAGGTGAAGCATTTTTAATATATTAAAGTTTATTCATGACCCATGTTCAATGTTCTTGATTCTATTTATGCATATTTGTTAAAGTAACATTTGGGTCTGTCCTTGAAGTTTGCAAACTACCTAGACAGAGAGAATACGTATATAAAATCCCTAATGGCAATATCTGTCAATTAGCCACAGCCAAAAGCATGATACTGGATCATAAATAGACAAGGCCACTGTAAGCCAGGGACAGGCTTACAGTGTCTTACAGGCATACAGCATAAAAACTGTATGCTTTTATGGCTGTGTCAGAAAGGCACCTGCCTGCAGAGATGAGTGACCACTAGAGTCCAGCTGCTCTCCTCTGCCCACAGCCTGTGCCTGACCAGGGCACCTGTGCAGAGCACACACTTTTATTCAAATCTATACCATGGCTTGCTGGCCTTTGTGCTGTTTACCACAGTTGGCAAATCATGTGGTGATGGTAGGATTTGAACTGAGATTTGGGCCAGATTGGGAGATGTGATTGCCTAGAATAGGGCATGGGTGGACCAGCCAGCTGGAGAAAGATAAGACATGGGCAGGGAACAGTAGGCAGGCCAGGTTATTGACCAACAGGTTCCTCTATAGCAGGGCTGTCCAATAGAAATATTTCATCTTGAATTTTCCATTAGCCATATTAAAAGAAGTAAAGAGAAACAGGTGAAATTATTTTACCAATATATTTTCACTTAATATCTTCAAAATATTATTTTAGCATCCAAAAATATTTAACAATTATTAGTGAGATAGGTTACATTATTATTTTTTCTATTAGGTTTTCAAACTCTGGGGTATATTTTACACTTATATCTCAACTGAAATGCTGAGTTTTCATCCCAACTACTTGCTGTGTTTTGATTTCACAGAATATATTGTTGAAAAATTAGATTCACATACTCAAGTGATTCTAAGCATACATAAAAAATGAATCTGAGTATCAGTTTTTAAATTTAAATTAATGACAATGAAATCACTCTATTCCTCCATGGTACTAGCCCACTTCAGGTGCTCAGAGGCTGCATGGGACTGGCCGCTGCTATGTTGGCAGCGTGGCTGTGGAATGATGGTGGTTGAGTCAGTGGCAGGCACAGGCATATGAAGTCTGACCAGAAGGCAATAAGGAGACATTGAAGTTTTTAGGAAGATAAATCTCATACAGGATTTGTAATAAGAAGGAACCACAGACAGAGAAACCAGTTAGAATCCACCAACTTCATTCAACATGTTAAACACTCTGGTTAAAGTCAGTTTTATAGAGCTTCAGACACGGTCCAGTACTTTTGCTAAGTTGACTGGCCTTCTGTTATGTTGCATGTGACCAAAGGCTTTCCTGAAACATAAAGTGTCAGACAGAAAGCGTTTCTCCTATTTAAAAAGATTTTTCTTACAACTTTATTGAGGTGTAATGGATATATGATAAACTGCATATATACAAAGCATACAATTTGAAGAGTTTCGGGACGTATATTAAACAGTCACCAGAAATAAGATAATGAGCATTTCCTTCATCCTTAAAATGTGACTGACATTGGTTTGGGTTGTCTTATTTCCAAGGTCTGTGGGCAGGGATGTAGAGACCAAAGGTCCAGTCTTGGTCCTGCTCAGTCACCTTGAGCAAGGTGTTTAATATTTTTGGGCTTTTGATTTCTAATTACAGTAGGTAGTACTTGTTATCCCCAAAATGCATTTAAAATATTTAACAACTTTCAGAGTCCCTGAGCCTCTGTTGTGCCGGTAGTTAATCCTTTTAGTTATGTGTGAGGGTCTGAGGCAGTGGCTCCTTACCCACTGGGAGTTAAGCGTTTTGATAACCATACAATCATATCAGCAAGTACCAATGTAGGTGATGTGTGCACCTGCATAGCAGCCAGGCAAAGGCACAAACAGCCTTTTTAATTCCTGAACTCAGTAATTGCTGTTAGGAGAGGAACTGAATAGTAAGAGAATATTGTTTTACCTTAGGTAAGATGCACATTAGGGAAGATTGCTCTGTATCATTGACTGGGAGCCCCAAGGAGCTCATGACGTAGTGTCACGTGTGCTGATGGGCACCGCCACGAGCAAGCCAGGCTGATGGCTCAGCTGTGAGCCTCCCTCTCACCATCTCTTCTTGGCCCAACAGAGGGTGTTCAGAGCTCTGCCGCATCCCCATGGTGGAATACAAACTCGACAGTGAAGGCACCCCCTGTGAATATAAGACCCCCTTCAGGAGGAACACCACGTGGCACCGGGTGCCCACGCCTGCTCTGCAGCCCCTACCTAGAGCCTCGCCCGTCCCCGGGACGCCCGACCGGCTGCAGTGCCAGCAGCTGCTCCAGCAGGCCCAGGCTGCCATTCCTCGCAGCACCTCCTTCGACCGGAAGCTGCCTGATGGCACGAGGTAATGTTGGTACTGGTTCCTCCAAGACAGCCCTTGTATAACTGGGGATGAGAACTTGAAATTGTAGGGAAGGTCTTTTTACTTGGCTTAATCCCTTCTAAGTTAGCTTGTTCCTAACAAGTTATCAGGCCAGGTAGCAGGGCAAGATGCAAGATTGCCAAGGATCCAGCCCACTCCTGGTCCCACCATGGTGCTGATAAAATGCAGGTCTTGCCCACCATGGCCACAGCTATTCCTCTTTTTTTTTTTTTTTTTTTATAAACTCTACTCGTGTGGAAACAGCTATTCCTCTTAATGCAGCATCTCCCGCGCCCTATGAACTGGCTCTCTGAACCATCTTGGGAAAGACCCCCAGAAACTATTCTGCATGAGCCTCAAGAAAAGTGAACAGGCTTGAGTGCAAATAAAACAAAACTGAATAATCAGTGGTTAAAATCTATCACCATAATGCGAGTGAGACTTTTAAAAGGTTCCAAGATCATTACCACTTCTTTGCTTTTCTCTCTCATTTTAAACAAAGCAAGTTGAGTTTAAAATTAATTTTTCAATGAAAGAATATACTTGTTTAAAAGTGAAAGCCAATAGCACTAGAAGCCAGTGAGAATTTCTGGGTGCCTAGTTTGCATAGGTCATTTTAAAGGAACAAAATAGTGAATTTGTTTTGTTATTGTTAATTCTTACTCCTTTTATTTTAGCTTTTATATAACTCAGAGGCCATGGAAATGCCACGGCTTCTAAGTTACATGACGAGTTGGCAGACAGGGTAGTAGGGCAGGCCCCAGATGCAGGGGTGCCTAGACGTATGGCGATGCACCGTGTCCGCAGGATGACTTGTCAGACTCTGGTCTGACAGATCATGGACTAGGAGGGAGGCCACGTGGGCTGGAGTCACGGCTCTAGCTTCCTTGATGTGTCATCACCTTGGACCTGGTACTCATTCTGTCCACGCCTCCAGTTTCCTCACCTGACAAATAAACATAGTGACAATACAGTCCCCATCAGGACATTCTGAGGATTGACTGGATCAATGTATGTAAGATGCTTAGAATTGGGCCTGGCACGTAGTAAGCCTGTATGTATTAACCAAAATTAATTGATAATATTAAAACGTGGTCGTCCCCTGCTTTCTCCAATTTATTCTTTCCAGAGTTAGTTCAGGAGTGGTGTTACTTTCATTTGATGTCAGATCACCTTGGCTCTAGGTCTCCTTAAGTCTGCTTAGGGAGAAACCCATATTCAAAGAAACGTACCTAGGTATCCCTGGTGAAAGGGGCAGCAAACAGCAGACAACATCTGGAAGGAAAGGGGTCTGCAGAACTGCCTTTATTTAAGTAAACTTGGGTAATTTAAGTAAATCGAATTAAAATTTACTTAAATTAAAATTAAAGTAAATTTAAGCAATTATAATTTAAGTAAATTATAGGGAAAAAACAGGATTCTAGTAGCAAAAGGGAAACTTGGCAAGCATATCTTCATCAAGTGAGTTTTCATAAGTAGTACTCATTTTTGTATGTCTGGAAAAAGATAAATAGGATTGCATTTTAGCGATGTGTGAAAATAGTTTTGCCAAATTTAGGTTTTTCTCTCTGCATAAGTTTTAAGTATAGAACCAAAACGTGACTTGCGTTAAGTTTCACGTAATAGGAATTGGTAACGTTTTCATAATTCTGTGTTCTCGGGGGTTATATTTCTGTTCTTCCATAATTCACGGTGCATGGGGGGAGCCATTATCTGTGCTTTAAATCTTTAGATGGCGAAGTCTTGTCCTGCCATATCTCTTTCTTAAGATAAATTGCCAGCCATAAACCACCTGATATCCCATGGCATCACCAATTCTTAGTTTATTTTTTCATGATTTATTCTGTTTCACATCTCAGTGTGATTCTTTTTCTTTGTCATTGTCAAAGTGAATTTATTTGTGAAACAAAACAGGCCAGATCAAGGTGCTTGGCAGATAGCTCAGTGCACTTTTAATGATTCTAGTAAACCTTTCAGAAGCTCTCCCAGCAACCAGTCGTCGTCCAGTGATCCCGGACCCGGCGGGAGCGGACCCTGGAGACCGCAAGTGGGCTACGACGGGTACCGCTCATTTTTACCTTACTGCTGTTTCTGTGACTCACTCAAAAGCATTTACTGCACGCCTGCTGCACCCGAGGCCATTGGGGAATATAAAAATGCCAGGCGTGCTTTTAATAAGTGACTTGTCCAGGTTAGAAAGCTCATTATTTCTATGTAGGTAGCACTCATCTATGTTCTCGGCATATATTTTTTTTTCTTCTTGATAAGGAAGGGCTTCTGAACATGAAAATTAAGGATTTGAGGACTTAGTTTCACCATCATTTAAATTGCTGATGAGGAAACACTGCTCAAAATCAGGAAAGCAGGTTTAGCATTTGGCTTTTTTTGCTTCTTGTCTGAGAAGCACTGGGAGGTTGCCTCAGTACACTTAGCTGAGAACTGTCCTTTGTAGTACCCACATGGTCTCCAGGAGCCAGCAGCTCAGGCAGAGCCCAAGAACTCCTTTGAACAAAGACACTGAATTGACTGATGCCAAAACTTCTAGGAAGAGAAGGGTGAGCATCGCCCCTGGGTGCTCTCCTAAGGAGTGATCTGCTCAGGCCACAGTGACTTGGCATGCTGCAGTGGCGTGGGTACAGTTAAGGAAGTGGGTGCATTGATTTAGAAGAAAGGATGTCCAGTCAGTGGGAAGGACTCCACTGTGGGGAAAAGCTTATGTTATTGCTTCCGTAGGTGTATAGGGCCATTTCTCTCCCTAGAACCTGTGTTTCTGGTTTGGGCTTAGAGGTAGATATGTGTTGTCTGTTATATGTGTTCCTTACCTTAAATAATAGATGGAGTTCTTAAAAGTTGTATGTCAAGTAATGTTTCTAAATAATGTTGCATTTTAAAAGAAGAGAGGAGTTGTGCGTTTTTTTGTTTTTGTACAAATGGAAAAACCTTTCCTGGCTTTTTCTGTGAACCAGGATCTATAAGCAGGATTCTATAAATAAGGATCACTTTGTAATGTGAATACATTTTCTTTAATCTATCTCTCACAAGATTATATTTTCCTATTTTGGGTTTTCATAAAACAAAGCCCACTTGGATATAGTCTAAAGTTAATCATACTTTCTTTTTCTTAAAACAAATTAATGTAAAGATGTATCAAGGCCATGTGTACTAGGCACAAGGGGAAAAAATGAGGTACTCCTTAGCCTGCAGAGACATTGTCTGATCCTGGACAGTCGTTTAACCCCTTGGCGTCAGCAGCCCTTCTTTATCTGTAAATGACTGTCATCCAAGCACCTTTATTGACCCTGTGGTGAAACTAGATCCCCAACTCCAGATGCTTTTATCTTCTCTGGCAGGGTTCAGCCAACAGAGTTTGCATTTCCCTTTGCCAGAAAACAGCTTGTGACTGGGGATTTCCCTTACATGGCCCATTTGGAAGCCATGCCCTTGCTGGTGGGTGGCATGTGAGCAAGGACGAGCTCTGTCTTCTTCTAGGTGCCAGTCTCCTCTGCTGCTCGAGCACCAGGGCTCAGGCCCTCTGGAATGCGACGGAGCCAGGGAGAGAGAGGATGCCATGGAAACAGGGAGGCACCCAGGTAATCCTGGAACTGGTAACTCCTGGAAATCGACCTCCTCTGCTCCCCTTCCCTACTCCTTGCTCCCTTCTCTCCCATCACTTGTTCATTCATTCATTCAACCCACATTTGATGAGCACCTATGTGCCCCAGGCTGATATTTCAGCTGGGTTTCCTTCCTGATGCAGGAGGGGGTGTGGTTATGATTGGTTGTCGTGCCTGCAGAAATGGACATTTACTTTGTGGTGGTGGTTCTGTCTACTTTTGTGACATATCCATTAGTAAGTACACAAAGTCCTAGAAACCCAAGCCTGTTTATTTTTACCAAACCGTTTGTTCAGCTCCTGTTTTTCTTTACTCTTTTGCTAACACTGGGCGTTGTAAATTCAACTCATTTCTCTGTCTGACAGAAACCAAATGGCATGGCCCACCTTCCAAAGTCCTGAGTTCCTATAAAGAAAGAGCCCTGCAGAAAGATGGAAGTTGCAAGGAGTCCCCCAATAAGCTTTCTCACGTAAGTCCTTTGTCCATAAGCCAGCTGCTCACTTAGCCAGGGCCATCCAGCTCAGCACACAGTCGACAGGATACTCAAGCACATTACCTCACAGGCTCTTAGAGGTGAAGTTAGAAAAGGAAACAATCTCCCTGATTTATAAAGGACCTCAGAGAAAGGTCACACAGCAAATTATTGTCAAAGCCAAGATTATATTCTCAGCCTTTTTTGATCCTCAACATCCATTGTAGTAATTACTAAATCATGCTCCTATCTGTAATCTGTTAACCACTTACCAACTTAATGGCATAACATGCAAGCGGAAACTGTGTAGTGGTGCGTGTGGTCAGGGAAGCTCTGCCCTTAGGTAGCCACTGTACAGTCAGACGATTTATAACAATCCCAGTAGCAGCCAGCTCCCTTGTGTGTCGTGGTAGAATGATGCCCACACAGTAGTTCTGGGTCATTGGCACATGCTGCCTTGTTTCCCCCTGGAAAAACCCTGGGAGGTGAGTCTCCAGAGAGACTGTAGGTAGCTCAGTGAAACAAAACTTCCATTTAAAGGTGGAAGCAGGGGTTAGCAATTATTGACAAATAAAACCAACATTTTATTGTGGCTTATTTGCAAGTGAAGACAATTTATAAGCTCTGAATTAAGTTGTTCCTTTCCATTCCTTACTGTGTCATCTCTGCGAGCTTTACAGTTGTCCATTAGTGAACAGATGGCTGCGTTTCTTCCCTTTGCTGTGGCTGTGGCCTTGTCTTGAGTCAACCTTACCACATCTGTTTAAATCCACCTCTACAATTTTCTCTTACTGGTTTTAGCAAAAGGAAGGAGGGTTAGGGTGTAGGCATGAGAATATCCATGTGGGCTGAAAAGGTCAGTGGGATTTGCTTAAGGATCTGGCAGGGTGGCATGAAAAAAGAAAAGGCTGAACCACTTTAAAATGAACCAAGGCATAGCGTGTTCTCATGACTCCAAAGCCCTTTGCTGATGCTTCAGACCTGGTTGGTTTTCCCAGGCTCTCAAGAGAAGCTGTGTGTGTACAAGGACATTGGACAGACAGGGACATTTCATCTGTTATGTTTGCTTTGTGTCTTCCACAGACCCCAAAGCATTGAGTCTTTTTCAGACCTGTTTACTCTAAAGGGAGTCCTGTCTCTTTAACCCTGGGGATATAACTTGACTCTCAGTTCTCTCTCAGAGCTAGATCGTGTTTACTTTGTGTACTGCAGCTGCATAGGGCTTCTGCATATGTTATCTCATGTGCTTTGCACGGGAATCACGGTATTATAAGTACAGTGAGGGTTAACTGACTGACCACAAAGTCTGGCTATTGTGATTCAAACCTGAGTCTTCTGCCCCAAACTGAGGGCTGACACTGTACTTTGTCACAGAAGCATTTGATAAATAGCTGCTCTCTTCCTTTTAATTTTCCATGTTCCTTCCCAGTTCATATAGCCTTTGTCAGTTATTTTCTTATTAGTGACATTGTGGCCATGCTTTTGTGCTTCATGTGCAAGTAATTGAACAAGTACTTAAAAGATTACCCATTGAACTTCAGATAAATTATGGGAGGGATTATGAATTAGGGACTTCTGCATAAAATCAAGATATTTTTGAAAAAGGAAATTCTGTCACTGCCCATGTTGAAAAGTGAGTGGAAAGGGTTGGGGTGAGATATCCGGTGAGATGCAGCTGAGTTCAGGATTCACTTAAAGGCTCTCTGTTCCTCTTTCTTCTCTAGATTGGAGATAAAAGTTGCTCCAGTCACTCCAGCAGCAACACACTCTCCAGCAACACCTCTAGCAACAGCGATGACAAGCACTTTGGGTCTGGGGACCTGATAGACCCTGAATTGCTGGGGCTGACCTACATCAAAGGGGCCTCCACTGACAGTGGTATCGACACAGCCCCATGCATGCCCGCCACCATCCTTGGCCCCGTGCACCTGGCAGGCAGCAGGTCCCTGATCCACAGCCGGGCTGAGCAGTGGGCTGACGCTGCTGACATCTCGGGACCTGACGATGAGCCGGCCAAGTTGTACACCGTGCACGGCTACACGTCTGCCATCTCGGCCAGCAGTGCTGCTGAGGGCAGCATGGGCGACCTCAGCGAGATATCCTCCCATTCCAGGTAAGCCTTGCCACACTGCCAAGCTGTACCTGCTGGGGCCAGCTGGGCCCTGCCTACTGGGTTGGGAAAGGGGCCTAAAATTCAAGCTGTGGAGCATATAAGGTAGGTTGTCACTGTTTCCCTAACTCTGTCTTCATAGGAAGTAGTGGTTTCTATAATCTAATTGTGAAAGTTTGCATTTAAGAAGTCACTTATTTATGATCTTACTTTCCTTTTTCTTTACATTTGAAAAGTGGGAAGGCAATAGAGATACTAATCACTTATGTTTCTCTCCCAACTCAATCTGTTGTCCCTATACATTTTGGACAAGAACTGGCAAACTCACTAATCTTCCGAGTACAGTAGGAAGTCACGAGAGCAGCACATGGTTCCCTACTGTGAAGACATGCACACCTCCCCCCTGTTCCTATGGTGTGACAGACAGCAGGGAGACCTGAGATCTTCTGCATAACAGTGAAAGTGTGTTCAGTGTGGCAGCTGGGGTTTATTTAATAAAGACTAGGTAAATGTAAAGGAATTGTGTTCTAAGTGTCCCAAGTGTAGATGTTTAATGTATCATTATACATGGTTTTAAACTCTTATTGACATATGTCTCTACAGTGGATTTAAAACTCCTAATTTGTGATTCTTGCCTTCACTTTCAAAGACTAGGCAAAGAAATATATTTATTCAGGTTTGGCTGTGGACAGAATTTAACTATTCACTCCAACTCCCACTGTCATTTTTTTTCTTGTCTCCAAGTTACTATCTGATTCTTTCCCAGAACTCTTCTAAATGCTGAATGACAGAGTCAGATGAACTAAGAATGGGAGTATTTTCCCAGTTACCTAGTGTTGTGATGGAACCTGTCTCTACCCAACGGTGCTCAAGGCAAGCCTGCAGGGGTCACAGTGACAGGCTTTTTGTGCCCCTCAGCTCTGCTTTTCAGAGTCCTCCCTCGAGCTTTCTCTTCTTCGTCACCCAGCCACTGCTAAGGGATACTGAGTGTCATTCACGGATATTTACATCACAAATTAAGGAAAATTCTACTCCGATTGGTTCACAATACTTACTTTGAAAAGTAAGATTGGTTCACAATACTACCTTCAAACAAGGTAGTATTGGGGCTCATATAACCAACAGGTCCAGAACTGTCAAGTTTCTGCTCGACCCAGCAGCTCAGAGGGTACTATTGCCCAAGACCGGTCCCTCCATCCCTAGGCTCCATGTCACAGCCCCCCAAAATATCAGCATTCCTCTCTTGGCTAAAAGCAGCTATAGCACCTGCAGGCCTCCCCTGCTTATGCTTCTCTGTCCCCTGGAAGAAAGTGGTTCTTCTCCACTTTCTGCAGAAGAGAGAGGTCTCTGCCCCCTCCAAAGCTGCCACCCTCCCCTCATAGCTCCTCACATGTTCTTGGCTTTAATCACTGTGGTTAGCTGGTGGCATTGCCTAGGATAGTCAAGGCCATCTCCTGGGGTTGGTGATCAGTCCCATCCAAGCGTGCAGCTGAGGAAGGGCAAACATAGCCACTTCCCCAGAAGAAAACCAGAATATTATTTGCCTGGGAGAGGGGCAGTGGACATCAGACATCAGAAACCATACATGTCTACCACGTACTGTCTTTTGTCCACTAGGGAAGAAGGGAGCACAGGATGTGGGCAGTATTTTCAAATTAGACCTTTCTACTACTTTTTACCAGTTTGTTTAGTAATTTGACTTAAAGTAGTTTTAGTACTAATAAGTAAAATAATAGTTAAGAATTATCAGTGAATTTGGTTCCTTGAATTATTCCTATCTTAATTTCAGGAACAGTTAAAAATTGGCCATACTTATAGAAACCATCTTGGGATTTTATAACCTTCCAATGTCCTATCTAAAGCTTAGATGATTTGTAAAACATCTGATTTCATGATACCTTTTTAGACAAATGTAATTGGCATCACAAAGTTTTATATTACTATTACGTAAAATTTCTGTAGAAACTGCTTTCAGAGCGCATTCATTTGCTATTTGGTAAAGATATCTACAGGCATTTGAAGTAGGTTTTCTTGAATACCTTAACCATTTACTAATCTAATGGGCTAGACTATTAGAAAAATATATAAAAGTGCTAGATTGAATATCTGATTGATTTTACTTTTTCCCCACCACTCTAAATTGAAATGTGGGCACAGCTGTTGTGGAAATGATGTATGTAGAGTGAGTGGAATTTTTTTACCATGACTGCCGTTTGTAACTCTTAGTTGACAATGACTTTGAAGCCACATTTCAGCTTGTGTTTGTAAGCTTTTGCTCAGTGCGGAATCAGTTATTGAGTGGAATCTTTTTAATGCTTCCTCCTGTCTGGCCTCTGACCTGTCCAGGAGACGAGGAGGGGGTAAGATTTACAATATTTGCCTTGTTTTCTGAGATGAAAGGCACTTGCCTCATTAGAGCCTAAGGAGTCAACCTTATCAGGTTATTCTGAGATTCTGCAAACTCTGAAATGCCAGACTCCAGCTAGGGCATGGGTTGCTATAAGGGTGTCTCCCTCACTCCATACTTTCTTTCCTCTTCTGTCCTGGTTCAGGCTTGTGTGTGGTTACCTCGGAGCTGAGGTCCACTGCCCAGAGTCTGGGTTGTGACTGGAAGTATCCTAAGTTACAGAAAAGTGGAATAAATTTTCAGGAACTAACATTGCTGAACACCTGGCTAAAGTCCCACCACTGCCCCCAAGCACTCTGTATCCCTGTCCCGTGTTTTATTTTCTTCATAGTACCCAGCCTTAGCTGAAATCGTGTGTGCATATTTGTATCTCTTCCCACAAGGTGGCTGTTGCTGCCTTCCCTCAAAGAGCATCTATGTTTCGTGCTGATGGGGTCACGGCCTGTCTTGTTGTCTTGTATCTGCAGCACTTAGTAAAGTCCCTCGCACATGGCAGGCATATGAATATTTGTTGAATAAAGGAAGGAACTAGAAAGAACACTTGATAAGTGCTTACTGATGGAGTGAATAACCAGTGTCCAGGTAACCTAAAGAAGTAGAAGGAACATGGGATTAACCATTCCCAATTCACAGTATCAGGAACCGAGATCAGTGTATGGTAAACTCTTAATTATCTGATTCTGGTTTTCCACCACCAAAACCACAGTACTTTCCCTCCAGCCCCCGCACACACATGTATACTCCCTGGCAAGCACCTGGGAGTGAAGTAAGTCAGGAATTGTGTATATGGCTCGATTCCAGGATTGTACTGAAGAGGCAAAGGGAGGACTTAAATCTAGTTAAGACAAGCTACAGGAAAAGGGCAGGGGACAGGAATCATCCATTAAGCAGGACAAGCATATATCTAGTCTACATTCTCCTGCTGCTCAGTTCTTAAAATGCAGCAAACTTTTTTTTTTCTTCTTTGAGGGCAGAACACTTAGATAAGAGCTCAGAATACAAGGCAGTATTCATGTGAGCATAAGCAAGATTTTGCAAAGTGAAATAAATCAATTGCACAACAGAACAACACACACAAAAATACCCATGTTCTGGATTCTCCTATAAATGGCTCATGTGATTATCTGTTGTTTATTATTATTCATGTCACCATACCATTCTCCTAGTACAAATGATTAGAAGCAATATAACTCTAAAATAAGAGGATTAGTCTAAAAGGAAAAGATGGCATGAAAAGTTTGTTGCCAACATTCTTAAAATGCTTACTAGCTTCAGAGAAAACTTTTGTGATGATGATCCTGCTACTAAACCAATTTGTGCTGCATTACTCATCAAATAGATTCAGTACTTTTGTTTTTAGTTAACTTTAAATTATTTTACTATTGGGATAAAAGACATTTTTAATCAAGTCTAATTTAGAAAAATGTTTTTTATAATACAAATGGAAAAACACATAAGTTTGCAATCATGCTATCATTCACTATACATTTTCAAAAAGGGTACAATTTGGTGATTTCAGGGGACCAGTGTGAGTAAATACAAGTGCAGCATTTTAACTTTACCATGACTTTGGGTACCCAAGCCTTTTAACTATAAAACATTTCAGAAGTTATCAAAGGTTTTGAAATACATGATGCACATAGGTAGCTAAAAGCAGTGCATAGTCTTTCATCGGGTTCTCAGTGGGGAAACTAAGGCCATAAGCATTATTAGGACAATTGAGAGACTAGCATATGGACTGTATATTGTTAATAGATAGGAGTATTATATTAACATTGAATTTTCTGAAAATAGTAATCACATTGTTAATTATGTAGGAGAATGTCCTTATTCTTAGGAATTAAATGCTGAGATATAAGAGTATGATGCTATAATAATGTTTGCAACTAATGCTCAGATGGTTCAAAGAGGAATATATGTAGAGGTACAAGATAGATAGTGCCAGTTAGTGGATCTAGATGAAAAATATATGGATGTTTATTTTACTCTTCTATACCTTTTTTATAGATCTAAGAATTTCCAAATAAACTTGGGAAAATAATATATAGGCCTTCAGAGCCCCTTATCTAGATATGGGGCTTTCATGTTAGGAGTTTGCTAACAGGTGTGCACCCCAGTAAATGGAAAGAGTTCTTTAGCTCCCCTGAGTGCCTGTTTGTAGCTTGCTGTATTCCTTGGGTCACCTTGGATATGTTACTTTACCGTTCTACCAACCTTGTGTTTCACACTTGTGGAGGTGGCTGGGAAGACAGGACTGTGGACAGTTAGGGCCCAGAGGGAGGGAGTGTCTAGTCGTGTTGAGGGGCACCAGACTGGCCACCAGCCAGTAAGTTATGTCGTGGGAATAGATGGGCTGTTTATTTGTTTAATTCTTAAAATACCACAGTGTATTGCAAAATGCAAAGACTCAAAAGAGGGTCCGTTTATTGTTACTTCCTCTTCAACCTCTATAAAAAGTCCATTTTAATATCATTTTTTGTATACTTTTTGTCTTCTATGATACTTGCTTTATGCATACCTTTTTCAGAAAAGGTATGTGCTCAGCAGGGATTTCAGAATAAGATATTTCAGCATACCAGAGGAGCTTGTTACCCAAGTAGCCCTATATTAAACTCGAAATAGAACTCCTACTTTTGAATAATCCTTTTATAGGTCGCTTTCTAAAAACTAACTACATTTACATAATACTTATACTATGCTATTAATTGTTCCAAGTGCTTCACTAATATTAACTCAGATAATGTTCAGAGCAACCCTCTGAGGTAGATACTGCTATTATCCCCATTTTACAGATGAGAAAACTGAGGTTAATAAACTTGCACAGGGTCTTGCAGTGGTAAGTGACAGAGGTGGCTCTGGGACCCAGAATACTTGGGTTACACTTGGGTGTTAAGTTTTCTGCAGGTAAAACCTACCTACCTTTCCGAACTCTGACATTAGAACTGTAACTTAAACCCTTAACGTTTTTCATATTATAAATATGAAAGTAATTTCTAATCTCTATTTTTACTCATTTTTATCAAACATTATATGGTTGATCCTTCTGATTTAAGAAAGGTACTTAGGTTTCTAAATATATTTCTAGCAGTTGTCATGCTGTCCACTTAATTCCTCCTTCTGGCCTTAGCTTAACCACTAACCTTTAAAATTTTTGTTTTTAGGGATTCTGTCTGTTTCAGTCTTGTTGCTGTTGTATCATATGATAATGCAGCAAACACCCATGTAACTACCACCAGGTTAAGGACTAGAACATTGCTGTGTATGGAAGCTCTCTGCATCCTACCCAATTACAACCCCTTCTCTTCTCCCTTGAGGTAGCCACTAACCTGGATTTTGTGATAATCATTCCCTTGTTTTCTTTATATTTTCCTGAACAACATGTTGTTTACTTTTGCCTGTTTATGAACTTTATTAAAAAATTGACTCATGATCATCATATTCTTTGTGACTTGCTTCTTCTCTACATTGTGTCTGTGAGGTTGCCCGAGTTGTCTGTAGCCTCAGTTCGTTCATTCATAGAGTATTCCATGTATTTGTTCATAGTTATTAATTGAATATATTTTTACTGTTGATGACTTGGGTTTCTGCCATTGGGGAGTTATTAAGATCAGTGCTTCTAATCAACATTGTTTCATGTTTCCAGTTGCACACGTGCAGGGGTTTATTGAGTGTATACACTTAGGAGCAGAATTGCTGGATCATATGCTCCGCAGGTGCACACACCATCATAGATAATGCTTAAACTGTTTTATAAGCCTTTTACTTCCACCAGCAATAGGAGAGAACCCATTGCTCTAGGTTCTTGCTAACACTGAGTCACTAGCTGTGGTCAGGCACTCCAGTGTTTATCTATCTAATGAGCATGTAATGGTATTCCATTACAGTTTGCTTTGGCATTTTCCTGGTCACAACTGAGCTTGAGTTTACCTTCTCTGGTAAACATATTCACCATTTGAGTTTCTTCTTTCTGAAACATCAGTTTTAAGTACGTTGCCCATTTTTCTATTAGATTTCCCCAGCGATGTTTTTAACATCCTTCTTGCCACAGGCACACAACTCACACATGAGCAACCGTAGCCTACGTAAAATGAGGCTTTCTGGCAAGCTGCATGGTAGAAAGAAGGCAACATCTGCCTCACTGTGCCTGATTATGCTCACATAGAAGGACCCAAGTAAAGCCATGTGGCTCTGAAGTTGGCCATGTGCCAGCACTGCTGAACTCTGATTGTTACAGCTTTTGTCTGTTTTTCTCCTCAGTGGTTCTCACCATTCAGGAAGCCCTTCGGCCCATTGTTCAAAAAATAGTGGGTCTCTGGATACGTCCAAAGTCTACATCGTGTCTCACAGTAGCAGTCAACAGGTTCCTGGATCTGTGTCCAAGCCCTACCACAGACAAGGGGCAGTGAACAAATATGTCATTGGCTGGAAGAAATCGGAAGGCAGCCCACCTCCCGAGGAGCCCGAAGTGGCTGAGTGCCCTGGGTAAGTGGCTGGCTATTCTTTCCTGGGCAACACCGTTCATTGTGGGGATTGGCTTAGTAAGTGTACCCCCCCCCCCAGGGGAAATATATTTTCTAAAAAAGAATAATCTAAAAATATCTTTTTTAAACTCTTTAAATGTTGGTGTTTATATTTCTCTATGTCTTCTCTTTCTTTGATTTTTACATACAAAATGAAATCTGTGTTCTTTGTTTTTATATTCAAAAAGCTACCTGCAGTAGAAAAGTCATGGTAAGGTGCTACTGACAGTGTGAGCATAGAGTCACTATAAAGACACAAGGTCAAGGGCAGTTTGAATTCCCACAGAGTCAGTATGTTTCTTAAAGTTGCTATGTAAGTGACATGATAAAAAGTATTTTACCTAATTTTAGCATGACTTCTGATTTCCCTTTCAGTTGTTAGGTTTTGTGAGGATAAGGTAGGGGAAGGATTAGGTTTTGTGAGGGTAAGGTAGGGGCAGGATGCTTTGTATCTGAAGGAAAAGAGAAAAAAAATACTGATGACCCGTTTTATAAAAGTTGTAAAAATAATGCGGCTGCCTCTGTGAGGAGACAGGTACAGGAATCACCTGTCAAGGGTGCAGAGCAGGGATCCTCATGGCTGTTTAGTGATTGGTTTGCTTTTTTTTAAAGATTAACAACTTGTGTTAAATTGTCAGGTCACTGTGTTCTGCTGCACCTGCGTGTGGCAGTGTCATCAGGCATGTGGTGGTCAGTGCCGTGAAGACTCTCCAGAGAAATCGTCTAGATTTTTTAAGCGTGATCAGTGAACTAGTATCACTTTTTTCTCTTAAAAAATTATCCCATGTCTAAAATATATCTTGCATGATAATGCCTTCTAAATTAAAAATCATTTTAGTACTAAAATTAAACATGAAATCTTTTTGATAAAAAAAATCATGTCAGTAATTGCAAGGACTTCTTTAGGAAGGAATTTTATAGTGATAACACCTTTTTATTATAAATGCAAATGTTAGAATGAGACATTGGTGCTCCTGTCTAATAAGAGTATTCTGAGTGCTTCACAGAAATTCATTCCAAGCCTTTTTTAAGTTCTATGAAATATTTTTTAGAAGCATTTTGTAGGTTGCCATAAGTACTATGTTTGGACGGAGGCTTCTCTGGAAGAGTCAGGAAAGTGTGAAAGGATCCCATTTGGACAGTTATGCAAAAAAGCCCAGAATTTGTGCATTTCCACTTGCTGGTTTGATGGCAGTGACGTTCAGTGAAAGAGAGACAGCATCAGAAATGTTGTGAGAAAGAGGTTTGCGTGTCTGGGTGGCGGTTTGTGTGCGTGCCAGAAAAGACTTAGAGTGGGTCCCTACAGGAACCTCTCATCTGGAGACTCTGGCTGGGCCCTGTGGGGCAGGTGGCAGCCCCCACACGTCTTGGGCACACCTCGGAGAGAAGAGGCTATAGAAGTCCTTCAGTCTTAACTCATTTTATGGGGAGGATTTGGGCTCAAAGTGGTTATCACAAGAGCCTAGTGCTGAGATTCGAGACCAGGGCTCCCGGTGGTTGTGTCAGCTCATCCTGTCAGATGTGGCAGGCATCCCAGGCCCTGCCAGCAGCACAAACTGTGTAAGGCAAGGCACTCATATGGGATTGCACTGGCTATTTGAAGTTTTGTCAAAATAGTGTCATGCCAGGTCACTGAAAAATATGCTTAGAAAACTATCTGCCAAGTCTAGCATGTGTGTACCACTGAGAATTAGGGAACGTTGTGTGCAAAATAGAAAATCACCTGTGCTCTCCAGGAGAAGCTTCACATAGGCCAGTTACTGCTTTAAAATAATATTGTAGAGCCTTACTAATTATTTTTGTTAATAATATAATCTTAGCACTTTAAAATAGTTAAAACAAATGAGCAGTTCTGTCTGAAGCTTCTGTGTTGCCTTTATGCTGTTCCTCTGCCTACACACCCTGCCTGAGCTTCTGAGCCTGTCAGCACCCTCCCAAAGGGGGCTCTTCCCTACGCCCTCTAGCCCAGCACTTTCCACGGTGACTTCCCACTCAACTGGTCATCCGTGCCTGCTCTGCACACACGTAGGCGCACACAGGCACGTGCACACACACAGCAAACATACACCCAGGCTGGGGATCCACTCACCTGGTCTGAGCCCCATGTCTTGCTTACCTCTGATTCACAATGACTGGCGCACAGTAAACCCTCAGAGCATGTTTATGACATACCATTGGATAAGTTTTCAAAAATTATTTAGCAGTAGAAGCTAGTGATTTTTATTCAAACACATATAGAAACTAGATTAGCACATTGTAATCATATAGGTATAACATTTTTATCTGTTTAGTTATTGGTAAGAGCTGGGTTTTTTGTTGTTGTTGTTTCCCCATCCCTGCCCCTCCCTCCGGCCACCACTGCATCTTTCTCAGAGTAAGTAGGGCCTAGAGCTCCTGAGCACCTCCCAACTCCAACTCTCAGAATCAAAAGTTGGGTACTTCTTAGATGCACTCTTCATAAAAACTACATTGCTTTTTTCCTTATCTGGCTTTTGTGCAAAGGCCCTCCTGAATCTTGGGTTCTTCCTGTAATTCCATTTTCATTTCATGCCATCCCTCAAACCAACCAAATCTTAAGTCATGCTCTAAAAGTTTTGAGAAACTTCTTTTTCACAGTGTTGTTTGTAAATGTTGTCAGTGTAGCTTGTGCTGCAAGAAGTGAGAGGTGCAGGGAAACCTGCCCTACCTTAGCAACGAAGCAAAAGCCATAGAGGTTTTTAAATAAATCATTCTTAATTTTGAGCATGTCTATGTAGGTGTCTTACTCTAATAATTTCCCAGTGAGCTGTCATACTGTGACAAGATAGCCTTGCTTTTGAAATACAGAGTCATCTCACATGTCCTTTTCCCCCCGACCTGCTTGGTTTCCATTGAGTTTTGCTTCCACATGTGCACATGAGTGTTGAATGTTTAGTTCTAATTTAATAGTGGGTACATGTGTATTTGTTTTTCCATTCTTGCAATACCTCACTTAGAAGAATGGTCTCCACTTCCATCAGGTTGTTACAAAAGGTATTAGTTCACTGTTTTTTATGGCTGAATAGTACTCCATGGTATAAAAATACCACATTTTATTAATCCACTCATGTATTGATGGGCACTTGGGTTGATTTCACATCTTTGCGATTGTGAATTGTGCTGCAGTAAACATTTGAGTGCAAGTGTGGTAAATTCACACCTAACGGGTACAATGCACACTGTCTGGTGGTGGGCACACTTATAACTTAGACTCAAACTGTACAAAAGCAAGTATGTAACCAAAACATTTGTACCCCTGTAATATTCTGAAATAACAAATTTTAAAAATTACTAAAAGGAAAAAAGAGTCATCTCAGAGGCACAGGACAGTAACATTCAGGTCACTCTCTGTAGCTTGCTGCTGCCATGGGCCGTGAATTCCATGGAGTGTTGTATTTCAAGTCGTGAGGCGAAGGCTATTTGCCTCCACTAACAATACAGCCATGATTATTTACAGCGTCTTCAGGAATGTTTGGTTGCTCAGATAGCATTTCAGAATAAACCTTTTTCAAATGACACCCCAGTTTTCTCCCTGTAAAGGAGATGAAAACAGTAATTCAGTTTGACAGTCTTTTGTTGTCTATAAATACATTTTTATATACTGATAATTAAGGGAGACAGCTGCTTTATTTATCTAAACAGCTTTGTGAAATTGCTGATAATAAAACATGTTTGGCACACGCCGGAATTGATTACTCTTAAACCCCAGGCTCCCTCGGGTGACTTTCTCTCTGCTGCCTGGGTGTGACTGGGGGTCTGGTTGTCCAGCCTCAAGAGAGAGGCACGCTCAAGTTTCTGAGTAGCACAAGGGTTGCTTCGAAAGACATATGATAATCTCTGATGAATTATTGAAACTATGTTTTCTGACACAGATTTGGAAAGGGAAAACAGCCTTATTTTAAAAGTTAGCTACATATATATATTTTTTTCATCCTGGGCTTTGGGAATCTGATGTGTTCCTGAATTATTCAGAAATCCAACTTTGCAGTTGAGCTCATTTCACAAATGTGAAACAGCACAGGATTTGGAACAAATGAAGCAAAATTGAACTGCCTTAAGAATTGTATGTATGTGTTTGTGATCGTTGCAACTGGTTACTAGGTTTTTATTTTTACTGCTACATGCACAGCACTTTACATACAGGCTTACTTTCCATTCTGATCTGTTTGAACAGGATGTATAGTGAGATGGATGTGATTTCTACTGCAACCCAGCATCAGACGGTGGTGGGAGATGCCGTTGCAGAAACTCAACATGTTTTGTCAAAAGAAGATTTTCTGAAACTGATGCTTCCTGACAGCCCCTTAGTGGAAGAGGGGAGAAGAAAGGTTAGTGACTTTTGTGCAGCTTCAAAGTTACCAGAAACACTAAAAAAAAAAAAATTCTAAAGAAACTCTAGGGTTTCCAGAGCACTCCCATGTGCATCACCTCTGGTGACCCTACTGACAACTTGGTGCATGTTGGCATTTGCAGTTTTTATTTTATCAGTAAGCAAGGGAGCCTAGGAGACATTATGAAGGGAGGTTTTTCTAATCTTGGATAGAGCTAAAAGTCAGGCTGGCTCACCCTCAGATCCCGGCTCCAGCGATGATTAGCTGCATGACTTTATGGAAGTGCCTTGGTTTTTTGGTCTCAGTGTCCTGATCTGAAAAAAAGACATCCTAATACCTGAGAGGTGAAGTTAGAGCAAAGGTAAGAAGTAAGGTGTGAAGAGCCTGGTACAGTCCTTGGACATAACTGTGATCGTGAACAGTAACTGTTAAAACTCACACCACCTGACTTTTGTTCCAGAACTCTAGCCTCTGCTCCAAGCTGTCCCTCCTTATATGTAATCCTGTTCCAGAAAGGCACTGGAGTTAGACATGACACTGCCTTCCAGGCGTTATAAATAGGGTTGGAACTGTATGCTGCCATCCATATGCAGCGGTCACAAGGGAAGGCCATGCTTAAATTTTATACACCAACACCATGTTCAGTGGCATAGCTTCATCATTCTCAATGCAGTAGTCCCCTGATAATGTTAGATTACTTATTGTTACTAGTTTTTGTTTTGTTATTATTATAGTCCCTTAAACCACTTTGCTAAATAATGCAAAGTATTAAAGGAGACTTACAGGCAATTTAGCCCAATCACCCCTTTTTGCAAGTAACTGAGGCCCCAGATAGTAAAATGTGAAGTCCATATAAATACTTGGTGCCAGAGTCAGGAATGGAATCCTTGTCTTTCACTTCTGATCCAGCACTCACTCTTATTTCAAATGAAAAGGAAAAAAGAAATCAGGCGTTGCATTGCGCATGTTGACCATGGTGAGGGTAAACAGCAAGTCTTTGTGTTTCTGTCTTCTCTATAGTGAAACAATGCTGCAGTTAACCTAATTGTGTTTTTAGAACAACACTCTAATTAGATAACTACCTCAAAGCTGCTTTAATCTAACATGCCTGTAATCAAGTTCTGAAAAACCTGCTGGTTGTGTGTGAAGAGGGAATCCCCTAAGAACTCAGTCATAATGAGTCTTTTTTTTTTTTTTTTTTTTTTTTTAGCTTGAATCAGATCACGTATATGGTACTGTATATGCTTGGGTGCAAAGGCAGACTGTTGCACAAAGAGTGCAAATAGCTTTTCTTTTTGTAGGAATGAACTTCTCCTTGACATGTTTTTTTTCTTCTGAGACAAATCACCTTCTTTTCATAGTGTAAATTTAACTTTGTAGCTCGTACACATTCCAGTTACCATTCATCAGTGGGGAAGACTTGACAGAATGGAAGGAACACATACAATAGGAATATTTTTAGCCTCCTTGCTGCATTCACAAATGTAAATAGCCATTTCTGTACTTGTTTGATGTGAACATTCTGGCCTCTATTGTTTATATAAAAGGAATGTATTTCAGTATGCAAAGGAAGTAGTTGGAAATTCAGATTTTATTTAACTTAAGTAGTTGACTGCTTGCTTCCTTAGAACTTTACTTATCCTATCTCTGATTTAATACACATAATTTTAATGACTCCTTTAAATCTGATTATGATACATTAACTGGACATTCAACAATTACAGACTTTTGCAAGTGATACTACTAAGTGGACAATAAGATTTTACTGGACTGATACCATGTTTTAAACCTGTTTATATGGCCTACAAAGCTTTAGTGTTCAAAATTAGTTTTATTATTTAGATTAGATTTAACTGAACATGTAGTTGATTGGTACAGAAATTGCCTGATATTAAAATATAGTCATTTCAAATTAAAATCAAGCCAGCACTATGTGTGGTTTTGAATAACTATTGCCTGAAATGGCAACCTTATATATTTCCAGGAACTGTCACTGCTATAAGGTTATGGAGGTTTCATTTAACATTTCAGAATTAATAAAGCTGTGCATGTCTAATTCATGATAATATTTCGCAGAATGTCAAAGGAGGAAAACATAAAATTCATTAACTGCACCGAAGCCCTGGTGTATTTGCCTTGATGGCTAGCATGCCTGGCTTAGCATTCCTGAGCTAACAGGGATAGCTCAAAGAAGCTACCACAATAGTACATGAAACCACCGGACTTAGATAAATTCTTTCTGGTTTTTAATGTCTTAACCCTTCCCATCTTTTTTACACCCTAGTTTTCATTCTACGGGAACCTGTCTCCAAGGAGGTCACTGTACCGCACACTCTCTGATGAGAGCATATGCAGCAACAGGAGGGGGTCCTCCTTTGGCAGTTCCCGAAGTTCTATCCTTGACCAAGCCCTGCCCAACGACATTCTTTTCAGCACCACGCCACCCTACCACAGCACGCTGCCTCCAAGGACCCAGCCAGCACCCAGCATGGGGAGCCTGAGAAGTAAGTGAGGGGCTCAGCCACACCTGGCAGCTCTGAGGTTGACCTGGTGGGACTCTGCCTGCCTCAGTGGGCCCTTCAGATGGGGCATCTCCAGCACAGGTCTGGGGTTTGTTTGGGGGCTTTAAAAAATATATATATATATATATATATATATTGTTGTTATGTTGTTGTTTGTTTGTTTTGTTTTTTTCTTTTAAGTAATTTTGAAATATAAACGCCCCAGAGTGGACATTTCCAGAAAGTGAGGCAACACCGTTTTGAAGGAAATTGAAAAATCCATATTAGACAGTTTTATCAAGTCCAATAGTGACTTCGTATCATATCTGTATCATATCTCAGCTGTTGTATCTATAAAGGAAAGGATGCCTGAAGCCTGATGTTTTTAAAAGAAAACTGTGGTGTGAGGGCTGGGTTTTCTGGACAGCAGGCAAGAAGAAAGTTTGGTTTTCTAGCCTTCTGTTTCTTCTTGAAGTTCAATACTTGGTGATGGCAAAGGTGACAGGTGGGCATCGGGACAACTGGGTTCTGAACGTGGCTTTATCTGTGGAAGGCTTTGTGTCTGTGTGCAGGTGACTTGTGTTCTTGTGTCTCAGCTTATTCTAGTTTACTAATCACAGGTAAACCTCATTTCTAGATGATTTCCCTTCAAATCCTTAAAATCTATAATTTTTACATAGTGTCAGTTTTTTATTAATGTGTTAGTTTTTAAAGGAAATTTTAAATTAGCTTTATTTACAGTTTATTTCTGTTGTACAGAACAAATGGAAATTTAATCAAATATATTCACTGTCAAATATTTTTTATTTCATCATAGAAAGCATTATCTTTAGAACCAATTTAAACTTTGTAATACACATAGAGGTCCCAGTCTAAATGAAATTAAAGTTCTAATAATGTTTCTAATGTTTAACATAGTTGGAAATGAACCTTGTCTCATAAAATTCTTAATCTATTTCTTTAAGTAACATAATAACTTACCTGTTATAATGGGTCCATTTACCTCAATTGAAGAAATCTTTAAACTCTTTCTTGACAACCATATGAAAAGTCAAGCAAACATATTCTAATTTTCTATTAATAATGTTTTCCAACTATTTTCCTTTTTTTATATAAATAGGTGATTTTAATGTCCTCTTAAAAGCTTTTGTAAAACCAAGAAAACTCTATTTTCCTGCAAATGTTTCATTTACATTGCTCAAAGTGTGCTTGTGAACTCTATGGTGTATGTGTTAATGCAGGTTTTATTAATACATTCTACCTTTTATTTTGCTTCAATGTGAAGGATATATATTCATTTTGTTTAGCTTCACTTTTTACAAAAATAGACTTTAAAAAGTAAACCATAGAGTTTACTTTTTAGAGCAGTTTAGGGTTCACGGCAAAATTGAGTAGAAAGTAGAGAGATTTCCCATGTTACCCCCTGCCACGGGTTTCCAATATCCCCCCAGAGTTACAATCAATGAACCTACACTGACAATTATTAACACCCAAAGTTTGTAGTTTGCATTTTAGGGTTCATGCTTGTGTTGTATATTTTATGGGTTTGGACAGATATATACTTACATGAATCCACCATTACAGTATCATACAGATAATATATGATACTGTGCTGTATGATACAGTACTGTACTGTATGATACAGTACTGTACTGTATGATACAGATACTGTAATTTTTAGTACAATACTGTACTGTAGTTTCACTGCCCTAAAAATTCTCTGTGCTCTGCCTATTCCTAACTCCCTCCCATCTAACCCCAGCTAGCCACTGATCTGTTCACTGTGTCCATGGTTTTGCCTTTTCCAGAATGTTGTACAGTTGAAATCATACAGTGTGTGTTCTCTTCCATTTAGTAATAAGCATGTGAGTTTCTTCCATGTCTTCTCATGGCTTGATACCTCATTGCTTTTTAGAGCTGAATAATACTCCATTGTCTGGATGTACCACAGTTTATTTAATCTATTCATGTTCTAGAGAACTGTATCCTTTTTTAAATATCTTCAAAGGCACAATTAGGAAATAGGCAGAATGCACTGTTTACTATCCTAGTTGAAAACTACCTTCTTTGTCTTCATTGTTTATTTCTCTGGGAAAAGCAATAAGAGTTGCCCTTGCTATTTGCATAAATCTTTAATAAAATCTTATCTGGTGATATGTCCCCTCCTGTTCTATACTTAAGAAACTACTCAGAAAAAATTATCTAGGTTTGATGGGTGAACTGCCAAAATATAAATAAGGGAGCTGGAAATAATTTGTATTGATGTCTGTTCTCCTCAAAACTTTGGATTTCTTCTACCACCATCCTCCCGTCCGCCCATGGAAAGTTTAAGCTTCAAGGACCTAGTTGTTTGGAAGATAGAGTTCCTGGGCCCTCTGACTACAACAGTCAGCTAGTGATTACAGATGCTCCTTGATTTACGACTGGGTTACATACATCCCAGTAGATCCATTGAAAGTTAAAAATGTCTCAGGTTGAAAATGCATTTAGTACCCCTAACCTACCAAACATCATAGCTTAGCCTAGCCTCCCTTCAATGGGCTCAGGACACTTAGCCTACAATTAGGCAAAATCATCTGGCAACACAGTACACTGTATAGTATTAGTTGTTTACCTCGTGATTGAGTGGCCGACTGGGAGCTTTTAGAGCTGTAGGATCGCTGCTGCCTCTCAACATTACAGAGAAAGAGTATTGTAGCTCATCTCACCAGCCTGGGAAATGTTCAAAAGTCTAAATTTGAAATATGATTTCTGCTGAGTGTGTATTGCTTTCGTAACATTAAAATCTACTCAAGCCAGATTTTAAACACCTTTACCTTTCTGTGGTTTCTGGTCACTCCACAGTCCCTCTCTAAGAAGACTACCCTTTAAGAGTAGTTTGACAGGCCGGGCACAGTGGCTCACGCCTGTAATCCTAGCACTCTGGGAGGCTGAGGCAGGTGGATCGCTTGAGGTCAGAAGTTCGAAACCAGCCTGAGCAAGAGTGAGACCCTGTCTCTACTAAAAATAGAAATAGAAAAAATTAGCCGGGCATGGTGGCGCATGCCTGTAGTCCCAGCTACTCAGGAGGCTGAGGCAGGAGGATCGCTTGAGCCCAGGAGTTTGAGGTTGCTGTGAGCTAGGCTGACGCTATGGCACTCTAGCTGGGGCAACAGAGTTGGGACTCTGTCTCAAAATTTAAAAAATTATTTAAAAAAAAAAAAAAAAGAGTAGTTTGACAGTCTGATACTGGAACAGCCCAGCAAGCTGAAATGTAAGTGTTAATACCCGGAAGATATCTTTGAGCGAAAAATGAGGAATATTCGAAGTTACCCAGTAGTTTTCTCTTAGTTTGTCAGAGAGACATAGCTTCATGTTAAAACTTGGAATGGAGGTTGGTTCTGGATGGTTTTAAATAGCCACACAGATAGAGTTAAGCAAAAAACTTGGAAGGCACACATATTCTTCTTTTAAACTTTAAAACTAGAGCATTCCTAGGAAGCATCTGATCTTCTAAGAGAGAATCGTTTACCAGCAGAGACTCATTCAGAGCCAGATCATAATTTGGAGGGAGGGTAGCAAGGGCAGAGGCCGGTAACATACCACCTTGTCACAGTGAATACTGGAAGACCTGATCTCTGTGCCTTTTCTACATGTAATTATGGTCACAGGCTTCACTTTCAGATATTTTTAGCTTTTACAAAGCCTAGATTTGAACCTGTCTTTGAATCTCTATTCTCTTGAGACTGAGATCTTAATCCAGTGTTGTGAAACAGATACTTAAACTCTTTTTGCATGTAATTCATGTATATTTCCTTTGAAGTTACTAAAATGTGCCATATTTTTGTGTCTTCATCTAGGAGGTGTACAAAGACCACCTGATCCAGAAACTGAAAATGTTTCTGAAGTGAAATGTTTTCACATTGCTCTTATAGGGTCTTTGTCTTCATCACTGGTGGATTGCAGAAGAAAATTTCTTTAATCACCCATGTAGGGGGAAAAAAAGAGGAGTGGCCACAGTGGACACAGTTCACAGGCCAGATAACCAGTGACATTGAAAAGCAGTCATGGTTTTCTTTTCCTCCTTGACAGATAGGACACCTGGGTTCATTCAGCATAATCACAAGCATTGGCAGGCTCACAGGTTTAAAGAGAATTCCTGGGTTTTTATGGAGTGGAGATCAAAACTCTCCAAGGAATGGTGAAATCTTCCTATGAGGAAAGACTAATGAGAGTTCTTAAGTTTCCAAAAAAAATGAACAGAGAATATTAGTTTATATGTGGTCCTAAATCCTGTAGTTCTGACCTACGTACCTCATAACGGATGATCCTTGAAGTCAAAGAGGAATATGAGGGTAGAATAAATAAAAAGAACTAGTATTTTACTTATAATTTAATACTTGCACAAGTTGCTACAGACCCCAGGTGTAGACTGGATGGTCTTGTGTTGTAGGTGATAAGGACTACCCACCACTGGAAGAACCATCCTCGCCAAGGCTGGCATTAAGGTGTCCATGACCTCAAAGGCATGGTTTTGACTATTCAATGTGACATTCTTTTTCTTTTCTCAAATGTCTGCAATCTTCCCTGTAATCAATATCTGTTGGTTTCTGTGGAGTAATTGTGAAACCAACAGGAAATGCGGTCAGGAAGGCTCCTTGGCATTTATAATAAAAGTCTTACTCAGTAAAGATGGTTACTGCGATTTCATATTTTGAGTAAACAGGTGGGAAGCCACAAGATCAATGTCCTGGGCCAGAGAACAGGTCCCCAGGCAGTGGTGCCTCGACAGTAGCCATGTTCCAGAATCCATGAGTCCCTTGATAGGCCTGAGTTAGGTCCCTGGGCATCGTGAGCAATAACAATTGTGAGCAGAGAGAAGTGTCCTTGAGATGTGAAGTAGAATAGCTCTACCCACTGTGCCTCTGAAATGCCTTTAGACAGCAGGCCTTTCTTCCCTCCCATTTTTCAACTCATTCTGAGAACTCCCAGAAATATGCATGTGAAATAATTTCAGTTACTGTTAATATTATCTTCTACTCAGTGTCTTGTCTAATCTGGAATAAGTATGTGATGATATGTTCAGTGTCAGTTCAGATTTCTAGTGAGAAACACTCTGTGAGGAGCTTGATGTTATCCCCAGAGGACTCTGTGCTCAATGTGGGAACCTGCGAACGTGCCCCCCAACCTTGCGTCACCTTTCTTAATTGCCCAGAAGAGTGGTGTGAACTCCTCTGGATTTGAAATAACAGGTTTTGATCCCTAAGGCAAATGGTACCTTTTCTATAAAACTCAGGAGACAATACAGTTACAGCCACTGTGGCATCGCAGAGCACAGGTAATCAATCACTATTGCCTCCTTCAGGTCTGCACTACAGACACCTTATCCAAACCCCTGTCAAACTACCACCAACAAACTCATCTGCTTATTGAGGGCAGAACCTGTGCCTTACTGGTTGTTCTGTCTCTAAGTGCTGATGTAACACCTGGCATTTTCTGGAATATAGCAGGTACTCAGTAAATATCATGTGGGTGGTGGTAATAGTGATAAAAATATTGTAAAGAATTTTTACTGGTTTGGAGTCTCAAAAATACAAAAAAAAGATGATAATTTTTTCTAATTATATGATTTTTCCAACCAATAGAATTTTAGAAATTTGGATGCTTTTTATTTTGATTATTTAGGAAGAAATAAAGGTAGCTCTCAATTCATCTAAGGAGCCTGCCATTGACATAGGGCTCTTCCTGCTTACTGAAAGATGATGGATTTATATTTAAATCCATACTTTCTCAGAGCTTTAATTCCAGAACTATGCCCTTCATCAAGCAGGTCCTTATCATTTGGGTCTCAGCCAAGTGTCTCCTCCTTGGACGGGCTTTCCCCAAACATGCCATCAAGCTATGTCGATGTTTTATTTTCTGCAAATAACTTATCACTACTTGTATTTTGTCATTTATTTATTGTCTCTTTCCTTCATGATGTAAAACTTCGTGAGAGTTGAGCCTTGTCTGTGTTACCTACTGTTGTGCCCCTGTCACATGGTGGGCAGTGCTCACTCATCACATTCATCATGCATGCACTGGAGAGTGGATGGAGCTCAGATAAACTCTAGAGGACAGGAGACGTCTAATTTACCAGCCCTCTTTGCCAGTTCAGCAGTATCGAAGAGATGAAAGTCCCATTCACAACTAGAGGAGGGGGGACAGTAATTTCTAATAAAGAAGAGAAACCACAAACTCTGTTCTTCCTTTTTGCTCCCTGTTTCTCCATAAAATTGTAGGTGGTGAACAGCCTTGCCTCAGTTTGCATTTGGCTGTGAAATGGACACCCTGAGAAATTCTCAGATCCCAAAGCCATCAGTGCCATTTAGCAAATGGTCTCTGTGTGCATTGTGTACAGGATAGTGGGCAGAGACCTTAGGAGCTGGTTGGCTAGGCTGCTGTGTGGACAGCTGGGTCCACTCACTCACTCTGGGCATCAGCCTCTCAGCCACCAAGAATCAGATTTGTGCCTTGGCAAAATTATAAGTGGCCACTTGTCATGGAACTTTAGGGTGCTTAGGAATAGTCAAAGCTTTAATTATTTAACCCAATACTGTCAGGAAACCACTCCATTGAGTATTTGGGGAAGATGGCTCTTTGAGCACACAGCTGCAAGAGGAGACAGAGCAAGGAACATTGGTCTCACACCCCATCTTCTGAGTTGGGGGACCAGCCACTGTTCCCTCCATTCTCATTGCATTTTGCTCTTCTTGTCCCCTCCGTCATTTTTTCTGTCTACCTAGCTGCTATTAGAGCCACTAAGGACCTTGTTGTCTGGTGTTAGGGAGCAAAGTAGACAGCACACAGAATGTGCATTAGGTTTGATTTTAACCTTCAAGAATGCCAAAGCTGGAATGGTGGATTATTCCTTTATAAAGGCAAAGAAAACCCACCAGTTGGCATTTCTTAGTAAAACTGATGAACAGAATGTACTTTCTGTAGAAGTGTTCATATACCTCAATAAAGTTTCCATTCCATTCTCTGATGTTTCCCTCTACAGTGAGGGAAGGAGAGGGGAGTACACCAGTGGGCCCAGGTTTCAGCCAGCCTGGCCTCTCTACCCGTCATAGAACTGTACCACTCTTGCACAATTTCCTGAAGAGCTTGGCCACATGGAAATCAGTGGCAAAAGTAATTGTCACCTAGTTATGTAGTTATATAATTTCTTTACACTTAGTGTAGAAACCTACCTTGAGCAATACAGCACGTGTATGTGGAGAGACAGAGGGAAGTGATTTGTTATGTGAATGAAATTACTTGGGCTTCCTTACCTTTCTGCTTGAGGGTTGAATCTTAAACTTCTGGTCAAAGACAGCACCTGAGAGCCATGTTCAGTGCAGTCTCTGGTCAGCATGGTGAGCTGCTCCTGTGCCTTCCTCCTTCCCAGTTCCTGCATGGCTGCTTCTATCCTTTCCTGGTTTACCACTTAGCAAAGACTGAGCACACCACATGTCAAACAAATAGAACAAGCAAGAACCATTGTTGTTTCAAAGAAGAGCGTGTGGAGAAGGGAGAGTTGTGGAAATGATGTGGACAATACATCTATTACCGGGTTCCCTTCAAAATGAAGGCTGGGAATAAATCAGTGCAACAGTACCCCATCTTCTAAAGGTGGTAGCATTGAGGATAGGGGTTTGCCTGGCTTAGCCGTAACTGTTAAAGGTCTGTTAAGAGATGCATTTGTCAAGTGTGTAAAAAGTCTGTTGGTCTCCCTTAAGGCCAAATTTAGAAATGCTATCTGTCTTCCTCCAGATGCCAGCATTTCACAGCTACCCAAAAGGATGTGGGAACAAAAAATTTACAGGTGCATTTGGTTAATTATGCCCTTTACTTAACTTAATTGCAGGCTCAGGCAGCCAGGTGGTCATTATTTTGATTGGTCTAATTAGTCAAATGTGTTCACAAGCAGCTGCATGTAGCATTCTGGGCAGGTTCAGAAAAGGCACTCTAAAGAAAGTCCAATTTAAGCCTTTTCAGAACTTGTCCTCAGATGCATAGTGAGTCCTTAACTAGTATTATTAATGACATAAACACTTAAAGTACCATGATGAGAGTTTAAGGAGAAGAAGAAATGGAAAAGATCCATTTGTAGCCAGAGGACAACTGTGAACATTCATTGCAGGATGGGTGAGTTGTTTTTGGTTCAGACATTGATATAACCATCTTACTAAGTTAGAAAAGCAATCCAACCACCATTTTTGTGCATCGCATATGAAATAATATCTTCTCTTTCATCCGTGAATAAGAACAAAGTTAGTCTTACTGCATTTTTATAATAAGTTGGCATTGGAGGCATCTCAAATGTGCAGTGCTCAGCATAGATAACTGTGTTCCTCAGTAAGCTGTTTAAATCATCAGGATAGAGATTGCTCCAACCCTTTTGTACAGCATTGTAAAGCCTGCAACACTTTTAAAAAGGGGAAAGTCACCCCTGAAGAAAACAGGAATTTATCCTGCAATAGTTAGACTGGGATATACTCAAGAGAAGCCTTCCCAGAAGGAAACCTTTGCGATTACAATACTGTCAAAGGCTCGATTTGCATCTCCCTGCCACCAAGTCCTTACATCCTGGCCGACCTCCCATTAGTTTAGACTTGGCTGCTTTTTCCAAACTTCCGTTTTTCCAGCTGTATGTGTTTTAGGTAATTGCAGCATGTTTTCTTTTCTCATTGAGAGCAGGAGGAGTTCCCTTGGCTACTTTGGGAGAGGATGGCAGTGCCTGTGCTCTGACCGACTGCCTGCCTCTGGGAAGGGACGGTGGTGCCCGTGCTCTGACTGACTGATGCTCTGGTTTTGTTTCTGTTTAGATGAGTTCTGGTTCTCCGATGGGTCCCTATCGGATAAGTCCAAGTGCGCAGATCCTGGCCTGATGCCCCTTCCGGACACAGCCACAGGATTAGATTGGTCCCACCTCGTGGACGCTGCACGGGCTTTTGAAGGTAAAGACTTGCCACCACCAGGCCTCATCTATTCCCCTGGGGAGTCTTTTCTGCAGGGCCTGTGTGGCATTTTAGGGAAGGTGTCTCTGTCTTAGATGGTCCAGTTCAAGTTTTGGATGGCTTGCCATGTTGTATGATGGAAACAAGCCGAGAAAGGTCTGGGCTATGACTGTGGATGCTTCCCAAGAGAAACCATAGTGTTTAGTAAGATGAGGACCAGGCAGGGACCCAGAAACTGAATTCTAGTTCAGACACCAGCTGTGACCTGGGTGGGACTAGCCATTTGTCCCCTTTGACCTCTGTTTTCCTATCTGACAAATAGAGGTGGTCTTATAAGGACACACGTTGTGTCTTTCCTTACAGTGTAATGAGGTGAGATAGGAGGGGAGGCCCTTCAGGAGGTCAGAGCTGCTGGACTTGGCCAGATGAGCTTGAGTGGGGGCCTAGAGACTTGGCATGAACACAAACTCTGGCATGACTGCTGGACCCTCACATAGCCTGTCCACCTGCCTGGGCCTCAGTTTCCTTCTCTATAAACATAGGTGGTTTTAGAGAAGCCAGTCTCTAAGGGCCCTTCCAGCTATCACACTGTGTTGTGCATTTTTGTTGTTGTGACTATCAGAAGGTTGAAGCTCCCCTTAGGTAGGGGACACCTTTTTTCCAACTTGCTAATAAAGGTAGACAGCAAGGAAGATGCTTGCTTGCATCTTCCTGGCATCCTCAGGACCTCACAGGTGATCTGGTGTCAACCACTGGCCCCCAGGATCATGACTTTGACCTTTTGCATTTTGCTATGGCATTCGCTCAGTGTTTTTTCATGATGGCAGGTCCTGCCCTTGGGTACCTGGCAGCTAGAACTGACAAAGGAGACAGGGTCATTTTAGCAGGGGCTGTTTTATCACCTGCCCTCTCTGAGACTCTCCTGGTGTAACTGAGTCACGGTATCCTGGAGCACTCATGTCCCCTCAGGCCTGGGGCTCCTTGTCTCTCTCTCCTCTTCTTCTTCTCAGTCTCTGGTAGCTTTGCCTCCAGCACCTGTGACATCAGACCTCAGGAAATAAAATCCGGTTCTTTTCCCAATTGGGCAGGTACATTTTGAAGTCAGGCTGTGGTAGGGCGGGGTCTGCTGCTTTCACTGCCCCTCACCTAGGTTAGAGAAGCCTGCTTGTGGCTTTGCTCTATAACTAGTTGGTGTCAGTGCCCCTGGTCCTGAGCATCTGGGGGAGGAGTTGGAATCGCCCTCAAGTTAGTTCAGACTACAGGGAAGGATATAAAAGGAAACCTATTAGGAAGAAACATCCGTAGCATGAATATGCTCCCTTGTTAGAAGGAACAAGACTGCTTTTGGGTTCCCTGCTTCACAAAGCAAGTGCTCCTTATAGAAGTTTTGGAATGCCCCTATCTGCTGGTGCTGAGGCCCTCATTCTCTAATGTTAACAGAAATTAGTTAAACGTTGTGGAAGCCCCAGGCCTATGGCCCTGTTGCTTCCTGGGCTCTCTGTGCTTCTAGCACTGGCATAGATGTGTCCCAGGACTCGAGCACAGGAACACTGTCTTTATCTCTATCCAAAAGCAACCCAGGCAGCAGATAATAGCATTTTCCCTGGCATGTTCTTTACACACTACATTCTCTCACTCTGACCAGATCTTACTGCCCCTAATATGAGAGCATCCATTCCGTCCTCTGTGTACCCCTACTGTGTAAATACCTGCAGAGTACTTACCACACTGAATTCACATGTCTGTCTGTTCATATTAGGTGATGAGTTTCTCAAGGGAAGGCTGCTTATTTTATTTATCTTTATTTATCAAGCACATATCAACATAACCAAATGAGAAGATCTAGTACCAAGGAGTAAATAAGTATTAAATACTCATAGTTCTGTGCAGCCTAAAGCTATCCCAACTCATAGCGTACTTTTTGACTTCTGAGATCCTTGCACATTTTGTACTTATCTTTCAGATTTAAAATAATATTTTATCACCTTATCTCTGTATCCACCCTCATTTGTGTCTTTGATTGGTTCCCTTCTGCCCTCTTCAGATTATCCTTCAGAATAAAATCATTGCTATAAAATAAAATTTTTTCAGAGGTAGAAGAAGTGAAATGATGTGTGCAGTAGTTACTAACTGAATCATCCGTCCAGGCATCTGAATCATAATCGCAGCTCCACTGCTGGGACATATATACTTTGTGCAAACACTATTCCAAGTCCTTCACAAATATTAATTCAGTAAATGTTCAACAGTAATTCTCTGGGACACGTCCTTCAGTCTTCTCATCTATAAAATGAAGAACTTTGCCCAAAGAACCTGTAAGGTTTCTTCTAGTCCTAAATCTCCAATTCTATGGTTCTGTTCCTGAGGGAGTCTTTCTAAGCTGAAGTAATAGTATATATAGGTTGTAGCTAGCACAAAAGGGAGAAGAACATGACGTGGAGATTTCCTTTAGCCAGGACTTCCAGGTGTATTAATGCCTAAATGAAACAGAAAAGAATGAGGGATTCTATTTTCTGGAGGAGAAGACTATCTGACCTTTAACATTGTTAGAAAAAATAATATGGAAAGAATTAATGCCATATTAAAAAATTTCAGTAGTTTTTGATGCTACTGCATAAGGTAGTGTCCCATGGTGAAACAGTAGTCAGCTTATGAAAATTCTGTTGAGAATTTGCAACTCCTTTGGCTAATCAAATTCTCCTGTATCAATGTCACTTCAGTTTATATTCCCGCATCCTGCTGCACTCTGATAGGAGTTGCATGGTGGTGACAGGGAAGAGAAATGTCTTCTAGATAGTCCAGTTGCCCTGCTCATGACTTTATATTTTTGTACCCATTTTGAAAGCCATTTCTGAGCTAGAGTAAACATTATGATGAAAAGATAGTCCTAAAAATGTCCATGTGCTTGTTTATGTCATTGTTACAAACTAATAAAGGCAGTTCAAAATAGCTTACAGAGTTGAGACTCCTCTGGACTAATCCTGCACCCATATTTTGACATAAGCAGTCAGCACATCTGAAAACAGGCTTTTGAAAATGGAATCTATCTGCCTGTTGGATTGAGAGCCCAGGACCCCCCTATAAAATCCTATAGTGTAGTTGATCCCTAGCAGACTTTCTGCCCCCCCCCCCATTGATCTACCTCATTTATGCTGCATGTTTCCGCATGTATGTTCACCTTTGTTTAAGAGCTAAAGTTGACACTGGACACATGAGTTTAAGAATTTAGATTTTACTGTACCATTTGAGAATAGAGGCACCAAAGTAATCTGCCCAGTCATGGTTGCTTAAATAGGTTTAAACTCTATTACGAAGAACCGTAATAGACAGTATGATTGTGGGTCAGAGACGCCAGGCGTTCTGTGCACAAGCACTCAGTAAGTTCCCTCCAAAGAGGAGGAGTGTTTCTAGACCACATTGCTGATCACAAAGCAATGAAAATAGAATTAAATAAGAAAAATAGAAGCAAAACACAGACTCTAATCATTTGGAACATTTTAAATATGACTCTAATAATAATTATGCTGAGAAGAATTAAGGAATATAACAGGAACATTTTTTTTAAATGGGTGATGATGAAAAATATGCTATTTATTAAATCTGGACTACCACCAGAAGGAGAGTAGTTCTTAAAGAAAAAATGTTTCAGGAACATTTATTCCAATGAAAAAAGTAAAAATTAACTAACTTAACAATACTTCAAAAAGATTCCACAAAAACTGTGAAAGGAAAACTTAAAAGGAAAGAAAAGAAATGAAAGAAGTTTTAAAAAAACAACTGGCAAGTGAAATTTCACTGCAATTTATAAATAAAATCAATACTGTTTTTTTTCTTTGAATATTGATAAGCCAATAGCAAATTTGATCCAAAATTGAAAAATACAAATGAACCAAATAAGAAAGAAGGTTGTTAACATAAGAGAAAGGCAGTGGGTCTAAACTGTGTAGGCTGCCTACAGAAGGCACTGGGCTCTGCCTTACCCCTCAAACCGCATACTAGCTGCAGTGACTAGTTATTACGTCCAGGTTAGGAAACCTCTCCTTGGCCTGGGTTATGGAGACCTCATGGCCATTTAGGGTCTTGCAGTCCCCTCAGTAATGCAAACCAGGCCAGCCTGAGTCATAAAATCTAGTCAAGACAAGACTCTGCCCTTACTCAAGAACTTGGTTCCCTGTAAAACCAAGTGTGCAAATGTACAGTACTAGGAATTAGCTATAGAGGCTGAAGGAAACCTGTCAAAGCACAATCTATGAGATGCAAGCTCACAAATACCCTCCTCAACTCACTGCAGCACATATACCTTTGTGCTTGGCTGACCACAGTTACGAGGCTTCTAATTCATGCCACAGTCACTTTCCTGTTTTTATCCTAATGTTATGAGATGATGCCCTTGATCACTTAATGTTCTGCAACTCTTTGGGGGCTTCTTGGCTGATTTCTTCTGCATAAAACACTGGTACACCAGCCTAACCTCCATGCCCAGCCCCACATGGATCTCAGCCCTCTATGTTGTCTCATTACATGTTCTCTGGGTGACATTTTAAAGAGAGAGAGAGATTTTTAAAATTCCTAAGGAATACCAACCAGCTATATAGGAATAAATCTGGTGAATAAGGTAATTAGGTTATTTCTTACAAGAAAATAGAGGGAGCATAAGAAATAGTCAAAAGACCAAAGTATGGAAGGCTTGGAAAAAGTCATCCAAGAATATACCAAAATCCCAAATATTACCTGAAGCTAGTAAGTTTAGTTAATTGTTCTTCAGAATTTCAAAAAATAATGCTGCCCTTGCATACATTTTTCTTGAAATTCAAAAGTAGCCTTCTTACATGTTATGATTCTTTTCTGATACACACAGAAAAAAATAATCACAAGACAATCTCAGTCTTTAATGTTGGTGTGAGAAAGCTTAGATGAAATTCAGTAGTAAATTGAAAAGATTATTCATTATTACTGGTAAGAGTTTAGCTGGTTTAATAAAAGAAATACTTTATAGTAAGTTACAGTAGGTGAAGGAATTAAAAGTTATATCAATTTCAAAAAATATATCTAATAGAATTAGGACCTATTTCTACTAAAATTAAAGATTTGAGAGATATTGCCTAAGCCTAATATCTCTTTCTTACAAATAGTTACATACTATTTAATAGAAACATTTTTATAAGTATATCCCTTAAGCCCAGAAACTAAACAGATTTTCTCTTTATGACTATGCACTTTTCTGTAGTGCAATTGTTGACATTTAAACAAGTAATGCAAAGAAAAAAACATAAATGTTGAAGGTGTGTGTATATATATATACACACACACACATATTTTAGAATGATTCCATATGTAAAAAATATAAAAGGTCAAAAGGAAATTATTATAGATTATAAAATAAAGTAACTAAGATATTTTAAAATGTATTTTTATATTTTTATAAGCATCATTTCAAAGTGTTGTTTATTTTTTCAGTTATCTATTTCTATATAACACCACACCAGAATTTATGGCTAAAAAACAATGGTTTATTATTTCTCATGATTCTCTGTGTTGGCTAGGCTTTCTCATGATTCTTCTGCTCCATATTATACTACCTGGAGTCACTCATGCAGTTGTATACAACTAGAGCTCAGCTGGGATTGGAGCATTAAGGTGATTTCACTCACCTTATATATGTGTCTGGAGTGGCTGGGGTCTAGCTGGACCCGTGTCTCCCTCAGGGTAATTATACTAATTCACACTGGGCTTAAGGAATCAGAACAGCAAAAGCAAAAGCTCTATGATCTCTTAGGGCCTGGTCTTGGAAGTCCCAAAACATTATATTCACCACAATATATTTAGGTAACAGCAAGTCACAGGGCCAGCCAGGTTCCGGCAGTGGGGACATGAACTCACCTTTTGGGAGGGTTGGCATGTGCTTACAGGGAGCCAGTGGCACCATCTTTGCAGACAGCCTTCTACTGTAACCGGCATAAGACACCTTAGATATAACAGCAAGATCAAATTATATATTCTTTGGGAATTAATCCATTAGAATTATGATAAGAGAATTCCAAGAAACACTTTAGTAACTAAAAAATCTTAATATAAGTAAGGAATAGGAATGGATAGAAAGCATTTATAGTAAAGATGACGTCCTTCCTGAATTAATTTGTTGAGTTAGTGTAATTTTAAATGAAATATCTACCAGATAAGTTAAAGAAGTTAATCGCATCCATTGGGAAAATAGTTAAACAATATTCAACCGAAAGATCTATTATAAATAATCAAGCAGCATAATAATGATTCAAAATGGGAATAGGAACTTTTGAAGAAAAAGAGCTCAGACAGAAAATATATTTAAGAATTGGGAAAGGAATTTATGTATTACATTTGGATTTAGGTATTAGAAAAGTCAATTTTAGAAAAAGTAAAAGGAAGATTACCATTTTGGAAGCAAGGTTATGCTTTCATATGGAGTAGTGAGATAATGTGCAAAATATAATATGACCAGATAAAAGTATTTAAATATTTAGACCTTTTATGAACCTGAAAGAGAACATTAAAATGAAAAGGGAAACATTGGACTATAAGAAAAGATTTGTAATAAATGTGATAGGTAAAACCAGGATGTCTAAAGTACATAAAGGAACTTACTCAGCAAAAAACACCAAATCCACAGTAAACAAATGTTAAGGCATATGGATACACAGTCCACAAAAAAGAAACACATAATAAATAAGTAGGTGAAAAATGTTCACCCGCACATATGGATTTAAAGGCTAATGAGCTACCAGCTCACACCTTTTGAATATGAAAAATGATGCAAAGGCTCTAGGAAGCTATGAAGAATACTCACAGCTGGTATCATTATAAAGATTATAAAATGATCCATCTTTTCGTTCAAGCAATATGATAATATATAGTTTGCGCCAGAAAACTGTACCTACCCTTTGACTAGAAATCTAATTCCTGAGAATTTGCAGACAGGAAATTATTCAAAAAAATTAAAAAGCTTCCAAGAGAGAAATATGCAGCATTATTAAAAATTAATTAAGGAGTTACTAGATAGGTAACCAGTCTCTACCCAAAAAACTAAATGTCACAAAATCCAAAGCCCTTCGTAGGTCCAGAAGGGTAAAGGTATTATAATTTGGGTGCCATGTGCCCCTGCTGGCAGCACAGGCCTCCTGACTCCCCGTGTTTTGAAGGTCTGGCTGAGTCACATTTTAGACTTCGTTATAATGTATGCAGTTCTTTTGTTTGGTGGAGGACAAGATGTGCCCTTTATACATCAGAATTCCTAAGTAAAATTGACTAGTACAATACAATCATCATTTTGCAACCCTGTAGTGCTTATCATATCCTCTGTTATGTAGAATAATGTCAGGTTTAGGGGTACCTGATAAATGTATATAATAGCTTTCATCCCCCCTCGAGCATGGTAATGGGAACAAACCCAGCTAGAAACCTCCTGTTAGTCAAACAGTGAAGCAGAAGAAGGGAGGTGGAATCTCTTGAAAAGTTAAAGGTTTTAAAGTATAGTAGTTCTCATTAATTAAAATATCAGGAGGCAATTGGTATATTCTTGAACATTTGCTGAAGGGATGATGTTAAGTGAAAACAAGCATCAAAGGCAAAATGCCCAACTTAGTGATCTTTGATTCTGGATTCAATGTCTTCCCCCCCCCCACCCCCCAGAAGGCCTGTCCTTCTCTCTAGATTTTGATGACGATCATCTTCCCATAGTTGTTTGGGTGTCTGAATGTATGTTTGCCCAGTGTGTAAGACACTTGCAGAGTTAACAATGCATGCCAGGCACCACTATGGGAATGAAATGTTCCACATAAGCATATTTTCAAAAAAAAAAAAATAGAAATCTATATTTTTAATTGATTATGTTCCATGTCCCTTTGGTTTCCTAAACAAAACATAATCATCAGTTTTTAATGATAATTTTTTTAGTTCTGAAGCTTCATCTTAAAGTTGCTATGGTTAACATTATTGATATTTGACCACTGTGTGTGTGTGTGTGTGTGTGTGCGCGCGCGCGCGTGCGTGCACACTAGCATAAACAAAATGTGACATACTGGTAACTCCTAATGGTAACATAATTAGTGGGGGGAAAGAAAGAAATCTTTGCGTATTACATAGATGAAAAATGCAAAGTCAAATTTAATATAGTAAATTGATTTAAATCATTTCAAAAATAAAGTGTTTCAGGCCAACACCAATAGTTGTGTTTTAAGTAAAGAATAATGTCAGGCTTTTTCTTGTTAATTATTCAAAGGCTGATTCTAGACCATTTTCTTTCTAAATGTATTGATGGGCTGCCAGAGGCCTAAACCAAAGTATTTTATGTTGAAATTAGTACAATGTAGCCTTTTTTTCCCCCCTTCCTTTCCTGGCAGTTGGTTAAGTCAGTTTCTGCATTCCAGTAAGCTCCGGTGTCAGAATCAAAACCTTTCATTTTCTACATGTAGCTACAAAGCCCCACCTTGTCTTTAGTTTGTAGTTCTCACAAAGACATATTGGAACAGCTTTGTTTGTGGAAATGGGTTTAGTTTAATCTAGCCTCATACTTGTGTGTCCCATATGACAAGTATCTGACGCATGCACTGTTGTCCTGTTCCTCACCCTTGGCAGACATTATGAGTTGATCAGACTTGGCCTTACATTGTTAGTGCTACAGGCAGCCTAGGGGAGGTTATGGGAGTTATTTGGAATCACCTGTTTTACCATCTCAGTCCTGATTTATACAGAATAGTCTGTTGACTGTTCATCTTCTTGTTTAGGGCTAAATGCACTAAAATAAGAAACAGGCTGCACATGTGGCATGTGGGTAGCTGGATGTGTACTGATGGTGTGCGTGAAGTTCATACTCCTGTGCTGCCTTTTCTGATGGTTTTGTTTGTGCCATTGGTTCCATATTAATAATCACTTAGTTATTATATCCTTATCATCACAGAAATAAGCTGGAGGGGCATAAAGCTTCCACTGGAAACTGTCACTAAGATTAGCTATTTTACAAAGTAGTTTAGCGTCTGTACTTAATCAAGTAGCATTCTGTTTGTATTTCAACCTCCCAAGCTTTTCAGATCCAAAGCAGAATCCTTTTTGTGAAATCACATTGCTAGCAAAACTCTTGTTTTTGGCTTCTTGCCTCCTGACCAGTAGGACCTCGTTTCTCCCCAAGGAACATCTGAATGGCTGCCCGTAGCAGATTCTGTTGCTGTCAGATATGTGGGTATTTTATCAGTTAAGGTAAAAATAGATGAAGCACACCAAGATGTTTCCACCAGACATTTAGATGTGCCCATCAGACCCAAATATATTAAGAAAAATAGAAATATGACTGTGTTATCGCTGGGCTGCATAAAAAGAGGATGAGTCAATGGAACTCTTAATCGGTGAGGGAAGTATACTGTCCATTTTCTTTTGACCTTCATTTTTACCCAGTAGTTAAATTCACTGTGGAAAAAAGTTATATCTCCTGTTGATTTTTTTTTTTTTAAGTGTCATGTGTTCCCTTATTTGGGGCCCTGGCAGAACGGGATATGTTGGACACTACAGCAGCCCAAACCTCCCACCCAGCCCTTAGCAGCTGAGCCCCAGCCAGGATCCCCTGCATTTCTTCCCTGCCTCTGCCGTGCACATTGCATCGTGTGCACAAGCGGGCAATGCCCACATTACACTCTTAATTTTCATTAAATTGCGGAGTATTTCATCATATGCAAAAACCCTACTGTTCGGTGCCAAATTGGTAACGTGATTGTGTCTCAGGAAAGTATAGTTACAGAATCTTTTCCATCTTGCAGAGGACTTGACATGTGGAGTGTTACAGAAAGATTAGTTGAAGGTCATCTGCGTGCCTGGGAAGGGACGAGTAGCTTCTCCACATGGCTGGAGAATGCCCTTGTGCGATGGGTCAGCATGACATCCGGGAGGGCCCAGGCCTCTGTCCCCGCACCAGCCCTTCAACACCGTACCCAAGGCTCGAGCCCCTGCTTTCTTTCCTGTGCTCCTGGCAGTGTCAACATGGCCATCCTTCTTAACCCTCTTAGTGTGGCGGGCTGATATGTCGGCTCCTACGTAGGAGGATATATCGGCCCACCGCACTTTTCACCCTAGACGCAAAAGCCGATATTTCAGCCCACCACACTAAGAGGGTTAATTAACTGAAAGTGTATGACCCTCCATAAACCAAATAAGCAGGTAGCCTCATTAGCAGACTCATCCAGCAGCCGGGGGGAGACAGAGTGGGATAAATTAAGAACAGAGCATTCCTGACACAGCCCTAAGTGTGGTCTCCCCACCATGACTCCATCTGCATGAAAAAGATTGCCATAGCACTGACACGCCTCCGTGTCCCTCCGATTCCAGCTATGTGTGTGCGCGCGCACGTGTGTGCTCAGAACCCAAGCAGAGACACGAGGGGATGGGGATGGGGATCACTGCATAGATTGCTTGGTTCTCACTTCCACATGGTTCAAAAATGACTTTTTCTGCATGCCAGCCAGTCAGCATTTCCGGACCACTGTTCTTGGTCAATGCTCAGCCCCCAGAGCTGGGCCAGTCTGGTACCCGTTCTGAAGAAACCACTCTGTTTGCTTTCCTGCCCAGGTCTTGAAACATGAAATGCTACGTTCCTAGTGCTAAACAGAATAAGATAAGGCATTGTAGGCATATACTGATCATGGGTACTACTGCTATAAATACTTTGCCCCTCAGATCTTTTGTTAAGGGTTTCTAGTGAGATTACTCTTAGCTAATCTCTCTCACCGCCACTCTCTTTATGTTCATGGAGTGAGTCATTTAAGGAAACCTGAAATTGTGGTGTGTGTTTATGGTTAGATCTGTTTGTATGTGGCATGCCACTTATCTTGGTTGTACATTATAGCCCTGCTTCCAACCAGGACCGATAAAACATGAAATGTGTCATCTCACCACATTGTGTAGTGTTATGTCATACTGACTCTAGAGGACTTCCTCTGGTTTCTGTTTCTATCTCTCTCACACATATACACATACATACACACATGCACACCCACTGTTTCACGTGGCCCCCTTATGTGGGCCCTGGAGATTCTCAAGTACAGAGAGAGACTCCCGTTCATAGGAAAATTCTAAATCTTATTTCAGGTCTTGACTCAGATGAAGAACTTGGGCTGCTCTGTCACCACTCGTCCTATCTAGGTGATTGTCTGGGGCCAGTCAGTGGTTCCTCATACCCTGTAACCTTTTCTGTATCTTTCATGTGTCTGCACGTCTGCATGGGTAGTCACGCTTTGGGGGCTGGGGGTGCACAGGGGGACATGTGCCCTGGCTGTTCTGTCCCAAGAATGTTCTCCTGGTTTGGGGACAGCTTGAGGAAAGGTCCCTCTCCTTGGTTCTGTTCATCAGCCGAGTCATCTTGCAAGTGGTGTTCATGCATAACTGGCAGCTTTGGCATTTCTTTGGGGTGTGGAAAGAAGAAAGCAGATTGGCTCTAGCAAATCCAGTATCTGCTAATTGTCCCCGTGGCTGTGATGTGTGTATGCCATGCAGCCCAGTGGGACAGCCAATCTCCATGCTTTCTCGTTGTCAGCAGCTTGCCTGAGTTTGTTTTTCTTTGTTTTGTTTCAAAACAGGGCAATAATGGATTTGGGGGGGGGGGCATTGTATTTAGCTACCACATTAATTTCCACAAAGAAACATTGCCTTGTGGCTGTTACTAACCCCTTTTTCTGTGTGTTTCTCCCCTCCCCAGACCAGAGGGTGGCATCCTTCTGCACCCTGACAGATATGCAACACGGGCAAGACTTGGAGGGGGCCCAGGAGCTGCCCTTGTGTGTAGATCCAGGCAGTGGCAAAGAGTTCATGGACACAACTGGGTATGTGAGCCTCTGTGGACCCCTCCCTCCTGCTGTCCCAGGCCAGCAGTTAGCAAGGATACAGCTCAGCCCCAGCCAGGCAGGAAACCACGTTCTACAGCACCTTCCCCCAGCCCTGAGAAATCCAGAGAAGGGATTGAGGGGGGCTGGCTCAGCCTCCTGCCCTACTGGGGGAGACAGCGCTTGTCTGCATGACTGTTCTGCCCGTGGGCAGGTCCTACCTGCCAAGACCCATGACCCCACACCCACGGTGGCAAGCATCACTGGCACAGTGGGTGAATGAGGGCCTCAGGGCCAGTGTCTGTTGCCTGGTTACTGCTATGGGCACTGGGCAGGAGTGCCTCGCCGATCTGCCTTCCACCTGCCAGGCCACACATGCTGGCCTGCCAAGGGCGTAATTCCTCCCAGAGCCTGGTCCTTGGTCTGGCCTCACGTCCTCCATTGAAGTGTGTCAGAACATGCCAGCTCGTTGCCCTGTATTCATCCTCCCTGAAATGTGTGTTCTTTACCAGTGTCCTTGTTCCCAATTCCAGCTTCTGTATGAAGCGAGTCACTGTTAACTTGCATGTTCACCTTGATAGTGAGCCTCATAGTATGTTTTTGAGACTGAAAGGCAAGTTGGGGAAATGGAATCGACACTTGGTTCCCGGGACTTCATTCTGATGTACCCTATGTCGGTTGGCCAAACTAATTTAATTAATCTGTCTTTTGTTTTCTTACCAACCTATATATCTGCAGAGATTCTAAATCAGTAGCATCCCAAGATGGGTTTTCCACCAAAGCAGCAATATGGGCACTTTCCCAATCTGACATAATTTATCACCTTGCTGAGTTCTAAGCACATGAAATAATTATTTAAGCTTAACAACAAAAATGCTGAACGAAATGTCATGACTTCCCCTCTCTTGAATCTTTCTGATTCTATCCTCCTTTGCTAGGGAGCGTTCTCCATCCACACTGACTGGCAAAGTCAACCAGCTGGAATTAATTCTCCGGCAACTCCAGACTGACCTTCGGAAGGTAAGAGCACAGTCAGAACTCTCTCTCTTACATAGTCAGCCCCTTTTAACTATTACAAGTAGGTTGAAGAGTCTCAGGAAAGAAAGCTGCCCTTAGCCAAAACCAACGGTGAATAGAGACTCCCGAGGCCTGATTCCATTTTCTGACCTGCAGCTGATAACAGATTGTTTTGGGGGTTGCAGGAACCTGGTGGATATGAGTCAGCCAGGACGAGCCCTCAGACCAGCCAGCAGTTGTACCAACTCTGTGAGCTGACCTAAGACGGGTTAATAACCCCTCCTTTACTAAAAGGATTTGCTCAGTAAAATTTAGATTCAGTCAAGAGCCCACACTCAAAGATCCAGAAGGCCACATGTGGGCCTGAGGCCACAGGTTCACCAGCCCTGGTCACCGCCCAGTCTCCATGAGCTCTGTCTTCCTGCTGAGTCGGCTTCACAGCCCTGGGAGTAGGGACCCTGTGTGCATAGATGCCAAAGTAGAGCAGAGTGCATGTGCACGTGTGCACATATGTGCATACATGCATCCACACACACATAGTACCAACAGAGATGGGTATTGGTAGGTGAAACTCTGCACTGATTGTTTCTCTTTTTTCCAGACTGGGTGGTGGGAAGGAGCACGAGAGGTTTGAGCATAGAGCATGGGGGTAGAGTAGAGGGCATAAGAGCATGGGGGTAGAGTAGAGGGCATATTGACAGGGTAGACTGGCCAGATGAGGCTAAAGGCACATTTGAATTTGTACCACCGCTTTTCTCCAGCACGGGTGGCCAGCTATCCCAGTTTAGCTAGGGTGGAGAAGTTTTCCAAGACACGGAAGTTTTAGTGCTAGAACCAGCAAAGTCCCAGGCAAGCTGGGATGGGTAGTCACCTTATCTGCAGCTGTAAGTGTAGAACAGTTGGAGAGTTGAATTTAACCAATATTAGGGCTTAAACAGGAGCTCAAGATAAGGACACAGACAAGGATCCTGGCATGTGTACACATGTGATTAAACTGAGCGCCCCAAAGTCTATACCAGCGAGGAAAAATAACGTCACTGCTGGGGGTTGCTGTTGATGGACAGTGAAAATAAGAATTAGATTGGGTGGAGTGATCATTATTGGAGGAGTAGATGCTGGAGAAATTATCTTTAAAAGACAAGGGATGGTGGTCAGGAAGTGGGAGCTTGAAACTGTTTTAGGAAAGGATGCAGTTACTGGCAATGGCGAGGTATGGGATGGGGCTTAGGGAGGGCTGGGTTTGTAGGTCAGTGAGAGGAGGACATGGGAAGGCTAAACACCAGAGTTGGATGAAACATCTAGGTGGATCCGAAATCTTCAACAAAGAAGCAGGAGTGGGCTGGGGAGAGAAGAATGAACCAGGTTCTATTTCCACTAACTATGGGAAGGATCTGGGGATACAGTAGATAATTGCAACAAGGAGGGGTGTGGGTCCCAATGGCTTGTGTCTTAGAGGAGCTGGAATTACAGCGGGAGCAGCGATCTAGACTGGGCAATGGGGGGTGTTTGCCTGCTGACCTCCACAGTGAGCTGCTGGGGACAGTGTCCTCGGGAGAGATCCAGGGCTCACTTAGAACACAGGCGTGAAGGGAATGTCAGGGGAAACGGGAGTGAAGAAAAGGTCTTCATGACAGAATACAGGTCCCATGGGTTACAGTAAGAGGCTTGCAGGTCATGGAGAGCGGAGCAGCTGAGTCACAGCAGGGGTGCTCTGAGCCACATTGGAAGTGACGGTCACGGTGGTAGGGAATGACCAAGGAAAGGGCCAGGGTGGCCTGCCATTGGTCCCTACAGGGAAGTCAGTCACCAGCTCTCATTCAGGCCAGTGGTGAGGCAGGTGGTATTGGGGAGGGCCTGGGAGGGAACAGGAAACAGGAGGAAACCTCAGGAGCAGGCCAGACATGTCACGGGTGGGAACATCTAAAAAGGCCGTGGTCACCAGCTCACCCCACTCAACACTCTAGCACAGCACTGTGGGTGCTGTCTGGTCAGAGCTGGCAGTCAAGTTAGACCCATTAAAAAAATACCGATTGTTATAATCTGACAGTGACCGCACTCTCTATTTGGGGCAAGGCATCCCTGTTGGCACTAGGGAACTGAAGCTCGTGTTGGACAGTTTCGTTACTGTATGTAGAAAATTCCAGATGTGATTCTTCAGAAAATGTTGATTATTTTTACATAATTTTAATGGCAGACTGTAGAGATCATCATGGGACTATAGTGTAGCAGGAAAGCTCCAGATGGAATGAAAGGCCCAAGTATTTATTTTATTATAAACATGCATAACAGCTATGTTAATACCAGTTTTGTATAGTAAGTTCTCTTGGAAAGCTCTTTTCATTTGTCAAAGGGTATTACTTTTAACCACACTGTAGTGTCTCCCTTTTTTGGAAAGCGGGTAATATAAACTGTGATGAATGCCCTTCCCGTATAAAGGCCATCTTGACACCCCTTGAGAGCAAAGGGGACTGAAAGGAGAGGCTGCATGGAGTCATTCACCCCCATCGCTTTATATCAGGCAAGCCGCCTCACTGAATAAACTAAATCCCCAAGTAAGAATAAAAATAAGGGATTCTTGTGCCCCAGCTTGGGAGGAGTGAATGGAGCAGTCAGCGTCATGACTCTGTTTGTTTGTGCTCATGCCAGGAAAAGCAGGACAAGGCGGTTCTCCAGGCAGAGGTGCAGCACCTGAGACAGGACAACATGAGGCTGCAGGAGGAATCCCAGACGGCCACAGCTCAGTTGCGGAAATTCACAGAATGGTTTTTCAACACCATCGACAAAAAGTCTTAGCTAGTCCACACCTCATCAAGGGACCATTGGGAAATGCCTGTTGTCCCTTCAGAGTTGCAAACGTGGTTTTAAGTGTGCTTTCAGCCAATCGTAGATGTTTTTGCTGTCCCATTCTGTGTCTCACCATTCACCCCAGCGGGCAGGGAGCCTCGACTCCCTCTGGGTAGCCGCAGCAGGGAGCAGCGCCTGCAGGAACGTGGATGTCACTCCCGGTGTGAAGATGAATGTAGACCCTGGCGTCAGTGCAGACCTTTCTCCTTCAGACTGTTAAGACAGTGCTCTGGCTGGGCTCACCTCAAGAGGGAAAATAGCTGGGTTTATTTCCTATGTATCAGGTGACTTGGTAGAGACGTCAAAGCAATTTACCATAGTTTGGGCTTTAGTATTGTAAAATAAACATGAAAACAAATAATCAGACATATACTTTAATGTTAAAGGTGCTCTATTTTTTTGGATGTACAGTAGTTTTATTTCCACAGCCACATTATCATAGCAATAAGAAAGGAGGCGTAGTAAATAGTTGGAGAAGCTTTGTCAGAGGGAGAAAAGCACTGATGTGTTTAACACTAGTTCTAACGCAGTTACTTTAGAGACTTATTTATTTGCAGGAACAAATGGTGCCTGAATATTAACAGTGTTTCGACTTAAAAAAAAAGATACATATGCCTTGTAAATGGCTCACTGAGTTGTCAGTAGTCACTTCAACTCTTAGTTCACTTTTGTATAGTTGCTCTGCTGAGAAAAACAACAAAAAGTAAATCTGCTTACTCATAGAACCCCCTGTATGCTGTGAGCCGGCGGAATCACTTGTACAATGCCAGATTTGTTTATCTTTGTACAGAAGCTTTGATGAAGTGTCTTGTATTTAACACCCTTATTTAAGCTTATTTAACCTTAAATTGTTAATTTTATAAAATTTGGTTTTACCTGCACTACGATGAGGGGAGGGAAGGTAGCAGCAAGCCCAGTCTTTGCTGGGCTTGCCTGGAACAGCCCGAGAACGCAGGGTGGGGAGATTCTAACAACTGGATGCTGCTAGTACGAGTTGTTTGTATTGCTTTACCATTTTTAACTGTTATATTGGAGGTGAACATACATTTTGCTTTTTTAATAAATGTTTAAAAGAAGTCCACAAAAGTAATGGTGTTGTCAAGTGAATGTGGATTTTTTTTTTTTTTAATGATCTGTTAACAGTCTGTATGTGAATTTATTTCTGGCCATTTAGGATCTTGATTTGTATTAAATACTGTTTAACTGCCTTCTTGCAGCATCTCAAACTGATTTACAGTAAAGAGTAACTCGTATTTATTAGTAGCCTGCTGTGTGCCGGGCACCATTCTCTGAGCTTTTCATCAGTCTCATTTAATCCTAATGACACACTTAGTAGCCCCAGTTGCAACTGCATAAGCTATGGCTCAAGTTAAATAATTGGCCCAAGGTTGCCTTTTCTTATAATTACCATCTTATTCAACATAGAATTTGGTTATAAGAAAATACAACAAAATAGTAAGAATGTGAAAACTAGTCAGAAAGAGGTAAACTGTAAATTCAATTCAAAAGTAAGACAGAAGGAAGACACAAAGCATGGAGCCCAGTGAGAAGGGAAACCCTGGAAGGTACCTTGCTCTCAACCTTCTGCGAACAGAGAGCATATCAAGAGTTTAGAAGAAGCAGAGTGATTCTTAAAATTGCCCTGGATGGAGTTTCCCATGTGGGTTTGACATGAGAGGTGTGCTGGATAATTAACTGTCCTGTCGTGGGTGTGCAGGCGGCTTCCTAATGCTTTTCTGGTAGCCACTGGCCATGAAACACACAGGCACACCTCCAAAATGCACCCAGGGAATAAGGACTTGCATCATCATCCTCACTCCTTTCCTTATTATCACCATGTGCCAGGCACTGTGCTGGAAGCTAACATGTGGAGACAGACATAAGATCACTTCAAAACATGGAAGATGGAAATAAAGAGTGCCTGGATGGGCTAACTGGATTATTCTAAGTGCCGACGTCATTGGAACACTTCTGGTTGCCGGGTGCTGTTCCAAGCCCTTTATTCTCTATGCAGCACCCTCCGCCTCTCGCTCTGTGGAGATGAGATGGGGTGGTCCCTGGGCAGGTGAGTTATCTAGGCAGAGAGGACGCGGGTTCTACAGCTCCCAGGCTCAGTGTGTTCAAGAAATCTGTCAGAAGCCAGAAGGTTCCAGGAAGGACAGGGTGGTAGGTGGGCCTTAGGAGCAAAGCCCACATCATAAAGGAACTGGTGGCCATGGTAGAGTTTGGAGTTTTGTCCCAAGTCAAGAGGAAGCCACTGAAGCAGGAAAGCAGGCTCTTGTGAGCTCTATTTTAAATGAGTTATTCTGACTCCCAAAGGGGACTGGATCATACACATCTTTAAACTTTTTCCGTCTAGGACATATAGTAAGTATTTCAGGCTTTGGGAGTCATATACTATCTCTGCATATTTTAAAATTTCTATTTACTGCCCTTCGAAAGATGGTAAGAACCATTCTTAGCTCGCAGGGCCACCTCCTAGCATGGATTACTGGACCCCAGGTACAAGCAAAGAGTAGAAGAGGAAGACCAGTCCAGGTGAGCGAAGGTGCTGGTGTGGCCAGCAGAGAGGCGGTGAGGGGGGAGAAGTGTGCAGGCCACACGTGACAGTGGATTTGGAGGTGGAGCCCACAGAGCTGCTGATGGGCCAGGCAGGAGGGAAAGGCTGAATCCATAAGCCCTAAACTTCGGAAGAATTAATGAACTGCATGATCTTCAGACAGTTTTCCATAAATATTTCTTGCCTTTAGTAAAAGCTTAACAAAAGACAGTTGTCCTGGGAAGGGCCTGGAACATAGTTCTTCCGCATCACCGATCAAGGGCGGATGCCTTTGCTTTAGAGAGCAGCTAACCAGGTGGAAAGGTTGACATTGTTTAGAGAAAGTAAAGGCATCTGACCACAACCTAGCTGAGTGGAAAACCATCCCAGCAGCCTAAGGTGTACCTGTGGACAAGACCAGAAAGTATGTTTTGAAAACACCATTCTAAGTCTCTATTAGCAAAAGAATGAATAATCTCCCAAGTCTGTCTCCAAAGGGCCATGCCAAAAGACAAGGCCAAAATGATTTTGGTCTCTTAAACTTTTTGAAACAGATGTTTCCAGGCAACAACGAAGCCATAGCAAAATGCCCCTCGCGCTCTCACAGGACACAAAGTTTTGAGTAACTTGACATCCTGGTGAACGCTGTTACAAAATGCACCCCCTTAACTGAACATGTTGACTTACTATGAGGACTTACTGGATATGAACTAAATATATTGGAATATATCGGCTAACAATTTTATTTTAGAATAAGCAGGTTTGTTTTTCTAACCACATTGAGTGAACTATTATGTATTAATATTAAAGGACATTTTAGTAGGTGACAAAGTTAATTAGCATATAGAGGCTTTTGTCCTATTCTCTGTAGCAGGGAGAAGGCTTATTAAAAATAAAAGTTACAGTTCAGGGGGATAACTACGGTCCTGCCTTTGCTGATCACAATTATCTTTTGAAATGGCAGGAATCTGTTGTCCTTCTAGCCACTAACATGCAGAATTTGATTACATGTCATTAACCAGAAGTCTTTAGACTCATGAAGCCACAAACAATAGCTGCTTGTCTGCACAGCCAAAGATCAAAGAGATAGCTATATAAAAACTTGAACAAGAAAATCACTTGCTCCTGGCATGAACTATTGGCCTGAAAAACCTGGAACTGTCCTTTAGGGAAAGAATTGGCATAGAATTTAGACATTCATGCATTCTCTAGTTTTAGAGAAGATGGGAATATAACCTCAAAGAGTCAACTTTTGTTTCCAACCAGATGGAAGGTCTGTGTCACTAGAAACGAGCCACTCTCTACCACAACAATCACTGTCATACCCTGAAATATATCTGTGCGAACGTAAGAGACAAAGGCCTACCATTTTTAATACCAACCACTTGAAATCATTAAATAGTCTCAGATCGTCTGAAATCAAGTCGCTGTTGGTTCTTCAGAATTTCCAAATGGGGGTGGGGTTGGGGTGGGGGAGGTGATAAAGTTTTGCAAACATTTTGCCCCTTTGAATGACTGGTTAGCAAAAAGCAAGTTCAGTTCATTTGAGTGTCTGTGGATTTTGTGCGTATAAATTTAAAACTACTTCCCTAGTTCTAGCGTAAGCAATTCAGGCACGCTGCTCACTCCCAAAAAAGAAAGACGATCGAGTTGAATGGGCTTAGTTCAACACCTGTTGACAGATAAGAGGCAAATATATTTGTTCATGACCCACAGGAGGGAAAATGCTAACAGACTTGCCAAAACCCAAAGAATGCCTTAGGTTTCTGACCTATGACCTCCATATTAAACCAAAGTCCAGGCTTCCTGATGTTTAATAATAGGAATTAGGCAGAAACTTAAACACAAAGAAAGTTTTCTCCTTGTGTATTTTATAAAAGGTTTAAATGAGCATCACCCCAAATGTCACATTCTTGCATTTGACACTCAAGATTTGGGGACTTTTAAGTTGCTAAAATAACAAAAAAACCACTAATGAATCCTGCAAGCCCTCTCCAATTCTTTTTAATGCCAGAAAATGTACCATACTCTTAAATCCCTACTCTATCAAAGTTTTCATTCATCAGTTAGCATCTGCAGACATTGGAAACATAACTGATCTCTGTTTTCATCTCTAATATCAGTGACCTGCCTAAAATTTGCAGAACAGCCTGATTTTTCAGAAGAGCAAATGAAAAATAATGAGTCCCTTGACATGCAAATACCCATTGGCTGCTAAACTATCGCTGAGTTGGTAAAAAAACAATAAGGGGAAGACTCCAGTGTCCCGGGCATGAGTGCCCATCCATCCATCAGGCTCTTGAGTACTGGTGTTGCAAGTCTCATTTTAATACCAGCTGCTCTCCGGCCGTCCTGTGATCCAGTGAAAGCCACAGGGCTGTGTGCAGGAAAGGGGTTCAAAGCGGTAGCACGTCAGTGAATTATCTGCCCGGACTAAATCGGTGCTGCTATAAATACACATGTGCAGGTGGAGATTTCAGACCCTGGCAGAGTCTCCTCCATCGCTGTGTATAAAATAAATTGGGCCTGGGTGTCTGGGTCCTTGCCCCTCTTCTTCCCCACGACCACAATCGTGGCAAACCAAGAGGACCCAGCTGAGTGCTCCATTAAATTGGGGTAATTAGACACGCGGCCCTGCTGCTCTAGGCGCTGATTAAAGGCGGTGCGGAGCCCCATCTGGGCGCAGGGCTGGCCAAACAGCAGCTACAGCCTGCAATCTCCACTTCCAGGAATATGAAATTCCAAAAATGGGCATTCTGTATCCTTTTAAATTGCGTACTTGAGAATTTAAATAGCACTGCTCAGAAAAGGAAGTGTGCTTACCTGCAACGGGGCACTGAAGTCAGGGTTTAACCTGTCAACTCCAACTCGATTCTTTCTCATTGGTACTCTTTTTTTTTTTTTTTTTTTTTTTTTTTTTGAGGCAGAGTCTCACTCTGTTGCCCAGGTAGAGTTCCTTGGCGTCAGCCTAGCTCACAGCAACCTCAAACTCCTGGGCTCAAGCTATCCTCCTGCCTCAGCCTCCCAAGTAGCTGGAACTACAGGCATGCACCACCATGCCTAGCTAATTTTTTCTACATATTTTTAGTTGGCCAATTAAGTTCTTTCTATTTTTAGTAGAGACGGGATCTCACTCTTTCTCAGGCTGGACTCGAACTCCTGACCTTGAGCGATCCACCCACCTCGGATTACAAGCGTGAGCCACCATACCCAGCCCCTCATTGGTACTCTTGAACTATTTAAAGGTCGTTATTCTGCCAGTATCATCTTAAAAACTTTCCTTTCTGATGATTGTAAAGAGGGGACTGGTAGTGACTTGGTTAATGACACTGGCATTTGCAGGCCACACTGCTGGGTATTAACTGAATTGTTGGAGTGAGCTCTGAAGCCGGGTTTTCCTCCCTAACAGGTTCTTCTTCTGTTCTTTCAAAGCAAGAGCCTCTTAAGTTATTTGTCCTGAAATGTAAAGTTGAACCAGACTTGCCTACCCTAGTTGTTGACTGCCTCATTGTGTAAGGATTATGCTCGTCAATGACACTGATTTCCAAGTCCAAAATTGTATTTTTTAGAATAATATCCAAAATGATAGCCATTAAGGAAAGACTCTGTACGAATCCCACCCTCACTTGTCCAAAGAACCAAGTTAGGTGCCTGAAGTCAGTTCTACCATATAAATGCATTAACACATGTGAACATCAAACTTATATGTTTATAGATACATTTTATTTATAAAAGTAGTTGCCCACATATATGGCCATTTTCAATATTCTTGGTTAGAAAATTTGGCCCACCCAGACCTGCTGTCATAGCCCTTGGTTCTTATAGAAACATCTTGCCTTTATTCTCTGAGACTTCATAGTGCATGGCCTTGTTCCTCCCTGAATTACAGCCTGCAATGAATTGTATTATAAATGAAAAGGGTAGGGTGGGATGAGTGTTGGTGAGGGTACGGAGAAACCGGAACCCTCGTGCACCCTTGGTGGGAATGCAAAATGGTGCAGCTGCTGTGGAAGACAGTACAGCCATTGTGCAAAAAAATTAAACATAGAAATTACCACATATGGCAGTTCCACCTCTGGGTGTATATTTACCCAAAAGAATTTAAGAAAGGGTCTCAAAGAAGTCTTTGTACACCTGTGTTCATAGCAGCAATATACATGACAGCCAAAACGTGGAAATAACACAGATGCCCATCAGTGGATGGATGGATAAACTAAATGTGGTCTGTCCATACAATGGAATATTATTCAGCCTTTAAAAAGGAAGGAAATTCTGACACCTGCTTCAACATGGATGAAGCTTGAGGACATTATGCTAAGTTAAATAAGCCAATCACAAAAGGACAAATACTGTGTGGGTCCATTTACACGAACTAGAAGAGTAGATTCCTAGAGACAGAAAATAGAATGGTGGTTGCCAGAGGCTGGGGGGAGAGGGAATGGGCAGGTATTTAATGGGTGCAGCGTTTCAGTTTGGGAAGATGAGAGAGTTCTGGAAATGGAGGCTGGTGATGGTTGCAGAACAGTGTGAATGTCTTTAATGCCACTGAACCGTCCTACTTTAAATGGTTAAGAGGCTACATTTTATGTTATGTTTATTTCACCGGAATTAAAAATAAATAATTTTTTTTTAATAAAAGGATAAGGATGAGGCCTGAATAAGTTTGCGGGGTCTTAGGGTGGGTGAGCACAGGGGAACCAGGAAGCTTAACCTCACACACAAAAAAATAAATAAATAAAGACCTGTTGGAACAAGTGCACAAAAATACAGAAACACCATCGAAGTGCTCTCTGGGTGTTAAACGCAGCCAGACTTTGACTGATTGCCGTCTATTCCGAGAGAAGAGACGTCATCCCAAGAAGCTTTGCTCCGGGGGCCTGCGGGAGGACCAACAGGGGAGAAGAAGACCTCTCTCTGAAGAGTGATTAATTTGGTAATTAATGCATAGAAGAGGAAGATTGACTCTGAAATGTTTGCTCCAGGCCCTAAATTTGAACATGTAGCTCTGCAATCGGAGGATCTGGTAAGACTGCGAGGTTGGATGAGCAAAGGACTGAGACCAGACCCCAGGACCCCAGGGGAAGGGATTGAAGATGAATCGCTTCAGGGGTGCTCGAGGCCTTGGAAGCGTGGGCACGTTGGGAAAGAAAATGCTTGGAAAGAAGGAAAAACAAAGGCCATTATGAGAAAGTCCTGGTACTGACCAGGAGGAGGAAGAGCCACAGAGATGGACAAGGCCAATCCCTTGAGGTTACAGCAGACGGACCCTGGAAGGGTGGATGGAGGGAAGTGGCACTCGGGCAAGACCAGACCTACACCACGGTCTGCAATAAGATTCTTCTTTGCTTATGGCAAAGGCAGTGCCCTGTTTGTGAATATCGGGCACCATTTGCATTTTGGGTAAGGATATCTGCATCTCAGTCAAGTTAGGACAATTAAGACCTAGAAGTAAAAATAAGAGAACAGGCCCGGTGTGGTGGGTCTCACCTGTAACCCTAGCACTCTGGGAGGTCAAGGCAGGAGGATGGCTTGAAGTCAGGAGTTCGAGACCAGTCTGAGCAAGAGCAAGACCCCGTCTCTACTGAAAACAGAAAATATTAGCCATGTGTGGCGGCACATGCCTGTAGTCTCGGCTACTTCGGAGGCTGAGCCCAGGAGACTGAGGTTGCTGTGAGCTAGGCTGACGCCACAGCACTCTAGCCCAGGTGTCACAGTGAGACTCTGTCTCAAACAAAAACTAGATAAATAAGAGAGCAATCATTGGATACCTTTGAGAGGAGGAATTATTAAGGAAAATCTAATTTTTCAAAATTGCCTTAAGTCATTATCGGACCTGCCTGCAGCCTGGCTCCCACAGCAATTCCCCCAGTCGTGGGACACTGGGCACAGTCAAGGTGCAGGACAGGCCGGACTCAAGCAGAGGAACCGCAACCAGCTCGGCCTTGTGCTCACGGACTGCCCAACGGGAAGGCAGGTGGGGTTTGTGCTGGTGGAGGACCCCGGGCAGGGCCCACTCGCTTCCATTTCAGCCTCTTGGGGCTTCAGCCTCTTGGGGCTTCCTATTGCCTCGCACACTTGTGCGCACCTAAACTGGAAAGATGGCTAAGCAGTGCAATAAGCAGTTTCCAAAAGGCTCTTCGAGCAGCTTTTCTGTGTCTTCATAGAGCTTCCATGGCTCGTGCTAGCCGTGCTTGCGATTAGTGAACTGGGAAGTGTCCCTCGGTGCCCTTGCACGCTACAGGGACAGAGGACAGAGTCCTAACATGCTCTCCCTAAAAAGCTCTTCCTCTCAGCCCCAGCCCTGCAGGAAGGGGAGGGGACGGGCTGACCCCTGGGCATGGGGTGTGAATGGCTCTGAAGTGAGGAGGTGCATTGTCTCAGACGGCTGCCTGGTCAGGGTCTGACCCCACAGGTAGTGCATCCTTGCTGTCCGTCCCCAAGTGTCCCCCGCTGAGGTTAGGAGAGGGGACAGGGCCTGGCCTGTGTTGAAGGAGACAGACAAGGACTCTGTGCTTGTTACAGACACTCTAGTCCCATTTTCCACCCCAGCTGTCGAGATGGAGAGCCATGTGGCCACTGCCTCCACTTTTCAAGGGTGACAGCTGGGCCTAGAATTTATTGTCAAATATCCAAAAGCCCTGCAAGGAAAAGTCAGGACTATATTTTTTTTTTTTTTTTTGAGACAGAGTCTCGCTTTCTTGCCTAGGCTAGAGTGAGTGCCATGGCGTCAGCCTAGCTCACAGCAACCTCAAACTCCTGGGCTCAAGCAATCCTCCTGCCTCAGCCTCCCGAGTAGCTGGGACTACAGGCACGAGCCACCATGCCCGGCTGATTTTTATATTATATATATTAGTTGGCCAATTAATTTCTTTCTATTTTTATGGTAGAGACGGGGTCTCACTCAGGCTGGTTTTGAACTCCTGACCTTGAGCAATCCGCCCGCCTCGGCCTCCCAGAGTGCTAGGATTACAGGCGTGAGCCACCGCGCCCGGCCAGGACTATATTTTTTTCCTCAGTCAAATTGGGATGTCTGAGCTCAGCTTTGAAGATTCTTTTTCTCTCTTATGAGATCGTTATGGACAACATTCTCTTTTTTTTTGAGACAGCGTCTCACTTTGTTGCCCAGGCTAGAGTGAGAGCCATGGCATCAGCCTAGCTCACAGCAACCTCAAACTCCTGGGCTCAAGCAATCCTCCTGCCTCAGCCTCCCGAGTAGCTGGGACTACAGGCATGCGCCACCGTGCCTGGCTAATTTTTTCTATATATATTAGTTGGCCAATTAATTTCTTTCTATTTATAGTAGAGATGGGGTCTCTCTCTTGCTCAGGCTGGTTTCAAACTCCTGATCTGGAGCAGTCCACCTGCCTCGGCCTCCCAGAGTGCTAGGATTACAGGCGTGAGCCACCACGCCCGGCCTAGACAACATTCTCAAATGCTCTTCCAGTTCTCACGGGAGCTATGTGCCGTAACTGACCTTAATTGGTTGCATTCCACTGTAGTGTAACCCCTAACCCCACATTATAGTGCCCCTTCCTTCCAGTCGGCCTCCTCTTCTCCCAGAGACTGGGTGACTCCGGAGTGCGGGGCAGCCCCGTGCTGGGCCTTGGGGATGCAGCTCCAGATGCTTCCAGGGGGTGGGGGTGGGGGTGGGGGGTGGGAGATGACTACATCAGCTGGGACTCACCATCCCCCCTGGGGTGCACAGTGCTGGGTGGGGAGGAGGCTGCAGGGCGGAGGCTGTGCCAAAGGACGTGCACGCAGGTGCCGTGCTGCCGAGGGACACAGAAGGACCGGGGCTCTCCAGGCGGGAAAGGAGAGAAGAGATGTTGACCCATCCACGACCGCAGAGCCAGGAATCACGCACACAGTACAAGACGGTGGTCTACCGCCACCCTGCGGAAACCACGAAGGCCGGTGTTTGTGCGGCCCCGGAGGGAAGCGCATGGCCAGGCAGGTGGTCGTGGTCAGCTCGTGCGGCACGCCGGGCACGGGCTGCAGACACCGGGCGTGATGGTGGAAGCCAGGCCAGACACGGGACTAAGCTGGGCCCCCCAGGGTGTGCGAAGTGCTCCTGGGCACGTGGGACCCACCTAGCTGCCCCCTGGGTGCCCGCAGCCCCTGCCGTGACCCAGCCACTGAGCGCCTCGGGGAAGGCCTGGCCCCGGGGCTCCCAGGCCCTGCCACCCTCACCTGGAGCGTCCTCAGAGCCGTGAAAGGAGGCGCCGAGGGGCCCAGCAATGCAGTCTCCGGGCCGGGGACCAAGCCCCATACGGGATGCCAGCACGCCCCCCTCGCCAAGCAGGGGTCCCCAGTGGAAGCATTTCCCCTCTGCAGATTTTCAGTGTTTAAACCCGGCGGGCGGATGAAAGCAATCTGTGGGCCCGTGCCTGGTCCCCGACTCCTGTGCTCCTCCAGAGAGTGGGGAACACCCGCAGGCTGTTTCCTGCCCCTCACATTCACACCCTATGTGTCCAACTCAGCCAGCTCTGCTTCTGGAAAGTTCTCCAGCCTCTTCCATGAAATTGCTTCAGCTAGAAGGAGCTGGAATTGCTGGCCCTACTGAGGGATGGTGCTCAGGTGAGCAGCAGCAGAAGTATTAGAAGGGACTGAGACAGTTCCCTTTCTGGTTCTCTTCACCCCTCCAGGTGGGATCTCACATCAGCTGGGCTGGGCCCTAAAAGCACAGTTTTTTTGAGGTTGATTCACCAGACTTTGGAAGTAGCAGGAACAGTGGTCTGGAGAGGATTGTGCCTTGGCCAGGTGTTGCTGCTCTTACAACCAACTGTGAACCCTCCCAGAGGACGTGCTGTGTGAAAAGCCACCTGTGGTTCGAGAGACAGGAGTGACCTCAGTGCTGTCACAATGGAAACCGCAGGCCGAGGCCAACGCCTCGTGTGTCCTTCCCTGCCTCGTCACTCAGGGCAGCATCTTTGGGTGCCATGCGTTGACCCTAGATGCTCCAAACTCCAGGGTGCTGGCAAACATCGCCGGGGACAGAGCCCTAGGGGTGCCAACCTCCCTCCGAGGGACCCTCTCTGGCACGTGGATGTGTCCTCCGTGGCGCCTCTCTGCCCACTCATCTACAGGTGACAGCGGAGACAGTGGGATGTCTTTTTCCTATTCGTGCAAACAGTGGGAAGGGGTGAGAGGAGGGCAGGGAACAGTAGCGTGCTGCGGGGGTGGTGAATGTGTGTGCACAGGGCGGGGAGTGGTTACCTCCATCTCCTGTCCCTGGTGGCTGTGTCCTCAAGAGTCAGTAGGCTGGACACTGCAGAGTGACAATCCAGCCCGTACTTGGACGGAGCTGCAGCCTCAGGACTCACAGCCAGGGTGTGTGTGTGTGTGTGTGTGTGTGTGTGTGTGTGTAGAGGGTGCAGCCAAGCTGGGCACTCTTCCTTGGCCTCAAATCAAATGCTAAACTGCATCAAAGGATGACAGAACACAGTTTTCCTTCGGTATTCGTGGGGGCTTGGTCCCAGGACCCCCTCGGATACCAAAATCCATGGATGCTCAAGTCCCTTATAGAAAATGACATAGTATTTTGTGTAACTATGCACAGCCTCCTGTATACTTTAAATCACCTCTACTATACTTGCAATACCTAATACAATGTAATGCTGTGTAAATAGTTGTTACTTTGCAGTGTTTAGGGAATAATGACAAAAAAGTCTGTACATGTTTAATACAGATGCAACCATGCTTTTTCCACCGTATATATTTTCTATCTGAAGTTGGTTGAATGCGCAGGTGCAACCCCACAGATCTGGAGGGCCGGCCATCAGCCACAGGGCAGGAAACTGGTCACAGATAAAGCTGAGGACAAAAAGTGATGTGTATCTAGGAATTCTTAGCTGGCATAAGAAACGGCTATAAGATTGTCCAATTGCCAAGCTCCGGGCTATTATGGTGAATCAGTACTCTCAGTTATTCAGTCTGGGGGATTCTCCAAGTGCTGACTTTTTTCTCTGTTGATTCCTTGATGCTCATTCCCACTTTTTCTGTTGGTGTGAAAAGTTACAGAATTGTAGAAAACCAACCCAGTACTTCTCACAATTAAAATTTTTAAAACTCCTGATTCATCACATACCTAACTATAAAGGGCAAAGCTATAAAGCTAGACAAAAGTTTTAAAGCTATAGAAAACTATAATGCTAGAAGGAAATGTAGATAGATATCTCTGTAGCTTTGACTGGGAAAAACTTTATTAAGCGAAATACAAAAAGGGTACCCAGAAAGGGAAGCAATGTGATTGGTGTCACTAAACGTTTTTGTTCACTATCCGGCGTCAGAGACTAAGTTAACAGATGGGTAAAAATATTTTCTGGGAGAAATTATCTCCGTTTCCTATACCTGAAAAAAGCCTGGTATTCAGAATCTATAAAGAACTCTCGCAAATCAGCCAGAAAAAGAAATTACATGCGATAGAAAAACAGGCAACGTATATAAGTAGGCGTGTCACAGAAGAGGAAACTCAGAAGCTAATGAGGAAAAGGAGAGATTGTCAACCTCACCCGCAATCAGAGCAGCACAAATTAAAATCACAGAGAGATACACATTACCTGTATTTCCTGGCCAACCTGGCTAGTTGGGCAGAATGGAGTGTTGGAAAAGAGTGAATGGTGGTGAGAGTTTGGGAAGACCAGGGGCAAGTGCAGCCGTTTGCAAAGCAGCCAGTGTTTGGTGACACTCAGGAGGGAAGGAAATACCACAGTACACATTTTTCATATATATATATATATGAAATATATATATATCTCAAGTATATATATATATCTCAAATATATATCTCAAGAGCAATTTGCACACGTGCACACGAAGGAACACGTCTGAGGACATCCACCACAGTGCTGCTTCTGCTGGTCAGCTGATGCCACCATCCCTGGGACAGTAAATGTGTGCTGTTGACACAGCAGATTCCCTGCAGCCAGCGGAAGCCGAGAACACGGTCTGCAGAGAGCCGGTGATCAGGCCTTGAAAACATAATGTGAAGTTCAGAAATAAGAAAAAGGAAGAGACTCCAATCCCAACGCCATTCCCACATCATTTGAATCAGCAGGTGACTTAGGCAGCTCGGGCTACTGCAACAGAGCGCCACAGACTGGATGGCTTAAAGGACAGAACATTGCTCCTCACCCTCTGGAGGCTGGAAGTGCACATCAAGGCACAGGCAGTTTGGTGCCTGGTGGGGCCCTGCTTTGGGTCCACCTTCCTGCAGCACCCTTGCACAGCGGAGACAGGAAGAGGATGCAGCTCTCTTGCAACTACCTCTTCTTGGGAGGGCGCTAATCCCATGCGTGAGGGCTCCACCCTCATGACCTCGTCACCTCTCAGAGGCCCCGCCTCCTAACACCACCACCTTGGGGGGACAGGTTTTCAATATATGAATTTGGGGGTGACACAAACATCCGGCCCATAGCAGCAGGCAAGCTGTGCTTTGGTCTACAACCAGGATGCCCATTAGGAAAGCCAGGAGCCACACTGGCTATGGGGCACTGAGCAAGGGGCTGGCTCCCACTGTGACCGCTGTCAGTATAAAATGCACACCCGGTCTCCAAGATTGACGACGAGCAAGTAAAGACATGTAAAATAGCTCGTGGATCATTTTTATTTTGATGACACGTTCAGAGAATAATATCATGGATATACTGGGTTCACAAAATGTATTATTAAATGAATTTTACCTATTCCCTTTACTTTTTTAATGTGTCTACTGGGAAATGTAAAATTCCACAGGGGACTTGCCTCCTGTTTCAATTGGACAGCTCTAGTCTCTAGCTTCCAGACCCCAGGATAGCCCTGCCTGATGTGTGTGTGTGTGTGTGTGTGTGTGTGTACCCACCTGAGTAGAGGCAGTGTGAAGAGAAGGATCCAGGCAGGTAATTCCTATGCACCCACCTGAATGAAAATAGCACTCTTGGATCCTTTCATGTCCAGGAAACGCTAATTGTCACCTGCACGGCCTGTGAAACTGGAGGTACCCACAGCTGCAAGGCTCCCAGGGTAGGCCGTGGTCCTCACCCGTTCCCTCCTTGCCACACTACACCCTCTCCCTCCTGCAGCCCCTCCCATGCACCACGCTGCCATTCAGTCAGTGGATCTTGGAGGACATGGAGCAAGGTGCTCAGTGTCACACAGCCCCAGACACCTGTCTGCTGGTCAGGGGCCAGCTCACCCCTGGGTCGACCCAAAGGCTCATGCAAGTATCTCTCCTTCTCTTCCAAGTCGTTCCCTTTCAAGGTCTGTGCATCTGCCTAAAGACAAAAGCACATAATTGGCCCCTGGAGCGGATGAATGTGGCCAGGTCTGAGAAAGGGAACAAACTTCCTTCCAAAAGCAAGGCTGAAGGCGGCAAACTGAGGCCGCGTCTCCAAGCTCCCAGCCCCCACGAAGCCTCCCTTGTTGCAGACTCAGCCTGGGCTGCAGAGAGGGGAGCCGATGAGAATGACTGTCCCCTGAGTGCAGACTGATTTGGCCTGTGTCCCTCCGGGACATATATCATCTGCCACTAGCCACCCCCTACCTCGAGCACTCATTCCCAGGCTGGGGAGTGACTTCCTAGTTGTCGAGGTCTCCACGGAGCTCGGAGGGGTCATGAGAGTGGCCCTCGGTGCAGGGGAGGTGGGGGAGGGAGGAGGAAGCCAAGCTCCATGGGGCCGGCCACTTGGCAACTAGAGTCTCGGCTCCATGAAGCGGCTTGACAGCAGACTGGCGGTGCCTTCCGGTTCGATTCTGTGAGCTAAAACCCTGGCTCGGGTTTCTTTCTCAGTTGCTCCAACTCACGAATGAGACCAGTTGCTATTTGTTCTGTAAAACAACTCCCTGGGTCAAATTTGGAGTGATGGGAAACGTCTCAAGGAATGACAACTGCACAAATACTGTCACCCCTCCCGGCCAGGCCCGGGCTGGTCGTCCGCGACAGCCCCTGGGAACGAGTGCCCGGGGGGGCTGCCCGCCCTGGGAAACCCAGAGGGGCCTCTGGGGAAGGGATTCCCACGGGTGGCTCCCCGGCTCCTAAAGGAGCTAGTTGTCACCCTTGGGCCTGGATTCCAACAGAGCAGCCAAAGGCAGCCTTACTGTTGCTTTGAGAAGCAAAAAGGAATCTTCTTGACTTTGCAGTTCTCTGCTCTCCCAGGCCAAGCCTGTCTGACTCAGGGTCACAGGAGCAGCGGGCCCTCGGGGAGGCCTCAGGCTCCCTGGTGGGGCCCTCCCTCCTACCGGCAGGCTGGCTGTGCGCTTTGACAAGACAGCGGGGGTGGCGGGAGGGACAGACAGGGAGCTAGTGCGCTGTCTTCCCCCACCTGCCAGCTCTGGCAGAGCCGGTGCGGCAGACAGCTTTCCAAGGCAACTGTGCAAACACCGGCGCAAACCACATTCGCTTCAGTCCAACCTTCTGTCTGCAAAATCCCCCTGGGAACACGGGCGCTGTGCCCTTCAGGAGGCTCGGGGACTCGCCTCCCGGGTGCTGGCAGGGCTGTGGGACGCCCGCTTGTTTTTATTCGTGGGTTGGGGTCCTTTAGTGAAAGAGGAGCTTCCAGAGGCCGTCACGCTTGGCCCCACGTTTGCCAGTGCTCATCAAATTATATCACTCTCACTCGGATGGTGCGTCTCTGCTCGAGTCCCCGAGCAATGCTGCTTTGAGGTCGGGGACCACATCTCACCAATCTCCGTGCCCACAGCGCCTGGCACGTGCTAGATGCTCCAGGAAGGTCTGTTGTGAGCGGAAATAATACTACCATGTGCCAAAGAGAGGGAAAAAAAGGAAAATATATGAACGTCGGTGTGAATATGATTTTGAGCTCCAGTTCTGTGTGTCTTTAGTCAAATCACTTAACCTTTCCGAGCTGCTGGCTCCTCACTGGCAAAGTGAATACAATAATGCAAACGTCATGGCGCCGTGCTGAGCGTCGGACGATAGAATGTGTTTAAAACGCCCGGCCGGCTGGAAGAGCTCGCTGAGTGCGATTCCCCAGCAGGCTGTGTTGCTTGAGTCCCCAAGATCACGGGGTCATCACTGCGGGTGGAAGGAAGGCTGCTCACTGCTCTCCCACGTGGGCATGACGCCCCGTGACAGGTGGCGGGCGCATCCTCAGCACTCAGGGTACTCAGACTCAGTGCCAGGGCTGGGCTGGGTGTCCCGGAGGACACGGAGAACCGGCTCCTGAACCTGCCAGGAAAGGTGAAGCTTGATATTTAGAGGGATTTAGTACAAGGAAGGCAAACAGAAGCTTCCAGAGTCCAGCAAGGACAGCGTGACTTAGCGTCTGAGCCCTGGGTGGGCTGTGACGCTCACCCATCTGGGAGTCATCTGTGTGCGTGTGTGTGAGTCCGTGTGTATCTGTGTGTGTGCGTGCGTGCGTGTTGGGGGAAGGGAGGGGATAACTAGGCACAAAGGTGAGGACTTGGAGGAACCAGCATCCTGGTTGACCCACACCTATGCCAAGGCTGCTACTTGCCTTAAAGCCATCTTTGTATGAATTAGGAAGGGTGTCCCCCTGGGTGGACTGTTTAGAAAGGACCTCCCGCCTTGGGCCAGGTTCAAGGCTAAGTGAGCTAACCAGACTGGACTGCAGGGCCCGCTCACCCCTTAAGCCAAACTGCACCCTGCACATGGGGTGGGCAGTCTGTCTGCTTCCCACATGGGCCACTCTGTGACCCCAACGTATGGATCAGCCGTGTCCAGGAGGCAGGTGGCCCGAGGGCTCGGAGTCAGCCTTCCACACTGCCCCAGCATTCTCACGCCCTGGCGACCTTTTCTAAATCAGGCTTTGTCCTCCGGCTTTGGACTGACCTTGGCTGTTGGTTTCCACTTTGCAGCGCTAACGTGTTTGCCCCTCCGTGACCCCCAGCCTGGCTCAGATCCTCCCTCCTGATCTTGGATTCTGTGGGGCGGTGGAAAGAATCCAGCCCGCTCATGTTTGAACTTGAATGGCCTCAGGCGAGTGACTGCATCTCCCGGGTGTGAGGCTCCGGGCTGCGAGGCGGGGGTAGCGATGACACTAACAGTGCCCACCGCACTGGGGTGGCGTTGGATTAGATCAGCTCCCCCCCCCCATCTTGGGGTGCCCTAGTAAGTGCTCCAGCGGTGTGAACACTACAGCTTCAGACACGGCCCTCCCCTGCCACATGTCCCCGCCCGGTCTCCACCCCGCTCTGTGTCCTGTTCCCAGTGTTCAGCTCCGATCCTGAGCTTTGTGGGCAAAGCAGCACACTCCCAATTGGGCAGGTGCCACAGCTGGTGGCCTTTCCTCTGCCCAGGACTAGAACAATGTCGTTGGAACCACCAGTGGCTGACACAAGAAGAAAACGGGATTGACACAGTGGCATTGTGGGAGCCCGTGAGACACAAACTGCGGCGAGGGGATTGCAGAAAGTCAGAATCTGCACGGGGCCCTGCCCCGGCAGGAGGACAAGCTCCCAGTGGTGGAATGAACAAGGAGGTGGCCAAGTTCTACTGCCATGGCCAGGCTGGGGCAACCCCTGTCCCGTGCATGCTGTCCCAAATCTTGGGAAGTGCCATCCCTCACCCACCATAGTTATAGATGTTTGCCCGTCTAGGAGCAAAAGGGTGAGATCTGTAGGATTCCTGTCCCAGCTCTGCCATCTGCTGGTGTGAACTCTAGGCCTCAGTTTCCACATACACAAAATGGGATGATAATTGTCTCATTCATAGGAGCACTAGGAGAACTAAGAGAGAACGTTCTGCAATGCTTAGCCTGATACCCTGCGCAAGCATAGTAAACACTCAACAAATGGTGGTTATTGTTCTTCTCACAGCTGTGGCTGGTGACATTGACATGAAAAGTCATGGCCACATGTTCCCTGTGATTGCTGGCTGTCCACAGCAACCACTCCCCCTTCCTCCTTAGTGACAGAGCCCTAATTTGATGTGGGTGGCAAGATGCACGGCTAAAAGACTATCTCCTGATTTCTCTTGTCATTAGATGTGGCCAATGAGATGGCAGTAGAACGAGTGGCTGATCTGGGAGAAGAGGGTGTCATTCTTCTTGCTGCCCAGAGCACCTCGCTGATGGCCAGAGTTGCAGTGACCACCTGGGAATGTGGAAACAGGGACATGTGCTTGGGATGGAAGTCTGGGTGCTGGCAGACTTGAGGGGACATCATCACTCCGCCCTGATGGCCACCAGAACTGCTTTTCTACACAAGAGAGAAACAAGTCTTATTTCAGAGATGCCATGACGGATATTGAGCAGGGAGGGGAGAGCCCAGGAGGGAAGGATGCCACGCGGAAGGGCAAGGCTCATCTCCTCGTGCAGGGGCGAGCCCCACGGAAGATGCCCATGTTTTTAAGTCCTTCTAGTTTGCAGATAGCAGCACAATGTGACACCTTGCTGCGCAATCCATCGCCTTTCCTGACATGGTCCTGGGTGTTTCTGTGCCGCTGGCCTCCCCGCCCTGGCTGCTCTGCTCTGTGCTGAGAGCTCCATCTGTCAGGTAACTGCACGAGCCTTGCTCGAGCTGGCTCTCCCCAGACGTGGATCTATCTCTTTGGGAAAGTGAAGTAGGTTTGGGGGAACCAGCCTGGGAACCTGACTTTAATAACATCATTCCGAGTGAGAACTGTGTTTTGAGCTACAAAGTACCTAAGAACCGCATTGCAGAACTCAGCCTACCTGTGAGATGGCCATTGCTAAAATAGCATACTCATGGCCCCGTGCACGTGTCATCCTTCTCTTTAGAGATAACAGGGGGACATGAACCACACATGTGGCTGCCAGAGGCCCTTGCAGACACAGGCCTTCCCAGGTTGTTTGCAAAGTCCACAGTCCCTGCAGGTAGAGATTTTATTCCACGCTTTTTCTCCCTTCCCCTCCAAACGCCATACTTGGGGAGTGTGATGAGGGATATTTTCTAGGACAGTGGGATTTGGGGACACCTTCACTGAAGAAATCACCTATTGCAATCAGCCCCCCAATTTTTCTTTCCTGGTTGTATGAAACCAGCCTGAAGACAGTCCTTGGAATGATACCCTTTAAACCATGAGATCAACACAGAACCGATCGGAACTGAGATATGAACAGTCACACAAAAAGGCTACCAGGCCAGAGACAGTGGTCGATGCCTAATTAAATGCGTCAACGTCCCTAAGCAGGGACTGTGTCCTTCAGAATGTGGGTAGGACAAAAATAGGAAGTTAGAGAAAGGAGAGGCACAGAGTCAAATGCTGACTGTGCCCACTGGGCACCACTGGGACAGGCTTGCTCTGCTGAGCACCAGTGGTGAGTCCCTGATCCACCTGCCAGCCATGTCCTTGTTTTGGGGGGGACTCACTGGGCTTTCAGAGGCTGCTGCTAAATTCTGAGCTCCAACAGGACAAGGACAATGTAACTAACATATTCCCAGGGCCTGATACCTTAAGTAGGCATTTAACAAATGTTTGTGGAACAAACTAACAGATTCTTTTAAACATTCAAATGGTTCATATCCATGTGTACACACATGAATTATCTATTGTATTAATCAATCATGTCTTTTTATTCCGTAATGTTGATGCTTTGACATCTTGGGGCCTTGCTGACCCTGGAGGGACTTCTGTCTACCAACAGATAGTAAATGACTCACCCACAAGAGCACCCTTCAAATGCAAACCGATCAGCCCAGAGCCCAGGGCCCCAGCCGCCGCCGTGGGGTGCTCACACTCTGGACCACCGTCACCTGCCCTAATCACCCCAGGGCCAGGTGCTAGACAACTAGGGATGTCCCTAAGCCCCAGAGCCCACTGAGATTATTGAAACTAGCCAATCCTAAGCCTGCCAGCCCTGCCTCCCCTGTCCCTTCCCGTCCACATGTCCCCATCTCCTGCTGCCTCCTGATCCACCGTGGTGCTCCCGGGGTGGCCCTGCGTGGCGAGCCTGGTGAGCTTGAACCTGTGAGCATGAACTTCTCCCTCATCAGCGTGTTCGTGCCTGTGCGTCTCACCAGCCCGGACTGAGAAAAAGATCCGGGGTCCCTTTAAAACCCAGCTCTCTGTTCTCACCAAACAGCGTTTGGTATTTAGCTTCCCACACAACTTGCCCGCAGGGAGAGACAGTGTTAGGCTGATGTGAACATCTGGTCCACCTGACAGTGAAATTTCTCATTCTAAAAAAAAAAAACCAAAAAAACAAAAAAACAAAACTGGCATTCTGGTTGTGCACCTGACTTTCTAGTGAGTTCCATTTAGGGCCAGTCGACATCCCCAGTCCAAATGGTTCTCGATGCTTGAGGGCAGCAAGACGGGGACCAGGCTGAGGCTGGTGGTCAATTGGTCAATTCACCAGCCCCAATGCCACCTTGAGGGGACTAGTCTATGTGGTCACCAGCCTTCCCCAGGCAGTGTCCCCTCTGCCTGGAAGTGGCCTTTCCTCTCTGCCCCAGTTAGCAGCCGACTGGCGCATAGAAGTCGGTTGTGGCCGGCCGCTCTGTAGTCCCGGGACACAGAGATGCCAGGCACCGGAGGAGCAGCCGGCCGGGGCGCCAGACTCTTGCACCCGTCGGTTGCTCCGGCTGCCGTTTCCAAATGACAGGGGTCCTGACTGGTGGAAACCTCAGCCTCCTTGCAGATGTCACCAGCAGGGCCAGTCTTTCCGGAGAAGAGCAGAAGGGAAGCTGACCACTCTTCTTCCCTGGTCCCTGCCTCAGCTGAAGGTCTTTTGTCTTCCAGCGACGGCCTCGAGGCCAGTCCCAGGGCCAGAGGCAGAGTGTGCTCTCTCCAGTTGGCGGGGAATCTCCTCCCGCAGGCTGTGTAGCTCAGGTTCACCCAAACCCGAGCCTCAGAACAGAAACACTTTGTCTCTGCGGTGAGTCAATGCTGTTGTCGCCGGGGCGCAGCCATGGAGCCACTGAGTGGCTTCACAGAGCATCAGAGGACAGGGCACCCCCTTGCAGACAGGCCAGGGGGAGGGAGCCATCTGCCCTGTACAGACTGCCCAAGCCCCTGCGGCCACACTTCCGCTCCTGTTCCTTCCCTTGCTGGCAGTGGCCTTGGGAGTCACGCAGTCCCTTGTGCAGCTGGCCTATGGCACAGCCCCCCAAGCCCGGGTTCACCAGCAGCACCTGCGTGTGCAAAAACAAAGACATGGCCATTTGGAGAAGCTGCTTGTTCCCTAGCAAGGGCTGTCAGAGCTCTGGGAAAGACGAGTCGGAGGTTTCTTAGGGTCAGGAACCTTTAGACCAAATCAATTAAAAGGGGAAATGGGGATGGGACCAGAGATGGGGGGAAGGGACCAGAGAAAGTCTGACAGCTCATCTCAATCTTGGCAGCCGGTCAAAACTATTAACAGCATCGCAAGGGAAAAAATAGAGCGAATGTCCAGGTCCGGACCAAATGCCTGAGCATGACCTGCGTCAGAATCACCCTGAGTCACTGTGAGTGCAAACTCCTGCACACACCCCGGGTGGCCGGCTCAGAGTCTCTTGGAGGCGATGAAAAGGTGGGAATCTGCATGTTGAACCAACTCCAGGGGTTCTGAGACCCTCGAGATGGGCTGTGGTTGGCCTTCCCTCTTTTGTGGGTTTTGACGGAATGCGAGGAGGGGCTGAGGAGTGTAAGGTCGGTGGTCTGGAGTTCGGAAGCTGGGACTCACGCCCACCTCTGTCCCTTACTGTTTCTGTCCTTTCTGCTCTGCCCCCAAGGGCTTCGGGCTCCTTGGCCAGCAGATGCACGCTTCAAGGACCGCCCCCTCCCTGGGCTGCTGGTCCACTGCGGCTCTGAGCAGATGGTTTCTGATCAAATATTTTTGGAGGTGTCACTTACCATTTATTATCAGAGCAATGCTTGCGTGCATCCCGATTCCTAGACTGGGCACTAATTATAAACCTGTCCCGCTGAAGCTGTCACGGAACAACCACATACTCCCCTAGCAGGCTCTAAAGCCCACCCTAAAGTCATTCCCGTGGAGAGGTTGCAGCAAGCAAAGAAGTGAGTAGGGAGGAAAGAATAACAAAATCAGAGCATCAAGGTAAAATGATGGCTGAGTTGCGAAACTGTCTTAACTGCAAAAAAAATGCCAAAGGTAAACGTATTTACTCAAGATATTTTATTCACAAAACAATTGTTTGTGTTTTGATTGTCAGGTTTCCATGGCTACAAAAGGGCAGAGAACTCTATTACCTATGAGAGACTTAATAGAAGATAGTTCGCTAGTGAGCAATTGGATAATAGCAGCCCATAAGATTCTAGTTAGAATCACAGTCACGTGCCACAGAATGATATTTCAGTCAACAGTATCCTGCATATATGATGCTTGTCCCATAAGATTATCATAACATATTTGTACTGTACCTTTGCTATGTTTAGATATGTTTAGATACACAAACACTTACCATTGTGTTACAACTGCCTGCAGTATTCAGTGCGGTGACATGCCATATAGGTGTGTAGCCTTGGAGCGACAGGCTATCCCATATACCCTAAGTGTGTAGCAGGCTACACCGCCCAGGTTTGTGTAAGTAACTCTATCATGTTCGCACAACTACGCAATCACCTAACAGGGCATTTCTCAGAAGTCTCCCCATTGTTAGTGTCGCATGACTGTACTCCAGACTTCGGCCTTAGGCATTTTCTCCATTTAGAGTCCTGACACCCCCATTGGAAGTCTCTTGAGTTTTTCCTTTTTTTTTTTCATAATTTTTCCTTTTATTTCCTCATATTATGGGGGTACAAATATTGTTAGGGTTACATATATTGCCCCTCCCCCACCCCACCATGCCAGAGCTTCAAGTGCGTCCAACCCCCTAGTGGTGCGCACTGCACCCATTATGTAAGTACACACCCTTCCCCTCCTCCCCCCTCCCACCTGCCCACCTCCCGAGAACAGTATTTTTTTTTAGACATTTTGGTTACATTGTATATCTTTGCCTCTCCCTAAAAAGGGTTAGAGGTAATCCATTCCCCCCCCCCCCACAATACTCGCCACATCCCTAAGACGTGGGTCTCTCCTCCTCCAAATCCCTGGTGAACACTACCGTTATTTGAGCACCATAGTTTTAATCAGTCTTGAGTATTTCTTAATGTACAGAGTCCCACCCGGGGCTTCCGCCTCTTCTCTACCATTCTCGCTCTCCATCTCAATGAATATGTCTTGCAAACAATCACCTCTGACTCTCCCTTGGAAATGACCACAGAGTCTTCTAATTCTGCCTAAAGTGTACTTAAAATATGGCAGCTTCTCTCCAAATCTGCTGCCTAACCCCCTACTCTAGGACAGATTGTCACCCTGTCTCTTTCGTCCCAGTGGTAATTGTGTGTGTGATTATTTTTCTGACACCGATATCCCCATTAAACTACAAGCTTTTTGAGGCTAGAGACTGTGTCTCTTGGTCACGCTGAATGCCCAGTGTTCAGGGCAGTACTTACTGTTACATACAGTAGACGTGAAACGAAGATTTAGTGGATGAATGAATGTGTGCGTTAAAGAATTCCAGTTCGGCAACTGAATCAACAGTCAACCAAGTGACTCACAGAGTGAGGATAGGGAGTAGAAGAGCTGTCTAGACAGAAGGGGCATTTTTCTTTGCTGATTTCACGTGGATTTGTGGAAACATAACTTTCCGGAATATGTCCCCTGCCGAGCCTTCCCAGAGCTGACCGTAGTGTGTCACTCCCATAGGGAGACTGAGTGAGGGGCAGGTGGCTCAGAACCAGCCCCAAGAGGAACTCTCCTGTGATTAGAGCCGTTTCACACTGGGGTTAGCTGCTGCAGGAAGCTTCTGGAATGCCAAGGCCGAGGCTGAATAGCAAATGTGACTTATGTGGAGGTGGCTGTGTTGTCCCACCGCGTTCTCCACGCCTGCGATGCTGTCGCGCTGGGCAATCCCGGCTGTTTGTGCTGGTGGCCGGTCCTCCCACTGTCCTCTCCTTCCTTAGACTCTGTGCCCCGCCTGCAGTGCAGCTCTTGCTGCTTGTTTTCCTGCTGCGGAAACGAGGAGCTGTCACCAGAACTGGAAAACAGATCCCTAGGTTGGTCTGGGACAACCAGACCTTTGTCCTCTGGCTTAGAATTGGAATATCAAAAAACGAAGTTGGTTAGACAAGGGTGCCTACTTGAAATAAAAGACCATTTTGGACTTTAGAAAGCAGGGAAACCAATCAAGTGAGCCGGGGCTGGGGGGTGGGGGGAGGTCTCAATTCCTACCTTTCATGTTCCGGTTTTGCCCTCTGTGTGGCCAAGAGGTATCTACGTATTTTTTCCCCCTGGAAAATGTGTGAAATTACAGCTCAAGAAGTTGTCTGGTTTTTGCATCAGCATTTCCTAAATAAAACAGTCTCTGTGCATTGTGGGTCCAGTGATTCTGCATGTCACCTAGATTTCTGGTGACACAATAGCTAAGACCCAGACTGGGATTAGACACCCCACAGTGCTTAACCGTAAATTTAAATAACTAAATGAGCAAAGTTTATTTGCTAGAGTACTATTGTCCAAGATTCTTCCCCTAAGACACAGCAAATGCTATGATGGTCCCCTTCATTCTCTGTCGACTCATCTGGCTCCTAAGCAGCAAAGGATCAAAGGTCAGGCGAGGGAGCCACAGAGCACCCTGCACACCCCTGCCCCATCTTCCTCTTTGGCAGGTCTCTGTGCATATTCAGTTTTGCGCAGTAGGTCTAGCTAGGGAAAACGGAAATCGGCGCTGCCTTCTGCCTGCAAGCACCCCATTGTTGGATCTCCTGATTCAAGCCACCAAGCACACAGCTTGCTTTTGATACCAAGATAAGCTCCTATCTTATGATCATGATCTGATCTGCAACTGGATATGCTTATTCTAGAAGTCATTGGTTAAACAAAGAGAGCTAAACACCTGTGGATCTTAGCAGATCGGGTGTGGCCTCAAGTCCAGAAGTCTAATATCTGGCAGGGTCCTGTAGTTTGCCTCTGCAGAAATGAAAGCAGATAAAGGCAGCAGCCACAGATGCTAAGTGAGAACCGCGGATGCGGAGAGCTGGGGAGGAACGTAGCATTAATCTAACTGTGTCCTTTATTATTCTAAGCATCGATTAAAATTTACAAAGTAATACATGCATTGAAAAAAACAAGCAAGCAAGTTTAGAGTAAGAGGCACCTGCTGTCTTCTCCCATGAAGATGGTGTTAGCAGATCACTGTATTCACACCGACATCTTATATACATGGGATCTTTCCATGTTTATTATTTTGAGACTTACTTTTCATTCCTTAAAAATATGTCTTGGAGGTCTTTCTCTATCAGTGTATACTGTTTTAACAATTGCATACTATTGCACGTATCATAGTTCAAATGATAATCCCCTAGCAATAGTCTCGTCAGGTTGTTTCCAATTTTTTTGCTATTAGGAAGAGTGTTTCAATAAATAATCTTTGCTTATATTTTGTGCACCTGTGCAGGTATTTTTAAAGGCTAGATTTTTAAATTGGAACTGCAAAGATAATATGAATATCAAATTACATAGATATTGCCAAATTTTGATTCCAAAAGGATATTCCAATTTGAGAGTGAATGCCTTTTCCCACTCACATTAGATATTTTCAACCTATTTAATTTTTGCTAATCATGTAAGCAAAAAAGGAATTTTGTTGTTTATATTGAATTTGCATGAGTATATTTTCAAGTATTTATTGGCCATATGAATTTCTTTATTTGTTACTTGTGCATATATTTTCCTAAAATATTTTGATTTTTTTAAACTTCTGGACTTGTAAGAACTCCTTCTGTATTCTGTTCATTAAGCATTTTTATGTAGCAATATTTTTATAGTCTTGCTTATTTTTAAACTTTATATCATTTTTTTCATAAATCATTTTGATTTTCAGGTAAACATAATTGTCTGCAATTTCCTTTAGAACATTTATGTCCTATTTCTTATTTAGAAAGACCTTCTACATGCCAAATGAGTACGATATTTGCTCATTTTTATAAAACTTATATATTATTTTGTCCACTTATATCTTAGCCCATTTGGAATTACTTTTATATATACTGTGAGCAAAGTATCTAACTTTATTCATCTTTCACAGGTGAATAGCCAGCTTTTCTGCTGTAATAATTCATTGAGCAAATTAATGAAATAATTTCATTATTTTTCTGCTGATTGAGAATGCAAATTTTATCACAGACTGAATGAATGGTATGTTTCTTGACTTTTTCTGTGTTATTTCTTCTTCTTAGATAGTAGTTTTATTGAGATGTAATTCACATGTCATACAATTCACCCACCTAAAGTGCACAATTCAGTGGTCTTTAGTACATTCACACACTTGTGCCACCATCAGCACAATATTAGAACATTTTCATCACCCCCCAAATCTATTCTTCTCTATTTTCCCCCCAAGCTCCTCAGACCTGGGCAATAACTATTCAGCATGGATTTGCTATTCTGGACATTACATATAAATGGAATTATACAATATATGGTCTTTTATGACTGGCTTCTTTCACTTGGCCTAATGTATTCAAGGTTCATCTATGCTGTAGCATGTATCAGTACTCCATTCCATTTCTTTTGCTTTTTTTTAAACTTCATTTCTTTTTATTGACAAATAATATTGCATTATATGGATATATCACATTCTAATTTATCTACAGATTGGCATTGGCTCAAACGGTTACTTTCTTGTGCTGGACTTCCCATCCGTCTAATTTATCTGTACCTCGGTTGATGGACCTTTGGTTTGTTTTTTGCAGGTTTTGGCTATTGGGCTATTGTGAATGATGCTACTATAAGCCATCAAGTACATGTGGGCATGGCCAGTGTCTTTTTTTTTTTTTTTTTTTTTTTGAGACAGGGTCTCACTTTGTGACCCAGGCAGACTACAGGGCAGTGGCTTTATTATAGCTCACTACAACCTCAAACTTCTGGGCTCAAGTGATCCTCCTGCCTCAGCCTCCCAAGTAGCTGGGACTACAGGTGCAAGCCACCATGTCTGGCTAATTTTTCTATTTTTTGTAGAGACAGGGTCTCACTCTTGCTTAGGCTGGTCTCGGACTCCTGACCTCAAGCGATCCTCCCACCTCAGCCTCCCAGAGTGCTAGGATTACAGGCGTGAGCCACCGCGCCTGGCCCTGGACCTGTATTTTCATTTCTCTTGGATACATACCTATGAGCGGAATTGCTGGTGATATGGCAACTCTAAGTTTAACCTCCTTTAGAGGGACTGCCAGACTGGTTTTCACAGAAGCTGCACCATTTTCCAACCCTAATAGTATGGTATGAGGGTTTCAGTTTTGCCACATCCCAGCCAGCATTTGTTACTGTCTCTTTTTTATGGCAGCCGTCCAAGGGGGCGTAAAATGGTGTTTCACTGTGGTTTGATTTGCACACAGCTGATGATGTGGAGCATCTTTTTATGTGCTGCCTCAGTAAATGAGGTGTATCCGCTGGACAGAAAAGCACAAACACGTCACTTGTAGAGATGCACAACTTAGAAGTAAGGCTTCCCTGGTGGCTTTCATACCTGCTTAAGCACAACAGCATTTACATGTCATTGAAAAATAGCATCACTATTTACCAAGCAGGCCTAGTTTCAGTCCTTGCAATATATTTGTAGGCCTTTGTAAGTTCTCTGTCACCTAAATATTTGAAATCACTGACTTACATATTTCAACTTATTTTTACGTTCCATGGCTTCCCTTTCAATTTATAGATAAGTGCTAAAATCCTAGTTTTGTCTAAGTGACTTGCCTAAGATACTGGGCTTTTAGGAAGACAGATACCATCCATGTTCGGATCTTTCTTTTTTTTTTTTTTTTCCAACATTTTTTTTTTCAATGTTTCATGGTCCCAGACACTGTCATAAGATCATTAAATTTGTCCAGTTCAGCATACATCAGATAAGTGGTTTGAAACTACTTTTTTTTAGGATAAACACTGGAAACGACTTAATGAAGAAGGTGTCATTCTCTAAAATTCAGTTTCAGGTATACTTACAAACTATTCTTTTACATCGTTAAATGTCCTTCATCGGCAGGCTTTCGTTTCTCTTCTTTTCTCTTAAAATACAATTCGCAGCTGTCTGGGTACAGCTATTGCGGGCTACTTCCCCTGCATCTTACTGTAGTTCTCTTAAGCAAACATTTTGTACCTGGGGCAAGGAACTTGCACGGAGTTCTGAGAGTGCCGAGTGCAGGAGGCTGGGTGAGCATTAAGGCCAGTCTCTCCCCAGGACTTTAATGAAGGTCATTTCTCTACCTGCCGGCGGAGATGCCCCATGCTAGTTGGTACTGAGGCACCTTGTGAACACAATGATGAATTTCCGTTGCCTCAAATTGCTGAGTTTGGCAAACCTCTTCGACACAGTAAAAGTTGGGAAGCAGCTCACCCAGCTGTGGCCTTTTTTTTTTTTTTTTGCTCCTGGAGCAATACAGTGGGACATTATTCATCCCTTTAAAAAAAAGGCGATTAAAACATCCCACAAGACACTAAGTTACATGAAGCAGGTGTCTCCAACAGAAGACCAAAGATTTCCACAGCTAAATATGATGATCTGGTACTAACCTCTATTTCCTGGAAGTCTCATTTACTTCTTGTCCCTTAATTAAAATGAGGCTTTAGGCAAAAATATTATTGTAAGTAGCTGGGGCTCATGTTCCTTCCAATGCAAAGAATATTAGTCCCACTTTATCTGCTGAGTTTGTTTGGGACAATTTTAGTAATTAAGTATCAAATTATTCTCATACCCTTAACTATTGGATAGTTTTTTTTTTTCCTTGTAGTATATTACCTCCAAGATTTAGGAACATAGAGACTGAGGGAGGGTAGGAGGAATCTCATACAGCAGGATGGTTTGCTGAAGAGAGTAAACCAGGCCTGGACATGTCTGCCTGGTTGAGCCTAAAATATCCCTCTTTATTTGTTTGTCATATTTGTCTTCTGGACAGGATGATATTCACTGGGAGGCCTGTCTGCCTTTTGTGACCCTGGAAGACATTGCTAATAAATCACACATTTGTCTCTTTTTATAAAATCCTTCTCCACGTAAAGCCCCAAAGAGCCACTGTGAATTGGTCAAAGTTGTTATGCTTTGTGAAATTAAGCTACTTTTGTGGGTCTATGTTTTCTTGATGTCAGGGTTCTATGTCTAAAAGAAATTTAAGCCACTGATCTACTAAAATTCCCTCGTTTTAGGGAGAAAAAAAATGTAGGCTCAGAATGGTCCAAGGACATACCACAAGTCTATGGCAGAATCAAAATTAGAATCACTGTCTTTTGTCTCCCAGAAGTATACAATTTTTTTTTTTTTGAGACAGAGTCTCGCTTTGTTGCCCAGGCTAGAGTGAGTGCCGTGGCATCAGCCTAGCTCACAGCAACCTCAAACTCCTGGGCTCAAGCAAGCCTACTGCCTTAGCCTCCCGAGTAGCTGGGACTACAGGTGTGCGTCACCATGCCTGGCTAAGTTTTTCTCTATATATATTAGTTGGCCAATTAATTTCTTTCTATTTATAGTAGAGACAGGGTCTTGGTCTTGCTCAGGCTGGTCTCGAACTCCTGACCTCGAGCAATCCGCACTCCTCGGCCTCCCAGAGTGCTAGGATTACAGGCATGAGCCACCGCACCCGGCCAGTATACAATATTTTATCTTTCCTCCTGTCTTTAGCCTCACTATATCTTTACAACTGTCTACAAACAAGTGTCTCTTTTGAATAATCTGATCCTCACACTGAAGGTTCTCACTTCTATGTAAACGGTCCATCTATCGGATAGAGAACAGTAATTGATCAACCTAATGATTGCGCTTCTCTATGTAGTTCTACCAGCTTAGGTACTTTTATGAACACAGACCTTGTACCCAGCTGGCAGGAGGAAGGTGGCGGACAGAGGAGTGGAGAGGAAGAGGCAGCAGCCTCGCTGAACATGGTATGCCAAGTGCTTTACGTGTGTTGTCTCGTCAAACTCTGACAACTCCACAAGGGACACCACTGCACTATATGACAAGGGCATGAAAAAAAAAAAACCACACTTTCCATCACATAACTAGTTAGAGCCTTGTTTAGATTTGAACCCAAAATGGTATTACTCCAAAACCTATGCTTTTACAAGTTTAAGAAATGTGCAAATTTATTCTGAGAGAAAAATAACCTTCCATAATTCTTGAATGTACATCCACACGTCTCCTAGTTTCTGTGGAGCCCAGCCTGTGAAACACCGTATTGGAAGTGATGTGCTACCAGCCAGAGGAGCAGAACAGCAGAAAGTAACCAAAGCACCAGGGAAACTACCAGCTCTGAAGCCAGACTGCCCAGCTGGGTCCTGATTCTAGTATGTTCCAGCTTTGTAAAATGGGGATTTTCACTTAATATCTCTGTGCCTGTTTCCTCATTTATAAAATGTGGACCCTAATACAATCTACCTTATAGCATTGCTGGGAAGATAGATGAGTACACACATCAAAAAATACATAGAATGGTATCTGATGTAGAGATAAAGAAACTGCATTTGGTGCTAGTGTATATACACTGGCAGAAACCAGGCTGCAGTTATGAGCTGATGATCTCAGAATATACATATTTTGGGGTTTTTAAAATAGTATTAGCAAAATAGTAATACAGGATTTTTAAAAACCCACGAAAAGTAATGTGGCCACACTCGGAGGCTCAGGCCTGTAATTACAATGTTGTGGAAAGCCAAGGTGGGCAGATCACTTAAGCCCAGGAGTTCAAGACCAGGCTGGACAGCATATTGAGACCTCATATCTACAAAAAAAAAAAAAAAAATTAGCTGGGCCTGGTAGCATGTGCCTATAATCCTACCTGAGCATAGGAATTCAAGGCTATAGTGCTATGATCATGCCACTGCACTCCAGACTGGGTGACAGAGTAAGACCCTATCGCCAATGCATTCTCAAACATTCTGATCCCTGGGAATGCATCCTCCACCTAATTTGAGAAATACTGCACTCCAGTACTTCTTGCAAAGAACTGTTAAAATATTGAGTGAGCCTTGGCTCCTACTATTAATAGCAAGGCCTGTACGATTCGCACCCTCTTATTTACGACTATGGGAAAATTCTACAGAGACTTAGGTTAGCCAAGGAAATGAGCAGAGTCCACAACAAGCAAGCATGTATAACTCTAATTAGTGAATTGATTATAAGTTGTTGCCTTTTTGCAGACATGAGCTCAAGCTCAGCATTGACATAAATTCAGAGCCGGAGGGAAAGGTCTGGATTCCAGACAGCTAGTGCTAGTCAGGGAGTTGGAAGTAGAGTCCAAATTCTTTGTCTCTCACTGCAGTCCTAGGTCCTAAATTTTTTCCTATGCAAGCTTTCAAGTTCTTTGTCACCTAAGAGATACAGGAAATTTTACTTTATATCAGCTCTATAACTTAAAGGCAATCAGAAGCAGAAAGCATTTCTATAACCATTGCAGCAATTGATGCTTACAGATCAAAGAAAAAGACGCAAGAGGCAGGAGGGCAGGCGCTAAATTGTCCAGCAAACAGCATCCTTTGCCTCCTCTCCAGTGACCAGCTTTCCTGGTTCAGACTTCTTGTATCAAGATGCACTTGCATCCAGGAAGCAGCCGGAGAGCACTGGGAATTTTCTCGGGAACAAGCAGCTCGTTGATGAACGGGGGTGAAGTTGGAGAAAATGCGAGGCGGACAATAGAGAGCTGAAACCAGTTGAGGTGGAACGAAAGCTTCTGATATTTCTTTCTGATCAACCCAATCACCGAGCCAGAGGTCAGGAAGTAGAAAGGTCTCTAGGAAACCTAATAGCACAATTACAGAAAGATAAGATGTGATTCAGAAAGCTAATATCTTCCCCAAAGGCTGAGGCCAAATGACTTGTTTCAAACAGCCAGGAAGGAAGGAAGGGCATCGCTCCAGTGTCTCCCTTTTCAAGTCCATGGTTATTTGCCTTGTCCCTCTGCCCTATAAGGGCTCTTGTTAGCAATTCAGGAACAATGCCAGCTCCCAAGGTAGAGAGATCTAGAGTATATGACAAATAAAGTAATCTAGCACTATTATTAACAGCAGGCATGCTGCTCCCAGGCTATTTTATGGCTCATTTTCAATGCATCATCCCTATCCAAAAAAGGGAAATGTATTTCTTATGTCTCGGGCAGTTACAATAGTCTACAATGAATGGGGCTCCCCTGACAAAGCAATCAACTTTTCCATGGTTGGCAGGGGAGTAAATTGGGTTTTACTAGGAGTTATTAAATATGAGTTTTGGCTGATTTACTACCTGCTGGGTTTCCATGGAAGTTGAGTATATAAATACTACAGGCCAACAGCATTTATCTTTTGTTCTTAATTCATTGCCATTTCCAACGCGCAGACAGGGAACGGCGGTGCTGATGTTACGGGGAAGCCGCGTGCCAGCTCCGCTACTTTAACGTGAGTAAAAACATTTCTGGGTGTCAGGCAGCTCCCCAGCACCTGGAATTGTGACAGAGCCTGTCCAGTCTCCTTCTTACTGAGATGCACAGTGGTTTGGGGGTTCCCAAGGCAGGGGCACCTGGAGTCTCCTGGCTCCTCTGTGACCTTAGCCCGGCTTGTCTGCACTCCGGGTTTTTGCGTCCCTGTCCCTCGGCATGTATCTGCTGAACTGCTGGAACGCCACTGTGATAGAACACCCCATCCCTGCGCTGAGGGAGATTTGTGTGGCTGCTCCTTCTCCTTGTAAGGCGACTGTGCCCTCCTTCTTCTCTGCCGCTCTGCCACCCTCAAATCCCTGCTCCCCGCCCCTGTGCAGAGACCAGTGCCGATAAAAAGGATGAAACTAGAGCTGGGCCTCCTCCTGGTCCTAAATACCACAGTGGGAATCGCAGCAGGTTTTTCAGTGCTGTTGGCCACAGTTTTCATTGGAAGCCCCAGCTTCTCTCTAGGGCCACCCCTCCTGGGACCCCTAACCCACCGTGTCTTGGTCCATCGGCCTATCTGACTCAAGCTCCCAGACTTCTGACACCCAAACCTTGCACTCTGAAAATCACAGTGAGCCACCTGCCCCCCACTCCCAGCCTCAGCTCCCGGTGGGCGTTCCCATCGCCTGGACTTCCTTCCTCCCTCTCCTGCTCCCCACCCCAGCCTCGCAGGCCCTTAGCTGTTCTTCAGTCACGTTCCCACCCTGGGGTCTCTGCTCATACTGTTCCTTCTGCCTAGAAGGCTCCCCCAGCTGTCACGCGGCTGGGACACTCACATCATTCGGGTCCCTGCTTCGTTTCATTTTGCAGAGGCTGTTGCCGTTTCCCTCTTGCCGCCTCCCCGGGCTTTACTTTTTACTCAACTTGCCGTTACCTGTCACTGTATCACGTCTGCGCCTCCCACTGACACCCGTGCCCTGGGCCAGCGTCCTGGCTTTGGCCTCCACTGGGTCATTAGACCCTAGGACAGTGACAAGCATAGCATAAGGCTACCACAATGAATATTTCCCAGTGAACACTCATTGGAAAAGTTCAATGAAGTGTTGAAGGGATGAAGCAGATCTCCCTTATTCAATTATTAATAGTTTTGATGACAGTAATGAAGCTGTGTGCCAAGCCGCTCATCCTCATGTTTAATCCTTTTAAAAGCCACGAGGCCGCCGTCCCCTCTAGCGTTGCAGATGGAGGGAGGGACCCCAAGCCCAGGCCACTGCCTGATAAGTGGCAGAGCTGGTTTGGATCCCAGCAAGGTCACTGCAGGGGCCACGCTTATCACCATAGTGCCATAGGGCCTTCCCAGTGGTAACACGTCACACGGTTAATGCATTTTGTGATTTTCGTAGGGGCGGAAAGAGCCTGGCAGTTTCTTGCAGATGGTGGCTTCATTTATATCATTTCTGTCTTTCCCGGGGAAAGCAAACTCCATGAGCGCAGGGACTTTGCTGGATGCACTTGTTGACCATGTGACTAAATTCCTGCTTCAGCTGCTTCCTCCCTGGCCACCATGATGCTGCACGACACCTGCAGGTACAGCTTCTCCCTGACCCTGGGCCAACAAAAGCCCTGCTCAGGACTCTGCAGAACCTGAGCCGTGGCTTGCAGTGCCAGTGTCCTTCCGGGCAGTGCCACTGAGCACTGAGAAGCCGGGGGCCTCCCTCCTCTGAGCCACTGGGACTGGCTTGTGGGCTCGTCTGGTCCTTCTGCTGGGCCACTGGCTTGAGCATTCATCTTCTACCCATGTGCTCAGTGCCCGGCCCTCCCTCACAACCGTGCCAGGAATAGGATACCCACATCTGCAAGCCCATCAGCCAGCTCAGTGGCCTGACTTCCTCGCCCACACCTAGGTGGCTCCTCTTTTCCTTCCGTCCTACGGCTGAGCCTCCCTCCACTGTCTGTAATGTGAGGTCCATGATATCCTGAAGCTTCCCCAAATGCTTTCCTCCTGTGACGGCTCATCTGTGACTGCAGACCTCATCCTGGACTAGTCTGCAGTTATCGTTGTTGCTGTTGTTATAGCAGCTAATTTTATTAAGCATTTTCCACGTAGTATTTCCAATAATTTTTACAATTACCCTGCAAGATAGGTGGTACTATCATTCCCATTTTATTGAGGCAAAAAATCTGGAGTTTAGAGAGATTAAGTAGATGGCCCCAGGTCACCCAATGTGGCATGTGGCATCTCACAGAGGTAGGATTCAATCCCAGGCAGCCTGGTTCCTTCCCAAAGCAACTACTCTACTTCCTGAACACGCTTTATAGGGGCTGGCTCGAAGATCTCGTGCTAAGAAAGAATGACTCGCCCCAGCTATCCCGATGGCTTCCCCGGAAGGAAGTCTGGCCCGACACCTGCGCAACCTTGGTCTGTGGACGGCTCACCTAAGTAAGATTCCTCCATGCTTGATGCTTGAGGTGCTGGGGGAATTTGGTTGACTAGATCATCAGTGCTTTGTCAAGAGTGTGCTATTGGAGGAAAAGTTATTTATTATGAAACAAACTTTGGAAAGGGGGGAACAAAAAGACTGAGCGCTGGGAGTGAGAGAGATTAGCAGAGAGGAGTGAGATCAAGCTGGAAGAATATGGTGGGAAGGAGAGGAAACGCATAAGGAAGCCCCATAAATCACAGCGGCATTATTTTTACCTACATTGTCCTTCTGTATTTTGTGTCTCTGGCACCAAACAATTCATCATCCCCGTTTCATGGTAAGTGCTACAAAAATAGCATTTGGCCCAAAATTTGAATGGGAGAGATAGCAGTTTAGAAATAATAGCAGAAGTGTGGAGCCATCTGAATTCTGGAATTTTCTGTAGTGTCCTCCCCAGGTACACAAAGGCCGAGAGTAACAGCTCTGGCAGGGAAGGGCACCGTCTTCTGATATCTAGTGGCGAAGCTGAATGTGGGTTAATCTCCGTCTTACATTCCTCTATTTCCTGCCCCCGCGCAAGGCACTCAAGCCAGAAAACCTAAGATCACCTTCCGCTCCTTTCGTGGTGTGTGGGGGGTGTCGGGAGGGTAGGTGGAGGTGTCTGGTGCCGGTGGGCAGCTGGGAGCTGAGCTGGGACACTTCCAAAGCTAACGAAGGGGGAGGGGTTCAGGGGGAGGAGAGGGTTTGAGGAAGCCTTAAAGGCAAAAATGCTTTGAGAAGAACCGCTCTTTAAAGCAATGACTATACAGCACCCCGCCCCCGTCTCTTTGGAACTCATTGAGTGGCTAGAGTTTCAGCTCTTTATTTGGAAATGAATACTTAGAAACCACTCTCCACAGCAGATACTTTAACATCTACCTCCCTACCCTCAGAATCTCATTTATACTAGAAAGGAAGGATTGTTTTTTTTTCTTTTTTCCTTTGAAAAGTAAACTTTTCTGTCGATGGATCATTATACCCACCCAGTGTGTCCCCACTGTGGAAGAGACGTGGGAAGCCTTCCTCACTTCCTCTCTGCTTGTGGCCGTCCAGCAGGGGCTGAGCCAAGGGATCCCCACCCTGTCCAGGCCCCAGTGTCCCCCCGGCTCAATCGGCCACGCTGATCGTTGATTTCCCAGTGGTCAACACCCCCTAGAGCAGATGCAGAGTGATTGGCATGCAGAACCCCAGTGGAAGCTCCTATTTTTAAGGAGGAAGAAATCGTGGCAAAGTAGGTGACTGGGGCTGAACCCAAACAGGTTGGTTGGACACCCAAGTGCATTACGAGTCCCCAGCATGCATGGAAGCCCGTGTCGCCAGGATGGAAGGCGAGCCGGGCACCAAACCAGCAGGAACAGCCCCGGCTCCGCTTGGTGGTACAGAGTTTCTCCAGACTGTTCCTCTCGGCTATGGAGCCAAAGGCAAACCTACGATGGGCATTTAGCGACTCTTTCTCCAGCCAGCTCGGCAGTTGCAAAGACAGACAGAAGCAAAGGGAAGGCGCAGAGCCGTCCCCTCCCTGGGCAGCGCTGGGTCCCTCTGTAATAGGAAGGGCTGCACGGTCCTCCCGGGGGGCGTCCCTTCCAGACCCAGCGACACTTTCCTATTATGTGGGGGTCGTGCTGAAGTTTACAGTGGCGCTGCCTCCCCGGGCTCATGCTTTGCACAAGCGGGGACAAAATGATACCTCTGACAGGAGATGGCTCTTATCTCGTCCCTCTCTAAGTGTTCCGCTCAAAATAACAGCATCTGCCCTGCTCTTGAGGTGCCTGCCATTGCTCCTGCTCTGAGCCCCCGGGCGGCGCTGACAGTGGCTGTCTCGCCTCTGACCCGAGTCTCTCGTTCTTTCCGGCAGTTCCTGTCTCACCGGGGAAATTGGCTGCCGTCTGGGCCTTTTATCAGGCGGCTGGTGGCACCTCTGTGAAAGCGAGCAGAGAATGTCACAGGATCCTAGGCGTCTCCAGGAAGCCAGCACCACTACAAGCAAATGCTACGTTTCTGGACGTGGAGTCCCAGGCTCACATACGTCTATCTCTCTGCAAAGCTCCAGCCCAAGCCTTTGAGGGCTGAGCCTCCCATCTCGCCACCGCCTTGCTGCTGCCCTGGGCCTGCCTTCTGGTCGCTCAGAGGCTCCCCTGTGTGCCAGGGACCTTCCTTTCTGCTCTCAGTTGTTCAGGGGGAGCTGTTCTCTGTCCTCTGGGCGTCGCTACTGCACACTCCCTTGGAGAGCGGCTGCGCTGCCTGCACCATAGTTTTTGAGAACCGTCCATCAGCCACTTCCCTTGCTGCCATGTTATTAACGAGTGTTCCCACACCACCCTCACCCCTCCACCGCTGGTGGGACAGGGGTGATCGCCTGACGTGCTCCAGAGGCTTCTCTGGGGCCCTTCTCCAACCCTGCCCTCTGCTCAGGGAAGGCATCTGCGAGGTGAAGAGAATGCCTACCTGGAGCCCATGTGACCGCTGTCTCCAAGTCCACAGGTATGCAGGTATACAGATGCCAGAATTTTCTGCTCAAACGTCCCTGAGCCCACTTTTAGGGCCTGCCCAGGGATGTCTTCCTGGGCAGGGTCTGCTGCCAGTGTGCTCATCTCCTGATGTGAGGGGGACTGCTTTTGGAGGTGTGGACAGAGCCTGACCATGCAGGCAGGGGGTTCACGTGGGTGCATTTGAACACACTTGAGATGCAGGAAGAGCCAAGTGTGGGAGCAGAACCGAGGTTGGTGGCCATAAGGGAGGGGGAGGGCAAAAATTCTAAATTTGAACCTGATCTTCCAAGTCCTTTTTAAATTGAGACTTAACTCATATACCATAAAATTCACCCTTTTGAAGTGCCCAATTCAATAGTTTTTAGTATATTCACAAGGCTGTATACAACTATAACCACTAACTCCAGAACATCTCATGACTCCCAGAAGAAATTCCATACCCATGAGTAGTCACTCACCCTCTCAGCAATCTTTCTGTCTGTTTAGATTTGCTTAATCTAGACATTTTGTATAAATAGAATTACACAATATGTAGTCTTTTGTATCTGGAATCTTTCACTTCGTGTAATGTTTTCAAGGCTCATTCATATTGTAACATGTATCAATACTTTAATAGTGGCTTAATAATATTCCATTGTAGCATGTTTTGTTTATACATTCACCAATTGATGGGCATTTGGGTTATTATGAATAATGCTACTATGAACGTTCATTAGTTTTTATGTGGACATATGTTTTCAGTTCTCTTGGGTGCATACCTAGTAGTGGAATGGCTGGGTCATGGCAATTCTAAGTTTAACTTTTGAATAACTGCCAGACTCTTTCCCAAAGTGGCTATAGCATTTTACATTCCCACCAGCAACGTAAGAGGGATCAAATTTCCCTACAACCTAGCTAACACTTGTCATGGTCTGTCATTTTGATTGAAACCATCCTATTGGATATGTGGTTTTCTTTGCATTTTGTTAATAATTAAAGATGCCGGGCTTCATTTAATGTGATTTTGAGTCATTTGTATATCTCCTTTGTAGAAGTATCTAGTCCAATCCTTTGCCTATTTAAAAAATTGGGTTATCTCTTAGTTGTTGAGTTGTAAGAGTTCTTTATATATTCTAGATATTACACCAGAATCTCATATGTGATTTACCAATATTATAGCCCATTCTATGAGTTGTCTTTTCACTTTTTTGATGGTATCCTTTGAAGCACTAAAGTTTTTAATTTTGATAATGTCCAATTTATCTATTTTTTCTTTCATTGCTTTGCCTTTGGTGTCACGTCTGTAAAACTTTTGCCTGATCTAAGGTCATGCCTATCTTTTATTCCAGTGTCAGGACAGTTTGAAAGAATAATTGTCAATCTAGGAGGAAGAACACTTGTTTTGTTTATTAGTCTGTGAGTTGAATTTAAACATGGTAAACATTTTTTTTTGAGACAAAGTCTCACTCTGTTGCCCAGGATACAGTGCTGTGGCATCAGCCTAGCTCACAGCAATCTCAAACTTCTGGGCTCAAGTGATCCCCCTGCCTCAGCCTCCCAAGTAGCTGGGACTACAGGCATGTGCCACCATGCCTGGCTAATATATACATACACACACACACACACACACATATATATATATATATAAATATATATATATAAATATATATATATATATATATATATAATTTTTTTTAGCTGTCCAGCTAATTTCTTTCTATTTTTTTAGTAGAGACAGGGGGACTTGCTCTTGCTCAGGCTGGTCTCGAACTCTTGAGCTCAAATGATCCACCCGCCTGGGCCTCCCAGAGTGCTAGGATTACAGATGTGAACTACCACGCCTGGCCTAAACATGGTAAACGTTTTTGCATGTGGTATAGGGCCCTCCATTTGTTCCAGGCCCCACAACAGTCACAGTGGGTCCCAACGCTGAGAAGCAGAACCGACCCTGATGTTCTGAAGTGATGGGTGCATTAATGTTGCCTTCTGGCTGCCTCGTTCTCAGACCATACTTGTCAGCTCCCCACCCCAACCCCGGCTTGCTTCCTCTATCTATCATCAGGTCTTCTGAGTTTTACAATACCTATTTAAATCTTTTTTAAAAAAGTACTCGAATCTCACACTTTCTATTTTAACGTAGACAGCCCTCATGTTGACATGCACTCAAGGATTCCTTTTAAGATCGATACACATTCTTCAAGGCATCCACTGAAGAGAAAATGCAGATAAATCACAATTATAGTGTTGTCTGGGATGCCCGCCACCTGGAACCTCAGTGCAAGGTTCAAAGTAGTGGAGAGACCATGGTACAGAGAGGTAAACTAAGTCACAGAGCAGAAAAGTGACCATGTTGGAAGGATGGGGGTAGCAAGGGAGTTAGACCTGCAAAGGGGTCAGAGTTAGACCCACCAGCCCAGGGCTTGAACACTTGGGCTAAGAAAGAGTCTTTCCCAGACTGTAGTGCCTTCTACCTCCTGGGGCTGTGGCAGCTCACATCTTGCTCTTATTGTGCCTTGAACTTGCCCCGTGCCCCAGCCGTTACCTTAGCCAATCCTGGGCGGTTGCATCCTCCAAGGTAATGCTGGCTGCCCCTTCTCAGGGCTTCCCATGGCGCCCACATCTCTTCTTTTCATCAATAGTCAAATAAAGTCAGAGAAAGTCCAGACAGGCTTCTATGGACAGCTTTTTGCCCAAATGGGTGGAGTTGGGGGAGGACAGGTGCCTGGAATTCTCAATTCCTTCTTCAGTCCACTTCCTGTTGAACAGGTGTCAAAGTGACAGCACCTCACCACCCTCCCCGCTTGGCACTAATCCCATTTCCTGTTGTCTGTGGAGGCCAACAGGGCAGGAATTAGCTGGGCATAATGACAGAACTGCTCATGGCAGAGGGACGGCCAGTGTTGGATGCAGCCAGTTTTATCCAACTCCTCTGTAGGCTGAGCCGTCAGAATCGAGGTGTGGAAACCCAGCCATTGTTCATCTTCTGCCAGCGTCTTCAGAATACATACACGTTGTCAGTGCTCAGGACTTTGCTGGCTGTAAATGAGCTCCGGAGCAGCACGACCATGCTTCTAATGCAGCTGCTTTGGGTCATTTGGAAGCAAATACTCAATTTAGCATCTAGACTATCAGATGCAGTTGAAGAAGGGATTGGCTTTCTAAGAATTGCTCCCTCCCCACCATCACCGATTCAGTTAAGAAGAACATGGTGTTAGAGAATGCCAAGCACAATCCAATGGAAATAAAGGTAAAGGTTACATGGCCTGTTCTGGGTCGCCAGTGCCGGGCTTGGGGGGCACCAGCCCAGGAGCCCGTTTGCAAGCTGGATAGCTCAGAGGAACTTGATCTCTGCCAGCCAAAGAGGTAAAAGAGGGAAGAAATGCAAACCCCCAGTAAAAGTGGACGTAGTGGCCTTAATTGAAGTCAGCGGATATCTTTCCCAACCCAACCCGCCTCGTGGCAGACGGCTTCATCACCTTGGTTCTCCACTTGCAAAGCAGACAGCTTGTTTCACGGGAGACATAGTTCTTGGAACAAAAGCAGCAGCACCAGATCATAAACCAAAAATTGTCCAGTGCTAAAGAACTCAGACTCAGGACTCTCCATAGTCTGGCTGCAGAGTGGATTGTTCTATTAATAGGTTAATTTTCTTCCTGTTTAAGCACAGAGGAAAAAAAAAAGTCTTTTCTGATTCTTGTTCAGTTCAATGTGTCCATCCAAACTCTAATTAACCTTTGGAGTATAGATTTCCTCCTACTTCTTTCCTAAGGGTATTTACATTAAACGGGAACTAAAGTGCAGCTCATAAAGTGTAAAACTACTGCTTCAAGTTAGCAGTCCAGAGGTGCAGGGAATGGCTATCTTTCTTAGAGCCACAGAAGGGAGACTGGCTCTGAGCACATTAGACTCTATGCTGAGTCTGTCTGTCTAGTACCCATTACCAAGACTTCACGTCTCACGTGCCCTGTATAGTTTACAAAACCCTGGGTGACAACTATTCTAAGTCCATGCACCATCTTTAGGAACCACTGCTCCATCTTCTGGAATGTTTTCCTCCCCTGGCTCCACCCTATGGCCCCTGGAGGTGCAGTCCTGCTCTCCTGGCCTCAATTGGTTGGGCAAGGGTTGGTCATCAAAACAGAGATGGGCCAATCAGAGGCCTTCCCCAGGATTTTGGGGAGCAGAGAAAGAGCTAGTTTTCTCTGTTGGTGAAAGAGTGGATGTGAAAGTTGAGAGTTGTCACTGGCTTTGGTCTCTAACATATAAGAGGAAGTTAGTTTCCAAAGAAAGAGCTGAAACCTCCAAAAAGAGAAGTTAAAAAATGAGGAGAAACTCCTGGCAGCATTCAAGCCCGGGTTCCAGGAACTCCTGAAGAAAATGAATTATATTTTGTATTATTCCCCTGTGTGGGGTCGGGGGGTAGGCACAGCTGTGCACCCACTTCCTTCAATTAGCTTATATGAGATCCTCCAGCACCCTTATACGAGATCTCCCATTTGGCCCCAAATTGGGAGCCCTGTCTTTTTGAAACCAAAATAGCTTTGATGATCTCATATCATTTCTCAGCAACCTTACTGGGCAGGTGTTATCAACCCCAATTTTGGAAATAATCAAAATGAGGCCTGGAGAGGTTGAACAGTCTCTTCCAAAGTCCTGCGGCTTTTACAAGGCAAAAGCAGGACCCCACCCCAGTCTTGACACTTCAGGTCCAAGCTGGAAAGACATTTCCACACTCCCAGCTGTGTTAGGAGAAGACCCACTGACTGCAGTTTGCACTTGCTGTCCTTGGTGCTCTAACCTGCGACAGCGGAGCAGGCTCGGGCTGGAATGCCTTTGAGAACGGAGCAATTATAACGAGGAAGGTCTGTTCCCTTAGCATGCCTCCCTCGCCGCCTCATTTGCAGAATGTTCTCTCCAGCCCCTGCCACTACCGCTTAGACTTTAATTCATCAGCTCAGCTGCAGATGGTGTCATCCGCCGGGACTTTGCTGGTTATTAACTGTCGCCAGCACTCTCACGCGGGTGCCTGCTCTCTTGCTGACTTAGATTTTGGACGAATTATACACCATCCATACACTCCCACCTGCCCAGGCAAGATGCTTTGCAAGACCCCAAAGATGCAGGCTCTTCCCTGTGCCCAGATACCCTGACCTGGTGTTTCAAACTCAGCCAGAAGTTCTCAGAACTGTGTCCTGCTCCAGTGACGCCACAGGAGTTTGTCAAAGGAACCGCCAAAGCCACAGCTGTCTGGGCATCCACCGGCCCGTTGTCATCCTGCGGGGAGAGCCTTGGCCTCAGCAGCCACAGAACGACACAGCTTTGCTCTCGCCACGGCCCCACAGTAATTAAAAAGAAACGCTTGGGGACTGTGGCAAAGCCTAATCCTGCAGGCAACAAAACGAGGCCATTAGAAAGAGCCTGGCCCATCTTGGTTGGGCTCTGTTCCCCCTCTCTTTCTGGCTGGGTATCTGGCTTGAGCCCCGAGCAGGGCCGATGGGCTCCGTTATTCCTGCCCCTCATAGCAGGCAATTAGGAGTGGCGTGGTGAGCCCAGCACAGTGACAATCAGGATTTTATATGGACCCTTTCCTCTTTTACTAAACTCTATTTGGGGAAAACAAGGATTAGCCATAAACATTAAACCAAAGAAGATAATTTTGTTAAAATAAATTTACAAATTCTTGTGCAGTCACTTCCTCTCAATTTTTCTTTCTGCATGGGGCTCCTGGTCCCACCTTGCCTCCCACAGGTTGACCTGGAGGAGGGTCACACCTGAGCAGTCTGACCTCAGTTATACAGGTGTGGACTGCAGGATTCAGAGACATAGAGCAGGTAGCAGGATAGGCAAGAGTGAAAACCATGCCCCTCGGTCAAGGCCCTTTGTCCATCCGCAGACCCGCATCTGTGTCTGTCTGCCCTCCAGTGTGGAGCGTCCTGGCAAACAGCCTCGTGTTAAATGACTCAGACCCGAGGCTCCCACTGGGTCTGCTATTTCCAATCCCAACCATTCTTGTTTTGAACACAATCTCAAATTTTTTTTGCACAGTCCTACAGTTGAATGTGTCTAGACAAATGATAATCGTCCATCACAGAGCAATTGAGAATCGAGACTTCTGATTCTCTCGCTGTATTCTCCGTATCTGTCTCTGCTCAAAGGCAACAGCCAGCTGGTGCCGCAATACAGCTGCAAGTGACAAAGTCGTGCCACCTCAGGGCAGGAGGGACAGAAGACAGGATACCACATTTTATGATGACATTCGGAGCAAGGTGATCATTCACAATTTAAATGATCTGCAGGAAGTCTAATAACCAAGGGCCTATGTTCTTAAACCAAGCAAGCAAAGAACAGTCGCCTGTGAGCATCCTCAGAGATCCCACTGAGCTCTTCGGTCTTCAAAGATCGCACACACTTCCATCCTTAAACATTCGTGGAAGAATGATAGGACCCCCAATTTTTAAAGTATGCATGTCCTTTTATTGACTTGGAGGATGCTCACTCAAACCTCAGTTGCATGGAAATGTGGAATGGAGAGATTGGGCAGGTGGTTTGTTAGAGTGAGAAGGAGTAACAATAATATCAGTTAAATGGATTTGAGTACTTGCTTTGCGTCGTGCCTTGCAGTGTACTATTTTACGTGTAGAATTTATGTAATCGCTCTGTAACTTGACGAGGTTAGAGCCATTGTCACTCCCATATTTCAGATGAGATGAGGCACTAAATGAGGAATCTGAAATGGGATTTTTTTCTACAGAAGAGGAAATTCTCAAGGTTGAATTTCAGTTAAGCATGGAAATGAATGACGGTGAGTGTTAAGATATGCACACAGTCAAAGGAATCTTGAGTGAGGACAAGATGCCCCAGGAGTTTCAAAGAAGGAGCAGACAGGAATGCTGATTTCAGGGATGTGCAACTCTGAGGATTAACTTTGTATAGACGGTTTGTATAGACAAGTCCTGCGGACAATATCCATTCACTCAGAAAGAATTCAGACAGATAATTGTCCACGGCTTCCTCAGTGTCTCAGTTGCAGATGTTCAAATGGACACAAGGTAAGTCAAAGCCTGCAAGGCTGCCCATAGTTAGGTGCTAGAATGAGCCACACAGAGCATAGGTATTTGTGGATTTGAGAGCAGTGTGTGCAGAGCAGAGAAACCCAGCAAGGAATGGAGGAGAAGGCTGGGCTTGCTTTGTTCCCTGAGAAATGGACAAGAGGTGAAGAACAGACATGCAGGAGAAGGGGCCAGGAATATCATGAAAAGATACAGGGAGGTGGGAATGAAACCTACAAAAGGATGGAGTGGCCGGGGGTGAGGTTGGTCAGGAAGACTGGGGAGGGACTAAATGTACCGTTTCCCAGCAGCTCAACTTCCAAATGCCTCTAGAAATAAATCTGCAGGAATAAGGCATCTGGTCAGCACTGAGGAGTGGATCAGGCAGGTGCTGCCTCATAACATTGCTCTCTTGAAACGTTTCCCTTCAAGGCTGGGGATGAGACCAATACCAGCTCCCTCCATCTTTGCAAGAAAGATCCTTTAAAGAGACTGCTTGGGGGTCTCTTGGTTCTTGGACAGAGACTTGGTTGGAAGGTACAATTGAAGGAGAGAAGAATAGAGTGTGGAAAAACAAATCAACAAAACAATCCAAGCAACCAAGACTCACATAGGCATTTCGAAGTATGCTCACATGGACAATCGGGTGGCCAGGGCACAGTTGGAGGCAGAAAGGGGAGGAAAGCCAAGTGCAACAGCTGTGTGCCATGCCACTGCAGAAAGAAGGGTGCCTCTGGGCTCCAGGGGAAGGTTGAAAGTGGGGGAAGTCAAAGCGCACTACAGTTGCAAATGACCAAAATAGTATCCTACATATTCTCCTCAAATTCTGGAACTCACAAGGCGCAGTTATGTCGCGGACAGTTGATAGGTTTGGAGACAGCTTCTTATCATAACCTAAATGAAGATACTCTGAAGATTGGACATATAGAAGCTGGGTACCCAAGACACGCCAATCACTTTTGGTTTTGAGCAGAATTCAGTTTCCTGGGAATATGCTTAATAAATATGTATATTTTGGGGAGGGGAGGGATTTATAGAAAGTCATAGACATTGTCTCATGGGATGATTCACAACCTACATCAAAGAAATTTGCACCACGCTGGTATTTTGACTCATATTTTCTAGTTAGAGAGATTGAGCTTAAAGAAATTAAGGCGAAATTTGTAACAATTCAAGGAGAAAAGCTCGTACGTTGTCTCTCTGTGTAGTGTGATTGTCTAGGCTAGTATTTTTGTAGTTTTAAATGCCATAAGCACATTCTCTTTTATGTGTAAATATAGGCATACAGACGCATACACACAGACACCTGCCTCCACATGCATTTCATGGGCTGTGCGTCCTGTTCACGGTGTTTGCTTCCGTGCTGCGTGCCATGTTATCACGTAGAACAGTGGGTAAGAGCCAGTGGTGTGCAGGGAGACCTGTTTCAAGTATAAGTGTCTTCTTAAACACTATGAGCAAGAATAGCTTTGTAAAACCTAATCATATTTCCAGTTGACTGGTGGATCTATCTACTTATAGATAGCTTTCCTAAAATACATACCAACCCTTAATTACCAGTGGGATAAGCTCTTATTTCTGGATTCTGGAATAATCTAAAAATGAGGTCATGTCTGTTCCCCGAGCTGCAATAGTCTGACGGCCTCGCCCCTACTCTGGGGGGTCTCCTTGCCCCTCGTCTGAGGGCTCACCTTGCCCCTTCCCCATATGTTTATCAGCTTCTCATTTTTTCCTCCCTTGGGCACCACTCAGAGCTGGGTGAGGGGAATACACAGGCTCGGTCACCAGAAGGCTGACGCTCAGAGCGACCCATTCCTGCTGAGTGAGTTGGTTCTCAAGTGAACATCTGTTGACTGGCTGCAGATTTTGGACTACAAAATTGGGGCCAGTTTTACCAATTTCCCCTTTCCCCTCATCACAAACCAGGCAGAGAATGAGTGGAGATGCTGGTCTTGCTAGGTAATGTGTCCCCTACACCCAGGGTCATGCCTACCCTAGCTCCTTGGGTTTTGCAGGACGCAGGGGACCCTGGGACCATGGTGTGGCTTGGCTCACAGACAAGAGACACGCACGCAGCCTGCTGTGGGCCAAGGCTCCTCTCTGTGTGATACTGGCTGAAAAGGTCTGTTCCCTTCACAAGAAGAAACCCCAGGGATACATTTCTACTTTAAATTTCAAAATAGACAACATAGGCAGTCATCATGCGATATAACATGACAGGCTTCCTCCATAACTGTACCTGGATTTTTTTTTTTTCCTATTGAAATGTATTTATGTCTTGCCTTTTTCCAAACAGGGGTTGAGACAAGCATTCCTAGACTTAGTGTCTCATTTATTTAATATATCATGAGAAAATAGAAATCTTACTTCCACAGCCTGACACTTCACACAGGTGACCAATGCCCTCGCCTCTAGACAATCTCAGATGCAGAGATACTTTCAGCAGCTTACCGTAAAGACCTGGGTGCTCTGGGTATGAAGCTTCCTGTCTGGAAATTTTTGCATGAGTAGTTAAAACCTCTCTGCTTACCGTGCCTCCGTCCCTGAGTGTGTAATGAGCTCTGTGCAAGTGTTTGGGCCAAATAATGTGCTACACCTTCAGGTCCCTGTATAATAAGATACAATGCACAATAGAAAGGTAGGCACCAGGACTGTGTCATCTATGTATATAACTCCCTAGTTCTTTTCTAACATCTATGATTCCTGTCGTGCACCTTGAATTTCACATTTGGTGAATGCAAAGATACTCCCAAAGATTTCTCCTAATTACTGAGCTCAGGGTAGGGTGGTATTTGTAGTCTGTTTCCTGTTGCTCATAACAAAATAACTAAAATTGGGTAATTTATAAAGAAAAGGAATTTATTTCTTATAATTATGGAGACTGAGAAGTTCAAGGTCAAGGGCCCACAGCAGGAGAGAACCCTCTTGCTGGTGGTCATCCACCTTTCTCTTTGGCACCTTGTGGCAGGGATGCTGAGCATGTTCGTTCAGGTGTCTGTTCCTCTTCTCGTAAAGCCACTGGTTTCCCTCCTATGATGACCCATTAATCCATGAATTGATTAATCCATTCTTGAAGGCAGACCCTTCAGGACCTAATCACCTAATCTTAAAGGCCCCACCTTTCAATACTGACACATTGTGGGTTAAGTTTCAACGTGAGTTTTGGAGGGGACAAATACTCAAGCCATAGCAGGTGGGAAGGGAGGTGCCATGATATTGGCTCCATCTGCCTCTGGACCCAATTCCCCCTGCTGTTTCTGTAACACACCAGACCAACACCTTTGCTCGTCAACTACTACCACCACCACACAGCGACGGCAACAATCCATCATGCAAAACCCATGAGGTTAGTAGACTTTGAGAAGGCTTGGGGGCTGGAAAGAGGTCCACTCCGCTGAGCTCAGCTCTCTGCTACCTTGTTGGCTCCCTCACTCTCTCTCTCTCCCTCTCCTGCCTCTGCTGCTCACCCTCCCTCCCATGTGGTCCCCAGATCTCCAACTTCCACATACGATATTATGCAGAATGGTTTCCTTGGAGGGATTCTCCTGAGGTTCTGTCTCCCTCCCTGAATCCGAAGCCCCTGAAGGACGCAGGGATTCGTGCGTGATGGTACCTGGTCCCTAGTAAGTTGGCTGTGCCCAGTACGTACCCTTGATGAACAAAGCATTCCCCGCTTTGTAGCCCTGTGCGTAAAAAGAACTCCAGGTACCACGCCTACCCTTTTGAGGGTTTATAATCAAATATGGCCCTTCTAATTAGTTCTAGAATGGTCTAATTGATACCACTGACCCAAACGCCTTGTTAAATATTATTGCCAAACAAGAAAGCACAAATTGCCACAGCTCACTCATCTAGGGACACCATAGGTTAGCTCAGCTCCTCTGTTGGTTCAGAGGACTTGGAGAGGCCGCGTGCCCTGGTGGCACTTAAGATGCAACAGAAGTGAGGCACAGGCTGTCTGTCCTCCGGTCTCTACGCAACCTGCGTCCTGTCTCTGTGGTTCTGGTGTCAGCCCTCCGCTTTGCGGGTAGAGATGTCAATCACAGGCCACCCCCAGGCCTGCTGGGGAGAAGGGGCCTCCCACAGCATCTGCCGAACAGGTGGCCGAGGCAGCCGCATCTCGAGGCCCCTCCCTTCTGCCTTGCTGGCTTGGCCAGAGCCTTGCCCCTGACTGGGTGCCACCATGTGGCACAGGGACAACGTGCAAAGGCAATCCCTTGGAGCTGTGAATCAGACACACCCAGCAAGCGAGGGAGGGAGCTGTTGGCGGTGGGCGCAAACGCTGAGAGAGGACAGGGATGCCCAGGAAGAACTGTGTGCCGGGCAGCTGCGGGGACCAGCACTGTCCGGGAGCAGAAAGAGCTTGTGGGAGACACAGCAGGAGGCAGCAGCCGACGGCTGACCCAGGAACGCAGGACCCCCGAGAGGAGGGCAGCAAGGAGAGGAACGGCTGTTCCCAGGACAGGCCTGTCCTTCTGGCAAGTCCCCTTTGTCAACAGGTACAGGGAAATCACTTTTCCCCAGCGCAGAGGCGCAGTGCCTCTTCCTGCTTTATAGCAATGCGATTTCCTCCCCAGCAATGCGCTGAGAGGGGAGCGTTCAACCCCGCCCTGCAAGGAGGGGCTGGTCCCCAGAGAGCAGGTGTCTTGCCCAGGCCACACATGGTGACCGCAGAACCCATGTCTGCATTTTTCCTGAGCCACACTGCCTCTGCGTTGTCACCAAGGCTCGCTCCATTAGAGGCGCCTGACTTTAGGCGGGTCTCCTCTCCATCCGCAGAGATGCCAGGCCAGGTGGCTGGCAGGAGCAGACTTGCCTTCCTTCTCCTTCGCAGGAGCCTCAGGTGGGCAGAGCCACAGGGTTCCGGCCCTTCTGTCAGGCAAGTCAAACGCCTTAGAGGTGCAGTGTTTTTGCCGGAAACACTCCTCCTTCTTTACAGCTCCTCCTCCCCCAAGGCCTGGGGCCCAAGAGCACGTTGCTCACCCTGGCCAGGGTGGGCGGATTCCGGAGAAGCCACCAGCGAGGCCAGGGGCGAGTGCGTGTGTGGCTCTGGCAGTGAGGATGAGGATGGGAGGCAGAAGGCAGGGCTGCAGGCCGGAGGGGAGGGGCTGCCCACTGTGGACAGGGCAGGGGCCAGCAGGAGGGAAGGGAGGAGGGAGGGAGGATGGTGGGGAGAATGGGGGAGGAGGGGGATGAAGCCAAGGAGAAGAAGGGGGATGGGAGAAGGAGAAGGAGGGTGTGGAGGGGAGGCAGAGGCAGCTGAGCAAAGGCAAGAGAAGAGGGAGCAAGGACGTATGTGACAGAGGTGGAGCCGGACATTGGGAGTCCCTTCCCGGAGAACTGTCTGGCCTCTGTCGTCATGTCCTTACTCTATTTTACCTTCTTTGTCACGTCTAATCCTCTCAAGCGGAAACACACGCCAACTGTTAGGAGGACTCACACCCACTCTCCGAGGGAAAGGAAAGGCAGGCCAGCCGCACCTCCGTTTCAAGTCTCGGTGGAAACAGACCCTCTGGGCTCCAACGCCTCCTCCCCGGCCACTCTGCCTTGCCCCCCCGACCCCTGGCCAGGGCCTCTGCCTGTCAATTGGTGATTAGGTTTTCAAAAGCTTGCAAAGGTTTTTCTCTTACCTTGACTGGCAAAGCACGAATCGCAGCAAACCTAGCATTTCCCCCACTTTTCACGGCCCCCCTCCTTTTTCATCCCAATAAACGGGGAGGAGGCCGGTGGTCCCTCTCCAGAACTGCTGAATGCCACCCGCACATTTACATGTGCAGCGCTGCCTCTGTCATTTGCATCTTAATGTTCCAAACCAACAATCATGAAGCCTTGTGTGAAAAAATAAAGAAGGATTTAGAGAAATTTGGGCTAATTCTAAACCTTGATGAATTATACCTAACTATAGAAGCTTCGTGATGAGGCTTCACAAAAAAAAAAAAAGAAAAAGAAAAAAAAACTTGAAATCAGTTTACCGCTGAGAAAGGTGCCAGATGGGAATTGAACCAAATACTGGCATTTTCTTTAACCACAGTTTAGAAAGTAGAGAAGAAAAGAAAAATCTGCCTCATACACGATCCTGCGTCTCATTCAGTTTGGAGTTGGATTTTTTTTTTTTTATGCTCGTTTTGTGAACATCACTCAGATCAGGCGTTCCTTCATCCATTCACTGAGCGCCTACTGTATGCAGGGCGGGCTCGGAACCCTCCGGAGTGCTTGGCACGTAGGCGTCATGTCCGGTCCTGCTGGGTGGCGCTAAGTCTGTTCTGGAGGACACTCCTGGCGCCACGCTCTGGTAGCACTGCCTTGTCTAGTGGGCACATCTGCCACTCCCTGGGAGCAGCAGCTGCCCTGCTGGGGGCTGCATCCCCGGTCTCCGCCAGGGCCCTGGGCTCCTGCCGGCTGCATCTGGACGCTTGCACACAGAGCAGACAGGATTCTCCCCCGGACTGCATGGACTCCCACCCCTCGTGGGCTCAGTGAGGGCTCCGGGACACCCCCCCCCACTTCATGTCGCTAAGAACAGTCCCGTGGACGCTACTTACGCCCCAGTGGGGTTTCTTGGGAGTGGAGGGGGAGGTGGGTAGCACTTTCTGTGTTGAGTCACACCACTCTTGTTGTCCACTCCCCAGCACTCAGACACTGGTCCCATGATGAAACCTACGTTGTCCAAGTCGCCCCTCTCCCCCCTCCTAGAAGTGAAGGTTCCTGCTGAGCCACACTCAGCAGGTCTGATTTATTTTCCCCTTAGAGCGAGCTTTGTGTTTCCTTGGAGACCCTCAGTCCCCTACAGATAGACAAGTGCCCACGCTGTCCCACTGCACAACCACTCAGCAATTTCGAGAAGCTTTGCCTGGTGATGAGAACTTCTTTTAACCCCCACCCCCCCCACGCCCAGCTATGCACATGGTCTGTCAGTCTTAAGGGCATGGGGCAGGGCTGTTGTTAGCTGAGAGTCACACGTGACCCATGAGTACATTAAGATCACTGTCCCCTCCCTTTAAAAAATGAGTCTCTGGCCTTAAACTTCATATTTGATGGCTGATATATTTTTTTTTAACTTCTTTGAAAACAGATCCTGGATCTATCTGTGTCCACGGCCAGCTGGCAGCACGCTTGTTTCATTTTTCAGATGAATGAATGGAAACACAGACGTGTTAAATAATGCAGGCCAGCTCCAGCGGTGGCAGCAAACCGGTGGTAGACACCCAAAGTGGGACAAAGTCTCCCAGTCAACATACGTCTCCAGATTTAGCAAAAAGAAAAGCAATATAGGACACCCAGTAAAATGTGAGTTTCAGATAAACAATTAGTGTCAGTATAACTATGTCCCCAGTAGTGCATGGGACATACTTAAGGTGATGCTAAAAAATCCTTCTTTATCTGAAATGCAAATGTAACTGGGCGTTGTGTATTTCATCCAGCAACCCCACTGCCAGGGGCAAAGCTTTCCCTGCCCTCTCTTAATAAATCCTTGGCCTTACATTTAGCTTTCATTTTGCACACTATGAAACCAGTGTAGTTTAGAGAAATAATATTGACCTTTAAAATTGGAGAAAGGTAATCCTCATAGTTTTTTTATCCTGACAAGCTGAATCTTCCCTTTGACAAATTTTTTTTTTTTTTTTTTGCCCCTGAATGTATCTTTTGGCTTCTTCCTTTGCCTTCCCCTGACCCAAATCTCTCCTTGGTTTAGCAATAGATTAACTTGACTCTTTCCCACCCAGAGGTAGCATGGCTGCCCTAAATTGTCCTCCCTGATTCTCTGGGTTTCAAGAGATGAAACATTACCTTTCGAAAGAACTAATCTTCACTGTCAGAAAGACGCAAAATCGATACGTCCAGCTCTGTCTGAGTCAGAGTGTTGCCGGCGCCTGAAGCTTTGGCTTGGGAGCAGAGAGTCCTTATTCGGGTGGAGCATCCTGGGGACAGTTGGCCATCGACTGGGCCACAGTCTCCAGGGCTGAAGTGACAGCACACCTGGCATCAGTCATCAGTAACGGGGCACATGCCCTGGAGCAAGAAAGCGCCCCAGGAAGCTGGGCCAAGCGCACTCTCCCCTCGGCACGTCTCTCACTGGCCAGATGGGAGCTGGACGCTTGTCTGGAGCAGGGAAGTGTCCTCAAGGGGTCCAGCTCAAGCGTTTTTTAACTCGTATATGCTTCTGCCCCCAGCTGGGGTGCCGGCATGGCCCACCGGTGCCTGGAAGACAGAAGGTTGTCCCTGCAGTTTCTTGTCACTGAAGGAGCCGAACTGGCAGGGCCCAGAAAACTTGGCATCCAAAGTCACACGACCTGCCCTTCTCACCTGGGGCTCCCTGAGAGCACTGAGCCCTGGCGTCCTCAGGTGCCTAGAGCATTAACTTCTCTCCTAGGTCTCTACGGTAGTGCCAACTTCATGCCATTCTTGGGAGTACAGAGAAAACAGTCACTCAAATAATTTTCTATAGGAGCTTAATTCCCAGCGGGCACCCTGGTAGGAGGAGATGGGCTGAGAGAGGCTGCCAGGCCCTCTGCCCCTAGAGGAAGGTCTTGCCCATTCACACCCGGCACCTACGATGGCCCTGAGTCTCAGCAAAATGGCAGGCGAATGGCATCAGACACATTCCTCAACACCAGGCAAAGGCGGTTAATGCCACATAGAGACTTCTTTCAGGCTATTCTGCAACCCACACCCAGGCTTCAACCACGCAATCGCTTCTTCTTTTAGGATCCGGTGCTATTTGGAGTGACCTTGACCTTTGCCACAAATGGCCACAGAGGGACCCCCTTGAAAAATGGTGTCCTGGGATTTGGAGCCAGCTGATGCTGCAGAGATCTCAGAGCCGTGGTGTCGCTCGGTGGATCTCTCCCGAGCTAGACTCGGTCTTAGGCCTAATAAGGTTAATAGCCTTATGTCTATTTGCGACCACAGGAATGAAAAGGAGGTCATGTCCCCTGGGACCAGGGACGAGGGCACTTCCCAGGCCTTTGGTGTGGAATCCGTAGGGCCTGCTAATCTGGACTCTAGGCTGGTCTCACACTGTCTGGAGATACTGTCTGCATCAGACTGACTCAGCCGAGTCTCACTGGGTAGCTTATGATTTTAAAAAAAAGCCTTAACCACCCTCTAAACCAACGCTCTTGCGAGCTCTGGCTGTGCATCTGTGGTAGCGGAGCATAACAAAGAGAAAAGAGGGAGAAAAGACACTCATGTTTGCCCTACGTACTGAGGTCAGGGTGCAGGCAACCCCCCTTCTGTAATCTATGGGAGGCCCACGTGGGATTTCTCATGGTGACATTGGGGTAGGGTTAGAAGTTGCTATTAATAACTGTGGCGTGGCTTACCAGAGAGACGCACACATCTCAGAGTAGCTGCGGGACTTGCCTCGAGACCCCGTTAGACTCAGCCCTGGCCTGGTAAAGCTACGGCCAGAGCAGAGAGCCCCTCGCTGACTGCCTAGGAGGGGGGTCTCCCCAGTGTGTCTGCAACGCGTGCTCGCAAATTGCTTCTAGGCTGCAGGACATTCCGCTCTGACCTGGCCAGAGGTCCCTGGTGTGGCTTCTGTAGGTCCTCATGATTCCACTGAGCCCCAGAGCCCGGCTCCCCACGGTCGCACCCGTGCTGGACTGTTCTGAAGGTTTCAGGGCCGCCACCTCAGCAATGCGCACAAATCCAGAGAGAGGTGCGATCGGAGCAGCCAAACACGGGCATTTTGCCTTTTTCCCCCCTCAGTGTGTCCTCCCAAGGTTCCTGGAAACTCTCCCGAAGCAGTGAGTCTGAATGGCGTTGGTCACGCCCTGAGCAGGTATTTGGGGAACAATGTGGAGGAAGGAGGGGGATGGGGAAAGCACACATTATTTGTGTTTTATTTTCTTCCTTGATGATAACTTTGTACTTTTTATATTGTCCAAAAAAAAAAAACAAAACCTCAATAGTATTATGATTTATTTTTCACACTTTACAGAGTGAAGTTCATCTTTCTGACAGTTGCAAGCGTTTTCCCCTTGGGGGAGAGCATCTCTCTCCATCAGCAAGAGCCTGTTTGGAGTTATGGGTGGGGTGGGGACATTTTGTGGCCAGGCAGACACCATTATTCCAGAGAGCTGGGAGGACCCTCCCCTGACACCCAGTATTTCCTGTAGCATTTATTCTATGGAGCCTGCAGTTTCATCATTAATAATGCATTCCTACGTGCTAAGCATCAGCCCCTGTGTTGGAGAGGGAGCCCCCCACCCCTCCCCGACATGCAGACCATTCTGGAATTCGAAACACATTTCTGCATTTCCAGCTAACACTTCCATCTGAATTACCATCTTCTTCTTTCTCAGAGGGCATCTTGAGAATAAAACCAGAAAACTGAGAATTGCAACTGGTATTCACTAACCTTGCCACCAAACATGCGAGTTTGGTAGCTCATTTCCTGTCACCCTAGCTGGCTACCCGTTGTTCTTTGTCTGTGCTATGTGCATATGCCCGTGCACATACTCATCCACAAACGTGGGTTCAGTTAAAGAAGTGTTTAAAGTGCATTCTTGTTTTGTGAGCAAATATATTAGGTTGGGCAAAAAGGGGCGGTTAATGGCACCAGCATGGACTTATTAATGTCCATTTTATAGTGATTTCTAGGATAACTTCTGCTATGGGTTGCATTGTGCCTCCTGAAAAAGCTATGTTGGACTTCTAACTCCCAGTATCGCAGGAAGGAACCTTATTTGGAGATAGGGTCACTGTAGATGTAATTAGTTAAGATGAGGTCATACTGGACTAGGGTGGGGCCCTAATCCGGTAGGACTAGTGTCCTTATGAAAAGGAGGGAATTTGGACACACAGACACACACAGAGGGAAAACACCATACAAAGACAAGGAGCAAGGTCTGGAACAGACTCTTCCCTTCACAGCCCTCGGAAGAAGCCTGTGGATGAAAGACTTAATGTTTTATGAATGTTATTCAATACTTAGGCTGCTTTTTATTGTTGTTAGAAAGTTTGTGCTTCCACGCAGAGTAAACCTCTGTCTAGTTTTGCTCTTTAGAGCCTGAAGAATAAGAATGAATCTCAACCCATCCTGGCGGCTGTTTACATGTTAGGACGCTGCTTTTGTGTCCTCACAAACAGGTCTTCTCTTCTCCACACGGAGCATCTCTGGTATTTTCCGTCACTCCTCCTGTCAGGAGCAGGAGTGCGTTTTCACCGTTCTGAGCAGTGTTCTTTATACAGGGTGTTTAGGAGGGACGTTTTCCCAGTGTGCTTGGAGTCCTCCGCCCAGCGCTGAACACTGCACTCCTGGGACAGCCAGGCCAGCCTGGAACAGGGCATGCGTGGGCATTAACGCAGCCTGAGCCCTCACAGGGTCGCGAGTGCACTCACTGTCGCCTCCTACCGAGCTGCTTGTCTGCTCAACCTAATGGTTATCCCCCAAACCCACTGGGCACTTTCTCCACGTCCAAGTGTGTTGCATCAGTGGTGACCTGGCCAAAGAAATGGATTGTCTGGATGAGACGAGATTTTATTTATTTATTTATTTATTTATTTATTTATTTATTTATTTATTTATTTATTTATTTGAGACAGAGTCTCACTTTGTTGCCTGGGCTAGAGTGAGTGCCATGGCGTTAGCCTAGCTCACAGCAACCTCGAACTCCTGGGCTCAAGCAATCCTCCTGCCTCAGCCTCCCGAGTAGCTGGGACTACAGGCATGTGCCACCATGCCCGGCTAATTTTTTCTATATATATTAGTTGGCCAATTAATTTCTTTCTATTTATAGTAGAGACCGGGGTCTTGCTCTTGCTCAGGCTGGTCTCGAACTCCTGACCTCGAGCAATCCGTCTGCCTCGGCCTCCCAGACTACTAGGATTACAGGCGTGAGCCACCGCGCCTGGCCAAGACGAGATTTTAGAACAGGGAGGCATGTGTGAGCATCACCTGGCCAGCTCTCGCTGCCCAGCGGCTGGAGGATGCTCAGCCCCTAGAAGCAAAAGCTTGGTTCACCCTTGGCCAGAGCCCTCTGCAGAGAATTTGTCACCAACATACTACAGAAATAAGGGGTATTGCTAGTTGTTCCAGTCATAAGGAAGACAGTTCCAAATGGCCATCCAGAGACACAGATGGAAGAAAAGAAGCACCAGGTTCCCAAGGGCAACTGGAGTTATGAAGATCCAGTGTCTGGGATTTAACTTTCTTTTAAATACCAAGATGCCAAGCGCTCACTGTAATCAGGAAGCCTAAATTCACTCATTGCATTCTTTGAAGTGTCTCTTTAGCTCTGTTCCTTCATCCTTGCTCCATCTACACTAAAAACAATACTTCTGGGGAAGTATTTAGTGTATGAAAGACAGGCCTGCTTGTGTGGCTTCCTTTGGTGATGCTGCAACTCAGCAGGTAATCTGGACCGGCCGTGTTACTAATTATTGCATATGTCCACTTCGTACAAGTTGCTTCACTGGGGGGTCAGTTTATTCACCTATAAAAGAAAACAATTAAATGAGTAACTTCTTAGCTTCCTTATAGCTCTCATAACTAAACATCTACTCAGGCTCTGTGGTTGGCGTTTCTATGGGCCAAACTCATAAAGGACATTGAAACTCTCTCCCCGGTACCTACTTCAACATGAGGAGGGGCCTGTTCTTTATCTTGTTTTCCCGTCACCAGCCTCAGTGGTTTTAACTGTAGGTGTTAATAACACAGTATGGTCTTCCATCCTCAGCACTGAGCTTGGGTACTGCTGGTCACGGCGGCCCAGTGGGGGTCACTGGTCATTCTGAGATCTGCCGTGGGGGCAAGATATGAAATTCTGCCTTAGATATTTATTGCTCTTGCTCCTCCAGTCCATACAGATCCCAAAACAGGCCTGTCGTGCCGGTGGGAACACGTGTGTGCTTTCTCTTTTGAATGGTTGCAGCCAGGTTTTTTTTGCAGAGGTGCCTGAAATGATAACACAATCACTCCATGTGAGTTCTCAGGTGGGCACAGACCCTTGACACAGTGTTTGCTGAAATGGGTGATGGTTTAATGCAAATTCCCGCCTCTGTACAGCATCTGGTGCAGGCAGTGACCCAAACAGATTAAACAAACACAGGCTTTCTCTGTTCTCAGCACGGCCTGCCTGGCTCCACTCATTGTTATCTTCCACCTTCCACTTGCTCTAAGTCAACAAAGACTCTGCAAACAGTCCATAATGTTCTTGCCTGATTGTTCCAGTAGTTTCTTTGTGAGCCAAGGATGTCTGCAAGGGCAGGAGCAGGTGAAGGAAGACCGTCTCTAGCATGGGTACAGCTGAGTGGCCATGAAAGTGAGACGAGAGTCCTACTATTGGCACAATGACCTGAATTATGTCAAGCCAGTCACTGGGGCCTCCCACCAGCCTCCCGAGGGGTCTTCCAGATGAACACCAGGCATGCTGAAGGGCCGGGGCACATGAGGGTCCACAGGAAACCGTCGCTTGGTATTTCCCACTGTGGAAAGTCTAAGCTTTCAGAAGCAGCATAATGGAACAGAATGCTCAGATGCTTGGCCTCAAATCCATTTTAAATTATACAATTGATCCTTGCACAACGTGGTGGTTAGAGGTGCTGACCCCCTTATGTGGTCAAAAATTCACATATAACTTTTGACTTCCCCAAAACATAAATAGCGTATCGTTGACTGGAAGCCTTATTGATAACATAAACAGTTGATTAACTCATAGTTTGCACGTTATGTATATTATATACTGTGAGAAAGGAAAATGCTATTAAGAAAATCATAAGGAAGAGAAATTGCATTTCCTATTCATTAAGTGGATGTGGATCATCATAAAGGTCTTCATCCTCATCATCTTCACATTGAGTAGGCTGAGGAGGAGGAGGAGGAGGAGGAAGAGGAGGGGTTGGTCTGGCTGTCTCAGGGTAGCAGAGTCAGAAGAGGTGGAGGAGGTGGAAGGGCAGGCAGGAGGGGCAGGCGCACTTGGTGCCACTTCTATTTTAAAATATTCACGGATAGGTGGACCCGTGCAGTTCAAATGCATGTTGTTTGAGGGTCAACTGTACTTCTGTTAGGGTTCCTGCCATGGGTCCATTTTTAAAACATTATAATTCTGTGAAAATGGGTTAGCCACAGATGATCAACTATTAGCCAACGCAGTGTTACTTAGACCACCTAGCTTGCAATCCCTCAGACGCTCATAAAAAAGCAGATTCTAGTTCCCAATTTTAGACCGTCTAAATCAGTATTTTTGAGGTTATGGAGCTGCGATCTCAATTAGACACAGGATCCCCCGGTGATACATCAGAATTTGAAAATTAAAGTTGCATATCTGACCCCGTCTCCTGACCCTTCTGAGTAATGAAAGGATTTACTGTACCTAGAATGTAATGAACTTGCAAATAAAAAAGGGTCTTAAACAGATGAATTAAAAAAAAAACTGTTCCAGAGGAATCTCTTAATGGAGGATACAGTGGCCCTATGACAATATCGATTGTGTCGATTCCTTCAGGACCAACCATGGGTTGACAAGACTTCACTGGTCCTTCTCTTTGGGTCCATCAAACAGCTTGGCCAGGACAGCCCCACTCACCTCCCAAAGCTGAGCTCTCTCTGGGGTATTGGGGTGAAGGTGCGGTGGTCTGGGCTTGGGAGAGAGGGGTGCATGCATGCGGGTATAGAGAGGACAGCTGGCAGATGGGGTGTGGCCCTGAATTTCCAGGTCTAGAAGCTAAAGCTACTCCCGCCCTGCCTAGAAAGATGGAGGGAGAAGCCACAGTGGGGAAGGAGGAACTGTCCCCTAGGGAAGTGGGGGTCAATCCTGGGCCATAGCCATCGCTCATGTCTTCTCCTGCCAAGCCCAGGGGTTGACCAGATTAAGAATCTGATAGGAACTTGGGCTTTGGGGGTTGAAGATTAGTTCTGTCGGATGGCACTCTCGGGGGAAGAGAACCCTAAGAACTTCCTCTGCCTAATCTCGTGCCTTTGTCATTTGTCCAGTCAATCACGATGGGATCTGAAGTTTGTCTAAGGCCAAAAAGTCAGCATTTTGTCTTTCTACAGTTTATAGACACCTATGCTTGCCAAGGCCCCAGGGACAGGAACGTAATTCAACAACCCATTAAATTTATTATGGGACTGGGAGGTGACAAAATTGCCTTTAGGGCCAAAGTCTGATAAAGAAGAACAGAGCTCTGTTTTAGGTCTGAAATCATATGCAGTGTCAGCGCTTTGACAGGAGTCTGGAAGGTTAAGAGTTTGCTTTGAATTCCATGGCTGCTGAGTAAATCAGACCTTTCTACTTACTCTTTCTACTTATACTGTTCAGACCTTTCTACTTATTCTTTCTCTGTCTCTCTCTGTCTCTCTCTCTCTCTGTCTTTCTCTGTCTCTGTCTCTCTGTCTCCCTCTTTCTCTCTCTTCTGAGCCAGGTTCTGAACAATTTATATCGCTGGGTTGGGATCACAAAGGGGTTATAGCTGTATTTCTGTGTATGGCGTCTGCGTATATTCGTGTGTGTGTATGTGTGTTTTTGTGTATGTGTATGTTTGTGTCTGTGTGTGTTTGTGTGTGTGCATGTGTGTGTATGTGTATGTTTGTGTCTGTCTTTGTGTATGTGCATGTGTGTATGTGTGTTTTGTGTGTGCATGTGTATGTTTATGTATGTGCATGTGTGTGTGTTTTATGTATGTCTGTATGTGTGTGTGTTTGTGCCATTTCAATCTGGTTCTTTCAGTCTTCTTGGTCTATGTTAGAAAAAAATTAGGAATTGCCCGTAGCCGTGCCAAGAGGAGTCTTTGACAGTGGTGAGAATCGAGAGCTGGCAGAAGAACATGTGGCTTAATCAATTTGGGGACCAAGTCCAGTCCCAGTCTTGCTGGGTTTCTAAGCCAGGTTGTCCCCAGGGTCTGAGCCATGACCCCTTTTCTCCCCACATCGTGTTGCAAAGCAGGCTGCAGGAGGGAGGGACCGGACAGGGCTTTCCCGATTCTGGGGAGACTCCTGTTCCCCCTACACTGCAGCGGTCTCAGCTGGGAGGAGGCGTCTCTCCACCCTTCCTGTCCAGGGTGCCTCTGGGCTGGGAAGTTCCGCAAACCCAGGCAGTGACTGGGGTTTGTTGGTGTCAGCAGAGCAAGCGAAGAGTTTCCTTTCAGACAGGGGATTCGTCTCAACTCTTTTCATTTGGGGATGAAAAGCAAGAAGAAAGAGATGCATTCATTACATAATCTAGGTTCCTTTAAAGAGTGAAGCCCTCATTTCACCTTCCTCTGCCCTCACTGGTCAGAACCGCACCAGCAGCCTGAGCTCCCACTCGCTGCCGGCCGGGTCCTGCCTACTCCTGTCCCCCATTGATGTGCTCTGGGGAGCAACGGGGCCCTGGGCCTGGCAGCCCACCTGACCTCCGTGCAATACCTGCCGTCTGTCACTTGTCACCGGATGAGTCTGGCTGCAGCCGACTCACACGGGCTCCTGTGGGAACACGTCCCACAACCCATCGTGCTGCAGCCTGTCAAATGTCTGAAGTGCTCGGGGCGAACGTTTGCTTGGCGCACGCCACCGTTAGGAGGGTGTGTGGCGTTGCCGTCTCAACAGAGAGCGTGCGTGCCCAGAGCGGCCGGCCCTGAGAGAAAGCGTGTGTTGTGGAACCCCAGGACCTGCCGTTAGCAGAATGACCTTTGTTGGACAATAACTCAGGGCAGATGGTATGAACGAGGCAGCAGGAACGGTAGCTTGGAGTTTCATGTTAGATTTGGGGTTGGGGGGAGTTTGTGCCTCCCCCTTTGCACGAGAGTCCTGGATTCGTTTCCTCAAACCTTCTCCCTTCGTGAAACTGGAAAAGGATTTTATGGATAAGCTGCCATCAGGCCGAATGACGACGGCACTTGGATTAGCATGCCGTTTCCCTGATAGAGCTACACAAGCCTTTTTTATTCTTATGCCCAAGTCTGTGGGCGCACTGAGCAGCCCTTATTTTCCAGTGAATTGCCATTATGAATAATTTACTAAATACAAAGGAGCAGACTGTGTTGCCCGATTTATTTTAAATCCACAGCCCTAAGAACCAGAAGAGACCTCTGTTCCTTCCCCATCAGATCTCTTGGCATGAAACAATGTGTGCCTGGGATTTAGGTGATATTTTGTCCTTTGCATGCAAACTCGGAATGCTAGAGAGCAAAACCTCACACAGTCCTTGGAATTTGAATGGTGTGGCCTGGTCACCCCTGAGGGCTCGAATGACACCCATGGACATTTAGCATCAACTACCAGACGTTTGAGTAAATAGCCTGTGACAAAGAGCACCCTGCCACCCCCATGGCTGCCTGCAGAGCTGCTCAGAGAACCCACAGGCTGGACAAGAATAACAAAAACTTAAGTCCCTACAATTTGCAGTGGTTTGTTACACAGCGAAAACTAATCGCTACCTCCCTCAATGACTCAGTTGATATTAGTTTAGGGGTCTTTGTCAGTCCTTATTGGCCTCAATGTCTCTGATCTGACATCATCTGTTATGCCGAAAGTCTTTAAGCTGGATGCACAAAGAGTGTTCAAGCATGGTTTTGCTTGGGACAGGGGTTCTCTTTAGCCCCTCCTTGGAGATCTTAATTTAATAGTAAATATTTCTAATTGAGATCTTAATTTAATAGTAAATATTTCTAATTGATGTGGACTTAAAGTCTGTGTCATTCAGGAAAATGATCTGAGAATAGGATTTCTCTCCTACTCTTCAGTTGTCTGGCCAAACTTTGACATCAGTGATGACCCAGCTAGTGTAGAGTGAGCCCAACTGATTAATGGTTAGTAATTGGGAGGTAAAGGCCCTAACTACCTATATTAGAGAGTTCCCCTGAGAAATAGAATACAACATACACACAGTACAACGTGTGTGTGTATATACCTCTATGATTTTGAAATATACATGTACACATGTATTTTTATATATATACACACAAACACACACACACATATATATATGTATATATATATATATATTATATAGATAGATACATAGATAGAGAAATTCCAAAATCTGCAGGGCAGTCCAGCAGGCTGGAGACCAAGGGAAGAGTTGATGTTGTACTTTGAGCCCACAGTCAGTCTGCTGGCAGAATTCCTTCTTCCTAAGGGGAGGTCAACCTTTTTTCTCTAACGGCCTTCAACTGATTGGATGAGGTCCACCCACATTATGGAAGGTGTCTGCTTGACTCAAGGTCTACTGACATAATGTTGACCACAACTGAAAAATGCCTCCACAGGAACACCTGGAATAGTGGTTGACCAAATATCTGGGTACTGTGGCCTAGCCAAGTTGACACATAAAAGTAACTATGACACTACTGTTGTTGCTGATTAGATTGCAAGACAAAATGATTCGAGTCACTAAATTTGAAATGTCTGATTTCAAAGCAAACGTTTAGTTTATTATATCTCAAACAAGAAGCAGCACAATTAATCAATGTATGCACCTAAATTATCAACAGAGGTTTTTCCATCTTAAAGGTAGCTTGTTTATGCCAGCAATGAAGAAGCCTGGAGAGCAAGTGGTGATGAAATCATGAAAGGCATTTTCCACAGCTTGTTGAGAATTGAATATCTTTTTTTTTTTGCAAGAAGTTGTCCAAAGCCTGGAAGAAGTGGTAGTCAGTTGGTGCAAGGTCTGGTGAATATGGTGAATGACAGAGGGTTTCCAAGTCCAGCTGCTGTAGTTTGAGCAGTGTTTTTTGTGCAGCATGTGGTTGAGCATTGTCTTGCAAGAGGATTGGCATGTCTCTATTGACCAGTTCAGGCTGCATAATCGCAAGCATCCTCATCATTTGGTCCAGTTAGTTGCAGTAGTAGACAGCCGCTGTAATCAGCTGACCAGGTTTCATGAAGCTATAGTGAATGATATCAGCGTTGGACCACCAAAGAGACACCAATAACTTTTTTTGATGAATATTTGGTTTTGGACTGTGTTTCAGCCCTTCATCTTTATCCAACTATCGTGCTGAATACTGTGGTTGTCAAAAAGAATCTACCTAACAATATGGTGTAGAAATGGTTTGTCTTTATGTCATGACAGCAAACGAAGGCAACTTTTGAGATGATTTCTATTCTGATGCTCTTTTAATTTATGTGGTACCCATCTATCCAACTTCTTTACTTTGCCCGTTTGTTTCAAATGGTCCAATATTGTTGAAATAGTGATGTCAAACCTTGCTGCTAATTCTCGCATAGGTTGAGATAGGTTTGTTTCCCCTATGGCTGTCAGCTCCTCATTATCCACCTTGGTCTCAGGTCACCCATGTGGCTCATTTTCAAGATTCAAATCACCAGGATGGAACTTCTCAAACCTTCAACGTACTATATGTTCATTAGTCACATCCTTCCCAAACACTCCGCTGATATTTCAAGCTGTCTACACTGCATTGGTTCCACAATAGAACTCTTATTCGAAAATAACACACATTTTTTTTTTTTTACCTATCCATGGTTTCACAAAATTGCTCTAAAATAGTTTGAAAGATAATCACAAGCCAAACCATGTGTTTGAAAGAGTGAGGATTGTACCTTCGCAATAAAAATAAATCAAGATGTTTCAAAGTGAAATATCAGAGATAGCAATGGTCAAACTTAGTACTTAGGGAAATCGAACATTTCATACTTAATAACCTAAATGTTATTGCTAAGAAAGTCACTACTGTTCTTGACCGAGTAGTTATTGTCCAGGACAAGGTAGCTGGACATACTAGATTTGCAAATGGTTCTGATCTGGGCAGGTGACTAATGGATCATGCAAAGCATTTCTTGTGTTTGCTTCCCTCTTTATTTTTCCATGACTCATCCTGCATGAGTGGGAAGTCGTCTCTATCAGAGAAGTCCGTCCTCTAAATCAATAAAAATTTAGGGAAATGGCAAGAAATGGTATTTCTGTTTTGATATGATAGTGAGAGGGGTCGCAGGGCTGGAGAATCCAGTTTCCTTTTTAAATATGGTTGGGTTTAGAGTGATGTCACCTAGGAGGAATAGATGTGTCAGAGGTAGAAAGCATGATTTCACAATCCTTTGTTTACAGGCGTTAAAAGTCCTTGTCAGTTATGCAAAAAGCATCTAAAAGTAGAGGGATTAAAGGCAGGGGATACAAAGAAGAGAGCAAAACAAATGAATGCGGTTAATAACAGATATGCAGGCTCTCAAGGATATTAACATACATAAAAATTCATCACAAGAAATAATTACATTCCCTATTGTGGCCCACCCTCTAATTCTCCTGGGCACTGAAAAATAATGGGAAGGTTAACACATTTCTCACATTTCTAAGAATGTTATTATTTCTTGCTTACACAAAAATTACATAAAAGCAATCATTTGGAATCTGGGAGTAGATGACATATATGAGACTTGGATAAAAGCTTAACCAAAATAGAAAAGCAATCTGGCATTGCTGACAATATTGTCACAAAAATATTACATCTTATGAAGGGAATTTCTCAGAATTCAATAACAACATGTTTAGCAGCTAAATGGAGTCATTTGCATATTGTGGTGAAGTAAAAATACAATAATCTTATTTTTGCTGCCTAATAGGATTCCCTAGGGCTGTCTTGCCGGGAAGCATAGCTGGTCCTAGCTTTCTGCCCCTCACTCCCCTCCTGCTGGCCTTTTCCTCTACCAATTCTTCTCCTCCCTTTCTGCTCCGCCTTTATTTTCATTCTTCTTACCCATCCCACACCCCTTTGTTTATGCCTTCCCATCATTTTCCTACTCACTGAAAGTGATGCCAACAGACTGCTGTCAACCCATTCCCACTCATTAGCATAGAAAATGAATCATCATTTCTCTTCTTCTTTCTTTCTTTCTTTCTTTCTTTCTTTCTTTCTTTCTTTCTTTCTTTCTTTCTTTCTTTCTTTCTTTTTCTTTTACTTTCTTTCTACCTTGCGTTTTCTTTTCTTTTCTTTTCCTTTCCTTTCTTTTCTTTTCTTTTCTTTTCTTTTCTTTTCTTTTCTTTTCTTTTCTTTTCTTCTTTTCTTTTCTTTCTTTTCCTTTATGAGACAGGGTCTTGCTCAGTCACCCAGGCTGGAGTGCAGTGACATCATCATAGCTCACTGCAACCTCAAACTCCTGGGCTCAAGCAATCCTTCTGACTCAGCCTCCTGAGTCTCTGGGATTACAGGTCTGTGCCACCATACCTGGCTACTTTTTAATTTTTTCTAGAGACAGGCTGGTCTTGATCTTAGCCTCAAATGATCCTCCCGTCTTGGCCTCCCAAATTGCTGAGATTATAGATGTGAGCCACTGAACCTGACCTCTCATCCTTTTTCTTGTTGGACCTTGTTTTCCTGCCAAGTCTGCCATTATTACTATTATTATTATTATTGCCATTTCCCTGGTTACCTCTTTCTAGGTCAGATCAATTGGTGGACTGGGTCACTCACTGGGAGGTGCAGATAAAACCTGCCAAATTCCAGAAAAAGAGACTAGGACGATTACTGAAGTTGTGCGGGTGCACGCACACATGTGTTTTGGTTATTACTTCTTATTTTGCCTAACTTATTTGTATAATTGCTTTAAATCATCAGAACCAGAATAGCACGGTGGTTGAGACGGAGGGCTCTGGCATTAGATTGTCTGGTTCAACTTCAGGTTCTCCTACGAATTAGTTTGAGACCATAAAAACTTACTTGATCTTTCTGTTCTTCTGTTTTCTCATCTATGGAGCAGGAATGAAAATAGAATCCAACTCACGATACTGCTGGGAAGATTCAACAAGATCATGAACTTAAAACACTGACACGTTACCTTGTAACGTGCCTACTGGGTAGGCACCGCGGGGGTGACTCTTGGTCCACAAACTAGGTGTTTGAGAAATATCACATTTTTTTATCTGTGAATAAATTAGTCTCTTCTCACTAGTTTGTAACTCCATCTCACATACCATATCTGGGATGTAAAGTCCCTCAGGGGCATTTTAGGATTCTGAGCTCACGTGATGAGCCAATGCACTGATGGTGGCCCTGTCATTACCACCTGCTCACCAAGTACCTGGGGCATCTACTGTCCCTTCCTTCTTGGGCTCTCCAGGTCAGGTGCCTCTTTGGACATGGAATCATGGGAAAGGCTGGGAACCACTGTTCCCATTGTCCCATTTTTACCACTTCTTTCTGTGAGCTTGTCACCCCCACCCCAGGGCTGTTGGGAAGCAGAGGGTGGGCATCCCCTTGTTCTATCATTCACATGCCTCACTTCTCACTGAGTCTTGGGAAATTATCTCTCTCTCTCCCCTTATTAAAATCAGGATCAATCTCTCTCTGCCTCCTGCTTCTTCCAAGCCCTAGTTCTCTTCCACAGCTCTGCTAATCCACTTTTCTCATCTGAGTTCAGCCCATTGAGAACAAGCCCCAGATATCTTGCAGCACAGTGAGCCTTCCAGCCCACCACCCACCTCCCCTGCAGCAAGAAAGTGCCAGGATCCCCTTCTGCCTAAATGGCTGGGGAGGGGCAGAATCTGGTAGTGCTGTTGCAGTAGGAAGAAAAAGAGAAAACATAGGGGGAAGCCCCATAAATTAATTTTTAAATGTTATCCAGCTACGTAAGTGTTAACCAAATGTTAGTATTTATTTGTTTGTTTATTTATTTAGAGACAAATTCTCGCTCAGTTGTCCAGGCTAGAGTGCAGTGGCATAATCATAGCTTACTGCAGCCTTGAATTCCTGGGCTCAAGTGATCCTCCTGCCTCAGCCTCCCAAGTAGCTAGAACTATAGGTGTGTGCCACCATGCCCAGCTATTTTTTTTTTTTTTCGTTTTTAGACACAGGATCTCATTATGTTGTCCATGCTAGTCTCCAACTCCTAGCCTCAAGCTGTCCTCTTGCCTCGACCTCTCAAAGCACTAGGGTTACAGATGTGAGCTAACATGCCCAGCCTAGTTTTTCTTTTTCACCTTGCTGGAACTTTACTTGTCCTGAATTTTTCTTACTACTTTCTGTCAGCATAAGCTTGCATGCCTTGTGTCTTAGTCCATTTCCTGTTGCTATAACCAAATACCCAAGGCTGGGTAATTTACAAAGAAAAGAGGTTTATTTGGCTCATTCTGGAGGCTGGGAAGTGCAAGATCTGGTGGATGTGTGTGGTCTGCTTTTGAGGAGGGTCTCACACTGTATCATAACATGGCGGAGAAGCAAAAGGGGAAGTAGGACATGAAAAAGGGGCAAAACATGAGGTGTGATCAATTAACCTGATTTCTATTTACAACAACCTGCTTTCATGAGAACTCAGTCTTATGAGAAGAACATTAATTCACCCTACTGATGAATCACCTCTTGAAGGCCCCACCTCCCAACATTGGCAATTACATTTTCATGCAAGTTTTGGTGAGAACCAACCGCATCCAAACCACAGCATCTTCCTTCTTGAGACATAAGCTTATCTGCAGCCCAGCCACCTTCTAGTTTCCCCTATCACTCTGGGTGCTCCTTCTCTGTTTTATGGGCTCTTCTGCAATCTGTGTCACAGTGTTTCTTGGGGTTCCAGATTCTGCCCTGGGCTCTCTTCTCTTCTCACTCCTACCCATTTCCCTGGGAAATTGCACCCACCCCTGTTGCTTCAGTTATCACCCATATGTTGATGACTCCCATATCTATTCTTCAGCTGTGTGGCACATTGCAAAACCTAGCCAGAAATATTTATTGCTCCTCCCATGAAGAGACAGGGTTGACTTCTCCAATCTTTGATTCCTTCTGTCCTTGGGACTTGCTTTGGAGAACAGGATGCAGGAGTTGCTGTGCTAGTTCTGAGCTTGGACCTCAAGAAGTTTTGCACACATGCGCTTTTTGTTCTTGGCACCCCTCTTGCTGCTGTCCTGTGAACAAACTGAGTTAGACTGCTGAGGAAAGATGCCTTCATCATACTTCCTGACCATAAGCAACTGCCAACATGTGAACAAGGTCTTCTAAAGATAGCTGGTCCCCTGCTGGTCTGCCAGTTGACTCGTAGGTTCATGAACTAGCTTAGCCCAATCCACCAGCATGGTCCAGGTCTGCAGAACCACCCAGCTGACTTGAAGTTGTAGGCAATAAGAAAGAGTAAGCCACTGACTTTTGGGTGGCTTGTTGCACAACAAATGCTCATTGCTATAAGCTTAAAGATCTCTTCTGAGCTCCCTATCTTGCAAGCCTAGTGGCCCTTGGACATCTCCACCCGGATATCCAAAATTGAACATGTCCCAATCTGACCTCAACATTTTTCCTCATCTCTTGCCTACTACCACTACCAAGCAGACCTTCTCCATCTTTTGTCTCCTTTGTCTTGGCAAGGACACTGTCATCGACTCAGAAACCAAGGCAGCATCCCAATCCCCAGTTCCTTCCCCCCGTATTCAACTCATCACTAAGAGAAGTCAATTCTGCCTTTCAAAGAAGTCTCATACCCTGCTACCTCTCTCTACTGCCACTAGTTTTTTCTAGTTTAGACCACTATTAATGTCACCTGTAACCTGGTTTTCTCAAGTTTAACATCGCTTTTCTCCCTGCACTCTTGCCTTCACCTTCAACCTGATTTCTATTTAAGAGAAAAAATATTTTCAAAATATAATTTTGACCACCCGATCAAATTCCTCTAGTGGCTCAAAAGCCATCATAAAGTTCATAATCTTCTGCTGGGCCTGCAAACCTTGTTGTCCATCTGCATGTAATTTGGAGACATTGACAATTTCTTGAATGGAAACATGGCAATTCCAGGGCTCTGCTTAGAGAAAAGTGATCTGGGAGTCATATTCGGCATGGTTTAAGGGGAAACGTTGGATGAAGGAGGGACAATTAAGAAGTTCTTGCATAGATCCAGTAAGAAGGAAGAATCTGGAACAAGACAGGTGGCAATGGGAGCCTTGGATGTTCTTTGAAGGACAGTTTCAAAGGGTGGGACGGACACGAGTAGATTTTCAGGGGTAGATTGTCCAGGCTCCATTCTGACCAGGTGTCAAGAGAGGGAAAGGGGTATGTAAAAAAAAAATGCCTGTGATCTCAGCCTGGCTAACAGATATGAATGAGTGACACCATTGTTTGAATAACAAAGCATGGAGGAGAAAGAAGTTTATGGAGTGAAGAAATGGTTACAAGGTAGCAAGGGACATGGTGCTGGAAAGGTGGTTTGAGGTCCACATCCCATGGGGGCTGGTCCCAGCCCTCCCTCTGTGCCTTCATCTCTCAGCCTACGCTCTCTGCATCTCTGCACCTGCCATTTCTTCCATCCAGCTTCCTGATATTCCTAGCAACATCATACTTCCAAAATCTTCCTCATGTGGTATCTCTTCTGCTACTTATTTATGCGATGCATGTTGACTGAGCAATTTCCCTATGCCAGCACTGGGGCCCACCGAGGTAAATCCAGCCGTCCCATGATCCTCTGCATCTCTCTGTGAGTATCACTTCTCCTGACTGCCCAGTGCCATAGTCATCTCTACAGCCAAAAAGACTGGACTCGAATTACAAGTTTGGCTGAGCGTCCCCACACACTGTATCTTAAGTTCATCTTTGTACTTCCCAGACCACACAGTAAGTATACAATAAATATTTGATGAATTAATGAATAATGTCATAAAATATTCAAATAGGCTTGTAGTGGTAAAATTTTATTAAAATGATTACTTTACACTCTTTTTTCGATGTTAAGACTTAGGGATAAAGTAGAACTGAGGATCTCTGAAGTTAAATAGCAAGCGAAAAGAATCAGTCCGAATTTTGTTAGAGGAAAGACTTGGTACAGGTGACACTTACACAACCTACACCTTGCCTTAATTTTCTTTGTGAAAGTTCATTGATTTCTTTTTTTAAATTTGTTTTGGCAGTGATTTGCTTTGGTGGAAAGTTTAACCCGCTTGTCCCCAACAGTTACATGTGATGTGGTTTGAGTGGTTCACCCTGGTGCTGCTCAACTCCTTGTCTATCCACTGGCTGATGGTTGAGATTTCACTGTCACAAGGACTTCAGCCTCTTGAGTTAAGGCTTTGATCTACGTTAAAGGGCAATGTGCCTTGGAAGGGCCACAAAGTGAGAATGAAGGGCAAAGGCTTAGAAGAAAACAGGCAAGTTTGTAGTAAAATTCAGCATGCTGTCTTTGGGAGTTTAAGTGACTGTTTCCTTAAGTGGCTGAGATGTTCGGAACAGAGATAGATGGGTGATGGGTGACGGAATGCCTTGACATTAGAAAAAGGAATTGTCAAAAATTCTTGCTCAACTTTCCTACTTCTTGTTTTCCTACTCCCTTCTCTTTTTTTTCTTTTTCCTAAGTCCTTCTTATGAAAATTGTATATAATCACGTTTTGCAGTTGTTGCTTTCATTTAGAGAGTGGTTGTTGCATAAATAAGGACTCAGAAAAACACATGCATCTAGGTCTCATTTTTTGTTCTTTCTTTTGGTAATATAGGGGTTTTAAAAAAATCAACAAAGCATTGTCTTTGTGGTCCATTTACCAGACAGTGAACTGCTTTTATTATAAAGAACACTGTACTGTAACCATATTCCCTGTATCGTCCCATTTCAGCAAAGATCACGGTGTTACGTGCTTCCCTAGTGAATACAAAACACAAATCCTATGGAATTCAGTTTTTGAAAAATGTCTAAATAATGCCCAGGGCATTATACATGACTTAAAAAAGTAATAACTTTCTAGAATATAAGCAGAATGCAGGCAGCAGTTTCTGCCTATTTTTTACCCCCACTGAATCTTTTGCGTCTAGACCAGCTTCTGACACTAAAGGTACTTAATAAATATTTTTTCAGTGAAAGGATGAGCACTGCAGCTTTTGTGTGCAGCAGCGTTCAAAGTACGCTGACTCAGAAGCCAGAGCTCAGGTTTTTAAGTCTCACCTCCGCCACTTGCTCAGCTGTGGGACCGGGCAGGAGGTTGGGCTCTCTAAAAGTCAGTTTCTGCATCTGAGAAATGACTCTCGTGTTGGATTATAAATGCCACGAAGTTAGAAACGGGGCCTGATTTGTTCCCTGCCAATTAGTTCCCTAGCTGTTGCTGCCTCGCATAATGCCTGGGATATAGAACGCGTTCTATATTTGCAGAGAGAATTAACTCACTTCTGTCATCCTGGTAATATTCTATGAGGACTAAATACCTAAATTAAAAAACCCTATGGTGAATTCAGATGATGAGGGAGGATCCTGTGTCAAACTATGCTTCCCGGAGATAATGATGAAAAAATAGTGGAAAAAAAAATACTTAACAAAGTAATTATCTGAAGGCACTGGAGAGCAAACAAAAACAGGCAGAAGCTACAGGGGATGATGTTATCTTTTTATTCTTTGTTTCTTTTCTGAGACAGGGCCTCACTCTGTCACCCAGGCTGGAGTGCAGTGGTGTGATCACAGCCCACTGCAGCCTCAAACCTCTGGGTTCAAGTGATCCTCCTGCCTCAGTCTCCCGATTAGCTAGGATGACAGGCACAGGCCACCATGCCTGGTTAATTTTTTTTTTTTTTTTTTTTGTAGAGACAGTGTTTCACCATGTTGCCCAGGCAGGTCTTGAATTCCTGGCCTCAAGAAATCCTCCAGCCTCGGCCTCCCAAAGTGCTGGGATTACAGATGTGCACCACTGCACACAGCCCGGATGTTGTCTTTGCAAGAAGGGAAAGGCAGGTGGAGAGGCGCGGGGGGGGGGGGGGGGGGGGGGGGGGGGGGGACACAGCACGTGCAGGGTGGGAGGGAGCTTGGAGGACAGAAGCTGGGAGCAGGCCGGGGCGGCGGGAGAAGAGAGAGACGCTGAGATATGAGGCTGTGTGGGCGGGAAGGAGAGTCCTGGCTTCCATTCTAGGCGCCATGGAAAGCCACCCAGAATTTTAAACAGCCGAGGGTGGAGGGGTGTGGGGAGGGGTGGTTTCTGTTTTGAAAAGATCACCTGGCTGCAGCATGGGAAAGTGATCTGATGCGGCTTGGCTTTGTTCAGCCAGCTGATAGCAGCAGCCTGCCCAGCGGGAAGCATCGCCTCTTGCCTTCCTTATCTGTGGCTGCATAACAAATTACCTTACACCTAATGGCTTAAAACAATACTCATTTCCTAGCTCACACTTTCCAGAGCGTGGCTGGGTTTCCTACTCAGAGTCTCTCCGGGCTGCAATCTGAAATACAGGTTCCCTTCCAGCTCACTCAGGTAGGACTGAGTTCTCTGCTTTCTTGCTGTTGGCCCAGGTTGCTCTCCACTCTTGGAGGCCACATCCAGCTCCCAGCCACACAGCCCTGCTCAGTAAACACGGCAGCTTCCTTTTTCATAGCCAGCTGCAGAATCCTTCCCTAGTCCGGTAGGAAGGAAATAATGTATAACGGGGCATATTCCTGGGTCCTGCCCAAGGAGAGGGGAGTACCCCGAGTGTGAACCGGGAGGGGGCAGGCAGCCCTGGGAGCGTCTTAGAATTCTGCCTGCAGCGTGGGATACATTTAGCAGTGCTGGAAACTCCAGGCTTTTAGCTTCCAGGGCCCAAATCTGCCTTAGCACTGAGACCACTGACTGTGACACCCTTTGACACTATGTTCTGTTCACTGAGCTCTTAGACAGAGCCCTGTATACAGGCCACCCCCAGCCAAGCAGACTTCCCCTTTCTTAGCGGGACATTTCCTTGCAGAGCTGTGAGCCGCGAGCCCATCCTGCTGGTTTGGGTAGAGTGAGGCAGCGTCCCTGACAGCAGATTACTTTTGCAAACTGGCTTCCCATCGCTTTGGCAAAATCCGACCTTTGGTTTGGTGGAGAAGCCCTTCCAACTTAACTGGATTAAAAAATACTTGTTTTTCAATTTGTGCATGCGGAGACTGTTCTAAAAAGTGAGACGCTGAGCCAAAAATGGGAGTACTTGAAAAAGTTACAATAGCTGGCTTCTGTTTTTATAATACAATTCCGATTCAGGTTTCCTCCAGCCAGGCTAAGGATGTTTGGGCTTATTTAAACTCAAGTTGCTCTGTTTCCTCCGAAAGAGATTTCCCTGCTGCGGTCTTCCTGGCATTCTATCTGAATAAGAAACTTCCAGGGTTGCTGTTCCTTTGACTTCTGTGGCTGCGAGGGCAATTAAAAGAAAATGGACTGATTTACCTTCCACCTCATCTTTCTTTGACTTGTTTGCTCCTATTTTCTGTTCCATTTATTATTGATGGAGTGTTTATTTTCATAGCTTCGGTGCATTGTACAAAACCAAATAAACAGCTCTTGCTCCTAGAAAGGAGGAAGGGTGGCAATTGCTATTAAACCAGTGGCCGCTTGTCTCCCAGCTGGCCAAGTGGCCCCTACGCCCTTCGGTGTCTATGGGGCCTGATGCAGGAAGGGACTAGGAGCAGCATGAGGGGCAGCAGAGGAACAGAAGGAGGGTGACACAGGACAGGGGAAAGCTGCCAGCCAAGCTGGGGCATGGGAGGGGGAAGGGGTCCCTTACGCTGACAGCACCACCCACCCACCAACCCATCAGAAGAGTGGTGCTGTTTTCAAGGTTACAGCTCTCCCTTGGCTAGCTCAGATCTCCTGGGAACTTCCATTTGCAAGCTCTTTTGTTTAGCAAAAGGAGAAGGGTCTGGCAACTTGCCTTCCCTTGACACAGGAGAATTGGAAATAAGTTTCCTTTTTCCTCCAAGTGGATAAGGGACAAAAGGGAACAAAGTCATTAACTGTAAACCACCTAGACATGCCCAAACCATCTATGTCTACAAATTTTCAGTTAATACCTGCTGCCCCACCCCCACTGCCATCTTCTAATCGTGTCATATGGTCTGAAATAGCTCGATCACCCTGTCCGCCCCCCCCCCGCCCCCCACTCCCTGCCTCTTCCTGGTGTCCCCAACTGCAGCACCACCCCATGGCTCTCTCTTTATGCAGCGACCTGCCTCAGACTTTCTGGTCACTACCTGGAGACTTCCTTCCTCAGGCTGACCGCCCGGTGGCCCGCCAGACCTGCCCGGCTGCCAAGTGGGAGAAAACACAGGATGTTATTCTTGTTCTCAGAGGACCAGGGTCACACACCGCAGCCAGGAGCGTGGGAGGCGAGAGGAAGGGCCCCGCTCCGGTGGCCAGCGTTTGCCGGCCGGAGCACCGAACTCCTGGCGGGAGGGAATGAGCTGGTGTGAGGCCCGGTCTCGGCCCGTCCTCCAAAGGCCAGAGCGCAGCCCTGGCGGGCACGGCGAGGGCTTGGCTCACAAGGAGGCTCACCCTGCCCCAGGCTGGTGCTACCCACTTGCCGTGAGGCCAGCACACCCCAACAAGATGAGAATACAAACCTATAGACAGGTTCTCACGGGCAGCCAGCTCAATCAGAAATAAAACTGGGAATGGCTTTTTAAGCTAAGTGCTGGAACAGAGGCCAAAAGGAAGTTTCTAAAGGAATGGGCAGAGGGGAGAAGCAGGCAGGAATTGGCTTCAGGTCCCAATGGAGGTTTGACTTCATATGTTGGGGATTCGTTGGACCCTGGTTGGCACCTTTTGGAAGCGGGAAGCAAGCTGGAAGGGCGTCGGGCTTGGGCATCAAAGGCCCTGCCTGCCCCCTCCTAGCTGGGGGGGACTGTGGGGAAGTCAGTTTAATCTTTTGTTCAACATGCATGTATTGAGCACCAACATATGCCTGACATACGGGGGCAGGGGAATGCCAAGGTAAAAGAAGGGAGGTCTCTGCCCCAGGGGGCTCGCAGTCTGGGGAGGAGGGCGGATAATAAACAGGCAAGCAAACAAATGAGACACTTTTAGAGAGCAGTGAGTGCCACGGAGAGCTAGAGACAGAGGACAGTGGTAGGGAGCCAATCTCAGGAAGGGGCCTCTGAGCACATACCCGGGTGACCAGAAGAAGCCAGCCTTGCAGACATCTGAGCTTCCAGGAAAAGGAAGTGACAAGATCAAAGACCCGAATTGGAAGCTGAAGGCTCGACAGATCAAGACTCTGACTCCTCACCTGCGCAGGATATGACTGAGAATCAAATAAAGCGGGAATGTGCATTGTAGGCTGTCACGGGCATGTCCAAGAACTCGGTCAATAGTGCAGTTCCCACATAGGAGCTAAATCCTGGCAGCCTTCGATTTCTGCAACAGGAACTCCCATAACCGTTCCCCCATTGAGCCAGTTCTCGACAAGTCTTCCTGTTCTCTTCGTCACCTCCTCATTAGCTTGAGAGCCCACAAGTGCCTGACAACAGCTTCAGCCCCCAGTGTTGCTCTCCTGAAGCTCCTTGAACCCAAAGAGTGAAGAGAAAAGGGGTATGTGTGTATGTGTGTGTGTGTGCATGTGTGTGTATGTGTGTGTGTGTGTGTGTGTGTGTGTATGCTTGACCACACAACCCCTGCTGTGCATATGTTGTGGGCATATTCTAATGTGCAGAATGTCTTTAGGATTTTGTCCTCTAAAAAGAGCATGGAATTATTAACTTTGGTTCCAGCCCCTGTTTTGCAGCAGATCACTGTCTGAGAGATCCAGGCTGAGTGTTTGTCATTCCTACAAGGAAAGGTCTCCGGGAATGGCTTTTCCCTGACCTGCTGGATCACTGCCTGCCTGCGACCAATCCCCCTTGCAGGCAGGAGGCTCTTTCCTGCACTGAAGCCCCCTCTTCCTGCAGCTCATTCCCTATTTCTGGTCCTCTCTGGAGACGGAGAATAAATGGTCAGCTCCTCCTCATAAGGGTCCTTGGTGGAGACCACGGCTAGGTTGCCTTTGAGATGCTTTTCTCCAAGCTAGACAACTCCACCGGCCTTCAGCTTGCCCTCAGGGCACTGTCAGGAGCAGGAGCCCAGCAGGAAAGAACAGCAGAAAGGGGCATCTGAAACCAGCAGAGACAGAAAGCAGGAGGGTGACTCCACCAAGATGCCAGCAGCCCAGGCTCCATGGTCCCAGGGTCTGCAGCAACACACCCGGGGCCATCTCCTCACCCGGGCACAGGCTCAGCCTCGGAAACCAACAACAATCAGAACAGCTGGTAGCATTTGTCCAGGTTTGACCCTGGGCTGAACACTTGACAAGTGTGGCTTCATGTCATTCTTGCAACAGCAGTGTGCAGTGGGCATCGCAGATTCCCATTTTGCAGGTGACAGAACCGAACCTGGGCGAGGAAAGATGACTTTCCCAGACAGCTGAAATTTGAACTCAGCTCTGCAGTCAGTTCCATAACTGAATAATTTAAAGCCACAGTTTGCCATTTGTTATTTATTAAGAGTCTTTTTTTCCCCTCCCAGATCCTGCATGTTGAGCAACATTTGATAAGGAGGAAGGTATTAATACTGTTACAGAAACTTAAGTATAAGGGGAAAGAACTCCAGCACAAAGATAATAGCACATTTGTGGGGTATGTCTGTAGGGCTGGGAGCTTCAGCCAATTGTCTTATTTAATACTCATGTCATGCAAGGTAGACATTGCTTCCCCCCTTTTAAAGATAACGAAATCTTTAAATCTATTAGTCGAGTCACTTGCCAAGCCTAAGGGCCGCCATTTCTACTCTGCAGGGTCAGCCACCAAAGCTCCCAACCATGCCATTTGTTGGCACTGAAGGCCATTTCAGATGGACATGTGTTTGTCTGAGACTTATCTTGTCATCATGGACCAAATGCCACATACCTAGTCTGTGAAGATTCACTGTGCATTAGTCTTTAAAAGCCACATACAAGGAGAAAAATTAGCATGAACAAACAGTGCCAGCTACACATAAAAGGAGCAAGAGTGACCATATTTCTCAAGCTCTAGGTCCTCCATGAGTGATATAATACAAGGTTTGCAGTGGAGCTAGGAATCTCGTCATTTTACCTTAGCGTGTTATACTACAGTAAACAAACAAACCAACACCAGACCGGGGAGCAGAAGATGTGACTAGAACCCTGGCTTTGGCCTTGACTAATTGTGTGAATGTGGGTAAGTTGTGTCATTTTGCCGGACTCTGACATCCTCTTGGAGAAGACCGATGTACTAGTAATATTACATCGCACTATTAAATATGCCACATTATTGCATAATAATAATATGTAGTGATATTTGCCTTGATTATCTCAGAGATTATCATAAAGATCAGGTGATGTCATGTATGTGAAAACATGTTATTAGCTCTAAACAAATGTAAGGGGCCTGACTATGAGAATTGTGTTGACTTGTCACAGCCATTGTCTCACCATCGTCACTCCCAGCAGACTGCACTGAGAGTCTGTAAAACTGGGGCCCCAGCAGGGACAGGACATGAGCCCTAGATAGCAGCTGACTTAAAGAACCAGACCCCAAATGGGACTAAAGGACTACAATTCTAAACCCATTTCCCTCTGAAATTCAGTGCACCTTCTTGTCAGATAAACAGTGTCTGGACATTTGGGGTGGTTTCTAATGCATCTACTCAGAGTCGAAATCAAATAATAATAAAATAGTTGATTCCACTATAGCTTGGCCCCCCTTTTTGTTTTTCCTATTTCTTCCCTCTACCTCCCCCATGCTTTTCTTTCCACGTGTTGCTCTATCTGTTCTAGGTAGGATGAGCCTGGTGGTTGTCAGGGAGCATGTTTATTTTAGCTTTCCGGCACACGTGTGTGGAACCATTGGGGAATGGAGAGAGAGCCAGGCCCAGAACGTACGACCAGGCTCACGAGTGTTACTGCAGCCCCTGAACCAGCCCATTGTGTGGCGACACTGTGCTTCTCAGACGGGGCGTGGATGGAGGGCTGGGCGTGCTGTGCGTGCACACCTGCTGCGGGAGCATTCATAGCATTTGAAGCCAGAGAGACCTGGGTCACCATCCTCCACACATTAGCTTTGGGATGTAGCTACCTGAGTTCCTTGCCTTCAATTTCCTTCTTTCTGGGCGACGAAACCAGGCTCTTGCAATTGATCAGAGAATTGAGCGAGATAGCAAATGCAAAGTGCCTGGCAGTAGTTGCTCCGCTTAAATACTTCCCTCCTGGCAACCCTCCCCTAAATGACACTGCCCTTGGTAGAAATGTCCACTGCTCTCTTCTTCTGAGGAGACAAATCACCTATTGTTTCCGTTCAGGTCCTCGGCACAGCTGCCACTATAAGAACGCGTGGGGATTGGATGATTACACAACATAAATAGGTATCGAAACATCAAACCGTATTCCATAAGTATGTACAAATACAATGTGTTCATTACAAAATAAGTAAACAAATAAATATCTTTTAAAAAAATATATTAGCTGACATAATATTGGGTCACAACTTTCTCTCGGCTGTTTTAATCATTTGACTCTGAATAAAATTGCTGGCATGCCATAGATTATAATTGCCGAATGAACAACACAAAGTAGATGATAGCCTACATAGCAGAAGCATTTTCATAAAGGGAATAAATGTATAGTTGACTCTGTTGATGGGGAAAGAGAGGTGTTTAGAAGGAGGCTGATCAAAGTGCCTTCTCTGGTTATGGGATGCTGTTTATTTGATTGACTTTTTTTTTTTTAACCTTGTGTCATTCTAAAAAACGAAAGAAAGACAGGAAATGTGTGGCAGGGATTAACCGTGGGCATTTGCAGAGACTTGCATGGCAGGCGTTGGTTTTGAGGGAAATCTGAAATGTTTTTTCTAATTTTCCCACAAGTCGCCAGCATGACTGACTCAGAGGAGCACACCTTACAGTCAGGGCTTGGCAGACACGCAGGGACGGCCCCCAGAGGGTGTGTGAGCCTCGTTGGGGACCAGGAGGGTCAGAGCGTGACTTGTCTTGCGGTGTGTGGCAATGCAACAGTCCTGGGTGACCGCCACCTGAAACAAGGGGACACGGTGTATCGCCACCCTCCCAGTTCTAAAACGCTGTCAAGGGCTTTGCAGAAGGTGTGAATCAGACCGTCTTTTTCTTTTATTCTAACCTCACTGATGTCACAACACAAGGTTGTTAGGAGGGAAGTTTTTGTTTTCATGCTTTGTTTTATGTTTTAAGAAGAGAGCTTTGCCTTAATCTGCGGTGAGCATTCCATTCCCTCCTCGCTCCCTGGCTACCCCCTCCCTACAGGAGTAAATTTAATTCCGAGGAGTGCTGGCACCTGCTGACTCTAGGTGGCTGCAGCTTCTCTGCCTTGACCACAGCTGCAGAGAAGTAACCTGGTGGTGCCTCCTGGGAGCCCAGTCCAGCCTCCGGGCGCCCTCCTTGGGGAAGCACAAAGCTAGGAAGTGGGAGGGGTAGGGAGGAGTTTTTCCTCTCTTTCTTGGTCATTCTTTTTTCTCTTTGCTTTTTCTTTTTAAGACTTAGCAACAGCCAAGCTGTTTTACACGCTACTGTACTGCTCCGCTTGGCTTCTTGGGACTTGGCAATCAGCTGCAAAAGGCAGAAGGAAAGCATTCTCACGAAAGTACAAAGATTACTCAATCTTTTTCTCTAATATGATCGTTTTTCCTCATTACTGAGACAGCCATATTATCCTTTTGGCTCAAAGAAACAACATCAACGTGCTTCACTGGTTAGGATTTAACCCCATCCCAGAGGAAAAGGCAAACAGTATGTTGTAGTCCTTAAACTTCAGCGAAAACCACACAATTAAGCTATTTAAAGCTTACTTGTTTACATATTTTAAAAGAGTGTTTTATTTTAATAAAATATAAACAAAATTAATAAAAATAAAATACAAATTAATAAAATAATTATTTTGTTTTTAAATTTAAAAAATTATTTTTTCAAATTAATAAAATAAAATTAATAAAAAGATTTTATTTTAAAAATAAAATAATTATTTAAAAATTTCATAAAGGAGAATGGTGTGTCCTTTTACGGAACCTGTTTTTCAGGACACATACAGCAGAGGTTAAGCATGGAATGTGGAGCTCATACGATTTGGGTTTTACACCTTTTCCTGTTACTTCTTGGGCAGATTACTCAACCTCACTGTGACTCAGTTTCTTAGGCTGTAGAATGAAATGATGCTAGTATCTGCCTCACATGGTTACGGTGAAGATCAAGTGTAAAGTGCTTTAAAACTGCTAGGCACACAGTAGGTGCTCTCTATGAGGGTTTGCTATTATTATTATTACTATAATTGTGGGAGATAACTGGGAGAGAAAAGACTCCAGTAAAAAAGGTCTCTGCAATTGCGTCTGGAAAAATCTTTATAACATATCACTAAAAAAGAGTCATGAGATACTTGCCTTTTAGTGCCCCCAGAATTCCAGATTAAGGTCGAGACAAGGGGAAAGAAGGATAAGTGTATCGATATTGTTTAAGATCTTTCCTAGTTAGGCAGAAAACAAGGAGACCCAGTTGTCTAACGCTGCCATGGCTCAGAATTTCCTGGAAAATGACACTGGCCAGGTCATGATTTGAGGGCAGTGCACCCAGGACTTTAAAACTAACATACAGATCCGATACAGGCACTCAATACAGGCAGTAAAAGCTCTTTACTTGGTAAAGCCAACAAAGAAGGGAGCTGGGCTTAAGACCTGTAAAACTAAGCAGTGGTTCTCCAAACCAGTTCTACCTGGGTCACCCAGTCTTCAAATCTTCATACCGTTGCTGATATTCTGTCTACTTGTTAATTGAATTATTGAGTGAGAGGTAATAAAATTTCCAACTATAATTTTGCATTTGTCCATTTCTCCTTGTAATTCTCTAGGTTTTTGCTTTACATGTTATATATTTGGGTATTTCAAAGCTATGTTATTAGGTGCATGTGTTTTCAGGATTGTTAAGTAATTTTGGTGAATTTTTTTCTTTGTCTTATGAAATGACTTCTTTACCCCTGCTGTTGTTATTCTTTACTCTGAAATTTACTTTGTCTGATATTAATGTAGACACCTCAATTTTCTTTTGGTTAGTGATAACAAGATATGTATTTTCCCGTCCATTTATATTTCAGGTATTTGTGTCTTTATATGCATTTATTGAGTACTTGCTCCATCTAAAGCATTATCCTTGGGCTTGGGATGCTGGTGAAGAGGGAGTGACACATGGTCCCATCTCCCCTTCAGAATGATTATGAAACCTGGCAGTGAAGAAACCTGGAGAAAATAAGGCACTGGAGTTAAGGACAGTGATTCCTCTACTCAGATATGGGATGTCAGAGAGGGACGAGTTTCATCTGGGAATCTGTTTAGTCTGAGATGGTTGTGAGACACCGAAGCAAAGACATCAAGTACGTGGCTGATGATAGTTTTGAAATCACCAGAGAAGGCTGGGCGTGGTGGCTCACACCTGCAATCCTTAGCACTCTGAGAGGCTGAGGCAGGAGGATCACTTGAGCTCAGGAGTTTGAGATCAGCCTGAAAGAAGAGTGAGACCTCATCTTTACTAAAAATAGAAAAATTAGCTGGGCATGGTGACACACGCCTGTAGTCCCAGCTACTCAGGAAGCTGAGGCAAGAGGATCTCCTGAGTCCAGGAGTTAGAGGTTACAGTGAGCTATGATGGCCCCACTGCACCCTAGCTGAAGTGACAGAGCAAGACTCTGTCTCCAAAAAAATGAATAAATTTGAAATCACCAGAGAAGTTTGAGGTAGAGATTTGGGAGACCTTTCGCCACAGATAGTAGTGAACACGTGATGGTAGTTGGAACCACCCAGGAGAATATGCAATCTAATCAGTGAGGGAGAAGGAAAGAAGAAATGAGAGGACTTAGGTCAAAATTTAAGTAATAAATGATTTTTATAGATATAAAAAAAAACAAGATGGAAAGAAATTCAGAGTTTAGATTAATAACAAATAATGCCAAGGAAAAGTTTGGTAAGTTAACATATTTTTTCTAAAACCTACTTTATGGTTATCTCATATTCACATATTGGTACTGATCATTAGAGTTTCATCTTATGTGGATATTTAATAGGGTGACCTTTGGGGAATTATTGGTGGGTCCATGGCATATGCCCTAGATCTGAGCTCTCTAAGCTTTGACTGCTCCACTGCGCAGGCTCGCGATTCACCCACTGGCAGCCACAGACATTTCAAGGAGAGCCCCATCAGGCTTGGGGACACATGCCTTGAAGAATCCACCTTATCTCAGCAGCCCCTCATCTTCCTCACAATACAGCCACTCCCAACTCCCTGGGTCTTTAAATCCCCCTTGGCCAGCACCTGACACCGGCAGGTGTGCTTAGAGAGCTTGCAGGTGACCAGGTCCATCTAGAACACAGGGTGTGTGTGTGTGTAAGTGACGTGTGAGACTGAAAATGAACTCGTATGTAAAGGATTGCAAACAAACCATTGTAAGCACGAGAGGAATGTGGTTAGTATCTGTGCTTTGAAAGGTCACTCAATGAGCAGCATGAAGGTTGAATTGGTGGGAAGTAAAATGGAGTGATGGGGCCAGGTCAGAAAGATTGTTAACAACCCAGTATGAGATAACAAGAGCCCAGATTAGAGCAGGGCAGTGGAGATGGGAGTGTGAGTTCCAAACATATTCAGGAGGTAGAGTGACAGAATCGGTATCTGATTGACTTGCGTGATAAGGACAACAGAAAAGTGGAAGATGACCTCGTAATTTTCTGCGCAGGCCATTCATTGACTTCATGCATCAAAACATGGAGGAATAATGATGTTTAATATCCTTATATACTCTTAGAAAGGACTTTCCTCTACTGCATGGACTCGTTTTAATCCTGCCCTCTTTCTCTGCAGTGGAAGTCACCATGGCCACAGTGAGTTCTGCAGCTGCAGCCCAGCTCAGCTTGCACAAATCCTTTGTAATCTCATGTGGCCCCCAACAGTGGGTCCTATTTGAGAAGATCCATACATTCTTTACCGGGGCAATGAGGCCAATACAATGGGAAGCCAACAGACTGATTCCTAGACTGTACAATTCTCAAAAAAAAAAAAAGTTTAGTAGGTTCAAGCTGCTTGAACTCAACAATGAGCCGCTACTTGAATGCCATCCCTATTTGTCCCCCTCTGGATGACAGGCTGGTCTGAGCAACAAAAGATTATTGCAACATTCATGTTTTTTTTATTGCTGCTTCTTCGTCTAGGTGACACTCACATAGACATAGCAAAGTTGTGTCCTTCTCTCACCTCAGTTCAGTAGGAAGGTGTAGACAAGCATGTTACAGAATGTGTAGTCATCTTGGAGTTAGCTTTTAAGTTCACACTCAATGTGCACGCTCTCTTGTCTAATTTCTCTTGTGCTGCACACATTTCATTTTAAATAAATAACTTCCAAATAAATAAATATCTTCCAAATAACCCCCCAAATTAAGAGGGTCAGGTTATTACTATTATGCCTATTCACCGATTGAAAATTGAGGCCCAAGGTCAAACAAGCAGTAGGAATAGATTGGGGGTTGGAGCAGAAAAAGGTGGTGTTGGACATGTTGAGATTGAGGTGCAATTCCAGATGAAGGCAGCTAATCATGTAGATATAGAATTTAGTATGTAGACAGGAGTGCAGGGTACAGATTCTGGAATCCTCAATTTATCAGACTAGTTAAGCAGAAAGATTCGAGCACGCAACTTTGAAATGAAGCCATTTCCTACACTGTTTTCATCTTAAGTAGAGGTAGAAAAGTGGTAGCCCACGGGACAAATTCATCACATAGACATGCTCTTCTGGGTGAGGTTGGAACAATGTTTTTTAAAATTGAGAAACATCAGATAGAAACCCAATTTCAAGCATTTCTTTTAAAAGCAGAAGCTCTGGCATTGTAGGGTCCATGTTCTCATATCTCAGTGATATCAAGGAGTTGAGTCACCCTTATCCCTGGTGGACAGGACATTCTGTTTCGGTTTGCCACAGTCCTCACCACTCCTTATGGTATCACTGGCCTGCATCACTATTATCCTTCTGCCATGAAAGGTCTTAAATTTGGGATCTTCACTGAGGGCCCTGTTTGGTCAGATTAGCCCCATTCTGGCAGTTTAAGTTCTTAATTAAAGTACGTCCCAAGACTCAGCAGCTCCAGAAATCCTTCTCTAGCCATCTGAACCCTCAGACATGAATCCAACAGTACCTTCATCTGGTACTTAGAAGGTACTAAGAAGGTACTTCTGGTACTTAGAAGGTACTAAGGTACTCTGGTATTTAGAAGGTACTAAGTACTTTCATATGGTACTTAGAAATACTGTCTTAGTATGTTAATGATCTTATTTGCATAGCCTGGTTCCCTACCTGGACCCAAAGCCATCTGAGGATAGCACCACATTGATTCCATTCTAGTGTGTCCGGCATTAGCACCGAGCTCTACGTAGAATTGATATTCAGAAAGCACTAGGTGATAAATAATTGAACAAGTGCCTGCAATTCACAGTTTGCAAAGCTTGCTTACATTCATTTTTTTTATTTCCTCTAAGAGCCCAAGGTGACCCAGCTCCTAACAGGAGAGCCAACACTGCAGCCAGATTTTTGGAGCTCTGTGGGGTCCTACTGGCCCTCAGCCCCACTCTGTGTCTCCCCTGGAAGTGTGACAGTCACCCAGGGACCATGACAGACTTGAAGGTGGCAGATGCTGCCTGTCGGTTGTCAGGGTAACATCAGGTATAAACGTGCTGGAGGTGGTAGAGGTCACTCCTGATTCCCCTGAGAAAGGAAACCATTCAATCCAGCAAGCATTTACTGGGGGTGACTGTGTGCTGGGGTTTGTGCTGGACTCTAGGTGACAGCAGTGAAGAAGAGACAGCAGTGGCAGCTCCAACTACAGGGAGCTTAGGGGTGGGAGAGAGGCCCTTGAAAAACTAATCACAGCATTATGAGTATTAGAATTATTAATATTACATGAAAACTATATAAATTATAAAACAATCACATTTAACACGATGAAGGATGAGCTTTAAAAATCTGTGTAAAGGAATAGGAAAAACTTTAAGAGACTTATCAGGTACAAAAAGGTAGAACTTCTAGAAAAATTTCAATAATTGAAATTTAAAATGCAGTGGGTGGGTATAACAACATCTTCAACACAGATGAAGAGATAGTCAATATGCTCAAATGTAGAAGAAATTAACCAGAATGCAGCACACAAACACACAAAATAAGAGTTTTAAAATATGAGAAGCAAAGAAGTATGGGAGTAGACTTAGAAGGTCTATTATACATCAAATACAAGTTTTAGGAGAGAAAAGATAGACGATAGCGGATATTGTGAAAGCAATATTTATAATCATAATGCGTAAGGATTTTTCAGAACTAATTAAAAAGACATCAATCCACAGACTTTAAGTAGACCAATTAATTCAAGGTAGGACAAACAAAAAGAAATCCAACCTTTGATCCATTTTGGTGAAAATGAAGAACCAAAAACCATTGTCTTCAAAGGCATGATAGACTAACACTTGATTTATCAACAACTTCTTAACAATTACAGTGAAAGCCAGAAGCCAATTGGAATCATATCATCAATGTGATGAAAGAAAATAACAAGCATCTTATAATTCTATCTAGTAAATATATCGTCCAACAACAACGACAAGATAAAAACAGATAAACTGACAGTTTTCCACTCATAAACATGTACTAACCAGTGTTCTAAAAGACTGTACAGATAGGATAGGAAGTGTGTAGGATAACAAGTGTTTTAAAAGACTGTACAGACAGATAGGAAGTCTGAAATGTAAGAAAGAATGATAAGCGAAGGAAGTGGTAAATGTGGGGGTAATCATGAAAAAACAAGGAGGGGAGAAACGGGAAGGGAAACAGGCTCTGGGACCCAATAGTGGTTCTTAGAATAGGAAGATGGTAGAGTGTCCCCATTTGGTTGCAGTCCCAGGGGACGTGGTTGATGGGCAGCAGTAGGTCAACAGACCGAAGCACACACCCAGCAAGACAACCAAACAACTGAAAAGAAAGTTACCTTTCAAGTCCAGATTTTTTTTTTAGGTAAACCCCTGCATTTTACACCCCCAAATAATTCTATCACACTCCATAGACGTTCTCTGCCATTTTTGCTTCAGGGGAGGTGGGCCAAAGCACCTGGGCGTGGGATGTGCAAAGAGAAGTTGGCCGGATTATCTGCAAAATTGGCATAGTATCTTCCTTCATTTTACTAGTGAAAAATCACGTCTTTTGTCAGGCTGTGTTCTTCAGCTGGCGGCCTCTGACGAAGAACCGGAGGAAGCTCGTGTCCAATCTTGCACTGCCAGCAAGGAGGGTGTGAAGAAAGTGCCAGGTGGCGCTAGCCTTGTGTTGCAATGGTTGTTGTTGGCAGCATCCCAGAGCTGTACCCACATTTCATTTGTTTCAGCTCATACCGGGAGATCAGAGAAGAGCTACAAGGAAGGTAAAGGATTTGCGTCTGTTGAACAAACCTTGGGCTTGTCCTTGGATCAGCTTCCAGCTACTTCTCTCCAGCTGAAGCTGAATCACTGGGAGACACTCAGCTCTATCCTCTGGGTCTCCAAGGGACCACACTGGCGCCGAGAGGGGATGGGCTTCCATACCTGTACTTTCATGATGGTTTCGTTTCGAATGATGCTGTCTCCAACTGGGGGATCCTTTAAATCTGTTCGTAAAAAAAAAAAAAGGAGCTTGTGAATGTTTTCAGTGACAGAGAAGATAAAAACGAACCTGAGAAGCGCAGAAGGGAGCAGTGCAGGAGCTAGGAAGTAGAAATGTGAGTAAGCACAGGAGAGCAGAGGTGAGTCAGCCTTCAAGAGAAGCTTCGAGTAAATTAAAGAGGAACGCCAGAGGGGAACAATTTGGGAGTGATGGAAGGAACTGTTTGGGAGGGTAGAAGAAGAAAAAACAGCAAGCATGGTTGTTTGAAGTTTAAGAAGATAATTCCTCTCAAACTAGGTGTTTGCCAAGAACCCTACAGAGAGTTTTCTTGAGTCCAAAGGAGGCAATTTCCCACTTTCTGCTTAAAAGGGCTGCACTTGTAACTTCGTTTAACCTCCATCTCTTCTTACCAAATGCCTGACCTCACATACTGGGACTGTCACAAGGTGTCCTGCAAGTTCTTAATGTGCTTGTGCACCTGACCATGGTGTATCCTCAAATATTCAAATCTGTGTCAAGATGATTTTCTAAAATATCCTGAAGGGAAGTGTTTTATATAAGAGAAAGCAATGAGATGGATCGATACTTGTATTTTAATTCTTTTGTATAGTTGAGTATTTTAGAAGCAAAAGCATTGGGGATACACTGAAAAAAATGGTGGGTGAGATAAGATTGGCCTTTCTTTGAATGCCAGGTCAGTGGTATTTGAGCTAACAAATTTACCATGGAACCAAACTTCTCTCAATTTCTGAGGCTATTTGTGAGCTTGGCCATCAGTACAATAATGTAAGAAATGATGTTTTAAAAAATGAGCGCATAATTCTTTGGCTTTCCTCCAATAAGACTATGATTTGAAGGAAAAGGTTGGAAAAGGAAAGGGAGATGGCAGAGGTGGCAGTGCACCAGGACCCATGGCCAGGACGTGTTGGACACAGAGGTTATGACAAAGAACAGTAGAAATAACAGTGGACTGAATTTTAAATGGAGAGCGAATCATCTTTGAATTTGGTTCTCTTGGGTCAAAGTTAGATATTATTATGCCTGCCCACACTATGGTTGGGTCAGATGAGTTCTAAACTCCATGGAAAGGATGGGGCTCTAAGGTTGAGGTCCCTGGAGATATTTCTTGAGTCATTTTGAAGTCCATAAATGAGTTAGGAGTGAGCTTTGAGTCTTCAGAGCTCAGACCTCCCAACTCAGAGGCTGGGTGATGCATCATTCCTGCCAAAGTGTGTGAACCACTGTGGGCGCTCAGCCTTCCTGCCTCCATCTGCCCTCTCAGCTCTGCAGAACTCCCAGAAGAGCTCATGGCCCACAGCTGCTGTTGACAATGTGAGGATAATGATTGCACTGATCAGTGACATCTTTGCTGTCTACACTGGCAGGTGACATCTTCCCAGACTTTGTCTCACTCTGACTTGGCTTTGGCTATTGGCTTTTGCTTTGTAAGTGGCCACTGAATTGCCATTGGAAGCCAAATCCAATTGAATGAGCTCTTATACATCCTTTCCCATGAAATAGGAAGTAGAATTAATACCTCAAGTCATACCTATTTTTAAATATACAAAGACTTGCTTTAAGTTCCTCCCATGTGCAGGGCACTATGCTAAGAACTGGCACTCCTGTCTAGACTATTGTCTATGTATTAATTGAACCAACATGTATTCAACACCTTCCATGTGCCACATACATCTTAGGCACTGGGGACACAGGAATTAAAACAACAACAGCAACAAAAACCCGACAGACTAAGTTCTTGCCCTCAAGGAGCTTGTATTTGAGAAGAGCAAGATAGACAATAAACAAATGAGCATATTATATGCCAGATGGTTAAATGTCCACCAACAGATGAATGGATAAAAAATGTGCTGCATTTATCCACAGTGGAATATTATTCAGCCATGAAAAGAAGAAAATCCTACCATTCGAGGCAATGTGGACGGATGAGCCTGGGGGACATCATGGTCAGTGAAATAAGCCAGGCATAGAAAGACAAATCACTGCATTCCTCACTCATATGGAAGAGGGGAAAATTCATCTCCTAGAAGCAGAAAGTAGAACTGTGGTCAGTAGAAGCTGGAAAGGGAAAAGGTGGAGGGCAGGGCAGGGAGAAGTTGATTAATGGACACAAAGTCACAGCTAGGAGTAAGTTCTAGCGTTCTGCCACTGCAGGGTGAATACGGTTAACAATAATCTAGTGCATATATTCAGAAAAGCTAGAAGAGAGGATTTGGAATGTGCCCAAACACAAAGAAATGATCAGTATTCAAGCTGAGGGACATGCTAATTACCACGAATCGATCCTTATGCATTGTGTACACATACCAAAATATCACTCTGTACCCCATACATATGTACAAGTGTTATGGGGCAGCTCAAAATAAAAGGAAGAAATAATATGTCAGGTAGCAATGAATGGGAAAGAAAACACTGGGTGGAGGTAACAGAGAGTAGTGGCAGTTTGGGGGACGCCTCTCTGGGGGTAACATTCGAGAAGAGGTAGCTGGGCAGAGACGGAGGAGGTGAGGGAACAAGAGAGGCAGGTGCCTGTGGGACAAGCCCTCCTGGCAGAGTGGCGAGGAGTGGAGAGGCTGTGGCCATGGGTTCCTCGTGCCTTGTTGGGTGACAATCCGGGTGGTTGGTGTGGCTGGAGCAGAGGGAGCCACGGGAGGAAAGCAAAGATGTAAGCAAAGAGGTCGCAGGGGCCAGCTCTGGGAGGGCCCTGCAAGGATGTTGGCTTGTGCCAACCGGACACCTGAATCCACCCCCTGCCCTCTGCCACCTACCCATGGAGCAACTGACACTTCTCTGAACCTCAGTTTTCTCACGAGGGCGCAGTGCTTAAGAACAAGGGCTTTGGGGACTGACAGAGCTGGTTTCAATTCCAGTTGCAATACCCAGCAGTTGAGCTACCTGGAACAATTTTTTTTAATCATTCTGTTTCTATTTCCTCTTCTGTAAAATGGGGGTTATAACACTATGTATGTCAGAGGGTTGTCACAAGGGATTATACACAGTCACACATGTGCAGCACTTGTCAGATCGCCAGGCACACAGAGCCGATTGGAGAATAACAAGGTAGAATATGGGAAGGTTCTCTGTAAATAGAAGTTGCCACATAAATATTAGTTGTCAATTCTACTGGATATGCATAAGTGTGTGCTAGATTTTAGCCAGGTGTGGTGGCACACGACTGTAGTCCCAGTTACTTTGGAGGCTGAGGCAGGAGGACTGCTTGAGCCCAGGAGTTTGAGGTTGCTGTGAGCTGTGATGACACCACTGCACTCTAGCCTGGGTGACAAAGCAGGACGTTGGGCAAGTGAAAGTTTTAAAAAAAAATGGGTGTTAAATTTAACAATATGTACTGTGAGAGGTGCTGGAGTTCATTCTGCAGAGGGGGTTTGGAAGCAAACTTTGCACACGTCATGGAGTCAGGCCCCAGGCTGCGTGGTCATTTCCCATTAGACAACTGGACAGGCATCAATTTCACGGGTGTGAAGATTGGCCTTGACCTTTAACAGATGGACCTGGCTACAGACCTGGCCTAGACGGAGCGGGGGCAGGGCGAGTGTCCGTGCACGCCCTTGCCCGTCCTTTAGAAGGAGTTGTTTTCCCAGCATGAGGTTATTGGCCACGCACCCTCCTTGTGTGCCTTTCCCACCCTTGTCGGGCCGGCATTATGCCAACGGGATGCCAAAGACCAAGGCCTTGAAAGATCGCATCTTACCAGTTAAAAGGCTGGGGACATTCTCTTGCTCAATCATTCTCACACCATGGAGATGCTGAACAAAACAACCACATAAACGTTTTCCAAGTTAAAATTGGATTTGACGCTTCACGGGACTGCTGTGCCAAGTGCAGACTGTCCTCTTTCTCATGGCTTCACAGGCCCGACTCATTCTCAGCCGTTTAAGTAAACACCGAAATGTCATCCTAAGGAGAGTTGCTCAGAAGGTTTTATTAGTTTGGATGAATTCTTTCTTCCTTTCTTTCTCTTTCTCTCTGTCTCTAATTTTTTTTTTCACTTGTTCAAAATTTGATACACATTCTCTGTCCTGGTTTAGTACTTTCCTTTGGGCAATCACAGAGAACAGCTTGTATTGCATACTTTGTTTTTAAAAATCATGTTTCCAGTGAAACACTGGGAAGAACAACAGGATTCTGAGGGCCAATAATAACTGCAGTTGGCTTCTCAGGTCAACTGGACAAATCAGCTTCAGTCTCCAGGCCTCAGTTTCCCACTCTGCACAGTGCAGTCAGAGTTACATTCTCCCAGCTTCACTCTTACAGCAGGTGTAAAACATGGGTTTAAAATATTATCCTCCATAAAGCGTTTAGATGTCTCAGAGGATGAGACTTCAGAAATGCAATCAACCGTCATCATTTCCGCTGGGAAACTGAGGAGCTTTGAAGACGTCTAACTGGTCCTTACCCAATGCCTGCAAGGTGCGTACCCCGAGTGTTATACGGAGAGACCTGCCGGCTCCACTGGTATCTGGGAAATACGGGAAGATGCTCTCACAGCACGGAGGAGCACTGGGGGCTGCTGCTACCATGCCACACGTTTCCTCCTGAAACTTGAGAAGAGTTGGGCAGAAACAGCACGGAACTAATGTTGGAATGTTCCTATTCTCGTTTTCTCTGTGACCGTTTACATGTGGGACTTGGTTCTCCTATCCAGTTCCACTGGCTTCTTTTCTTGCCTCACAAACTAGCTTTCTTAGTCTCCCTACTGGTCCTTCCTGCTCACAGTTCTCACCCTTCAGACCTTCATTTATTGGTTTATGGAGAGTTAAATACAATCTTGTTTTGTACAAAGAAAAAGGGAAGTTTAATAAATTTGATATAGTCTTAAAACATCCATGTGGGATAGATTCCTAGACTGGTGACTTGCAGACCTGAAATTTAAACTCAAGGTCACACAAATGGTTAGTTTCAGATCTCAGGCCAACTTTGATGCCCAACCCACTGTTCTTGCTGTTACCCAAAAATGTGTCTGCATCGATCCAAAGTGACATGCAGGTTTTTGACTGTGCTGTGCCCAGTCTGACACCCTGGGGGGTAAACCAGGACAGTGTTGGTCATTTGATGTTGAGAATTGACCGAGTGGCAAGAGAAGAGCAGGACACATGTTAGCACGAGCAGAGGGGCAATGGGGGCAGGATCTGAGCCACACCAGGCTGTGGCTCTGCCAGTTGGGAGGCCAAGCCACGAGGTTCATACCTGGGTGCGGGGATGCTGGCATGGGGCACGGAACGCAAGCAAAGTGCAAACATTTTGCAGAGTGCTGCTAGCACAGCATTGACTAACGAGAGGATGTGCTCTTCAACTGTGTCAGCAAGAAGAAACTGCAGCAAAATTGAAGATGCATGGCACACATGCTCATTGCATCCTTCACGAACACCAGGAGACCCTGTTCCTCTCAGCTTCTCTGCCATTTATTAAGCCACATGCATACTTTGAAACTCACTCAGTCCCTCTGGGTCGCCCTGCCCAGTTTACCTGGTGCAATTAATTGCCTTTCCCCTCTGAACTTGGATTTGTATCTTCTACATCCTTTTTATATTTTGAATACCTCTACTCTATATACTTCTGTTAGAGACTTTATCCCTTTGAACTCAGAGAATAATTATTATTATTTTTTAATGTACATGTCTCCCCTCTGCTCTGGACCATAGACTCATTAGAAACAGATGTACAGAGGAAGCAGAAAAACGCAGGTTTGGGGTCAGCAAAGCTTGAGTTTGAATTGGACTCTGCCACTTTCTCATTGAGTGAGCTTGGACAAGTAACTTCCTCCCCGTTTCCTTATCTAGAACCTGTGGATAATGATGCCTACGGTGAAGGACACTGGGAGGATTAAGTGACACATGTCAAGCATTTAGCAGGTGCCCGGCACCCACGAGGCCACCTGCAGGTGGACACTCCAGTCATTCACCTGGGTTTCCTGTGCAGCACCACGCCAGGGCCCCTCACACAGTGAGTACTCAGTAAGTGCCGACTAATTGAGCAGGGGTGTGATTGGAATTGCATGTGTGCTGCATCAGCAGTGCCACGGTGGCTTGGGGATGTGTGACAATTGAGAATCAGGATGGCAAAGCAGAACTTTCTCCTTACCATGGGTCCCTGGAGCTGCCTATGTGACATCGGGCAGTCACGGCTAGTCTGGGGACGTGTTCCCACTCGCCGGCAAATGGAGCTGAACTTCTTTCCTAACGATTGCATGACAGTAGGGGGTGGCTCAGCTGTGACAAAATAATGAGACTCACTACCAACACAACCATTCTCTGAGACCTCCCAGTAGGCTGGTGGCTCCTTTGGCCAAGGCAAAGGGGAATGATTTTGTCGGGTACTGCCTATGGGTGGACATCTGAAGGAAGCCTATGGCAGGACACTGTGTCAGCCTTAAGAACTGCCAGGAGGGCCACACTGAGGTGGGCCCCTTCGGTCAACAGCCTTCAGTCTAACTACAGATTCAGGTATATGCCCAACACCTCTGTCTTTCTCATCGTGCTTGGCTTAGTCTAAGGAGGACATCACTTGGAGCCCCTGTCCCAGACAGGCAGTGGCAGGAGAACAACCAGTGTGTTTGGGACGATGGTCTAGAATTAAAATATCCAAGGCAGATAACCTGAAAAGGAGAGAATTGACATCAAAATAATTAAAGTGATTGGCTTATGTTTGGATGTAAATTCCATAAAATTCTTGGAGAAAGGGAAAGTAGTCTATGCCACATTAAAGCCAGCTACTATCCGGTCATGAAATAAACTTTCTAGGGGTTTCCATGGGATCCCTTGACACTGAAGCCAGTGTGTGGGGTGGGAACCAAGTCTCAAGGTTCAATGAAGGCTCAACTCACTCCCAAAAGGCAAATTTGGAGACAGGACACACCGATTTATTTAATGTGTACACACGAGAGCTTTCAGAATGAAGACCCAAAGATACGAAATTGTCCATGTTTATGCTTAGGTTCAACAAAGTATGGACAGCCATGTAGAAATATGATGGGAGACAAAGGGTATGATCTCATGCTAATCGACTGAGTAGGGAAGCCCGACAGGGCTTGTGTGTCTAGAATCTTCCCTCTGGGTGTGGGGTAGGACCCTCTCCAGAATGGGGGTCTCATGCCCTACAGTCAAACAACGTAGGTCAGATAGTTTCTTTATGGCCAGTTTTTATACAGAAAGGTAGAGGGGACGTTGGAGTAGTATTTTGAGATCTTTATGATTGCCTTTCAAGAAAAGGGGTTCCAGTTTCTGTGACCCAGCTTGGGGAAGAGGGGTTCCAGTTTCCATAGACAGCCTGGGGGAGAACAGGACTAAGAGGCAGGACAGCAAGAGAAGGTCAGAGAAAAACTTGCTTCTGAGGCCTTCATTTCAAGGTATTGTTTTCTGAGCCCCAGCAGTGGCTCTGGGTGTTTAGACGAGCGAGGTAATGTTGACGGCAGGGTATCCGTCACCCCCACAAAGTAGGGCCTGGGGCTGGCAGCGGGAGCCAAGTCACGGTCCTCCCAGCCTCAGGACAGCTAAACTTTCTGTGCCCCAAGAAGAGGCTGGCGAGGCAGGGGCTGTGGCAGAGAAACGCAGCTGGATGGGACACGGTGTGCAAATAGGAAGACGATTTATAAGCTCTAAGGGACACTGAAGCCTCTGAGTCTGGTCCTAGGCATGGGACCAGAGCGTATAACTACCTGCTCCGAGACCATCACAGAAGGTCGTAAAATGCCTTGCACAGAGCTCAGGCTAATTAAATTAAGACAAATCTGACAGAGAAGAAAAACAGGTTGAAGCTCAGGAGGCAGATAAAATGCCTCTGCCTGGAAATTTCACTTGCATCCTGCTCCAGATCCATTTGAGAGTCTTTCCCAGGAGCGGGCCTGGCCCTGCAGGCTCCACGATGCCTGTGGGCCCTCCCCAGTGCAGTGGGGTGGCAGGGAAGCTTCGGCTGGCAAAGTCCAGGTGGGAATCCACAAGTGAAAAATGCACCCCCTTCTAGCCATTCAGGTCGATCCTTTTACTGACCCTAGTGGTCACACGCGTGGGGCCAGTTTGGAGTTCCACTCCATCTGCACAATTTCCCTGCCTGCTGGAACGCACACCACTCCGGGCAGGCCAGTTCCCCGGGAGCACCTGCACGCTCCCAGCACTAGCGCCAACCCCATCCTCGCACCTGGGTGTGACGACACGGGTTCATTTTTGGCATAATGTTGACTGTGCTTTTCAGCATGACCCAGTGATTATTGGCAAAGAGAATCTCCAAGTTCTAGTTTGGGAGAACTTCTGGATCTGGAAACGGATGGCTTCATCTTGTTCCTCCTACAATGGCCTGCTCCGTCCAGCGACTGGCTTGTTCTCTCCCTTCTGCCCAAAGCACTATGGCAACATATTTGCAGAAATCTGTGATCTTTCTTCTGATAATTAGGTTTTGTATTAAAAAATCTTCTTTCTCTTCTAGCTAACAAATATGCTCTGGAGATGGTAGTGGGAAGAGAGGGAGGGGAGGGAAGACATCATAGAGAAACATTGCACAAGGGAGGGAGGTTCTCAGCAAGAGTGATGCAGAACGTCAGAACTCTGGGAATTCCATCCGTTTCCATCACTGTTCTAATGACAGCATCTACAACAGTGTCCGGTACACAGAAAGCGCTCAGTGAACATCATTGAATGAATGATCGCTCAGTTAAGGCAGATCAGACAAACCAACCCAGCGTAGAGCAAATCGTGTTCCCAGAAACGGTTTTTCCAGTGGTTATCGAGCCTCATGAACCATCCGCCTTCCCTGGGAGCAGTAGAAAAATACAGGATTGCCATCATTTTCCAGATTGACTGTACGAGAACCCAGGGTGGTGCCTAGGAATCGGCACCTTTGCAAAGCCCCACACAGGTGCTTAGGCCAACAGTGCCTGGACTGGCCTTTAGGGACCACAAATATAGGTTCCAACAACATTTGCCAATAGCTTCTGGGTGTTTTCTTTTCCCCACTGTAAAGAACACACGTATACACGCACCCACACCAAAGAGTTCCAGACCAAAAGGCCCACAAACGGTGGTATAGACATAGTTCTGGGCCATAATAGTCGTAATATATCACCATGTAGGCTCGGCTGCGAATAAATGCAGAGATACCAGGGAACGGGCTCGCGGAGGCTGCTCTGACTTGCCGGTTTGAGAAGAAAGGGTTGTCTCAAGTTAATCATTTAAAAAAAATCTGTCAACTTAAAAACGGAAGGGTTGAGAGGAGGGCAACCTGCATAAAAGGGACTAACGGATCTCATCAACTGACACCTTCCTTTGGAGCCAGAGCACAAGCCCAGGGTCTGGTGGCCGGGCAGTTACCCCCATGCAGGAGGCTCTGCACAGACGTGAGCACGTTTTTACAAACCTCCTCCTGGGAGGCCAGGCCACTGAAACGGCACCAGGGGCTGGCGTGCAGGAAGTGACAACAGCCAGGAAGAAGCAGTGCCTGCCCTTTCCGAAGAAGACATACAGCGAAGCTGTGAACTAATCAAGAAATAATTCAGGGCGGAAGAATGAAAATCAAGGGGGACCAGCATGCCCCGTGTCCAAGAAAAAATTCAAAAGACTTGGATGGTTCTGTTCAGAGAAGGCAGAGGGATATGGCACTGTCCACTGACAGCTCTGGTTACAATCCCGATGGAAGAATCGAGTGAATGCCAGACTTATTATAAATGAGTGCCCTGTGGATCTTGAATTCTTGCATTCCAAGACTTGAATTTCCAAGACTCACTAATTCTAGAAATTAAAAGTACCCTGATCTTGGTACCTTTTTTTGCCCCCGAACAAAAATTAAAGCCTGGTGCTAAATCATTATTCCCTTTCTGGAAAAGTGTTCTTTGTAAGAAGCTTTTACTTTATATATTATTTCTCATTGTCGTGATGGAACAAAGGAGCTATCTGCAAGCCAGCAGAGAAACAAATTAGTTTTGCTTTATTTCTTTCCACTGTCCACTCCAATGCCGTTGGACCCCTCTCTCATCCCCCCCCCCTCGGGCCTGGCTTTATTTTCCATTTTCAAAATGACCTCTCTCAAGGAGGCTCCTTTCATTTCTTCCCTCAGATGGGAGTCAGGGAAATCCTTAGAGGGTCGCTGGGGTGTAGACGGCAGGAAATGGCCCACCGCGGAGGCATTTATCATTTCTCTTTCTGGCCTCCTTTCTGCAGGAGGGCACTTCTTGTAAAACCGAGTCATGAATAATGGATGCAGAGCTAAGCCTGCATTTTGGTCTTATTAGCATGCACCTTGTCAGAAATTGCCTTCCCTGGTGCTGCGAATCCACTTTCCCTCGCTCTGCCGTCCCAGGTACTGCGTCCTGTGACCCTTCTGATGTGCATTTGAATTCTTCCTCCCATTTCTTGCTGTCCCCAGTCATCTCTGATTGTCGCTGCTTGCGGGTCCCCGCATTCCCCTGTCATTGCCTCTGGGGAGTCTTCCCTTTTGTCTAGCCTTTTCTTTCTTTTTTTATTTTTTTAAATCCATTTTCTCTTTTCTTATTATTATCCTTCAAAGGATTTTAATCTGCCATGGTGATGCACACTTCTTCTTATTTTTTTTTTTCCTTCAGAAAATATTTAATGGTGTAAATTCCTAAGACTTCTCTGTCCTATTTTTTTGTTTAGCTGTTTCATTTGTTTCTAATTCTTTTTTCTTTCTTTTCAAACTCTCCCTACGGGGCTTTGCAGATTCAAGTCATCTTTCTGTTCACACTGATCTTCTTTAGTCAGTCACATGGCTTCTAATCAATAGACCTTTTTCTGCAGTCAAATGTATGCCTTATCCGGCATTGGAAGCAACACCTAATCTGAACGTTCATTCAAAACTCACAATTTGACTTAACGAAGACATTTCGCAGGCTGGCTGGAGTCTTTTACCTCCAGGATTTAGAAGAACCAGGTTCCAATGCCAGATACACTTCTAATTGGCTATGTCACCAGGTACAAATAAATCAGACTCTGCAGGTCTCAGTTTTCTTATCTGCGAAATGACAGGGCTGGATACAGTAATTGCTATGCACCCTTGCTATTCTATTTGAAACTGATGTAATTCTAAGTTTCACTCTTGCTATAAATATATCGGCATCTTCCCCAGTTATCGCTTTCTGTCTGGTCTTAGATGCATTATTTCCCTTCCACCTTCAGACGGTTCAATAACTCAGCCTGTGTTCCTAGCCCTTTGTAAGCTTCCAGTTCTGCCTTATCTTTGTTATATTACCGACTCTATCTTTCTTCTCACACACACATAACACGCTGTGTTTATGTTGACTTTGACTTGAACTAGGCAGAATAAACACAGAGCCCACTGAAAGATGCTTTATGAGACGTGCAGGCTTTGAGGAACCGCAGGCTGAGGGGAAACGCTGATGCAGGCATTTGTTCATTCAGTGCTGCTCCAACCAAAGGGGACACATGTGCAGTGCTCTCAGCTCTCTTTCAAGCTGTGTTGGTTAATAGTCCTAAATCCTATCTAAAGCCAGATTAATCACTCAAGCACTCAATCTGATGGCCGTTTCCTTATATTAATTCACATACTTAGACACACGAAGTTCATCTTGTATGTTCCTATGTTTCCTCCTGTTTAATCACCATGATAATTGTGTGGGAGAGCTACAGCAGATCAGAGCAGCCTCACTTTACAGAGGAAGAAGATAGAGTGCAGAGAGGGGCCAGAGCCTGCCTGAGTCCGTCGGAAAGCTGGAAGGAGAATCTAGATCTCCTAACCTCAAGCTGCCAAGCTGCTGAACAAATGAGCCTGTTCCCCCCCTCCCGCATACACGGAAGTAAACCCAGGCCCGGTCTCTCCTAGCAACATACCAACATAAAGCTCACCACCTGGGTGATGCAGCAAGAATCCACCCCTTCTTCCCCTCTCTCCTCTCCAAAGCCTGCAGAGAGCATCGCCACAGCTCGCCTCCTGCCCCCGGGCTCCAAGGAGAGGGCACTGCGCTAGAAACAGCAGGTCCCACCGATTTCCAATCTCTGCTACTTCCAAACACGCAGGATCTGTTCTAGGCAAGAGCCAGGCCCTAGTTAGAGTCGTGAGAGACAGAGAGGGCCCTGAGCCTGGTTCGGTCCTGACCTCTTCCCTCCCCTCCCCAAGTATTTTCCCCACTCCGAAGAGAATATAGCACAACTTTCCCGTCACCCTAAAATTTCTTCGGTGAGTATGAGCTAGCTGCCCCCCAACCTAGCTTTTACCCAAGAAACATGGGACCCCCCCAATCCAATTGTTTCCCTTTAACCTCCTTTCTCGGGGGGGAGACATCTCAGGGCCTTGCTACTGACTACTGACCTACCCAGTCTTTGATCAAAAGTATATGAGCATAGCCTGAGCAAAAGCGAGAGCCCCCTCTCTACGAAAAAGAAAAAAAATTAGCCTGGCATGGTGGCACACGCCTGTAGTCCCAGCTGCTCAGGAGGCTGAGGCAGGAGGATCGCTTGAGTCTAGGAGTTTGATGTTGTAATGAGCTATGATGATGCCACTGCACTCTAGCCCTGGAGACAGAGTGAGACCCGGTAAAACAAAACAAAACAAAACATACATATATGTTATGTATATGCTTTTATATATTATAATATATAATATATATATTATATATTTTATATATTTATATATTATATATTTTATATATTATATATTTATATATTATATATTTTATATATTATAATATATAAAAGCATATACATAACATTTAGAGCCACTTAATTCATAATAATCCCTAATCGGAAATAACCCAAATGTCCATCAAAAGGAGAATGAATAGATAAATGGTAGTATATTCATGTGATGGAATGCTGCTTAGGAATTAGAAAGGAAGAGACCATTTGCTGTGGTTCCAATATCTGTCCCCTCCAAAGCTCATGTTGAAGTTTAATCCCCACTGCGGCAGAATGAGTTAATGAGTTAATGGGTTGATGAATTAATTGGCCAATGAATTAATGGGTTAATGAGTCATGGGTTAAGGGGGCTGGTGGCTTTATAAGAAGAGGAGAGACAGCTGAGCTAGCACGGCTCTTGCCGTACTCTGCCCGCCTGAATCCTTTGCTCCTCTCCTCCTGCACAGCCTGAGAACTCAAAGCTTTGCCATCTTCTGTGTGGGGCAACTCAACTCTCCCGGGACCGACCAGCGTGCAGGGCCAAAGGCGGCTATTAAGCCTTTACCAAGGAATCTTCTCCGGTAAAGACAGCTCCCTTTCCAGGAGGAGTTCTGAGGCTAGTTATTCAGGTAGGAAAAATTTTGTCAACTCTCTAAAAAAAAAAAAAAAAAAAGCTAACATTGTCATAGCTCGTGTTCTTTCCCACTTTGATCCTCTTCCCAGTGAAGCAGGCTGAGTAAACACATGACAACAGAAGCCCCTGACCCAGACGTGCGCAATCAGACCACTCGTGTAAAGTCATGCGACTTGTGCATCAGAAAGCTAAGCCCGAAATGCAGGGTGTCTGACTTTGTCACTCCCCCACACATTCATACTGCAGTTGGAGCAGCTGCCCTGGCCACACTCTGATTTTCTCTAGGTTACAGAGTGTGACTCTGTAACTGAAGAGTTAAAGATGGAGAGTTGGCAAGCTTTTAAGGGCAACTTAAGCAGGGTTCACAAGCAATAGGGGGGCAGGTTTATCACTACATGCTAACCTGGACCCCACAAGTCAGTGATAGGGAGACCACAATAAAAATTGATGCTGGGACATAGGCTGGGTGACAGATGGACTGCCACCAGACACTGTCTTACCACTGCAGTAGTTTCTCAAGTAAGGTATAAAATGTATGGACTGTGATTTTTTTTTTATCATATATAATGGTTTCCTTTTATACACAATGTATTCTGTGGTTATCCTTAGGTAATTAATTGAGTCTGGCAGACAGCTAGGCACTCACGCTGCAGAACTTGTGAAGAATGGGGTTGATCGTGTATGTCATCTGTATTAAATGGCATTATTTATGGGAAACGAGAGCTGACCCTGGGCCAAGTAGATGCCTCTGGGGTGCCTGCCTGGTGGCCTTGGCTGTGGCGATGCTTTGCCTTCCCCGGTGTTAGTGGTGGATTTCATACTGCTACATGAGGTCTGTGTCTACTTCCTCCAGACGTATTCATTTCCCAGGGCTGCCATAACAGCATATCACACACTGGGGGCTTTAAACTCCAGAAATTTATCTTCACACAGTTCTGGAGGCCACAAGTCTGAAAGCAAGGTATGGGCAGGGCCCCACTCCTCTTGTCTTCCCAGTTTCTGGTGGTTGCCAGCCATCCTTCATACTCCTTGGCAACCATTGTCTCCATTGCCAAGTGGCCTTCTGTCCCCACTCTGTCTTGAAATCTCTTTCTTTTTATAAGGACACCAGCCTTTGGATTTAGGACCCACCCTAATCCAGCATGATCACTTTTTTTTTTGAGACAGAGCCTTGCTCTGGTGCCCTCGATAGAGTGCCGTGGCATCAGCCTAGCTCACAGCAACCTCAAACTCCTGGACTCAAGCAATCCTCCTGCCTCAGCCTCCTGAGTAGCTGGAACGACAGGCATGAGCCACCATGCCCGGCTAATTTTTTCTATATATTTTTAGTTGGCCAATTAATTTCTTTCTATTTTTAGTAGAGATGAGGTCTTGCTCTTGCTCAGGCTGGGTTCAAACTCCTGACCTTGAGCGATCCACCTGCCTCGGCCTCCCAGAGTACTAGGATTACAGGCATGAGCCACCGCACCCGGCCATGATCACATCTTAATTTAACTAATTACATCTGCAAAGACCCTATTGCCCTAACTAGGTCACCTTCCAAGGTTCTGGGTGGACATGCATTTGGGTGACACTGTTCAACCCAGTGGAGGGGATATTTATCTGCTTAGTTGTAACTGCTGAAAATGCCAAAGGCAAATTCAGAAGTGTCTGGAACAAGTGAGGAACTCTTGTTTTAGGACTGACTTTCCTAAATAATATTCAAGAGCTTGAGTTTACTGACTCTCTGGGCATTAAGCCAGACTTATCTCCTTAGGGCTTCACTTTGGTTTGAATTATTAGTTCCAAACACTTACATTTGGCTTGGGAAAAAAAATCTGTCTTACTCAGCAACACTGAGACAAGGTTATTAACCTCAATATTAGATTCACATTTTTATCAGTGGTTTCAAAGTGGTTCTGGAAGGCCAGAAGATAGCCCTCCATCTCTCTTTCATCAAAAACCCTCCACAACTTTGTTTACATTTGATTTTTATTATAAAGGCAGAAACGATGAAATAATGTATATTAACCACATGTTACTATAACCAGAGTTCATGAAATGGTTTTTATTCTATGGAATTTATGTTTCGTGCACATATGTTATGACATGAAGTGATCACGAGAAAGATGTTTATGTCTAAGCACTTGCTAAACTTCCCCAGGATACATAAATTATGATTTAAACATTTAAACATTCAAATTATGATTTAAATCATGATTTAAACATAAAAGATGGAGAGACCCTATTATTGGTGCCTATAATTCCCAGGCACTAAAGTCTCCCTCTTGCTAGCAGGTGGCATTGCTTTTTCTCCTCTCTCTTCATCCTCACGTTATCCTCCTGCCCCTTCCTCCCTCTGTGGGATTTTCAAGAGATAAAGATGGGAGCTTATCTGTCCTGGCACCCGAGCCTCTCCCTGCGCCCTCTGGAGACATTCCCAACTAGATAGCAGGTTCCAGATGCTGGACTGAGCACGCGCTGTAACTCCACTTCTTCCCCAACCCATATTTTTACAAATGTCTAACGTATTTATAAGCACACAACCATGCACAGAAACAAGAAAAGGAAATCTCTGTAGACAAAAAAAGGAGCAATCTCTAAACTGTGCAGGCAGAAGGAAACCCACAACTGTGAGTAAGTGGGGACCTGTCCCACTTCCTCAGAGGGCCCAGGTCCGAGCTAGGCCACACAGGTGGGGCAGGGAATGGGGGGGGGAGGGGACGGGGCTCCATGCCAGGGTGGGGTCAGCCCTGAGCTGCCCACCCAGGGGCTGTGGTCTGGTAGCAAACTGCAGCCATGTGGGTGCGGCTGCCCCGATGTTCCCTGCATGTTGTGGGCGCCCCAAATCCTGCCCCCACCAGGGCCCAGGCTGAAGCCACTGTGACATCGTTCCAGCAGGAGCCCTCACATCCCATGTAAGTAAGAAAGGGGACGTCCGAGAACACCCAGCAGCAGGAAGACAGGCCACAGGCAGGAGGACTCAACTCTTATCTCAGACAAGGAAATAAAGGAGGAAATGAAGAAGGAAATAGCATCTATTCCTTTTCTCAAGGAAATAAAGGAGGAAATAGCATCTATCAAACACAAGCTGATGGTTGTCGAAAAAGACATTAGAAATTTTGGAATTGAGGGATATAATTGTTGAAACAAAAACCCAGAAGATTGGTTGACTATTAATCTGGGTATAATTCAAGAGTGAATTCATGAAATGGAAAACCAAACTGAAGGAATCGGCCTAAATGAATCACCAAATATGTATATATGAAAAAAAAGTTAAAGAACAAGGAGGATTAATCTAGAAACTTCAACATTTATCCAATGAGTTCTAGACATGGAAAATAGAGAGAATCCCCAAGGAATAGTGTTTGCAAGTAAGAATTTTCCAGGAGAAAAGAAAAAGGCCTGAGTCTGTCATAGAAAAATATCTCACAAAGTGCCAAGCAGAATTAATTTTTTAAAAATCCACATCTAGACACATTTTTCTAAAAGTTTAGAACATATAAGGGTAAAAAGAAAAATACTAAAATCTAGGAAAGAGAGAGAGAGAAACAGAGAGAGAGAGAGAGACCCACACACACACACACGCACAGATATAGGCCTCATAAAATTTTCTCCAGGCATGCACGTTTAAAAAGTAAACAACTCCTCTGTCTCAAAGTTGGATCTTTTCAGGGAAATATTTTGCACTTTTGAGTACCATCTCCCTCAGTTTCTGGGTCTCAGTGGGCGCGAGGGGCAGACGGCCAATTCTAGTGTTTCTCAGCTTCTCTGTGAATTGCTGCCTCTCAAAGCTTCCCTCTCCCTTCCCCCGGCAACCTCAGGAACCCTCTCATTTGCTCTCCTTGCGGCCTCAGCACGTAAGGACACCTTTTGAAACTGAGCAAATAAATAAATAAATAGTCCTTGAATTGCTCTTTTATTAACAACAGCATTTCCCCCTCAAAAGTTCCAGAGACCTCTTTCTCTTTCCCTTTCTACCATAAAGAGATCCTTGGATATATTTCCGAAGGAAACTTTTTCCCAAATGACATTTTTGGAAAGTTTTTCTCTCATATTTTTTTTCTTACTCTTTTCTTTATGGCAGAGTTGAGCACAGGCTCTGCAAACAATTTAAGTAAATTTAAATTTAAGTCCATTAAAGACTTAAGATGTTTTATTTCTTCTATAGTACTATGATCTTTTATCTTAATAATTATATCTAAAATACTCCATCAAAGAGAAAATTTTCAAAGGGTAAACAGACCTACTATTTTCACTACAATACTGAGGGACTTAAAGAAAAACTTTCAAGGAAACAAGCTTTGTTATGGGCCCACTGGGTATATTTTTTTCGTCTCCTAATGGTGGAATAAATAATGAATGAATTCCAGAAAAAGCCATGCAGAAGAAAGGTTAAAAGTGTACTATTGAAGTGAGCCAGCAAAGCAACAGTTTCCCAAGTTAAGCTGCCTAGAGTACCCCTTCCTCGGCTGTACCACTCTCCTTGGGATGCCCTGGTGACCTTGGAGAGGTCAGTCCAGTAAGAATGAGAGATCCTGCACGGACATCTTCCCCGGCCACCTTGCATCCTCCACATCCTCCTCCTAGCAGAAGAAGTCCAGGTGCTGTTAGTTGCAGTCACCCGGTTGCAGATATGTCCCTTGGACATCGCTGGGTAGCCTAGCGGAGTGTTTGCATGACGGATAAAGGGGCCCATTCGTGCCCAGACAGGGCTCCTCTCTTGGGAAGGGAGTGGCAAGGACACAAAAGTGATTCAGTTGTCAGCATACACAGATGATTTCAGATGTAACCCCATCCATGCCCTACATTTGGTGCCCAACGAATACTTGTGGAATTAGCTATTTAATTAGTAAACCAGAGAGCTGGAAGCTCCAGCTCTCTCTCCAGCTCCATTCTTGTCAATGAAGATTTGGGCAGTCATAGTCTTTGGCAGTCATGGGAGGGAGCAAAGCAATACTGGAGTGGGGATTCTCCACCCCCATTTCACCAGCGGTTACCTCCACGCTGCCTTATTGAGGGTGCCAGAGAATGTACAGTCCCGGTGGAGGAGTTTCAACAGGGTGCACCTTTAGCAGGGGACCTTCGATGGCCCTCAGCTTCCAACAGCAGTGGACGCAGCAGGGTCTTCATGAGCATCAGAAGTCTTTGCAGCAGGGTCGATACAAGGGTCTGAGCCAGATGGGTGTTTGGGAGGTATGGTCACTGTCACCTGGGGGGTGAGATGGCTGTGACTACAGCTGGCAGGACATACCTGTGGGGACTCCCAGACCTGGCAGCATTGGAAAGAGGGGCATGCATCAATCAGGGTTTGTGAAACTGAAAATATTCAAGGTATTTTCTTTTCTTTTCTTTTTTTTTTTTTTTTTTTTTTTTTTTTTTTTTTTTTAGCAAAAAGAGGATTCAATACCAGGGATTAGGAATTTACAGAACCCCTGGGAGAGCTAGGAGTACAGCAGAGAGTAGTCTCCCTCTGCTGAGGATGTGGGGCTCAAGCGGCCAGCACTGGGGTGGGAGAGTTCAAAAACACATGACCAGGCTGCTGTCCAGTAGGTGTGGACTACAGCTGCTTCTCAGCACCACTGAGACACTGGATGTTGAGTCAGGCAGCCCAGCCTCCCAGGACTGTAGCTCCCCAGAGCTGCACCACAACTCCACCTTCCAAATCAGTCAAGTTCATCATAAATGAACCATCTAGAACCTTAGCTGCAAGAGAGTCTTACAAGCGTTCCCTCCCTCCCTCCCTCCCTCCCTCCCTCCCTCCCTCCCTCCCTCCCTCCCTCCCTCCCTTCCTTCCTTCCTTCCTTCCTTCCTTCCTTCCTTCCTTCCTTCCTTCCTTCCTTCCTTCCCAGCCATGTCATGCAGGAAGCCACACAAAAAGTAAAGTTGCATGGAACATGAATGCCAATTCTTCAAATTCTCTATATCTACCATGTGAATGGGGTGCTGGATTTAGAAGTGGATGTTAAGTCAAGGAGTGGCATCAGAAAAATGCCAGAAGTCCTAAAGCAATAGATGGAGGTGAAACCAGGAAAATCTGATTTGTCACTATTATGTAACTACTCTAGATTGTACAGGCTGTGGAAAAATACAGATGGTACCTACTTCACAGGGTTATATTAAAGATTTATTAAGACAAAAATAAAAGGTCTGTGCACACTGTAAACAGTAATTTTAGGTGAAAAACAAACACACACAACTCTTTGCTCTGAGGAGTCAGACATAAATCCTGTTGGACAAATTCTAACCAGGACCCTCTTATAGAAAGTTTAAGGAAGTAATGGTAAGTACTTGGTGTTTATCTTGATAAGTGAAGACTCTTGGTAAAATGTGAGTCCCGTCTCCAACTGCCACCATCCCACAGAGATTTAATTAACCTTTAGCAATAGCTCTGACCTACAGCTCCAATCTGCTCTTTCATCTGAAAGCTGGCATCTGGCATTGTCACCTGCCACAACCCAGAGAAAGGACTGGAAGCCCATCGTTCCCACCCGGTGGAAAGTGTGCCTGACAGCCACCTTCTCCTATTCTGTCCCCACACCAACAACTCCTGCCTCCGAGGGCTGGCACTGTGCTGTCCCTCCTGCCTCTAGCCTAGCCAACAGCAACTTGTAGGTATCAGGTTAGTGCCACAAGTCTTGCAGAGATGTGCTTCATTTTATTAATTCACTAATACAATGAATTGCTATCTCGGTTTTAGGAAAGCTGTTAGAACAGATCTAAAACCTGATCTTGGAATTAGTCTTTAACAGAACTTTTATATATGAGCCAACGCGGTCAAAGAGAGGAAGGAAACAAGGGAAGGAAGGGAGGGAGGGAGGGAAAGAGCTCTATGCATATTCTGTACTTTAAAGAAAAATCAACCCAGAGTGGCAAAACAAGTGCAAGCCCGTTTGGACAGATTTAGGCTGGATTTACTACAGGGAGCTCTACCCGACGCATCTGGGCTCAAAGCCATTGTATTTTCCATTAGTCACAGCTCAATTCCCCTCGGTTCTGTCCCAAAAAGCCAGAGCTGAATTTGGAGGATTGCTCCCTGCTCCTATGGCACAGCCTGAATAAGAACAGCAAACAGGCTGAAGACACTGAGACACAAAGCCCACTTTCCCCTGATGCTTCAAGACTTGGGGACCTGCCAGGGTCTCCCCCAGGAGTCATTTGTCTTGTGGCAACACAGACCATCTCGGTCTATTTCAATAACTATTCCTCTGAGTTCGTATGAAAGATGGGGCTAGCTAGTGGGGGAGAATGTCCCAGAGTCTGGTGTGTTAGTGTGTGGAAGAAGACTTTTGAGCGAAATAATGACCATTTCCTCCACCCGTCGCTGGAAATCCCACTGAGCTCAGTGCTGTGCACAGAACGAGGTGCTCAGCTCAGCCCCAGGTCACTGTGAAGGTGCTTTCCATGCAGTGAACGGTTTGCTCACCTGCCTCATTTCCTGTTCAGGATTCAATAGCAGTTTATAATAGCACAGGTGCGACATAGTTGTCATTTTTGACTGTGTTTTGTTCTTCTTCCCTGCAAGTTTCCTGCCCACATCTTCTACTGCAGGAGAGATGAGACTGGCCTTGACCCCATCCCGAAACGGATGCTGGCATGGTGGTATTCAGAGTTACTGGCATTTATGATCTTGCTCTGCAGAAGGAAGAGTTAGGATCTGGGGTTAAAGCAAGGGCCAACTTCTGTTTCCCTGAACCTCGGTTTCTTCATCTGTAAAGCGGGAAAGTCAGAAAAACTATCACGCAGGGTTGTTAAGAAGTGAGATAATGTTCAGGAAATATCTTAAATAGTAAACCTATATAATTATTATTATTAAACAGGTGCAGAAAAAAAGTTTAGGTCACTCAAATAGATATCGCAGTGTCTAATTCATTAAATTTGCTCTTTAACAATATCGCTGAACTTTAAGAATTTCAAAGACAGGATCATGGTGTTAAAATGAGTTTGCTATAGATTCAAATGATAGCTCTTTCCCCCACCTCACTGTTTAACTCTGAGTAAATCCTGCTAGCAGGTTGAATAATTATATGAAATGGCCGTAACTGTTACGAGAGGTTTATATAGCAGCAACACGTGCTGTGTGTTAGCTCTTTAAAGGAAAGCTAAGATTAAAGGCTAAGGCTGTAGTCTGGGAAGCTCTGCCCGGTCTTGTTTCTTGGTTCCCCTTTATTTTGACACCTAAGCCTCTGTGATTCAACTCCCTCGGCCCCCACCACCCTGGCTGAGTCTCCCAAGATCAGTGGGGCCCTAATCGCCTTGGTAAGAGCAGCCAAGGGTTCCCCCTCTGCAGTTGGTAAAGCCAATGTCTGGTGTGGTCAACACTGCGGTCACTTTCCTGTCCCATGTTTGTTGGAGATTCTGTTATATTTGAGATTCGCAGGGCCGCAGGACAGAGAGACAGAGTTACCGAGGCTATAATTATCAAAAGGAGTTTTATTGTCTAGCTTGAGCTAGGGTCCAGGCACCCAGAGTGCCAGCGCAGTGGCCCCTTCTTTGGGCAGGGACCCCCCCCTTTGTGTGCTAGTGACCCTTTTATAGCTAAGTTGTTTACACACTGATCATGCATCCGCCCCCACAGTGATTCTTACTTTATCCTGCCCCTGATAGGCTCTAACCTGTTCTGGGTCCTAGCTGAGAGACTCTGGTTTCTGGGTTTTTTGTCTTTTTCCTCTGCATCCCATAATGTACTCATAATGCCTTGCGGTTAGCAAGCAAGCAGCAAACAAAAGCTGGAAGGTGTCCATTGTCCTTATAGCCCAGTATCTTACAATTCTTCTCCTAGTTCCTTGTCCCTTCTCTCCAAGCAGAACTAAGGAGTGTCAGATAAGAAGCCAGGGAGACAGGCCTCTGATGGAGGTTGGGTGAGGAGGGAAGACACCCTACAGGCAAGGCGGCCCGTCTACTGCACCTGCTGACCTCGGCTTTCCTGGAAGTGTGAATATCACCCACAAAGCAGGGGTCACCGAGGGGCCAGGCAAACAAATAAGATTTTTAATATGAAAATTTCTTTCTTTCTTTTATATTTATTTATTTATTTATTTTTAATATGAACATTTCTTGTCTTCTCTCAGCTGGAGACTCTTCTGTTTTCTTTTATTCTGGAGATAAACAAAACAGGAAATGAAACTCAAAAACGCCCAAGGCATTTGTTAAGGCAAATAAAGGATCCAATTTAACATCCCTCGTGCTAAATTCTTTCTCTGATTCATAAATCAGATCAAACCTTAGAGACCAAATCGATTTCTGATGGAAGGTTTAGACCTCTCTGGCTTCCTGAGCCTTGCCCAGTCTGGAACAGTGCCCGCCCCAAGAGCCCACACATTTTGGCACTAGGTATTTGTTAGGTATTTCCCTAGAGCTTCCACTTCATGGTTGGGAAATTGGGCTTCATGAGGTTTAACCCTGGACACCCAAGTATCCTGAGCTCTGAAGGTTGCTGAGAATTTGTATGACTTATGTCCACTATGGCTTTAAAAATCAGAAGGTCTTTTATAATTTGCAGAAGATTCTCAATCAGTTGTATGTAATTGTGGCTATTTATGAAATGCCTGTTATAGTCTAAGTACCGCAGGGGTACTCAAAAAGACAAAATAGGGTCCCTTCGGTCTTCCTATCTTGTTAAGGGATCAGGAGGATCATGTTCATCAAATCCTTTCGATGTCCTCCTGCATTAATCAGAGTTGCAAGAATGAAACCCATCCAAGGTAGGTTTTGCAGAAAAGGAATATATTTATTAATGGGTGTTAGGGAACCTCCAGAGATTCAAGCTAGGAGCTCTCATAACTTGGAGGCCCTGTGGCCTCTGAAATCACAGCATCTTTCTCCCATACTCTACCCCCTTTGCCAGAAAATGGCATATTCTGAGTACCTGCTTCTTTGTTTTTAATTGAGTGACTGATTAGCCAAGTGTAGGTCTTATGGTTGCACATTAGGTACCAGAGAGGCTGAGAAAGATTGCATGGTGATCAAAGTTTGGCTTCTACCTAGAGAAGGCTGGCCCCATTCCACAGGTTCCCCAATACAGGGAAGTATTAAAGTTTCTGGCACCCACACAATGGCAAATATTCACCAGTCCACTGCAATGGCACTAGCTGATGCCCTCATCATTCCATGTTTCGTTTCATGTGGTAGTCTGCTAACCGTTCTTCTCCCTTTCTAACTCTGCTTTCTTCATCCCTTACTCTACATGATTTCTAGATTCATTTTCTAAAATGTAGCTCTCCAGTCCTGCAATGACTCCCTATTAAAATGTCAATATTGCCAGCAGGGACCGAGCATTAAGCGATCAATGCCAGTTTAGTCCATGGAGTTAATCTGAGAGCAGGCAGCACCCCAAGAGAATGGAACGCAGCACAAGCAAATCTTGCAAGAGACGAAAAAGACCCCAGGGACAGTGAAAGCCCTGACGCAGGGGGCCCAGGCCAATGGAAGAGATGGAGTGGGCGGAGCAGCACTAAAGGAGCAGTTCTTGGTCACTGGGCATGTCCTCAGTGTAGATACGAGCTCTGGGAACACAGGTGAAGGAGACCCAGTCTGGTCTGGGAATCGGAGCTTGCAGAGGGCAAGTGAGTGGAAGACGAGCCGCTCAGTGGCTGCTCCTAGAACTCAGCCTCCTGCTGGTGCCACGGCCCCTCACCCCCCAGCCCAAACCTATACCTGGTTCATTTCCACAACAATGTAGCCCAAGAAGATGTCTTGCTTTTACCATCCGGAAGAAGAGGGGCCTCGGCATAAAAGGAAGGAGCTTCATCAGAAGGGGGTTCCATGCTGGTATCCATTTAGTCCAATTTCCAGCTGTTTAAGTCAATGCATTTTTGCAGAGATGGAGAAAACAGATGGGTGGAGAAATTCAGCACTGTCCATCCCTGAGTGAAGAGGTTCCCTTCAATTAGCATTTAGGATCTAGGGTATCATTTATTAATAGATAACTCTTCAATCCCTTGCTTTCATCTTTTAGTCCAGGACAGAAGCTGGAGCTTATAATCGCTCAGACTGTCTGCTTGAGAAATCAAGGCATCAAGGAGTTCAAGCTTTAAACACTAACCATTGCTTTTCCTCGTACGGCACCCTGCAAATAAAGCCCCTTTCTGCAGCTGCAACTCTAGGTTTGGTGTTACCAAACCAATAGCTGCTTGGTCTCGTGTCTGACACGGGGACCAGAGTATGTTTTTAAACCTTCTGTTCATTTTCATGGCCCCTCAAATTCTGTTCTGAGAGGGCTGCTAACACAAGAGTATTTGTTCTGTGTTACTCTCCACGGGAAGGTCCAGGAAGAGCAACCTTGTGGCTCAGGTGAACCCTGAGCTTTGGGGGCCTTCTCGGAAAGGACCAGAACAGCTGCTGCCCTTTGGCTGGAAAAATAAACAAAAAACAAAAAGATCCCTTTTCAGCTTGGGCTGGACAGACATGCCTCACTCAGATGCTCCTTAGCTAGAGGCGGATGGGATAAGAGAAATATTTCTGGAATCAACCTGTCTTCTTCATTTGAACATTCATTCATTCACTCATCAAACCCATTATCTTCCTTGAACCCGCTACCTGCCAGGCAGTACAAGAAATAAGGGAGACTCAGAAGGTGCTTACGTTTATGGAAGGGGAGGGGACGATGACCCTCGGGCAAGGTGCTTGGTGGTGATCAAGGAATGAAATTAACTCAGTTAACTCAGACTTCCAGGTTAAAAAAAAAAAACAAAAACAAAAAGAAAGGAGGAACCGGAAACAGAAATCTCCTTCTTTTCTTCCAGATAGTTCTGATGGTTCTCTTCCAAACGCCCACATCTCACCCATCCACACACTCTCACGCACTCTTGCAAACCCTCCCGTTTGCTACTGGGCTCAGGGTAGGATAGGGGCAAGAAAGCAGGGAAGGGGACAGCCAAGAGAGAAAGTGCCCCCCAGCAAAGCGTAGGACTCAGAGTCGCCCCGGGCAGGAGGGGAAACGAGGGTGCATTTTCTGCTCAGTCGTAGCGGTTGCATCTGTCCAAGGCAGAACCCCCGACCTCTGCCTTGACCTTGTGCAGCAGGGGCTGCAGCAGGGCCTGTCACACTGCCCACCTCGGGAGGCTGGCGGTGAGTCTGGGTGGATCTTCTGTGTTGCCCTCAAGCTGGGAGTGCCTTGATGTGCGTGACTGCGGCGAGGATCGCAAAGGGGACTCATATTTGATGTGCTGTCCTTGCCTCTGCAGAAACTTGCTGTCGTGAACAAGTCTGACATTGTATCAGAAGAACAAGCCAGGAAAGTACGTGGACAGGGACTCCGGTAGTCACCAGGGAATGCTGTCATCCAGGGCACAGGAATTCAGGGCTGTCAACTGAGGTCTCTAAAGCAGGCCCGGATCCACTCCAAGGGAGACTGGGCAGGACTCCCAGCTGCCTTCCGCCTGATTCTCATGAATGTTCGCCCAGCCATGAGGGAGAAATAAAGACTGTCTGGTTTACATAGTGTCCCCGTTTCCCCATTCTAGACCTGGACCACCCTTGGGTCCTTAGTTTTGCCAATATATCAGCCTCTTTACCTATCTTATCCTGGCTGCTGGGGGAAGACCTTCTAGAACCTCTTGGTCCATTCTCCCAGGACTCAGTGCCTATGCAGGTGATGCTGGTGTGAAAGCTCAGCCTCAGCCCCGGCCGGAAGGAGCTGGACATTTGGGCTGGACAAGCAGTACAGGTCACTTGGAGTGTTACCAAACCAAGCTGGGGTTCGCTCACCTGGCCCAGCCAAGCCACACGCCGAAGCCGAGAGTTGCAGCAGCAGAAAGGGGCTTTATTTGCAGGGTGCCGAACGAGGAAAAGCAACGGCTAGTGTTTAAAGCTTGAACTCCTTGATGCCTTAAAGGCAGGGGTATAGTTCAGCTAAACAGAGTTGCAAATGGATCCATGGGAGTTATACTTCGGTCTGGCCTGAAAGGCGGGGTATCCTGAAGTGAAGGGGGCGGTGTAGGTGGATTCCGAGATTCTTGGAATGTCAAAGTGGGTGTGACAGGCTCTGCAGGGGGAAATTTAAAGCAAAGAACAGCCAGCAGAATTCAATTCCTCAGTTTCCCCTTATCTGCATTTGCCATGTAATGGAAGATTCTGAAAAACAGCTTAAGAACGTACGTTAAGATGCTGTTTATTATTTTCTATGGGGAACCAAAACGCCTCTTGACTCTGGCTGGCTCAGACGGCCACTGCTGTCATTGGGCTGCCCCTTCATTTCCAAAGCCTGCCAGGGGTGCGGACCCTCCCCTGAAGGAACTCGAGATTTCCTTTATGGCCACACACAGCAGGTGCCTCAGAGGGGCCCCTGCTCAGTCCCAGGGGTAGGCAGAGGGTGGGTTACTCGGGGCAGATAAGCAGTAGGGGCTATGCAGGGTAGACAAGGAGTGCAGGTTACTTGGGTAGATAAGCACTATGGCTTATTTGGGGTATAGGAGAAGAGCGGGTTATGTGGGTAGATAACAATATGGATTATTTTGAGTAGATAACGACTGTGGCTTATTTGGGGTAGACAAGAAGGATGAGTTATATGGGCTACATAAAACCTACAGGTTATTTGGGGTAGACAAAAGTATGGGTTACTTGGCGTGGTTAATGATTACGGGTTACTTGGGGTAGAGTAGGAGTGTGGGTCGTTTGGGTTAGACCTGGCGTGAGGGTCGTATGGGCTATTTGGGAAAGCAGGTTAGGACGGAAAGGGGAAAAGAAGGGGGTGCTGTGTTTGTTGGTTACTGCTCCGGTCTGTGAAAGAAATCTCTGCCTTCTATTTTAAGGTGAAATTGCAACAAAAATAAGTGACTCTAAATGTGCCCAGTTCTTTCTCCTTTTCTTACCCCCATCCACCACCACCCTGGAAACAGTCTACCTGTGAATCCACTTTGTGATTTTGTGGATTTCAAAGAAACTTCTTTTGCATATGTCACATTCCTTGTAGTTCAACATCCTGATCATACATGGCTTCATCTCTTATTTTCCCTTCTAGACTTGTAGCAAATGTTCATAGCATTAATTTCTATATATATAGAAAAAAAACATCTTCCATAAAAGTAATATCAGGCCAGAGACATATGCTTATATGTCTCTCACTCCCTCACTGCAAAATCAATACACACTTTTTTCTTTTAAAGCACGTCTACGTTCGAGATATTTTCAGCTTTCCTTCATTGTCTTAAACATCTGTTAGGTTGTCTTTCTGCAGACAACCGTTAAATAATATGGTTTATTCTGGGTAACTGATTGTAGGCAACCTTCTCATAGATCTACCAAATGACATTTTTAATCACGTCTTCTTCTTTTTCAACTTTAAAGAACCAAATGATTTCCTTATCTTGATGTGATTTATCATTTGAGCCTGAGTCAGGGACCTCTGAGGGTGTTATCTATGGCTCCTCCACATGAAGTGTTCTTATCAAGCAAGCAATGTCTACAATCACAGCCAGAGAATGGAAGGAAAACAAATAGTATGGTCAATAGCTCTCTATGTAAGATTTTTTTCCAAACAATCTTATCTAGTAAACCTCTTTCCAAAAAGCTCGCAGAGGATGTGATTTTTCCATTAACTGCAGAGATATGGTCAGCGATGTGGGTAATATTTTGAATTTTTTCTCTTTACACTGGCTATCGGCTAAGATTCCTATTTATTTCTTTTTGGACACCAGTTGGGTTTCCCTGTCATGAGCTAGCTCAAAGCTTTGTTGCTAAAGATTTTTGTCTCATGACTGACTGTTTTGATGAGGAGCTGAAAAGCCATAATGAAAGTGTCACCTCTCCCCATTCTCTCCCGCCCTCCTGGGATTTGGTACCTTGTGTGGCCCCATTGGAGGTACACCCTAGAGTTTGCTTTGCTCCCCAAACCCCAACATCTCCTTCCCCAATCTCATAACATATTCACTTGATCTACCCTTGTGACTATAAATTCAGTGACATTAGGTCTAGTCAATTTAAAACACACATATCAGTTTTTAAACTCCCAGAAACCTTACAAATTAATATCATGTCCTCATTTTACGGATAAGAAAGCTAAAAATCAGAATGAGAGGTTTCTAATTCCACATTAGATAGCAGTAAATTTGACTTGTGAGCCAGTGGTCCTAACCACCATATTTTACCATCTCCAAATGGAAATAATTTGGAGTCTTGGGTAATCCAAACAGTCAATTAAGGAATGCTATTTTTTCTTCCAAGTTGTGGTTCAGAATAGATGCAGCTTGCTTGCTTTTCCTTTAATAATAAAACATCTCTATCTCATTAACTAATAATTTAATTTCTTTAACAGGCATGGACATATTTAGGTTATTTCTTTTTGAGAGAACTTTGATAGTTTGTGTCTTTCATGAAATATAATTATTTCATCTAAATGGTTAAGTTTATTGGCATACATTTTTTTCAAAATATTCCTTTATTATTGTTTTAATGTCTATCATGATCTTCTCTTTTTCCTTCCTGATATTGGTAATTTCCTGATACTGGTAATTTCGGTTTATATCTGCTCTAGCCCATATAATGTCACTGAATTTATAGAGTCACAAGGGCATATAGAGTGAATAAGGTATTTTAAGTTATGAGGTGTTATTCATTTCTTTCATTAAGTGAAACTTTCATGTATCAATTGCTGGTGTGGAGACTTTGCACTAAGTTTCATGTTTCCCATGACCTATAAGAAATCAATAGAGTTAACCTTTTATGGCTATTCTGTCCTCACAATCCATTTGAATTTCTTCCTTATATGACATTTAAAAATCATAACCTAAAGTCTTTTTATTTTGATTTATTTCTTTTTAGTTTATATCTGCTCTCTAAGGCCTTTAGGTGAGAACTCACCAAATGGCAACATTTCCTTAGCTTTAATGGGTCTGTCCTTAGAATGCACTCCACACCTAATTAGTTAATTATTATTATTATTATTTTTTTGGAGAAATCATCTCACTGCTTTGAGCTCACTCCCTCATTTGTGACAGGGGCACAGGAAACCCTACCGTGGTCTCTTTGAGATTGAAATATTAATAAAGGAGTCTCTATGAATTCATGGAGAGATGCTCTACAAATATTTGTCTTTTCTTTCAAGAATTCTCCTCTCTAAAAACACATTGACCTTTTCCCTTCTCTCAGATATATCACTACTTTTCTATTTTACTCTTTACCTAATAATCACCTGAAGCTATTTCTAGAGAAAATACCTAAGTACATCTTTATCAAACTGTGTAAAAGTGACCCTCTATTCAATTTTAATATGTTTTTAGAAAATAATTTGGGACAATTAAAGGATTACTTATTGCTAAATTTCTCTGTTGGCTACTTTTTAACTTTAAATTGAATTGATCTAGATTATGATTTAGAAAAATCTACTAATACTCTATTTTCTATTATCTAACTTTCTCCCAGGGCTGTAAAAAATATATATATTATTAGTTTTAGAATATAATTTTTTTGGTAATTAATAGAGTAGCTGCAGTCTTTCATTTGGTTTTCAGCTTCTGTGTATCAGCAGTTCTAAGATAGAAGATGCAGGATATCTCAGTTATTTATTATACTTTTACCTATTGTCTGTTATGTTACATTTTCTTTACATTTGATGAATATGTGGCCTGAAAATCATCACCTTAAATCAAAGATGATAATCTGATTCACATGTATTTAGGGGATTTAAATTTTCTATCTCCATATGAACACATGGACATGTGGAATATTTCTGTTGATTATTTTCCTTTGTAGATAATATTAGATGGCCTTTTGCTACATGAGGGCTTGCCTGGAGACATCGGACCTGGAGGGAAGAGGACAAAGGCATCCTAGTAATGTAGAAGCAGCGTGAAATCCAGGGATTTAACCTCTTAAGCTACCAAATGCATTCCCAATTCCTAAGAGAGAAATCCATAAGCCTTTTAGCTGCTCGGGAGCCTTTAGGGCACAGCCCGATGTCGCCTTGTCCTCAGCTCCACTCTGCAGTAATCCCTCTCGCCCCCTCTCCCCGAGGCACTTCTGTTAAGGACCCTGGGCCATCTGTGCATCCTAACCGCAAGAAGGATCCTGCCCTAAGCATCCAAAGCCAGTTGGCCAAACACTGAACGACCGGGATTTGATTTCTCCTCCAGAGAGAGGTTTCTTGCTATGTCAGGTGTATTTTCCCCAAGAAGCCCTTGTACACACTCAAACCATTTTGTAACGTCAGTTCTGATACGCAACCCAAGATGTGCCGTGGGTACCATCCCATCTGACATGCTATAGCTGCTAGACACTTGGGCTGGCAGTTTTAGGAAGGGACTTCCCTGATTAAAACACTGTTTCCCAGGGCAGCGTCTGAGAAGCCACCTACATCTTTTGCCTTAGGGAGTCCCCAAGGGTCGATATTGCCTTTGTCCCTTCCTTTGTTCACTCAGTGAAGAAAGAGCAAAGATGAGTGAGTCAGACATGGGGATAAATGATCACACGTATAGCAGTGTGTGTTTGCACCTGAGAATAAACGAACGAGGACTTAACCTGTTGTGTTGCTGTGCAAGTTATTAATCAGTTCCCTACAATGTGTTTTAGCTCAAAAGTAATAACTCATCATTGGGGTGCTGCCCAAGGGGGTTAAGCTACCATGGAAACAGCCTGTAATAAGAGACACTCTTTCATTTCATTTCCCCTCAGAGGTACCGTTTCATCAGATGTTTTAAGAGAACATTTAACATTTGGGCAGAAAAAGAAATATGTGTGCTCACATCTATATTTACATATTTGTGTGTATATGTGTGTGCATGTGTATCTATCTATCTATCTATCTATCTATCTATCTATCTATCTATCTATCTATCTATAGCTGGCAGACTGTCCCCAATATACCATCTGCCCTCAGATGCAGTTCTCCAGGGAAGCTCCCCTGGTGTCATCTCCCAACAGCAAAGAAGCCACCCCCAAGAGCTCCCCCAAGCATTCCGATAACATGATTAATACCAGCTCCACACCCGGGAAACCGACAGATGTAGGTTTCCTCTGACTTAAAACAGGAAGGGAATTCAGAAGATGTGGGCCCCTCCCAGCCTCTGATCCTCTGGCGTCCAGCAGCGGGGACCCCACATGGAAAGGCAGCTGTGGCCAGCAGTGGAGGTTCTGGGCAGAGCTGTGTGAGCGAGGCGGCTCCCACACAGGCCCAGGGCAAGGCCAGCCGGGCAGGGGGCAGGGCAGGGAGGGTGATAGAAAATCCCCAACCCCCCCCCGCCCCCCCCCCGCCCCATCCCACACAGGGAGCTGCTTATGCAGATTCTCCCTTTGAGGGGTTACCGTCTTGATCCTTTGCTAGTAAAGAGAACAAAATTCAGATTTGCTAACCTATTTTGCAAAAGCCAACCCCAAGAAGTTCTAGACATTGTAACGATAAAATCAAACGTATAAGACTTCCAGGAGCGAGTGGACAGAGGGAGAAAAAGGCCACTCTTCTCTCTAGCAGTGCTTTCATCTGTCAGGTCTTGAACTTGCAACAAACTAATTTAACATCTTAAATCAGATGAACAATATAAATGTGACCTTAAGAATTGGGTTCCGTGGGAGGTGATGATACCTAAAGGGTACCCACCTATCAGGCTAGCCTCACTAACTTGTCACAAGTGTCAGGCAGGGACCTAGAACCAAAGATCTGTAGATTTTGTTCCAACTCAATCAATTATCCCCAAAAGGGGGCAAATGAATGTTCCTGTCTTGAGGTGTTAGCTTAACTCTAGCTGAATACATGTCCTTTTAAAGCACCTGGTCCAAAGCAACCTCTTCCTTATGTTGAGGTCTCATGGGATTTCTAGTCACTAGTATCCATTTGGCATTTATCAGATGTGCCACCATTGATCATCTTCTCCTCTGAGGGGTGGCTTATTTTCCTTCCTAAATAGCAGATTCCTTAAGGGTAGGCATAACAGCTAACACAGGAATTACAATGTGTCAGGCACTGTTCTATCCTGTTCCAAGTGTTTATGGACATTAATTACCTTTCTCTTTACAACACCCCTAAGAAGCTGGTGCACTATTATTAGTATACGTCTTATAGATGAAAAATCTAAGCAGAGAGAGGTGAAGGGGCATGTCCAAAGTCACACACCCGGGTAGCAGAGGCATCGGGATTCAACCCCTGCAACCTGCAGCTGGAGACTGGCCTTTCCCACCGTGCTTTCCTGCCTCTGTGGGTCTCAGGGCACAAAAGCTGAGCCGTGACAAATGAGGGCCGCATCTCCCCTTAAGTCATTGACCATTGGTCAGAAGAGAAATGGGATCAAGAGGACTGGTAAAGATAAACTTAAATTACTCACAGCAGCAAGAAAACAATTCGAAACACATGCTATGTTGATGGCGAGTTAGTAGCATCATTTAAATGTCTAAGAATCAAACATTATTTCTATCACTTTCAGTCACTTTAAGTACCACTGATAGCATATTTTCTCAGGGATGCAATGAAGGGAATTCTATCACAATCATGCACTGCATAAGGAAATTTTGGCCAACAACAGATAGGACATACAATGGTGATTCTGTAAGATTATAATACTGTATTTCTGTACCCTTTCTATGTTTAGGTATGTTGAGATGCACAAATACCATTGACCTTACACAACTGCTTACAGTATTCAGCACAGTCACATGCTGTACAGGTGTGTGGCCTAGGAGCAATAGGCTGTCCCATATAGCCTAGGCGTGGAGTAGGCTACACCATCTAGGTTTGTGTAAGTGCTCCCTCTGATGTTTGCACCACAACAAAATCTCCTAATGACATATTTCTCATTATGTATCCCCATCATTAAGTGACACACTACTGTATTATGCAAAATATTAAATTCTGTTGGAAACTGTGCAATTCATATGGTGCTGAGATACAGTTAACCAGACGGGCAGAACTGGTAAAGCCCATGTGTCTAGAGGACTGGACAAAAGGCCCTTACTAAGACTTGCAACCTCTTCATAAGGCATCATAGTGCAAGGCTGGTTTAATCCCATGCTTGTGTTGCTACTTTTAGAGGTTCCAGTTAATTCAACAAGTATCTACTGAGCACAAACTGTGCATAGTCACTGTTCCAGGTTCTGGGACTTCAGGGTGAGCAAAACAAGTGATGTCCTTGCCTTCCATGAGCTTGTATTTCATTTGGGAGAAACAGGTATTGAATAAGTAAATGCTGGTCAAAAAAGTCATTTCTGAGAGTGCCGTGGGTGATAAAGGTGGTCAACAGGGGGACATGCCAGAGTGTCGGCAGTGGGAGAGAGCAGGGAGGGAGAGGGGGTGGTCAGAGAAAATCTCTCTGAAGAGATGGCCTTTGAGCAGAGCCTGAAGGAGGAGAGAGAGCCAGCAACCCTAAAAATGATCTGAAGAAGATGGTTTCTGCAGAGGGAAGTGAAAGGGCAAAGGTTCCCTCTGAATAAAACTGAATAATCTCAGTTTCCCGGGAAACAAAGATAGCCAATGTGGCTACAGAAAGGTGAACATGGGAGAGAGAGGGAAGTGATGTGGCCCGATTGTCTAGGGCCCTGTGGCCTGTAGTAGCTGCTTGGATTTGCTCCAAATGCCATGGGAAGCTATTGGAAGGCATTAAGGAAAAGAAAAACTGATCTGATTTTCCTTTTTAAAAGACCACATTAAACTGTGAAAGTGACTTGTGTTCATGGCTCAGTTCAAACCATCCTCTCTCGTCACTCTTACGTGTTTGCTCTGATTCTTAAGGCCTGGCCACACCAACTGGTCAGCATGTCCCAGAAAGAGAAATCAAGGTCAACTTTAGCATCAAAAGGTGCCCCTTGTGTCCATGGCTTATTATGCTGACAAAACAATGAAGCAGTAATACATGAAGTATGTATGTTACAAAAGAGTTCAACCTCAGCCTTTCTTTCTTGTATATAGATTTTGCACTTTAAAAAAACACTTAATGCTACAATTCCCCATGCTTTCTGATCGTTGTGCACTTTTTAATTAAGAAAGTATATCAAACATAAAAAGACGTTGGGTCAAAACAGGCAAGCAATCTGAGCTTCCTTGGGATGGAAACAATTTTAATTGATGCAATTTGCAGCCATTTAAATATTTCATATTTAGTTATTAACACTGCAGGGAGAGCGGCTACTCCACGCTGACAGACCAATGGAAAGACAACTGCTGGTTTTGTAATTTTCACTTGCCCAGGTCTAATTTGGCTCAGGGTTGAGAGTCGTGTGGGTCAGGTGAACGCCGGGTCCCGAAGGACAGAGGACAGGAAAGTGCTATCTCATATTTAAACCTAGCCATTAGCATCAGGAAGGGGGTGGAGCTGTGTTAGTGTTCAAGGCTGTTTCTCTCTTAATACTGTCTGAAAAATCTTTCAAATAAGTGCCTGTAGCCCAGTGCTCAGATTTCATGGTGGCCGCCACAGGAGATGTGGGTGAACGCACTCCATCAGCTGTTTAATTAGACGGCCGGCTAGCAGAGAGAGGGCCTGTGGAGTTAAGGATTTCTTGATTTCATTTCTTGTCTCCAGCTCACAGTGGAGTCTGTGGTGCTTTCTGATTTACATCTGTCTGAATCCTGCCTTTGGGGAATGGAAGAGGAAGAAAGTAGGAGGCAGTATAGAAATGAATTGTTCTTTCACTTGTTGACATCCACTATGCACAAAATTAAAAAAAAAAAATTAACATAGAAAAGAATAGGAAAGTCTCTAGGTCAGTGTGAGGAGGAACATCCTGAGAGCTAAAGTGTTCTAGCTGTCACAAACAGTGCCCGAGGGACTGTGGAGTCCTTTTGGGCAATCTGGATCAAGTCTCTGTTCCTGTCTGTCTGCACGTAAAAGTCAAAGGGCAGCGAAATAGGTAAGAAGACCACACAGATCTCTTCTAAAGATGTTTTCAAAAAGCCATAGCCCAGGAAAAATTCTGTCAGGCCTGCAGAAGTTATTTGATCTCAATGCCCATGTTTCTCTGTCTTTTCCAACGCTGACTCTCTCACTAGGAAGAGGAAACACAGCAGCTGCCTGGAGCCAAAGCAGACCGTAGCTTCCTTGTAAACACAAGTTCTCATAAAAGCACAAACGAAATGGAAGATGTTGCATTTTTCATTAGACCCTGGGCATGTAAGTGCTTTTGTGTCACCATCGTCCCAGGCATTGGATTCTCAAAGACCTGACATCTCGTTAGTTCTAACCACATCTGGTCAGAGCAGACAGAAGGTCCCAGCACAGTGAGGCCGTTGCTCATGGCATCCGCCGGGAATCCCAATGGACTTGGACTTGAATGTTGTCTGAGTGCAACATGCTCTGCAGAAATGATACGCTCAATGCCTTTCCTCCAAATGCAACGGTCGAAGACTTTGGAGGAGAAATCAGGAGAAATGCTTTAGGTTCTTAGCACTTTCCAGTAGAAGATGATAGTTATATTTTGAACGCATATAAAAAAGGGTGCTCTTGGAGAGATAACTTCCTCAACCACTTGTGTGAGATATCTTTTGGGCCATAGATGATAGCAGGGCCAGCCCTGGGGCAGGAGATTGATCAGAATCTATAAATAGGAGGAGGTTTGTCCGAATCTATTACTGCACTTGGATTTATTTGAATGAATACTTGAAGTTATAGTTTACTTAGGTTTTTTTTTCATTTGGCATCTCATTTAATTAATTCTTCAGAATGGTATTTTTGATTTTTAATCATAGACTCTTTCCTACTTTTTTTTTCACACATGCAATTTCTTGCATGTTATTTTTTCTGTTTCTATTTAGGGAACACATGAAAAGTCTAACTTTTTCTGAAAGTGAAATCTGTGGAACTGAGTTCATATTTTTTGGAACTAACTGGAATCATTCCAAAAATTGTGAAATGCTCTGGGAGGGCTACTATCTATATGAATCAAGTGTGACTATTAGGAAATATCTGGCCTTGTGAAACCACCACACACACACACACACACACAATTTATTCAAAAAATAATTCTTATCCTACATAATCTTATACATGCTCAACTGCATCATGTGGGATAAAAGTTTGGACTTAAGTCTGTAATTTTATAAGATCTCCTATAAAGGACAAATGAAAGAAGAAACACAACATTTTATGATGTCCCATTATCTAGTCCCAAGGGATAAATACTCGGCTAAGAACCCTCACTAGGGCTAAAGCACTCACTGAACATCCAGCCAGACCAATACATTGCTGCAAAGTCATGCTGAGGAAGCAGGAAAATTGTTGAATGTTCCTGAAACTTCTGTGTCACCTGAGCACAGCAGAACCAAAGTGTGGCCACCCTGATTGGTGTCTGGGATTTGTTGAGACTGATGGTTGCCAGAGCTGGCTCCCAGATCATCCACATCCTCCAATTTAACTCATTTCAATGTCATTTAACAAGATAGTAGTAGATGCACAGCACTGTGCTGGGAGATACTTAGGGATGGTCCCTGTACTGGGTGACTTTATGAGAGAACAGGACATGATAGTCTATTATGAGTCTCCTGTGACGTTGTCTGATCTCCTTTCTGCAGACGAGGAAAGGAGGTGCAGAGAGTTTAACTCTCCCAAGGTTCTAGGGCGATGAAGTAATAGAGGTGATTCAAATCTGGTTCCACCTAACTCAAAGCTCATGTTCATCACCACTGCTTCTTGTGAGTCACATAGTCACCCACCCTGACAGGGTATGAATGGGGGAAGGTGGCCTCTGAGTAAGTCCACAGGTCAGGCTGTGGGTTGAGGAGTCTGGAAGTTGGCATTCCTTAGGATAGGTGAAGGTATTCCTTGGTAACAAACAACCCCCAAATCTCAGAAACTGAAAATAATCAGTGTTTATTTCTTGCTGATACAGAGTTAGATGCAAATCAAGTGACTCTGTAAGGTGTCTGTCCATTCTTGTGGCTCTGCCATCTCAGCAGGTAGCCCACACCATTCATGTGTTGTGGCAGAGAGGGGACATAGAAAACTCAGATCCACTTTCAATTGCCTCCAACTGGAAGTGACTCCCTTTACTTCCGCTCAGAGTCCACAGGCCTGGTGTTATGGTGTGAATGTCCCCTCCAAAGCTCATGTTGAAACTTGATTCTCAATGTGGCAGTATTGAAAGGTGGGACCTTTAAGTGTGATTGGATCATGAGAGCTCTGCCCTCCTGAATAGATTAATCCATTCATGGATTAGTGGATTAATGTATTATCATGGGCGTGGAACTGGTGGTTTTGTAAGAAGAGGAAGAGAACCCTGAGCTAGCACATTAGCATACACAGCCCCGTGCCATGCGAGACCCTGGGCCATCTCAGAATTTTCTTATAGAGAGTCCCCATTAGCAAGAGGGCTCTCCCCAGATGAAACCCCTTGACCTTGGACTTCTCAGCCTCCATAACTGTAAGAAATAAATTCCTTTTTAAAATAAATTATCCAGTTGCAACTATTTGGTCAAAGCAACAAAAACAGACTAAGATACCTGGCTGATCCCATGATTGTGACATGATTATGAAGAGTGATAGAAAGTTTTCCCATGTTGCCTGGAAGGAGAGAAAACTTGAGATGGCAGGCAGGAACAAATGTGCTCTCTTCTTTCTCAGCCCAGAGAGACCTGGGGGCTAGGAGGCAATGGTGGCTGCTTCCCTTTTCTGGGTCATTGATATATTCAGTTCCTGTTGCCAAAAAGTACACTTGCTCTCAGTGTCTTATGCCAAATGGATACTAGCCAAGTAACCTAGAAAGTTGACCAATAATTTAAATAATAAAGACCAAGAACTTAATACTGTCACTGAAATAGTCAGAGAGTAGGGGCAAAGTAATAAACATTTCTGTTTCCTGGATTAGTACTTAATTTATGCATTTCTCTTTGCTAGTGTAGACCTGGCCTCTTCAGCTGCCCTATGATAGCTCATCTCTTCAACTAACCCCTTTGGACCACCTACTATTGTACTAAATGGTGGGGATGCAAAGCTGAATCAGTTATAGATTTTGTACTGTTGGCTCTTGCTGTTGAGTAGAGAAGATAAAAAGAACACACAAATAGCTATCAACAATGAAGAACGTGAGAACTTCTAGGAGGTCAAATTAAAAAAGGATTGAGTGTACAAGACATGCTATTCTAGGCCACATGCTCACAGCTGATTGGCTCATGGCCAGGCTTGAAAAGATGAGTAGGACTAGTGTGAATTCACCCTTGGTAGTTGAAGTTAGGAAACACAGACACGAAGTTAATGGAAAGATGTGTCCAGTTCAATCTGGAGCCACCACTGTGGTCTACAGGCAAGCTGGAGTTAGAAGCCAGGGAGCAATGGAGAGCGCAGAAGCCGAGAGAAGCACATGCTACAAGAGAGACCATACTTCCTTGTGCAATTCAGCAAACCCCTCCTGGCCTGGGTTCCCGGGGCACAAGCTGCCCTGCACTTTGTGCTCACAGAAGAACACATCAAAGACATTACAGGCACTGTTCTAGAGTCAGACAAGTCCAAGTTCATATTTTAGTGTGATGCAACGCTAGCTATGCAATTGTGTAAGACTTTTAGCCTGCCTAAGCCTCTGTATCCTCAATTGTAAAATGAAGAAAATAATTCACAGATTTGCTGTGAAGATTAAATGAAATCATATATGGCACACAGAAAGCAATACACGGCTATTATTGGTATTACTGCTATTTTCATGTGCTCTCACCTTAACAATTCAGAGGTATCTTTGGAATAACCTACCGTCTCATATTTTCTCTCCGGAAGGAACTGCTCCTCATGACCCAAAGATCCCAAATAAGCCTTTTGGCTTTTTATGAAATAGTTTCTGAGAGGGGTGTGAGGCAGATCTGGGATTTTTCCCAACTTAGAACTTTGGACCAATAGATGATCTGAAAGATATCTTCTAGTTCTGACATTCTATGATGCTAAACAAAAATCAGTTAGTGTTTGTTGTCCCTGTGAAGTCTTCAAAATTCCTTCTTACCAGGAACATTTTGAAGACAAGAAATGTAAGAGTGGTAGTTTATGGATCTTCTTATGTACACGCAGTAACGTGCACCAACTGCACCACACCCACGAGGTAGGCAAGGATGATAGTGTTCTCACCCCCATTCTTCAAATGAGCAAATTAGGGATCACATGGAGCATGTGACTTATGAAGAGTCACAGGCTAAAAAGCCACAAACCATCAGCTCAAAATCCAGGTTTTCTGATTCCTGTCCCCACGCTGTTTGTGCTGCTCCCTTTTCTGCTGCCTCCTCCTCCCCAAGCCCAGAGTGTGGCCTGGGAATGAAGACAGAGGGGGGCAGTGTGTGTGTAGGGGGAGGGGGTATAGGAGGATGCATGTGGCCCTTGGGATGACAATAAAGACACTAGTCATGGGAACTTCATGCCTCATGAAGGGCGCATGGAAGACGGCACCCATCTTTCCACCTGTCCTTTTTTTTTGGTTCTCCTTCAACCACACCAGGAAGGTGAGTTCCACCTGTTCCAAGACAGAGGAGGCAGAGAATGGCAGAGAAGGCGGGGCATGGGGGGGTACAAGTGTCAATGTAGATAGACGACTAGGACAGGAGGAAAAAAACAGCAGCACAAAGGGGATCCAGCTATGTTGTGCCCGTAAATGTTTAACAACGGGCTCCCCAGAAACAAACACAAACACACATCCCATGGTACTCAGCACATGCCAATTTCTGCGGTGTAAATACTCCCACCGAGGGCAACGGCAAGCTGCCAGCCTGACTTCTCTGACTGTGCAGCTGGTCAGTGGAACACCGTTTCGATGTTTCCATCATACACATAAAATAGACATAAGTAATGCCCAGCACAGATCATAGTAAAATGTAGGGCGATGATTAAGAAATGAAGAATTTTGAGCACTTATTAACATTATTTTTTAATTCATTGTATTTAATTGTCAGTTTGCATGATGCGATCTTTTAATCATGGCTATGTTTAACAGCAGGCCCACAAAATTCCTGAAAATTTAACAATAAGCTCTTGCGAGCTGGTAAAAGCCGTCTCTCCGGTATACCAGCGGCACTAGCTGCGTGCCTTCGTCCCTGCAAAGAGAGGCACAGAGAGTAATTCCACCCCCCTTCCTGTCCAGCCCGTGGGGAGTTAATGAAGTGGCAATTACAGTGATCTGACCCCTTCCTCCTCCCCACATGTCCAGCCCACCCTCCTCTGCCCTCCTGAGCTGTTATTGAAAGGAAAGGGCAGTTTGGGATTGATCTTTTCCTTCACCTTCAGTGTAGACTCCCTGATCCTGTATTGAGTGCAGCCTCTTTAATATAAACACTCATCCAGTGTGTTTATTGTGACACCTGGCATGTCATGCAGGCAGCGCCTATTAGGCACTGAATGAGGATAAACTTCCAATCCTGCCTGGTTGGAACCACGCAGACCTCGTGAATGAATATAGGCTTATAAATTTTACAGCACCCGTGAAATATTGCTCTTGGAGTAGGCACATTCGAGAGATGGTTAAACCAGACCCCTAATTCCCTCGAGGACTATTTTTATAGCTATTAATCTCAGTATCAGGCACAATTTACAGGCATAATAGCTATCTCTTTGCTGGTATATACAAACATAAACAAAACCAGTATAAAAGAGAAGGTATTTAGATACAATTAAAGTGACGGATTTCTATGCACACTTTAGGATGCAGAACAGAGATGACTCAGTTCCTCTCTCGAAAATGATGATCTTTTGTATACTTTTTATTTCATTAAATTCTGCAAAGAGTATTTTGAAAATAGCAATCACAAATTCCCCAAAGCCAACAGCAACTGATTCCACAATAAAGGGAGAAAACATCACCCTGGGATGGCTGAGATGAGTATCTGACAATCCTTTAAATGCCGGAAGCCAGAGCCCGGCAGTACTTGCCTGTGGGGCCCGGGGAATTTATGTGCTGCAGCTAAATAAAACATAAAGTGTGATAGTGTATGGTTTCTAGCATCGAGACTGTTTGCCCCATATAAAAGTTTATTGATACCTTCAGGGACCCAGATAAATGTTGCAAATTCTCACATTCCGCTTTCTGTGCTGCAAATAGGCTTTATTTGAAAGTTCCTAGTTTTTGTAGCATTTGTTTACTGGATCATTGCCTCTCTTATTTCTATATGGGGACGTATGAGTGATTTCACAAGCTTGTTTATGAACCAGCTTATTATATTGAGACCATCATTTAAAAAAATAAGATGTTGTAGTGCCTAGCACTGGGCTTGCAAATGCTGACTCTTCAACCAGAGTTCGTAGGAGGAAGACAGGGAGGAACAAAGAGAAAGAATTAGACCCACAGTAGTTCTGGAGAAGACTGGTCAAGCATGGTTCTTGACTTTCCCCCCCCTATTCAATCACTCAAGAGTCAGGGCTCTGGGAGCTTTTCCTGTTTTGATTGCAAATGTAACATCCAAGGCCATGGTCCACGGAGGCTGTGTCTATCCAATTGTTCCCCGCAGAAGAAACCAGCACTTGCATGAGGAGCCATGCTGGAGCTGGTGCACATCTTGATCAGGGCTAATGCGGTGAGCAAAAGGAACCTTCCTATTTCCAGTCCCCCGCTTTGCTCTCTGGCGGCACGGACTAGACGGTGAGGTGTCTAGGTACTGAGATGCGCCAGCCTTGAGTGCCCGCCTCCCCCGTCCCTCCTGTCTTTCAACACAGCATAGTTCTCATCCCCTTTCTCATCTCCAAGATTTCTCCCTTCCCCAAATCTCACAATGCTCTCTCGCTAGAACACCCAATTTATTGGTTGATTTCATAAACCTATGCATGGTTCTGATATCGTTTGCAGAACATTATCAAGGAAGCAGGCTACAGTTCAGCCCTTCACTGTCTGTGTGACTTTGAGTGAGTTTCTTAACCTCTCTGAACCTTTGTGTTCATTATAAAATGGGGCTGTTTTATGAGAATCAGATAATTGGTTTAAAGTGCACAGTGCCTGGCACATGGCTACCTTTTAATAATGGTCAGTTGTTATTATGGCCACTGTGATTTTTGAAAAATTTAAATATACTCCCAGAAAACTGAACTTGTTTGTGAAATCCATGCCCAGACTAAGAAATAAAAGATTACTAGCACCCCAGAACCACCCCCCGTTTCCTTTCCTAGTCACTAACTAGCTGTCTTACAAGGGAAGCCATTCATGTGATTTCAACATCATAATTTTTTAAATTGATAGAAAATAAAATCAAACCACATCCTCTCTTTCTTCCACTCAGTGGTATGTTTGTGAGAGTCATTCACATTGTTGTATGTGGTTGTAGTTTGTTCATCCTCATCGCTGGAGGATTAATCCTTTCCATTCAAGAGGGATTTGGATTGCATTCAGCTGTTGGATGTTACATCATTCTGCCATGAATATTCCTGTGCATTCTAGGTAACGCGCGTGCGTGTATCCCGAGAGGAGGGTGGCTGGGTTGCTGGGTGTACTCTGCCTCGGAGAGATGCTGTCAATGTTTGCTGTCAGGAAACATGCCCCACTTCTTGTGCCTCTCACATGCCCAGCGGTCATACTGAGCAATTATTTGTAGACTGATCTGTACACTGAACAAAAGGCATTTTTGAGAAGCAAGGAGAGAAGCATTTATAAATGATTTGACTAGAAAAATAAAGCTTTTTCTTAATAATAAAGTGCATGACTTACTCTGAAGCCATTTTAGATGATGATATAGATTAGAAGTTGGCAAACAATGGCCCTTGGGCCAAATGTGTCACCCTGGCTGTTGGTAAATAAAGTTTTATTGGAACACAGTGGCAACCATCCATTGCATAGTATCCATGGCTGCATTTGTGGTGCAGTGACAGAGTTGAGCAGTTGTAAGACCATGGGGCCCATGAAGTCTAAATTATTTACTATCTGGCTATTTAAAGAAAAAGTTTGCTGAAACCTAACATAAGGAATATTTAAACATAGGGAAGAGATAATTCTGAGCTCTCTCATGCCCTGGCCAATGTCCTCAACTCCATGCATGCCCAAAGGTACTCGCTTTGCTCTCCTTTCTCAGTGATCATCTCTAGGTGGTGGGGAGTTTGTACTTGGTTCCAGGGTTTTATAATGATCATGTATGTCTTTGAGATCAGAAAAAATTAAATATGATCAAAAAGTTGTTACAGAAAAAAATATATATATAAAATATGGCAGTCAGAAAGACAAGAGCTAACCAGTTGAACAGTCCAGAAAAAATGAGAGTGAGAGAGGCTCTGCTGGCAAGGGGCCTCTCTTCTGTCTCAGGGGAGAACAACCTGGTCCAGGCCACTCTGCAGGTGGCATGCCCCATGGGGACGGCGTACCGTCAGGTGGTCATCGATGAGTAACTTCTGCATTTAGTTAGAGTCATTCAAATTTCTCCTGTCTTCAGACAATGAAAAATTCTGGTTTTAATTCGGCTTCCCCTACACATTTGCCTGGAGGAGTTGAATAAACTGAGCAGCAAACAGTATCTAATCTGCTTGATGGTTTGATTTCTCACTATGAACGAATAAATCAATGTTCTGATTTCTACAGAATCACCGTGTATTCTGCAGAATTCTCGATTCTCATTGAGAATTCTCTCAATGAGAGCTTTTGTTCTTGTTTAATATTCAGGGGGACCGGAGCCAACACGGGACACACGGGATGCATACTTCCTTTCCCTTGGCCTAAGCCATCCTCACCTATCTGTTTGTTTGTATGCTCAAGAAGTGAGAGGTGTTTATCATAACTTTATATATTAAAACCCCTTTCTCTTCCTTGTCTGTGGTGTCCAAATTTTAAACAGTCGCCTTATGAAAAATTTACTTTTTATATTAGTCAAGGTTTTCCAGAGAAACAAAATCAATAGGAGATAATCTATTTATCTAGATACAGAATATAGATAGATATAAAGTGAGATTCATTGTAAGGAACTGGCTTACACGATCACGTGGCTGAGAAGTCCCAAGGTCTACAGTCAGCGAGTGGAAGCCCCAGGAAAGCTGATGGTTCCGGTCTGAGTGCAAAGGCCTGAGAGCCAGGAGAGCCGACGGTGTGAGTTCCCGTCTGCAAGCCACAGGCTCAAGACCCAGGAAGAGCCAACGTTTCATTTCAAGCCCAAAGGCTAGAAAAGACCAATGTTCCAGCCCTACCAGGCAGGCAGAAGGAGCTCCCTCTCACTCAGCCTTTTTGTTCTAGTCAGTTCTTTAGTTGATTGGATGGGGCCCACCCACATTAGGGAGGGCACCTGCTTTACTCAGGCAACTAATTCAAATGTTAATCTCATCCAGAGACACCCAGAATAATGCCCAGCCCAGTGCCTGGGCACCTTGTAGTCCAGTCAAGTTGACACAGAAAATTAACCATTATACCTTTTCTTTCTCATTTTTGGTTTTTCTTTAGAGGTGGGGTCTCGCTGTATCACCCAAGAATGAACTCCTGGCCTCAAGCAATCCTCCTGCCTCAGCCTCCCCAGTAGCTGGGACTACAGGTACGTGCCACCAAGCCCGGCTCATGATATCTTTCTAGATTGTACTGTAGCCAAAATATATGCTTACCTCTAATCGGCCACTCCCATTTTGACTGATTACCTCAACAGGAGTGACAGCCTCTGTTTTGTGGTTAGATTTATATTCCAAATCTAGGCTGTGGTGATATCGCATAACCCTTTTGCCTTTGGGATGTCTTGGATAAAATTTTGTACGGAATAGAAAAAAACAAAGTTGATTGTTTCTGAAAGCTTATTAGTGAAAATACCTTCTAGTCTTTTCTGAAGAGGGGCACACGAGCTGAAACATCGGTATGCACCTTCTCGTTCACACAAATAACTCAGGCCTTTGAGATGGTGTCTGAGGCCAGGTTTCCTAAAAGCAGAACCTGAGACAGGGATTCAGCTGGGTGTGGCTTATCAAGAGTGTGCACTCTGAGGAAGGATGGCAGGAATGAGATGGGACAGAAGAAGGGTGTGCCATTGTGTGACTGTGTCCCCCCAAAATTCACAAGTGGAAATCCAATCCACAGTGTGATGTGTTAAGAGGTAGGGACATTGAGGATAAGATCAGTGCCCTTATAAAATGGGCTCAAAGAAGCATGTTCAGTTCTTCCACCATATGAGGACACTGAGAGAAGGTGCCACCTATAAGGAAGCCAGCCCTCACCAGACACCCAATCTGTTGCACCTTGATCTTGGACTTCCTAGCAACCTGAGCATGAGCAATAAATTTATGTCATTTGTAAACCATCCAGTCTATGTTTTTTTTAGTATAGCAGCCTGTATGGAGTAAGACAAGGAGTGAAGCAAGGACACAGTCTCAGCTGGACTCTACCACCAGCCTGATCTCATGAGGAGCTCTGGAGCAAGAACTGCACCATGAAATTGGTTCCACTCTGAGCAGGGGGGTTGGTGTTTTGTACCCTGCTCCTCCACCTGCCCATCATTGCCCATGGGATGAGTGGGGGTGGAGCCGGGGGGGAGGGTGGAACCTCCTGGGCTGGGGGAATGCTCATTTTGCCATGGCCAATCTTTGGGAAAGGGGCAGCTTTGCATCATTAGCGGGCAACACCCATGGCAGTTGAGTGATGGGTGGCAGCCCGGAAAGGGGCCTGGATGGGGAAGAAATGGCTTTCCCTACACAAGGGAACTGAAGTCTATCTGAGCAAATGCAGGCCAGAGTTTCTCCCATAATGCTCTGGGATCACACCCTTACACACCTTCATATACTGCAACTTAAAGAGCAGCAAGAACAAGAGGAAAAACAGTGCATTATTTCTGAGAGGCTTTGTTTTTCAAAGAACTGAGCACTAATTGGACAGAATCTGGATTGTATGCTTAGAATATAAGGATAGATCTTTCAGGAAAGCTATATTTATACATATGTGTGTGTCTGCATATATATAATATATGTGTATTATATTACATATAGTCAAAAACAGGGAGAATAAAACCCCTTTCCTCTGCCACATTTAAATTTACTAAAATAAAATGTGTCTCTTGTTGATGTGAGAACTGTAGATATGAGAATTAAATGTAGGCATGAGAATGAAAATTATGTCCCAAATCCTTTGGGGCGTTGATGGCACACAGGAATTCATTAGGAGAGCTAACTAACTCTCTACCCACAGTATAAATACCCATGGGGGAGTCTACAATTACACGAGGCTCATCTATTTTGCAGGAATTTCATTAATGTTATTAAGGAAAAGTATCGACTTTGGCATTATGCTTACATTAAAATTTCCTCTTTCTGTATTTGTCTTTAAGCACTGTAATTATAAATATGGAAATGTGTTCTGCCTGATATGGCAGCCATACTGCATATGGTTATTTAAATTGAAATTAAATAATTAATAATTAATTAATTAATCAAAATGAAACAAAATTAAGAATTCAGATTCTCAGTCCCATAAAACACATTTTCAGTGCTTGATGTTCACACGTACGTGCTGGCTACCATCTTGGATGGCACAGAGATAGGACGTTTACATCACTGCCGAAAATTCTATTGGATAATGCCGATACAGATACTCAAAAACCTTCCGGATAAAATTTTTAAAAAGTATAAAGAGTTTGTAAATAATTATGCTTCAAATTTCTCGTCATGCATTTTTTTATGGTTATTGCTGTTTGTTACTGTTGTTAGATTTTATTTTAAAAGACAGCTAGGTAAACAGAAAGGACACATACGTTGGAGCTGAGCAGCCTTTACTTACTAACTATTGACTGGGTAAGTGAGTTAACATCTCTGAGTCTCAGTTTTCTCATCTGTAAAATGGGGAGAATAGCATTTACCTTGGAAGGGCTTCGTGAGGATTAAAAGAGTTACTTCCTCTAAAAAGTCTAGCCTGCTGTTCTGCACTTGGTAGGGACTTTATGATGATTATTACTGTTTCCTTAAAAAAAAGAGTTTGCTCTTTTCAAGCATGTTTTCATGAAATTTCCAGCTTGCAGTGTTAGAATCTTCCCCATGTGTTCTGATACATTTGTTAATTACCGCATTTGCACACGTCTGAACTCGTTTTTTTTTTTTTAAGTTATAATTGTTTTGACGGTGGCAAATGAGTTGATTCCCTTCTTCACTCCCCTCCCTTTGGTTAAGCCTCTGAGATACTTCACTGAAAAAGGAATTAGAAGAAATTAAAGTAAACCTAGATTGTCGTATCGAATATGGAGACAGAGTGGTTACAAAGCCGGGCCAGAGCCTCCCTCTATTACGGTTGAGAGACTCATTTCTCTCTGCGAGGGTCCTTGACGATCATTTGCAGAAGAGGCTTTCGAGATGCTTTAAAACACATCAGAAGGAAACTCATCCAAGCCTGAGTTGGCTCAGGAGTGCCAATTAGCCGTGCGTTTGATCAGTGTTGGAGGACAGGCATTTCGCTGGGAAGCGTCTTCTAGTCGCAAAGACTGCCCAGGCCCCATCGAAAGGGCTTACGCCGAGTTCCAGCTTCTGCCTTCCTTGACTGAAAACTCAAAGGACAATGCCTTGAGACCGAAGGATCCCGTGGATGTGAGCACAGCCACGAAGCAGACAAAAGCGCAGGTCCAGCCACTCTGCCTCCTGGGCAGCTGGCCAGGAATTTCAATGCCCTGATTAAAGAAAAAACCAAACAAGATGCTCTTGGGATAGCGCGAAAGCTTAGAAAATACCCTGGTGTAGCTCTCCATTGACAACTCAGCAATGCAGAACTTGTTACTACTAGTGAAACGGTTCCAGTCATTTTTTGTTTGTTTTATTTATTTTTAATGTATTAAACTGGGTTTGCCCAGACAGCTGCCTTGGCCCCCAGTTTTGAATTAAGAAATCTACCCAAGGAGTCCTCCAATCTGCAGCTACCCCTTCTCACCCTCAACACCTCAAAGAGAAAAAAAATCTACAGTTACCCCAAATCTTGATTTTTCATCTTAAAACAATTATACTAGAGGATGTGTGAGATGATGACAAACTTGAAAAAATATATATATATATATATACACACATATGTGTATGTGTGTGTATTTTATTTTTCTGGTCAGTGGGTGAAGTCACCTTTAGCTCACATGGATGGCGATTTATTTTCAGAAGTAGAGAATCCACATTTGGATTTTCTGGTGGAGATTGCAATCACTCCGTTCCCAAAGCTGGTCCCTAGAGGCAGGGAAAGCCCCCGAGGTCCTCCCTGCCAGGGAAAAGGCCTCCCGCCAAGGACAACTGGCACAGAAGCAGCTAAGCCTGTACCTGAGTAGCAGGTACACTGTCATTCCAGGGCTCTAGTTGCAGTTGCTGCTTTAAAAAAAAAAATAAACCCTGCCTCTGTGCACAGATGTGCAACAGCTTTGGAAAGGAGCAGCTCCTGCCCACCTGCTGTGCTCCACTTCAGAATGGGCTTCATTTAAAAGACAGAGCCTGATTGGCTTTTTATCTGTGAAGCTTATTGCATCAGTTGCCACCGGATTGCAAGTGTTTTGATTGGGTGGGGAGGATGCTCCCTTCCTTTCAAGGAGGAGGAGGAGGAGGAGGAGGGGGAGGAGGAGGGGGAGGGGGAGGAGGAGGGGGAGGAGGAGCAAGAGGAGGTCACTGCTACAGAATGGCAGGGCAGTCACAGCCTGGGGGAACTTTCTTAAGCTGCTCTACACCCCAGGATCATAGAAAAAGCCTCTCTGCTCAAGGACTCAGAGAGGAAGCCGAGCCATCCTCCCTACATTGTCCCTGAGACAAATGACTCAATAAGGAACTCAAGCTATTAGGAAATCGCTTGGGCTTAAATGAAAATTCAAATGGAGGCTGAGATGTTTTAAAAAAATGGATTTTTAAATGAAAATAAAAAGCTAAGCAGGGACAGAGAGATTGAAATAAGGAGCACCAAGCCCACAGCGAAGCCACATCACATGCAGGCGTGTGGGAATCTGGAGTCAGAATATTGGGAATGGTAATACCCGGGAGTTTACAGGGATTGATTAGTTGGCAGAGCTGGCTGGAGAGGCTCAAGAGAAAAGCAACATTATACTCAAAACAGTTGCAGCCCTTTATTTCTGCCTTCACCATCACCACTTTAGCTCTTAGTGTTCCCTCTCATGTGAACTATGAAAATAACCTGCATTTCTCTGCCTCCAATCTGTCTGCCTCCCTCCTCACCTTCCTTCCTTCCCTCCTCCTACCTTCCATCTACTGATTCACAATTCATTTAACAAATATTATTGAGCATGTACTGTTTATCAGGCACTGTCTAGGCCCTGGGAAAAGAATATTGATTGAAACTCATAGAGCTTACATTCTAGTGGGGGAAATGGACAATGAACACAATAAAGAAATAAACTTGTTAAATATTTAACATGTAAGATGATAAGTAAAAAAGGAGGGAGACAGTGTGAAAGTGTAACAGGCTCTATGAACTCCTATAAGTCTTTTATAATCCTCTCCCTTAACTAAATATTTAATACTTGACCCTTTGAGTTTGTAACAGAAGTAAAGGCTGACAAAGGGCAAATGTATTACAAGTTGTCTCTTTAAAACCTCCTCCACTCTTTTTGGGAATTAAAACCTGCATCCCTGCTCAGGGCCAGTAATCAGAGAAGCAGAGGAATGTTCTTTGTTATTTGTTTTAAACCACAGGAGATGGCTCAACAGTATTGTCCCAGCAAAGGGCATAAGGTCATCTTCATCAGAGATAGGGCCAAACTGGGCCACCAACAGTAGTTAAACAGCAATAGCCCGAAGCTAAAACCCCCTTTAAAAAGCTCTGTATTTCTGCTTAAAGGGAGGATGATGGTTCTTTAAGAGGACGGTCTACCATCCTCCTCATCTGTGGGCAAATTAATAAACTCCTCTTTCCTTTTCCTCAAACCACTTGTCCTCATTCTTCTTTGTTGGGGTTTGGGGACAAGTACTGAACTTTCCGTAACAAGTTGTTTCCCAGAAATGATGGACTCAAAGTCCTGCTTCGGCCTCCCAAAGTGCTGGGATTATAGTCATGAGCCACTGTCACCGGAAACTCAGCATTTGCCCTTGAGGCTGCATCAGAAGAATGAGAACTAGTGTTCTGGGGAGGAAGAAAGAGAATTTTTATTACTTTGCCAGAAAAGGAGGAAAAACGGCAGAACTTCTCTTCTCAAAATCCAAATTTCCAGAACATAGGCAGAAATACAGGGCTTTTAAAGGGAGGGTCCCTCGGTTCTGGGCTATTGTGATCAACTAATCTAATTGTCCCATTTCTGCCAAAGACAAAGCCTGTGAACTCTGCCACCTAGGGGGGCTGGTGTCACCTGGGAGGGCTGAGTTCTCTTTTAACAAAGGACTTGACCTGCCTCAGGGATGCAGGCCAGGCTGCAGTTCCCAAAAAGAGTAGAGAAAGTTTTAAAGGGACAGAAAATCTTTTTTTTTGTCCTTCAGGGCCCTTTCCCCTGTTGCATGTTCCCCACTCTCAATTTTTTACTTCCATATCTACAAGAGGAGGGGTGACCACTCTGACACACCACCGCACTCCCCCCTGAAATGATGGATTTTCTACAAGACAAAGCAGTTGAGATTCTGAAGCCCTGGAACAGACTTCCTGATGCCAAGATTCACCAGCCCTGACAACCTGTCCCCAGTGCACGCAGCCCCTTGTTGGTTAGTCACACCAGGCCTGCAGAAGGCACATGGCCCGCCTTTAAAAGCCCATGATCCCCCTCATCAGAGAGATGGATTTGAGGCAACTTCGCCCAGACTCCCAGCAAGACAATTGTCCTATTGAAACTTCCCTTATTCCTTGGCAATCCTTGTTGTCTCAATGACTGGGTCTTTGTGCCACGAGCAAACGGATCTACACAGAAAGCCCCTTGCAGTTTTGACATCACAGGATGAGATGCCTTCGTGCACATTTAATGGAGACCACTGTCCAGATTCCAGACAGACAAAACAGTGCTATTGAAGGAAATTAGAAATATTTTTATACCCCAAAATGACATTTTGACATGTTGGACAGACTGAAGAAGCCTCTCGATCTCTCTAACTTCCCCCCCATCCACTCTCCCAAAATCATGAAGTTTCTTTATCTGCCTCAGGTCTGGACCCACCTCGGAGAATAATTGTTTCTTTTCTTCCCCTCCCTATAAGACCAGGAATGTGACCACACCTGAACAGATGGTTTAAGAAGATAATGTCCCCTCTCTTAGACTCCTTTAAATTCCAAAGGAAACTATTTACCAGTTAATCTTTGTTCCCCATCCATTCACTCTCCGTAGAAATCCCCAATGTCCCTAAACAGAATTCTTCTTTTTTCCCCCTCCCATAACCCATTTTGTAAGAAAAACCTATACGCTTTGGAATCCTATTGGGTTGAATTCTCATTATCTGGGGGTTTCCATTTATAAAATAGATTTAATAACTTTTCCCTTATTAATCTGCTTTATTGTGAGTTGCTTTTTCTGCAAACCTTCCAAGGGTGAAGGGGAGGCTTTCTCTTCACCCCCATTAGCCACTTTGTGCAAGGACACAGCTTGGATTTTGTACCCAATAAAAGTACCCTTCATCTGGGGGACATAGCCCGAGCAGGTGCAGGCTTGGCAAGGGGAGCAAGGGCTCCGTGCGGAAGCTGCTTGCCCCTTCGATGATCAGACACCATGATGCAAGTACAGAAATGGGAGGAGGGAGCCTGACCATGGGATCCGGAAAGGGCGGGAGCCTGTGTGGCCGTGTGAGGATGACCAGCGTGGAGCGAGTGAGGGGAGTAGGAGGGGAGGACAGGCTCAGGCGAGGTCACTCGGGGATTCAGGCTGCAGCAAGGACACTGGCCTCCAGGCCCGTGAAGGAGGCACCATTGGAGGCTTGGGCATCATGCCCGACTCACATTTTATCAGGACGTCTCTGGCTCCAATTTGAGGCTTGGCTGAAGTGGGGCAAGGTGGCTGCAGGAGGACCAGTTAGGAGGCTACAGCATTATCCAGCAAGAGATGCCCCATTGTGGGTCTTCCCTAACTCATCTTCCACCGCAGCCAGTACAATCTTTCTGGAGCTTAATTTGTTTTTGTTTTCATTTTTGAGATAGGGCCTTGCTGTATCTCCCAGGCTAGAGTGCAGTGGTGTCATCATAGCTCCCTGCAGCCTCAAATTCCTGGGCTCAAGTCATCCTCCTGTCTCAGCCTCCTGAGTAACTAGGACTGCAGGTGTACATCACTGGCCAATTTATCAATTATTTTTTGTAGAGATGGGGGTCTCACTATGTTGCCCAGGCTGGTCTTAAACTCCTGGGTTCAAGCAGTTCTCCTACTTTGGGATTAGAGGTGTGAGCCACTGTTCCCAGCCTGAAGTCTAATTTGATACCTGTGTCTTTTTGGTAAAGAATCCTTCAGTGGCTCCCCAGTGCCCATGGAATGACTTCCCTTGCGTGGGATTATAGGCTGATCCTGACCAGGCCTTCCTCTTCCTTTTCAGCCTCATAGTCTGGCAAGTGACAGACACCCCAAGTGACACCCCACTCTCCCTGCACTCTGGCTGCAAAAACTGGTGCTGCAAAGGCCTCTGCTGGCCTGCAGGCCTCTGTGCTGGGAGTCTCAGGTGACATGTCCGTTCTGTAGATGCAGTGCCTGGGACCTGGGTTTGAATGACCTTCAGGAGACACCTGTGATGAAGGAAGAACTGCAAGCTGGGAAAGGGGAGAGGCAGCTCCGGGGTGAGAGGTAGTGCAGGCCGGGGAAGGGAAAGGAAACCCGACACTCAGAGCAGCTGGAAGATGCCTGGCCCTGTCTGGGCCACCATGGCACCTGCTGCAATTGGCCTGAACAGTCTTTTTTTTTTTTTTTTTTTTAATTGGTTACCAACAATTAAAAATCAAGGAGGTTTTGTGAAATCTGAATTGCTGATGTCTTTTGAAAGCTCAGCGATGAGGCCAAGCTGGGCCTGCCTTCCACCTGGTGACAGTCAGCGAGTGCTGAGGGCTGGCCGGCCCCCGTCCCCAGGCCTTTGCTGGGAGGTTCCCACAGCCCTGGCAGGTTCCTTCCTGCACCTCCCAGGCTGCCCCAGACCAGCCACTGTGGCCCGGCCGCACGTGCCTGCATGGAACCCGCTCTGTGAACAACTCGTGTCACCAGCCCTACGTGTTTCTTATAGGGAAACACATGTTTTAGGCTCCCAGACCAGGGCTCCATGACTAGAAGCCTGGAACTTTTAACTAACTACTTGACCCTTCTGGATTGTTTCCCAGAAATGGAGGAATGTCTGCGAGACAAAGGAGCTGAGATTCCGAAGGCCACTGGGTGAACTTCCGATGCCAGGCCCCCCAGCCCTCACTGGCCTGCCACATGTACCCTCATCATTCCAACACGATGTGTCCCAAGGCAGGTGGCCCTCTTTAGAAAGCCCTACTCTCCATCACTCGGGGCGACAGATTTGAGGCTGACAGATACATTTTGTATTAAAAAAAAATTCCTTTCTTCTTTGGCAATCCTCTTTGTCCCAATAATTGCCCCTTTGTGTGGCAAGTAGCTGGACCCAGGCTTAAACCCCTTTGTGGTTTCAATACTCTTCATACCCTGTGTCCTTGCAAAGTCTGCCCCAGCCTTCTTGGCTCTTTTTTAAGACCCTATTCAAAGGCCTCCCCCCCTGCAGAGCCTTCTAGAACACTCCAGAGAACTTGCTCAGCACTCTGGGAGCCCTTCTGGTGGAGTTTGTGAGCTCGCTGAAGGCAGGGCTTGTGTCTCGTTCCTATTTCCATATCAGCTCCCAGCACCGTGTCTGGCCACAGTAGGGAGGGCGTACCCACTCAGACGAAACAGACTCAAACGTTAGATGATAAACACTTTGCAGAGTTACACAGTCTAGACCGCCTCATTGAAGAGAGACTCAAACTGCTAGGCGGCCCCTCGACCCAATCCAAATGTCACAGAACAAATCCCTTTCTTAAAAGGATTTGTTCTGCAAAATTTGGACTCAGTCAAAAGGCCACACTCGAGGATCCAGAAGGCCACATGTGGCCCAACATTACAGGTTCTCCACCCCTGTCGGGCCTTTTCAAGATTCGGTACACCCAGCAGGGACCTTGGAGCCCATTCTGTGTCTGTCCACCTGGTTTTACGCAGAGAGGTTGGGCAGCCTGGCCTGTCACACAACTGACGTGGAAGCCAGTGAACTCAAACAAAACATGGTGCACACAGATGTATTGAAAACATTGCCCGGGCAAGCTGCCCACTTTTGATCCACATGTAAATTGATTTTTGCTACAACTCAGCACACACACAGTTTCTATAACATCTGTTGGGGGCACTTGAGTGAATGGGCTGCAGACAGAAGGGAATGGAGTAGATGGAGATGCATTTGTGGGGAGGGAGAAGTGAGGAGCCCTGTGACATGGCCAGGGCCACAGCCGGAGGGCATTTCTCCTGCAACAGGGGAGGGTGAGAGAGTGCAACCGTGAGCCCCAGAGAGAGATGTAGGTGCAGAGGGAAAACTTCCCCCTTGCCCTCTGAAGATTCACTGCAAAATCAACTCACAAAGGCAGATTAATTGGGGCAAGGGCGTACAAATTTATTTAACAGGATTGCAGTAGCCTTCACAGTAAAGACCTCAACCCCCCAGTGGGGTGCAGAAGCTAATATACCATCCTGATGTTACACAAATAAAGGGAGCTTGGATCCTCGCAAAAAATGGTTATGGGGGTAGAAATCAGAGAGACCTTGAGGCTTCCTCATTTCAGCATGTCAAATGCCATATTTTGGGGTATTGGTTTCTGAGCCCCACCAGGGACTCAGGGAGGGGGTTAACTGGCAACACCAGGCCCACTGTGACAAAGACGGTGAGACACTGGTAACTGGGGTAGCAATGGGTCTGTCACTACCACTGACCAGGTGTCTGTTGTTTTAGCCTGTAATCCCTTAAGTAGATTCACATATTTGGGATTCAAAAGAGGACTACAAACAAAAGACAGCTGAGGACAAACGTTGTTTGGAGCACATAGCAACCCTGTAGATAAACATTTGTGATTTGCTATTTGCAAAGCATCTCCCCACACAGCCGTCATACCAGTTAGGGAAGGTCTAATAATGTAATGTGCTAAAGCTCACATTTACCTGCTAGTAATGTAGTTGGTTTTGAACCAATGTCTTATGACCCCTGGACCAGAGCTCCTTGCACAGTGCAGTCCAGGGTGGGCCCCAGATAGCCAGCCCGGGTGCCTGGGGGGGGGTGCTGGGGTGAGCTGCCCCACTTCCTGCCTGCCTCTGCACTCCCCGGGCTGTGCTAACAGTTGGTGCTAGGCTGGTGCCCGGTTGGCTGGTCATTCATCCGGCTCTGCCATCTGGCGTTCTGCCCTTCCTGCTCGCCATCCTCTCTTCTGCCTGGGTGGCAGTGCCTGCTGCTCCTGTCTGGCAGGACCTGAGTGGCAGAGGGTTGGCCGCGAGGTTCTGGGCGTTGGCTTCCGGCAATGGCCTTGTCCTCCTGGAAGTCTGTCTGCCCCAGCCTTTGGCCCGAGGTTCCCACACCCGGTACCATTGATGAAATGGGCCCTGACTGCCCAGAGAAAAGAAGTGTGGGGCTCTAGTCCCCTCTGGCCGGCAGGCATTCCATGCTGAAACCCCTTCTTGGCCTTTACCTTGTGCTATTCCTGAGTTCATTCTGAAGAGCAGGACTATATGAACAGAGAAAGGGGATGAAACGAAGAGCCAGTCACATAAAGAAGCCACTGTCTACACACAGGTTTGTCCTTTGCAGATACGAATCTCACATGCTTGTCCAAGGTGAGGTCAAGGCCTATCTGTTTCCTTCCCCATGGAAATCTGCAACCCAGGCCTTTCCTAGGTGAACTGACAACTACATGGTTGTATGATTGGGGTAGTTGGGAAGGGAGGATTAGGCCACTGGGCAAAAAAAGAAGAGGTCTCTGCCATTATGGAGCACACAGTTCCTGGGGCAATGGACACACTCAAATAAACACACACACATATGTAAAACTCTATACTTGCCAGACGACCCTGGGCAACTTTCTTGACCTTTCTGTGCCTCAGTTTCTTCAACTGTAAAATGGGGCAACTTTGCAGAATTGTGAGTGTTACATGAATCATGCAAAGCACTTAGGATCATGCTGGGCACATAGTAATTGATCCTTAAATGTTAGCCCTTAGTAAACCAGGCAAGTGACCTCAAAGAGAGGTGCATGAGGCCATCATGGCTTATAAAAGAAGGATTTGACTTAGTCCTTTGGGAGATGAAAGAAGACTTCCTTGAGGAAATGATCTGAACTGAAATGTGAAGAGCACTTTGATGAGCAAAGTTGGGACGATCATTCTGGCAGAGGGAACGGTGCGTGCAGAATGGTCAGCTGGAGGCTAAGGGCCACCAAGAAGCCACCCAATGCCAAGTCTCAAAGGGCAACAATAATCTCTGCCATTACCCCCAGGATCTGTGTTGCATGCACTTTACCACCTTGCCTGGGGGGTTGGGCACATTCTGAGGATTCCACTTGGCCTTCCCCACAGTGATAGCTCTGATGCTGCAGGAAGCAACAGGGGTTAGGTGATTACTGAGTATTCCCACTGCAGTTAGTGAATGAGGAATCTGGCAAACAACTGCAAGGTGGACCTTCAGAACCGGTGGACCTACTATGGGACTGCCCTGGGCCCCAATGTGACCTCACTCTAAGCGGGGATGGGAGCATGATGATGCTTCAGGTCCCAAGCATCAGTGTTAACATGAGTCCAACAGCCCTTGCTTGGCTCTTCCCCTTTTCTCAGTGCACAGTTTCCTGAATAAACAACCGTAGGTAACTCCAGGGAAGCACCAGGAGAGTCATTACTGTACACACCTGCTGTGGTGTCGTAGGGTGATTTCTCCTGGAATGAATGGATTCCAGGTGTGAAAACTGGCTCCAGTCCAGAAACTGGGCAAGGGATCATGACTTAGTTGTAGAAGCTTCCCTCAACCGCCTGATTGTCCATTCATTATTTCTTTAGGTTATATAGATTGAGCAAAACCCTTGTTGGCTACCCATCTAAATTTCCTCTAGGGTCACTAATCATCTTTATACTCAAGTTGGGTCAGACACCCTGGCTGGTGCACCAAGCTTACTGCTTACGACGGGTAAGCACTGCCACTTAGCCTTTGTTGTTTATGGATCCTATCGCTCCCATTGCTGTCAGTGAGCCCAGTTTTCTGACAGCATTTCTGTACAGTTGGCCCTGTCCCACAGAAGGGGAGGGGAAACAATGAATTTCTTGGTGATGCTTGTGACCCTCTCACCAGTATGCCCCTTCTTCCTTTGGTAAATGTAGGATCATCCAAGTTCTCGCACCATCCATGGTAATCTAGAGGGTTTTCTGGCCTTATACAGTATATTCACTCTGGCTTGCCCTCTGCCTGAGACTTTTGATCACTGCTCCTGTCACTGGCACTGCCAACTGTCATTGGCACTGCCAATGCCATCACTTTTTCTGTAGTTCTAAGAGGTTACCCAAAGAGTATGTGACAGCCATTTCCTGGGCTCTGGACAGGGTGTTAAGTCCTGGATTAAGGGAGAGTGTCCTCGTATTGATAAATTCTCTCTAATTAACTTTGTGTTCTGCTTTCCTTGATGCAGAACCTTCAAAGTCCTATCCATTATGTATTGCACTGATTCTGGCTGGTTCATGTTGGCTGTGTCCTACAGCTGCTTCAGAATATCGTCCCTCTCTTCCTAAGCAGATCAGCACTCCTTGGTGGATTGTGTTGCTACTTAACCCTAGTTGTTGATCTGGTGGCCAGGAAAGGAGGTGGGTAAGATCTGCAAAGTAGAGCCTCTGCCTCATCTTCAGAGGAGTGGGCTACTTCTGTTGGTCCAATGGTTCAGGGCAACTGGGGGATTCAAGACTTTCAAGTGCATCAAACAAGATGCCCCCCTCCCATAGCTCAGGATCCATTCTTTCCCCCAAGTGCCCTGGTCTTGGTATAGTAGACCTGTCTCTTCATAATTACCCTTTCTTTGGAACTTGCAACTTTCCATGATTAAAATCTAGACCTGGTTCTCAGCCTTCTGGTTCTGCACCTTCTATCAACAAGAGATGATAACCTCTTTCCATACTGCCAAGGAAGCCTTCTGGCTTTTGTTCCCAGCCTTAATTGGTTAATCATTGTTGGCCTTTTATTATTTTTCCTCAAATCTTCGATTTCCCCAAGCACTAGACATCCAATTCAATTGTGCCTGTAATTACTATCTCTCCTCGTATTTTTTGAACACATACATTATACCATTTAATTTCTTCTGCTGATATATTATTTACATAACCACTAAAGAAAGTTTTAACAATGGCACTGTTCCCTTGGGCTGGGGACTATCCATGCTGTACCTACCTCCTGTGATGAGGTTCTCACTGCTGGCTGGCCAGAGGGTGGCCCAGCTCTAGCCTCTCTTTGCTCACAACACTTGACCTAGCTGCAAGTTGGGTTCTTCTTAGAAGCAAACTCTGAAATGGAGATTAACGTGCAAACAGTTTATTGGGAAGGGCTCTTAGGATCAACGCTTATGAGAAAAGTGAAGGCAGCAAGATTGGACAGAGGGAGAAGTTGTTCTGTGATGAGGCCCAGACATTCTGAAATGTGAAACAGGCTTTGTCAAGCCTTATGCAGCTTTCTGAAGTTGGGCTGGGATGAGTGCATTAGGCCATTATATTCTTACAATGACCAGTCATTGGATATAGGCTGTTTTGAGAAGGGAACATGACCTTGGGCAAGGTGGTTGTCTTCATTGGAGAGCAATTTCTCAAGGCAGCTGGGATCTGAAGAGTTCTAGCTGGCCACACGCCCAGCAGCTGAGAGGCAGGTCCTTTGCTGCTGGACAGAAATCTCAGTGCCACAGCAGGCATTCCCAAGGCCACCAAAGAGAGGGATTTGCACAAGATTTCAAACCTGTAGGCACAGCAACTAGTAGATGTGAGGTTTGCCAGCAGCTCCCAGGGCTTTCTGAGAAGTATTCAGTGTTGCTGCGGGTAGCTGAGAGCAACAAGGATGACCTCTTGTGATTGCTTCGCTTGGATTCATTAAAAGCCAGCAGAGGCCCTCTTGATCTTTAATCTTCCAATACTTCCCCCAGTCATATGAACCTGAAAGTCCTTATATTAAGTTCCTCCCAACAAAAATACCTAAAATGGTTTCTATTTTTGCTGCCCTAGTGCTTACTGCTACAGTCGTATCAGCAGGAGTTAAATCTCTAAGTAAGAACATGGAGTTCTTCTCAATAATCGCTCCCATAATCAACGAATCCAGGACTTCCAGACACCTCCCATCCTCCTGACACAGTAGTAGGTACTGAATGCTGAGATCAGCTAGCTAAGAATGCATTTAGGAATTTAAAAAAGATAATTAAATGGAAGTTTTGACAGTAGGTGAGCAATATTTTAGATGGTGGTAGAGGGAAGTTTACTAGGATCAGAACATTCAAAACTTGTGGGTCTGAGTGTCTATGCAAGCCTTCTAGAAACCACTGAGATTTGAAATTGGCCCTGAAAGGAAAACAACTGAGAGAGAGAGAAAAAATAAAGACACATTAAACATTTTTTAATGTAGCACATGGGCCATTCATTATTTGACAACAGTCTATCTCCTCAGCCGTTTTTCCTTCCACTCCTTTGTCTCAACTTTCTGCTCCAGCAATGCCAAGCTGCTTGCAGTCACCTTGCATATGTCAAACTCTCTCCCATCTGTTTTCTTTGCCCAAGCTGTCACCTCTGCCATAATAAACTTCTCTAGTCACTCTTTAAAACTTAGTTTAGATATCCATAACAATGGCAGAGTAAGGTCCTCTGAAAACCCTACCCTCCGTAAGCAATGAGAACACTGGAAAAAACAGTAAGAATTATCATGTTCAGAACAATGGAACTTAACCAAACATTTGTAGCAATCTAGGGAGCATTTTTCAAGAACAATAGCTGCAGCTCAGTAAGAACAGTGAGCTCTGTGTTGCTCTAATGTGCCCTATCCCCATCATCCCTCCCTAGCTACATGACAATTTTGAAAACAAAAGCCCTCGACCAGGGGAAACCAGCAGCCTGTACCCACTGGAGGAGCCAAAATAGGGCCAGTCTAGACATTAAGTAGCTTGTCAGCAGAAGAGGCTGAGGAGTTAGGCAGGGACCAGATCTTAACAGACTTTACATACTCTGCTGTAGAATTTTCATCTTACTTTGAAAGAAATGGAGAGTCCTGCAAAGATTTGGGGTTTAAAATCTCCATTCCCAGGTGATTGCTATTATTTAATCTGTCCAGTGGTTCCCTGAAAGGCTGGTTATTTTTGACCTGATCTAGAATCTGCTTAATGCAAAGAGCTTTTTCCACATTGGGGGTAGGGAGGAGAGCATTTGTTGAAAACCATCAGAGGCAATTAGTTGAGTATGTTGGCTACCTGAGGCAGTGGATAATAGTTGGAACAAATAATAGGCTAACAAAAAAAGCTTAAAAAGGAAATCTGGGGAATGAGATGTGCATGGGGGTTTTGAAGAGCTCAGACATAATCCTGGAAACCTAGAAGCCAATTGCATGTGTAGGTCTTTTGCATTTCCAGGGAAGAGCCAACCAGGTCCTGAGCTCGCACCTCTGGATGACCCTGGGGGTCCGCACAAGCAGTAGGCGAAGCTAAGGGAGAGTTCTAAGCTGATGGCATGACCCAATCACAACACAAAGCCACTCAGCAAAGACTGGGAGACTTATTGGTTCCGTATGTTGAGGAGATCTCTGTTCAGTCATTAGATGACCACTAAGCTGAGTGGAGACTTCAGTGGCTGCATGCAACATGCAGACTTTACTAATTAATTAGTAAAAGTCACTTAACAAAATTATCACAATAACAACCCTGGGTACAGGGGAGGATCTGATTTCCAAAGTTGCCACATTATATTATTTAAAATGTTCAGTTTCCCATTACAAAAACAAAAATACAGATGGTCTTTGACTGACGATGACTTGACTTAATGATTTTTTGCCTTTATGATGTGATAAGCATTCAGTAGGCTGCTTGATTGATGCTGAGAGTCTGTCCTGATAAATCCATGGTAAATGGAAAACATCGTTAAGTCAAAGATGCAGGTGGGTTTATTGAGACATGGAGGAGAATCTATATAAGACACGCAGTAAAACAGGGAAGTATGAGCAACACCAGGAACAGATGCCGTCAATGGCATTGCCCCTGAGAAAGCCCACACATTGAAATTACTAGACAAAGACTTCAAATAGATGTTAAATTATCTCTTTCAAATATTTTTTTAAAATAAAAGAAACCATGTCTATTGAACTAAAGGTAATTATGAGAACACCTCACCAAATAGAGGGTATCAATGAAGAGATAGAAATGATAAAAGAGAACCCAATAGAAATCTCAGAGATGAAAAGTACAATAAAGGATAATGAAAATTTGCTTGAGAGGGTCCACAGAATTTATGGCTGCAAATTTTGGCAGGCATAAAAATGATTCAGCAAACTTAAACATACAACAACTGAAATTATCCTATATGAGAAGCCGAAAGAAAAAACAGCGAAGAAAGGTGAATAGAGCCTAACGATCTGTGGGACCATCAAGCAGATCAAAATAGAATTACCATATGACCTGGCAAATCCACTTCTAGGTATGTACCCACACGAATTGAAAAGAGTTACTTAGACAGATATCTGTATGCCAGTCTTCACTGAAGCACTGTCTGCAATAGCCCCCAAATGGAAATGATCCAAATGTCCATCAAAAGATGAATAGATAACCGAAATGTAGTTTGTACATACAAAGGAAGGAAATTCTGATATACACTACAACATGATGAACCTTGAGGACATTATGCTAAGTGTAAATAATCACAAAAGGGGACATACGTATGATTCCACTTATGTGAGGTACTTAGAATAGTCAAACGCTTAGAGACAGAAAGTGGAATGGTGGTTGCCAAGGCATGGGGGAGGGAGGGGTCAGGAGTTATTGTTCAGTAGATATAGAGTTTTGGTTTGAGATGATGAAAGTGTTTTAGAAACATATATAGTGATCATCATTGAACAACATTGCCAATATACTTAATGTCACTGAAACGTACACAGCAAAATGGTTTAAAAGGTAGATTTTATGTTATGTGTATTTTACCACAATTTCTTTTAAGGAAAGAAGATAAATGACCTTTCTAAATTTAAAAAAGAGTGAAGTACCAATACAAGCTACTATAACATGGGTGATGTTTGGAAACATTAGGCTAAGTGATAGAAGCCACACACAAAAAGATTATATTTGTATGATTCTATTTACGTGAAATGTGCAGATTAGGAAAATCCATGCAGACATAAAGGGTTAGAGTGGCTGCCCATGGTTGGTGGAAGGGAAAATGGGGAGTAACTGCTAATGGGTGCAGGGTTTTTGGGGGGGACTGATGAAAATGGGAATTAGATAGTGGTTATGGTTACACAACCTTGTGAATCTACAAAGAACCTCTGAATTATACATTGTGAAGGGATGAATATTATGGTATGCAAATAAAATCTCAACAAACACATTTTAAAATAAAAAATATTACAATTTTAGTTCTCATCACTTTTTCCAGAAATTTTCCCCACCTTCCTTCATCTCTCAAGGTTGGCATCCGTTACCCTTCTCCGTGATCCCACAATTTCTTACAAATGATTTGTCATTCTATACATTACTTTAAAAAAGTTCATTCTTCCATAATAGACTGTGAGTTCTTTGAGGGTGAGACACATCATCACTTGCTCATCATATAATTGCCAAAAGTTAATACAGGATCTGCAACCTCGTAGGACTTCAGTAGATGGCGGATACGTGAATAAAGAGAATGAACTTTGTAAGAGAAAACAACCCTGTCCTGAGGAATATTTTGCTTGTTTTAAATTGGGTTCCTTGGAAAAGTAGACTCTGAGGTGGAAGGGAGGTTTATTGGGGAGTGTCCTCAGTTTGGGTGAACGCAGGGGAGTGAAGGAAGGAGAAACTGCGGAGAGGTAGGAATTTACTCTTAATGAGCTTGCAGCAAAGGCTTCGGCCAATCCTTGGGGAACTGGACGACCCTCCAGAGTTGCCCTGCCTTAGGGTCAAGGGGCCAGTTATTTATACCGTCCTCATCAAGCCGGCATTGGACACACTGTCCCTTGGGAGAAGACCTCTTCCAACCGTTTGCAGCTCACCAAAGGAATGAGCACTTCACCCACAGGGAGACCTGGCCAGTGCGCTGTGGCGTTTGCCACCTGCGCAGTTCCCATGTGGTTTGGCCACAAGCAGCGTGTGATCCCTGAGGGGCGGCACAGGGAGAGTGTGGGCTCACAGCATTTTGATTTCTACCTTCAGTCTTCTTCTTGCTAGCTGTGTGGCTCGGTTCGGGGTTCATCTTCTTCAGGTCCGTCTCTCCATCCGCTGCAAATGAGCGCTCCTACTTAAACACAGGTCAAGTCCCCAGCATGCTGAGACAACACAGAAACAGGGCCACAGCTGGACGGACCACTGCCAGGAAGGCCACCTGCTCTGTGCTTCCTCCTCCTGACCTCCCCGGGATCTCCCGAATTCCTGCTGGTAAAGCACAAATGAGGTCTGGTTTCCTCTCCAGAGCACTGAAAAAGTGATCCGCTTTGTTCTGAGCTCGTTGCACTCTAGTAAGGATTTTGCATCAGGTAGACATTTGTTTTGTTCTTCTTTTCTGACAGTGGCCACTGAGAAATTATAGTAGAAGAAAATTATGTTATTCTTTACCTTGGTATCAAATTGCACATAGGTTAATGACTTGGTAGGAAGAAAAAAATGAGTCGGTAATCTATAGTGAATCACTGTGAGTGCAATGGAGAAATCTGAGAATCAGAGACTTGAGAATCTTGAAGGACGTTGATTCAAACCTCTACTTTCAAGCAAGTTGCTTCTTGAAGACTAGAAGGGGGAAACTTATCAGCAACTCAGGGGGAAGGGGAGGCTCATGTAGTTTGAAAAATCCTGTCTACCTTCTACCTGTAGAAAAATTTTATACCAAATTCTTATCTGTTGTGAATATGCAGAAAATAGTGTGATAGAATGTTATAGGGGACAAAAGTTAAAAATAAGTTTAAGAAGTAGCCTTGGGAACAATTAGCTGTATGATGTTAAAGCGACTCATCAGAATTTTTTTTTTTCTTTTTTTTCTGTGAGACAGTCTCCCTCCATTGCCCCGGGTAGAGTGCAATGGTGTCATCACAGCTCGCAGCAACCTCAAACTCCTGGGCTCAAGCGATCCTTCTGCCTCAGCCTCTCCAGTAGCTGTGACTACAGGCACGTGCCACCACACCCAGCTAATTTTTCTATTTTTTGTAGAGATGGGGTCTCGCTCTTGCTTAGGCTGGTCTCCAACTCCTGACCTCAAGTGATCCTTCTGCCTCAACCTCCCAGAGTGCTAGGATTATGGGCATGAGCCACTGTGGCCTGCCCTCATCAGAAATTTTTATCTCTATTATCTATATGTGTCTTAAAATCACACTATGGTTCTTTGTGAAGTCTTTAAGCTAAGGAATGCTGCTACCCCCTGCCATACACGAGCATTCCAAAACAACATAAACTGGGGAGCTTCTCAAAACTAAGGGTGACAAAATGATAAGGGGTTTTGAATAATATTTGAGGTTTTCTCTTAAATTAAAATCACCTGGATTTTTTGACAAATCCCGTTGGACTTTGACATATCACTGAAGGAGGCAAATAATTGTCATCTCCGTGACGCTAATGATGCCCAAACTTTACCTTAAAGCCTACGAGTAAAGAGTCGAATAAATAGCTCCTTTCAGAAAAACAGACTCCCCCCAGTAGGTAAAAAGATGGCAGTGTTCATAAGACCATTATCTGAAGTATCTCTGACTCAATTACAGTCGGAATCGGTTGCTGTGACTGACAGCCCCCAACAATGCCAGAACTCATGCTCCAAGCTGCGGAGAAACTGCAGATGAAAGCAAATTTCCTCACATTTCCGGCAGAAGGATTTCTCAAGGTTTGCCGGCTTCCAGTGTGAATGCAGAACATTTCCTTGGTGTCAGCAGCAGCTTGAGAATGGATTTCAGGAGCAATTAATAGTCTGCAGATTAACTCTTTATTTACAGACAAGGAACTTGAAAATGGCTATTTACTCAATGTTTGTGTATGTGTGGGAGGATACACGCATACATATATGTACACACATGTAAGCATCTATACTATCTCTTAATGAAATGTATATTTTTGCACTTAAGAAATATTTCTTGCTAATTTTTTGAAAAACTACCTAAACAGATTTCATGTTACCAAATACACACTATGAGCATTATAACCAAGTTTAATTCCTTATTTTTTCTTTCCATGAGCTGGGCTAATATTTAACAGGCTGTCTCGTTGCCTAGAACAGGGATTAATGTCTTCACCCTGTGGGCCAAGTCCAGGCTACTGCTTTTTCTTGTATGGTCCATGTACAATTTTAAGAGATTGAAGAAACATCAAAGAAGAGTAATAGGTCATGACACTTGAAAATAGTATGAAATTCAAATTTCAGGTTCCACAAAAATAAAATTTTATTGGCACACGGCTATGAATTTATTTATGAATCGACTATCATTTATTTATGAATCATTTATTTATGAATCGACTATGGCTGCTTTCTTGCTGAAAGTGCAGAGTCGAGTATTTGCAAGAGATCATATAGCCCAGAAAGCCTAAAATATTTACTTTCTGGCTCTTTACAGAAACAGTTTGCCAACCCCTGGCCAAGAGCGTTTCTGTGTTTGTTGCAAATTGTTTTAAGGCCTCCTTAGGTCACTGCCCTGCCTAAGAGTACAGATGGTTCTCAACTTGCAATGGTTGGACTTACGATTTTTCGGCTCTCTGATGGTGTTGAAAGTGAAATGCATTCAGTAGAAACCATTCTTCAGATTTGAAATTGTGATCATTTCCCCAGGCCAGTGATATGTGGTACAATACTCCCTTGCAATGCTGGGCACTAGCAGCGAGCCCTGCTCCTAGTCAGCCACAGGACCACTGATACTCTGCGGTGTACTGTGTTGCCAGTGCTTTCTGGATATTGTGTTTTGTGTTTTCATATCCCATCTTGTCTACAAAACACCCATCTGCATCTGGGGAGAAGAAGATGAAGACAATTACTTTTGAGATAAAACTCAAGATAATTCCCAGTATGAAGGCAGCAAGACAGTAATGGGCATGGCACTTGAATTAGGACTTTTGCAAATTGTGCCCATCTTTAGAATAACAAGCAAATCAGTGATGCGGTGAAACCATCAGCATCAGTTAAATCCACTGTCACCACAAAGAAAAGAGCCGGGCTGATTGATGATATGGAAAAATCACTTGTCACATGGACAGAAGACCAGCTACAGAAGCACATATGGCTTAGCTAGTGATGATCTGGGCTAAGGCATGATTGGCATGCACTAAAACAGCACGCCAGTGATCTTACCTATACACAAATGCTCATAGCAAGTCATGAGTGGTTGCCACATTTCAAAAGGTGTAATAATTTTCATAATGTGAAGGTCAGCAGTGAGACAGCAAATGTAGATACTGAAGGTACGGAAGGTTTTAATGAAGAGCTACATAGGATAATTGTGGAGGAGAAAGATTTGCCAGAACAAATATTTAATGTTGATGAAATGAGCTTGTTTTGGAAGCATGTGCTGGAGCATACATACATTTACCAAGAGTCCAAGACAATGCCAGGGTTTGAGGCATTCAAAGATCTGGTAATGCTGTTTTGGGGTGAAAATTTTGCAGGGTTCAAAGCAAAGTTTCTTCTAATTTACCACTTGTGTTACCACCAACTGAGTTGTATTGTCTGCTATACAAGAGGAAGCCCATACACTAAGACAGAGAGGTTGCAGTGGAGGAAAAGTTTAATATTGCAGAGCACTGAGTGAGGGGATGGGAGAAATTTCTCAAATCCTTCTGGCCAAGAATTTGGGGGCTAATGTTTTAAAGGTGGTCTTATGGACAAAGGTCTAGGGAATTGGCTTTGCTGATTGGCTGGAGATGAACTCATAGTGTTGGGAAACAGAAATTGTCTTCTTGTGCTGAGAAAGTTCCTGGGTAGAGGGTTGACATGCATAGCCACTGGTTTGGTTGACGTCAGTTGATCCCTCTGAATGCAGAGTCTGGAAGATATTTCAAACACCAGTCTCAGGCTTTACAATAGTGATGTTATCTATAGAAGTGATTGGGAAGTCACAAATCTTATGCCAGTCAATGGTATGTGACTCTTAAGCAGTAAGCAATTACAAGAAGGTGAGCTATGAAACAATTGCTGAGTAAATTTTAGCTATGTCTATACTTCTTTAGAAAGCAGGCTTTTACCACATTCCTTGCCTTATGGACTTAGATTCCTTGAATATAGGTGGTTTCCTGTGGAGAACCCTAGATCATTCAAGAATGTGCACAAACATCCACTTCCTGTTTATTATTGCCATTGCTACAAAGCCTGGATGACATCAGCATTGTTTGAAGACTGGTTTTTGAACTGTTTTATTTTGCAGGCAATGGAATATTGTCGGCTAAACAACATCCCATTCAAGATTCTCCTGATCTTAGACAATGTTCCAAGGCATCCAAAGCACATCAGGTGATGTTCATCCTGATGTAAAAGTTGTGTATTTGCCGCTGAATACAACTGCACTCATTCAACCACTGAACCAAGGCACAGTAGCTGCATTCTAAGCATACAACTTATGCCAAACCTTTGCACAGGCTTTTGAAAAGACTGAATCTGGCTTAACACTCCGAGAGCCTTGGAAATGTTTTGACATTCTACTTGCTAGCTGGAACATCACTGCAGCAAGCATGAGAAGATGTCACAGCAGTGCATGAACGGCACTTGAAGAAAGGTAAGAAGATATTAGTACTTAGGAAACAGCTAGAATTGGACATTGATGAAAAGGATATTCATAAGCTTATTGGCATTGAGGCTGAAAAGCTTTCTGGTGGGGAGCTGATCAAACTGAAGGAAGAAAAAAGTAAAGAAGTTGACGCGGAGGAAGAAGAAGTTATACCTGAGGCATCAAAAGTGTTCACAGCAAAGAAAATGGCAGAGTCATTTGCTGCTATCAGCAGTTGGGTATAGATGTTAGAAGAAATGGATGCCAATTACAAGAGATTCGCAAGAGCTGACAGGCAGAGGTACAGGATGCTCTTACTTGCTATAGAGAAATATATCATGAAAAAAAGAAACAAATTGTACTGTCAAAACTTGATACCTTCCTGAAGAACACTACACCTGCTAAGCTATCAACAAGTGTTGAAATCCCAGTGCCTTCCTCAAGCCTTAGAAGAGAGAGAACTGATGATGACCCCATTCCTCATTATCCAGCAATTAATTTTAGTTCAATGCATCAAACATTCTTCAGGTGTCAGTGTGCTTTCAGCTGTGTATGTTATTGGTGAATACCCATGCAACCATTCTGTTTTTCACTTTCAGTACAGTATTCAATAAGTTAAATGAGACAGTCAATATTTTATTATAAAATAGGCTTTGTGTTAGATGATTTTGCCCAATTGTAGACTAATTTAAGTGTTTTGAGGCTGGGCTATGATATTCGGTAGGTTAGGTGTATTAAATTATGGTATTTTTAACTTATGGGTTTCTTGGGATATAACTCCATCAGAAATTGAGAAGCATCTGTATTGCAATTGTGTAGTTCTTGCAGAATTCCATTTTGATCTGCTGATAGCGTTTTTGAGTCTCTCTGTGTGGTTTTTCCTAGTGGTTGCTCTAGTATCACAATATACATATGTAATTTATCACAGTCTACTCGTATCAACATTTTACCACTTTTAGTGAAGTGTGGACTTAATACCATTTAGACAATTTTCTTTTCCAATTCTTAAATATCATTGTCTTCAGTATCTGATGGTGTTATAATTTTTACTTCAGTCATCATATATGATTTTGAAAACTCATGAGAAGAATAATGTTTTGTATGTACTACTATTTATGCTCTTTTCCTTATTCTTCCTTCCTTCCTGATGCTCTGTGATTCCTTCTTTTATCATTTCCTTCTGTGTGAAGAATTTTCTTCAGCCATTGTTTAAGGGTAGGTCAACAAGCAACAAATTTCTTTAGTTTTTTTTTCACCTGAGAATTTATTTGCCCTTCATTCCTGTATGGTTTTATCAGATATAGAATTTGGATTTGACAGTTCTTTTCTTTCAACACTTGAAAAACATGTTACATTCTTTCTTCTGTTCTCTGTGGTTTCAGATGGGAAATCAACTCTCATCTGAATTGATTTCCTTCTGTAGGTAGTGGGTCATTTCCCTCTGGATGCCTTCAAGATTTTCTCTTTGCAAGAATTTTAACTGTGATGTATTTTTCCATGGATTTCTCTGAGTTAATTCTATTTGGGATTTACTCAGCTTCTTGATTCCATAAGTTTATGCTTGTTTCCAAATTTGAGAAGTTTTTAGCCATTATTTCTTTGGATACTTTTTCAGTCACACATGCACACTCTCTCCTCTCATTCTAAGACACTGATGTTAATGTTAACTCTTTTCTTTTGTCCTGCCGTTTCCTGAGAATCTGTTCACTTTTTTTTAAGTTTATTTTCTCTGTTGTTCAGATTAGGTAAATTCCATTGATCTGCCCTCAAATAATCTAATGACATCCTCTATCATCTCTACTATGGAGCCCATTCAATAAGATTTTTTATTTCTTTTATTACATTTTTAAGTTCTATGATTTACATTTGGCTCTTTTTGTATGACTTCTATTCCTTTGCTAATGATTTCTATGTTTTCATTTGTTTCAAGAGAATTTGCAATTGCTGTTGAAGCATTTTTATGATGGCTGCTTTAAAATCCTTGTGGGATAATTCCAACACCTGATTCATCTTAGTGTTGGTATCCGCTAACTGCCTTTCTCACTCAGGTTGTGACTTCCTTGTTCTTATTATCATGGGTGACTTTTATTGTGTCCTGACCATTTTAGCTATTATGTTAGGTGACTCTAGGTCATATTTAGATATTTTACTTTAGCATGCAGTCACCTTGTTTAAGTTTAGAAGTTCCTGACCTATTTTGTAGGCTGTGATTCCAATGACAGTTTAATTCCCAAAGTTCCTGTGATGCTATTTTTGTCTACTATGGCTCTCACCTTTTCCTACTATTGCTGCTTGAGAGTGTAGAAAGAGCTTTACCACGAGAGTCCATATGGTGGGTCTAGGTAAGGGAATGGATTCTCCGGCCCAGAAGGATGAAGAGGTCTGCCAACAACTGCATGTGAGCCCAGCAACACTAGCAAGTAGGATCCATTGAGAACCCTACTGACAGTAAGTGGCCAAGCAAGGTGCTCTCCTCTGCTTGCCTGAGACTCCTCTCCCCTCAGCTGGACGTAGAAGACAGCCAGAGGTCAGCAGCCAGGAGGATTCCAAGACCAGAAAAGCCTGGCCCAGAATGTGCTGCTTGCCCCTGTGGGTGTGAGACTTTACAAATGCACGTGCAAGGAGATGTTGCATGTCAGCCCCTGACCCAAGAACTGCTCTCTTTCCTGCGGAGCCTATGACTCTCCAATATGTAAATTTAATAGTAGACTATAAAAAAAAGACTCTCTTCTCTCTGGGATGCTTTTCTCATGATTTTTTCAGAGGTTTAGACAATGTATGAGATTAGACTTGAATCACTTCCACTTTGCCCACAGAGTCATTCAAATCCTTCTCCTTCCCTCTGTTAGCCTAAGGTCCCTACCCTGATCATTTCTAAATTTCCATATGACCCTCCACAAGTGCTAGCTTCCTCTACCTCACAACTCTTCCTGCTGAATGACCCACTATTTTACAAATGCTTATGTGTAATAGGATTCTCAGGCACAGTGTCACTGCATGTCAGAGAAATGCTGAGTTAACCTGCTGAGCTGAACAAGGAAACATAAAGACCTGTTTTGTCCTTGAACCCCTCTATGGAATGCATTCTTATTTTATTGTGGGGGCCTTTTTAATGAAGTCACATTCCTTGAAGGAGAAAAATTCTTCCATATCCACTTTATTCTATACCATCCCAGCATGTTGCTTAGGCTTCTATTTAGCACTGATATTGTTCTTAAGAAGGTAGCTAACATTTAATATCCATCTACTGTGTTCTAGGTATTTTAAGAATGAATAAAAATTCCTGGCATTTCTTACTGCCTGCCATGCTGCAGGCAACTGTGGTAGCAATTTTAACCATATAACTTCATACCTAAAACAACTGTCAACATTGCATGACATGATCCATATTGTACAGATGAGGAATTATGTGGGTAAGTAACTTGTCCAAGGTCATTGGTCTAAGGTCAAGGTCATCAGGGCGGCGTCGGAAGATTGAATCCATGTCTCTAACTCTGACCTTCTTCTCTCTCCACACAACCCTATTAATTATTAAATGATTTTCCTACTAGAGGCAAGGCTCTTAAAAACAGAAACCATTTTATCTATCTATGTTAATTGGGAAGAAGTTACATCTCTAGATTCTCCATGATGGCTCAGGGAGGAAGGAGGTGCCCAGCGTGGAAGCGTGTTCATTCCAGTTCAAGCAGTCCTTTCCCAGCTTGAGCTGAATAGAGTCCTTGGGGTACAAACAGCAGCTCTGAGCCAAGTATCAGGGCAGGGGCTGGTGAAAGCTAGGTGTAGAAGGAGGGCCTTGAGGACTGGAGATGGCAGAGATGACTAGCCACATGATATGGCTGGAACAAAGATTCTTTAAGCCCCCAGAGGTGTGATATTTAATTTTAAGTTGCTTACGTTGCTGTTGCTGCAACTCTTCCAGGTAAGTTCGCTGCATGCACAAAAACATCAGGTGAGAGTCTCTGAGTGATTCAAGAAAAGAATATGAGCCCATGTTCTTGTTGCCACCAGGGCAGAAATAAAGAGCTAAATGACACAAAATAGATGGCAAGTAATCAGGTAGACAGGCTGCCAGGGCCAGCGGTGTCCGAGCAGGCAGGATCCCTGGGAGGCCATGGAAATCTTAGGGAGGCAACTGACTCTCTGCAGGGCTTGGAAGAGGACTCTGAGCTGATCTTATATAAATCTCAGAAAGAGGGATCATCTGACCTCAGCCACATTTGCACTCCTCATAATGCCTGTGCATACTGTGTATGTTTGAAATAGCCTCCTTCAACTCCCAGGTCAACATTCCTGCTGGGCCCCTGGAGTTTTGAAGAGTTTATTTTTTTCCTTGATGAATAATAGTCTTGACGCTTAGAAAAGAAGGCAATTTCTCAACCACAGTTCCCCCTGGAAAGACTTAAGTCCCAATGCCCTGCCTAAGACATCCTTAGTATGTAACAAATTAACTTTTCTGCATCTAGAAACTAGCTAGTACTGCATCTAGTACTAGATATGTACTAATTTGGGGAGAACTGAGGCAGCGGTCAGGCAACTCATCTTCTGTGTTTTGTGCCTCCAGGTCTAAGCTTCTTTCTGACGGTACTGCAGCCCCAGGACCCCTCGGATGTGCTGCTCCATGTTTGCATGTGATTGGCACGGTGTCTTCTCCCTGTGAGGCCTTCACTGGTGCTCTTTTGCATTTCTCATCCTCACTCTACCCAGAATTTCCCATCCTTACTCTACCCAGCTCCCAACTCGAGATGAAGAGAATGCTGGTAAGTCTGTCTCCCAAGTGCAAGGGGTTGTGGCAATATTTGCAGAACAGGCAGCCATGCAAAGCAAAGGTCTTGCTGATGGCCTGCTGCCCTTCGAATGGTCCCTAACTCTGCTTCCTTCCATGTTGCCCCCATGGATGCTATGGCAAATTGCGCCCACAGGGGCTCTTGTGCTGGGGTGAGTCACATTGCTGACTCAAACGTGCCCACATTGTTTACTTTTAGGTACTTCATCAGCCTGCCCCATAGCTCTTTTTTGACTTTAAAAATCTTTTATAGGTAATATCAGAATCGATTCCGTGAATAATAGCATTTATTTCTGCCATGCCTCAGGCAATCTGAGCATGTATCTGTAATTGGGTGGTCAAAGGGTTTCTTTCCCCATAGGGTCCCTCCTTGGCTCTTTTGAAAGCACTGAATTTTCTTGATAGCTGAATGAAAAGGGACACAGAGTAACAGACTCATTGGTCCCAGGTGGTATTGGGAAGGGAGACAGTGATGTCCTGGATCTGAGAACCCCTTTGTACATTTGTGATCATATTGCTGCTCAATTCCCCAGTGAACTGTCGTCCTGCCCACCCTGTGCACGGGAGGGTATATGCATTGGAGAAGTTCAGGAAACACCACCCCCAGATATGGCACGCTGAGCAATCTGAACTGAGGGGCCTTGGGAACAGCAGGTGGAGGCCTGAGGCTTTCCCTGAGCTCCCGTTCTCTGCCCAGAGATGACCCTCCAAGAGGAACTCAACTGCCATGAACCCCCCTCTCTGGGAATCTTCTCAACCACATAAGATCAACTTGGATCACAGGAGAAGAGACAGGGGGCTGACACCACATCCAGGCAGACCGTCACCCACTCTTCCGAGGGCTGCTTAGAGACACAACTTTTATTACCTGGCAGAGTTTTTATCTGCATAACAAGACAACTTTTATTCACAATATATTTCCTCCCCTTCCCCTTTCTATAACTTGTATCACCACCTCCTCAGGTGCCCAGAGATCCTATTCCTTTCTGTAGCTCATATTTTGTGGGATTTCCTCTGTGTATCTACATAATTAAACATTTTTTTCCCCTGTTAATCTGTCTTATGTCAATTTAATTCGTAGCTTAGCCAAGGAACCCAAAGGGTGGAGGGAAGCCATTTTCACCCCCCTACTGTACTATAACTGAGAGTGGCTCGTCAGATGCTCTCTATTTTCAGAGGAAGATGCTTTATAAGAATTGTTTCAGTGATTACAGGTCAAGTTTAAATATCCTGACACTTTCCTAGATGAAAACAAGCACAAAGCAGAAAGACTTCCAGGGCTAGTTGACCTGGACTACCCACCTACGCAGCTCATTCCGGGGCAGAGCGTGGCTCGCTGCCCTGAGGGAATGAGCCACACACATGTGCGCACATACACACACACACACACACACACACACATGCATGCACACATGCACACACACGTGCACACAAAGGCACGGGAATCGGCCTTCTCCACTTACTTCTTTTTCCGTCCTCGGTCGAGAGAGCCGTCTGCCTGGTACACATGCGCGCCATGTGACTCACAGGCAGAGCAGAAGGCACAGACGTGGCTATGGACGTTTGAACTGGGAGCCGAGCAGGTGAGGAAGGGACTGTTTTTTATAAAGGATCTTGAGGAGCCTTTTTGGAGGATGCCAAACCAAAACACTGGGGATCGCTGAAGGTCAGGAGTTCGAAACCAGTCTGAGCAAGAGCGAGACCCTGTCTCTACTAAAAATAGAAAGAAATTAATTGGCCAACTAATATATATAGAAAAAATTAGCCGGGCATGGTGGCACATGCTTGTAGTCCCAGCTACTCCGGAGGCTGAGGCAGTAGGATTGCTTGAGCCCAGGAGTTTGAGGTTGCTGTGAGCTAGGCTGATGCCATGGCACTCACTCTAGTCTGAGCAACAAAGAGAAACTCTGTCTCAAAAAAAAAAATGTCTGGGAAGGAGCTGTCCAAAGACAGCCCAGGTTTGTCCGTCCCACCTTCCTCTCTGCATCTCTCAGCTCTTCCTTCAGCGGCCTGAGTGGGTAGCGCTGTCTCTAGGCAGACACACACACTTCACCGTTGACTGACCTCGTAAAGACCAGCAACTTACTTCACCTCTTTCTACCTTGTGTTCCTGGCTATGAAAAGGACTTAGCACCTGCCTTACAGCACCCATGAAGCTTGAAGAGGTAACGCAGGTAAAGCCCTGCAAACGGATATTGACACTTGGAGCTCAGTACATCTCAACCATCGTATCAGGATCATTTCAAATATCAGCCTCCTGGGAGCCCTTCCTGACCTCGAAACTGTTGTCCTGGCCACCCCGTTTCTTCTTATTGTGCCCCGCACCATTCAGAATCCCGTGGGGAGAAAGCCAGGAAACACCCCAAGGGAAGCCGCAGAGTGAACGGCCAGGTGCTGGCGCTATTTACCCAGTCCCTTCCCCTCCTCCGTCTGTCCTCTGTGCGTCCTGGTTAACTCGACATCAACTTTCTTTCCCACCACCCCAGTATTCCAGGCCATCTCAGTGTGACATCCAGCCCGCACCCAGTATTCTGGGTGCCCCTTTAGTATCAGGTGGGACCCCCTTAAAGCAGCTTTCCCAGCAGCCCAGGGAGGGGGCCTGGTCCTAAGGGCATCTCACCCACAACATGGCACCATGCCAGCACCCTGCAGCGGACAGGGTTACTCCTTTGAATTATTGCAAACACAACTAAAGTGTCACAAAGGTGCTTCTCCCTGGTTGGCTTATCTATACAGTGTGAGCTCCTCTTATGCATGAAGGTGACTTCTCTATCCTCCCTGCATTCTCCTAGGACAAGGACTATGGGCACCGGGAAGTTTTTAGATAAGCATTTTTCATGCTGTCCCTTAACCACTTCGGGACCAGCGTCGACTATAGTCGACAGCCACAGATGAACGTGCACAGCGACTTTAGCTGACAGCCGTGATATGACTTTTCTAATTTTTCATTTAGCAAAATAAAATTGTGAACATTTAAAAATAACGTAATGAAAACATATATGTATATGTTACCTATTCTGATTTACATGACAAGTAAAGCTGCCTGTAAAGTAAAACAAGCTTTCAGTGCTTTAAAGCTTTCCTCATCACACAAGAGCAAAACACACTCGTCGTCAATGCACAGCACACACTATCGTGCGGACTGTGAGTGCCGGCTGTGGGCAAGGGTTCGCGGCCGGTGAGTGCCGTGCCCAAGTGGTTAAAGAGCCACAGAGCTTCCTGGGCATTGTACCATCTGCCCCCTGCCTCATCACTCAGATCTCTGTGCTTTCCTCCTTCTCCATCGCACACCTCTGGGAGAGATCTTGGACAGATATTGTGTTGAGGCTAAAAGGAAAAAGTCAAAGTGGTGGAAAGTAGTAAAAGGCCGCTATGTGCATAACCACAGTAACATTTCATTTTGGAACTATTTGAATACAGTGAGAGAAAATGGTGAGGAGGTGCACAGATCATTGCGACCCTAGGCAAATGTACTCGAGATGCTTCTGTTGTTTATAGCGGAAGGGAGTAACTGATGTGTAGTTCAACTGGAGAACGCTAACCTAGATGGGGTAAAAGAATTTGACAATTTGGCACAGATTTAGGTGCAACTTTTTTTTGAGACTGAGTCTCAATCTGTTGCCAGGGCTAGAGTGCCGTGGTGTCAGTCTAGCTCACAGCAACCTCAGACTCCTGGGCTCAATAAATCCTCCTGCCTCAGCCTTCTAGAGTGCTTGAATTATAGGTGTGTGCCACCATGCCTGGCTAATTTTTTTCTATTTTTAGTTGCCTGGGTAATTTCTTTCTATTTTTAGTAGAGACGGAGTCCTGCCCTTGCTGAGTCTGGTCTCAAACTCCTGAGCTCAAGTGATCTTCCACGTTGGCCTCCTGAGTAGCTAGAACTACAGGTCTGTGCCACTACACGCTGCTAATATTTTCTATTTTTAGTTGCATGGATAATTTCCTTTTATTTTTAGTAGAGACAAGGTCTCGCTCTTGCTGAGGCTGGTCTCAAACTCTTGAGTTCAAGTGATCTTCCCACCTCGGCCTCCCGGAGTGCTAGGATTACAGGCATGAGCCCCCACACCTGACCTCCCACTACAACTTCTGATCCATACTTTTACCTGCCTCTTGGACCTCCTGCCTGGGACCGCAATGATGTCTCAGATAAATGTCCAGCATCAGTTCCTAGGCCGATCTCCCAGTATAAGTAAACCAATTGGTCTTTCAAAATCAAAAGTGTTGGATCCTCCTAACTGCCAAGTTCTGTATTTTCTGAATTGAGACCTTAGTCTTAGAATTTGGTGGTCTCATCAATAAGCCAGAAGTCCCATGAAAGCACCTCAGTCAAGGTATACCACTCCCTCAAGGCAATTTCTCTGGGTATAAATACCTAAGGAAGCCTTTGCAACTTACTGCCCCTAACAATCCCCGGGGAACATATGTATATGCAATCAATACGTAAACAAGTGAAAAATGAAGGTTCTCCATCAACATGGAACATTCTAGGCCCAGTTAGCAGGGACACCTTCTGTGATGACAGCTGGAAAAATTGTGACTTCACCAACAAGGTGTAGAGGGCTTGTTAGTTACTTAGCTTGGCGTTGAAAGGAAGGTGGTTTCCTTAGTCGTTTAGGCTCCCCGCTCAGATCTCTGTATGAATCACAGTTCCGACAGAGCAAATTCCAGTAATTTCGTTTCAGGAGTCCCTGCCTTGTTCAAGTCTCCTCTCAACCTGCGTAATTGCTGCCCCGTGGCAAAAGTGCCGCAGCCTGTTACTACTTCCCTCACACTTTACGAAATCAAAGTTAAACCGATGGCCTGTTTATATTCTTGGTTTGGCGTTGGCTGCAGCCTGAAAAAAGAAAGGAGCCTACATAGCCTGCCAAAAAATATTATCTCCCCTGCTAAAGACCAGGCTCACTGAAGCCCTGTGGCCCGAAGGGGCGGTTCTGGTGAACTGATGTGAGTGCCGCGTTTTGAGAATAATCACACTCGAGGCTGAAGCTTTATTAAATTTCCCTGCTTAGCTTTGATCCACGAAGCGTTCTGGCGAAAGGCCTGGAATTTTGGGGCCTGGTAACCAACTTAAGAGGGGTTTGTTTTCATGGACTTGGGCTAATAGCGTCTTCTAATGGGATTCCTCCTTATAAATTATAATTCTTCATTATAAACCCTTTCGTCTCACAAATGCATCTTGCAGTCGTGGTCGTGACCATCACAAAGCCAGAGAGTCCTCTGCATAATGGTCTTTAAACAATGGCTTTTGCTAACTTCCAGGTCAGCGATGCTGGTACCCAAAGATGACACTGTGGAGTGTGCAGTAAAAGGAAGCAGAGCTTGTCAAGTGCAAGCCACCAGCTGCCGGGCGTCCCCGCGGCAACCTGGGAAGCACAGAGAAACCCGGGCGCTGCCTTTGCCTCCAAACCTGGCAGTTCAAGCGGTAGAAGGTTGACCAACATCATGGATAAATACCAACTGTGATTGGGCTCCTGGCAGGAATGGCTACTTCCTTGCTTCCAAGGACAGGGTGGATTCCATCTTAGAGGAAGTGGACTCAGAATTGAGCTGAAGTTGAAGAGGATATTGCAGTAGGAGCTGCAAGAGGTTTTAAAAATGTCACGAGAAGGTTTGCAGACCAGACTGGGCAGGAAAGAGGCTGATGGGAAAATCAGCTAGGATGGAGAGAGGGTGCCGTGATAACCATAGCAAACCCTCAGCAGGCATGGTGGCTGAGCACCTGTCATCCCAGCTACTTGGGAGGCTGAGGCAGGAGGGTCACTTGAGCCCAGGAGTTTGAGAGCAGCCTGGGCAACATAGCAGAGGTCCCCATATCTTAAAAAGAGAGAGAGAAAGAAAGAGAAAGGAAAAAAAAATCCTACTGAACCCTTAGGCAGTATAGCCCTTGCTATGGGCCAGCCACTATTCCAAGACCATGATACATACTTCTTTTATTTATTTAATCCTCACACCAGCCCTGTAAGGTATGTGCTATTCAAATGCCCTTTTTTATATGGGGAAACTGAGGTCAGAGGTGTTAAGTGGCATGCCTGAAGTCAGACAGGTAATAAGTAGCAAAGTTGGGGTTGAAACCGCACCGTCTCCCACTGCACTGCGTGCTGTTAGCTCACGGGTTATGCTGCCTCTCGGGGAGCTGGGAGGGGAGGTGCAAGGAGACCATCAGAGGGGATGGGGAACCAAATCCAGACGTCACATGAGACCTTGGCGGGCTGGGAGGAAGGAAGCAGCAGAAATGTTCCAGTGGCTTAGTCACCTTCGGCTGACTCAGGAGGAGACAGCCTCAATGTGTGGGTTTTCTGAGAGCCCAGGCTGACCCAGAGAGTGGGAAAGGAGAGGAATTCCAGGATACTATGGAAGATTTGGAGAGAAAATCCAGTATTCTCCCCTTTTCTGCTCACTCCTCCTGCTTTCCACTCTCATGTTTTCTTTCCTCCTTTTGCTTAAACAGCAGTGGAACCAGTTTCCTAACCAAGAGCCCGGACTCTTAACATTTCCACCCAGTTTAGAAGCTGAACGAGAAACATTTATAGTCTCAGGAGATGATGTCTCTAATTGGCTTTGAATCAATCGGAAGCAGACCTTAGACAAGCCTGGTGGGAAAGGAGCAGGACCTAGGAACTCAACATGCCAGGTGTCTGGGAGCAAGTTGGAACAGACCCAGGGAGGGCTGCTGGGAGGAGGGGACGTGACAAGCAGTGAGGCCAGGCAGGCAGGCAGAGCGTGGCCGCAGAGACCAGCAGCCGCACTGGGGCAGTCCAGGCAGATGGCCAGAATTTGGGGGCCTCAAAGCCCCCAAATTACCATGATACCATGTCACATAGGCAGAGCAGAGCTCAATGTCACCTGGATCTATCTACAAAAAGCTGACTCTCTGTCCCCAGAGGGCAGTTCTGGGAAGACAGGAAAGTAAAATCTCAGCCTTGGGGAAACCAAGAAATGGGCAGATTTTCAAGGAAGCAACCCGAGCACAGGAACCAAGGCGGGGCCCACTTACCGGAGCCGTGACTTAACATGGCGGTTTGCCGTGACAACAATACAAAAGGGGGGCCCTGTTGGATGACTCAGGTCAGGATAGACCCAGAAGCAAAATGAAGATGGATGGGTCCCCTGAGTGGCTGAACTGTTGTGGCATGTGACTCCAGCCGCAGCTGGGACACGGCTTTTAGGGGCAACATCCAAGGCAAGTGGTCTCAAGTGGCAGTTCCAAGACACACTCAGCACATCACACAGCCCCAGCCTAGGACTTCAGCTGCAACCGACATAGACCCCAGAAACACCTACTGGCGGCCTGTGCTCTCTAGACACAAGGAGCAGGCCCAGAATCAAGGCTTCCCCCACAGGAGAAGCCCAGAGTCATGCGCATGGACTCCCTTGGCAGCAGTTAGGGTGGGATGGGAGGTCATTTCCTCCTCGCTGCTTCTTCTGTGGTCTGAGAATTGGAGGACCATAAACTTGAACTCAAACAAATAAGTTAGATGCTTCAACTTGTGCCTCTTTTTAACCTAATTCCTAGAGACCACGGGGAAGACACACAGGCGGATTCTACGTGCTTCTCAAAGTGTGGCCTTGGAGCAGCTGGTCACAATCACCTGGACTCAGGTGACTCAGAAGCTCTGAAGGTGAGGCCAGGGAGTAGCACTGGATACCCACACTTTAGGGGACCCTAATGCATGCTCAGGCACGTCCCGGGCTGCATGCCTGCTGTAGCCCCCCTTGCATCTGCCTGCCATTCCAGGCAATGGAGATGGAGGGCAGCCACACTGGGAGTGACCCCACACCTGGGGCAGATAGTTTGGACTTGATTTCCTGCATTCGCTGCTGGACAGGAGCAATCTCAGGGAGCCTGCGCCTTTCCTTCTGCAAACTCTGCATCTGATGATGCAAAGGGAAGCACAGCCCTGCTCAGCTCTGCATTAAGTCGAGCTCAAAATATTTCCCCCAGATCCACCTGTTTCAGGGAGAAGCACATAAATAAAGACTATTGTTGTCACTGCCACCCACTTCCCGGTGCACATCCCTTTTTGAGGCGCTGCCATCACAGATGTCGGAGACACGTAGAATATGTGCTCATGCTCTGAAGCATGAGCGCCAGTGTCAACTGCTTAAAGGGAAGTGATTCTGTCATTTCCTCATTCTTTAGGAACTTAATGGACATCAAGAGGAAGCGTGCAGGTATATGTGTGTACACGGGCGTGTGTTGTTCCTAGTGTCCCAGCCCTTAGGTGCGTGCTTGGCGTGTGTGTGGGGCTCGACATATGTGTACTGGATTAAAGTGGAAGGAAAGCTGGGTCATCACCCAGGCTCTGGAACCCTACACTGGCCTGTGGCACCGGCGGAGGAAGGGTTAACCTTCTGTCTCAGTCCAGATCACTCTGCACGAGAAACCTCACTAGCTAAGATTAATGTGGATTTATTGCAGGCTGCAAGGCTAGCTCCTAGAACCAAAGTGCAGGGCCTGCAGCAGGGTTCACGGTGGGTAGAACCAGCATCTGCAGATTCAAGAATAGGGTTTTCTCAACCTGCTTTTTCCAGGCTGCTTAGCTCATCTCTGTGTCTCTGCCCACATCTTTTTTTTCTCTTTCTCTCTGCAAACGAATGTCCTCATTTCTCTATGTGTTTGGATCCCACCTGGCTTCCCCCCTGCCCCTGCCTCTGTTAAATCCCTTCATGTCTCAAGACCCCAGAGGAAATGATGCATTTCTTGGTCCAAATTCCAAGAAAGAGGATGAGAGAGGCCCATTTTAGTGGAAATGGGGGGAACTCAGTGTCCAATCTGGGTCCAGTTGACTGTGGGTTGGGGAAGTTTCCGTCTTCCCTCTGCCCATCCAGCTGAGACTGCAGAGGACTCCCTGAGAAGGGGACTGGCAGTTTCTGTGAGAAGTGGACCAGCAGTCAGAGAGAGACACCCGCCTGAGCAAGTGAATGGTGTCTCTTAGGCATTCATATGTGGCTGCGACTTTCGGTGGAGACGACACCGGTCCTTGGCTGTCATTGCATCTCTTCTCTAGGAGGCCATCAGAGGCCAAACTGCAATCCCCACAAATGTTCGGACATGTGTTGCCTGTGACTCAAATGTCATATCGTGTTGCCCTTTCCTGCCTGTCACTCTCCCCTCCCCTCCCCCTTGGATTGTTCCATTAACCTGGAATGCTGGGGGTAGTCAGAAGTAGGGTTTAACACAATATTTTGTACCTGAAAATAGCTTTAGGACAAAGGTTTATATGCTATCCTCTCCTTGGCTGAGACCCCACTGTGTTTTGTTACAAAGAAATGCGGAGCAATGTTTTAGAACTGCGTGTGACACCGTTCACAAAGTGACCATTCATGGCCAGTGCTCGCTTCTGCTGATGTCAGGGCCATTGGACCCGCTCCCTGGCTTGGGTCCACACAAACTGGAGCCCATGGAGCCGGATGAGGGTCAGGAATGAATGGAGATCGGGTTCCATCGTTCGCTCCCCTGCACAGGCCCTGTCGTTGCCATTTGGTTTGTGCTCTGCATCCACAGTGTTTCAATATTTTATGAATGACACCTTCCAAGATTCGCTGGCCCGCACTGGGACCGCCTGCCTCCCTGACATCCTGCTGCACTCTCGGGAAGAGGCACCGCACACAGGGACGGTCCAGATGGCACTGGCGTCCCTCCACTCCCTCCAGCGCCTTGCCAAGCCAGGCACACACAGGTTTCTGACCTCGCAAAAGTAGAATTATTGGGGTGTTTCCTGTGGAACATTTATGGGGCCCCCATAATGCCACCAGCACGCTAACTGGAGCCCCTGGTCTCCAAGGCCTCCTGGAGCTCGAGGGCCTTGAGGATGCATTCACCCCTCCGCCCCTGACCACCTTTCAGCCCTGACTGGACATTTCTACTGAAAGAGCACGCCTTCTAGCGGTGGCTGTCACCGGGCCTTTGAAGCCACAGAGCTCCAGAACTGCACATTGCCTCACGATGAAGCCGATGCAATGGGTAAAACGCAGGATCTGTGTTGCCCTTGTCTGCCCAAGTGCCCTGACTCCTGTCCTGGCACAGGGCTGCACACCGAAAGAAAGGACCCTCGCCATGGATGCATGTGTGGCCCCAGCTTTGGGATACAACCCAGAGCGGGGATACAACCCAGAGCGGGGTCCAGAGCTGTTTCCAAGACAAGTGTGTCCATCCCAGTGGGTGCATGAACAGCCCACCAGGGCAAGAGAAGAAGTGGTAGAAAATCATTCATTTTTCCCTGTCTTCCTATAGATAAATTGAATAATTCTTTACTCTTATTGAATACACATAGTGAGAATAGCACACGTATAGAATTAATTTTTAAGTTTTTCTCTCTCTTTGTTTTATTTTTTTTTCTGATGGAGAACACAGTCCGAAGCATCTGGAGATCTGAGACCCGTGGCTCAGAGCAGGGGCTCTAGAGTCAGAGTTTGCTGTGAGTCCTGGCTCTGCTGCTCTCTGGTTGTGTGACCCCAGGCCAGGCACTCAGCCCCCCTGGAATACTTGTTTCCTCATTTGCAGACTGGACTTGGCAGAAGACCCTCCTGCACGAGACTGTTGAGGATGACATGAGACGGTCCAACGCAAGCTCAGCACCTGGAACACCAGAAGCCCTGGCCGAATGTCAGCTGTCGCTGTCACTGCTACTGTCAGGTCAATTCCACGTCAAACGGCAGAAGCTGAAGCCCTCTGGATGGCTCCCAAGCTCAGCTGGGGTCCACAATGTGGCACTTCTTCACTCATTCCCACTTCGCAATCCAGGGCCCTGAGTTAGCACGGACGATCCGGCGAACAGGTGCCCTTCTAGGAAGATTCTCGAGGTACAATTTGATCCAAAGAAACCAGACATTGTCTGCTGGCCACACCCCACTGGAGCTCCTGTCTGGTCCCAGGTCAAGGTGGGGGTGGTGTCGGGTTCCAGTGCAATGCCCTGCAGCTAGAGGGGAACCATGGACTCAGAATAGTCATCCTGTTTCCACGCTTTGGTTCAGTCTACATCTTCCCTGTCTTGGTGGCGTTAGGTTCAGAGACAGACATGCAGGCTGTGTGGGCAGGGGCAACCAGAGATGAGACCCGTGTTGGAAGGAAGCATAGCACATTGAGCTGGGAGTTCCTCTGCACCTGGGCAGATCACAGTTTGTCACCAGCCTTCCCACTTACTGGCTGTATTACTTGTCGCAGTTACACCATTTGTCTGTGTTATTTGGGATAATGCAAGCCGCCACAACGGATGAACTTCAAAATCTCAGTAGTTTGATATGATAGAAGTTTACTTTTCATGTATGTTTTCATTCCAATCCAAGTGCTTCTGGTTGGAGGACAGCTTCTCTCCACATCCTGATTTGGGGAGGCAGCCTCCCTGGTCTTGTGGCCTCACCGTCCCTGAGGGCCTCTGAGCCCCGCCAAGTGACAGGGGAGGGGGAGCAGAGAAGGGTGTAAGGAGAGCTGGGAAATGCAGTCCCTGTCAGCAGCCACCTGTCAGACACAACTGAGAACTCTATTACAGAAAGGGTGGGAGTGAGGGGCAAATTTTAGTGGAAAGGAAGCTATCTGCCCCTCTCTGGGCCACAGAGTCCTCATTAGCAAAGGTGGTGATGACAATACTCCCCAGCTCACATGGCTGCAGGGAGGATGAGTGGGAATCCTGCGGTGTCATTAGCTGCTATTGCTAATGTGAGGGTCTAGAGCCTGCTGTCATTTGCCAAAGTTGAAAAGAGGCTGCAAACTGGAAAATGAATCCAGGTACCTCCGGGGGGGGGGGGGGGGCTAGGCTCTGGAGCTTCGGAAGGGTTCCCCATGCACAGCCTGTGCCTCTGTCCGAGCCCAGGGTTCAGCTCACCTGGCTTACCTGAGGGGCGGCTAGACAGGTACTGCCTGGCTGGTGGCACACACACCATTTTAATACCCCTCTGTTCCCACCTCCAAAGTTGTCCTCACAGCCTGCTGCTCCTGGGATCCTCCTTCTAAAAGCGGACCTCTCAAGAGGCACACTGGTGAGTTGTCCCAACCGGTGACCTCTGCAGCAGCCATGTGGCCCAAGGACCCCTAAGCTCAGCCATGCCCATCTGCAAGAGCGCTGGCCACCCAACCACACCTCCTGTCTCTCTGCTCTGCCCTTAGGTTCACAGCTCCTCTGCACCAGCTCAAATAGCAAGTCTGCTGCCTGCACAGATGCTCATCTGGCTAAGAAATGTCCACCTCCTCTTGCAGTCGGCAGCCTGTCTCTGCCAGGAGCTCCCCGTGCACCCTCCCTTACTGGGGGAAGGCAGAGTACCGCAGGGGACTTGGCTTCATGAAGGGCACAGTTGGATGAGTCCTCCAGGGCAGGGCTGCCTGGACGTGCCCAGAGCTATTTTGGAAAAGTGGCAAGAGGCGATGACAGTCCATCTCAGAACCCAGCCCCCTTGGAAGAGTTTGGCTGTTCAACCCTGCCTTGGCCCTGTCCTGACCTTTCCTGGCCTCACCTGTCCTCCCAGCCGGATTTGCGGTGCTGGCTCAAATTCCCATTTGAAACCAGGGCCAGCCCAGGCATGTGGGCACCCTCAGCGAGCTCGTAACTTGCCAGGCCCTTAAATAAAGCCCTTTAAATATTTGCACAATAAAAATTTAGTAGGGCCAAAGGGAAAATGAGAAACAGATGTCCTTTATTATTCATTTTCATTGGCCAAAAAAATGGATGTTCTAAAAACAATTGAAAAATAAAACCCAAAATATATGGTAAAACATGCCCCATTGTTTTCTAGAATTCTCCTCCTCTTAAATCTTTCCTGATAATTCTGAAAGGAGATAGCTCTGAGGAGGCATCTGCAAGAGTTTGAGGTCTAAATAAAACAAAACTCATTCTAAATTCATAGCACCACATTATGCTTATTTGTTTCTGAAATTTCAACTGACCTCAGCTATCAGCTTTTAGCATGTGTGAATGTCCTCGAATACAACTCATGCTGGGAAGATGGAAAAAGTCTGCCTAAGTGAGAAATGGATTGACCTCTTCCTTCCTTTTCTTTTTCCCTCTCCCCTGCTTCTTCCTGTTGTTTTGTCTGCTTGGTATTTTAGTTTGTTTGCTTGTTTCTTCGTCCACTCTAGGTCATACCCACATGGGTCACAGGGAGAGTCATTTATACCAGCACGGTTAGTGAGGAGGGGCTTGGTGGACCCGAGTTGGCCAGGTTGATGGTGGTGGGTGGTTTTGTGTCCTCGGGCAGATGCCCCCAAGGAACATCTCCTTTTCTGTTTTAGAAGGACCCTCTCCCTTTCTTTCCTCTCTCTGTCCCCACCCTCACCCATGACTCTCTTCGATCCAGCTCTTAGGCAATTGTGCATGGTCTAGATATGTCTTCCATGATGAGTCCTGAACCAATTCTACTACTTTAACAGCTATAAAGTAGAGGGTGGGGGGGAGTGGAGGTTGTTGTTCACCTTGATTCAAACAGGCCCAGCCCCTTTCTAGCTGTGTGGCCTTGGGAAGGCATTTAGCATCTCTGTGCCTGGGCTCAGCCAGCTGTATGAGGAGTGTTGACCTTGAGGGAGTGCAGGAAATTTCAACCCAAAACATGACTCCTTGGTATAAAGAGTATTTTTAGTTAAAGGCCCTTAGAGATCAACAGGCCCTACAAGGGGCTTTCCCTCTACCTCCATAAAGACCAGAGGGACCCATCAGGAAGACCAATGGTCTTTCCTTCCCCTCCCTGTTATCTCGATATCTATTGCAGAAAAGAAGATCAAGAATGCCACCGACCTGGCCCAACCCATTTTAAAGATAAACCTGTCTCTCAGGTTAGTTTAATTTACAAAAAGAATCATTTATTTATAAGTTAACCTGTTTCACGGCATCCATTCATTCTCCCAAGTTTCTATTCATCCTCCCTGGTAATCATTTAATGCCCCTCAACAGAATTAGCTACATTCCTCATCTCCCCTCCCCTCTGAAATGAAGATATATAGGTATTTGGGTCTCACTGGGACACTGGGCGATCCCCCTATGATTCTCTCCATGTGCAGGGTAACAATAACATTAGCATAGCGCTGCTCTCATTAATCTGCTTTCTTGTGAGTCGATTTTTCAGTGAGCCCTTGGAGAGTGGAGGGGAAGTTTTCCACTTGCCCCAATAACCTAAAGGAAAAAAAAACGAGGCAATTTAATACAAGTAGAGAGTTTACTTGGGCCAAGTTTGAGGATTGCAACCAAGGAGCATAGGGTTTAAGTTGTCCTGAATATATACTGCAATTAGCAGCAGTTACAAGTGGGTTTTTAAAGGAAAAGAAGAGGCAGTTCCTAAGTCGTTTGCCAAGAATTTACATTAAAATAACATGAGCTGTTGATCAGCAATGTTACTGAAAACTCAGCCACTTGTTCTCAGAGCCACATCAGAAGAATGAAAACAAGTGGTTTGGGGAAGAGAAAAGAGACATTTTATTACTTTGCTGGCAGAGGAGGATGGAGACTCCTGTCTGAAATGCCATCATCCTAATAATAAGCAGAAACACAGAGCTTTTAAAGGCTGGGCTCTCAGCTTCAGGCAATTGCTGTTCAACTGCAGTTGATGATTCTGATCCTCCCATCTCCGTTGAAGACAAACCTCTGACCTCCACCCAGGACCTCCCTTTACCAGATCTGGGCTGGGCCAGCTCCTTTAGCACAAATGACAGTAGACTGACCCTGTCCCTCCAACCACTGGCTTGAGGCAGGGATACAGGTTTTAGTTCTTAAAAAGGAGTGTAGGATGTTTTAAAGAGACAGAAAATATTTTTGAAATTTCTTTCAGGCTGTTCCCTCTGTTAGATATTCCCCATTCTCAACATTTCCCTTCCATATCTAGGGGAGGAGGGTGACTACTCTGTTGCAGCAATGCACTGTTCTTCGTATCGCAGATACCAGCACCAAGAAGATATTGGTGAAGCAGCTGGTTAGGGACAAAATCCCTTTATACAATTGTCCCCAGGCATGGGTGTGGTGGTGGGGCTGAAGTCCCATAGGCCTTTCTCTGTGGGCCTGATAAATTTTGCATACTTTACAGACTTCTCTGAGCTATTTTTCTTTTTTTTTTTTTGTCCCCTCCCACCCTAAGCTATTTTTCTTTTCTCAGGGGCAATTAACCCCACCTGGCAAAGATTTTTCTGAGGGTTCCAGTTATCAGAGGTACAGTGCCTGGCACTAAGGAGGCCTATGACACATGGGCACTACTCCTCTTATCCTACGAGGGTCATCCCAAAGACCACCAGGCTGGCTCACCAGTAGAAAGGAGAGCTTTTTTTTTTTTTATTGGCGATATCAGTTTGCAAACCAGGAATAGACAGTCTCCAGTGTGGGTGGAAGGCACTCTCTCTTCAAAGAGGGAAAGGGCGGATTGGGTTTTTATGCCTCACCGGGTCAGTATTACATAAGAGTCATACGTATTCAGCAGGTTTGCGAGAAAAGTCATACATATTTATGAGGGGACTTGGGTGCATGTACAACACAGGTAAACATATATGTAACATACAACCCATGTTCACTTTGGGGCAGAGTTTTAGCATTAAAATGAGGTGGAATTTGGCTCTTTACATCAGAAGGTGAACTATAGGACACAAAGATAGTTTGTGCACAGCTTGCATCAGCTATCTGAAACTGGATTGAGGTCTGCAGTTGTTTACAAGGGAAGAAGTTCTGGAAGGCCCATTTTCTGGTCTAATCAGAGTTTAGTGGTCTCTGTTGTAAATCAGAGTTAAGAGGGGACTGATAATTTTCCTGATAGCTCCTGTGTGAGGAAGGTTAGCAAGAGTGTGATTTTTCTTGTAGCCACAGGAATTTAGAAATTCACCATGCCAGCCAGGCCCTGGGCCCTGAACCTTCAACCTGTAGGTCATTTTTGTTTCCTTAACTTTAGAGTCCATCTTATTGATAAAGGGGTGTCTATTTTTGTCTCTCAGATCATATTAGTTCCGAGACTGTCTTCCTCAAAAGTGATATCAATGTCCCTTGCGATTTATGTAAAAATCTCAGGTTCTTACCTTATGTCTATGATTGTAAGACATGAGTTCTGATTTTCCCCCTTTAGCAGCTACTGTCTCTGAAAAGCCACATCCTGATCCTATTAGATGAAATGAATAATAAATGGTGTTTAGCCAGTGTGGAATGTGGATGGGGACCCGGTGCCGAGCACACCACCCGAAGCTCCATCTCCTGTCTTGATGATGTCACCGCAAACACACCAAAAGAGAGAGATGACAGGATTGTTACAATTATGAATTAAAATAAAATATTAAGCTCCCCAGATGACTGAATGAATGGGCCCTCTCTTGGCCAAGGGGACCCCAGAAATACCCTGAAGCTGGGTTGCTGGCCATGTGAAGGGAAGTCAGACCTGCCTCATCATGCCCCACTCCCTTCTCAGAGCTACCCTTTGTAACTCATTAACAGACCTAAGGCCATATAAGACAAAGCTTAAACCACTCCTGCAGGTCTTCAGTTTACTCAACAGACCACTTGAGTTTTGCTAAATGTCTGGTGGCTTCTCTCTGATTAACAGACAACCTTATCTTAAGTCAAAACATTCTAAGCCTTTAGACAAAACATCATTTCTTTAACCAACTATACATCAAAGAATCTTTAAACTCATCTATAATCTGCAATGCCCCTGCTTCAAGATGTCCAGGAGCCTTTTCAGGCCAAACCAATGTATGCCTTCCATGTATTGATTTATGACTTTACATGTCATTCCAGTCTCCCTGAAATGTATAAAACCAAACTTTAACTCAACCATGGGGAGGTGACTTGCTCAAGGCTTCTTGGGTGTGGCTCTCTGGGCCATGATCATACATATTTGGCTTGGAATAAATCCCTCTAAATTAGTTTACAGAGTTTGGGTTCTTTTCTATTGACACCACTGTTTGTCTACCATTATTCCCTGTTGTGGGGAGGGGTAGTAGAAGACAGCACAACCTCTTTAAGAAGCATTTGAGGAGGCTCAGAGCCCTCAGGCAGTGTCACTGTGGGCTGGCCAGTCTCTTATGAGAGGCAATTAAACCCAACTCCCTATGTTCCCTGTGGACAGTAATGGTGGCAAAATAGAGAGGTGTCCCAAGGGAGGAATATGTTCCAGGAGGGCAGATCTGGGCATGTGCACTTGGGGAAAGTTGTAAGGCACTTACCACCAGATACTTAGGGCACCAGAACAAGATGCTGGATGCTTGGGAGTGGAAGATGCTGGAAGAGGTCAGGGGGAAAGGCCGGTGGCAGATTTTATCAACATTCCTCTTGTTTTTTTCTTGATTCTGGTTTAGGGACCCCCCAAATTAAATTGGGTCTTGGTAGCCAGTTGTGGCTTCTATATCTTTATAGACGGTGGGTAAGGAAAGTGTCAGAGAATAGAACAGACAAGCATCCCTGCTGCACAGGCCTGTTCATTCCAGGGTTGGGAAGAAGAGGCTCCATAGTTATGATAAGGGGGGGAGGGGTGCTGCCTCACTGTTCCAGCACTGAGCAAAGGGCCTGACTCCCCAAGATTACTGGCTGCCCCGAGAGAACACGAGAGAACAGGTGGCATGGACCAGTGTCCACAGGTGTGGCTCCCTCCCAAGAGGACAGATTAGAAGCAGGAGAGGCAGGTATGCACCACCTTAGAAATGAGCAAAGAAAGCAACCAATGCCTGCGAGGAAGACCAAACTGCCTATTGAAACAATCACAGGTCAGAAACATCACATTCTACCAAGGACAGAAAACATAAAGGCCCTGAAATATCCACTGTGGTTGGGGAAATGATTCCATATAGATTTTCTCTTAGGAAAAATCCATGCTGAGACTTCAAGGGAAGAGAAAAGAAATATGAACAGAACAACATCGTGTGTGACTTGCAAGGTAGTTGCAAAGATAATGCCAGTGAAAAGGGTTAAAGGAATAGAAGGGCTTTGACTAATGCATCAAGGGAAAAGAGATACTGAAGTGAAAATAGGTCCACAAATAAATCAGGCTGGGCATGAAATTAATGATGGGTCTGAAATGGCCAAGATATTGAACTCATTCTTCAAACCTGTCTTCAGCAATAGCAACGAAAAGGAAAATGCAGACAGTAAGGAGGGAACAGAAACCTTTTGAAAATAACTCCTGGCAGAAGTGGAAGCAGGACCCCTTGGAACATGTAAGCACCACACTGAACAGGCGTAGACATACCCCTTGGGGATAAAACACGTTTAGAATAGTGGCTGAAAAAGGGCTTTGCCATCATTATTGTTATTGTAAATAAATAACGTTAGGGGAGGTTCTGAAAGAAGATGCCCAGTATTTTTGGTGGAAACACAAAAAGGAGAAGAGAGGAGGGGGAGTCAAAGGGAATAGTGACCCCTCTTCTCCTGTGTAATGTCAACTACTGGGGACGATCGGGACGCACACATGGAGGGGCGTCTAAATGCTGAGAAGGCTCACGACCATGACGGTTCTTTTGAATCAAATTGTGTTTTCAAAAGTGGTTTCGCCTCCTCTCTCTCTCTCTCTCTCTCCAAAAATGCCAAACGGATGAAGACAGATGCTGCTAACTGGATCCATTTGCATTTTTAGTGCATCTCTCCCTGAACGTCATGGAACAGAGTGATCAGAAGGACGATGCTGTGACGGGTTCTGCGCCTCCCGTGAATCCGTGCGATAACAGATGTGTCTGCCACTGCAGGCCCCTGCTCAGGTCTTGGGCCTGTTTCAGGCCAGGGATCTGCGTAGTGTCTTTTCACCACCTTCTTTTGGCAGCTCCTCTCCCCCTCCGTCTGCAAGCACATTCGTCGCTCTGTCTTATCCTCCTACCCACACACAACGTTTCCATCCTCTGGTCTCCCCTTGCACCCTTGCCAAGCACTCTAGGCTGGGTCATTTTCCATTTTCCTTTCCTTTCCTTTCCTTTCCTTTCCTTTCCTTTCCTTTCCTTTCCTTTCCTTTCCTTTCCTTTCCTTTCCTTTCCTTTCCTTTCCTTTCCTTTCCTTCCCTTCCCTTCCCTTCCCTTCCCTTCCCTTCCCTTCCCTTCCCTTCCCTTCCCTTCCCTTCCCTTCCCTTCCCTTCCCTTCCCTTCCCTTCCCTTCCCTCCCCTTCCCCTTCCCCTTCCCCTTTCCCTTCCCCTTTCCCTTTCCCTTCTCTTCCCTCCCCTCCCCTCCCCTTCCCCTCCTCTCCCCCTTCCCTTCCCTTCCCTTCCCTTCCCTTCCCTTCCCTTCCCTTCCCTTCCCTTCCCTTCCCTTCCCTTCCCTTCCCTTCCCTTCCCTCCCCTTCCCCTTCCCCTTCCCCTTTCCCTTCCCCTTTCCCTTTCCCTTCTCTTCCCTCCCCTCCCCTCCCCTTCCCCTCCTCTCCCCCTTCCCTTCCCTTCCCTTCCCTTCCCTTCCCTTCCCTTCCCTTCCCTTCCCTCTCCCCTCCCCTCCCTCCCCTCCCCTCCCCTCCCCTCTCCTACCTTTCCTTTCCCTTCCCTTCCCTTTCCTTCCCTTCCCTTCCCTTCCCTTCCTTTCCCTTCCCTTCCCTTCCCTTCCCTTCCCTTCCCTTTCCTTTCCTTTCCTTTTTCCTTTCCCTTTCCTTTCTCTTTCCTTTCCCTTTCCTTTCCCTCCCTTGCTCCTTCCCTTTCTTCTTCCCTTTCTCCCTTCCTTTCTCCTTTCCTTTCTCCCTTCCTTTCTCCTTTCCCTTCTCTTTCCTTCCCTTTCCTTTCCTTGTTTCTGAGACAGAGTCTCACTCTGTTGCCGGGGCTAGAATTCAGTGGCCTCATCATAGCTCACAGCGACCTCAAACTCCTGAGCTCAGGTAATCCTTCTGCCTCAGCCTCCCAAGTAGCTGAGACTATAGCCACTTGCCACCATGCCCAGCTAATTTTTTTGTATTTTTAGTAGAGACAGGGTCTCATTCTTACCCAAACTCATCTTAAACTCCTGACCTCAAGCAATCTTTCCACCTCAGCCTCCCAGAGTGTTAGGATTACAGGCATGAGCTGCCATGTCCTTAGGCTGGGCCTTTTCCCATCATATCCTCTTAGGGCCAAGCTTGCTATGGAATGAAAAACCGAGTTATGCTAACTAGTGAGTGGGTTAATATGCCAGTGTTAGCAAGGCCCTTTAATGATAAAGTCTTAATCCAGTGATAAAGTCAGAATCACAGTGGTAATTCAGGGTCTACGGCAAGATGATGGAGATGGTTTAGGGACAGGGAGCCTGTTTGATGGACTCTTAAGTCACATTAAAGACAGTTGCTTGGGAGTTGGGTTGATCCAACTCTGATGACAGCCATTCATTAGGGCTAGAGCCAAGGCAAGGGTGTGAGTTTCTAGTCAGGGGCCACGTGAACATGTGTCAAGAACACGAAGAAGAAGTCTGCTTTAATATCTCTATTACGTCCTACTTTATGCTTTAATATCTCTATTACGTCCTACTTTATATCTCAACAATCTCATTAGCAATCTTTCGAAGTGAAGAAGTGGCAGTGAAATAACGTCATTTGTGTAAATCCCTACATATTCTCACCAAAAACTGTTATGTGAGGTCATACATTTATTTGGCTATAAATAATGGACTTAATTTTGCTATAACGTATTTGGGTATGCATGTAAAATCTATACACACGCGAGGTTATTTACTGATGAAGATTATTACATGTAATAGATGTACTCTTAAAAAGTTATATGTAATTATAAATGAGTACCATTTTTAAACACACTAATGGATACTGCTATTTAAAGAAAGCCTGTAATAAGCCCTATTGAAAACTGAGGGTTCTTTATGAAATGATTAAACATCTCCACATTTTGAATCTTTAGACTACCTGTTATCTACGGCACAATTTATTTGATCACACACACCGTGTACCAGAACTGTATACTTTCTATGCATGGGCAATATGTTATATGTACTATTACCCATGCATATGTAATAGCTACATACCCCAAAACCAGCATCTTTCGTTCCTGCTGTAATCTTCAGCTATGAACATTGGGGTCCTACTGAGGGCCAGCACATTTGGCCCACTGAACTTTCACAGAAAGGATGCACCCCTTGGATCAAGATAATGCAAACATAGCAACATCACTCCCTATGGTAGGTAATTCTAAAAAATAGCACCTTCTGGAAACTGAGTCTTTTTGCTATAACATTTCGTTTTCTGAAAATTTTTTTTTTTTAATTTTGCTTCTGATTTTGTCTGGGACCAGAGAGACCTGAGAAGATCATTTCAGATGAAAATGTTGCTGGTTCAGCTTGGCTGAAAAAAGAGAGGAATATAACCTCACAGATTTGACTGCAATTTCCTGCCCAGCTTCCTGAGCAGGGGCTTTCAGATTCTTTTAGCCCAGTTATTTATTATCTGGGCTGATTATATTTGTAGGTCACTGACTGTTACTTTATTCTGTTGCTGTTTTTATGAGCAAGTCCAAAACACTCCCAGTCTTAAAAATGTGAAACAATTACATCTGTAATTTCTGGGCTGGCCATAACTGCCATATAGGAATGTGTTTTAGGAATGCTCTTAATGTAGGATTAAGATGTTTAATTTATAGAAAATACTGTTTGACAATCACTAAGTCAGTAGAGGAAGGGAGGGAAATAGCTAGTTCCAATCTCAGATATATCCTTTTATTTCTCTTTTGACTTAATGCTAGTATCTTGGCAACACTCTGGCTTTTCTCTGTAGAAAGAATCTCTGGGCCCTTGAGAGAGATTTTCTTCCTATAAAGTTAAATTACTTCCCCTGCATGTTATTTCTTGTTGGTTACCATGAAAGGCCACCCTCAGTGATGCTAGCCATTGCCCGGAATATCTTCTGGCTCTTTGCATATGCCTTCCATACTGGTCTCACAATTTCTGTTATAAAAGCCTACTTGCTAGTAGCAGCCAGTGGTCTGAAACCCAGGACCTTGCATAATAGAACTTGACCCAAGATTCCAAAAATATAACCACAATATATACAAGCAAAGAAATTCAATGATGTTACATCAAAAGTGGGAGAAGCAGAGACACACCCAAGCAAAGAGACGTGTCACTCCCCAGAATCAGACACAGTGAGCATGTATCTGAAGCTACATCAGATGATGCAGCTCCAGCTGACCCTCTTAAACCAGCACTGGCAACAAGCCTGGGGTTACATTATCCTCGGAGCAGGAAGGAAAATTTTCCACCTTCTCACTTGCACATCCACAAAGATTCCCTGAGGGCTTCTAATATGATGTTCCAAATAAGAGGGTAGAAAAGCTAATCATATTTTTGTTCATAAATTGTTGAGTTGGTGCATTTATTTGTATGATAGAGTTAAAATGTTAATGATATTCAGAATGAATGGTGTGTAATGAATTTATAAATCACCTCATTTATATTTCATAGGCATTGGATTTTGGTCCTTTCTTCCCATCTGTGTCTCCTCGATCCAAAAGATCTATTATATAATGTAATAACAGTGGGGAATCCCAGCATTGCCACTGTAGTTTCCCTTGTTAGGTACATTTATTGATTGTACCCTAATGCATATTGCCTCCTATGTACATGGGCAATTCTGATGAAGGACGAGTATTTGGTCTTAACAGTAGCACTCAAGGTTACACAGCATCTCCTGCTGGTTCAGCTGTGTTCTTGAACCAAAGAGACCATCAGGATATAGAGTATGACAGAGATTCCAAAAGAAAGCTGAACTAAGAGGCAAGAGTCCCAGGTCAGAATCCTGGCCCTAACATCAATTAGTTCCGTGGCTCTGAGCAAAGTTATCTCAGTTTCCTCATCTGGCAAATGAGAGGATGGGGGTATATGGTCTTTGAAACCCTCACAGCTCTAACATTCTATGTTCCTAGGATGTAGAAGTTCTGATAGTAGGTTAAATGGAGAAATCAGTCGTGACAAAAGGCCACTGATTTCCTTTTGGGGGATGGAGGAGAGCTGAGTAAGACATCTGTCTGGCCAAAGGGGGAACATCCTAGGACAAGCTAAATCAGGAAGACTAACCAACAGGGGAACATAGAATGACTACCAAGGGAAGCCACAGTTTCATGAGAAAGTCATCACTAAGGAGCAAACCAAAACTAGTAATATCTCATTGTTTTGAAATCTAAAATGACAATGCCAACCATGGCTTTCAGATGTTTTCAGAGCAGTATTTCAGCATTGACAGCTGACTGCATACATCTCCTTGTATCCCTCAGTCCTTGCTGATGAAGGGCATATGCTTAGCAATTAGTCTTTTGAGGGAAAAAATGAATTTTTCAAGAAATGATGCTAAGAGTTATGAGTGAAAGGCTAAGCACTTGGAAAAAAATTAGATTCCCTATTTCATAGCACATGCCAAGATAAATTCCAAGAGAATTAAAGATGTAAGTGAAAAAAATAGCAAACCGGAAACAAATTTTGAGTTCTTCCAGGAGACAAAGTTTAATATCTTTAATATATAAAACCTTCCTATAAATAAATTAGTAGAAAAGTATTCTCTAATGAAAAAAAAGGAATAAAACATGCTGAGTGGATGGCAACTCATAAATGAAGACATGAAACTGACCAACAGATAGATGAGAAAATGTTCAAACTCATAAATAAATTAAAAAATGCAAATTGAAAAATTTGAAATACTACATTATCTTATAAATGATTTTATTTTAAATGGTACTCAGTGTTGGTGAAGATTCTAGGGAAGAGTGAATCTACCTTATGTACATTGCTCTTTGGGGGTTGGGGCCACTGGGTCACTGAAGGTCAGGGGCACCAGGAGGTGTCACTCACATGGAATATACTGGTACCCCGGGATGGACACTAGTGAGCTACTCGCCAAACCCATTTTTCTTTCCTTCTGGGATTTCAGTAACACTAAATTTCCCAGCCATCCTTGAAGAGAGACGTGGCCATTTAACTGAATTTTGGCCATAGGAAGGTGGGCAGAAGTGAAGCCCATCTTCTAGGCCTGCCCATAAATGCCAGGCACGTCACTTTCTGAGCATCCTTCCTTGTCTGCTGACCAGAGGCAGAGAACCCAGACAAGTACTCCAGGGCTTTACAAAAGGCACAAGATAGACAACTCCTGAGTAGGGGGAGCCCCCCTCACACCGTATTGCCATTTTATTTTTTATGGACAAGAAATAAAATTCTTTGGTGTTAAATCACCAAAGATGGTGATTTAACAACAGAACTGGGAACATAAAGGAAAATTCTGCCTCCCTTGTCGCCAATGGGAAGCAGGTTTCTGGTATGATCCATGTGTCTCTTCTCCATTCTGCATTTCCCCTGGGAGATGAAGATACCCTCTGCCTCCCAGTCACATGGGAGACCAGGCAGCCTTTCTGCAGTGCAGGGGACTGATGGATTTGAGTGAGGATAGGGGAGGGACATCCGAGAGGACCCGAAAAGATGAACCTTGGGGATTTCCTACAGGCTGGCTCAGCCGGGGCCCTGAGGGACACAACTTGGTTTGTACTTTCTCTTACAGATGTTTATTTCGCAGCTTTCCTCGGACTGATCTTTGGAATGTGCGGCTGCCTGAATTGTGCACACCGTCAGAGCTGGATAGAAACCAGACGGCCTGCCCAATCCATCACCTTGGATTTGCACTAACAAAGAGGAAAACCAAACAGTAGCTGCGACCCTCTGTCCTCTCTCCTTTTGTGTCACTGTTATGATTTCATGCCTTTGCAATAAATCACATGTCCACATCTGCCCTCACACCCAGTCAGCCTGTTTCCACTCAGGGACGAGAAAAGAGGGAAGTCTGCAGTAGGTGAACGCTAACGCCCTATAAACCTGGCATCCCTAGTCACTTGCTCTTAATGCATCACTCCATGGTTGACAGTTTCTACTGAATCTCCATTTGCATAGATGACAATGTCCTCATGATGGAGCCTGGGTTGAATGGAAGCTTTCATTTGCATTTTTAGCCAGACTCCACCCTTCCCTCTCTGTTCCACTTGGCCATGAGGTTCTCCAGTGGAGGGCCCTGTCTTATCGTCATGGGCATAACATGTAAGAGATGCCAGACACATGGTTGTTGGAAAGAGAACTGAAGCCCCCATCATGTCAAATACCTAGAGAGTGAATTTGGAGAGATCCTGGTAGTAGATATCGTTGGAATGGTGAGCAGAGACTAAGAAATCTGAGTGCTGGAGCTAACTCCCTCTTCAGTTGTACCAGACAGAGTGCCCTGTGGTCTCTCACAGTAGCCAGTGAGTAGAGGGGATCTGCTTCATGCCCGCCAATGCGCCCTTCCCAGAAGTTCATGAGCCCTTGCCGATCTTATTACACTCAGCCTTAAGCTCTGCAGTAATGAAGGCTCTCTGGTTTGCAGGTGGTCTTGCCACAGGCAGGCATTGCGATCCCATTTCATTTTCTCCACCCCCTTTGTGAGCTCAAGAAAATGAACATGTATGTCATCGCTGTTTATGTATTATAAATGCTAATGCCACAGCGTGTCGTACGAGATGGAAAACAAATGCATTTACCTGTGATAATGCATTCATTTAATTTAGAGGCTAAATACAAAATGAGTAATGTGATAAACAAGGTGCTGGATGATTAAAGTGAGCCCCCTTAATTTCTCACAATTGTTCAAGATGGAAATTACAGGCAAATATTAATGCTTTTTATAATGACCACTTCACTGAAACCAGAAAGCCACTATTTCCTCCTAGGCTATCATTTGCCCCAATTCAATACAATAGATTCAATGAAAGGCCCCAGTGCCATCCAAACATCCATTCTTCTACGTAGAGTTTTAGTGCATGGACCATGTTTTCAAGCTGTGATATGGATTCACGGAGTTTTGGAACTAAAAATAATTAGAAGGGTCCTATAATGCGATAGCTATTGCAGATGAGGAAACAAAAGGCAAGGCAGCGAAATGACAGGCTCAGGACCCATAGTTGGCACCGGTCCCTGGTGGCAGAGCAGTGATAGGATACAGTGTAGGGAAAATGTATACAGAGTTGATTTCTTCCTCTGGTGCATAGATCATGAAAGATTCGGACAATCATAAAAGAAAATGTTTTTTTTTTCTGGGTTAATCAACTTTTAGCCAAAAGGATGTCTTTAATGTGTCATCACATAGCAATCCTTCCTATTTCCTCCTCCCAGGCCAATTTCCCCTCACAAAGTCACCAGATCTAATATCTCGTTGACACCCCCAAGGAGTCAAGGGTTGGGGGTGCAGACTTTGTGGAAAGGGATCCACAGGGGAAGGACATCAGCAGGTGATGCGTACCTGTGGCTGTGCCTCCCAACTTCTTTATATCATGTGCCACATAGACTGCTTTAGGTGACACTCTGGGGTAACCTGACAAAGCCGCTCCTGCCTGGGGGGGGGTGCCTGATTCTGGGAGCTCCAGCTGCCCCCTGGGCTCACCTACCCATCCCAAGAGCTCAGCACACCTGTACCTGTTCCTGAAACAACATTTGGATAGCGTGGGGCTCCGGGAAGCACAACCAATAGGCAGTGCCAGTTCTGAGGGGTCACCCTGGGACGCAGCTCACTAAGGCATGCATGGCATGAATTTATTTCCTGTTCCCTGAGTGTCCACATCAAGCCATCAGAAATTGAATTAAGGCTTAAGCATAATCTTTACTTACCCAGAGCTGAGCAGTTAAACTCGCTGCGAGGTCACGTACAGAATACCGTTCTGAGGCTGACTCGATTTAAATGTTTCATTATTCCCAGTGACCTTGGGTGTGCAGGAATGACAGCCAGGTGAAAGCACAAAAAAATTAAGCCTATGGGGGAAGAATTGGACAAGGAGTTGTTATTGAAAGGCTTATCTTGTTCCCGTCCTGATTGGTCAGATATATCTGTAAACATTTCCTCAGCTGAGTCCAGCCTAAAGAGACCAGAGGTAATGCAGATTCCATTTGATGTGTCCTGAAAGAGAAAGAATATGGAGAACACCCAGCAGCATGCATGGTCCCTCATAGGCACTCTATAAATGCAAATGTCCTGCCTTTGTTTCTGTCTGAGTCTTTATAGAGTTTTTGGATTTTCGAGGGAAAAAAGTATCCTTTGTCTTAGGATCCTCAATACTATCAGGAAGCGTATAGCAGAAAATAGGTCAAGCCAGTCAAGTAGGAAAAGTAGTACGTAAAATATATGTTGGAACTTATCAAGGGCTTGCTACATGCAAATACAGTCATGCACCACATAACCATGTTCGAGTCAAGGAGAGACGGCACATACTAAGATGGTCCCTTCAGATTACTAAGGAGCTGAAAAGTTCCTATGATCTAGTGATGTCACAGCCATCATAACCTCAGAGCGCACTTACTTCATTTTTTAAAGAAACTTCATGTAGCCTGTGTGCACTGTATTTATGAAGTCTCCAACAGTGTACAGTAATGTTCTGGGACTTCACATTCACTCACCACTCACTGACTCACCCAGTCCTGCAAGCTCCGTTCATGATAAGTGTGTTCTATAGGTGTTCCATTTTTTTTTATCTTTTATGTTATATTTTTACTGTGCCTTTTCTATGTTTAGATACACAAATACTTTCCACTGTGTTCCAGTTGCCTACAGTACCCAGTACGGTGACATGCTGTGCAGGTGTGTAGCCTGGGAGCAATAGGCTGTGCCACGTGGCCTCGGTGTGTAGTAGGCCATGCCATCTAGGTTGTGCAAGTGCGCTCTGCGATGTGCAGTTGCCTAACAATGCATTTCTCAGAACATATCCCTGTCATTAAGTGACACATGACTGTGTTGTGAGTCAGCGCAGTCAATATCCATTGCAACTTCTCTGTATCATAGAGGCTGGAAGGTAAACTCTGTAGTTGCCAGACTTCCCTACAGGTAAAGTCCATGTGGGACTGGGGTTCTCATAAGCAAATGCACTGGGTAAACCTGGGCAACGGCTGTGAGCAATGCATGTTGGCGGCCTCGGATGAGGAGCATGCTAGCATCTGCTGGAGCATCACGCCTTTCTAGGTTGACGTGGTGGGGTTTCTGGTGTGCAGGGTGCAGCGTCATAATTACTAAGTGGTAGAAGCTGGTGGCAGTTGTGTTTCTACTAAGGCAGTTCCAGGCCATGTTGGATGTTTTCCCCAGCCACACCTGGTTCTCTGGGGTTCCCAGAAATCCTCAACGTGAATAGGTAACTTTAATTGCTCCTTTTGCTAATGTTAGCTAAAGTCTACTCCATTGTCTTCATCTAAAAACTCTGTCCAGTACTGAAGTGGGTATCAGAAGTGGTTTTAGGGATAGCAACCTTGAGAAAAGAGGAATCTAGGATTGGTTACCGAAGGATCCGGTCAACATTAGAACATGGGGCGGTGACAGTCCATGGGATGCAGTGGGGAAACATCCGCTTAAATTACCGTGCATGTTCACCTGAAGCAAAGAGTTCCTGAAGGCAAGGTTCCTGCTATGGACCAGTAGCAAGGGCATGAAGAGTATGTGAGGTGGACTGGCTACTTCTAACTACTGAAGAGCCCCAATGAAGGAAGGTAACGAACTCAAGGTTTTACATTCTCAGTTCAGGGCGTGGTGCAGTACGCAGTCTCTAGGCCCCAACGATCCCCATCTTCCAGTAGTCACACCATGCGACCCCTCTCCTTGACTGTGGGCTGGGTTTCTGGACTCATTTCTAATAAATGGAATAGGGCAAAAGTGATGGGCTGTCACTTCCAGGATTAGTTATAAATAGGCTGTGACTTCCAGTTGGTGCGTAATCTCTTGCTCTGTCTTGGGTGACTTGCCCGGAGGAGGCCAGCTGACATGCCATGAGGCTGCCCTGTGGAGAGGTCCGTGTGGTCAGGGACCCAGGCCTGCCAGCAACCACATGAGCAAGCTCGGAAATCGATCCCTCCTTCCTACTCAGTCTTTAAACAAAAACAGAGGCCAGCTCTTAGCTTGACTGAAACCTCATAAAAGCCTTGAGCCAGAGACAGCCCACTAAGCCACACTTGAATTCCTGACCCACAGAAAGACTGTGAGGTAATGCATGTTGGTTGCTTAATTTAGGCTACTACATATTGGGTAATTTGTTACATGGCAACAGAAAACTAATACAGATTTTTTTTTTTTTTTTTTTGAGGACCAAGAAGTTTCTTTGATGACCCTACAAGAGCTCATTAGCTGTTTTAGCATTAGGGAAGACATAACTGAAAGACAGATTCTGAACTTGATTCTGCAGGGTGAGGGACTCCAAAAGTCGTTCCCTGCAGAGGAAGCTTCAAGAGTCCAGTGGACAAGACGAATATCAGTGAGTCTCTTTCCCCAGCCATTCTGCTGCATTCTCAGCAGGTTCATGAACAAAGCAGGTGTAGGGGCAGAGACAGAGGTTGTACCTGGGCTCTAAAACTGAACTGAACTTCTCCAGGCCTTCTTGGCTAAGAAGCAAGATTAAGTCCCAAAGACACCACACCATATAAGGACTATCGGCTAACCTCGACACAGGTTGCTATTTTTATTCCTCATGGAAAAGACACATTTTTTAGATTTAAATGTGCATTATCTGTCTGCCACGTTTCTGTAAGGAAACACAATCCCTGCAGTTATTATTCACCATGATAGCATCTCACAAAACGTTGCTTCTATTCAAGAAGCTGATGTTACAGGGAGCAAATTAAGGCAATGGGCTGATATGGATGGTGTTTTAAAACATCCGTCTTATTCGTATTCAGGTGTGGTGAGGCCAATAGCTCCGGAAGTGATTGCCACTGGAAAGATAGCTGTTACAGTTCTCAAGGGCGGGGGGAGCAGTACCATGGCATGCTGTGGGGGGCACTCAAGGAAGCCCCAGCATCAGTCAGGAGGCAGAGGGAGCAAGGGAAAAACGCGAGCAAGAGCCCATATTGCTGTTTCCATAGGAAGGAAGAGAAAGGCAGGGTGAGCAGGTTCGGGACTGGCTGGTTTGAATGATGTCATTGGGCTCTGGGGCACAGGGGCTGCCCCTGGGTGTCTGGTACTTGGCCCTTGGGTGATCAGGGCAGGAGCACTGGGCCCAAAGTGTGAGAACCAGATATAAGAGGTGGCGGGGTTTGGGCTCTGGATTGGTTGATTTCCGCATGACAAGCTTGCTCTCTCCCAGGCTAGGCAAAAAATGTCCTTTACCATCTCTAGGAATTGGCCAATCCTGGGAGGGACAGTCCCTCCAAGGGTCAGCAAAGTCTCAGTTTAATGCATCAGACTACAGAAGATAAAAGACATGGTTAATCCCGATGGAATTCTGTGCTCTCTTTACTCAGAAAGCCTTGGAGCAGGGGTCCCCAACCTATGGGGAGCTGTGTAATTACTTCATTATATATTACAATGTAAAGTGAACAATAGATGTAATGCTATTGAATCATCCCAAAACCATCCCCCCTCTCCCTGGTCTATGGAAAAATTGTCTTCCATGAAAACGGTCCCTGGTGTCAAAAAGGTCAGGGACTGCTGCCTTGGAGAACATACAGTGAATGTATGGAAGATTCGGTAGGTAAGACTTCGTCCACAAGGAAACGCCCTGCAAGGTTGGGGTGCTGTCCTACAAGATGCGGGATATTTATTTTATTGCTGCTTTATTGCTGCTTCTCTTATAGCCAGTGTACAAGGGTCCAGGAACAACGGGGTTGAAATGGAAGTGGCTTCTTGCACTATCACAGCAAACAACCCACTTGCAAAATGTTCATTTCCTGTCCCCATGACCATAGGAACTCCTGAGTTAGAAGAAAAAGAAGGAACTCATATTGTTTCTGTTGATCTGGAAGTTGAGAGATCCACCAAGCCCTTTGATCCTCCTCATGTCATAGAACAAAAGGCAAGAAAGGAACCAGATGGCGAATCCCAACAATCCAGGGAAAATTAAGTTGCTGCTGTACTATGAGGACACGGGTCAGTGACCTGGAACCAGGGCATCCTTGAGGACGCCGCCCGCTGGCGCCATATTGAGCTGTGAAATCTAACAGGTGACTGCAGCAACTCTCTCGAGCCAGACAACCAAGACCCAGACGGCTTCAGAGTCAAAGTTCGTGTTGCTAAGTAAAAACCTCAAGTCACTGAAGGCAAGGAGAACGTGGAATGAGGAGTAGAGGACAGAAGTTAGACTTTCCAAATAGAGCCTTGCAGAAATGAGGATTGGAAAAAAAGATCCACATTTTCTTTCATCCTTTCCCTGGCCACTTCATGGTGGTATGCCAGTAGTGAGTGATCCTGTTATTAATTCTGTCCATAGTTGAAAGATATCAAGCAGGGCTCGTGCTAAATGAGAGGATGAATGAACATCTCCCAGACAAAAATGCAATGACTGATGAGACATGAGAAATTTCCTCCTTTTCGAGGAAACAGTTGAAGAATTTTTTATTCATGTGAGAGATGGTTAAGCAGGAGTATATTGGTCTGTCATCTTAAATATGGGAAAAGGAGTACAGGTATAAATTTTAAGAACCCAAAAGTATGGACACTTGCAGATACTGCTCAGTTGGCACTCATTATGACCCCCTTATAATTTATCTACCTGTAATATAGAAGGGAGAGTTTGTTAAGCACATGTTTCAGATTCCCTTGCTGCTAAAATTGTACCTGTGACCTATGCTTCCTGAGATGTCTGGGAGGTAGAAGTGAGCAACCTAAGACAGTGACTGTGCATGGAGTGATTGGATTATCTGCAAGCATGGTGGTAAAGTTATAATGAAATTTTGGGTATCCAGTCCTTACTACAGCAATTGTGTTTATGTATATGCTATGTTTAGGACTATGTACTCTATAGCTTCGAAATCTGGTTCCCTGGCTTTCTGAGAAATTATTTTTTTATTTTTATTTTTTTGAGACAGAGTCTCACTCTGTTGCCTGGACTAAAGTGCAGTGGTATCAGGTTAGCTCACAGCAACCTCAAACTCCTGGGCTCAAGCAATCCTCCTGCCTCAGCCTCCCAGAATGCTAGGATTACAGGTGTGAGCCACTGTGCCTGGATGCTTCCTGAGAAATTTTATAGGAAACCTAATATCTTTTTACTAGACTATTGTTTGATGGTAAGACTAGTTGGAATGGATATCTTACAACAACTAAAAATCCTACACCACTCACGTTGATTCTCACAGTGAGCCTATGAAAAGCTTCTATTATTACCATTGCTGCCATTTCACGGATGAAGGAAGTAGTTTCAGTCCCCAAGCTAGTAAGCAGGAAGGCAGGGTTCGAATTTAAGTCATTTAATTCCAAAGCCCTATTATCATCCTTTATGTTATATCCAAGAATCTAGGAGTCGAGGATGAGGATGAAGAAGAAATAGGTAAAAAAAAAAAAAAAAAGTAGATCCTCTGAGAGTTTAAATGATTTATCTATGGTCAATGCTGTGACACATACTAGATTCAAACACAAATTTATGGGTTCAATTTCTGTATTCTTTTCACTACATCATGTGTAAATTATTAGCTCTGTTCATCTGCAATTAAGAGCTTATTAAAGGTAAAGTTATGCTGCAGATCAGCATGGGGGCTTGAGAAATCCCAGCACTGTGGGATGGACTGGCTTCTTCTGACCAGGCAGGCTGGAAAGCTTAACGAAAGAAAATGACAAACTCAAGGTTTTAAATTCTTAGTTCAAGGCATGGTTTGAGAACCAGAGAATCAAAGGAATTTGTTCTCCATCTGTGTGCTAGCCTGTAATTAATTTGCTGAAAATATGATTCATCCACATTTAAGAATATTAGATGCATTTATATTTAGATATGTTTCTTATAGGGATTGTATGGGATTAAGTTAGATACTCTGGGAACTATTATAAAATTTTGTCCAAATATTTAAAATACTTCTATTTGGATCAACTCACACCACTGTAAGTGTATATATTTAAATGTGAAGTTTGTTCCAACCAAAAATTCAGATGGTAATTTTTCTGGCTCTACTCCTTCCACCATGTTTAAGCCTACCTCCCATTTGCTCTAATATCGTCAATAATTCCTCAAGGTTTCTGGTTCACTACTGGGTATTTTTTAATGTTTTCTAGCATTATTGTGTTTCATTTTCAAAATTCTAAATCATGTCATTTATTAAGGTGAACCTCGCAATGGTTGGAAAATGGATCAGGGTCACCTGCCATTTTATGCTAGAAACGTCATAACTAGCCTTCTGCTAGTGTCATCAAGAAGTTAACCCCTCCCTGGAATATGAGTATTTTATCATTAAAATGTCATGGCTCCTGAGAATGTGAATCTGTGAGCTATGTCATTTTTAAAAGCATATCCAATTATTTATTTATATCAGTTTGGACTCATGGATCATCTTATTATGAGTTATAATGCTTTGTTATCATTATTTGTTTTTCTCAAATTGTGGCAGATTTGGCCACGAGGAACCCTTTCAAATTGGATCTATGTGCTTTTGAGGTGTTTCCATCCTTTTCTGAGATCTTCCTTAGTTTCTGGCACCTCAAGATGTTCCAGGCTTATCTGGACTTTCCTTGCCTCAGACCTGGAATGAGAATGGGCTTGAAGTTTGGGGTAATAGGTGTGTTGATTGACATGGGATGCAATGATTGACATTGCATCTAGGCCCTTCCAGTGAATGGAACTAGGAAAACATTTATAATTACTGATAAGAATATATAATCCAATAAAGTCATCAACGAGGGAAAGGGGGAAGCTCTTTGTTTACAACTAGTAAATGTAGAAGATGTGATGGAAATAGCAAATTGCCATTTGGCAAACACCATAGAGATAATTATTTCTGTAGAGTCTGAAATTAGTGGGCAAACGTGTGATGAGAAAAAGACTATTTACAGAGGTTAAAGGTATCTCTTAAAAAAAAATGATCTATTTCTTTTGAAGCAGGCCGGCAGACACACAACTTAGCCAAGTGATGAAAGTCACCGTCACTGGGGATGGGAAGGACAAATTGGTATTGTGTGTCCTTTCGTGTGAGGCACTGACGAATACACACAGGTCTCCGTGGTGTCCTGCCGGAAGTTCAAATTCTGAATCTAATCAACAAGGAAACATTAGGCAAATCTAAATTGGGAAACATCATCTGAAAGAATTGGCCAATATTCTTGAAAAATGTCATGATCATGACAAAGACAGACCAAGGGACTATTCTAAATTAAAGGGGCCCAAGAAAACAGGGCAACTAAATGCCCCGTGTGAGCCTGAATTGGATCCTGGATTAGGAGAAGGATATTCATAGGACAACTGGTGAATTTGAATAAAGTCTGCAGATTGGATTCTATTATTAGGTCAGTCTCAACATCCTGATTTTGAAAGTTGTCCTGTGGTCATGGTCATGTAAGATATTAACATTTGGGGAATCTGGGTGAAGGCTTCATCAAAAATTCATTTACTATTTTGACAAACTTTTTCTAAATCTGAAATCCTTTCAAATGAAAAGCTAAAATATTATTATTTTTTTGAGGCAGAGTCTCACTCCATTGCCTCTGGTAGAGTGCTGTGGCATCAGCCTAGCTCACGGCAACCTCAAACTCCTGGGCTCCAGCGATCCTCCTGCCTCAGCCTCCTGAGTAGCTGGGACTACAGGCGTGCACCACCATGCCCAGCTAATTTTTTCTATTTTTAACAGAGATGGGACATCTCTCTCTTTTGCTCAGGGCTCAGGCTCCAACTCCTGAGTGCCTCCTGCCTCGACCTCCCAGAGTGCTAGGATTACAGGCATGAGCCACCACGCCTGGCCTAAAAATATTTTGTAAAGCATATCCAGAAAAAGTTATACAAGAGGAACTAAATGCCTAGCCCTGAAATGTTGCTGGCTGCCTGTTTGGGAGCTACTCTCACAAAGACCAGGAGAGACCCAGCTGGAACGGAGGGCTGTTAGGACCAGTTGGTCCCTTACCTGTTGGTTACACGTACTTGCAGTAAAAAGGCAATGACCGCAGCAAGATCTGGAGCTGGACCTTCTAGAAGACCAGGTGGAGCAAGTTTCTTATATATCCCAAGGGGATATTTACATTAGAAAACAGAGGTTTTTTTTTTATTTAAAATGTATATTTAAAAGCTGTATACTAGAAAAAATTTTGCTACCATCTCCAGCTACCAGAAAACCACTCACGATGTTATATATTTTGAGGTTATATTGAAATGCACAATTAATGCTGCTATTTTGATGAGGTATCAGTTTTTCATTTTTATTTTTTGCAACTTGGATGTTATGGTCTGAATACTTGGTAATATCGAGAGTAAGGGATATTTAGATATAAGGCATAGGTTAGATTTACATTATGAAGAACAAGCACTTTTTTCAGCATGAGAAACTGTTTTCTGAGTTCAGGCACTTGTAATAAAATGCAAAATTAATGAAATAGAAATATCTTTATCAAATTCTTGAGTGGAAATGGCTTCAATGACTCATACTTATAACATCCAGCAGAGAACTTGACTCACAATAGATTCTCTAATAGATCTTCAAATGATTTAATATTTGTTTATCCTCAAAGTTTATTTGTTTTGCAATATCTGCCTACACATTGGCTTTTATGTGTGTGTTGGGGGGCATGGTTATGTTTGCCTTGGTTTGTATTGTCCTCTTTGGAACAAACAACTAATTCATCACCAATAAGAGTTAGTCTTCTTTGGACACTAGCTTACTTTTAAATCTAAGAGTCCAATGATATCTTCACTTCTGATAATTTTCCAGTACTGAGAACTCCATAAAGGGGCCCAGAAAAAGCCCCTGTTTCTCTGGCCTCCTCCTGAACTCTCCTGGGTGGGGTTAGGGTTCCAGACATTCCCTCCTTTTCCAGTATGTCTAAACATAGTCAGACTATCATTTTTTACCTTGTAAAAAAGGGGCGTTCGGCTATGCTGAGTATACTTAACAAGGTCTGCAGGTCGACTGTTAATCTGTAAGATATACACAGGATGTTTAAGATATTTTTGTGTATCATAAACCATATAGCCAACATACCATGTGTATTCACTCATGCATATGTACGCTGTGCATGCAGCTCTGTGTGTTTATAGGCATGCAGCTAAGGATAAAGGGCTTGAAGCTTGCATAGAAGAGATGGACACTTTGCTAAGATCATGGTATCTTAGCTAATAATATGAGTAGCAAATTCCCTGACCACCCACAAATGCTTCAGTTGGAACAGATGTGCATAGTACATTGAGGTGACCGGTAAATTTTAAACGTTGGAGATTGGCACTGTGGAACAGTGGAAGGAATATTAGATCTAAATTTAAAAATATACAAATTCAGTTCCTAGCTCTACCACTTGTTACAGAGTCATCTAACTTTTCTGAGTCTTGGGGGATTTTTAAAATTTATAAAATGAAGCAAATATGCCTATCTTTCAAATCTGGGTGGATTAAATAGGATTAAATAGCGGCCACTCTTTGTAAATATTAAATTGCTTTATTCAGGCATTCCTCAAATATATACTAAATGCCTCTGCATGAAATGCTAGAGATACAGCCAGGAATAGTTCAGAAATCATCGTGTTCTGATGAACTATACTTCATGGTGGAAGGCAGATATTCAACAATTGATTGCACGATATATTGGTTCTGAAGTTTTTACCAAGGCCTGGCCCAGTCAGGGGAGTCTTGGGCTGGTGCACTCTGAGCTGAGTGGGAATTACAGACGGAAGTGGGAGAAAGGAGAACATTCCAGGCACAGGAAGCAAGATGTCCAAGGATTCAGTAACTTGCCTGCCATGGTACTGCCAACAATAACGCACTTAACCCCAATGCAATGGGAAGCCACTGGGTGTTGTTTTTTTCTTTTTAATAGACTTTATTTTATAGAGGAGTTTTAGGCTCACAGCAAAACCAGCAGGAAGTATAGGGAGCTCCCATTACCCCTGCACCCCTTGTACACAGCCTCACCCACTGTTGACATCCCACACCAGCGGGGTCAGTTCATTACAAAAAATGAACCGACGCTGACACATCATCATCACCCTAGGGCCCTTGTTATTGGTGTGTACATTCTGTGGGTTTTCACAAATGTATAAAGGCAGGCGTCTATAATTACAGTGTCTTACAGAGTCATCTCACTGCTTTAACAGTGATTTTAATAAGGGGAGAGATGCGTTTAAAATTTGCATTTTGGCAAGGTCTTTCTGACGGTGGTGCAGAGAATGGATCGAAGGTGGCCAAGAGTGAATGCAGGAAGTTGACCTAAAGTAAAGAAACCGTAGAAATTTGTGTTGAAATCCTTGGGGGTGTCAACACAGAGATGAAATCAAGATCAATGAGGGAAAGAAGATAGGAGCAGAGGCCAGCATGGGATGGCAGGAAGTGGCCACAGCAGGAAGGCAAATGGGCCAGTGTGGGACTTTTTTCCTTAGTAGCCTCTGTGTCCACACACTGAATTGTCCACAACTGTGTCATGCCTGCCATGGCTTGCTGCGTTTAATACCATCACTTTTTAAAATTTTTATTTATTTATTTATTTATTTATTTTTATTTTAGCGTATTATGGGGGTACAAGTGTTAAGGTTGAATATATTGCCCATGGCCCCCCTTCCCCCTTGGGTAAGAGCTTCAAGTGTACCATCACTTTCTCACAAGTACGTCCTCGTATGTTGACCTTCTAAGATGGGTGAAATGTCTGGGAAGCTCCTCATCTTTCCCGAGGCTTCCCTTTTCCACCTCATCCCCCAGGTCAAGAAAACTGGTCTTAAGAGGGTTTTTCTTCCTTGCAGTTTAGCCTCCGCAGAAAGCAAGGAGGGATGGCGAAGTCCTGCCCAAAGGAAGATGGTCACATTTAGCCAAGGACAGAGAGAGAGAATACAATCCCAAGGTCGGAAACATTTTCATCTCGAATTTCAGATTTTGTAAGGAAAAAAACCCTCAAAGTTGGGCAGATCGGGTATAGAAACAAAATGCTAAGCTTTAGAATAATCAAAAGAATTAACAAAATTATAGATATGCCTGCCAAAAGTATCTATTCATCTTAGAAAAAATATATTGTGCTATCAAATGTGCAAAACTTGGCTTTTGGAGGGTGTCATTTGTTTGACAACTATTTATTGAGTGCCTACAAACACAAACTAGACAGACCCTTTCAATTTTCCCTTTATTAGCTTTCCTAAACTTGAACAAATGCCAAAGGGGGCCTTCCTTCTTCCCTCCCTTCCTTCTTCCTTCTTTTCTTCCCCCCTCCTGTCCTTCCTTCCCTCCCTTCTTTCTTTCCTTTCCTCTTCCTATTATTCTTCCTCCCTCTCTTTCTATCTTTCCTTTTTTCCCCTCATGTTTATTCAAGCATATAGTGTTTTAATATGTTTTTTCCTATGTGAGAATATTTAACTTCTATTCCCTTACCCAAAATATTCCCAAAATTACCTACAAGAGATTATGTAGAGGGGTCAAGAAGTGAAGTATAGAAATCTTGAGGGAATTCTTCATATGAAAAATGTCTTAGTTTCCCTGACTTTACTTCTTTATTCTTTTTTTTTTGAGGGGGGGACAGAGTCTCACTCTGTTGCCTGGGTTAGAGTGCCATGGCATCAGCTCACAGCAACCTCAAACTCCTGGGCTCAAGCGATCCTACTGCCTCAGCCTCCTGAGTAGCTGGGACTACAGGCATGCACCACCATGCCCAGCTAATTTTTTCTATGTATATTTTTAGATGGCAAATTAATTTCTTTCTATTTTTAGTAGAGACAGGGTCTCACTCTTGCTCAGGCTGGTTTCGAACTCCTGACTTTGAGCAATCTGCCCGCCTTGGCTTCCCAGAGTGCTGGAATTGCAGGTGTGAGCCACCGCGCCCCGCCATACTTCTTCATTCTTAATGGCCCCATTTCACCACTAAAAGATCTTTAACCCTCCCCTTTATTCCTCAATTGGAAAGATTTGGGAGGTGAGGATGCTTTTAAACACAGGAGATGAAAAAGAAAATATTTAAAAACACTTGCTTTAATAGTAAAATGTATAGGATACTGGCTACAAATAGATTCAGGGCCCAAAGTCTTAGGTTCCAAGTCCTGCCTCCTCCGGTTGTGAACTGTATGATCTAAGGTACATTATTTAACTTCCCCATGCCTCTGTTTATTTACCAGTAAAAACAAGATGCTTAAACAGGTATTTCTGCCTCATCTGGTTACTAGCGCAGTTCCAGGCACGTGGTAACCAGAACATTCCATTGCCACCACTGGAAGAGACGTGGGGCTGACCACTTTAGTGACCTGACCAAGATAGCAGAGGGCAGAATCAGAGCGAAGACCTGTCACTTCTCTGTCCAAATCTGGTGCTATCTTCCCACCACCCCCAGCTTCTGCGTGAGTGGAATCCTCTTAGAGAGGCTTGGATTCAGAACTCTGAGCATTGCCATAGATCACTTAGATACAGAAAACATTTCTGTTTCTCTCCTTTGAGCCACATTTAAAAAAAAAAAATCATGCTTCACTTTTTTGCATCCAAAATTGAAATGTATTTTCTACCCATGTTCCACTCAATTAGAAATATCACATAGTACATCCCCCTGTTGAGAAGGAATTTATGCAATTCATATAGTCAGAGAAATATGTGGCTAAAATCTTTGAATGGCTGTGTAAATAGTGCCTACTCATTAGACAAGCAGACACATCCATTTGTTAGTCCTTTTTTTTATTAATAACTCATTCATTAATCACTGGTTCCAGCAATCTAGAAGAATTATTTTCTAGTTTGCATCTTAGGAAAAAAATATAGAAGGGAAAGAGGCAGCCCTGCTAATGTGCCAATAACTATAAACATAATGAGACACGAGACCACCCCAGTGCAATCGCCCGAGATACAGGTACCAGGGGAAGCATAACAAGACGCTCCACTGGCTTTCAAAGAAACAATTCATACAATCAATTTAACCTCACATTTATCTTGTCTTGACAATTATTGAGTCATTAATCTTCTCAGTGTCAAGGCATTGTCATCATCGAACCCAACTAAATGAGTATCCATGGCAATAAATAGAGTAGAGAGCACACGGCTGAGAAAAACCTTGGCAGCAAGAAGCGCTGAAAATGAATTACCAGGAAATGTGGAGTAGAACCCGTGGGCAGAGAAGAAGGAGCAGGAAGCTGTGCTGCCAGGATCCCGTGACTGCCCACACCTCATCGGCCTTGGTTCTTGCTCTCTTTTTAGAGCTACAACACGATAAGGAAAGCCTGTGCTAGATTAACCGGAGGCAAACCAAGCAACGTTTACAGCAATTAGGGGACACTATTTTTAAAAAAGAAGATTCAATATTTTTGGAAAAAAAATTTTGATGCAGAATATTAAAAAAAAAAATAACGTCCAAATCATCAAAATAGACAGAATTTTGCTCAATGCATTACACTGTATTTTGATTACAATTGGAGGGACAGGGTGGTTTGCCACTTTTTTTCTGTGGGTTGAAGCTATGGAGGGTTAATTTGGCCCTAAGGAGGATGAAAAGAGCGCAGGATGAACAGAACGACAGAACAAATGATAGCCAGGTGTTGGCGAATACTTGGGAGATGACTATTGTTCTAAAAGGATATTTATTAAGACATTGAACATGCTCTACAGTAATATGGTGTTACGTCTAATAGGAAGATCCTCATCAGATGATATTCTGAGTTATATTATGAATTGCATGCTCTAAAGCAGTGGTCCCGACCTTTTTGGCACCAGGGACTGGTTTCATGGAAGACAGTTTTTCCACGGACAGGGGCAGAGGGTGGGGGTGGGGTGTGGCTTTGAACAAATTCTCATAAGGAGCCTGCAACCTAGACCCCTCACATGCGCAGTTTACAGTAGGGCTCACACTCCTATGAGAATCTAGTGCCACAGCTGATCTGACAGGAGGTGGAGCTCAAGCAGTGGTGTGAGTGATCCGAGCGGGTGTAAATAAAGATGAAGGTTAACTCACTTGCCGCTGCTCACCTCCTGCTGTGCAACCCGGTTCCCAACAGGCTGGGACCGGTACTGGTCTGTGGCCAGGGGGTTGGGAACCACAGCTCTGAAGACTTCACATCAGGGCAAAGTTGTCTCATCCTCCCTTCCAGGCCCCAGGAAGAGGGTCTCTTGCCCACACGTGCATGGCAAGTCAGCTGTCCCTCCTCACTCACCTGCCTCCACCTGAGGGGCCGAGTGTACTTCAGGCCACACGGGCTAAAGCAGTAGGTGACTCCCAACTTCTCTGACTGTGCAACCCTGTTAGAAAAAAACATTTAAGCATGTATTCACTATATATATATATATACACACACACACATATATATATATATCTTACATCACACAGATTTGTTCAAAAATAGAAAATTTAACAGAATGAGATAAAGATGAAATGAATCGTGTTCACGTTCCTGCCTTCTGAGTTACGCTCCCTGACGGCAGACGACACTGTGGCCAATGTTCCGAAGGCTTTCTCCAATGTTGTCTTCCAGTAGTTTCGTGGTTTCAGGCCTTAGATTTAAGACTTCCATCTATTTTGATGTGATTTTTGTATATGGCGAGAGATAAGGGTCTAGTTTCATTCTTCTGCATGTGGATGTCCAGTTTTCCCAGCACCATTTATTGAAGAGACTGTTCTTTCCCCACTGTATGTTCTTGTCACCTTTGCCAAAAATAAGTTCACTATAGATGTGTGGATTTATTTCTGGGTTCTCTATTCTGTTTCATTGGTCTGTGTATCTATTTTTATGCCAGTATCATATGCTTTGGTTACTGCAGCTCCGTGGTATAATTTGAAGTCAGGTAATGCGATTCCTCCAGTTTTTTTCTTTTTGCTCTGGATGGCTTTAGTTATTCTGGGTCTTTTGTGGTTCTATATAATTTTAGGATTATTTTTTCTATTTCTGTAAAGAGTGTCATCGGTATTTTGATGGGGATTGCATTGAATCTGTAGATTGCTTTGGATTGTATAGACATTTTAACAATATTGATTCTTCCAATTCATGAGCATGGAATATCTTTCCATTTGTTTGTGTGTTCTTCAATTTCTTTCATCAGTGTTTTTCAATTTTCACTGTAGAGATCTTTCACTCCTTTGCTTAAGTTCATTCCTAGTTATTTTATTTTATGTGTAGCTATTGTAACTGGGATTATTTCTTGGTTTCTTTTTCAGATTACTTGCTATTGACATATAGAATGCTGCTGATTTTTGTATGTTGATTTTGTATTCTGCAACTTTACTGAACTCGTTTATCAGTTCTAATAGGTTTTTTTGTGTATGTGTGTAGACTTTAGATTTCTTTAGATATAAACTCATATCATCTGCAAACAAGGATAATTTGACTTCTTCATTTCCAATTTGGATGCCCTTTATTTCTATTTTTATTTTTATTTATTTATTTATTTTTTAATTTTTTATTATTTATTTATTTTTATTTCTTTATTTTTTTATTATTGTTCTAGCTAGAACTCCCAGCACTATGTTAAACAATAGTGGTGAAAATGGGCATCTTTGTCTTGTTCCAGATCTTAGAGGAAAGGCTTTCAGTTTTTCCCCATTCAGTATGATACTAGCTTTGGGTCTGTCATATATGGCTTTTCACATGTTCACATGTAAGTTCCCTCTATACCCAGTTTTTTGATTGTCTTTATTGTGAAGGGATGTTGAATCTTATTTAATGGGATTTTTTTGGTCTTTCATTCCCTTGATATGATGTATCACATTGATTGATTTGTGTATGTTGTAACATCTTTGCATTCCTGGGATGAAACATACTTGATTATGATGAATAATCTTTTTAACGTGCTGTTGAATTAAGTTTGCTAGTATTTTGTTGAGAATCTTTACATCTATTTTCAGCAGGGATATTGGCCTATAGTTCTCTTTTTTGTTGTTGTTGTGTCTTTGTCTGCTTTTGGTATGTGGGTAATACAGGCCTTGTAGAATGAGTTTGGGAATATCCCCTACTCCTTGATTTTTTTTGGAATAGTTTGAGTAGGATTGGTATTGGTTCTTCTTTGACTGCTTGGCAGAATTTAGCTGTGAAGCCATTGGGTCCTGGGAATGTCTTTGATGGGAGACTTTTATTACTGCTTCTGTCTTATTGCTTGTTGTTGGTTTATTCAGGTTTTGTATTTCTTCCTGGTTCAGTCTTGGTAGGTTGTATGTGTCTAGGAATTTATCCATTTCATATAGTTTTTCTAATTTATTGGCATATTTAATAGTTGGTCATAGTGATTTCTAATGATCCTTTGGATTTCTGCAGTATCAGTATCAGTTGTAATGTCTCCTTTTTCATCTTTGATGTTATTTATTTGGTCCTTCTCTCTATTTTTCTTAGTTAGTCTGGCTAACGGTGTGTCAATTTTATCTTTTCAAAGAAACAACTTCTTTAATTTCAGAATTATTCAAGGGTATATACTTTTTGATTACATAGTTTGCTTTTGTACAGTTTGAGTCAAAGTTATAAGTGTGTCCTTCACCCAGTTAGTGTACATTGTACCTGTTAGGTGTGAATTTACCCATCCCATCCTCCCCCTCCCACCTTCTTGAATATTATTTCCATATGTGCACATAAATGTTGATCAATTAGTACCAATTTAATGGTGAGTACAGGTTGTGTTTGTATTTCCATTCTTGTGATACTTCACTTAGAAGAATGGGCTCCAGTTCCATCCAGGTTAACGTAAGAGGTAGTTTGCCCTTTTATGGCTGAGTACTACTCCATGGTATATATATATATATACCACATTTTATTAATCCACTTATGTATTGATGGGCACTTGGGTTGTTTCCACATCTTTGCAATTCTGAATTGTGCTGCTATAAACGTTCAAATGCAAGTGTCTTTTTTATAAAATATCTTTTTTTTCCTTTGGGTAAATACCCGGTAGTGGGATTTCTGGATCAAATGGTAGATCCACTTTTAGTTTTTTGAGGTACCTCCATACTACTTTCTTTCCTTTTTTTTTTAGACATTTTGGTTACATTGTATATTTTTGCCTCTCCCTAAAAAGGGTAGGGTAATCCCTTCCCCCCCAACAATGCTCACTCCATACTACTTTCCATAGAGGTTGTACTAGTTTGCAGTCCCACCTACAATGTGTAAGTATTCCTTTCTCTCTGCATCCTTACCAGCATCTGTTGTTTTGGGAGTTTTTGATAAAAGCCATTCTCACTGGAGTTGGGTGATATCTCATTGTGGTTTTGATTTGCATTTCCCTGATGATTAGAGACACTGCGCATTTTTTCATGTGTTTGTTGGCCATTAGCCTACCTTCTTTTTAGAAGTTTCTATTCATGTCTTTGGCCCACTTCTTAATGGAATTGTTTGATTTTTTTCTTGCTGGTTTGCTTGAGTTCTTTGTAAATTCTGGTTATAGCCCATTATCAATTGTATAACATGCAAATATTTTGTCCCATTCTGTAGGCTGTCTATTTGCTCTATTGATTGTGTCCTTGGCTGGGCAGAAGCTTTTTAATTTGATCAGGTCCCGTTTATTTATTTTTGTTGTTGCTGTGGTTGCTTTTGTGGTCTTCTTCATAAATTCTTTGCCTGGGTAAAAACCCAACTTTTTGTTTTGTTGATCTTTTGTATTGTTTTATTGGTTTCAATTTCATTTATTTCTGCTCTGATCTTTTTTTTTTTTTTTTTTTTTTAGACAGAGTCTTATTCTATTGCCCGGGCTAGAGTGCCATGGCATCAGCCTAGCTCACAGCAATCTCAAACTCCTGGGCTCAATCAATCCTTCTGCCTCAGCCTCCTGAGTAGCTGGGACTACAGACATGTGCCACCATGCCTGGCTAATTTTTGCTATATATTTTTAGTTAGCCAATTAATTTATTTCTATTTTTTAGTAGAGATAGGGTCTCATGCTTGCTCAGGCTGGTTTCGAACTCCTGACCTTGGGTGATCCACCCGACTCGGCCTCCCAGAGTGCTAGGATTACAGGCGTGAGCCACAGTGCCCAGCCTCTGCTCTGTTCTTTATTATTTTTTTCTTCTACTAACTTTTGGTTTAGTTTGTTCTTGTTTTTCTAGTTCCCTGAGCTGCATCACTAGGTTGTTTATTTGAAGCTTTTCTACTTTTTATTTGAAGCTGCATCACTAGGTTGTTTATTTGAAGCTTTTCTACTTTTTCAATATAGGTACTTCTTGCTATAAACTTTCCTAATATTACTGCTTTTGCTGTATCCCATAGGTTTTGATAATGTTGTGTTTTCATTTTCATTTGTTTGAGAAATTTTTCATTTTCTTCTTACTCTCTTGATTGACCCATTGGTCATTCAGGAGTATATTGTTTAATTTCCATGTGTTTGCATAGTTTCCAATGTTCCTGTTGTTATTGATTTTCAGTTTTATTCCATTGTGGTCAGAGAAAATACCTGGTATGATTTCAATTTTTTTGAATTTGTTAAGGCTTGTTTTGTGGCTGAATATATGGTCTATCTTTGAGAATGATGCCTGAGCTGAGGATAAGAATATGTATTCTGCAGCTGTTGGGTGGAATGTTCTGTAAATATCTGTTAGGTCCCTTTTGTCTACAGTACAGATTAAGTCCAATGTTTCTTCGTTGAATTTCTGTCTGGATGATCTTTCCAATGCTGAAAGTGGAGTGTTGAGGTCTCCAACGATTCTTGTTTTGGGATCTATCTCTCTCCTTAGCTCTAATGATATTTGCTTTATATATCTGGGTGCTCCAGTGTTGGGTGCATATATCTTTAGAATTGTTATATCCTCTTGTCGAATTGACCCCTTTATCATTCTATAATGACCTTTTTTGTCTCTTTTTACAGTTTTTGCCTTGATATCTACTTTATCTGATAGAAGTACAAACACTCCTGCTCTCATTGGTTTCCAATCACATGGAATATCTTTTTCCATTCCTTTATTTTCAGTACATTTGTGCCTTTATAGGTGAAGTGAGTTTCCTGCAGACAACACATAGTTGGTTTTTGGGTTTTTTAATCCATTCAGCCACTGTATGTCTTTTGATTGGAGAGAGTTTGGTTCATTCACATTCAATGTTATTACTGACAAGTAAGGACTTACTGCCATGTTATTATTTGATTTCTGGTTGTTTTGTGGTCCTCTCTTTCTTTCTTACTAGCTCCTATCTTCCTTTGTTAAAAGTGACTTTTTTTCTGGTAGTGTGTTTTAATTTCTTGCTTTGTATTTTTTGTGTATCTGTTTTATGTTTTTTGATTTGAGGTTACTATGAGGCTCGCAAAAAATATTTATAACCAATTATTTTAAACATGACAATTCTGCTTACAAACAAATAAATAAGCAAAGAGAAATCTAACAGAAATTTTACCCTTTAACCCCATTCCCCCTCACACTTTTTGAACTTTTTGTTGTTTCCATCCATATCTTTTTAAACTATCTATCTCTCAAAAAGTTGTTGTTATTTTTGATTTAGTCTTCCTGTCCAAAATATAAGTGGTTTGCATACCACAATTACAGCAATAGAGTATTCTGTATTTGTGTACTTACTGTTACCAGTGAGTTGTATACCTTTAGATGATTCCTTATTGTTCATTAACCTCCTTCTCTTTCAGATTAAAGAATGTCTTTTAGCATTTCTTGTAGGACAGGTCTGGTGTTGAAATCCCTCAGCTTTTGTTTGTCTGGGAAAGTCTTTTGTTTCTCCTTCATACTTGAAAGATAGTTTTGTAGGATATAATATTCTAGAGTTAAGGGTTTTTCTCCTTCAGCACTTCGAATATGTCATGCCACTCTCTCCTGGCCTGTAAGGTTTCCACTGAGAAGTCTGCTGCCAGACATATTGGAGCTCTTTATATATTCTTTTTTTCTTTCTTCCCTTAGGATCTTTTCTTTATCATTGACCTTTAAGAGCTGGATTATTAAGTGCCTTGACGTAGACTTGTTTGGGTTAAATCTGCTTGGTGTTCTAATATCTTCTTGTACCTGAATATTGATATCTTTTTCTAGGTTTAGAAAGCTCTCTGTTATTATTTGAATAAACTTTGTACACCAATCTCTTTCTCTACCTCCTCTTTAAGGTTGATAACTCTTAGATTTGCCCTTTGAGGCTATTTTTTAGATCTTGTAGGCATGCTTCATTCTTATTTGTTATTTTTTCTTTTTGCTCTTTTGACTGTGTATTTTCAAATAGTCTATCTTCAAGCTCTCTAATTCTTTCTTATTCTTGGTCAATTCTGCTGTTGAGAGTCTCTGATGCATTTCTCAGTTTGTCAATTGAATTCTCAAGCTCTAGAATTTCTGCATGATTTTATTATTTCAGTCTTTTTGTTAAATTTCTCTAATAGGCTTTTGAATTTCTTCTCTGTGCTGTCTTGAAGTTCATTGAGCTTCTTCAGGACAGCTATTTTGAATTCTCTGCCTAAAAGATCACCTACCTCCACCACTCTAGGATTGGTCACTGGTACCTTATTTAATATTTTTGGTGAGGTCATGTCTTCCTGAATGTTCTTGATGCTTGTGGAAGTTTGTCAATATCTGGGCATTGAAGAGTTAGGGATTTATTTTAATCTTTGCAGTCTGGGCTTGTTTGAACTCATCCTTCTTGAGAAGACTTTTCAGGTATTCAAGAGGAATTAAGTGTTGTGATCTAAGTCTTTGGCTCCTGAAGCTTTTATCAGCACTGAGGGTACCCCAAACCAATAATGGTGTGACTATTGTGAACTCTTGGTCATATTGCCTTGGTAGAATTGGATAAGATATGGAAGAATTCCCTGGATTGCCAGGCAAAGTGTCTCACTCTATCCCTCACTTTCTGTTCTGGGCTGCTGAAGTTTAGGGAGGAGTGACATGGGCACTCCCTCATCACCACCAATCCCAGGTCACACCTGAAGCCAGCCCAGTCTCACCCAAAGTGAGTGGTGACTATTGCTTGTCTACCTCTAACATTTATTCAAAGTCCAAGTGCTCTTTAGTCACCAGGTGGTGAATCCTGCCAGGACTGGGTCCTTCCTTTCAGGGCAGCAGGCCAGTTTCCTGCTGGCCCAGGGTGGGTCCAGAAACGTCATCTAGAAACCAAGGCCTGGACTCATAGGCTTTAGGAGTCTGCTTGGTACTTTATTTTTACTGTGGTTGGGCTGGTACCCAAGTTGCAAAACAAAGTCCTCTGAGCTTTGTCCTTTCTTTTCCCTAAGTGGAAGAAGACTGTCCCTGAGCTGCACTTCCTAGTGTTGGGGAAGGGGTAGCACAGGCACTGGCTTGGCCACTACTGTGGTGTCTCACTGGTCACATACACCCAAAGTCCACTGGCTCCAGGCCAGCACAGCTGCAGGAGTCATCCAGAGACTACAGCCTTTGTGGCCCAACTGCCTTATGAATTTATTTCAGGTCCCAGTTCTCAGCTGGTAGTGGGGCTAGTGGGATCTCAAGCTTCAGGGAGGAGGATTTCACTTTGGCCAGGCTGGTCTAAATGCTCCCTCCATGGGCGCTGGCAGAATTCTGCCTTGTGCTGTGTTCCCTGTGCCAGGGTGGCCCTGAGTTTCAATGCAAACACCCACAATCACTTCATTCTCTGTCCCCTGGGCAACTGGGCACATCGGTCTCGAGCCATTCAGCGAGCTGGTGCAGCACTGCTGGGGAGAAGGTGGAGGCATAGGCGATGCAAGACTGTCTTGTCTGCCCTCTTCGGTGCCTCTTTCCTTGATATAATGTTAAAACCTGGCGGTATGATCTCTCCCCTGGTTTTTGGTTCTTCTGAAGGTGCTTGCTGGCTTGGATAGTTGTTGAAGTTGGTGTTCGTGCGGAGCAATGATCGCCGGAGATTTCTATTTGGCTATCTTTCTCTGCTCCCAATCCTTGTCTTTTTGCAAATGAAAAAATTTCTAATTCATCACTAAACTTTACAATTCTAATTATAAAGCCCTTATGAGATAATTTATGAGCCTCTAAGAGGTACAAATTATTTTAAGTGGTTGGTCTCCCACCTCGTTGCAAAATATTATAATGATTCTCTGTGCTGAGATAACATCTGAAGGACTATTGACAAAGACATTGACAAATAATCTTCTTGACCAAACTCTAATCAGGACCCTCTGAGGCTTCTTCTGACCTAGTCCTCAACCTTGGCTTACAGAGACTTGCACGAACACTGACATAGTGCCCAGCATCTCAAAGCTGCTGCTCTAGGATCGCCCTAACCCCATTACAGTGCTGCCTGAGAGAACTTGAGGCTGCCCAAAGAATTTCTGTTCGTTCCAGTCCAACGTGAAGATAGGTTCCCTGTCTCCCAACCTCTAGGAGGGCAGGACCTTAACTTTAATAAGGGACAGTGTGGGGGACAAAGGAAAACTTCCCTTTTGCCCTGGGAAGGTTCCCTGAAAATCACTGACAAGTGGTAGATTAATAGGAAAAAAGCATACAAATTTATTCGTTCATAGTGTATGTGACATGGAGCCTTCAGAATGAAGACCCAAAGACCCAAAGATAGATAACCATGTTTATGCTTAGGTTCAACAAAGTAACGACAGCCATGTAGAAATACCATTGGACAAAAAGAGTATGGTCTAATGCTAATTGACTAAGAGGGGAAACCACTAAGGCCTGTCTGTCTAGATTCTTCTTGGCCTCTCTGAGCATACATTCCTTCCTTCTGGGTGTGGGGCAAGACCCTCTCTGGAATGGGGGTCTTATGACCTACAATGAAACCAGAGAATTTCTTTATGGCCAGTGTTTACACAGAAATGCAAAAGGAAGTCATTTTTCATTTGCAAAAAGGAGGTCATAGAAAGAAGGAGAGAGAGAAAGAGAGTCTAGTTTCTCTGGCTAACCTCAGGGCAGAATGGGACTGAGAGGCAGGAGGGTGGGAGAAGGTCAGAGAGAAGCTTTTGCTTCTGAAGCCTTCATTTTGGAGTATGATTTTCTGAGTCCGAGCAACAGTTAGCAAACTCAGATGGGTTCCACATGGACCAAGGCCCCTTTCCTGCTTTTTGTAACTTTTCAATTCCTTGACTTCCCTAAGCCCTTACTCATCCCCCTTCCCGCTGCCTCATTCTCCCTTTAAAATATCCAGTCGCCTCCACACAAATCAAAGTACTGAAAAGAGTCCGTCCTTACCACTTTAAATCGTGCCGGGCTTTGTTTATCATTGACACTGTTTAAACCAGAAATAGGTTAACTGCCCTAGATCACAACATAGGAAAACTAAATAAACAGAAGAGGGTGCCAGGGTGAAACTTCCAGGGAAAGAGAGTTGCCTGCTACAGACTGGCTCAAAACACCAATGTCACTGTGCACAATCAATATAAGTAAAGATTAATTTCCTTTCTGTTTTCATTAGGTCAAGAAATAAATGTAGACTCGCCTTCCAGCATTTTCCTTCTGCACTCCAGTGCAGCATCTTGTTCCTCACCTGTTGTGCAACCACACTTTCAGGACCGGTGATCTGAACAGCAAACCTCTGCAGGGCAAGCAGAATTGAAACTCACGGCCCACAATTGAAATCCATATCTCATCAGAGATGGATTCCATGCGGGGTGATTCAGACTCGCCCCGGTCAGCCCTGGCCCAGCAATGCCAAGCTCTTGCCTGGGCATGGCGTTGTCAGTATAGATGGTATTCCCGTCTGACAAGCGGGGCTTTCTTGGACCCACTGGCCCAGTGCCCAGTAGATGAAAAACGCAAACAGGACAGATTCAAGCCACTCTTGTCTTCTTAAAATAAGCAATTCATTTTTCAGGGAGCTATTTTTAATAGCGTTAGTTATTTGGCAGCTGTTCCCAAAATGGCTTCCACAATTCTAAGAAGCTGTGATTCATCCTTTGGCCTGGCAAGGGCCTGGGTACATGGAAATTCCAGGGGGAGTTATAAATGTCACTTTTCATGCGTGGAGCTCACAAAGTCCTCTGTACAGCCCAAAATGAGATTCGGCAAATTCCATGACAATGGGAAACAAGAACCAGCATTCAGTCGGTTGCTGGTCAAACACTGTTGTGATACCCAGTGTGGGAATCACAGACATTAGCAACTGGCAGCCACTGAGGTCTTTGAGTCTGTTCCCTGCAGTCTGCATGGAATTATTTCTTCATGGTCGTTTTCTGGCAGATAGCTGTTTTAACATTTGCTTGTATTTCTTTTTTCTCTCTTTTATTTTTACAACATATGTATTTTAGAAAATAATAATGTATTTTAGAAAATAGTAATGTATTATAACATTTTCTGGTTTGGGGATATTTAAATTATTATTTTTTTTGCTTTTCATATTTAATATAAAATATTTCAAACAACACGAAAGTATGGAAAATGGAAAATAAAAGTCCATCAACCAATAACACCTTCCTCACTCGCATTTTCCAGAATTAGTCACTATTTTGGTTTGTCCTATTTCACCTTTTTATGTATGAATTTATTATGCCATGTTTAAGACAGATGAGGTCACCACTATTTCCATTTTGTTGGAGATGCTTCCAGAAATTTTCCAATCATATACATGCGTATACCTATGTTTACATAGTTACTTTTATTTATGTTTTTCTATTTTTAATGGGATTATATTATGTATACTGATGTGCATTTCCTGTTTTGCATGTTTTATTTTGCATTTCTTTCCACATTAGCACAATTGCCTTTATAACGGTTGCACGACATTTCTTTTATGGAAGCACATAACTTATTTAATTGCTCCATATTAATGGAAATTCAGCTTGCTCTGGGTTTTTACTATGACAGTATGGTACACTAAACATCCTCACACTTAGCAATCTTAGCAAATTGGTCAATTTCTAGCCATGAGATCACTAGTATGTGAATTGCAAATTGACCTAATTGCATTTGAAGAAAGTTCCACCTTGACAACTCCACCAGTCATCATTCCTGTCAACCTTGAGAATTATATTTAATGTTTCTTTAAATTTTTAGAATTGTGGTAAAATACACACAACATGAAATTTACCATCTTAAGCACTCTTAAGTGAACAATTTAGCTTTAATACATTCGCACTGTTGTACAGCCATTCCCACCATCCACCCACAGAACTCTTTTTCATCTTCCCAAACTGAAACATAACGTCCCCAAGGTTCACCCACGTTAGAGCGTGCGTCAGAATTTCCTTCCTTTTTCAGGCTGGATGATATTCCATTGTACGGATATACTATGTTTTGTTTATCCATTCATCCATTGATAGACACTTGTCTAAAATGTATGTTAATATTTGCTTAGTTGCGAATTTTCTGAACCTTCAGTAGTGTAATTTAAAATTAAGAAATTTGAAGAAAACACACATACACGATTCAATCCTAGGTCTGCAGTCCCACCGTCTCGCTTCACAGGTGAGGGGGCACTGACACTCTGCCCTTCTCTTACCTGCGTGGGCCTCTGACACCCTCCTCACCGCAGCCGGAGGGCCCAGCCTTGTCACCCTGTCAGCGCAATGGATGGGAGGTATCATCGCTCATCACAAAAAGAGGTCACTGAAGAGCGTGGTTATTCTGGTATTGTATTTTTGTACTGTTCTTTTTGAACTTTCATAAAACTTTGTGCTACATTAAGAAACGTAGTCAAAATATCTGCAATTAGATTATGAGCCTGTCGCCTATCTTCAGAGAGAGACTTCAGCTACCGTGTGACTTGCCAGGTTAGGTTTGGGGAACTCATTTTGTCGAAATTCCCGTGGGGTTTTATCTGAAGAACCTGAACTGATTTTCTTCTTAATAAAACTTTCCTCCCAAATAGTTAGAGAACGCAGAATCTTGATTTTCTTCTTTCTTACTGCCCTCAAACTCCCAATTTCACCTCCTGGTCAGACTCATAAATGGGGAAAAGTGAGATGGAAAATGAATTACAAATGTATTCCAGCTGCTGCATGATGAAAACCAATAAATTCAATCTTTTAAATAAAATAAGGAAAATTATTTTTAGATGTAACAATAGAAAAAGAGTGCTATTTACATTAATTTTTGTTGTTCTTGAAGCTCTAGCTTTCCTACAGATACCGACTCATAAATCCTTTTAACAGCACCTTGAAATAGATAAGGTGCATTAGCACGAGAGAACCATCCAGGCTGTGAGTAGCACCTGGTACAGGGTTGGCAAGTGCTTAGATGACTAGTTGCCCAAGCAGAGAACAAAATGCATAATAAGTCACATGACAAACCACTAAGGTTATTTATTCTACCACTCTCTAAGAATATTTATCTTTAAAGCTGCAAGCTTTTGTACATATATGTTTTGCCAAAACAGAATACTTCGAGTATTTACACTATTTTATTGAAACCAATTTATAAAGAGTGTTTAGAGAAAAGAGCCTCCTAACACATTGAAAATGTTACTTATTATAGCTTACAAACAACCTTTTGTCAGAGACCATATTGAGTATCAAAAACAATATACAATTGCATCACATTTCCTTACAGATTTCCTGTTTGGTTTTCTTTTCTAGTTACCATCTTAATCACTTATTATAAAGTTTTCTTGGAAAAGATGATGGCCTTTCTTTCGGGGAAATGGACAAAGTGTAATATTTTTTAAAGGGCATGGACAAAAGGAAATTAATAACTTTCTGAATAAAATTAGAAATATTTCTTTAGATGCACAGGTAAAAAATAAATCCAGAAATTATGAGGAAAATGGTGTGTAAGGGCCCCAAGTGTTATGAGGTTGAGTAAGTTGAGTTAAGCAGAAAGAAGATGGAACTGCTGGCTATGAGTCTGCCCAATGCCAAAATAAAACAAGGATCAACCAACACCACCTTCCATCCTCAGTGGTCTACATGCAGGTGAACACACCCAGTGCCCATGACCTCCTCTTTGAGTGCAATTAATTTGCGAGAGCAGTTCACAGACCAGGGAAACACATATGTTTACCAGTGAATTATAAGGATATGACAAAGGATCTGGATCAAGAGATGCAGAGGACAAGGCATGGGGAAGGGGCTCAGAGCTCCCACGCCCTTCCTGGGCACACCATCCTCCAGGGAGCTCCATGTGTTCCGCTCTCCGGAAGCTCTCTGGAACCCTGTCCTTCTCGTTTTTATGGAGGCTTCATTGCATACGCATGAGTGACTAAACCACTGGTTTTTGGTGATTGTCCAGGTAGGGTTTTTGAAAGAGAAATGTTGTCCTGGTTCTTTGGCTCCTTGCTTGGAAGAATGCAAGCAGGGCCAGTGCAACAGAGTAAACGCACACAGAAAGCAATTCCACACACACACACACACACACACACAGCTTTCATCGTGGAAAAAAAGGAGTAAGAAGCTACACAGGTTAAAATACGTTCCAGAGAGAGGAACGGGTCAGTCTCCATGAGTAGAGAAACACATTGAGGACTCCCAAGTGATTTCCTTTCATTGGCCTGGTCCGGGAGATGGCTTAGGGGACGTGTGGGGAGTTACCAGATGATTGATGTATGTGATTGTCAGGTATTCTGTGTTTTCCTGAAGTCCAGGAAGTCTCTGCCCCTAGGAACCACCCTCCCGGCCTGTATCTGCCACCTGCAAATTTGATCCCTGCCTAACAGTGATCAACTTAACCTTCAAGCCCTCTTCCCCAACCCCCAGAGTTTGAGGGGGGTAAAGCTGTGCCTACCCTGTAATATTGCCTTGGTCTTTCCTGTGACCAGTCCCTATCCTGAAGCTAACTAGGGCCTGCCAGCCATCAGTCAACTAACTTATTAGCAAACAAAAAGACATCGCTGTGGAGTTTCCAAGGGTTATAAAAGTTGTATGCCAGGAGATTGGGACAAAGACCAAATATACACATATTTCTCAGTGTCACATGTGGGAAATCGGTTAATCATTCTAAAATGATTCTAGAAAGAATCATTTTTTAGAAATCATTCTAAAAAGAAAATGCATTTTCTTTTTTTTTGTAAAAAAAGTCACATTTTAAAAAGTAATTTATAGTGTCTAGAAATTTCTTAGTTATCCCAGGAGGACAGATATAAGTCTGTGTATGAAAAATCATAGATACAATACTCAGCTGAAACAGAGTGTCAGTTCATGGTTTGCATGGCCCTGCTCTGAGGTCCTTAGAGAGGGGTTGGCTATAAACTGCATGTTGTGGACATTGGGTGCCATGGCTGGTTGGGAGGACTTCTGTAATGTTCTTTTCTCTTTTTCTTTCTGTTTGGACTTCTTTAAGTCTGATATGCCACCCTGTTTATGTGTTCTCCAAGACCTTTGCTTGGTATTCTGGTGATACACATGGCTATAGGTATACTTTACGGCAGGCTCAAACGTGTGTTGAAAACTGCTGTGGGTGTGGTAGACCATGGGTGAGAAAAGTCATCTCAGAAGCAATAGTATTGGTTCTTTTAGCTTCTCGCTACTCAAGGAAACAGGTATACTATTTGGAGTGAATCAGACTTAATGACTTTTTGGGGCATATATGTCTTTATAAAAAGATCCAACCAGAAAGCCTCTATCAAAAAGTAGGATACTCATAACAAGAACCAGAAGCCTTTGACGTATAGGTCTCTATCTTTCCTGTTAATAGTTTTCTTTTAATACCTTTGCAACTGGAGTGACCAACTATCCTGGTTTACTTGGGCCTGAAGAGTTTCCCAGGACATGGAATTTTTCAGTTTTTTGTTTTGTTAAGATGGGAATCTCCCTATATTGCCTAGACTGGCCTCCAACCCCTGGGCTCAGGTGATCCTCCCATTTCAGCCTCCAAGTAGCTGGGAAAACTCCCATGCCCAATGGGAATTTTCAGTTTTAAAATTATGAAAGTTCCAGGCAAACTAGATGGGTAGGTTAATCTATTTATGTGATTATAAATATGATTATAAAATGTGGCTGCCATCAAAATAGGAGAAAGCTCAACCAGGAATGGATGGAAAAGAGCAGCTGGTTATGGGATATCATGGGGACATTCCAACGATGAGTGAGGTCAACGGCCTGGTTTTAAGGACTGAAGTGAGGCCAGAAAGTGTGGGGGACAATTAGTCAAGATGGACGGGGAATGAAAGTCAAGATCAGACAATTGCCAGGTGTGCATATACATAAAGAATTATTATTAGCTCCTTTTTGTAGGTGAAGACACTAAAGACAGACATAATGACAAACATTAGTAAAAATCTCAGGGCTATAAACAAAAGAGACAGCATGGATCTATTTTCTAATTCTTAGTGTACTCCTAAATTAAGCTATGTACTTGGTAGAATTATAGTAAAGATTTTTTTAACCTGAAAAAAACCCTAGAGATGATCTAATTCAATGGTTTCAAATGTTTAGAATAGCAGAATCATATTGTCAATATATGGAAACTCTTCCAATTTGCCCTTTCTCCCCATGAACTTTTTCCAAATGCTCAACCTCCTTTGAACTCAGTTTGGAAGCCACTAATGAAATCGATATATTCATTTGCTGGACCAGGAAACAACCTGAGCGATATCTCTCAAATGTACCCGAGGTTACCCAGCTGGTTAAAGGAAGAATTGGAATGCAGCCCCCTGGCTCTGAATTTCAAGTTCATTACTAAATACCTAGCATTGCTTGAGTTTTTCATATTTTTCCATATCCAAGCAACTATCATAATCTGCGTTTGTGTTGTTTAAATTTTTTTTATTCTCCTGGCTTCGTTTATGATTGCTTATTTTCTTAATTGAGCAAAGTTGAAAATGTAAATCAGAAAATCACTTCACAGTTCATGGTTTTAGTTTGGTATGGAATTCTTTTCGAACATTTAAGCAGTCACATGACTACATTACCATGGACACCATACAATATTATAGTTGGCAACGTAAGCTTATTAGTATCAGCATATAGAACAGTGAAAAATTCTATCAAGAGAAATGTCACAGAGTGACATCAGCAAAATGACAGAGTAGACAGCTCAAAGCTTTCATCCCTCCACAGACACATAGAAAAGCAAGCAGAATTGCCAGAATCAACTTTACAGAACTCTAGAAAATAGCCAAAGGTTAACAGAACCAAGTGAAAGCTGAATTAAGTAAAAGACAAGTTAGAAATGGTAGAAAGGCTTTGTGGCATTTTTTGTTTGCACTTTCCCCATCCTTTCCCCAGCTCAGCAGAGGTCCTGAGGATGGCAGCCTGCATCTCTTGTTCCAGAGACAGCAGAGAAGACCTTATTTGCAAATTATTGTGTATGTCTCTTCTAAGCTGTTGAGGGCTACCTGAAGAACTTATGCAAGTTGCTCATCTCTGTTTTGCCTAACTTGGAACTTACTCAGGCAGAAAAGTGGCAGGAATTGCTCAAAAACATTGTAAGGTGAATGAGAACCCCACCACTACCTTAGGCAAGAGATCACAGTTGAAGTATACAGTAGGCCACCTAAGGCCTGGGAGAAAAGAATGTAGAGAGAGTTTATTTTGGAAACTGGGGCATTTAAAAGCACCTGTGTATAATGAGAAATCTAGAAATCCTCATGGATGCCCAAGGAAGGATCCATGATCAACAGAGATCTGAGAGGATCCTAAGCTTTCATCTTGGGCTGCTGTCTAGGCTCAATGCAAGCAAGAAATGAAGGCTGAGACAGGGTTGTAAGGAGCCTGACTAAGTGTTGAAGCAGGAGAGCACCAGCGCAGAGCCATCTGCAAAGACTGGAAGAGGTAATGTTTTGGGTCATTTTGTTTTGTTTTTTGATGTGCTTAATTTTCTAGCTGTTAGTGTTCAAAGAAATCTCTGTCAAACAACAACTGAACCAGCTAAAGGAACAGAAATTTCAGGGGCAAACACGATAAGGAATACAGTCTTTGCAAAAACAGCTTGAAAGAGTCACTAAAATGATTAGCTTTTAGCAATCTAAAGATGTAAATACTGTGGAAGGGAAGAAATCCCATTTCCAGAGTTACAATTTTATAATGTTTAAATCCCCAGGCTTCAACAAAAATTACAAGACATACAACAAAACAGGGAAGTCTGGCCCATTTACAAGGAAAAAAAATTCACAGAAATAATCCCTGAGGAAACTAAGTTATTAATCTTACTACACAATGACTTTAAATCAGCTGTCCTATTTTCAAAGAGCTATAGGAAACCCTACAATAAGAACTAAAGAAAAATCAGAAAAACAATATATGAACAAAATAAGGATATGAATAAAGAGACAGAAATTTTAAAAAGGAACCATATAGAAATTCTAAAACTGAAAAGTAAAATAACTGAAATGAAAAATGCACTACAGATTTGCAACAGTATATTGGAACAGGCATAAGACTCAGTGAACTTAAAGATAGTACAATTAAAATTATCCAGTTTAGGAGTAGAAAGAAAAAAAATGAAGAAAAGTGAGCAGGACCTGTGGGACTCCATCAAGTGGACCAAATATGTACTAGGCAGTACTGGAAAGAGAAGAGAGAAAGAAATGGGGTAGAAAGAATATTTGAAGAAATATGGCCAAAACTTTGTCAAATTTGATGAAGGACATGAAACTACAAATTTGAGAAGTTCAACAACAAAAAAAAACTCCAACAGGATAAACTCAAGAGAACCCCACTGAAACACGTTATAATCAAACTGTCAAACCCGTATACAAAAAGAGAATTTTGAAGCAGCAAGAGAATAGTGAACCATCATGTAAAGGAGATCCTCAATAAGATTAATAGCCAGTTTCTCATTAGATGTAATAAAGGCCAGAAGACAGTAGGATGACAAACTTGAAGTGCTGAAAGAAAAAAACTGTCAGTCAAGAACATAAGGCAAAACTACTTTTCAAAAATGGAAAAATTAAGGTGTGTATATGTATGTATGTATGTGTGTATATATATATAGCTGTGTTTGTTACTTGTAAAGCTGCCCTTGAAAAAGTGCTAAGAGGGTGGGTCCTTCATGTTGAAACAAAAGAACACCAGGCAGTAAGAAAAAAGCCATAAGAAAAAATAAATATCTACAGTAAAGGTTAGTACATACATAAATATAAAAACTAGTATTATTGCATTCATGGATTGAAACTACAGTTTTTATTTTCTACATGATTTAAAGGATAATTGCATAAAAATAATTATAAATCTATGTTATTAGGCATGCAATATATAAACATATAGTTTGTGACAAAACAACAACATAAAGGGGACAGAGCTGTATGAAAACAGAGTTTTTGTTTGCTATCAAAGCTAAATTGGTATCAATTCTAACTAGATTACTATACATTTAGAATGTTAAATGTAATCCCCGCAGTAACCACTAGGAATATGTCTAAAAAATATACACAAAAGCAAGTGAAAAGGGAATCAAAATGGTACACCACAAAAAAAAATCAACTAAACACAAAAAAGGCAGTAATGGAGAAGAGGAAAAAAGGATAAAACATACAGAAAACAAATAGCACCATGGCAAAAGTAAGTTCTTTGTTATTAATAATTACCTTAAGTGTAAATGGATTAAGCTCTCAAATTGAAAGGCAGAGATTTGGAGAATGGATTTTAAAAAATGAACCAACTCTAAGTTGTCTACAGGAGACTCATTTTAGATCTAAAGACACAAATAGATTGAAAGTGAAAGGATGTAAAAACATATTCTACGCAAATAGTAATCAAAAGCCAGCTGGGGAAGCTATGCTGATACTAAACAAAATAGATGTTAGACAAAAACTGTCAAAAAGTACAAAGGAGGACATTATATATTGATCTTTTCATCAAAAAGATTTAACACTCATAAACATGTGTGCATCAAACAGAGTCCCAAAATATATGAAGCTGACATTGACAAAATGGAAAGTAGGAAAAGACATTTCTGTAATAACAGCTAAAAATTTCAATACACCATTTTAAATAATGGGTAGACAAAAGATCAATAAAAAAGTAGAGAAGTTTATCAACAGTGTAAACCAACTAGAACTATACATATGTAGAACATTACACCCCAAAACAACAAAATACACATTCTTCTCAAGTACATATAGACAATTCTTTAGGATTGGACCATGTATTAAGTACAAAACTAGTCTTGATAAATTTAAAAGAATTGAAATTATAAAAAGTATCTTTTCTGAACAAAATGAAATGAAGCTATAAATCAACAATAGAAAGAAAACTGGAAAATATACAAATATGTACAAATTAAATGACACACTTTTAAGCAATAATGAGTCATAGAAGAAATCATAAGGGAAAATAGAAAATAATTAGAAACAAAAAGGAAAACACAACATACCAAAACTGATGGTATGCAGCAAAGGTAGTATTCAGAGGAAATTTAATGCAGGTAAACACATACATTAAAAAAGTTAAAAAATGTCAGATTAGTAACCTAACTTTATACCTTAAGGAATTAGAAAAAGAAAAGCAAACTAAACCTAAAGCTAGGAGAAGGAAGAAAATAATGAAGATTAGAACAGAGATAAATAAAATAGAGAATAAAAAATCAACAGAGAGAATAAGTGAAACTAAAAGTTGACCTTTGAAAAGATCTACAAAATTGGCACATCTTTAGCTAGACTGATGGATTAAAAAAAAAAAAGACAGAAGACACAACTAACTAATTCAGATAAAAAAGTGAAGGACATTATTACTGACTTTATATAAATAAAAAAGATTTAAATGAATACTATGAGCAATTATATGCCAACAAATTGGACAACCTAAATGAAATGGGTAAATTCCTGTAAACACACAAACCTAAATCTAACATCATACTCCATTGAAATCTTTCCCTTCAGGATTAGCAGCAAGACTAGAAGTGCCTGCTTTCACCATTGCTATACAATATCATACTAGAAGTTCTAGACAGAGTAATTAGCAATAAATAAATAAATAGCATCCAAATTAGAAAAGAAGAAGTAAAACTATTTTTATTCACAGATGATATGATTCTATATACAGAAATTCCTGAAGAATCCACAAAATAAAGGTAATGAAGCTAATAAATTATTTCAGCAAAGTTGAAGCACACAATACCAACACTCAGAAGTCAGTTGTTTCTATACACCAGCAATGAACTATCCAACAAGGAAATTTAGAAAAAATTCCATACTGCAAACTATAATATATTGCTAAAAAAATTAAAGACCTAAGTAAATGAAAATAATCCCATGTTCCTGGAAGACAATATTTTAAAGACATTAATACTAACCAAAGCAATCTACAGAATGAGTATAATCCCTATCAAAATGACAACTGACTTTTTTTTTTTTTTTTTTTTTTTTTTTGCAGAAATGTGAAAGCTGATCCTCAAATTGATATGGAATTTCAAGGGGCTTGAAATAGCCAAAATAATTTTGAAAAAGAACAAAGTTGGAAGACTCATGTTTCCTAATTTAAAAACTTATTACAGAGCTACAGTAATAGAAACAGTGCGGTACTGACATAAGGATAAGTATATAGACCCATGGAATAGAATTGAGAGCCCAGAAATAGTCATGTATCTATGGCCAATTGATTTTCAACAAGGGTGCTAAAACCATTCAATGGGGGAAAAAATAGCTTCTTCAACAAATGGTGCTTGTACACCTGCATACCCACATGCAAAAGAATGAATTTGAACTTCTACTTTACACCATATACAAATATTAACCCCAAATAGATCAATGATGTAAATGTAAAAGCTAAAACCATAAAAACTTAGAAGAAAACATATGGTTAAGTCTGTATCACCTTGAATTTGGCAATGGATTCTTAAGTATAACACCCAAAGCACAAGCTACAGAAGAATTGTAATTTATCAAAATAAAAAAAATGTGTGTCTCAAAAGACATAATCAAGAAAGTAAAAAGACACTGTATAAAATGGGAGAAAATTTTTCAAATCTTATATCTGATAAGGGTTTATACTATTGAGAGTGTATAAAGAATTCCTACAACTCCACAGCAAAAAGACATCCCAGTTAAAAAAAAAAATAGTCAATGGACTTAAATAGACATTTCTCCCAAGAAGATACACAAATAGCCAATAAGTATGCTAAAAGATGCTCAACATCATTAGTCATTAGGGAAACTCAAATCAAATCCACGATGAGGTACCACTCCACAGAAACTAGGACTGCTAAAATAAAACAAACAAAAATGTTGGCGAGAATGTGAAGAAATTGGAACCCTTGTATGTTGCTAGTGAGAATATAAAATGCTGCGGCAGCTGTGGAAAACAGTTTGGTGGTGCCTCAAAAAGTTAAACATAGAATTACCATATGGCCATGCTATTCTACTCTAGAATATATGCCCCAAAGAAGTGAAAGCAGGTACTCAAATAAGTACATATACAACCATGTTCATAACAGCACAATTCACAATAGCCAAAAGTGAAAACAGCCCGAATGTCCATCAAAAGATAAATAAAGTTGTGGTACATACATGGAATGAAATATTATTTGGCCATAAAATGCAATGAAGTATTGATGCATGCTACAATGAGGATGAACCTCAAAAACATTATGCTAAGCAAAAGTGGCCAGACACAAAAGGCCACACACTGTGTGATTCCATTTATATCAAACATCCAGAATAGGTAGATACAAAGAGAAAAAAATGCAGATTAGTGGTTGCTAGGGAGTGGGGAGAGGAGGGAATTAGGAGAAACTGCTTATGGGTTTTACTCTGGAGTGATGGAAATGTTTGGAACGATACAGAAGTGGTGGTTGCAAAACAAGTGGTATAAAATGCCACTGAATTTTTCACATTAAAATGGTTAATTTTAGGGCCGGGCTCACTGGCTCACACCTGTAATCCTAGCACTTTGGGAAGCTGAGGCAGAAGGATGGCTTGAGCCCAGGAGTTCGAGATAAAATGGTTAATTTTATATGAATTTTGCCTCAATGAATTTTTTTAAAGAGAAAAATGCCACTCTTCTCAAAAGTTTATTTTGCAGTCAGTTGTACTTTTTTTTCTATCCAATCTGTAAAAAGAAATGAATGATTTCACAGCTGGCTAATGTTAACATTGCCTATTTAGCCAATGTGGACATTGTCTGGTCATATTTGGAGAATATATTTTTCCTGATGTCATTTGGGACCCCATTGAATAATTTGAATTAACCAGATAAGCCCAATTATAGCCCAATCTGACAGCAGATGCCCCACCATGCCTTCTCTTTATTCCATAATGGGTTAGGTCTGGTTTAGGCACAGAGTAGGCATAATCTATGAACATGTCTCAAAATAATTATCTAAAACCAGGCAAAGGCATCAATCAACCATGTGCCTTTTCATTTCTGATGAGTGGGTTTTTTTGTGAGCTTAGTGTTTCCATCTTCTTGTATGTCTTCTGTAAATTTCAAGGCATAGTAGTATGGATTTACTGCGTATTATCAACAGAGAGATACCCTAACTCTATTGCAAGTGGTGTAACAAAAAAAAAAAAACCCAGAATGAGCTCTGTGGGGGACCTTGGTGTGTAAATGATGCTCTGATGTTTGGCATCTTGTCACCTGAGTCTGAACCCATGATCTGCTCTGCCGTGTGTACTGAGAGTTGAGTTAATGCTGTCGGCAAGCAAGGCCTGAATTAGATCCTCTTAAATGATAACTCTTTAATCTCTTTATGAAAAAAAAAAGCTGGTCTTCTCTAATTGCTTCCCTATTAAATGTCATAATCACATTCAAGATGGTGAAAAAAAAAATACTGACTTGGTAGCCAGGATGCTAAGTCCAAATTGCATTATTAATGGACAGCAAGTATTATGTCAGGAGTCAAAAGGGTAGAATTTACTCAGAAGGTGGTGATAAACAAAAATGCTCAACAAACTGCCTGAACTCATCTACTCGGATTGGAATACCTGGTAGTAGACAATAATAACAATACAATTTATTAAAGTCTTACAAAGTGCTGGGCCCTGGACTCAGTGATTTATTCAGACTGATTTCATTTTACAAGGAAGTAAACAAAAAGGTTAAATGCCTTACTTTTATATGGAAGATCCAGGATTCAAACTCAGGGCTATATGACTGCAGTCTTTGAATGTTTAACTACCACCAAGTTTCAGAGCCTCTCAAATCATAATGTGGAATACTGTTAGTTCCCAGAGAGATTAGGCATGAAATGAAGTGAGACTTTCTCTTTTGCTAATTTTAATTTGATTTAATGAAAAATAGGAACTAAAAGGGTAATTTATGCAACTAGCTAGGACTTTTTAAATATAGTTATGTGTTGCTTAATGATGGGGATACAGTCTGAGAAACATGTCTTTAGATGATTTTGTGGTTCTATGAACATCATAGAGTGTATTTACACAAACCTAGATGGTATGGCCTACTACATACTCAGGCTACATAGCACAGCCTATTGCTCCTAGGCTACAAACCTGCACAGCATGTTACTGCACTGAATGCTGTATCACAGTATGCCTATAAACATATCTAAATACAGAAAAAGTACAGTAAAAATACAGTATAAAAGATTTAAAAAATGGTAAGGACACCTGTATAGGGCACTTACCATGAATGGAGCTTCCAGGACTGGAAGTTGCTCAGGGTGAGTCAGTGAGTGAGTAGTGAGTGAATGTGAAGGTCTAAGACATCACAGTGTACATTACTGTAGACTTTATAGACACTGGACACAGCCTACACTAAACTTTTTTAAGTAAATGCACGGTAAGGTTACAACAGCTACAATGTCACTAGGCAATAGGAATTTTTCAACTCCATTATAATTTTATGGGACTATCACCATACATGTGATCATTATGTGGTGTGAGACTGTATCTCTAAGATTCCTCACCAAGCTCCTGACAAGTTACAGATAAAGAAAAAACAAAATCTTTAACATATACTGGTGTTGAGCTTCATATTCATCAAGTGTTTGGTGTTTTAAAATGTCCATGGGCTTTTCTTTTTCTTTTTTATTTTATTTTATTGTTTTAGAGATAGGGTCTTGCTCTGTCACCCATGCTAGAGTGTAGTGGTGCAATCATAGCTCACTGCAGCCTCGAACTCCTGGGTTTAAGTGATCCTCCCACCTCAACCTTCTCAGTAACTAGGATTACAGATGCATTCCACCATACCTGGCTTTTTTTCTTTTCTTTTTTGAAGAGAGTAGTTGTTGCCCAGGCTGGTCTCAAACTCCTGGCCTCAAGTGATCCTCCTGCCTCAGCCTCCCAAAGTACTAGGATTATACGTATGAACCACCACACCTGGCCTATAGGCTGTATTTTTAAGCTATCATCTGCGAGTTGGTATATGACCCTATAATACCTCAGTGGGTTGGAAAAGAAAAAGGCTCACTTTAATTTTTGGTTCTAGATATAGCCTGAGAGCATCTTACTCCCTTGCCTAAATCATGCTAGGTAAAGGACAACCTCAATGTTAACATATGTCTCTAGCCATTCTGTCATGGAAGCCATTGAAAGAGAAATCTAGCTCTCAATTCAATTCAGCTCAATTCTAATACAATCAAATTCAGTAAACACTCACTGCGTGCCTACTATACAGTTTGGCATTGCACAAGATACAGACATAATAAGGGTAAGTAAATTAGTAAATTTTTGCATCCTACGCACCTGATAAGGGGCTGATAACTAGAATATACTTAGAACTCATGAAAATCAGCAAGAAAAAATCAAATAACCCTATTAAAAAGTGGGCAAAGGATTTGAACAGAAACTTTTCTAAAGAAGACAGAAGAATGGCCAACAAACATATGAAGAAATGCTCAACATCTCTAATCATCAGGGAAATGCAAATCAAAACCACAATGAGATATCACTTAACTCCAGTGAGAATGGCCTTTATCAAAAAGTCCCCAAACGATAAATGCTGGCGTGGATGCAGAGAGAGAGGAACACTCCTACACTGCTGGTAGGACTGCAAACTAGTTCAACCTCTGTGGAAAGCAATATGAAGATACCTTAAAGCGATACAAGTGGATCTACCATTTGATCTAGCAATCCTATTACTGGGCATCTACCCCAAAAATCCAATGACACTCAACAAAAAAGACACCTGCACTCGAATGTTTATAGCAGCACAATTCATAATTGCAAGGCTGTGGAAACAGCCCAAGTGCCCATCAATCCAAGAATGGATTAATAAAATGTGGTATATGTATACCATGGAGTACTATTCAGCAATAAGAAACAATGGTGATATAGCACATCTTATATTTTCCTGGTTAGAGCTGGAACCCACACTACTAAATGAAGTATCCCAAGAATGGAAAAACAAGCACCACATATACTCACCAGCAAACTGGTACTAACTGAGCAGCACCTAAGTGGACACATAGGTACTGCAGTAATAGCGTATTGGGCAGGTGGGAGGGGGGAGGGGGGTGGGCATATACATACATAATGAGTGAGATGTGCACCATCAGGGGGATGGTCACGCTGGAAACTCAGACTTGTGGGGGAGGGAGGAAATGGCATTTTTTTGAAACCTTAAAATTTGTACCCCCATAATATGCTGAAATAAAAAAAAATTCAGTAAACACTCACTGCGTGCCTACTATATAGTTTGGCATCGCTCAGGACACAGACATAATAAGGATAAATTCCCTGTTGTCAAAGGACTCGCAGGCAAGTGTCTAAGACAGCTGAGTCAACATGACTATCAACTTGATAGTTGAGTCAACTCAACTATCACTCTGGGAGACAGGGGCTGAGACAGAGGCAGGATGCACCAAGGGGAGGAGTGGTTGTTGGTTCCACCAAGGAAAAAAAACAAGGGATTTCCAGAGAAGGCCCTCCCTGGGCTGAGTTTTGTGGGATAAGTCTTACCCTGGGTGGACAAGAAGACCAGTGAGAGGGAACCTCACGTGCAAAGGAAAGGAGCAGTGCTATGACATGAAAGGCTGTTCAGAAAACCATCAGTAGCTCTGCAAAGGATTCTATCCACACATTCCTAGCCCACCCTTGTGCCTTCACCTGTGATCTACATACCTCCCCTGCATGACATCTCCACCTACCCATGATGCCTCCTTGGCGCAACATATCCGCAGCCATTCATATCTCCCCATGGTTTAGGAATGGACCGGTAAAGATCCAGTGCTCACCACGTGGGGCTGGGGAGATGAAGAAAGGTCTGACAGTCTATTTTTTCTGACAAAACTAAGATAAAAAGTCTTTCCCAGCAAGATACTATTATTATTCTTGGGCAGTTCTCTATTTTTAAAATTTGGGCCAGATCCTGCCTCCTTCTTTGGGGTTAGGTCAAGTAAGATCATTCTCCTTCCCAGACCACTTTCTTTTTAAAACTCCGTCTGTATATTGAATTTGGACTCAAGCAGGATCCGAGTCTGAGATTATCTTGTCACAGCTGACAATGCCCCAGTGCCCTCTCTCTTGATGTGGCTTGGTTTATGGGGTTTACTGCCAGGTTTAAAAGCTAACTTTCTGGGCTTTCATCTTTGTACATTCTTATCACAGATACTCAGGGCGAAAAGGGGGTTTTGTTTTTGTTTTCTTATAAAAAGGGTTTTCAGAGGGAAAATAAAAGATGAACAAGCTATTCATCTCAATATACTTAGCTCGATATCAAATAAATATACATTTTGAGGGGAAGAAAGGATTATATTACACACAGAAACATCTCAGCCATCTGTCCGAAGCTCTTCCAACGTAATTGCATCACACTGCGGCTAATGGCTGCTTTTTGATCCAAATAGTTGGCAGAGAGGGGAACACCCTCCTGGGATCTCACAGCTCATCCACAGCTTCCTGCCTCGTTACCACTTACCTGCTTTATACTGACAATTAGGATTAGTAGAGGATCCAAAGCTTTCACTGGGATAAACGACCTCTGACTTTGGAAGTTAAATTTGCCTCAAGCCAGCAGCCTGCGTAGGTTAAAGATTTCTTTCTTAAGGTAACAGGAGATAAATTCAACCTGGAAAAAAAAAATGCCCAGGAAAAATCTGGGAGAAGGATCTTCCACGCTGGCAAAAAGCAATCACCAAGCTCATGAGTTTGCCTGCTGCGGCCTCAGTCAGTCTTCTCTGCTTATTCACATGTAAAGGTCCTGTCCCCTGCTCTGCATGGCAGAAGAAAGGGCTCAAATTTTTGGTCTTACAGGGTTATATCAGAGTTAGGGCAAAAAGACGGCGGGCGCCTTCGCTGTTTTCCCCCGGAAGTGAAGTCCGCGTTTGCTATTTACTTCCAGGGTTTCTGGTGGTGCCCATCTTCCTTCTGCAGAGTTCGCAGGGAAGGCCTGGCTGCTCTCACCTGCTCCAACTCCACGCCGGTCACTCGTCTGGCCCAGCCTCTTGGCAGAACAGTCGAGTTTATTGAGTTGAGCATCCTCACCTCTTTCTTGACAACTGAACTTATCTGAAGTGCTGTCTCCCCCGCTGAAACTTCTTGCACGGGGTCCATGAAAAGCAACAGGCAGAGCATCAGCCCCTCTGAAGCCCCGGCACCCAGGTCACTGGTCCCCCGAGTGCTACTACTGACTCTCCCACCTCCACAGACCGGGAGACAGCGTGGGTGGGGCTGATGACAAGGGCTTTCCTTTCTCACCCTCCTGTGGGGCTTCTGGCTCCTTATCCACAGTGCTCTGCAGCAGAGAGGAGGGTTCACAGCTGGGGCGACAACTCACTCCAGGGACTACAGGGGACAGGGCAGGCCAGTGTCTCTGCAGGGTTCCCGGAAGTTTCGTTTTCCATCCCCCTGCTTGGGGTCCGTTGGCAACATTAGACACCACTGGTAAGTGCGGCAGACCAGAGTCAGCACCTGCTGTCCGGGGCCGGGCCACTGAGTCACGAGGACTACAGACTGGGTACCACAGTGACAGATTGCACTTGGGCCCAGCTGTGAGGGACTGGCTGCTGGGTGATGGAGAATTGCGCTGGCATTCCCCTGCCAGGAGGCAAAAGGGAATGGTCTGCATGTCTGAGGGAAGAGATCACAGCTGTGGGCCCCCTCCCCATACTTGAGCTAAGCTAGCGGTGCTGGGTGATGCTTGAGTGGTACCCAGCCCTGGGGCCAAGCTATTTCCGATGTTGCCTTTCCTGAGGCTGGACTTGACTGTGAGCATCCTTCTTTTAGCCCACGTGCAGTCCAGATGGACATGGCTGAAGGAGAAATGTTTTCTTGTTGTTTCGAGGGGCTTTGGGTGGATAGAAAAATGACTTCGGGTTGCAGAGTGTTATTTATACGCATTCTTTGGCACTCCGTGATAATGTGACAAGTGCCCTGAGAACTGGCAATGGAGTTCATGCTGGAGTCGAGCGGACTCAAGTAAACAGTGAAAAGAGACTGAAAAAGAAATTCTAGGACTTGACAGAGAGGGGAGACTAAGAGAAGCAGGAAATGACTGAGGGCTGCATTGCAGAAGACCCTTGGTTTCTACGATCGGCATTAACCACTAACATCAGTGCAGTGGGAAAATGGGAAGAAAAAATATTTATATGATTGATTTGAGAGGATTCAAGCAGCCTGTGGCCACATTCATCAGTCATCTTTCCTTGATGTCGACAAGGGTAGTAACAACAGTAACCATAAGAGTCAGTTATGGCAGTAACTTACATTTCCCATAACTCCCACTTTTAAAGGGTCTTTCCCCTGTGTTTCAATTGTAGACTTTCATGTGCACCATCTAATCTGCCATCTTCCATTCCCCAACTCCACCCCGGGGCTCAGGGAGATGCTTTGGCTTGTAGAGAAGATGGGGGCTGAGAATCAGACAGACCCTGATTCAGATCCCCACTTTGTGACCTTAGGCAAATTACTAAATTCGGACTATCCTTAGTTTTCGCATGTGTGAAATGGGGGGAAAGCCAGGTGTACCCCACAGTTTTGTTGGATGGCTTTAAAGAAGCATGTATTATCACTCAAAAATGGTAGCTACTAGTTGCTAACCCCACTTGACACACAGGGAAATTCATCTAATGTCACTCACAACCCTTTACTCCAAGCCCAAATGGCTTATTGAGGTATGTTGTCCCCCAGCCTGCAAATTAAAACAGAATGTGCTCCAAGGGGACATTGCAATATAATAGAATGTGTGATGGCACCGAGCAGAGAGAGCTTGATTTCTCCTAGCTCTTCAAGTATTTAGAGAATTAGTTGAGGTAATACACACAAAGCACCTTAACACAGAGCCTGGTACATCAAGGACACAGTGTCTAAGTGCTCTTTCTCTCTTGCTCCACACTCAGTTGGACAGGAAATTCTGTTGGCTCTACCCTCTAGATGTATTCATATACGTTTTCTTATCTTTTTTTATTTTTTTTAGAGACAGGGTCTCACTCTGTCATCCAGGCTGGAGTGCAGTGGCCCAATCATAGCTCATTGTAAACTTGACCTCCTGGGCTCAAGGTATCCTCCCTCCTCAGCCTCACAAAGGGCACTGGGATTACAGGTATGAGCCCCCACCTGGTACATATATCTATGTATTCTAGTCCCTTCTCTCTACTCCCACTGCTGCTGTCTTATCTAAGACACGCCATCTGTAGCCTGGATTACTGACGGTAGCCTCCTAACCAGGCACCCTGTTTGTTCACTACCCTCTACTGTCTATACTTAACTTAGCAGCCAGGGTAATACTTCAAAACATAATTCAAACCATGCTGTGCCTTTGCCTGGAACATTCCAAAGGCTCTCAACTTCACTCAGAGCAAAAGCAAAAATCCTAAAAATGGCCTAAGAAGTCCCGCCTAATTTGGCCTCCTGCCTGCTCACACCCCAACTTCTCTGGTCTCTGAACACACCTCTTACTGTCCCTCTCCCTGCCCTGGCCTCCACAGTGGGACTTGGAGACACGGGCTGGCCCCCTCCCCATCGTCATCTCCTACCTGCATCTGTGTGGCCCACTCCCACACCTCCTTCACGTCTTTGCTCAAATGTCACTTTGCCACGAGACCCACCCTGACCACCCTATTTAAAATTGCATCTGCCTTGTCCTCAGCACTCCAGGCTCCTCGTAACCCCCCTCCCTTTCCACGGCATCACTAACCATAAGTGACTTATTAATGATGTATGCTGTCTGTCTCTCCTGCTAAGACATAAGATCCATAAGGGCAGAGATTTTTGTTGTCTGTCTGTTCACAGCTATACCCTGAGCAACTCAACCAGTACCAGCGCACACTAGGGACCCAATGTGTATTTGCTGAGAAAATTAACAAATGGTCATCTTTTGGGAGAAAGTCTCAACCTTCAAGAGTTTGTAGTTCTCCTTTTATTTTATTTTATTCTAATGAAATGGATGAAAATCAAATGGATCACTTCAAAAATTTCTTTCAGCTCTGGAAATAATTTAAAATTCTCTCATGCATCAATTCATTCGTTCGTTTATTGAGCACTCACTAAATGCTGGGAATACCAAAAAAAGTGAATGCAATAGATTCCCTAATTTCAAGCAATTCCTAGTTTGGTGAGAGAAACAGACTTGTAAACCAATGAGTGAAGGATGCTGAGGCAGGTGTTCTAGAGAGAGGTGTATACAGATTCAGAGAAATGAGTCCCCAACTTTTCTGGAGTGAGGGATGAGAGTTGGAAGGCAGGGATGAAAGCATAGGAAAAATCCATTTGAGAAGACTGTGAAAAAGATTTATTACAGATGGATAAGAATTTGTAGGCTGCTAGGTAAGAATTTGTAGTTGACACAGAGGAGTGACATTCTAGACAGAAGCAGAGAGGTCCCTGAAGGAGTGGGTGGGGTGGGGTGGGAGTGGTAGGGTTGGGGTAGTGAGGGAGCTGCCGCCTTATTCTGCCACTCATGGGAACCCCTGGTTTGATTTCAAGCAGGGTGGTTTCCAATAAATTTCCAATACACCACTGTGCCGAGAGAGATTGGCTGTGGGGAGAATGAAATGGAAGGCTACTGCAAGGTCATTGCATGTCAGTGTCTCAAGCCAAGGGGTCAAGTGTCAAAAGCTTCGTAGAGGTCACATACTGAATATGTTATTTCATAGCCTGCTTTTCTTTCAGTTAGTATATTACAAACACATTTTCATATCCATCTATACAGACACACCCTTTTTCATACCCTAATGACTGCACTAAATTCCATTCTCTAGTGCACCATAATGTATTTAATAGGTCCCTTATTTCATATGAAGCTATCTTATGATTTTTCTCTATAGCATCTATGTCTATACTCATTGTTTTGACTATGCCTATACTAGAGTTCAGTCTAAAATAATCTTAACTAATTTTGACATGTAGCATCTGAGAAATAACTCTTTATGGTAGGCATCATCTCCATGTAGCAGATGTGAAAAACTAAGGTTTAATGGACTAATTCCCCTGCCTAAAGTCATAGAACTACAAGTGGCCCAGCCCGATTTCAGTACAAGACATATTAATATACAGCCTTTCAAGCTCAGCCCGTTGGATTAACATTTTACATAAATACTAATGCAATCCTGTGGCTGGGAAATACTTTATAGTTGGATAATTCATTCCCACCCCGGGTGTTGTCAGGTGGGCAAGGCTTTTCATAACTAAGGATTCAGACCTTTTGCAACTCGACTTCCTTAGTAGACCAATTTTGTCCTAAATTCAGCAGCCGGCAACCAGCCCAGAGCACGGCCTCTTCTAGCCCCCAGGCGGGTGGATTATTTTTACAAGAAAAATACACTCTAACTTTATCCGCCCCGTGACCTCAGAGCCCTGGTGCTCTGGCTTGGGAAGACGTGTGCAGGTGGGGTCTAAGCTAGCACACGCGCTCAGCCGGGCGTCGCGTCCAAGCGTCTCCACTGGGCACTGCTCCTGGGACGCACAGCTGTACGCGGTGCCTGTCCAGCACCCGTATCATCCAGAGGGCTCCAGATGAATTATCCCATCTGCTCTCAGCAGAAATCCTGAATTTGAAGACTGCGGCTAGATGACATCATACCCTGAAATTCGAAGAGGGAAAGGTCAGTTTCCATCTACTAAATGTCAAGCAACTAGCCTGACTGATTGCTTTTAGCAACTTGACCAGATCGATAGGTTGTTAAGTCGTCTTGTTGACACTGATTAAATCAATGCAGTTTGGCCGGGAGGGAAGAGGCGGAGAACAGCAGCTAACGTTTAAGCAGCTCATTGGCATGCTTATCGGGGTGCGCGTGGTCCCCAAGCACCACCACGTCCCCTCCCTTCTCACGGTAATCCTGAGAGGTGGGCACCCTTCTTCTCCCCAGACTCAGGAATCTGAGTTTGAGACAAGTTACAGGTCTTGCCTAAGATCATGCAGGTAAGTAAGTGACCGGGCCAGAATTTGAGCCTAGAACTTAACCATTAAATTCTACTGCGGTTGCAAATTGCTTGAAAAACATGCTGCAGGATCCAGCTCTTGGTGGAGGCGCGCGGCTCTGTCGTCTCTCCTGTTCCCCGGGTGAAGGGCAGTGCAGGGCCGATGTCTTCCCTGTGCCCCGTGTCAACAGGGAGCCAATAATTAGCTAGAGCACGCTCGCTGTGCTGTCTCAGGGTTTTCTTTTGTATCCTAGTGACAAAAGAGTGTCCTGGAAGTCACACACAAAGCTAGAGTGAGTTTCTTCATTGGGAGCGTTATGCTCTAGTGCTTTGAGGGTGGGGGTGGGGAACAGAAGGATTGAAGCCCCAGAAAAAGTCACTCTGCTGGGCACCTCACGTGCAGGCTCCGGCCGACGTGTGTGTTTATAGATATTTATTTCCTTGCTTGTGCTGGAATCATTTGAGCCCCTGAGCTTTGTACTTGAAAGGCTCTTCAAAGGGCGTCACCTCTCAGAAGTCTGGACACAAAGCTTCCTTCTGCCTGCGCTTTCTCTGCTTAGCTTCACGGAGGGCTCAGGCAGACAATCTTCTCTCCCCCCAGCCTGTTCCCCCATCGCAGCCCCAGAACGCCTTGGTGCTCAGTGCCTGCCCGGTATCGAACTGTCCCGACGACGTCACAGTATGCTTCAGCGGCAGGAAAAAAAAATGTGTTCGATATTTGGAGCAGTTTTTTGTTTTTTTTTTTAGTTTTTCAAATTTATTTGCATAAAGGTATAGAAAAAGCTCTTGAGATTTAAAAATAATTTTTTTTTTTATTCCAGCATATTATGGGGCAGTTTTAAAACTTTTATTTATGGCCAGGCGTGGTGGCTCACACCTGTAATCCTAGCACTCTGGAAGGCCAAGGCAGGAGGATTGCTCGAGGTCAGGAGTTCGAAACCAGCATGAGCAAGAGTGAGACCCCCATCTCTACTATAAATAGAAATAAATTAATTGGCCAACTAATATATAGAGAAAAAAAATTAGCCGGGCATGGTGGCGCATGCCTGTAGTCCCAGCTACTCGGGAGGCTGAGGCAGGAGGATCGCTTGAGCCCAGGAGTTTGAGGTTGCTGTGAGCTAGGCTGACGCCATGTCACTCACTCTAGCCTGGGCAACAAAGCGAGACTCTGTCTCAGAAAAAAAAACAAAAACTTTTATTTACTTCTTTCCTGCTCATGATTTCTATTGCAGCAGGCAGAGCTGCGGTGCTTCTGAGAAGCCAGCTCCCTTCCAGGGCCTCATGCCTTTGACACTTGCCTTCCTTCCATCCCCCACAAAGATACGTCAGAGGACGAGTAGAGAAGGGAAACCACTATAAAGAAGTTTAGGGGGACAATTTTTCCAATAAAGTAGAGCTATAGTAGTTGTCACTACTTGTCATAAAATATTCTTCACTAAACACAGTCACCGACATAATAGCAACAAAACCCCAGCCTTTCTAGGCCTTTCTAGGCCTGCTGTCTTTACTCACTGTCTCTCTCCAGCTGCAGGCTGGGTCTGCAGTTTATTTGCCTATTTCCTAAGTATGAATTCTATAGTCCCAAAAGCATGATTACCTCCTTGATCCCAGGAAGCCTGTCTTGTGCCTTTCTGATGGCCTCAAAGAAAGGTGTACAATGCTTGGTACATAACAAATACTAGCTAAGGTTGAGAAATTATTAGAGTTCGCATTAAGAGAGGGTTACAAGCATGGCATTGATAGAGTTCATGGTGAATAATTTTGGTAAATGCTTCCAAAGCTAATTAGAACTTAATAAGATACCATGGCACATCATGTGCTGATTGCTTCATGCATTTAGGCGTCTCTTCCTAACTGTGTTGGAAGTTCCATGAGGGTTGGCTTTCTTCATATATTTTTAGGTCCATCTTACTTACTGAATCTATTAACCGTAAGTAAGTACATAGTAAATGCTAAAGAACAAAGCCCTTTATCCCAAAGTCCTAGACTTACCACAAAAATGCTCTTGTTACATCCTGGGAATTTGGAAAAGATCTCTTTGAATTAACCAGCTCCCTATAAGAATTGAATTGGCCTCTGCGTTCGCAAACATGGAAAAGTCCTCCAGCCAGCAACTCCTCTGCACGCCGCGGCAACACACCTTGATGGCTGCTTTTCCCTTTGGGTCCCACCTATGTCATAGCTCTGTTTGGAATAATCGTGGATGCGTCATGGCAAAGCACCAAGTGAAGGAACCAGCAACATGAGAAATCCAAAGTCAGAGGATGTAGACACATACGTGGCTATCTTTCAGCTCACTTGGCTTTAGAGCTGCAGTCTGAACGTGAGATCAAGGAGCAAGGAGCAAGTCTTCTGCAGTGTACCCTTCATTAGAAGGTCCCGGGCAGGAGGCTGAATTCCCCTTTGGAATATTCCCCTGCCAACACTGAGAGCAGCCGTAGAGCAATTGATGTCTTCCCATGTAATGACAAAGGTGCTAGTCCATTGTAAGCAGTATGTTTTTATCCTCTTGAGAGTTCCACAAAGCAGGTTTTATTATTCCATTCTCTAGCCCGTGCTGAGTTGAGTGCGTTTGCACTGAAGTGCGGGGTGCTGCTCAGCCTGCTCACGGTCTCAGGGTTAGCAGCTGGGGGGTAAGAATCACCCCCTGTCCCTGCGCCTCCAGTACTCTTCTCAACCTTCTCTGTCACCTATCACGTGTCCCCCATGCAGATTTTTTAAGCGGAGGCAGAAGGAGGCACGCCACCTGCTTCCGCATGGGACACTCCATCTACATGACAAAGTTTTTCCAACTCTCCAATTCGACATGTCTTTCGAAACTATTTATTAGAAAAATTATATTCTCAGACAGTCAATCCACTCCTCCTTTACAAGGGGTGGGACTACAAAAGTTGAGATATTTTCTCCATGGCTGTTTTTTGCGTTTTGTTTGTTTGTTTTTTCCCCAGGTGTGATGGTGCAGATTCTGGAAGGGATGATGCCACCAAGAGTGGTGCCAGGTGACTTAATCAGTGTCTCAAAGGAGGCAATAGACATCTCTATTAGGGGCTGAATTTACCTGGGCCCCTCTAACCCTGTTTTCTTGACATTTAGGGGACCAGTGAGGGTGAATGGACACCCTTGTCACTCCTCTGGCTATGGCATGAAGAACAGAGGACACTGCAGTTTGAAGATCACAGCCACGTCACAAAGTTCTTAGTCCCAGTGGCGGTTTCGCTCTCCACGTGCATGCCCCATGTGGCTCACAGCGTGTTCTTGTTTCACAGTGAGCTCTTGCTGCCCCTGGAATTGCTAGACAGCACTGGCTTGGGGCTCCCAGGGCTCTCCAAATATCCTTCGACTTCTCCAGCGGCTTTTGTTCCCGTGGCTGCGTTGGACTGTCCCCAGCACGTTGCCCTACTAGGCATCTTTTCAACTCAGATTTGGAACCCTAACTCCCACTCGGTTTTCACAAACAAGGCCTCTCTCTGGCAACACCCGAGCAGCCAGGTGTTGAGTTGGACAGCTGAGGTTCAGGAGGAAGACAGGTTTACCTCTCGGCGACAGCACTTCAGAGGAAACGGCTCAGGGGACGTGTTCTCTGTGCTGCCCATCACCGTGCAGACTCACCCCCTTATCCAGCCTTTGTCTCCCTGCCTCCTTGAGCTCGCCCCCTTCTCTCCCCCTTTCAGGTGCTTGCAATGATTCATTTATTTTTTTTTAAAGTAAACTTTTTTTTTTTTTAAGAGCAGTTTTAGAATCACAGCAAAATTGAGCGGAAAGCACAGAGATTTCCGTAGACTTCCGGTTCCCACACACAGAGCCTCCCCGATTATCAACTTCTCGCCCGGCGTGGTCCATTTGTTACGGTCAAGGAACCGACATTGACATGTCATCATCACTCGGCGTCCACAGATCACCTCAGGGTCACTCTTGGTGTCCTTCGTGCTGTGGGTTTGGGCAAATGCAGAATGACACACGCATCCAACGTGATGTTGACAGCATCGTCCCGAGTCATTTCATGTCCCTAACAGGAATAGCGGCTGCCTGTTCATCCCTCTCCCCCAGACTCGGCCACCACTGGTCTGTTGACTGCCTCGGTTCTTTTGCCTTTTTCAGCATGTCGAACAGTTAGAATTGCACAGTGCATAGCCTATTCAGGTTGATTTCTTTCATTAAATACTGTGACTTGAAGGTCCCACAGTGTCTTTTTTGTGGCTTGGTAGCGCCTTTCTTTCTATTGCTGAATAATATATTGTTGTCTGAATGTGCCGCCGTTTGTTTATCCACTCACCTACTGAAGGACGTCTTGGATGCTTCTTAGTGCTGTGAACAGCCTTGTTGTTCAGTTCCTTTTTAGTAGCAAAATATGAAGTCATTGCCCCTTTCCTATAGGGAGCTCTTCCTTTTTCTCTCGGGTGATTTGGACCCTGCTGCCGTGTGCATCCTCAGGGTCTAACCCCACCCCTTTGTGGCCTTTTCCATGAGTCTTTCGAAGCTGCTCTCCCCCAAGACTGAAGGTCACCATTGGGATGACTCACTAGTCTCACTGTGACACGCAGATGAGCTAGTCCTTACGGTGTCATCCTCATACCTGACTTATCCACGAGTAAATGGGCGTCCAGAGGGCGTGAGAAGAGGCCAACACGTGGACTGGCAGGTTGCTGCAGGTGGGGGTAGGGCACTCACCCTTGACATTCTTTCTCTCTGCCTGAGCACCCTCATGCTGCTGCAGCTTCCAGACCCCTGCTCCCACCAGCAGCCCCTGTGGCCTCAAAGTGTCCATGCTGGGCACTGGAGCAGCCTGGCCCTGCAGAGGCCTGGTAGTGCCTGGGAGTGGTACGTCTCCCTGCCCTCCCACAGGGCAGCCCATTGATGAGTCCCCCCATGTGGGTCGTACAAAAGCCACCTCCCGTGCCTTGTTGAAAGACAAACTCTGAGGTGTCATTTGCCCCCCGAGCTCACCAAGGGCTCAGGCTGAGCCTGGGGCTTTACCTGAAAGTTCACCTGTGCCTGGCCCCTTCCTCCTCTCTGTCCTACACCCCTTGCTCCCAGACAGCCTTCTTCCGGGAATGCTTCTTTAATAAAGCACTTGTGGCATCACGGAGCCTTGCCTCCAAGTCTGCTTCTGTGCAAGAGGAAAGGAAGGAAGAACAGGCCACAATAACCTCCCTCTGAAGCCAGTGCAGAAGGAGGCGGCCTGGGAGTGCTGCAGTCCCATGGGAAAGCCCTTGGCCTTGGGCGTCCCCCAGGTTATGGCACTAACACAGGCCTTCCTCATGCACAGAGCTGCCGGTTAGCATTTCTCTTGCTTCATTCTTCCGAAAGGATAGGAATACCAAATGACTACAGATCACATGATATTCAAGGAAAGCCAAGACCATAAGAAGATCAAAACGGGGTGGTGGGAAATGACTTTGGAAGAAATGGGTCAATGGAAGGGTCAGAAAATAACCAAAATAAATGTAATTTCCAGGGATTCAATAAGTTACTGGAACCATAAAGAAGAAAAAAAAATGCAATCAGGTGATGAGGTGGAAATCTTAAAATTTAATAAATATGATGGCTAAAATAAGAAAAATTCAGTGCAAAGGTGGGAAGATAAAGTAGAAGTCATCTCCCAGAATGGAGACCCAAATTATCAAGACATGAGGCAAATAAGAAAAGAATTAAGAGATATAGATAGAGATGGCCCAATATCCCACTATTAAAAGCCAGAATTTGGTTAACAGATACAAAAGTACAGCTAGATAAGAGAGTTCTAGTGTTCTATAGCTCTGTATGGTAACTGTAATTCATGATAATTTATTGTTTATTTTCACATAGCTAGAAGAGTAGATTATGAATGTTCCCAACATAAAGAAATGATAAATATTTGAGGTGATGGATATTCTAATAACAGATTTTATCATTGCCTATTATATACATATATCAAAAATATCACACTGTACCCCATAAATATGTGAAAATATTATGTATCAATTAAAAATAATAAAATAAAATTAAAAAATGAGAATTCCAGAAAGAGATAACCAAGAAAATAAATACTTTATCAAGAAAATGACACAAGAAAAGTCCCTAAGCAGAAGAAAGGCACAAATCTCTCTGTACAAAGCCATTTTAATGAAAAAGACCCACATCTAGAAACATCACTGTGAAATCCCAGGACACAAGGGAATGAAGATAAGATCATAAAATCCGTGAGAAAGAGAGAGACGAAAAAATAAGAAATATGAATCAAACTGACGTTTGCTAGAAAATATTTGACAGAATCATATTGGCATCAAAACCTGTAGGAAAACAATGATGACAGACTGTATAAGAAAGATAAGGTCCTAATACGGCATGATGTTTTAGCAAATCATGAAAAGTGGGGAAAGACGGTCCTATGAGCACCCTGTGGCCTAGGATGTTGGCACTGGAAATGTGTGATGTGCACATAAAATTGTGCAAACAATTTCAGAAAGCAATTGACATGCAGAGGCCCAGACCAAGGTTCTAAGAGAAAGTCTTTGTCACAGGAAGGCTCCAGGAGGGTGAAGATAGAGGAGCTTTTACTGCAAGTTGTTTATTATATTGCAATTCCTTTACATGGGTACATGCTTAAGTTTTTATATTATATTTGTAGCTGCAATACAGGGAGTTAGGGCAGTATGAATTTTATGCCTGACGATAAATGATAAAGTTAAGGGCAGCTTTCTTCTCTGCCTCTGGGTGCAGCTCCTTGGGAACAATGTTAGAACAGGTGCACTGTCTTCCCTGAGGCCATCAGGATGCTGAAAGAGGTAACAGGTGAGAGGTCAGAAGGAGAAAATGCATCTCAGGCTAGAAATGAGATGAAATTTGCCCTTTGTAGATTAAAGAAGGAAAACAATACAATTCTCTCAAGAATATGGGGAAAGTGTTCAATAAATTTCAGAACTCATTCATTATAAAAATTCTTTGCAGACTAAAAGTAGAAGAGAACTGTCTTACCATGGTAAAGTATATCCATCAAAAGCCTATAAAAACAACCTACATAAAGGTTAGACTTAGAGGGCAGGAAAGCAGAGACAAGGGCATGAAACTCGCAAAGGGTAAATGGGGGCTTCAACTGTTTATAATATTACTTAAAAAAGCTAAAGTAAATATGGCAGATAAAGTTGGATGATGGGTATAAGGTTTTCATTTTATTATTTTCTATAGCATTCTGCATGTTTTTAAGTTTTCACAATAAAAACTACAGATGCTCCCCAACTTGTGATGGTTCAACTTATGATTTTTCATCTTTACAATGGTGCAAAAGTGATACACATTTAGTAGAAACTTACTTGGAGTTTTGCATTTTGATCTTTTCTTGGGCTAGCAATATGCCACATGATACTCCCTCACAGTGCTGGGCAGCAGCGAGCCGCAGCTCTGGCCAGCCCTGAGATCACAGGATAAAGAACTATTACTGTGCACCATGTTGCAGATAATTTTGCCCAGCCATGGGCTAATGTGAGTGTTCTGAGCATGTTTAAGGTGGGCTAGGCTAAGTTATGGCGCTTGGTAGGTTGGAAATAATAAATGCATTTTTATCTTAAGATACTATGTTTTTCACTTATGATGGGTTTATGGAGACATAACCCCATTATAAGTTGAGCAGCATCTGTATTTTCTACACACTTACAAAATAATGTCATGTGTCCCCATTACTATTTCTGCCCCCAAAACCATTTTATTATGATCCCAGGTGTTTTGAGTCAGGAATTCAGATAGGGCACAGCAAATATATTTTATCTCTGCTCCATGATGTCTAAGGTCTCAATATGGGAGACTTGGAGGCTGAGGGTACATCGATGACTGAGGCTGGAATCATCTGGAAGTGTCTTTGCTGACACATCTGGTAGCTGATACTGGCATTCAGCTGGACCCTCCTTGGTGGCTATCAACAGCAACCCCTACACAGGGCGCCTTCCTGTGGCTTGTGCTTCTTCCCAATGTGGCATTGTCAGGATGGCCAGACTTCTTACATGGTGGCCCATGCTTTCAAAGGTGTGTGTCCCAAAAGAACCACACAGAAGCTTCATGGCCTCTTCTGACCCAGTCTCAGAAGTCTTGCAGCATCACTTATGTGACATTCAATTTGTGTCAACTAGTTCTGCCCAGATTCAAGGGGAAGGGACATAGATCCCTCTTCTCAGTGGGAGAACTGCCAAATACTTTGGAAACATGCTTGAAAACAAGCCAAGTGCACTCTCTGGGCAGTAATTGTCTACATTGCTCCCATATGCAAAAGATACCCACCACTTCCCAAAACCTCCCAGTAAGTCTCATCTATTATAGCACCAGGTTCAAGGCCCAAGATCTCATCATCTAAGTCAGGTTCATTTTCAGACGAGGCTCCTCAGGTGCACTTCCTTGGGTTGAGCTGCTTACATTGGGTTCCTCTCAACCTGAAGGCTTGCGAGCTAAAGAGACAAGTTCTTAGCCCAGACACATCCAGCATGCAATGCCTGGACAGGCACAGGGTAAGCTTGACAGATACTCCTGTTCACAAACATGGGAGAGGATAAGCACTCCAAGTCACTGGTTCATAGCAGCTCTGAAATCCTGCTGGAGTTGTATCGCCAGCTCCTTAATTAAAGTTCATTTCTTCTCCCTGGGAGTTATTCCCTGGAGCTCTGCTCTATGAGCCCTTCATCCTGCCTCTTGAGTTATCCTCCTTTTTCCATAGGAAAACTGTATTCATAACCAAGTGGTTTTCTCAGCATGCCTCGTGCCTATGAATGTTTGGAGCTCTAAAGGCCTTTTTCATTTAGTACTCTGTGTCCCTTATAGTTCGAGCTAGCACTGTTTCTGCCAGAAAAATTGTCTTGCATACTTTTAGATCATTTGTAAAGACTTTGAGTGTTCATTCCATTAGACACATTCCTTTATGATAAACCTTCACGATCTTGAACTTACTGTGCGGCTCCCCTTGAGGAGATGCTCTCAAGATGCTTTGAAGCCAAATTGGTTAAAGGAGAAGATCTGCAAGGCACATCGTTAGAATCCTAGAAGGCATTTGGACAATCTGAAATGTTCCATATTTATCTTTTCTTATCCTTTCTGTGGCCCTTACAAAGTATCTTATAGTATCATTCTGGATTTGTTCTTTAGCCTGAGAACCTTTCTCAATTTGAGAACTGCTGGGTTAAAAGACTGATCTGGGCCCTTTATATGTTCTTCAAATTCCATTCAAATTCCATTCAAAAGTCGATTAATTCATTATTTAGTTCATTTCTCATACAACCCATTTTATTACAGGTGAGTACAAGAAGCTAGGCGACCTTCAGCACTCTGCCTGCAGTCTCCTTAGGGAGCTCATCAAGTTCATGAAGTATCTGTTGCATTTTTCACATGAATGCATAAAACAGTTTTATTGACTGTTTTCAGCCAATCCATAGCAGCAGTTTTCTTTCTTCCAGCTTCCACTGACAATTATCTCACTTTCCTTTAAATCTCCTTTTATAGCATCATCAAGGCTCCTCAGACTTATGTCAACACCCTTGATATCTTGGTGCCCTTCCAGGTTTCACTAAAATTCTTGTGGAGACCCTTTAACTCTTCATTGACAGTCTCCTCAAGGCTGCCTGGTCCCAAAGCCAATGCTGCCATATATTTGGTTTTTGTCATGGCAGCATCCTACTCCTGGTACCAAAACTCAGCACCAGTGACTACTGCCATCGAGTGAGTCCTTCCAAGACTTAGTAGCAAACGGCAACCAATTAATTATGCCCATGGCTTCTACAGGTCAGGAATTGAGACAGCACACTGTGCTCTACACTGTCTCATGCCTCAGCTGCAAAGCCTTGAAGGCCAGTGATGAATCAGTGATTGGAGACTGAAGTTCTTTGAAGGAGTCTTCACTCCTATGTCTGGCAGTTGATATTGACTGAGACTCGGGCTATTGGCTAGAGCAATGTCACATGGCCTCTCTGTGTGACCTGGACATCATAACATGGCAGCTTCAGAATAGGAGGACTTCTTACATGTGCCTAAAAAACACAAGGTAGAAGCTGCATAGTCTTTTCTGAACTGAGCTTGGAAATTCTGCAGCATCACTTCCACTGTGTGCATTTGGTAACAAGCAACTCACTAAGGTCAGTTTGCTTTGAAGGGATAAGATCAACACCCACCTCTGAACAGGAGGAATATCAAATGATTTGAACAGGAGTTTTAAATGCACAACAATACAGGATTGGGAGACTTTCTGAGGAATAGAAATAGCTCTTTCTATTTCCCCTGACTAGCCACTGGGAAGAGCTAGTTCTGACATTAGACATCCAGTTCTCTGACCAATAATAGATTCAAGGCTCAGGCATTACAAACTAAGGAAGAGAACTCTATTTAGGCATATGGAACATTCACTTTATAGGAGGAGCAAATACAGGAGTTCTCTTTGAAAAGTATTTGAAAACTCAGAGAAAAAGCAGAATTAAGCTCACCTGTTTATTTAACATGATTCATCCTTGATCTCCAGCAGTGATGGAGGCAATTAAGAAAGACAGGCCCAGGACTACTGACTGAGGTAGTGGCCAGACAGTAGCCTTATCTGCTAGAAAACCCATGCTAGTTTTCTAGGGCTGCAATAACAAAGTACCACAAACTGGGTGGCTTTAACAACAGAAATATGTTGCCTCAGAGTCCTGGCAGCCAGAAGTCTAAGATCAACGTGTCATCAGGGTTGGTTTCTCCTGAGGTCTCTCTCCTTGGCTTGCAGATGACTGTCTTCTCTCTGTATCTTCAAATAGTCTTCCCTCTGTGTGTGTGTGTGTCCCAGTTTCCTCTTCTTGTAAGGACACCAGGCATATTGGATTAGATCCCACTCTAATGGGATCATTTTACCTTAATGATCTCTCTAAAGACACTGTCTCCAAGTATGGTCATGTTCTGAGGTACTGGAGGTTAGGACTTCAACGTGTATTTCTGGGGAGTACAGAATTCAGACCCTAACACCCCCCTAGACTTAGAACTCCTCAAGGATGGACACTGAGCTCATTTTACCTCTCTATCCATGGGCCTGGTACAGACTGGGATTCTTGTAGATTCTTGATAAAGACTGCTGAACTGACACCTGTCATTATGATATTTCCTGTGATTTTTCTTTGGATAAAGTGACACTACTTACTTTATTGAGTTTATCATTTAATCATTTGGATTCTCTGGATCAAGATCTCACTATTTATGACTTTGAGAGATGGGATGGGAAAGCAGCAAACTAATATAGTGAAAATTCAAACGTGTGTTCTTTCAAGGGGGAAATGATGTTTTAATAGTTAAAATGCTAAATTGTAAAGAATTTTGAATAGGTTAATTTACTTTGGTTTTCCTTCAATAATAACTATAACTCAGGTATAAAATGTTGTGAAGTAAAAGTGCTCTGAGAACCTGCTATAATGCAAAGTAAGAATACATAGTAATTAGAGTTTGCATAGGGCTTCAAAAACATTTGTTCTCCTAATGGGTAGATGTTTTTCCTAAACTTGTATAAATATTACGTACTTCACAAAGCTTTGCTTTTTCTCTCCTTAGCATTTTAACCAGGAGCTTAGCTAGAATTATTTCATATCCGGACATAGCCACTGCAATGCAATGTTCTAAAAGAAATAAAGATGACTATTAAAATGTAGCATCACTCTGTTATTTTAGATCCTAGTGTTTCTTTCTCTCTCTTCCTTCCTTCCTTTCTTTTTTCTTTCTTTCTTTTCTTTTTTGAGACAGGGTCACACTCTGTCACTCAGGCAGGAGTGCAATGGCATCTTCATATCTCACTGCAGCCTTGAACTCCTAGGCTCAAGTGATTTTCCTAACTCAGCCTCCACAACAGTTAGGATCAAAGGTGTGTTCCACCATCATGCCTGGCTTATTTATTTTTTTAAGAGATGGGGTCTTGCTATGTTGCTCAGGCTGGTCTCAAACTCCCGAGTTCAAGCGATCCTCCCTCGTTGGCCTTCCAAGGCACCAGGAGGACAGGCATGAGCCACCGCACCTGGCTCTGATACTGCTTTCTATATGATGGAGTGGTGTTAGGGTCTTAGTGGCAGTCTAAAGCTTTGACAGAGGATTTTTTAAAAAGAGGGAATGAAAAATATGAAGATAATTAGAAAATAGGATGGAATGAAAGGATGGAGAGAAAGAGAGAATCTGAGGAAGAAACAGAATAAAATGAGAAAATGGAGAAAAAGAGGAAGAGAGAGTGAGGAATGTGGGAGAGGGAAGCGAGTAATTGAAAAATGATGATAAAGGGGCCAAATTGTTTCTGGCATTAGAGTCCCTTCTGTCTCCATGTGACAGAATGTACTTTTCAGGATGGCCTTTGTATTAAAATTAAAACATGACAGCAAGTTATTGTGATGCCCCATCAGAAATATTCTTTTTGAGATAACAGTTTATTGACTAGAGAATCCACTAATCCTCTCACATCCTAAAAGCATCTGGTGAAAAATAGCCTCAAAAGACACGGGGAACAATCTGATATTTCTCCATAAGCTCCACAAGAAGGGAGTCTTTCAATTAGGGACAGGAATTACATCTGAGTTCCTGCAGGTTGTGTTCACAGTATGGAAGTGATTACAATGTAGTCTATGTCCCCGAAAGCCAAATGATCTGCTCTTTTTAGTTTCTGGTATCAGAAAAAATAGCAAGACTGTCCAACAGATAATCCCCGAATCATGACAAGTAATAAATCTGCCTGCTGAAAAATCTTTAAGAAAACTTCCTCTTGGAGGAAAGGAGGGACGTGGGAGGTAAAACCACATGTGCAGAGTAGCTGATATCAAAATTGTAATATTGCTCCCAGCTCAAATTTCACATTTTATCCTTGTTAAAATACAGAAATGAGACAATGCCGTGAAGGCATCTTTACTGCACTTGAATTTTTAATGGAGTGTGGCCCACAAACCACACTGAAAGATAACAGCTGGAAGCTGGTACATTTCTGGGCAATTGTTATTTTTTGAAAAATCGTGGAAGCTCTAAGACATCAAAATGTTCTTTTAAAGCTTGTCTTCAGCATGAATCTTCCACCCCGGCGTGGGGAAATATAAAACTCCAACTGCTTTTGTTGATTAATGGAAATTTATAATCACATGACATTAGCCCTAGGAAGAATGGGCATTGCTTTACATATAGCAACACGGAAGCTCAGCTGAGCAAACCGTGTGGGGCAAGGGGCAGTGGGGTTCGTGGACACAAAGTATGAACGCCCACCCTCTGAGAGTCTGTTATGTCCTGACACAGATTTGGGGTTAGAGAGGGAAAATGGAACAGGACACTGTATATTATTTCACTTTTCTGAGTCTTCTTATGAATCAACTGTTTACCATGAGGTCCTATGGTTAATTCTCATGTTTCCTCTTCTTAAATTGTTGTTATTTTCCTAAGTATATTTAAGTAAGTTTACAATTCTATCCACTCTGATCCACTACTCTCAATGTCAAAGAAAAAAATCCTCAAAAAATAATTTCTGCCCTTCAGACTCAGTCCTACTCATTACCATCCCCCATCCCTCTCTCAGATACCCCCAAACCCGAATCCAGTGTTCTGTTGGAACCTGTATGCCCTCCACCCCCTCCTTGGGGTTGCCCGAAGTGGCACTCTGCCGTGACTTTGAAATGCTTTTGCTGCATAAAATTAACATCATGTCCTCCATTCTTTGGGTAAAATTAATCCATTTTGCTCAATTTGCCCCAGGAGGATATGATATATCCATGCTGCTAATTTGATTTTTCCGGAAACACTGGCAGATCCCTCTCAGGTTTCCATGCTGGAGTTTGAAAAATGTAGATTTAGGCAATCCTTTGTCCTAAAGACTACTAAAAGAGAGCTAGAGCATGATCCATATAACAATCAGTTTTCTGTGAAAATTCAGGTAGGACACAGCCTCAAGTGAGTAAAATGACAATCTCTAGTGTTTATAAATGTTCCCGAGGATGGCAGTAGGTCAGACTCCTAGTGGCAAGAGCTCACTCTAAACCCAACGCGTAAGTGGCTCAATAGCTAGGAGAGGTGCTTACTGCAGTCGGAAGGAATTGCTTTTGTAGAATTTTCTAATGTTCATTCACTCAGTAATATCTATGGAACCCCTATTGTTTGCCAGACACAGAAAGTTCATGGACATTTTCTCTCAATTTATTTAGGAAAAACCTTGCATATAAAATGAACTTGCAAATTGTTTTTATATGCCAAGTGAAGGATAGTATTTAAATCAAATCCATAAAGATGGATTTATGTATAACACATCCCCTGAATACACACGGACACACAATGACACGCACACACGCTTGAATATCTATTCTCTTCTATTGTTCCTGTTATGGGTGAAGACAGGTACGCTGAGATCCCAACGGCTCTGTGTTGATGTCAGAGATGCAGAGGTCAGGGTGGTGACCATTCCTGAAGCCCCACAGCCACCTGCCCTGCGGGGGGAGAGGGCAAGGCATGTGTCACTCATCCCTCCGCTGCCCTCAGAAGCCAGGAGTCCAGGAGGAGGGAAACAAAGATGTCATCTGATTACCTGCCACCTCCATGGCCCTGTGGCCTGGGCAGAGCTTTTACCCAGACACAGGCTCCTCCCAGCCCTGGGTGTGAGCACCAAAGCTTGCCTACCACAGCCGGGCTGGGGACCAGAGAGCTCAGAGAGGCTCAGAGTCAACAGGGCTTTGCGGGGACTCCAGTTAGGACTTGGAAAGAACTTTGTGGCTGCAAAGGTCAAGAAACATTAAAAGTGGCTGTGGAGTATCCTTCTCCAGAGACTTGGTGGAGAGAGGGAGTTAGATTGTTTTCTCTGGGGAAGAGCATGAATTGTAATCCAGCCCTCAGTTCTGGAAATGATTTTAAGATCTCTTGCACCAGGTTGATTCTACCCTCGGTGACCCACCCAGGAGCACACAAAACAAATCTGAGGCTGCCCAGCTCTCTGCTGCCAATTCTGAGGAGGAGACACCTTGACTGGTCTAGGAAGTAAAGGAAGTGAAGGTCTAGGAAGTGAAGCTGAGGGTTTAATTTGATCAAGTTTGCCGGCCACACTGCTGAATGCCAAAACTTAACTTTTACCAACTACTTTATAGATAATATTTATAAGTCACCATGGTAATGGTTGCTTCAGCTGTTTTTCAGGAACTTAGGCCAATTCCTGTCCAGTTCAAACCAGTTGAGACCACTGACCCTTCAACTGGGCCTCCACTGGTGCCTGGGAGATGGGCTTTTCATGTCAAAGGGCCCAAACTCCACCCTGAGATCATGCGAATGCTGCCATTTTCTGAACATGCATTCTGTAAAATGCCACAAACCCCAACTATGCTTGCACAGAACAAACCAGTGACTTCATTTTTTCCCACTGCCAATCACCTATGCCTTAGCCTGCTCCATTTCCCTAACCCATAAATGGCCCTATGATTTATCTTTAGGGAGGTGGATTTGAGAGTTATTCTCCCACTTTCTAGCTCAGTAGCCTCGAGATTAAACCTTTTCTCTTTTTTTAAAGTCTATGCCACAGTGGCTGATTTTACTGCATATGGGCAGGATGGACCTGAATCTGGCCAGTTACAGAAGCAATGAATTCCCACATTTTGATATTAAGAGAATTATCATTTGTAATGAGTAGACTCAACAAACTATACCTTTTAATACCAGAAGGTCTGCAGGTTTGGAGTGTTTTGAAAGGAAAGAAGGGTAGGAGATGAGGCTGGAGAGGAGCTCAGAGCCAGATCGAGAGGGCCATGGTAAGGACTTTGAACTTGAAACAGAGAAAGGAGTCAGGAAGAAAAGTCCAGGTGGGAATTATTATTGGCTTGGACCAATATGGCCTCCAGAAGATGAAGAGAAGAGTCTGGAGTGGAGAAAGATTCTGGAGTGAGAACATCAGGACTGTCAGTGGATTGGATAGGGGAGGGGAAGGAGAAGAGGGAATGAGGGGTGACTCTTGAATTCTGGATTAACGAACAGTATGGATGCTTGTATCGTTTATTGAAATAGGAGAGACAATAAGGAATAAGTTTGACTTGGAGTATGGGTGTGTGTGTGCGTGCACACGTGTATGTGTGTGTATGTGTGTATGTGTGTGTGTTGGGGTTGGATGAATAAATCTAATGAGAAGTCAAGTATGTGATGGGATGCAGGATATGCTACCCCAAAATGCAGCACTTGGAAACTGAGAAAACATCAGATGCAGGAAGGTCTCTTTGATCTTCTCAAGGAATTGATGAACTTGTCCAAGTAGAGACTAAGTAGCGAGAAGGGAAGGAATGGTGTATGGGAGGGCTTGGTCAGACCCTACAGAAAATATAGAAGGGATGGCAGAAAAATAGAAGACTCCATATGGTACTAAGAAGAAGTGGTCAGAGTAGAATGAAAGAACATCAGGAGACTTGGGGTTTTGTGGTCGAAGGCAAGAGAGTGTCGAGAAGGAGGGATGATCAAGAGTGCAGAGGGGTTTGGTGCCCTGGCCTCATTGGGGTGAGAACAGTGTTGGCATGAAGGGCAGAGGCGGTGCTACCTGCAGGGGAATGTTTAGAGGTGCACTTGTGTGTCTGGACACAGTCAAAAGGAGAAGAGCATGTGCTGACCAAGTCAGAGAAAGTTCCATTTAGGACACAGCTGGAGCTGGACCTTGGGCAATAGTTAGGATTTCAATTAGCTGGAGGAGAAGAGGGAGATTTTGCACATGAGGAATGAACCTGAACCCAAACCCAGACCTGCACTTCCAACACAAGCAGTGGCCACAAGCCACATGTGACACCAGGCTCCGGATATGTGCCTGACTCAAGTGGCGACACACTCTACGTGTCAAATACACACCGAATTTCAAAGACTTACTATGAAAAAAAAACATAAAATATCTCATTAATAATTCTATGTGATTAAATCTTGAAAAGATTGGATATATTGGATTAAGTAAAATAGATTATTATAATTAATTTTATCCATTTATTTTTTTTTACCTTTTTAGATGTGGTTATTAGAAAATTTAAAATTACGATCACAGCTCACCACCTGTTTCTATCAGACGGTGCTGGCCCAGACATGGGGGGAGACTGCAGGACATGGAGCTCCAGGGGAGAGAGTGCTCTTCTGTAAAAGAAGGTGAGTTTGGGGTCTAAGTGGAGAGAACTCCCAATACCAGCAGAGAAGTGCCAGGGGAGGGCTGCTGGAAGTTCCTAAGCAGGACAAGGCCCTAGTCTATGGGAAAATTCAAGCACAGGGGAGTCTGTGTTTTCAAACTGAGAGAAAACTAACCCCGTGAAAACGAACCTAATTAAGAAGGGTCAGTTGTCTGTGCGGGGGTGTTCCCCAAGGCTAAGCAAGCAGAATGCAGGGGTCCTGAGAGCCTGTCTTCTGGCCCCTCAGTCCGTCAGCAGACCATCCGGAGCACGCATTTCACGATGTCAGAAACTGGGACCTGGAGTTGAACGGTGGACTCACGAGAAGAGAAAGCAGAGCGAAGCCTGCCGCTCCCTCCCGTGCACGCGGCCCTGGGTGCGGTGCTTTATCTCGCTGCGTGGGGAGCTCATCTCGCTGCGTGGGGTGCTCAAATGCTGGGACTTGGGGAAGTCAAGCCTGGGGCCAAATCCCAGCTGCCCCTCCTACCCGCCGTGTGACTTGCGGTGAGTCAAATAGTGTCTCCTAGTTGGTTTTCTCTTCTGCACAAGAGCTCTAATACAACACCTACTGCGTGTAGTAGGGTTGCAGTGAGTTCTACTGAGGCCATGGATGAGAAGTACCTAACCAGGAGCCGGAAACACTGTGACTGTCAGTTAATATTGGTTAATATTGGTTGTTGTCCTGGTTAAATCCCTTCAACAGTTCTGCAAGGTGAGGACTGCTTACAGGTAAGGGTGCTGCTAGACAAGAGCTGTCATCAGAGGGTCCCTCTAATTTAAGTCCCTCTGCAGGAGCACTGTGGATAGCTCACAGGTTAACATGAACTGTAACCCGTGCTCACAGACTTGCTGCCACTGGGCCAGCCTGGGGGTGACAGTGGGCTGGGCCATCCCTTCCAGGACAGACAGCTCAAGAGAAAGGGATGGCACTTCCAAAAGAGACTCTCCAGCTTCTTAGGACACCCCCCCTCCCCACCTCTCCACTCCTTTCTTTTGTCTTCTCTCTCCCTGGAAGGCTGAAACCCAGTTTCTTTTTCCTTTTTTTTTTTGACAGAGTCTCACTCTGTTGCTGGGCTAGAGTGCCGTGGCATCAGCCTAGCTCACAGTAACCTCAAACTCCTGGGACTTAAGTGATCCTCCTGCCTCAGCCTCCTGAGTAGCTGAGACTATAGGCATGCGCCATCACGCCTGGCTAATTTTTTTCTATATATTTTTAGTTGGACAATTAATTTCTTTCTATTTTTAGTAGAGACGAGGTCTCGCTCTTGCTCAGGCTGGTTTCGAACCTTGAGCGATCCTCCCGCCTCGGCCTCCCAGAGTGCTAGGATTACAGGCGTGAGCCACCATGCTTGGCCTGAAACCCAGTTTCTTAAAAAACAGTGCCAAGTAGATCATGACTTTTCTGTTCCTTCATTAGTTCATGGTTTACATCCAATGAGGCAGCACGAAGCCTTAAGGAAACACAAGTATATGTTATCCCCTCTCTATGAAAGATCAGGGACAGTAAGGCAAGATTCTCCCTTTGGGCTCACTCCTTAGAAGCTCCTCCTAAGCAGGTCCTCTGCAAAGAGTGTGAGGCTCCACAGCTGCACGGCAGCATTTCAGAGACAACAATTCCTTTTCTACTGTGGCAGGGCCCGTATGGCAATAAGAGAGGAGGCAGAGAGCAATAGGGGAGAACGAGGAAGGGCAGTGATGCAAGTGTGAACACGCCTACCCACGGTTCAGTGCCACTTTGTGCAAGTCATTGGGGCTCTGAGAAGGACCACAGAAGAGAACCGGGCCTGTGGGAACCTGGTTTTCAAAGGCAAATGTGCAGGGGCTTGAAGTCACTGAAAAAAACTCTCACCCTGGTCTCCATCTCTCTCCCACCGGTACTGTAACTGAAATCCCGCAGGACAGATTCATTTTTAGAGGTACGGTTTTATTGTCACTTAGGGAAGATTTATTAAAAAGCCATATGCAACAAATTGTTCACAACAGAAGATAAAGGAGGGGCAGCTTAATGATGTTGGTTATGTAAAGTGGGATATGTCCATTCCGTGGCATCTTAGGCATGCATTAAAGTTGATGGTGATGATGATGGTGGTGATGATACAGATCTATATTTATTGACATGGAAAGATGTCCAGGATATATTGTTTAAAAAAAAAGGTACAGAGCTTGAGAGTGTGATCCTGCTTTTGCTTAGAAAAGTCTTCAAATATACAGATGTTAAAATTTACTATTTCATTATGGATTTTTTTCTTTTTACTTACCTGTATTTTATAATTTTTCTATCATGAACAAAGATTTATTTTGCACTTCAAAATATTTTAAATTAATTTTTAAGTGCAAGCCATCTACTTGTCGTTACTCATAAGTTATTCATTAGACATTAGTTGATAAGAATCATTCTACTGAGTTCCTGTTTCACTGGCGTGGAATTTCAGTTTTACAAGATGAAAAAACCACATGATATTTATCTGACAACAACTTGAATGTACTTAACACTTATGACTTGTACAGTTAAATATGGTTAAGATGGGCAATTCTATGTTATGTGTATTAATATCACAATTAAATATTTTTAACACCCCCTGCCAAAAAAAAAGAACTATCCTATTTAACAGATATTTAAAAGAGAATATCTCTTATTCTTGCTGGATTTGGCATTTTTTGATGGGAATAAAAATCAGAAATATGGAGAACAGAGACTGCTGAGAGGAGTATAACAGAGTCAACAGTGGATAAACCTCCCCTTCTCCCCAGCGCTTCTGCAGAAAAATCTTGGCCATCCTTCTGAGTTGAGCTAATCTTAATAGTCAGACAATGAGCCACCTCTAAAGTAGTTACAATGGGCTATTGCATTTCAGCGAAATTCACTTAGATCCACAATTAATACCAGCTTATCAACTTTCCTCCACAGTCTGTATTGCTTTCTAATTGGCAAAGCTGTTTAACTTATGCTCAAGAAAATCTGATTTGGTGTATTACTGCTCATCTCACACTCATTGATTATTCAGCCTACTTTTTCGAGGATCACTGTTCTTCCTGGAACTTTGTAACATTATCCATAATCATACACAATTCCGCAATAGGCAATACTCTCCCAGGCCGTTATTGGAAACAATAGTAGGGAATGATTAAATAATTCCAAAGTGGCCGGGCGCAGTGGCTCATGCCTGTAATCCTAGCACTCTGGGAGGCCAAGGCAGGTGGATCACTCAAGGTCAGTTCGAAACCAGCCTGAGCAAGAGCGAGACCCCGTCTCTACTATAAATAGAAAGAAATTAATTGGTCAACTAATATATATAGAAAAAATTAGCCGGACATGGTGGTGCATGCCTATAGTCCCAGCTACTCAGGAGGCTGAGGTAGCAGGATTGCTTGAGCCCAGGAGTTTGAGGTTGCTGTGAGCGAGGCTGATGCCGTGGCACTCTAGTCCAGGCAACAGAGTGAGAGACTCTGTCTCAATAATAATAATAATAATAATAATTCCAAAGTTATCCCAAAAAGCCCGAGAAGTTGGCAATGTGGAATCATATGTATTTCCATGGAAAGTAAATCACAGAGCAACGTGTGGGTATGGATATTTGAATGTTCTTATTCAAATCAGGTAGGACTGAATACATCTTGCTAACACGTCAGTGATCACGTGGCCCCACAGTTGGCTTCCCTCCAGCACTACCTGACATTGAGGTTTCCATGCCGCTTTTTCCTCTTAGTCTCTGGCTGGATTTAACCCTTCTCCAAATGTATTCTGTAAGGTTTTACAGCTTTCTGTTTTAAAATTCTTCTTCCAGGAGATGGAATCTCCCTCTGTAGCCCAGGCTAGAGTGCAGTGGCATCATCATTGTTCACTTCAAACCTCGAGCTCCTGGGCTCAAGCGATCCTCTTGCCTCAGCCTCCCGAGTAGCTGGGACTGCAGGTGTGCGCCATGGTACCTGGCCAGCTTTCTTCTGAGGTGCTTCCCTTTCCCCTACCTTCCCATTTTGAACTCTATAAGAAGAAAACAAATAAACACAATAAACAACAAAATAGCTCTGTAGGTAAGCTTGACTAGTCCCTGATGAATTCACATTCAACACCTGGACTCTACCCAGCAATTATCCTTCTCAAAGACTCCTCAGCTTCAAAGACTCATCCTTGAATCGCCACATAATTTAGCCTTATTAATGACATTTTGGAATTCTTTTTGGTTTACTTACCTGGCAATGTTCCTGAAAATTCAGAACGCTGATTGTTCAACATTCTCTTCAGTGTTAAAACCAGATGTTCACTAAACCCTTTCTCATCTTATGTAACTTAAAAAGGTATAGAAAAAAATCTGTTCACCTTAATAAAATACTTGAAATTAGGTAGGAGAAATCCTTCAAATATCACTACCTTAACACAGTGACTTTAATTTTTATACATTTTAAGACATTTTTATATAAACATATTTTTATAACTATAATCAGTGTATACAAATAATTTTGCATTTCTTTTCATTTAATACATTAACATTTTTCATGTTGTTCTAAAGTTTCATGTTGTTCTAAAATTATGATTTGTAATGACATTATATTCCATTAAACTATTAATAGCTAACTATAATTTACATAACTACTCTTGTATTTTAATTATTTGGGTGGATCCTAACTTTTATTTGCTATTATAATAATTGAATATATTGGTGCATGTATATTTTTTCTACATTTGGCTGATTTGATTAAGATATATTCTCAGAAATAATATTTTTGGGGTAAGAAGAGAGGCATATTTTTATAACTCCTGATAGATATTACAAAATTTTTCTAAAATTATTTTACCATAATGCATGGTGAGTAACTGATATGAGAATATCCCTTCTGTCATTTATAAATCCACAACTGAGAAAATATGAAATACCATTTTCAGACATTGGATAACAGTTCACATAGATCTGTGATTTATAACAGGAGGTAGAAAACTGAGATGAGCCCCACAGTCACACAAACTTTCTTATGGCAGGCGTTTTCTGGTTGGTGGTAAATGGAAAAACAAAACAAAAGCCCAAACAGAGCATAGTGGTTTCACTGAGCAGAGAAGGCAGGCACCAGACTTTAGGGTACCAAAGCAGCTGGAATTTGCAGAGCAGGGTACAAGAGAGAAGAGGGTTGTGGATAGAATGAACTCCAGAAACCTGCATAAGAGCACTCCTGAAGCTCTGGCTAAATATCAAGTCTTTACGTGCAGAGCAAGAAACCACTGGTTCTAGCAAATAACAACCACTTTAGATAGAACAACCGCTAGGGAAAGAATATGTTTCTGGAAGCTGTGAGATGAGCAACTACCAGATTTTGCACAAGCAGGGAGACATTCGAGACCTTCAGCCAGAGTGTAGACACCTCATTGAATGCCCTTGAGCATTCCTAAGAGACTCAAGCAAGACCATGTCACAGGGGTAGGCTAATCTAGCTTTGGAGAAAAAGCTACTTTGGACTCATCCTAACAAAACTTTAAAAACACTCCTTAAGAGGAGGAAACTTATCTAAAGAGTACATTAACTGCCTGTCAGAACAAAAGTTGACATTCTATTAAGGAAGACAAAAAAATCTAGACACCAAACAACAGAGCCTCTAATTATAGAATATTATTTTAAAAACACCAGATTATGTGAAAAAAAAAAGTTAACTATGAAAACTAACCAGAATAAAAAAAAAATCTGATAATAGAAAATTATCCTGAAATGACACAGATGATTGAATTAACAGACATGCACTTAAAAACTACTATTACACAAATGATACTATTACAAATATTATAAAGGATTTAGATGAAAACAAAATATTTGAGGCCTTTTAGTAATTGCATGATGCCTTTTTTCCATTATCCTCCTCATTTGAAGTATATACAGATAGGAGAAGCACAGAAAGCATCTGTCTTTGAAAGAAGGTTGAAAGAAGAAAGAATCAGTAGGGAAGATGATGGTTAGGGTGAAGAAGTAGACCAAGGGTGCACCACCAAACTGAGGAAGGAGGCCTCCCGCCATATTTAAAAGTAAGAAAGATTTTGGCTTTAGCAAACTATACCTACATAGTTATAGACAGATATGTATGCATATGAATATATTAATGTGTTTATGTTTACACATAGGTGTGTATACACATACAACATGTGACGGAGAGAAACTATTTAGCTTCTTTATAACTCTGTGTTCCTAGATGTTAACAGAGCTCCTGGATAACAGGAATTTCTATGTGTTTTTAAGCCCCTTCCCCTCCTATTTTTGGTCTGAATTTTCTAAATTATGTGCAATAAACAGGTATTACTTTAATAATAAGAAGATACAAAAGAATTATAAAATTATTGATAAAAAACAAATATAAGCAGGGAATGATATTTTTTCAAGTAGGGCGACTGTGTTAGGAGTGGAGAGATTTTCTCTGTGTTTGTAGAGACCCAGAGGAGCTCTCGGGCCACAGAAAGCTCGGTTCTCACGGAGCATTCATCGCTGCACGTTCTAAACCTGCATTGCATACATATTTTTAATTTTCTGCATATTATGATGTTCTAACATCTTATACCCCCTTTCTGGCGGGGGAGAGATTGCTCCTCCCTGAGCAAGCCACTTCTCAAACACAGCAAAGGGCCCAGCCTGGAGCACTGTCCTCTGGCCTGCAAACTGATCAATACTGAGCCACACCTCCTCTCTCTGGCCCTTGAGCCACAAGCAGCAACATCCCCCTGCCTTAGTCATCCCAGGGCCAGGTGCTGGGCAACTAGAGACCACCCCTGTAGCTTCCAGCCCCCTGAAATTATGCAGACTGGCCACTCCTCAACTGCTCACCCGCTCTGCCTCGCCTCTCCTCGGAAACACTGGCAAAGGCTCGGGCCCAAGCCTTTCCCTGGATCCAGTGTTCTGCCTCCTAACAACCCGGCGTCTTTCCCACACGGCCCTGCTGGGGTGGCATGCCTCTGGCTCTAGAACCTGCAAGTATCATAAACTTTGTTTTCCTGAACCTCTCCAGTGTCTTTTCTTATGGCTGACTGTCTCATAAGAGAAAACAAAACAAAGCCCTCAGGCCAGGCCCACACCTGTAATCCTAACACTCTGGGAGGCCAAGGCGGGTGGATCGCTCAAGGTCAGGAGTTCGAAACCAGCCTGAGCAAGAGCAAGACCCCCGTCTCTACTAAAAATAGAAAGAAATTAATTGGCCAACTAAAATTATAGAAAAAAATTAGCCGGGCATGGTGGCATTTGCCTGTAATCCCAGCTACTTGGGAAGCTGAGGCAGAAGGATTGCTTGAGCCCAGGAGATTGAGGCTGCTGTGAGCTAGGCTGATGCCATGGCACTCACTCTAGCCTGGGCAACATAGTGAGACTCTGTCTCAAAAAAAAAAAAAAAAAAAAAAGCCCTCATGTGTCAACTTTGGTAAAAGATTCAAACTTGACCATCTCTCAGGGACCCCTTCCTGCCAGCATTCAGTTCTCAGAGACTTCCCTGCTGGTGCTCAGAGGGCTACATCGTGCAAAGTTGGAAGAAGGACACCCTCCCCCTCCCAGCCCCTGCCCATGGCCAGACTCTGCCTTAGGGACGCTGTTATGTCCTGGCACCTACAGCAACCATCCCACCTGGAATCCCTGCCATCTCCAGGGCGGGAGATCTCCTAATTTTTCCAAAAGAAACTGGAAATCTATAATTTCTGGAAAAATCTGCCCAATATTTTAAAGTTGGCGACACATTAAATGGCTTCTGTGCACTGTGGCTGTCAACTTGGTCAGGGGTTGAGTTGGCCTGAACTCAGGCCCCAGTGAATTGGCGATTCTATGTTCTCTCTTTTTTGCTGAGGAGTCAACATAGCAAAAGTGATAGCACTACCATTAATTTTTTCAGTAACTCATCCTGTCATCTAAAAGGAGCGTAGGAGCCAGCTGTGTGTGTTCAAGGTGCCAGGGAGCACCGAAGTCATTATTTCTAAAATGGGAATAATGAAGCCCTTGTCTTATAGACTTTATAAGGTTGCCGTGACGATTAAATGAATGAAGATGCTAAAGTGCTTTCGATGCGGAAACGCATTGCACAGAAGTCGGTACCAGGTGGAGGAGGAGAATGGCTAGGTAGCATAGGAAGAGCCCATCGATACTTTCTCTGCCCCGCCCCTGGCACTGTCATTGGTCAGAGACATTCTTGTTCTCTTCCAATTTACAGTAACTGCTTGTGACAGTGAACACTGTCGGCCCGTGTATCTGGGCAGAAAAACGACAATCCCTTTCCATGTCATCTAGCTTTGGAAGGATGGCCAGATGCACGTAAGTGGGTTGTATTAACCAGGAAGAGCCAAATAGTTCTGTGCACCAGCATCGTGCCTTATGGATGGGGACACATTCATATCTAGCATTCTCTTCTCACTATGGTGTGCAGCCAGCCAGAGGGTGCCAGGCTGCAGCGGAATGCACAGGAACAGCAGCTCGTGGCTGGGCACGGAGGAGAGGTCCCTTGTCCATGGCTCAGCCCCCTGGCATTGGACAGATCAAGGAAACAGAAATGAAGAAGCTAAAAAAAAAACACATTCTGGGTATCGAATGCACAAAGACTTTGCTGGCCACAGTGCCACTTTGTATTTCTCTCTCTCCTTTGTTGTTTTGCTAACATTATTTATTCATGGTAGCAGGTAATTAGATCGTGTCCTTCAGGGCTGGCTCAGCAGACGTGGAGCGAGGCAGATGTGAGCGTGTGTGTAAACGTACGTGAAACATGTATGGGGGTCTATAAAAGCTTCCCAAATCACAAGAGTACTTTATGTGTTTTATAAAGCTTTAAAATTTCCAAAGGCCTTTCTCATGCATTCTTTCATAAATCATGCATTTTGATGAATGTCATAACTCTGTGGATCTGGGCAAGGGGAGACGCGAGGTGTCTGAGGTCTCAGTCTGCAAGCCCTGGCTGGAGGAGTGGCTCTCTCTGCAAAAGGCCTTCAGACCCAGAGCCGACTCTCTCCTCCTTGAGCTGCGTCTAGCCATTGACCCAGCTCTGTCCCTTCCCGAGAAGTGCTGCTGAGGATGGCGCAGCGTGTCGGGGGCTGTAAGGAGGAGGAGCAGGACAGGCTGCGGGAAGCCGCTGCCACTGCAGGAGGCACAGAGAGCGCCACTTTGGACAACTGCCTGGAGCAGAGCAGGCAGGAGGGGCCCGGGTGCCTCTTGCACCCACTGACACGAGTGCCACCTGTTGGAAAGACAAGCAGGCTTCATGCAAACCGGGCCAGCAGAAGCCACCTTCCAGCCTCCTCTTCACCTCAGCCCCCTTCCACAAACACGCATGCGCACACACACACACACACACGTGCACACGTTCAGGCCCGATGTCCTCCCAAAGCCTCACCCGGCGTGGACAGCTGGCTGGCTTTCAGGAGGGCGAGTCGGAATAGAACAGAGCAGATGCCAGCCACAGGAAGGTGCTGGAGGAGAACACGGAAGGACACGCCACGCCACAGGGGGAGAAGGAAAGGTGCTTTAGAAACTGCAGCAGCAGCCGTGAGGCGGCACCTGGATCTGGGTTACACGCCAGCTTGCAGCCCGAGATCTCAGAGGGCCTGAATGGCGTCCTTGGAGAGCACTGTCTTTTCCGTTTGGATATGGGATGCGTGAAGGGGACAGAGCTGGATCCAGCTGGACCAAGGGCAGTGAACAGTCCCAATGGAGAAGGAGCCCAGGTCCGTCCGTGCCATGCACCCTGTCCATGGGGCTGGTCACATAGCTTGGCGTCCAGCCTGCACAGTGGCCTCAAGCATCCCTACCCCGCACACTTGCAGGGACCCCAGGTTGCAGGACTTTCCCTTCCATCAATAACAGGTCACTTACCCAGGGCAGTCACCTGCTCAGCACCCTCAACTGGATTTCTTTCCTGTCTATCTCGCCTCCCCCGCCCTCTGCAGGGGCTTCCTGGAACCACCTCCTGAATAAACCACTTGCACATGAATCTTTGTCTCAGGATCAGTATCTGGGGGTGCAAATGCAATTCAGCTACAGACGTGCCGTCCCCGAGAAAACAAGGAAATAAGAATCGACCCGGCACCTCTTGGGTAGCACAGGCAAGTGCAGAGCTGGGCACTAGACCGTTGACAACCTGAGGACAGAAACCAGGATCGTGAAGGGTCTGCTGTCCCCCAGCCAAAAAGGAAAGACTCAGATAAAAGGACAACAAGCCTGGAAACAGCCAGGCAGAGGGCAGGAGGCAGTTGGCACTGAGGTTATAAACGCTGACCTTGGTTCCCCACTTCTGGAATGCGGCTCAGAGGTGCCACCTACTAAATGTGTGATCTTGAGTATGTCTTTGATTTTTTTTTTTTAACTTCTCTAAACCTCAGTGTCCTTATCTGCAATACAAGAATTGTCGTAATGTCTACCTCTCAGTGTGACTTTGTGGATTAAATGCGATAATGTCCTACTCATAGTTAGTACAAAGTAAACACTAGGTGTAATATGGAAGAAAAGCAAGACTTCCTTTTTAGCTCTTGAAGGCATCACTAAAGCCAGAGTTTTCATAATATGCAAAGCAGTCATATTCAGATTTAAATTGATCAGCTGTGATCATCATTTCTAAATCACACTAATAATTTGTGTTGTCTGGCAATGAAATTGGCTTCCTTGTGAATGGCCAGGAGGAGGTAAGACCTGGCTGTGGGTGGGTTTGAAATAGACGCTCCTCTGCCCTGTCCCTTGCCCTGTTGCCTTGTCCCCAGCCTCTTCCCCCAGACTTCATCCTTACCTCCCTCGCTTCCCATCCAAGGCCCTAGATTGTTTAAAATCTCCAGAGACTCCTTTGTTTTCTTTCCTTACAAACATATTCCCAGCAAATGTGGATCTCAAGAGGCCAATGTGGTGCCATCTGGAAACAGCACTTCTGTCTCGTGCAGCTCTCCGCTTCCAAGATGCATTTGCACCGAGCCCCAAGGCAAGTAACCGGGCGGCATGATTTCAGAGGAACATGTGGCGGAGGGAAGCCACCCACGGGAATCCTGGAGAGCAGCTGAAAGCAGACTTCTTCTCTCCACGGATCAGGGTTGTGAACAAAAGGCTCAGGAACAACTCGCGCGGCAGGCTTGAATAAACCCGGTGTCAGGCAGTCACCCCAGAGTGGGACCCAGCCCGTCAGCACTGGGCAGCTACGACTGGCTGGATGGCAACAGCAGCAAGAGGTTGCCTTCCTTCCTTATCTTCATCCTTGCCCCCTCCTCCAGGAAGTCCACCTTCATTGCGCTGCCCAGCCCCCTGCACACACCCTGCATGCTATAGGGCCATTTTATCATTAGACTCTTTAGAGAAAGTACAAACGCAACAAACTGTTACTTCAGAACATCTACAGTATGAAAAAATATTGGCTCTAGATCACACACAAAATGCTCCTACCAACATCAAAATTAATAAAGAATTTCTGACATACCATATAATTCCGTTACACATTTAAGTTATTCTTCATAAAAATATCACTACACTTGAAAATAATTTGCAAAGTAGAATTGCTAACTTCACAAGAATTCCTGAGTAGCCCAATGATACCGGATAAAACACAGTCAAACATACAAGCATCAGTTCCTTTCTTTCACTCCTAAAGGAATTTTCTTCCATTTAACAAGGCTTGATTGATCATCTACATGCCTGACATTGTTTTATTTTTTTAAGACAGAGTCTCGCTTTGTTGCCCAGGCTAGAGTGAGTGCCGTGGTGTCAGCCTAGCTCACAGCAACCTCAAACTCCTGGGCTCAAGCGATCCTCCTGCCTCAGCCTCCTGAATAGCTGGGACTACAGACACATGCCAACATGCCGGGCGAATTTTTTTTTTATATATTTTAGTTGGCCAATTAATTTCTTTCTATTTATAGTAGAGACAGGGTCTCACTCTTGCTCAGGCTGGTTTCGAACTCTTGAGCAATCTGCCTGCCTCGGCCTCCCAGAGTGCTAGGATTACAGGCATGAGCCACTGTGCTCGGCCCGGACATTGTTTTAGATGCTGGGATTTCAGTCTTGAACAGAAAAGGACATAGTCTTTGCCCTATTGAGAAAGTCTTTCAAATGTGAATAGTAATAATAATAATAATAATATTCAAGGTGGGATGTGATTGCCTGATGCTACGTTTGCAATGAGGCGGGTGGAGCCCCTCACAGCCGAGTGCCTGGGCCTATCCACTGTGTACGCTGTTAACTCATAGCTAAGGAGGTACAAGAAAGTGTGGGGAGAATGTCTCACAACATGGATCCACGCTTATTTTCCATAAGAAGCCATCTAAAGAAAGGAGTAGAGATCACAGAATTAGTGCACCAAGGATGTGCCACTACATCCCTACAACCCAAGGATGTGACTTAATCATTCTTATATCTCCAGCACCTAGCACATCATAGGGGCTCAACAAATGCTTTCTAAACTGAAAAACCTAAAATATAAGGTTGGCATCATAGCTCATTTGTTTTTCTAATCCTTTGGACTTTACTACTGGGTGTTGTTTAATTCACTGGTTTGCTCGAATCCCTTGGTGGTGAATGTGCACAAACTATGCTTACCCCATAAAGAGTCATTCCTGTTTTCCCTAGCTTCATTGTTCCTCATTTTACCCTTTTAAAACTCAGGTTTAATCGCAAGATAAGCCAGGGTTATCTGGCTTAAAAAAAAAAAAAAACGGAAAAATCAGCAAAAGGAAGAAAAGAGGGGCTGGGTATGGTGGCTCACACCTATAATCCTACTATTTTGGGAAGCTGAGGTGGGAGGACTGCTTGAGGCCAGGAGTTCAAAACCAGCTTGAGCAAGAGCAAGGCCCCATCTCTACAAAAAGTAGAAAAATTAGCTGGGGGTTGTGGTGTGTGCCTGTAGTCCCAGCTACTTGGGAGGCTGAGGCAGGAGGATCGCTTGAGTTCAGGAATTTGAGTTTGCAGCAAGCTATGATGATGCCATGACACTCAGCCTAGGTAACAGAGCAAGACTCTGTGTCAAAAAATAAAAAATTTAGAATAAAAGAAGAAAAGAAAAGCTGTTATTTTTTCTGCCACCCAGTAATAACCTGTAGAAACATCTTTGGTAAGTCCACTTCTATACCTCTTGTGACGTGTCACCAGGGGCACAAAAGTCCCTGACTCAGACTAAAGGGGATATAGATAAATATCCCCTCACACTGACAAAGACATTGTCATTGCCAATGTCTAGAGGGGAGAGGGGACTGTATCCACCCCGAGAGTTACTCTGGCCCTGGGCCATTGGGAAATTTGGCCGGATCTACGTGTGGCCCAAGGTCGGCCACTGAAGGTAGATGGCTTTGTCGTTAGAAAAGACATCCTACTGGATTCTGTTTCCTGTGTATCACGAGAGCTCTGGCAGAGTCCGAAGCAGGAGCTGGGCAAGGTGGAAGTGACATTCCTCCGCATGGGCGCTGTCTGCACTGGAAACAAGGGAACTTCCGGACATCAAGTTGCGCTGAAGAAAACGTTTCTCGTGGGGATCCTGCAATGCAAGCCTCCATGTTTTATCCAGTAGATGCCCGTCAGACGGTCGCCAGAAGAAGGAGGTGGCATATGCACATCTCGCCGCAGGTGAGAGAGCTTATGGCAGGAGGGGACAGTGCTGAACTTGAAGTGACAAAGCTCCACTATTTTGCAGAAGGTCCCAGCCCCACTATTTCCCTCCTATGGCAGTTGTCTTCACTGCATCATTCAGCATCAGAGACTAGACTGGGTTATTGACACAGTGGTGGAAGGAAATACGTAGGGTCCTAATCTTAGGAGAAGGTGGTGAGATTTTTTCCAAAGGAAGGGCGTAATTTGTATTACTTAAGATAGAGGGAAGTGGTTCTCTTTCTAAGGAGAGGAAAGAGGGCAGATTTCAACACAGGGGCCAAGACTATGAAGGCACCACACACATTTTAGCTGCTTATTTTTCTTCTCTTGGATTCCAGGAATAGGCACATGTAGCACTCAGGGTGACTTGTAAACTGTCATCATTCGCTTTCAGTACCCCTAATCCTACGGTCGCGCACATGCACAGGTTTGCACAGAGTCACAGGAGGGGATGACGGGCGGTGAGTGGCAATGCGTCCCCACACATCACCTCTTTGCCGAGGCCAGCCCAGGGTGGCAACGCGCGGAGCTGGCCGCCTGCACTCCTGGAGCTCCAGCGATGTAGGCCCTTTCCCTCCAAGAACACAGTATGGTTTTCCATCTGTTTAATCCGGTCTTCATGTCTTCAGGGAGTGTTTCCAAGTTTTCCTCATATATTAAATAGTTATTAGACATTTCTGGTTAAAAATCATATCTAAGTGTTTTATCTGTCTTTTTGTTGTTGTAGATGAGGTCCTTGTTTTCATTATATCTTCTAATTGGTTATTATTTCTGTATATAAAAACTGTTAGATTTCCATACGTTAAATTGTTGGCCAATACTTCAAATCCAAGGTGAAATCGTAGTGACTTCAGTGCTCCTGGGTTTAGCAGGAATGCCTCCAGTGTTTCCCCACCAAAAAGAATGCTAGTTTAGGGGCTGAGTTAGAGAGATATTGAGATACTTGTATATTTTGTTGTTTGGGAAATAGCTGACTTCTATTTTCTCAGAGTTTTTAATCATAAAGGGATATCAATTCTATCAAATGTCTTTCAGCATCTATGGCAATGGTCACGTTTTCTTTTTCCCCCTTAGATCTAACAATATGCTGAATTAGATTAATGGATTTACTGATATTTAACCAGCCTTACATTTCTGGAATAAGTTCTCTTTGGTCATAATGTATTATTGGAACTATTCCCTGGCCACCACGCCTGGCTAATATTTTGCTATTTTTAGTAGAAATGGGGTCTCGCTCTTGCTCAGGCTGGTCTCGAACTCCTGGTCTCAAGCAATCCTCCTGCCCTGGCCTCCCAGAGTGCTGGGATTATAGGCATGAGCCGCTGCACCCAGCTGAACTAAATTATTTAGTTCTTAAAGAATTTATTAAATTTTAGTCATGTTTTGGAGCATTGTGCTCAGGTCTCCCATCTGTGCTGGAACAGAAGGACCATGAGCCAGAGGAAGAGAAGCACCTCCTGTCACCACTGCTTCCTCCTTCTCTTCCTCCTCCTCCTCCTCCTCCTCTTCCTCCTCCTCCCCCTGAAATCCCAGGTCAGCCACTGAATCGACCTGAATCAACCAATACCTTTTTGTATTTTTCATGAATTTTTCTTTGAACCCAACAATGCCAGACAAAGATCCAACCATCATTGGCACTCTGGGAAGGGACTTGCCTTGTTCACATTCAGCATGTATCTCCAAGCTTCCTGGACAACGAGGAAGGGGGCTGGGGCTCAGCTGGACTCATCTTGGGCAGTTTAGGCTGTCGTATACCTGTATACCAGGACACTAGAGAAGGCTGACTGCAACAAAAGTACCAGGTATCTAGGTTGAAGCATGGAAGTGCTTAAAGGGAGAGAAAATAATGTAGGAAGGAGGAGGACGCTAACTATAGACTTTGAGAAAGTTGCAAACTTGTCAAAGATGGACTCTCCTGCCAAACATCAATTAAACAATTCACAAATTAACAGTGGGGTGCTCATCAGCTCCCACTGTTTCAAGGATTGCCTAAAGTAATTCAGTCGTGTAAATTGCAAGCTACCTCTGCTCATGTATTATCTCTGTGTTTACCTAAATGCTGAATAATATGCAAAAGAAAAGAAAAAGAGAGAAAAAATTGTTTGTGCATTAGCTAAAAGTTGCTCTATTTTAATCATAGGACAATGTGAGAAGGGAAGAAAGGTGTTTTATTTTCTGTTAACACTGCTCTGTTGTACATCTAGACTAAGGAAATCGAATATATCCTTATACGTAGTGATCCGTAAGTTTACATCGTCTGATCTGTAGAAGGGGGGATAACAGTAATTACCTTGTAGGGTTGTTGTTAGGACTAAGATGATTTATGCAAATCATGTGGAAGGTGACTGACCCTTGGTCTTGCCATCCAGTGTATCACATGTCTGCACATCAAAAGTCCTCCCAGAGGTGGTTCATTCTTGCTGTCTCTCCTGCCTTCCTCCCCTGTTCTCCTCTGTCCACCCAGTCGTGCTTCAGCCCCATGTGCACTAGAGCTGCTGGCAAAAGCCCACTGTGGCATCTCTTTCCTACTTTGGGTTCAGTGACATCATGTTGTTTGCCTGAAACCAGCTCAGTGGAAATATTTATTCCATGGGAGTTGGCAAATGCTATAAATCAGGGTTTTGTTTTGTGCTTTGGAGAGCCTTTTTGCCAGCACACCCCTGTTTTGTCCCAGTTTGCCACTGATGCTGCTCCTACCAGAGTCATTCATGAGCTATGTTCAACGGTCAGCATGTTATCCTCCTCTCATTCAAGCTCCCTGCGGGTTTTAACCTGACAGACCACTGCTCCTTCTCTGAATGTTTTCTTCTTCAAGACTCTACACACCCATTTGGTTTTCTTCTTATCAACTGCTCCTTTTCAAGATCATTTGGTGGAATCACCTCTCCTTCAGACCTCTGAATGTTAGAGTGCCCATAGCTGTGTTCCTTGGCCTTCTCGCTCTCCTTTAAATACTCCTCTATCCCTACTTGGTCTCACACGCCTATGGCTTTAATTACCATCTGTGTGATAAGACTCCCCAGTTCAATGTAAACTCACTGCCTACTCAACATCTCCACTTGCACGTCTAACAGAATCTCACACTCAACTGGCCGAACTACTGACCCTCTTCCCTGACCCCCAACTGCCACAACTTCTCTTTCCTATAGCTTTCCCAGTCTCAGCAAACACTCCTGCCATTTTACCCACTTGCTCAGACCTAAAACCTAGGGCTCATATTGATTATTTCTCTTCCCTCATACTCTCAACAAATGAGCATAGTTTACACAAGTGGAGACCAGGATTCAAGGCTAATGGTGCAACTATGAGCAAATGTCCCTGTGACAATAGACAAAAGATGGGAAGTGGAGAGTAATCCAGCACAGCTGAAAGGAGGTCATTCCAGATGCGTTTGCAGGGATAGTTCAATGACAGATAATAAGTGTTCTTTAATAAAAACTTTATCCTTTAGGCAGTAGAAAATCATTGAATGATTCTGAGCCTGATCTGACCTTTGGTTTAGAAAAATAACTTGACGGTGAATTAAAATGATCAGAAATTAGAGTAGGGAAACAATTAGAAACATATAGCAATAGTTCAAGTGAGAGAGGATGAGAATCTGAACTAGACGGTAGAGGGAATGAGAGATATAAAAACTTGGCGTGCTAAAGGCTCTAGGACTTGCCTGATTGGATATGGGATGAGGAAGAAGAAGGAGGAAGAGGTAATTGTGAGGGTTCCTCTTGGTGTTTCCAGGAAATGCCAAGAACTGAGGTAAAGAACACCCAAATGGTGGGCAGATTTTTAGAAGGGAAAAGCACGATGTTGGTCTTAGACACTAAATCTGAGATGTCTGTGAGGTGGTGATGGACATGTCCGGCAGAATTAAAGTTCAGAAAAATAGGCCATAACTGGAGACCGATTTGAGAGTCCTGAGCCATACACAACTTTCAATTTGGGGTCCAATCCAGTACCTAACATGTGGTGTGTATCCAATAAATATTGCCAATGAATAATTATATCTTTGGGAATAGTCTCTGTAAAGATGATGTAAAACTTGTTGGAGCAGATGAAATTGCCCGGCGAGAAAAGAGATCTAAGGACAGGGCCCTGGGTGGGGGGTGCCCATCTAAGCACAAGGCAGAACCATCGTGCAGGAAGACGGACAGAGGATGGGACCATTGGGGACGTAGCTTCACGGAACCCAAGAGAACCCAACGAGAAGGTTAGTGGCAATGCTGCACATTCCTACAAAAATGTAGAACAGGATGAGGGCAGGGAAAATGCTGTTGGATTTGGCAGATCATGTGTGAGAAGAATTTTAATGAAGTGGCGGGGACAGGAACCATACTGTGTGGCCGACAGAGCGAATGTGTGATAGGAGAGACCAGTGATACAGTAAAGCCAGACAGTACTGAGTCCTTGTGAAATGTCTCAGATGTTTCCATAGTCAAGTTTCATAGTTCTCTGCTAGTGGTGGTACAGACAATAATGAATCTTTTTTCCCTTCTGTTCGTGCATATGATCGTCTTGTTATGAACATGTGGAAAACGCCCATGACGGCAGTTCGATTCAGCTTCCTTCATGTTTCAAAACCAAACCATAAATTTCACCCCAACAACACTATTTGGCTGACATGGGGGAATGGCGTGTCTGCCCCAGGCAATATCTGCAGAAGAAAAGCTTTCATTCTGAGTCCTTTGGCAATATTTTTCCTAATTTGGGAAGTCTTTCAGTAGTTCCAGAAAATCCTCTCCTTCCTCTCCAGAAGGGAGGGATCTCTTTATGAAGGAAAATATCAAGGAAGAGTGAGTCATATTTTCTCAACAGCATATCAACTTGAAAAATAGGGTGCAAGCAGGTTGGGAGTGATCGTAGTAATCTTCTCCGTGGCAATGATTTCAGATGTTCCATGACTATCAGAAATGAAGGAAAGAGATTAAACAACAAGGAAGAGATTAAACAAGAGCGAGAAAGGGGGAATAGGGACGGGGTGGGGGTGGGGAGAACACCCAAATGATTTAATGTTGGCCCCAGCCTCTCCCGACCAAGTCAGTTTTCAATTCCCCGTATGTCTACTCTAACAATCTCCCCTATTGACACTTGCTTTAGATCAGTCCTTCCCCCAGCGTGTGCTCTTCTGACTTTAGAATTCTGGACGCCCTGCATGGTTTTGTGAGGACAAGCACCAGGAGTGATGCCTCTGTACTGCCTTACCCCAGGCCCTACTGCTTTCTAGAAGGACAGAAACATAAACAAGTTCGCCATGACTTTGTAGACTAGCTGAGCATCTCCCTTGCAGCTCCTTCGTTATCTAGAAGGACTCAGATCTCCCCAGGCACAAAAGACCCACATGCCTTTACTCAGGTCAAATCTGTGGAAGGTAAGCATCTCCCTGGTAATTGGCAGCTGCTTGCAACCTTTTCTAAGCTTCCTTAAAAGTCAGAACTGCGCCCAGCAAGACAACCACCTGGCGCACATCTTGTGTGTTTCCCAACTTTCCTTGTGGGAAAAGTAATAAATCAGAGATGGTTTTCTTGTGCATTGTATGGTACATGCTGGTGCACAAAGACCTTGTTAAAATTCTTTTTTTTCTCACAGGTTGCAACATGTCATTTGCTTCCTTCTGGCCTCGGTTAGTTTCTCATCATCTCCTGCCCTGTTTTGTAAGGGTGCGTTGGTTTATAGTCATCCTTGTTTTTTTTTTAAATACCCTCCTCCCACTTCAACAAGAGTCTTTGCCCAAGGTGAGTATTATCAACTGTCCTCCAGTCCTTTCCCTCTCGTTCCCCTGTGAGTGTTCTTACTCATTCTGCTTGTAAAGAAGGGAGCTCTCTGGGCCAACACAAAAAGGAAGACTGTGGCATGGGGTTTTTATTTACAGAACGCTTGGACGAATGCAGAGCTAAATCTGCATCCCTGGTGTCCTCAGCTTTGTGGTTGCTACAGATGTTAGTTATTGTGCTTCTCGGGAGCCACAGCCCCCCACAGAATGCAGAAACAAATGCCTGCGTGTCAGCCTTGCTTTTAAGGGTTAGTAAATGAAGAGGGTGCTTTAGAAACAGGATGAGCTCAACCTGAAGCTCTCAAGTCATCAGGAGCTGCCACTTCCCCACTTTGCCTCTACAGAGGAAATGCAAATAAATGAGGTAAGAAAAAGGCATCTAAATAATAAAAGCCCCAAGTGGAAAATATTGGTAAAAATTAGGAAAAACAGGTCACTGAAGTTGGGTGGAGGGAAAAAAGAATGGCAAATTAAAAGAGTTCTTATTGAAATGCACCTTTGGGTAACCCACACAGGCCTGAAATCTGCATTCCTACATTGCTTGGTGGCTTAGGATCTGAGATGGGCAGGGGGCCGGGTAGTAAGAGGGAGGGCTCCGGCTAAGATCATCCTAAGCCAAGCTCTGGTTGGTGTGCAATTCTGTGTAATTAAAGGGGTTGTTTTAGAAAAACCCCGGGTGTTTATGAATACTTACCTCTCAGCTATGCTGGGCTGAGCAGATTAAATAGACATTACCTAAAGCATTTTCTCTCTCAAGCATTCAAGTTCTCCTGAGTGTCTGAGACCACCACGAGGTTTGGAGGAGGAGGGTCAACAGAACCACAAGTTGAAAACATTCCTTTTTACTAAAAAAAAAAAAACAAAAAACCCCTGAAAACCTGAATTGCCAGGCACCCCTCCAAAATCATTTTCCTAAATTTTAAAAGCATGTATAGGTTGCTTTATTTTTTGAAAAGTCTTTCACGTGTATTGACTACTCTGAGTTTTTCCACAGCCCTGATAGGCAGGCTTTATTATTATCAACTTCATTTTGCAGAATCAAGAAGGAAAGAAATCAGCTCAAAATCACCCAAGTGGCAACTCGAAAACAACTTCAGTCCAGACCTCTAGTCGGTAAATCCTGGATTCTTCCACAGCTCCACACTTCTTATCTGTACACAAAATAGCGTGGCTGTACACCAACAAGAGCAGTATTGAAGGAGATCAATAAACTATAGCGCAGAGTCGACACTGCTCATTTTAAATGGTAGGAATTGTTTGACTGTGATTCCCCTGATGTGGTTATTATGGATATATTCATGATGAGTGGACACACCACATAATCAATTAAGCCAATCAATACCTGGTTGGGAATTCTCCCAGCAGAGGAATGAGCTCTTGCTGGTCTGGTTATTGCCTTTAATTCTGTCGCTAATGCTAATTTCATCTCAACTGTATACTTTTGTTCTAGCAGTCTCACTCGTGGGAATTTCTCCTCAGGACATAATGCAAAGGAAAGGAAAAGCTGAATACATGAAAATGTCATTATAGCATTACCTATAACAATAAAATATTGGAAAAATTTAATATCTAATTATGTGGGAATATCTGTTATGGTAGATCAATTTGATAGAATATTATGCAGCAATAAAAATGATTATAGTGATTATGTAGCAAAATGGAAAATACCATAATATTAAACACATTAAAAAGAGTAAAAAAATATGCTGGCTACAGTTTGATGAAAATATGTTTTTATATGGACAAAGACTGGAAAAGTGAAGATAGTAGCTTATATATGAATCTTTTTAAACAATTTCTTTTAAATTTCCTTATCATGAATAAAAATCATATAGGAATCAAGAAATAATAGATAACAAATAACTGTTGCTCAACATTAATTAAACTACTGTGTGTGTGTGTCTGTGTGTGTAGTTTAATGATTTATCCTATAGATTTAAAATCAAGAGTTCTGGGAGTCACTCAAAATTTTCATTACTTGCTAGATAATTTTCACTAAGCTTTTTAACCTTTGTATTCATAAATGTATCCATCTATAGGAAGAACAATTTTTACAGAAGGAGTTCAATAAATGTTTCTTGAGTTAATGAATAAACAGACAATGAGAAGAGATCTTATCCCTGAGATGAAGGCTTTGTTTTTAATGGACTCAAGGAGTTGTTTTTTCCTATAGAAATAATGTGCGAGGTCAAGATATTTTCTGGCATGTTCTTTATGCTGGTGTCTGTCATCCCTTCTCCTCTATAGTGGGAAAGTGTGTGCACGATTTATACACTTAAAAACATCCCTAAAATTGCATAAAACATCGATTGCATAAGTAGTGCTAAGGGAAAATGAGAGGTAGAATGTGACTCCACTTCCAAACTCTCTACCTGCCCCTGCAACCAACTCTTGGGTCTCTTCGGCCCACTGTTGGAAAGAGGCTTGACCAAATTCAGACTCAGAAGATGAGAACTGGAGTTCCAGAGAGTGCTGAATTTTTAGTACTAAATCACCAGACTTAGCTGTTCAAGAAAGTGTGAGAACAAAATTCATCCCTTGTCTTTAAAATAATAATTATACAATAATGGTCATTCATTTTCCTCCCATCTTCAAATCATCTGATCATGGTATGTCATACTTGCCTTTTTATTGCCAATACCAATTACACTTCCTAGCACAGTGCTGGGTACACAGTGGGTGCTAAATTGTGGATGAATGCTGCAATAGCATCAAGGGGACCTGGGCAATCATTCAACAGCCTGTGTGTCCTGCCCTATGTGAGGGTCCCCTCTCAGCCTCCACGATTATGGTTTTTTTCTTAAAGAAATTATATTATTTTGAATAGATAAATACATGCAACTGGCACCAAAATGTTAAAAGAACAGTATACAGCCAAAACATAAGTCTCCTTCCCATCCTTCTTCCGTAAGTCACCTGTCTCTCTGTCCAGTGATAGCTCTGCATGTAAATATTTCTTAGTAACTGCAAAGCATTGCATATTGTGGATGTACCATCATTTATTTAACCAGTCTCCAGTTGATGAAAATGTAGGTTGTTTCCCATTTTTGCTCTTACAAACAATACTATAAATGCACATCTGCAATTCTGCATGTGTAAGTGTATCTGCAGTTTAAGTGCCTGGATTTAGGATTGCTAAGAAGACATGAAGTGGAAAATGCATGGGGGGTTAACTAGACATCTATGCCCCAGTTGGGATCAAGAAATATTTATAATTTATGGAAATTTGACAATGTATGATGACTTCCTACCCAAAAGCTTAACGTGTCTTTTCATGTCTTCAATTCTTTATCCTTCATCTTAAAATTTCCTTCATCTAAGACTTAATACATTTTTTTTATTTAAATCATTCCAAGTCTTTTCCTCCCTTTTTGTTGCTACAAAAATGGGATCTTTTCTTATACTCCAGCTTCTGATTGTTGTTTGCACACATAAAGCCTGTTGATTTTAGTCCATTAATTATGTTAATCGTGTAAAAGATTGTATGCTAATTCTCTTAGATCTTCTACTTTACAATGACATCATGTATAAATATTAAAGTTGTATCTCCTCTTTTCCAGATTGTAACCCTCATATACTTTCTTGCCTAACTGAATTAGCTAGTATCTGAAGTAAAATATTTTCCGTGGTGTTAGTGGGCACTCTTGTTCTGTTTCTGACTTTAGTCCTACTGCTATTTTTCATTTCCTCAATCAAGGAATCTGGAATAGAAAATCCCATGGTTTTTGGATTTGTTGATATCTGAAAGCAAACAGAGGCACAATTTTAAAGCATGGCTTTATTACAAATGTTTTGTGTGATGCAAGTAATTGTACAATTAATCATCCTATAATAGAAAACTGAGATGAATGAACCTGATACATTTTCCTATCACCCATACTACAGAAGACAAAAAAATCAAGGTGCATCATGGCTTGGATATAGATTTTAATTTTGTGTAACAAAAAGTAAACTTAATAAAACAATAAATTATATGACAAAATTCAAAGATTAGATAAGGTGAGGATATTAAAAGTATTGAATTACATATACAAGAAGGCATTGCCCAATGAGGGCATCTTTACTTTTCTCCACAGCACAGAATTCAGAGTACTCTAATGCTTTTTGGAAGACACCAATTTGATGGGTATCTCCAAGAAAATCTGTCCAGTGTCAGACTGTGAGTGGTTGTTCCTGGGACAACTGGGACATGGTTAGGTTAGGACGATGGTGGAGAGGATAGGTTTGTTGAAGGCTGTCTGAGCCTAGACTTCATTCACAGTGAGGCCCCCCTGGGGATGTGGGAAGCCTAGATTGCCCTAGGCTCAATTTTGCTGACTCTCCAGCTAGGATTATCAAGGCGGCTATGCATTCTTAACCAGGTGAACAAGCAAGTTCCATGGCTCAAAGTCCCAAAAGCACATTAAAGGAACTTTAGGAAGAGCATTAGTTAAGAGCATGCTGCCTGTCTCTGTTAGGTTTACTCTCATTCCATGTCTTCCCAGCTCTGTCCCGTGGGGAAACGGAATCAGTATTCCCAAGGCTCAGTTGCAGCATCTACAAACTCCTCCCTCATAAGGTTGATATGGGGATTATAAGACATCATGATTATAAAGGGCTTAGCATGGGTCTGACCCTTACATGTTTCTGGGGTGGTGAAACCAGCCGTACTACAGAGGAAGACAAGTTTCCAAAGCTACAAACTAATTTGATTTGGGGAAGGATCAGTTCAATCTTGAAATTTCAGGAAGTTGGAAGGAATTGGGACTGTTAGTGATAGAAAACATGTCCTAATTCAGGCTGGTGAAAGAGAAATGGGTGGCCATATGTAGGCCAGCATTCCAGCAAGGTGAGCAGTGTAACATGTCACTCTCTTACACAATGTCACAGTGAAATCAGATTCTAAGTCATCATTTTCAATATGTGCTTTTGCTGGTGGTCCTGGCTGTTTCCATAACAACATATATTTTTATTGTTGTTGTTTTTAAATTCAAGCCCTAACCTCCCTTGGATTTCTTTATGTTGCCCTGACAAGAACTGCACTATAGTATGATTGGGAATATATGGTCCTAGGTCTTCCAGGGACAAAGTGGCTTTAGAGAGTGAGCTTGTCCAGAGAAGGCTGTGTAGCCAGATGAAATACCCTGGCCTTTAGCAGGTCTCCTGGATGACACCCTAAGACCAAGCAAAGACTAGAGATAAGTTACAGATAAGGGATCCTTCCCACTGGGCAAACAACAACAATAAAAATGGTTAAAGCATTACTCACCTGCTCCAACACTTGAATTTGGTCAGGTGTCTCAGCAAAGAAATGAACACGCTGTCCACCGGAGATACCAAAAATACCCTTATTTGGGGGATATTTAACTTTCAGAATTTTCAAATATATCATGATCTCACAGAATGGTTTCATGATGGCGTCTGAGTAACACAAAACACTTGGGTAGTGACTGTTAAGATGTTTTATGTCTGGGAGGCTTTTTAACAAAACATATGTCAAAGTAGGAATTTGTTATTGGTAATATGGTCAATCCTGACTCTTCCCAACTTTTGCTTCACTGGAATTCATTCAAGGATTCCAAGAGCCATGTGACTAGTTCATAACTGTTTTTAGGTACAATCATAAATAATTCAGGAATTTGGTCCATCATTGAAAAAAAACCAAACTAATTATGATTATTATTAAAATATGTAGAGTGTATTTTCAAAAACCCTCAAGATAAGACCATTGGGAACACAATCAGCAAATTCACATGTTGTGCCTTTGCTTTGCTTCCTGGACCCTGGCCAGTTGCTGGCTTAGGCAGGGCCATCTCCTCTACCAAGGACAGAAGAACTGCTCAGCACAGAAGGCTTAGCAAAGCGCCAGATGCCTTCCGGAACAGCAGTGTGGCTTCAGGAAATGACAAAAAAATGGTCTCATGTCCATAGATCCTAATGAAGGCAGGAAGATCACTAGCCCTATACATATGAATGAGAACAGAAAACAAACAAATAAAGCACATAAAGAGCAATGACTCTATTAAATTTCCCAAACCGTGGCAGGTAGTTATTAAGTTCAACACGCTGCAAAAGTTTGAGTTTGGTCTCCAACACATATATTGAAATGATATAAATCAGTGTTTGGACTAGAACTTCCCCAGAGAATGCAGTGCGGTACAACACTAGGTCAGTGGGATATGAATAGGATCTATGTGGAAAAAAAAATACATGATCCATTAAACTTGGGAAGTTTGGGGTTAGACAAAATCAAATGAGTTTCTTTAGTACAGGCTATGTCACAGACTGCTATACTAGCACGCGCTGTGGCTCTCCAAGCAGACGTTATGGCATGGTATGTTTACCAAAGCTACTTGACCATAAAGGTGACCCGTCTGTTTGTGGAGCATCTCTTGGGGCCGCCTTCCTCAGTGCACTTTGGGAAATGCTGTCTAATTGAACTCAGCCTGTTTTGCAGCTGTCTTAACAGCTAGCCCCAGCTAGGCCAAAGGAGCAGCCCAGCAGGGGCCTGCAATGCTCCTGAATTATTAAGTATTGCACTGTGTCACCGAGTGCTGCACCGTGTTACTGAGTGCTGTACCATGTCACTGAGCGCTACACCGTGTCACTGAGTGCTGCACTGTGTTACTGAGTGCTGCACTGCTTTGCTGAGTGCTGCACTGCCTGGCACTGAGCGAAAGAGATTCCACGGGAAAACAGGAGAGGCTCAAGAGGTTTACACAAGTCTCCTGATTCATCCACACCCTCACTGTAGGTCAATTTCAGAATGTTCTGATGAGCCAGAGACTCTCAGAGATCCTTTCTGTAGATACAGTAATTGCAACAAAAGGAAAACTGAGGGGCTGTTGCCTTACCAAAATATTTTTGCAAGTTACGCATCAATTTCTCTGATGCACCATTAGATTACAGGAGAAGTGAGGTGAAAGGCTGTTAATTCCAGACTGTGGGGTTAATTAGCTTTCTTAGTGCCCATAGAACAGTACAACAGGTATGGTGACAGAGTCTTCTGCTTGGTTTCCTTTTTATAGCTTCTTGAATTAGAAAATATTTTAGCTGCAGCAGGAAGCAAAATGGTACAGGAAAAGGAGACACTTTTCCCAGGGAATTCATCTCGACTTCTCTCTCTTGGGGGCTGAGATAGAAAGATTTTCAAATCCCATGCAGCATATTCCCACGAATGACACGAAAAAGAAATCCCTGCATGACATTTAGAAGAAAATTCAGCAAATCGTTCTCCCTTCTCCATATTCCAATTTGCAGGCGCGCCGATCTCAGCCTCACGGGAAGGAACAGGCAGCATCTTCCCGCTGGAAGACCTCAGGGCTCTGCATCTCCGGAATCGATTCAGTCCCATCAATGAAGCGGAGGAGGGGGAGCAGCCCCCCGAGTCCACACTGGTGACGTGGCGGCCCACCCCTTCCCCATCCCAGCACGCCTCAGGCCTGTGCTTCCTGGACACCAGCTGTCACACGGGAAGCTGCAGCCTCCCTGTCTCCCACCTCCTTTGCTGGCTGGAGCTGCAGGCTCAGGGCCTGAAGAGTTTCCTTCACCATCTGGAGCTCCCTCTTGAGAGACTGTGGGCGCGTGGTTAAGGGACACAGCCGAAGGTGATCGCGGCCCTCCGCAGCCTGCAAGGGGTCTCATGCGAGCAAGCAGGCCTGCCAGCAGCAGATGGGCACTGCCATCTAATTGCAGTGTCGAGTTCCTCCAAATTGTAGGAATTAAATATTAATACAGATTTTACACTTCTTCTTTTAAGAACGATTGCAACGTCTATCAGGCCTGAGGTATTAACTATCTCAGAAAGGAAGAGAGTCAGCTCTTAGATGAAACAGATGGCCGACCGGGGTGCTCAAGGCTAGGAGGTTAGCGTGGCTGTCATTGCCGCGAAGCCCCAAGCCGGGCTGAGGCAACTGTCAGGTCTAAGTACTCTGACAGCAGAAAGAGCAGAATTCAAGAAATCCAGGATTTGGGGTCATCATAAGTACAGAGAAACACCCTGGACTGGACCGGAAGGCATGAATTATGCTCCTTGTTCACCACTAACCAGCTTTGTCACCTATGCTAGCCACTCTGAACCTCAGTTTTCTCATGAAATGATGACTTTGAAACCCCTCCGGGCTTTAGCCTCCTGTACTAGGAAGGCCACACAAGATTTGAAGACATGCAGGGAGCTTGTCTTCTCTACAGTGGTTGGCTTGCTTTTCCTTAACCTGTTGGATCCTAAATTTCCTAGCCTGTAAAGTTGTTTCACACATAGAGAACACAAATCTCAAAGAACTTAACAAATACAATTTGGAATAGATAAAGCCATCATTCTCTTAAGACAATGGATTCTCTTCTGGGTGGTCAAGCAGGGGAACGTTTAACTAGCAGAGATTCTTCTGCTCACCCACTGTCGGGTCCCTCTGCCCTCTCCCTGCGACGGGCAGTCAGAACAACGCTAAAGGCAAACACAAGGTGGGAGACGGGTTTAACAAGCAAACCAATTCAACCTCATCTAACAGGGACCAAGGGGGAAAGTAGAAATATAGTGACTCCCTTTATGGTGAAATCATCACATGAGGTCAGACCACTCTAATATTAGTAGACCAGCCATGGAGGGAACAGAGGGGACAGAGAGCTTTGGGAAAGACAGCTTGCAGAGATCTGAATGCTCGTGGGCCACCTCCGCTCCAGTGTTGTTTCTTCTATGTGCAACGTCAATGCAATGTCGAGAGAAAGAGATACCCTTAGGTCATGGCTGTAGACAGCTTTCCCTTTCTTTTTTGAAAAAGGAATTCCAGAGGATGCTGGGAATTATGCAAATGAACCTCTCCTAAGCAGAAATGCTGAACCACCCTGAAAAACTTCTGGCATTTTTTCATCCTCTGAAGCTTCACCAGACTTCGTCATTTGTATAATTCACCCATATTTACTATGACGTTTCCCTCCTTGCACTTGATCTTGAGGGGAATGAAGGCTGGCTGGAGGCAAAAATCCAATATTTGCCTTTCTTCCCCCTTTTTAAGAGGCTTTGTTTGCCTCCATTTTTTTCGGACAGCTCTGCTAACCTTCAGTGAAAACACATACGACTTTTACACAAGCAAAAGCATAAGTGGTCCCAGACTGAATACCAAGCTGGAATTTAATCACAACGTTATGCTACATTTCTAAAGAGCAAGCACAGAGTTTAAGTAGTTTATGAATCCTGACAAACTCCTGAGATCTAATTACCTTTGATACGCAGCCTGGGACTACATGCCGTTTTTTGTAATATGGTAAACGATGACAAAGGTTTTTAGAGAGAGAAATTGAACCAAAATGTGATGCTTCTTAAAAACTCATAAAACTTCTGGCACTGGCAGCACAAACTGAAAAAGTTGAAAAAAAAAAAAAAGGTGGGGGGAGAGAGAGGGTATAAAAGATGAAGTTATGTAATGAAATTAACACATCAGTCCCTCTTAAAACAATCTCCACTAACACAGAGAAGAGTCAGAAAACTGGGATTTCAGAATACAACTCCCTAGCTATGGGAAGCTGGGAAAATCATTCAATGCTTAATTGTCCCACTTGTAAAATATAGAATCTTATACCTTCTTCATAGGGTTAGAGTTCAATGAAAGATATTTTTCTTGTGAGAGTATAGTGCTTTTTGTGAGGTGCTATGAGATTTAAGGTTTATTTCTCCATATAACAGATGTAGCAAACACCTTAGGCTCTGACATCAGAAATGCTGGAAACCTCATTTAATGAGCCTATGGGGTAATAATCATTAAAATAATTAAAATTATGTTTTTATGTACAAAATAATTCTCTTTAACCAACCTGCCTGTATGATTCCTTACTAAATGTGAGTTCCAAAACATTTTGGATGCACTGAAACGAAAGAATGCCTGGGATAAAATGCAGAGTGGAAAAAAAAGCAAGTTGCAGAACAATTGGAATGATCCTAATTTTGCAAATGAAGACCATAGAGGTAAGACATTCACAGCTAGAAAAAAAATGATTTACAAGCACAGAGTAGGGGTCTGTAGGTAATGGCAGTGGGAGAGAAACACAGCTTTTCTACTAATATTTTTCCATACTTCTGAGATAGTCACAAAAGATGTGCATTACTTTCATATTTAAATCAGTATGTTTATAAAACAAGCCACTTGAAACATTTCTCCACTGAGCAGGGGGAGAAATGAAAGTGCAGCTAGAGATTCCCATTCTTTCTTTCAGTCATTCAGATATTCAAGTGTTTCCTGAGCTACTACTCTGTGTTAAGAATGTTATGAGCATGGCAGTACAGGAGTGAACCAAAGTTCCTGCCATCACGGGTTTAGATACCTCTGAGTACAACAGAAAATAAGCACATGCGGGCATGTGGACAGTCTGTCTGGCAAGGCTAAGCGTTCAAAGTGGGATAGGGACCATGGGAGGACTTGGAGCAGATGGGTAGTGTCATCAATATGGCTGCTGTGCTTCGAATGGGCTTGAGGGGGTAGGAGCAGAAGCACAGAAAGACCAATTAGGAGGCAACTTCAAACTTTCAGGAAAGAAACCATCATGGCTTGGACAGGGCAGAGGCAGTAGAGGTGAGAGAGGGCACCAGACTCTGGATGTGTTTCAAGGATACAGCCAACAGCATGTGACCATAGACTGGATGTGGAATATGAGAAGATGGAAAAGGCATCAAGAATAACTCCCTGATTTTTGATCTGACCAAAGAACTAGAAAAATAGCCTGCAGTTTATTGAGAAGGAGAAGATTGGGAAAAAGTGGTTTTAGTTTCTTTTGGAGGGTGGGGGCATGGGCCGAGAATTGCATTTTGAACATGGTAACCTAGAGAAACCTATTAGCCCAAGGGACATGCTGAGTGGGAAATAGACGTGAGTCTGACATTTATATTGGACCAAATATTTGAAAAAATATTTTCACAACATTTTCTCAGTTGACATACAGAAAAATAAACTATCCCATTTGATAGATCTAACCAAGATCTTAAGGTTAAGTAGTGAGTAGAGCTAGAAGATTATCTGATTGCTAATCCAATAAGCTCATAGTTGAAGCCCATGGACATATTTGACCTTGATTTTTGCCAAAGGGCTGAACAAAGTATTAATAAAACTCTAGTATTGGATTTGTAGGCACCTGGAATAGAGGTGCTCACTGTATTTAAGCATAAGAATTGGTCTCAAAGGAGCTTAATAATTCTTATGATGCTTGTGTCTTAGGAACCTGAGTAGCTAAGTCTCTGTTCCCTTGTAGTGGATATGCCACCAGGTCTCTGAGGTATCTAAGAAAATCCGCAGATTAATTATAATAATGTCACAGGGATTGACATCCTAACATCTTTACATGCCTTTAGAACCCAAGGCTATTCTTTACCACCTTGGGATAGACTAGCCACATATTAGACCAGTGCACAGCCTGTTAAAATGTCTGTGTTTGCAGTAAGTAAAGGAGTGAGACTAACTAGGAAGACACATGCACCCAGGAATACAGTGGTAAGGCCATATTGTCATTCAGAGAAGCCATTTGCAAAAAATCCAGGAATTCTTTCAATGGGGTCTTTTGTTTTTACCCAAAAACACTTGAGTGTTTTACTCTCAATCCAAGTGTTCATTTTGATGGCTTAGTCAAAAGTAGGAGTTCAGGTCATCTGACCTAATTTGGCTCAAAAACAAGCAATAGTACAAGCTGAGCATCCCAAATTCGAAAATCTGAAATCCAAAATACTCCAAAATCTGAAACTTTTTGAGCACAGACATGATGCTCAAAAAACAAACAAACAAACAAAAAAACTTATTGGAGAATTTTAGATTTGGGATTTGGGGATTTGGTATGTAAAGACAATGCAAATATTCTAGAGTCTAGAAAAATCTGAAATCCAAAATACTTGTGGTCCCAAGTACTTTGAATAAGCGATACTCAAACTGCACATCCTTTGGAACTGCTTCTCATTTGCCACATTATTTCTTCTCACAAGCATTGTAAGAAGTGACTCTGCAGGCACTACACCCTATAGTACTGGAGAATTTATCTTCCCAGAAAAGCCAGAGGTGGAGGTCACAGTCTTTTGAGAGCAAAGATGAAAACCTTGCCTACACACAAGACCTGATTCAAAGGATTTAATGCTTGCACGGGGGAACTTTCTGTGTTGCCCACTTTGTGCTAAGACCACATTATGCTGAGCCAGCAGCAGGACAGCCCCCCCCCCCCGTCTGCATCCCCTCCCTGTGCCGTGGGGTTCCACCTCTCCCTTTTTCCCTCGGCAAAGCCTGAGTGGAAGCCAAAGGAAAAAGCCGGAGCCTCCATACCTGCATCCGCCCAGCTTGCACGAGGCTGTGAGCACCAACCTCTTAGGGCTCTCGATATTCTCATTTATAAAATATGTTGGGGGAGCTTCACAAGCCTCGTGGCCCCTTTTCCAGCTTCTCAACTCTGGAAGTTGAAAACATTTCCAAGAAATGCAGAGCAGTCTCCCCAAACTCCCATTACCTTTGTCTGTTCAAGCTATGGATCTGAAGGTTGAACCAGACAAGGGGCCTCACAGCGCCGTGGAGCTCGTGCACGCACGAGCCTGGATGTATTTAGAGTATTTGCATGCCGTCAAGCACCACCAAAACTAATCAATTGGGCACCACGCATTCCAAATAAACAGTCAGGACAGAATTCCATACGGGCTTCCCGGACATGGATGTAAACACGAGCACAAATGGAATCAGTGTGTGCCCCTCTCATCTATGACTCTGAGGCAGGCGGAACCGCCCTGGGGGCTTTGAAATATGCCAAAAATGTGCAAATCCCAGGTGCACTTCTTTTTCTTTGAAAGCGTGTCGTGGAAGTTGAAGGAGAACAAAAAAAATAAAAAAACAAGAGAAAATCCCTGTTTAAAAATCCACCTAACGCGGAAGGTTTTAGGTTAAAGCACTGTGAATGTGGAGGAGCCATCACATACACTCAGTTATGTTTTCAAAACATAACTGCTAATTAGGGCCCCAAATGACTGTGACATAGTATTACAGCCCCAGACTAATGCTCCCAGAAATCCCGGCTTACCTGGCTGTGAAGTCACCCCTCCTGCCCTATCCGCAGACACGGGGCGAGAGCCACCTCCCGGCCACCAGCTCTCCCAGTTAATGGTGCAGACTGTTTTCAGACACCCACCACTGCAGTAGCTGACGAGCCTGGTTGTCACTTGGTCATGTTACATACAGCTGAGTGAGCCCGTCAGGATGATGGAGGGCACACACTGCTTTCTCCCCCTCTATGGATTTGTCAATCCATTGTCTTCTTTGTAAAAGGAGGGGACGCCCTGCAGGCTGCCCAAAAAAACGTGAATATTAAGTCAGGATGCCCGAGGACCTGTTTGGAAACTCAGTCCCACCACCCATCCCTTGCCCCTGTGGCTGCTGCATTAACAGTGTTTATGCACACACGTGGCTTAGGCAAAGGCTCTCAGTCCTTCCACATGGAGAAGGAACATCCATCACAGCATCCAGGGCTTGAATCTTCTGGACGTGGATGTCCATCGTGGACTTACGTCAATCTCACTCCAGCATGGACTTAGATTACTCAGCTGCCCAATACCTCCTTTGCACAGTAGGCTCTGGTAGCATGCTCAGTGGAATCAAACAAAATACTGTGCTCACTGTGCAATTCTTCCATTTAGTCGATGGCAAGCTGTTTCTTTCAACCCTCCTCAGCATTGTGTCTTTGATCAGAAATGGAAATACAAACCAGTCAGAGTTTGGCTGGAGGATTCTGGCAGCCTCTTTGAATCTCTAGATAAGTTCTAATTTGAAACAACAGCTTTTGTTTGTGTAGGGAAGCCTCTGCGGAGCTTTGTAAACATGCCCTTGTATCCCAGGGCGTGATGTTCCACTCGAATCTAAGTGCCGCTTTGCATGAGTTCAAAGACACCTTCTGTGTATTTATTCTCAATCAGTGACACAGAACAATATCTGCGCTTCAGAGAAAAAAAAAGTCTGGGTTGAAACACGGATGGTGGCGTAGGTTTTATTAAAGGGATGGAGAGAGCTGACGTTAGTACCTAAACCGGCGCTTCCCCGGTTTGACGTTTCCCCAGGATGTCTTCTCTTATTGCAACAAGGATCAGCAAAATTCTCAAAAACGTAACTTCAATAAAATACTTAAATTATAGCTTAACATTTTAAAGTCACTGTAGGCTCCATGGAACAGATCTGTCCATTTACTTACAGGCATGGCTGCCTCCTGACCGGCCAAGGAGGACCAAGGGGTTGTGGCTGGAAGGTTCTGCCACTTGCCAGAAAGGATCTTGGGCTAGCCAAGCAATTCCAGCCTCGATTTTCTCAACTGTCAAGTAGGAATAATAGTCTCTAACTATTTATAGAAGTTTTATTAGAATTTAATGACTTTGTATATAAGCCGTGGCGGAATTACTGATGGATTCCTTCAAGCATTTATGGCAGAATAGCTGAATCAACCTGCCTTGAGACTTTGTAGGTATAAATGGGATATTGTTTGAGCCAGTGACAAAGATACTAAGAACTGTGAGACAGATGGACTTGGACAACTTTATTTTCTACCTACAGCCAAGTACTTACTACACATAAGGACTGTGACTTAAACATACACGGTGAATATAGTAATAGCCTCATAAAAACCTCAGAGGCATGTATTACTATTCTGGTGTTACAGATGAGGATCCTGATGGTTAAAGAGGCTTTATCACTTGTCTGGAATCCCACTGCTACTGGATCTGGTTTGCAAAAACTAAAATGGTCTTATTTAAACACAACGGGACCTTCCCAGCTCTAGTAAGACAAAGACTCAATTCCCTAAAATCAAACCAACGATCTAAAAAGTTTCAAAACAAGAGACTAACAAACACAGACCCTGACTGCAGCTGCAGCTCTCATAACTGCTACCTAAACCTGCACATACCCGAGGTACGTCCCACACAGGAACCACCCCACCTGCCAGACCAGGGGACAGGCCCTCCTCCCTGTGCCGTGGCTGTCTGCAGTGGGTTGCTCTTCTGTGCCTTGTCACTTGCCCATTTGTTGGACACCATGCCCCCTTAGAAGCGCTCAAATATGTGTCACCTCGTCACCCCGTGAACACGAAATAGACAAAAAATGCCATCCTTCTTCTACTGCTTCTTAGGGAAACTTTCTAATAATAGTTTAAATACTAGTTTTGCAAGAGGCAGGAAATTATGAAGAACAGAATGTGTGCTTTGAAAAATCTACCTTGAGCAATGTAAAAATCATCGCTGATTAAGTGGAAGAAATTTCCTCTAAGTTTAGTAAGTGAGGTCAAAGATTTAAAGTTATAACAGGGAAGGAAACATAGCATCGATCCATTATTATTAAGTCATGGATCTGAATACTTGCGATTAAGATGAATCCTTGACCATTTAAAGCTACTTTAAAAACACACACACACACACACACACACAACATAAAAGATGGTAAGAACCGGCATTCTGCAAAGCAGGACAGCAATAAGAAGCAAAGGCCAAAATAGCTTCATTTCCCACAAACATGTCTAATAAAAGTCATGCTACTGAATAGCAAGAATGAATGAACAGAGAAGTGTTTTTAGCTGGAGGAGTGTCAGCTTGTGATTAAATAACTACAAAGATACAGAATGGGGCTGCACATCCCTTCATCGCTTAGCACACCCATCTGTCTGCTCTCAGAGTTTGTCGCTAACCAGTGACAAACTGGCTGCATCCACAGACCCACACGGGCTAGAGCAGTTCAGGAGGACGCACACCAAAGGCAGTATGCTCTTGCGCCATCTTGCTCATGGACAGCTGGTTTGATGAAGGTGTCTGCAGGTGTGACACCAGGATATTGAATCTGGTGCAAGAAAATCCTATCAGCAGAAACCATAAAGGGCTGGATTGAGCTCAACCATTAGAAACTGCAAAGGAATGATCCAAGGTCCTGTTAATTTTGACACTCTACTACCTGCTCCCAGGCAGAATTGTTAGATAAAGAAATGGGAACATGTATTTGGGTCTCATGCTGTTAAAAAAGCTAGTAGAAAACTGCACTAGGCAAATGTTTTCTTTCAGCAGGACCACACAGAGCTGGGTTACATCCACTGAAAACCACACTGTGCTTTGGCTTCGTTGTGTGCATATCTGAACTCTGTGGCTAATTTTTGGCAGTGGGGTTAAATAATGAAAAATACTGAATTGCTTACCAAAAGCTAGGGATTAAACATTGCATACTCGATAATCGCAGAGATCGAGGTGTGCTGTACTATAAATAATGGCAGCGTGTGTTTGTTTCCATCTGCTTGAGGCATGGAAAAACTGCGTGTTTTTTTTGTAAAGACTCTCTTTTACAAAATAACCTCACAGCTGTTTGATCTGCAAGAGGAAAAGGATATGAATGAGATCTTCATCGTGACTACGGATCGCTGTGTGAAGCTGATCTTCCAAGTGCATTAACTTCTTGCCTATGGCTTCACATTTTTCTCCAAGTTCTGCAGAAAGGATGTAAGATTCCTGGCCAGAGAAAAAGAAAAAAGATCACTTGTAAGCCGTAGACATTTTTAGGGCCATGAACACAGAGAGTACACAAAGGGAATATTTCTTAAAAGAGCGCCCCAGCTACTGCACCTCAGTCAGGATCGTGCTAGAGCCTTTGTCTTCCTCTAATAGAGACCGTTCTCGAGAAGACATGAACCGATTTCAAATTAGTACCGAACGATGAGCTGCATCTACACAACTCCACTGGTGACGTCCCTTATCTTGTCATTTCAAGGTGCTGCTTCCAGTATGCCAGCCCTGGAAGTGGGTTTATCAAAGGGGAAGCCTGAATCTCTCCACTGCATCTGTGGGCAAACCCACAGTTTAATAAGAATCCTAACAAAAGGGGAGAGGGCATCCCAGGAGCAAGAGGGTTGACCTGTAAGGACAAAGGGACATTCCCTTAAAGGCACAGGGACTTAGTAGGGCCTTGAATACACTGTTGTGGCCACAGTCCTGGAAGACTAGAACATTAACAAGACTCTAAATGCCATGCGTTGTGTCTTGTCTATATACCTGCTGCTGCCACCACCATGCATGGGAGTATAAGCCCTTGGTGACAAGAGCAGGGTGACGATGTCTTGCTCGCTGCTGGGTCCATAGTTCCTGGCATGGTGTCTGGCACACGACAGGTGCAGAGTATCATTTGTGTTGATGAAAGAACAGTGAGTCTTTGAGCTCCCTTCTCTAATGTTTCCCTTTCGAACTTATATCTCACACATGAGCCAGAAAAGAGCCCTCTTTGTGTCACTTTCCTGCACAAAGGAAGGTGACAAACTCTGCCCTTGTAGGACCTGACACAGGCCCACAGTTCAACCGTGTCCTTCTATTCTCCCAGATGCAACCTAACCTTTGCCGGCTGGACTGACCCCATCGTTGCATTCCTGTTCTTTCACCGTGTATTCTCCTTTAATCTCATCCCAAACCAGCCATCTCCTCAAGGCCCCCAAATAACAATTCCACCTTGTGGTGCAGATATGCTGATAGGTGCTGTGTCCTCTCAAGTGAGCATAAACTCCCTGTGGGCGAGGGCCATGGCTTAGTCATTCACCCCAAGGTGTATAGAAGGTCATGGACTTGTGAACAAACAAGGTCAAGAAAATAAGAGTAGAAAATAAGGACTCTTAGAATAAAAGGAGGAAAAGCAAGAAATGAGCTCAGAATTAAGACTTAACCAAATGTAAAGGTATTATTTTTCCAACCTATTATGAAAAGCTTAGAAGGTATACTTAGAGAATTTTGCAAAAGGGAAAGTATTAAGATGTGTATTCAGATTAAACTGCAAAGTTTACTATAAAAGCTGTAATTAATACCCAAGGATAGCCATAAAACGCCCAGGCATGGTAATATTTCCTGTTAAAAAGTCCTTGGAGATCATTGTTATATAACATTATAATCAGAACCCATGAATAACAATTAAATCCAGGTATGTAACTTGACATTTGCTATATTAGCTCCACAATAGTTTAAAGTTTATATGCCATCGCTTCTCGGCCTTTTGGCTAAGATCAAGTGTAAAGTTTATATGCCAGTCAACTATATTAGAATAAAATTGTGTTAATGGGAATTATAAATAACTAATATAAATATTAGAGAAGTCCAGTTTACTGCAAGTAAACACATATACAAAAGAAAAGAAATCTAGTGATAATAACACAATTTTGAGGACATATGGACACAATTAAATGAGTTTTAATGTGAAGCATGCATGAAGTTTGCTCACAATTGACCATAACAGTGATAAGAAGATAGCAAATACATAAAAATCACAGATACACATATTTCACTGATCCTAAAAGTAGTAACATTTTTATCTAAGGTATGGAATTAGGGGCAGACAGATTGGATGGAAGTGTGGACGATGGGCAGTAACACCGTAGTCACACGTGAAACAAGTGAGACACTAAGAAAAAGAACATCTGGAGAAAAAATGATTGACAGTGGTGAAACCACAAGTCATACATGAAGGAGAAAAACACAGTATTAGTGGGAAACTGTATATGACTGAGAACACACTGAAACAGAAGAAACATATAGACTCAGAACAGGAAATGCAGGAATGTAAAATACTCAACATCAAATAACTGAATCTTCATCTTAAGGCTACAACAAATATGAAATCAAGGCTGAATAAAATAAATTTAAGATATAGCTTTACATTCTCCCCAACATATAATCCCTACTTGTTTCCTTTAAAAATTATGTGCAGATTGACAGTGATGGTATAAATTGTGGAGAGCAATTTCAGACCACGACACAAGCACTTTAAATTGTTCATATCCTATGACTCATTAATCCCACTTCCTGGACTCTATTAAAAAGAAATAATTTATATATTTAAACTGAAATAATTTGTATTAAGCCTTTGTAATAAGCATGGAAAATGCCAATCATATATATTTATATATATCAAACAGAAACATAAGATATTATTTATGCAAAGATAATGACATTTAAAATATGAAAAAGAAGAAATAACTGTCCAACAATAAAGGGAATGGGTAAACTAAGTTCTGGTTCATTAGATTTGTAATATTTAGTCAATAAAACCATTTTTAATATAAGAACATTCGATGATGAGCAAATTACTCAAACAGGCAAAGCACTAAAAAAATTTACAATTATTGTTTTGAGGAACGGCAGTATTGGAAATTTTTCTTTTCTTTTCTATACTTTCCTGAATTTTCCACATCTCTGAAATACAATGACCAATTGTATTTACAATTAAGAAAAGAATTACCAAACACACTGATTCAAACCATAATGAAAAAGTATGGAAGAAATTCGCCTGAATTTTTTTTTTTAGAGATTAAAAGGACACAAAGTGGCATGAGAAAGCAAACTCAGAGAGCTCAAGGCACCACATCTAGTAACAGAAGACCCAACTGGCATTCTCTTGTGGAGCTGCTTTTCCAAAAAACAAGTTTCCCGCAGAAACCACTCCTGGTTGGCCTGACAGATTCTGATCCTGCACTGAATGTGACCCAGGTGAGTATGACTTGAGGGATTTATTACTTTATTATAACACTGTCATTTAGAATCCTGGTAACACAATTATCCTCAACTGAAGAATAGACAGCTGATGAGAGGTAGATTGACATATTGCTATCAATCTGATGAAAAATTCTGCTCTGTCCAAAGAAAACCTGTCTGTCCAGAGAGGGCATGACGGGAGCAGAGCCAGGGGTATCAGCTGTACACAGTTTCTGAGGTCCTGCCTGTTACCCCTTAAATCAGGGGCCAGGCAGAACGTTCTTATATTTCTACGCTGTGCCCAGCGATGGCAGAGTGTTCGTGTGGCTTCAGCAATGTGAGCTCCCATGGCATTGCCTCTCCACCGTCCAGAGATAGAGTTGATCACTTCTCCCCTTGAACCTGGATGGCCCTTGAGGCTCCTTCAATGAATAGAACACAGCGGAGGTGACACTGCCTGACTTGCAGAGGCAGGACATACCAAGCCACATGTCTTCTCAGATCACTCACCCTGGAACCCGGCCTGCATGCTGTGAGTAGCCCAAGCCACATGGACAGGCTGTGTGAGGTGTCTGGCTGAGAGCCCCAGCTCAGGACCCTGTCAACAGCCTTAGGGGATCCCTGCTTGCATCTTTGAGTCATTCGGCTGGACATTGCAGAGCAGAGACATCCTCCCCACTGCGCCCCTCCCAATGCCTGTCCTACAGATCCATCAATATCATAAATGGTTATTTTACATCACTAAGTTTGCGGTGATCTGTATGCAGCCATAGTAGCTGACACAGCGTGCTACACGTGCTACACGGGTTGTTCCCTAAAGAGGACCCTGCCTGGATGAACAGAACTGTTGCAAAATGTATCAGAAAGAGCATGCTTACTGTCCCGCCCCAGGGAGTGATTGCCAGGACCGACTAGACCTCCGAGGCTCACTGAAGTGCTAATGCCCAGACTGGCCTCAGGGAGGGGAGCTTCTAGCCATGCTTCAACTGTGGCCAGCGGGCCGGGTGTGCAAAAAAGATATTACAATGAGCAGCCACTGCCACTGCTCACTGGTCCCTGGTCCCCAGATCCCTGGCTCCTGATTCAATGTGCAAGTTATTAAACAGGGCGGGGGGGGAGTGGGGAGTATGTGTGTATATATCAACTAAGTATAGTCAAAATTTCAAATTTCCTAGAAAATTCCTCAGAAAGACATACCGCGGTGACTCCAATATATTTGATTACAATAAGACCCACAGGGCCTCACTTTCTTCTGGCCGTGGGAGAAATGGCTCTTTCTTTAGCGGACACTCAGCACAGCAAGGTGCTCACATCCTGAGAGGCAGGAAGAGAAAAGATAAAGGGATTCCTGTCTCCTGGGCTCTCACACTGGCTTTAGGAAACACCCACTGCCTAGAGAGAAGGACATAATTGCTGTCCTATTTTAGGGGTCATGTCCTCCTGGTACGTGAGTATTTATATGGTACAGTCTCTGCAGGAAGCATCGTGCATGCCACGTGACCTCTGGTTTCTCTCTCGATTTGAGAGCCTTGCTCGAGTGTGTTCTCTCAAGCCAGCGGGCGTTGGCCTGTACTCAGCACAGGGGGGCAAGGGTCACAACTGTTAACCCTAACTCCATTTCTAATTTTATCTGTTTTATTTGCTAAGCCTTCGTAGAAAGTCAAAAGCAAATAAAGGAAATGGGAGCTATTGAAGGGATTTTATTTGCTTGTTTTATTTATTTATTTATTTATTTTTTGAGACAGAGTCTCACTTTGTTACCCAGGCTAGAGTGAGTGCCATGGCATCAGCCTAGCTCACAGCAATCTCAAACTCCTGGGCTCAAGCAATCCTATTGCCTCAGCCTCCCGAGTAGCTGGGACTACAGGCGTGCACCACCATGCCCGGCTAATTTTTTCTATATATATTAGTTGGCCAATTAATTTCTTTCTATTTATAGTAGAGACGAGTCTCGCTCTTGCTCAGGCTGGTTTCGAATCTTGAACGATCCTCCTGCCTCGGCCTCCCAGAGTGCAAGGATTACAGGCGTGAGCCACTGGGCCCGGCCTGCTTGTTTGTTTTAAAATAAAGGGAACATCTTTTCCAAGAAGTTGTCCTTCAGTAAAAGCTTTGGAAGCACTGCCATGTCTGCTTAAGCTAAAATCTTGACTCATAAACCAGGTGTACTAATTAGGAGGCCCTGTCTTGGGAAAGAACTGCAGGAGAAATGGATCCCTTCATCGTAACACCATCTCGCCTCCCGGGACATGGAACACAAGCATTTACTGCTTCAGCCAGGGGTACTAAGACCCCCACCAGCCTTCCCTGAGGGTCTTCATGCCTAGAAGCAGAGAGCGCTAGAGCTGGTAGGGGTCTTAGGAACCATCTAGTTCAATTCCTTCTTTCATATGCAAGAAAAAGGGCTCAAAGAGTCAAGTGACTTGGGCAAAGTGTTGATGGAAACGAATCAGAGACCCAAACAACACCCGAAGAAGACATAGCGACTCTCCCCGTCCACTCTCAAAGCTCTGCAAAGTCAGCGCCCATTTCCTGGAGGGCTCGGCTTCACTAAGGGGGGCTGCTCCCCTAGGACTCAGACGCATATTGATAGGAGGTGGCAATGGTGACAACCATGACCAACTGGGATGCAGTGGTGAGCTCAGGACCACCCACCCATCCACACGTCCGTAAGACACCAGGCTGGAGGCGGAAGAAAGCAGGTGGGCACACGGGAAAGGTGGCGAGAGTTTCTTCTCTCCAAACGGGAATATGAGCCTCTGGCCTCACCTTTCTCATCCCTCGGTGGCTTCCAAATGAACGTCTCCTGACCCATGTCCATTAGCTCTTCACACACTGGGCTCCCGTCCATGGGCAATTTGTAACTTTTGCAACCATTTTTACTTTTAAATTAAAATGTGACAAAAAAAGAAAACCCGCGTGACTGATACTTGATAATTAAAAATGCCACCCACTACAAAGTCCCTGGGATTCCTAGCTGAAATGGAGTTTTGCAGGACTTGCAGTTCTGCATGGATAATTTAAAATACAGGTTGTTTGGCATTTCAAAGTGTCTTTGAAAGCTCTCCGGTAATTTGTCCTGTCAGACAATCTTTTCAGCAATTCAAATTATTATTATTATTTTTTTTTTCTTTCTAAACACCCATCCCATCATTTAGCCCTAGAAGTAACTGTTTTCTCCATGGGTCAGAATGAAAAGCTACTGCAAGAGGTAAGCGGGCTGACGGCTGGGTTCTTCCGCTTGGCCAACACCCCCTCTCTCTTCAAAACCCTGTGGACCCCACTTCTTCCAGGACAACTCCAACCCTGAGTCTCCCACCTCACCCACCTCTGGGTGGAGAAGGTCCCTCCTTGTGTATATAACCGCCTGTCTCCCCGACTAGACGACAATAGCACGGTGCCCTGCCACCTCTGTAGCTCCAGCGACTGACACCTGCCTCGTCCCTAAAAGGTGCTCGGTAAATATTTGTTAGAGCAATGAAAGGAGACTCTTCCATCTCACCAGGTCTTGAAGAAGCCCCACTGTTTCTCAGACTGCATTATCCAAGACATCCACCCTCTCACCAGGGTGTGGAGAGCCAGGGAGGAAAACCAGTAATCAGAACCTTTCTGGATGCTGAGCACATGTCTTGGCCTCAACGCAGCCAAGAACAGCCTTGTCTGAGACAGTGCTCCTGCCGCCAGGGCAGCCGTGGGGTCCCGCCTGCCCGCCACAGCACTGCCACACACACGTGTCTTTTATTGGCCTCAGAAAGAGCCCTACAATCTTCCCTGCCGTCCCTCCACACGGGTACGATTCAGTAGCGCCAACTCAGCCAGGCAGTATTTCAAATATAATTTGCTTAACTCACCTCCTGATCAAAACCTGTAGGCCCGAATGGTCCGACAGAAATGTTCAGCTGTGTTGAATTAGAGCTGCTGTCAAATTTCTGTCCTGTTCACCCAACTCAGAGGGTGTGATTTAAAACAGAAAATAGGATTTCCTTTGTTGGGCAGGATTTTCCCATTAAAGTGACTTTCTAAAAACTTTTATCTATAAAAGCGTATACTCAGATCCAAAAATGCATTTAGTTGCTAGCCTAAGCAGATGTCTAAAACCACACGCACCGGTGAAAACACAGTCACAAATGCCATGGCCAGGATCTCCAAGGGCTTTTTTACTTAGTTAAATTTCCCATAAACAAGACTTAAGTCTCTGCCTATGACATTTGGAAAACAGCAACACTTCTCTTAAAACCAGAGCTCATATTCCAAAGATAGGGGATATATTATGTAATAATAATGATTGTTTTTGATAAGAGCAAGTATCTCGTAGCAATATCTCATCAGGCTGTATCTAGTGATGAGGAAATCACATTTATTACTTCTACTCTGAATAGAAAATGCACGTGGAATAGGAAACTGGTTAGGTTAAATTGCTAGGTAGGCAGGTACTGCTGGGCTGCCAACTCTGCTCAGGAAAGGCTTCCATACTAACAGCGTGTATGTTTTCAGAAATGTGATTCATCAGTGGATGAATCTGCCACGCATTTGAGCAGATGGGCTACACCTTGGGTTAAGTCACTGGCTCAAGATGATTCAAACAATCGATTTCTTAAAATGCTGTCAAAAGTCGTTCTAAAGGGAGAGAGGTCTGCAAAAGTGTCCAGCAACAGAACAAGAAAAATCTCATAACCGAAGTAAGAAATCCTGCTATGGTTTTGAGATTAATCTGAGAAAACCAACAAGTCACTTTTAGGTCTCTATTTCATGCGGGAAATGCATTGTGCTGGAGGCTGTGCATAATCACGAATTATTTCCACCCTTGCTAGGGAATTGTGATATAGGGGAAGGATTGGTACGGCTAGCATGAGCCTTCAACTTGGACGGCATACTCTCTGCTACAACTCAGCTGACTCACCCAGGTCCCTGTTTCTCCGGCCAAGTAATAAGGTATCAGCAGTAGTTGCCTATCCACAAGAATATTTAATTCCTGCAGTGAAAGTCACAGGCTACACAATAAAGAAAGGACAGGTGACAGAGCAGTCCCATCTTCCTCGTGACTGTCAAGCCATTTGTGTTTACAGATTTCCAAGCCATAGAGGTCGCTAAGTTTTTAAAAAGTTAAAAAAATAAAAAAAACCATACACTGTGCACATACATACTTACAAGGCAAAAATGCAGCTCAAACCTCATGATGTTTGTTACGTTAAGTCTCATTCCCTCTGCTACAGCTTGAGGTCAACCAGATGTGATTACTGCCATCCGTGAGCTTACGCACGACGCATTAAAGCATTTGCTTGGTTCCGTATTAAAAATCACAGCCTTGCATATGTTCCTTTGGGCTGTTTCCCAAAATATTTGCTTGGCAAGTACATTTCAGAAATGCTATATGGTTTTTCTCTTTCTTTTTAAACTATTGTCGACATAAAGAACATTTACCCCAGACAAATGTATCACAAAGAGTATCTTTCACATCTATTTGAAATAGATTTTATAATAAGTATTCATCTCACCACAATGCTGGGTTCTGCAGTCACTGTGTACATGCCATTATTAAGCAGGGAGACACAAAGTAAGACACTAGGGGCGCACCTTTATTACTCTCCATAATACAAGTATTCATTCAAATATCCGAAGTACATGGTTACACCCTGAGTAAGTGGATATTCCTTTTAAAAGCATCCAGATGTCGTAAGTGGTAAGGAAAGCATCTGAAATATTTAGACCTCTTTAGCTCAGAGCAAGCAATGAATTGTCTTCAAGTGTCTGCATGCTTGTTTCAAAAAAGGCTTGGAGAAACAAGCTCTGAATAAAGCTAATTAACAGAACCAAAGAGATTGATGAAAACAGAAATTGCCTGATACTTGGTATGTGTTCATTGGCCTGTGGTTTCTAGTACCCATGAAGGACAATCTTTGAAAAGCCAAATCTCCTATTACAAGATCACTCAAGAGGGTTTGGGCTGCTTTTCTTTTAGCACACTGAGCTGGAACATCAGTCAAACAAAACCAACCCCCCCCTCCCCCAAGAACTTTATAGAAAAGAAAAATTTGTTTGTAAATGAGATTCATGTCGCCAGCTAGTACCTAAACAATCTCCATTTAACAGAAGGATTCATATTCTGGGGATAGTAACATCAAACCCTAAGACATTTTTGTACACACACAAAAAATGGGCAGCAGCTAGGGGGATTCCTTTTCAGGGAACTTGCTCTCTGAGGTGCCTGTTGGTAAGAAATACCAAACTGCAAAGAGTAAGGAGGAACTGTAAGAACAGAATCAAATGCCAGAGTTCATCCCTGCTCATTTTATATTCAAAAGAAAAATCGAACTTCTAAGTGTCTTTTGTAAACTGTGCAACTCTGAAACTAAGGATAATTCCTGTTTTTAAATGCCAACGTTTAAACCTGGTTCTGGAGGTTAGCCCTTCCTAGCAAGAACATGCTTCCTGTTTTGCAAAGTGTAGGGCACCTGCAGCTCCCTGCAAAGAGATGGGGATATTCGGGTTGGTGACATCTCCTGTTGGCGCCACAAGGTGCTGTGATGCATCCCTCAGACAAAGAAGAAGGAGCAAAGGACTACTATTCTTTCTTACACGGCCACCCTAGGTTGCTGGCCTCCTTGGGCTCCTAATTAGGTCCCCAGAATGAGATTTGCAATAGCTCCAATAAATAAATGGGGGTGGGGGATGGGCAGTGGCCAATGGCTGGCAAAGAAAACATATCAATGTAGAGAGAATGGAAAGGCAGCACATGACTCACTGGGAAAGGGGGCACGGCGAGCCTTGGGCACAGGTAAGATAATTCCAGGCAAGAGTTTAACAGAACCCCAGTCCAGGCCCCGCCTGCTCCTAGCTAGCAAGGGTAGGAATGTCTCACAGCTAGCTTTATAGGCAGATGGGAAGCTCCTGATTTTAACTGCCCTGGCCCCCAAGAGGTGGAGAAATCAGACGCAGCCTAGATATGATGACGGGGCAGAGGGTTCGGTCATTTTCCAGAAACGGGACACCCCGGATGAAAAGACTCTCAGCTACTCCGAGGAGGACGCAGCTGCGGCTGCGCATTCATTGCATAAACCCACCCTTCCCCATTACAGATGCTGTCCAGGTGGCCACCATCCTGCTATTGATCCCTCAGTGCTCCTCAGCCAATGACAAGGAGTTTCCAAGGTGAAAGCAGCCTCCCAGAGCCCCAAGGGTGTTTTGCTCAGAAGTGCGGAGCTATTTTTAATTAGTGGAAGAAGTAGCGCAGTTAGGCCCTGGAGCACCGAGGTGGTTCCACAGTGTTCCAAAAGGAGGGAAAGCAGCAGATCAGAGGAGTCCACTTCCTTCCCTGAGGCAGGTGAAGGAAGCTGACAAGCTGATGACATTAATTAACTGAGAGAACCAGCAGGAGCCAGCTCACTGACTGCAGAAGCAACTCCTCTCTGTCCCATAGCTCTGCCCCCTCCATCAAACCCGGTGACCAAGGCCGGGCCAGGCGCGGGCCCTGGGTAGCCAGTGCACTTCTGCTCCTATTGCTCAAGTCGTGCCTGTTTCCGAACCTATTAATATTTATGCCAGTTATATTTAAAAATCCTAATTATACAATTTAATTAAATACTACATAAAGCAATGAAATATTAGTATGAAAAGAAAGTGCTCGTCTCCATAAAAAAAAAAAGCTATAAACTTTGGAAAAACTCAGTAGTATTTAAGAGTGGGAGGATTACTTGGCAAGTGTTCTGTAACTTTCCAGCCCACCTTAAAGACACCAAAACTGGAAATTGTAGATGATGCATGATAGTCAGGTTTATGCAACATGGGCCATGCAAAAATGCCAATCAGTAGACCATAGACCCAAAAAAAAAAAAAAAAAAAAAAATGCTTGGTCCTATATCAAATGATTAGTAAATGAATATGTATATTTTCAGTTAAAAAAAAAGGTTTAAAATGCACATGTATCATTTTCTATGATTCTCTGCCTTTTCTGACTTTTTAATTAACTCTCCAATCACCAATCCTGATTGCATCCTGATTGCTTCTACTGCTCTACTCTTGGGTGAGACAGCTGGATTTGCAATACTCCAAAATGTAGTGGAGGTAGAACTTTTCTTCACGCCCTAGCTCTTTGCTTTATCCTGAAAGACATTACACCAGCTGATAGGTAAATGATCACCTGTCCCTTGCCATGGCATAAACTTGGAGGTGGAAGAGACGTCAAGAGATCATGTAGTTTAGGACGTGCTCCCTGGAGAGCCAAAGTGAGTTTCCAGCTACCCCAGAGCTAGTAAGTGACAGAGAAAAGAAAGAATCAGATCTGCACCTGCCACCATGAAAGAGGAAGCACTTTTGTCCATTAGAGATTTTCCTAGAATTAGAAATCAGTCTGAGATGAGAAGGACACATGTCCTTCATCATGGGTCTCCTTTTCCAGCTTTCTTTTCACATGACATTGAGTACAAAGGAATGGAGATGCCTGCGTTGGGGCTTGGACCATGATGCCTCAAAGTGTGGCACTTTGGCATGCAGAGCACTTTGAACTCAAGGAGACTGGAAGGCCTCAGATGCCAGGTCTCTCTTGTCTCCTGCCCTCCTGTCTCCCAACCCCAGATGCGAGCTGTAGAAACCAGAATTCCTCGTCCCCAAGCTGGGTTCACAGAAACCAGGACTCCTTTCCCCGCAAAGCAAGCCATAAAACCTGGAAAGGTCACTCTCTCCCTTCTTCCTTGGAGAATCTCATTCCTTCATTCCTGCCCCATACCCAGGAGGAAGGAATGCTACGTGGAGAGTCTAAGAAGTATCAGAACAGACAGGCCTTACTGGACCTCCCCTACTCTGCTCAGTCTATTACTGTTAGATCATCCCCGTTTATGCAATCTGTTTCTTCATAGCTGCTGATTTTTCATTAGACCCAAACACAAAAATACCCAATTTTTCCTGGGTCTTTGGTTCTTTATTTCTGAAGGCTCTCATGTCATATAAAACTTTGATTAAATAAACTTGTTATGCTTTTCTCTTGTTAACTTATCTTTTGTTATAGGAGTGTCAGGCTGTGACCCTTAGGATGGGTGAGGGAGGGTATCTCACCTTTTCACCCCTAAACCTGCAACGAGTTTTGGAGACATAAATCTGAACAAATGGAGCTGCACTGTTGGGTTGTGTCTCATTGCTAATTCCTTTAATTGCAGATGCGTTTGCACGCTGGCTACTCAAACACCGCATGGGATAAGTCCACTTGCCTCTTTGGTGGCAGCGACTGGCTCAGAAAGGAAGCAGCTGGGATGAGAAGTCAGCGGGGAGTGAACTGCCCGGGGAGCTTGGCAGGAGGGGAGCCCATTATGTAGAAACAGAAAGTACCCCAGCAGGATAGGCTGCAGACAAGAAAGAAAAAAATTGCACAGGTAAAATGGGTAGAACAGCCAGTCTGAAAGAGCAACTTCCCAGCGGAAGAAGCCTGGCTCAAGGAGCTCCCCAGCTCCTGTCTGGCCCCGTGCAATTTCTGTAACATCTGTGAACTGGGGCCAACAGCAGCTGATTGTTTCCAGAGAGTAAAGAAACTGAAAAAGAAAAGGGCTCTTGCAATTCGAGGAAGTGCATGCTAACTCTGGCCTTGAGCCCTGTTGCTGACTTCCTCTGCAACAAAGCCCAAAGCAAAGTCCTTTGCCTCAATGGGCCCAGCTGTAAAATGGGGAAATGGCGCTCATGGCCTGGCAGGGACCATAAACACAGGAAAAGCTTTAATTAATGACAAAGCGCTTGTGAGAACAAAGTACCACCAGAATACACGGCCCTGCATCGGCCAGATGAGCACAGCAAAGGCTTTGAAAACCCATCTCTCCCTGTGGACGTCTATAAGAAGTCAGCGATTTTTCATGGAAGATTTGGGTCAAAAAGAAATTGACTGCCTTCAGGGCATCGTGCTTCAATAGAGAATCTAGCTAGGATGGCCAAGGCCCAGCGGGGAGTTCCAAAGCTAAACCAGCCCAGAGCTGCAAAGCAAATAGACATTTTAGCCACGGGATAAATGCACAAGTAGCCAGACGGCAATGGCTTCCTGGAAAACGCAGGCAGGAAAACAAAAACACCTTTCTAATGAGACCCTTAGTCACCATTTCTCTGTGCTTTTCAGCCGTCTAAAATCCTGGGCTCCAGGACAAGTAGGATATTCCCTTTGTTGAATCTTTCTCTTCTTGGGATACAGAAGACATCTACCACAACCCCGCCCCTGCCCCACTCCAATTCCTTTCTGTTTTTCTCTCCTTTTCCACTACCTAGAAACAACCGATCTATAGGATATGTGATTTCTGGTCCCATAATTTTGCCCTTCCCAGAGAATGTCAACTGAAAATCTCTGAAACTGACAAATTCAAAGAATGCTTGTCCTCCTTTGTGAATAGAAATTCACCACTGTGATACGGGAACAGGAAGATGGTCTTTCAAGACAGTAAAAGCTTTCAAGTTTCCTCTAGAGCAGCCTCCACTCCAAGAAAGCAACCAGCAAACTACGGGACAACCTCAGCGTTTCAGTTGCAGGAGAGAATCTGGAAGGCTCTTTAGGGGGCCTGGAGCATGGGGCAGTAGCCACCATAGAACCCCTGCTCTGGTCACAGCCTGGGCCTCTACCTGACTGAAAATTCCAAGTGGTCATTCTGTTATAAGGCTCTACTCTTTATCCATCCCTGACCCCAAGCTTCCTACCTGTCAGCGACTATAGCTGTGTTTTCCTATAGCCAGATGATGAAATTGGCAGGTGTTTATAATCTTATTGATGAAAAATAATCTTCCTATGTCTAGCCTGGGAAAGTCGGTTCCCAGAGAGCCTGGAGGGCTCCGGGCTCAGTGGGGAAAGGAGAAAGGGAAAGAGAGAGGAAGAGAGTAATGAGGTTCAGGACACACAACCCTAAAATATGGCACTTTCACATTTGAGGAAGTAAAAGCAGGAAAGTATCTCTGGCCCTCCCACCACCATTCATCCTTGAAACAGGCCATAAAAGAACTCTCTGACCTCCTTCTAAAGTAAGTCATAACACTCTTACGTTTGAGGTTCCCACCCTGTGCCTGAAGGAAAGGAATATCCTTGTGCAGAAAACAATTTGAACAAACAGACCTTGCTGAGGCCCCCAAGTTTACTGCCATTGGATCATCCTCCTGTTGTGCAGCGTTCTTCCTCACGACTGTCCACTGTTCACCAAATCTAAGCATCAAAACACACAGGCTTCTCTGTTTCTTTGGGTCTTCATTTCTGAAGGTTCCCATGGCATGTGAAACTTAGATTAACCAGATTTGTGTATCTTTCCTCTTGTTAATCCATCTCTATAGGTGCCTCAGCCATGAACCTTTCATAGGCGAAGAAAATATATTACTCTTCCTCCCCTACAAGAGGGAGGGAGGAAGGGAGAAAATCCCTGGTTGACACTTGCTCTGCTGAATCAGTCCTGACCTCCAGCAGAGTCAAGACCCAGAAGACACCATCACATGCCCGGCCTGGCTGCTGTTGACCCCACCCCAAGCTTTTCCGGGTAGCTCACTTTGGAGAGTCAGCCCTCCCTACCTTCAGAGACTTGTCCTCAGAGCCTGTGGTTCCTTCCACCCTGGGCTCCTATTCCCTTGCTTAGGCTGCACTTCCCTCCATGCTGGAATATTCTTCCAAGCCATCCACCTGCAGCAGGTGGTTGGTCTTCAACACCTCTATCTACCCAGAGCACTGGGGGCCGGGCTTTCCTGGCAGACCTGGGCTAACAAAGGCATTCAGATGTTGGTAGCTCAAGGTAGAGCTTACTGGGATTGGATCAGCAGGGATTCAGAGTGACAATGGCCGCTTTCGTAAAATGTCATTCAATTCAAATACAGGCTAAAAGATCAATTTTTTAAGCAGTCCAGAAGGCGTTGACTGACCATACAAGTGTGTGCTCTGAAAAGGCCATGGTCGTGCAAACAGGAAACGAGCCATGGGGCCAGCCTGGGGGATGGGCAGCACCCTCCCCACCCACCTGCAGTGAGTCCTGGCACAGGTAACGTCTAACATCAACCATGCAACCTAAGGCCAAGTAGCACTTCTTCCAGGTACTTCACATATTTCTTTCCTTTTAACACTCAGAACACTTGAGAACCTGGCCAGACAAAGAGCTCTGAAGCCTCAGGCCATAGAACAGAAGTAGGGGGACATTTCTAGGGCCTTTCATTAAAAGGTCCTCAGCTATGGGAGAGGGAATGTGAGAAGGGCGAGGGGAAGGGAAAGGCAAACAAAACCACATCTTAATTTGTGATACATATATCTCAGGCCAAGTATTAGTAGTTGTTGTTTATATGAAAAGAGTACATCATAAACATTCATTATGATCTAGTTTTAGTAAAAACAATCGTGGGGATATATGCATATATTTGAATGTTTCATTCTAATAAATAATTAATATTGTAATATATAGATTCTAAATATATAATTAAATATCATATATGACATATATAATACATAGTATATACAATAACTATTTGTTATATATATGACATATGTAATGCAATATGTAGTAATTCTATACTGGACTGTATACTCTAACTCTAGCCATTAAATTAGAATGAGAATAGAACTAAATATGCCAAAGGTTGTTTTTTCTTCTTGTATATTTTAAACTTCTACAAAAATTCTATATTATCCTGTCCTGTTATTCAAGAGTTACTAAAACTTTACCGAATTAGTATGGTGTGATAGGAAGCCCTCCCGGTATTTACTGCCCCCATTTGGAACGTGGTCCCAAAGCACCAAAGAGCATAGCTGAGCAGGCTGTGGGGAAGGGACAGACAGACCTCCTTCTGCTCTCCCCCAGCACAGTGTGGAGAAGGGATCGGGGGAGCCTTCCATTCTTCAAATGCCTGCAAAGGGGTCTTCCTCTCGTCTCCGGAGTGGGGCCTGGGGTGGACGGCTGCAGTGGCTGCACAGATGGCTCCCTCCATGTCCTCCACCTGCCTCTCATCTTCCACAGACAGGCTGCCCCTGGCCTCCTGGAGTTGCAGGCTCTGGATAAGCAACCGACAAGCTTCCAAGTCAGCTTCCCACACTTTCCCAAGCAGAGGACACGTGCAGCTAAGACACAAAGAGGTGGAACAAGGCATAAAAATGAACTCAGTGATGCTTCATCAGGCCAAGTCAATAGCTCGTCTACCTGGCTAAAAGTCAGCTAGTCATTTTATATTTAACAGTTTAATTTCACATAGTGATGGATTATTTCAATCAGAAGACTAAGATAGGCCAAATTTGTATACCACTAAGTCACCATGAAATGTGTTGGTCCTTCTTAGCTATTCAGTCCACAGGCCCATCCAAAATTCTGTGTATTTTTTCAGACTCACTGGCCCAATATAACACAGCTCCTGCCCATGTCTATGTTTCGGCCCTACTAGCTTTGAGTCCTCACACCTGCCCAACTCTCCCTGGCTAAATACATACTTTTGCATGTGCTATTGCATGTGCCTGCACCATCTTTCCCCATTATCTCCCACCAACACACACACGCCCAGGCCTCCAACTGGCTAAATCATATTATCTTTAGATCTTAGCTTAAATAACATTTCCTTGGGGGAAACCTTCCCTGCCTCCCAACTAGAAATTTATGATGGGTTTCTTAGCACCCTGTACTTTTCCTTCAGAGTATTTGTCACAATTCTAGTTATTTATGTGATTATTGGTACTTTTCTCTGAGGGTAAGGCTTATATCTATCTTGTTCTCCACACTATGGCTAGAACATAACGTGGACCGTGAACTCAAATTCCCAGAATGCCCAGCATGTAATGTAAATGAGTGGAGCATAGCAGGAATGATATAAACCATAACATCTGATATTCAGCCTCAGTGGCAGAAGGGAGAACATATCCTTTATAGGGAGAACTTCATCAGCTCATCAGCTCAGGCCAACTAAAGCTTTGGGGAATATAGACTCAATATTGACAAAAATTTGACTTTTCACAGAAAGCTAAAAATCTGGAAGTTTCAATGAAAATATATTTTTTTCACCCATATATCCCACTTTATGCTAGATATTCCCTACAGATCTATCTTCCATTTAATAATCCTTCCTTCTACTGTATCTAATCTGCTATTCAATCCATCCATCTAGTTACTTTTGATTTGCTTTTCCATTATATATTCCAGTTCTCTGTTGAAATTCTCCACCATGACCTCTATTTTCTTGAACATATTAATCATAATTATTTTAAAGCCCATGTCTATGAATGATTAAATTAGAAGGAAAAAGAAAGAATGAGACAGAAGCAATATTAGAAGACATACCAGCTAAAAACATTCACAAATTGGCAAAGAACATCAAACAACACATTTAGGAAGCACTAAAACTCAAGCAGAAAAAGATCAAAGAAAACACACACTGAGGCTCATCGTAAGGAAACTGCTGAGCACCAAAGACAGAACAAAACTCTTAAAAGCTGCCAGAGGAAAAAAAAAACACACCTTAACTTCAAAGGAACAAAATTATTAGTGACAGAAATTGTGAAAGTTAGGAGAAAATAAAACGACATCTTAAAAATGATGAAAGAAATTAACTGCCAATCTAGAATTGTACAATTATTTTGAATTTTCTCCAAAAATAAAAGTAAAATTAAGGCATTTTAAGATAAACAAAATCTGAGAGAATTCATTGGCAATATATCCATAATAAAGGAAATAATCCCAGACAGAAGCAAGGACATGTGTGAAGGAATGAAGAACAATGGGAAGAATAAATATGTGGGTAAGCCGACATGAAGATCAATGTACAAAATGGCAATAATAATTTTTCTGCTCTAAGATATATTTAAAATTAAAATTCATGACCACCAGCACTAGGCGAAAGAAGGAATAAAACGAATTACAGTATTCTTAGGTACTTGCATTATCCTAGAAGTAATAAAAGTACTCATTTATATTAGGCTAAAAATTCAGGGATTCATATTGAACTCTTCATGGTAAAAATAAAACACAGAAGTTAAAAGAATTCTTTGTTCAGTTAATATGGGGGAAATTAAGAAGAATTAATTAAATACTGCTTTAACAAAAGCAACAAAGGAAACAGGAATGAATATGATACAGATAGGAAAAATAGCAAAATAGAAAGATTAATACTAAAATTACATCAGAAATTGCATTAAATATAAATAGATATATACTGTATTTAAAAAGCAAAGATTTGGGATTAAAATAAAAAATCAAAATCCAATTATATGTTGTTTACAAGAGGCATACATTAAATAGAATGATACAGATTATAAGTAAAAGGATAGAAATGATATAACAGCAAAGCATTATTAGATATAAAATGTAGTGAGAAAAGGACAATTTTTTGACCATATTGTCTAATATTATGTCAATTGGATAACATCATAGGAAAAAAATCAAATTATGATTACTGGCTCATGTGATACAAATATCAATATCAGGTGGATTGTAGATCAGAATGTGAAAGATAAAACAATTAAACTTAGCATAGGACAATATCATGATAATTTTGTGGCAAGCAGAACATAAAAATAACGTAAAAATAATATAAACAGAATGTAAAAAGTACTAACCATAATGAAAACGAGTGATAAATTTGGCTTCATTAATACTAAGGACGTATAGATCAAAAAGAACCAAGTGAATGAAATTGCAAGTCACAGAGTAGGAGAAATTATTTGTAATAACCAACAAAGGGCTAATTGCAGAATATAAAGATAACTCTGACCAGTCAGTAAGAAAGAAACGGAAAACCCAATTTAAAAGGGGGCGGGCAGTAAAGACTGAACAGTCACTTCATAAAACAGGGGATCTGAATGGCCAATAAGGAACTTAAGAACAGATGCTCAAATGCCATTGATCATCAGGAAAATACGCATTAAATCACATCATAATATGCTACATATCAACAAAATGGCTGAAATCTAAAAGCCTGACAATACCAAGTTTTGGATAAGACAGGGAGCTATGAAAACTTTCATATGCTTCTGGTGGGACTGTGCATGAATGAAACGCCTTTGAAATCTCTTTGATCGATACATTAAGGTAGAGCATATATCAATCACATGACCCAGCGACATGATCCCTAGTTATATATTCAACTACATGCATTCACAGCTGATCCTGTTATTCATAATAGCATAAGCTCTATAAAGTCACCAAAGGCACTGAATTAGTGGATACTACACCATCGCTCCCGGGGAAAATACAGGTTAGGTTCCTGTGAGCCTCTGGTCACGACATTTTCATCCACTTATCAATGCATAACCTTGTTTTATGTGTTTTTCTGTTTAAAGACATCCTATGCAGTATCTGTTGTTGATTCATTAACATGGGACTCATGGCCAACAGAACTATAACCCATGCTTGAATGAAGCTTTTCTAATGCATATTTTCTTCATAAGGCAACATCGCAGTGTCGGGTCACAGTGGACAACACTATCAGCTCCGCACTTGGGGGCCATTATAAACATCGAAATCCACCACAAAAGAAAAGAGCACAACAATGAGAAAAGCATAGCACTAAACAGATAGCAAAAGAGGACATTTGTTTACAATATGAGAGCTGAAATATGAAGCAGAGCATCGCTTTGCTCAACCTGAGCTGCATGTCAGGAAACTCAAGTTTTTTGCCAGTCTCTGTGTGTTCACAGATGATAGTGAAAACTTCAGAGATAATGATTTTGGGGTTTACAAATAAACTGTAGAGAGTAGGTGAATCACAAATACAAAAATCCATGAATAATGAAGGTCAACTGTGTATATGATCATGCAACGTTATTTGTTACAAAACCTGGGTGAGGGAGAATCAAATGACCATAAATAGCAGAATGGATAAATAAATTGTGCAATATTAATTTGATAGAATGTCATACTGCAAAGAAGGTAAATAGGTTAATGCTATATACAACAATATGGATGAACCCAAACATAAATTTGGGCAAAAACAAGACAAAAAGAAGGTACTATGATTCCATTTATATTATATTTTAAAATATGCAAACCTAATCCATGGCATTAGAAATAAGGGTAGCAGTTACTTTTGGGAGAAAAAAAGTAATGACAGGGAGAGGAATAATGGGGTTTCTAGTACACAGGAAGTGTTTTATTTCTTGAAGGTGGTAGTTCTACAAGTGTGTTCATTTTGTGAAAATTCATCAAATAGTACATTCATGGTATGTACACTTTCTGCTTGTGTTCTATGGCAATGTAAAATAAAAACAAGTAGATTTTCTAAGCAATACCCTGGAGCAGAAGGGCAGGAATGGGGTCTGGTCCAAAGGAGAAGTGACAGGCGCTCTGGACTTGGGTATTTTCAAGTTTTCTAATTTAGCCAGTCTGATAGGTGAAAAGGTATCTCGTTTGAAGTTGCATTTCTCCACTGGGATCACTTTATAGCCACTCAGATTTTCTTCCGTAAATTATCCTTTCATGCCTATTGCTTGTTTATTCCTTTCTTGGGTCACCAATCCTTTTCCCAAGACTTTTGTTGGAGGAGACATTTTACCACTACCGACTTCAGTACTGTTAATTTTTGGAGTCTACTCGAGGTTTCTATTTCTTCTTGTGTCCATGTTAACATTTTATCTCCTTTATAGAAATTAATTCATTAATTCAATTCTCCTGGGTTTCAAAGGTATTGTTGCATATTTGTCCATAATTTTTGAAACTACTTTTAAAATCACTTGTGTTCGTAAATCTCCTTTTCAGTTTGTTGTTTTCCTTATTCCTTTTCTGACTCACCTTGTTCAGTGTTATTTGAGGTTTCCTAGCTTATTAATTTTTTCACAGTACCAACTTTGGCTTTGTTAATCTTCTATATTGATTTCTTTCTCTACTTCATTGATTTTTGTTCTTATCTTTATAGTCTTCTTTTCTCATTTCTTTGGATTTATTATCCTATTTTTTATTAGCTTCTGTTAAATACTTAACTCATTCATTTTCTCTAACTTTCCTCTCTTGATATTTTAGTGTTCTAATAAATGTATTTAAAGCTATAAATTTTTCTTTGAGTAATACTTTAGCCATGTCCAATACATGTTCATTTACATTTTTAAATTATTAAATATTTTAAATATACAGAAAAATATGGAAAATAATGTAACACGTACCTATCATCAAACTTATTCATTTCTAGTATTTTCCTGTAATTGCATCAGATTTATTTCCAGAATTGACAACCTTGATGTCCAGAAGATTTCAAAGACAGCCTTTTCATTGTCTATCCTCATAGTTTCCTCTTTAATTCAAGGACTATATAGTGGTATGTTTTGCAGTTTCTATTATAAATAAAAGAGATTTTTTTTCAGCTCCCTTTTTGTTAGATTAGTATCTAATTTTATTGCATACTGGTTGAGAATATACTCTATAAAATTAATTGAGGCTTCTTCTCTAGTACTTGAATGATTTTTTTAAATGTTCCATATGTGTCCAGAAAGAATGAGTGTTCTGTTCATTGAGTGTAAAGTGAAAGCATGTTATGTTATTAAAAATTTTATATATTTGCTTTTTTTTGGTCTGCTTCATCTATGGGTTTCTGAGATGAGTGTTTTAAATTTTTGATTCCTCTATGTCCTCCCACAGTTTTATTGGTTGTTTTATATATCTTAGATTATGATGTTAGACATCGAGGGGTTCTAACCATTAAATTTTTTAACTGCTTTTTTGCTGTATATGATAATATTCACTGTTGATATGATGTTTGGCCTTAAAATCTATTTTGTCCAACATTAAAATTAATATCCCAACACTCTTTTTACTATTATTTTGTTTTCAATCTTTTTACATATTTTAAAAATGAATCTACTAGAAAACATTTTGCTGCATTGTGTAAAATCCATTCTGCAATTTTATCTTCGGATTGCTGGTTTTAACCCATGTACTCTCAATAACTGTAATTATTGTATAATTATTTCTATTTTTTCTGATTGATTTCAACTAAGTTTTTCGATTTTAAAAAATTTTACTTTTTTTCTTTTTTCCTACTTTCCTCTTTATTTTTATTAAATGCCTATACAATTGTAAGAAGGAACACAGAGAGAGACCCTAGGTACCTTCACCCAGTTTCCTGCAATGGTAACCTTTTGCAAAACTATAGTATAATATCACACCAGGGAATTGACAATGATACAATCCACTTACCTTTGTCGGATTTCTTGTCCTGTGTGTGTCTGTGTGTGCCCAGTTCTACACATTTTTATCCAGTACCCACGACCACACTCAATGAATTCCTCATGTCCCTTTTTAGAAGCACAGGTACCTACTCTCCCCCCACCCCTGCCCTGCCAGCCCCTGGAAATCACTGAATGTGTTCTCCATTTCTACAATTTCGTCCTTTCAAAAATGTTATATAAACAGAATCATAAAGTATCTAACTTTGGGGATGGGCTTTTTTTTTTTTCTCAGCATAATTCCTTGAAGATTCATATATCAACTGTTCATTTCTTTGTACTGCTGAGTAGTATTCTATGCTATGTATGGACCACAGTGCATTTAACCATTCAGCCACTCATGTCTGGGATGTGCCCAGCTTTGAGATATTATGAATAAAGATGCTGTGAACATTTGTGTATGGGTTTTTGTATGAAATTAAATTTTCATGTTTCTGAAATAATTTTCCGAGAGCGCAGTTTGCTGGGTTCTTTGGTAGTTGCATGTTTGGTTTTGTAAGAAACCACCAAGCTGTTTTCCAGAGTGACCATACCATTTCACATTCCTACCAGTAATGCACGAGTGACCTCATGTCTTTGCATCCTCACTAATATTTGGTGTTATCACTATTGTTTGTGTTAGCCACTAGGATAGGGATGTGACTATATCCCCTTGTGGGTTTTAATTTGTATCATCCTCATGTCTAATGATGTTGAACATCTTTTCAAGTGCCATCTGTCTATCCTCTTCAATGAGACGTCTTTTTATATCATTTGCATATGTTTAATTGGATTAATTCTTTTTTTTACTGTTGAGTTTAGAGACTTTAGCTAGTCTAGATAGTAGTCCTTTGTCAGATATATGGTTTGCAAATATTTCTCCCAGGCTCTAGGTTGTCTTTTCATCCTTGTCACTGAGCTTTTGCAAAGCAAAAGTTTTTCAAACTTCAATGAGTTTCACTCTATTAATATCAATGTTTCCTTTTAATAGATCATGCTTTTAGTGTCAAGTCTTAGAAATCTTTGCCTTGCCTTAGAGGTCCTGAAGACTTATTGCTATTTTTATTCCTAGAAGTTTTATAGTTTTATAAAAGTACATGATTTAAGTACATGATCCATTTTAAGTTAATTTTAATATCAAGTGTGAGATTTAGGTTGAGTTCACTTTTTGCCTATGGATGTTCATTTGTGGTAGCACCATTTGTTAAAAACTCTATTGTTCCTCCAATGAATTTCTTTGACAGCTTTGCCAAAAATCACGCATTTGTGTGAACCTAATTTTTAGGATTTCATCACAATTTCTTTATAATATGTTAGATTGTGTATGTTTGTATAGTTTTCATAATTGTTGATCCACATATTACATTATATATGTGACTTAACACAGTCTACTGGCATTAACATTTTACTACTTCAAGTATGTGAGTAAACCCCACTTACACGTATGTCTCTTTACCTTCTACACTTTTAAATATTTTCTTAAGTATCAGATGATTTTATAATTTTTGTTTCAATCACTAAAATCTGACTTATAAAGCTCATGAAGAAAAGAATAGTCTACTATATTTGTATACTTCCCATTATTCCATCTTCCTTCCTGCAGCTGCAAGACACTTTTATCCTTTCCTTTCTGTTTCAAGAATTTTCTTTAGCTAATTTTTAATCTGCTAGCAACTAGTCCTTTTAATTTCCTTTATCTAACAATATCTTTATTTCCCCTTCATTCTTGAAGGATAATTTAGCTAGATATAGGATTCCAGGCTGACAGTTTTTTGTTTTATTTTTTCATCACTTGAAAACTGTAACACTTCCTCCTAGCTCCCATGGTTTCAGCTGATAAGTCCACTGTTGTTCAAATTAATGCTCCCCTATAGGTAGTAAACCATCTGGCTGCTCTCAAGAATTTTTCCTTGTCTTTAGTTTTCATAAGTTTGATACTTATGTGTGTTAGTGTGGATTTATTCTGTTGAGGATTTCTGCAGATCCTTGAATCTGTATGTTTATGTCTTTCACCAAATTTAGGAAGTTTTTAGCCACCATTTCTTCAAATATTCTTTCAGTCCACACTCCTCTCCTCTCCTTCTGGTCTCCAATGATATAAACACTGGATCTTTTGCTATTGCCCCACAGTTCTCAAAGGCTCTGTTCATTTTTTTCAATCTGTTTTCTCTTATTCAGACTGTGTAGATTCTATTGATTTTTTCCCAAGTTCACTGGTTCTATCCTCTGTCACCTTCACTCTACTATTGAGCCTATGAGTGAGATTTTTATTTCTGTTTTTATATTTTCATTTCTATAATTTCTATATCTTCACTGACATTTTCTATTTTTTTTTCATTTGTTATAATTGCTTGCAGAGCATTTTTTATGATGACTGTATAAAGTTCTTGTCCCATCATCCCAACATCTGATTCATCTCCATGCTGGTATCAGTTGACTTTCTTTTCTCATTCAAGCTGTGATTTCCTTGGTTTTTATTATGATGAATCGTTCCCAAATATATCCTGGGCATTTTGGCCATTATGCAGGAAAACTCTGAGTTCTGTTTAAATCTTTTATTTTAGAAGGGAATAACCCTGTTTAGCTTTATTATGCATGTCCTGTCCTACTCTTGTGGGCTGTGGTTCCAATGGCATTTTCATTTTTGAAGCCATTGCAGTGTGGACTGGTTTTGGGGTTTTGCTTGTTTTATTTTGTTTTGTTTTTTGGTCTGCTTGATTTATCTGCCTCCATGAGGACTTCCACTAGTCCCTGATGGTGCTGGCTAAGGGGCAGAAAGGGAATCCCCCAGGCCAGGCCACTGGTTGTCTCTTGGTAGGGGAATGAAGTCTCAGGCTCTTGGGGACAAAAAGGCTCTCTTGGCTGGGTGCTTGTTGTGTTGGGATTCCCCTTGCCCACACCTGGGAGGGTGGAGAGCACTTATTTTGTGGTAGAATTCCTCTTGCCAGTGGCCCCTGGCTTCCCAATTGTCCATAGGAGGGGAAGGGAGACTGAGGCCAGGGCAGAAGGAGAGCACTCCCCTGGCGGCCTCCCATCAGATCCAGGGCAGGAATGAGTCTAGTTGGGCTGCCTTTGGTTGCTTGGCTGGAGGTCAGGAAACTCCAGGTCTGAGTCACCTTCTTCCCTGAGGCAGCCTTCCTGTGATGTTGTTCCTCTAGTCCTGGGGTCCCACACCAGCCCACCTTTCTCTCACCATCTTTCAGAGCTCTCCTTTGATTGTCTCTTACATTATTTCCAGGGTTTTCAGTTGTTCTTAGTGGGGAGAAGCAGAAAGAAATGGGTCCATGCCATTTTGACCAGATCAGAAGTTTTCCTCTACTTCTTAATTATTTCATTTGTTTTTTCTCTTTTCCTACTTTCCACTGGGTGGATCAAATCTTTTTCAGTAGGTTTAAAATATTATACATTATATTTTTGTCTTCTGGTAGTCTCCTCTGTATCTGAAAGACCACATTTATGGTTTTCTATATTAATTTGCTGAGTTTATCAATTTCTAGATCTTTCTTCTAAACAAGCAGAGAAGTACCTTAAGTATATTTTCAACTTCCTCTCATGCTACCTCCTTCACCTCCCAAGCAATACACTTTGAAGCTGTATTTTAGTTCTAGATTTTTATTAAGACACATTTTTGCTGTTTGTTTTGTTTTTAAGTTCTCTATTTTATCATCAGTAAAATTTACTAAGGTTTGTTCATGCACTTCCTAGACTTATATTTCACCTTGTTGAACTACTTCTCCAAGATTGTTCCCAAAAAGCTCTTGCATGCCGACTTCTGAGTCTGAGAATATCTTTATTCCCCACTCACACTTAAACACTAGTTTCACTTAATCTGCTTGGTTCAGTGCTTTGAAAACATTACCGTATAGCCCATATTCTGTGTTCTGTTGAGAAGTCTGATGTCGGTCCAATTCTCATCCTTTAGTAGTTGGTCTGCTCTCAGAATTTTCTGTCTTTGTTTTATATAAATTTCATAATAACCTATTGAAGTATACCCCTCTTTCCTTTCTTTAAAATCCTACCCTGCACTCTGTTAAGCCTGACAGTCTGAGGTCATATATCTTTTCCTTTTCCTGGGCAACTCTCAGTCATTATTCCCTCAAATGTTTCCTTTCCTCCCTTTATTGATTATTTGTTTTCCTTCTGGGATTCTTTTCATATGAATGTTGATCCAAAAAGGCTATTGTTTATATTGCTCCACTAATCTTTTAAGTTCCCCCTCTCTGACTATTCCTGATGTCCTTTGAGCTTTTCTGACATAATGTCCTCACTCACTGATTGGGTTTTCAGCAGAATCCATTTGGCATTCAACCCACTTACTGAAACTTTAAAAAAATATTTTATACTCTGCATTCCCTGATTTTTCCATTTGATTCTTCTTTAGGGCTCCATGTTTACAGCGTCTTCCCTTATCTCTGGAGAATACTTGATATGTCAATTGAACACTCTGGTATGCCTAGTTCCCTAATTATGCTTCATCAGCTTTAAGCCATTCCATTTGTTATTGCTCTTTTATGGCAGTTGCCCTCCTAAGCAGTCTCATTTATTTTCCAAATGAGTTCATATTTCCTTAGGCAGGTTAACTACCTGGGCTGGTGATGGGTCTTTGGAGAAGGGCATAATGCCAAGGTTCTAACTTGTTCCGGTCCCAATAAGTTCAGGTTGGTGGGAGGGTGCAGGGCAAAGAGTTCTAGGGTGATCATCTGCACTTCTGGGCTTGCAGAAATACAGTCTCCCTCAGTTTCAATCGCCTGCCCCTCGGAGAACAGGGAGGATGGGGAAGCTTAAGATCCAGGCCACCTGCTCCATACCTCCCCTGGCAGTGCTCCTCTGACACTGCTTGTCTAGCCTTACCCTCCCCCTGCCCCAAGCCTCCCTGCCAGCAGGTGTTTGTCTGTTCACATCAGCATGGGGGGGAGGGGGGACTGGCTTTCCCTGGCAATGTGGGAGAAGGAAGAGAAGGGCATGCGTGAAAACCTCTCCTCCACTTTATCATCTGTTTCCTTCCCACATGGGAACCAAATCACCTTCAGCCACCTGGGGAGTTCTCTTTTATTTTTTATTATGAACTTGACAGATCCATCAACATCTCTCTGGTTTCTATGCTATATGCAGGACTGGATTCGACTGCAAGAGCCAGCAGCTCAGCTCTCATAACTTTCCTAAGTGAAAAACATTCACTGCTTTTGTAAACAATTTTCTACAGGATAATGATTGGAACACTGCAACTTTGTATCTATTTGCTATTTGATGAAATAGAGTACATGTACCCTTTGAGTAAAAGTGAGGCAAGTCCTCAAATGTCTCCTAGAATGTAAATGTCAAAGTTCAGAAGCCAATGTGGGGGTTGCATGCTGAATGGTGAGGAAAACATGCAGGTGTAAAATTACTGTGGCTCACTATGGCCCACGTACTCATTTTATTAAGCTTTAGATTTTTAAGATATCTGCTTATTGCATCTGTTTGTACTAAAGAGAGTAGCAGTTGATTTTGAAGTCTAGAGATGCTTCACTTTTCCTGCCCAGGAAAATAATTAGGTCATGACTAATAATCCCTTACGTGGATGACTCACAGCTATTTGAGGTGTGTGTGTGTGTGATCTCTAGTGATATTTTCACAACCAGTAATGAGGCAGCTTGACAATACACCTTCAATGTTTAGGAGTCAGTTATTAAGTAGAGAATTGATATTAACCATCTCTGCTATTCCTACCAGTTGGAATAGAATAGAGTCTAACAGACCCCATGGTTTTAGTATGAATCCTCATAAGACTGAGGCAGATACATGTTTTTCACAGGGAGTGATGATGAGAAAGAGGGTAGGAAGGAAGTTTGTAGACAAGTTTCTATCCAGGTGAGGAGTGAAAATACTAAGTTCTCACACAGATGCCTGTAGTTTCACTCCTGTCACCAAACTCTCTTGATTTATTAATATTTTCACTTAAAGGGCATTAGTATTTTACCCCATTTTGGGGGAAACTTTGAAGATAACTTGGTCTTTCTATAGAATGATGATGTAGTAAAATATGGAACTAATATACAAATGGCCAATAACACTAAATTTTCAACTTCAAACTGCACTTAGAGTCCTCATGCATCTGTAACCTTTTTATTCCCTGGGCAACTTAACCTCCAATCCAGAAAAAAAAAATGTTGTTATTAGAAATGTTTAAGTTGTATTCCTTTTTCTTCAGTCTTCCAAGAAAGAAAAATTGCCACTATTTTCCACTGAGCAATAACTTTCGGAAATTATAGCCCCTTTCCCCAAATGCCATCTCATAATATGAAAAGAGGAAATATAGTGTAAGAAAGAGTGTTTGACTAGGAATCTGTAGTGGACACTGTTGACTGCCGAACTGATGTCTCTTTCTCTTTTTGCCCTTCCTAACAGAGATCAGTTTACTCACAGGTAGCCCCAACCATCAGTGGATGGTGAGCTCTCCCTGGATCCTTAGGTAGAATGTGATCAGATTAAAGCAATCAACCTATGACAATCCACTGGACAATTATTTATAATTGTTTATATTTTTTAATATTTTTATAATTATTACATAAGAACTATAGATTGGGCGAGATCAATAGTTCATTCTGCTCAAAATTCAACCTGCCAGTGACAAGAAGAGATCTTACATATTTTTGCAGAAGGGCAGTGCAGCTACTCATCATCTTCATCATCATCATCATCATCATCATCATCCCCACCATCATCATCACCATAAGAGTTGTGCATATAGTATGTCATTTAGTCTTTAAAATAACCTCATGAGGTAGATAGTATTACTATATTGTGGTGTTTTTAAAGCATAAGTTTAAATCCTTTGACATTCCTACAATGAAGAGCTGGTGTCTAGGTCCTCCCCCCTTGAATCTGAGCCTTAGTACCTTCCTTGTAACCCACGGAACGCAGAGGAAGTAATGCCACGCAACTTCCAAGACTGGGTAGAGAAAAGCCTATAGCTTCCACCTGGTTCCTTTAGGACACGTGCATTGTGGGAAGCCGGCTCCGATGCAAGGAATCCACCTACCCTGAGGTCGCCATGCTGGAGAGACTTACATGCAGTCGCTTGGTCCACGGCCCCAGCTGGGATCTCAGGTGAGGGCCACTGCCCACTGCCAGCCCATGCAGAGAAATGCCTAGGCAAATTGATGACTCACCAAATTGTGAGCACAGCAAAATGACTGTGTTAGGACTATCCTCTATTTTGCAGGGGAGAAAACTAAGGCATCCTCAGAAATCAAAGCTATATCCTGATCATAAGCGTGACAAGCTTCCATTTCCTCTTGTGGATAAGCCAGCTAGCCACAGATTTTGAAAGTCCTTTCCCACTCTGCAGCCTACTTAAAACTCAAAGTAACAAGTTTTTCTATTATTTGTTTGTTTGTTTGTTTCTGCTTTCTCCCTGTATGACTCTGCAGCACATCAGGGTGAGGAAGGAAAGAGAAAAACACCAGAAATAATTAGACAGATAATTATCTGGAACAAGTATTGAACACTGAGTTTTAGGACACAAAATCAAAGTTATCAGGGATCCCCATCAAACCAGCCCCTCCTCTTTGTTTTGCTATTTATATTCATGGTCTCTGTATTCCTGCCATCATCCTGGCTTGCTTGTTTTCTCTGGCCCCATCAGAATTCAGCCACTTACAGGCAGGGAGCCTGTCTCATGCCAACTCCTCGCTTCCCTGTGCCCAGCTCAGTGCTGACATGTGCCACACTCAATGCACGTTAAGAGAGGAAACTGAATGAAGGCTAGAAATCTTGGTCACCATTAACATTTTTATTTCCCTCAGTGCCCACATCCGATCACAGATTATAAATTGAGAGTATTGTTTAGATCTATTTCTCCCTATTTCAACTACTACCCTACATTAAGCATTTTATGTCTTCATGCCAGGCAAACAACATGAATGACGAGCCTTCCTGCCTTCAGATACGTCACACCTCCATCTAGCATTGCTCCAAAAATGTTAATGGACCCCATTCCTTGCCAAGTGGAGAGCAAAGTTCTGCAAGGCCGTTCCCAGGACGACCTCAGCCCTGTCCTGGGCTCCTCCACCCATCGTATGCCTGTGAGTTCTCCAGATGTCAGCAAAGTGGCCCATGCACTCCTTCCAGGACAGATGCACAGGTATCTAATTACAGGCGACTGTTTCTTGTGCCTTTTCTTCTCTAAAATCCTCACCCATTAAAATCCAACCAGTTCATCAAGGCCCATCCCAGGGTCAATGTCACTTCAATACAAAACCCTTTCCTGATCCCCACAATCATATATGATGTCTCCTTTTCCTGAGCCACATGGCGTTTTATAGCACTCCTGAAGCAGTTACTACATTCTGCCTTGATCTCTGGGTTTCGTGTGCATTTGCCTTCTTCTACTATTTGTACTTAAGGAGGTTCAAGAGTACTTCATACTCATTTTTTAAAATCCCAAAGAAGGAGATATTCTAGCAAGATGTTACTCACAATAGGAAATCAATAACCACTTAGTGAACTGAAGGAACATTCAGGAAAGCCATATGCAAAGGACTCCCCGAGTTTGAAGCAAAAAAATAAATAATAATAATTAAGTTTAAAAGTATGCATCCTAATAAAGGTTAATAGGAGAAATGCTCCCCTGATAAGTGGTCGCAATAGATTGGCTACCTTAAAAACTACAGTCTCATCATTCCACTCCTTTTGCCCATCTAGTATTGTCTTCTATGCTGCCCAATGACCAAGTGAAAATTTTAAATTATTTGTCTCTAATTTTGAAGTGGGGCAAACCTTCCTAAGCAGAACACAAAGTCTGGAAATCAAAAAGGAAAATAGTGATAAATCTAAATACATGTACATGCAAACTTCCATGGCCAAAGTGCCACGAATGAAAGTCAAAATACAAATGACATCTTGGAAGAGAAAATATTTCTAACACAGCATGGTCCATGGGTCAAATTTCTTAACCAGCAAAGAGTTTTGAAAATCAATAAGTAAAAAGCAAATATCCCATGAGATAATAGGCAAACAGGCAGAAGAAGAAATAGAAACGGCCAATCAATATATGAAAAGATTTGCATTCAACACAAAGACAAGCAGAGGAGACAAAGGTCTCAAAGTTGCATAATTCACTATTTTACGGGTATGGGATTGGTCAGCAGCCTTTTTAAGGACAGTAATTTGGCGATGCTTTTTGGTCAAAATTAAAAATGCATATGCTTTCTGTGCTAGCTATTCCTCTTCTAGGCATTTACCCTATAGAAATATTCAGACAGGGAAAAAGATATGCAAAGAAGAATTATCATTGCAATGTGAAAATAATTGGAAACAACCAAATGGAGAAAACTGAAATCAGCCAAGTTTACTGTTGCATATCATGCAGCCATTTTTCTCTCTTAAAATGCCTTAAGTGAAAAAGACAGGGCACAATATTCTGTTATGATCCCATCTGAATTTTCTAAAAGTAACAAAAAAGGACAGGCATATATTGGCATATGCACTATCAAGATACTTCTGGAAGGACCCACTTGAAACTGTTAACAGCTTCCTCATGGTTGGGGGAGGGTCAAAGGGGCTTTTCCTTTCATTTTACTCTTTTCTGTTGTACTTCATTTGTTAATTTTTTATCCCAATAAACTATGCACATCCTTTACTTTTCTAACAAGAAAGAAAATTTAGAATATACTTTGTCCACTTATTTTCCTTTTGTATTTTTTGCCAAAATGTGCACAGTCCTTAATTTCGGTGCCAAACATCCCCCCGTACATTGCACAGAAGTCCTTGTGATGGTTTGGGGGGGCCCACGTTTTGATCAGTGCGAGCTGAAAGTCAGGGAGACTGGCTTCCTAATAAGTGCCCTTCAGAAGTACAAGAGCTACATTGAGCCCTGAGAACTATAGGATAAATGGAAACACATGCCCACACTAAGGGCAGCCAAGGAATTTTAAAGGGAAACAGGAGCAAGACAAGGAGAGACTGCTCCTTGTAAATCGCCTGCCAGCTTATCTCCTGAATCCATTCCAGGAGCTGATGCAAAAAGCATAAGAGCTGGCCAAACCCTGCACTATAGGTGAAATATATTATTCTTCCAGTCTCTGAGAACACGCGGCTTTCCAAAGAGCGCTCACTAATAAATGCCAAGAGAGTGGGATGGAAACAGATCTGCTGAAGAGCTCACACCCCAAATATTTTATCTGACAAATGTGCAGGCCAAAGAGTTAAGGAGGCAAGGATTACGTGCAGCTAAGTAGACATGCATATCTGGCTGTCAGAAAAAGAAAGAATAGAAATGTCCCCAAACCATTTTGTGTTCTAGAGAGAACAGTAAAAGCTTCTTATGCATAAGCGATGCAGCTATGTGCATGCACACCAGTCTGCTGAGGCTGGCCGCTCAGCGCAAAAACCTCAGGACAGGGACTTGGAGCTCTGGCTGGGTGAAGCTTCCATCCAGCAGTGTCATTTTTAACATCTCAGAGATGCTTTCTCTTGTGTCTGATATTCCCTATCCACAACCCAAAGAAGGTAATGATGCTATCTCCAAACACGGTAACTATGGCTCAGGAGACTTCAATGACTAAGGAAGCACAGGAGGGGGACATGTCCTAGCAACGGTCAAGGGACAGAGCCTCTGCTTCTAACGTTGAAAAAGATGCAGAGCGAGTCCTGCAACCTCGTGAGGTGTGTCCTTGCAGGGGGAGCAGAGTCATTTCTAGTGCCTGAAAACAAAAGATGTGAGCAACATCTACCTTTAGCAAAGGAAGCCCACGCGTGACTTCCATATGAATGGCAGACCACAAGCGTGAGACGGAGGGGGGAGAAGGGAGAACTCCAGGCTTTGTCTGACCTGATGGGCTGTCAGCCTGTCACCCCACATGCACAGAGGTGGTGAGGAATGTGACAACAGTATTAAGGAGCAGTGCAAACCAATCACGTACGTTGCCGGTCCAAGCAGCTTTGTCTTGACTCTCACCCCCGTGAGGTTTCCATGGTATAAACACCTTCAAGGGAGGGGCAGGGGCACAGGGAGCTTTGGCCAGGAGGGAGGTGACCTCAGGCTGCCTGCACTTCTGCTCACCTTTGCCTCTGTCTTTCAAGGAGGCCGCATGTGTCTGGTGTGATCAGGGCCCCATGAAGTGTGATACGACAGAACCACTAGACAATCCAGAGAAAGATCCATTTCTCTTTTTCCCATTACTGAGAGGCCCTAAGTCTTATAAGGATATTTACTGATGTAAGGATGGACGTGGTTCACTGACAAAGTAGAAAGAGCTGGAAAGACTGCGGGACCAGTGGCAGTGGGCAGGGGGAGAAAACAGCACCTCTCGGGTCCTAGACAGGGCAGTGCTGAAAGTTCCATCCTAGAAGCAAAGGAAGGCCTCGGCCGTACCCCTCACCCCCCACCAGGGAGTCTAGTGCAGGGGCTGGACTGCGTAGGTTCAAAGCCCAGCTCCGCCATTTGCAGCTGCACCATGTTCGGCAAGGTACTGAACTCACTGAGTGTCAAATGTTTCCTCATCCATAATGGAATGATTATTGGACTGTTCAAAGGATTGCACGAGATACTGTACGTAAGGGACTTAGACCTGGGAGTGTCCCCCAGCAACCAGCTTTCTCACTGTTGTTCATATGACTGCTTCAACTCGATCCTCCCAATTCTGGAGTTTCTTGCAATAAGCAATCCTACAGCCCTTGTCTCAGGCAGTGTTTTCCTTATCCCTTAAAACCCAGATCAAAAGATGCTCTTCAAAACTCTTTCCTACCTTTCTTGGAAAAGTTGGTTATTCTTCCTTTAGAGCTTTGTAGGTACAGCCTTTGGTCCCTTATTTTGACATATATGTTTGAATTATCCACATACATGTGCTTCCCCACCAAAGCAAGGACTCTTCAAGGTCAGAGCATGCCCTCGATAAATGGATCGGCCCGTGAGGGAGCAGATCTCCTAAAGGGCTGCTTTAGTCTGCCTTGCATTTTCCTTAGGCCTCCATCATGGATCAGGGGAATCAAAGTCCAGAGCAGAGCACAGAGGTGAGATTCCAGCAGGAATAGCAGCATGGCACGCCATCCGCTGGAGCAGCACAAAGACCTAGGCCCTCAGCTCCTCTCCTTACAAGTCAGATGTGAGTGGGAAAGAATGGTGACGGATGCCTCTCCTCCAGCTGCTGTCACTTCATGGTCATTCTAAAAGACAGGGCACCCCGTCCCTCAGTTCAGGCAGGAGAAAGCAAAAGACCACAGTGGCCATGGGAGCAAAATGAAGCAAGGACCAGTGAATAAATGTGAGCCACGTGGACAACAGGGACTGTTGAGGCTGGCGTGGGACTGCCCAGAGATTGGTGGTCCTTCAGTGTACAAGGTCTGGGCATGAAGGTGAAGACTGGTTCACCATGACAACCAAACGGCAACATCGGTGAGCACCGTGGGGGACCCAGGGCACCTGAGGGCTCCCCCAGCCACGCTCTCTGATTCCCACTGTGAAAGTTCTCATTGAAGTCCATGAAACCTGCACTCATTGAAATTATATGCAAAATTGTGCATTTTCATGAAAAGAAAGTCCACAGATTTCAATTAATTCTGTCTTAGTTCATTATCACTGCTATAACAAAAATACCATAAACTGGGTAGCTCATAAACAAAAGACCTTTATTTCTCAAAGTTCTGAAGCGTGGGAAGTCTAAGATCAAGGTGCTGGCAAAGTTGGCACTAATCATGATTCATGAGGGTTCCACTCTCGTGGCCTAATCACCCCTAGAGGCCTCACCTCTTAGTATCATGGTAATGAAGATTAGGTGTCAATATATGAATTTTGGAGGGACATAAACATTCAGAGTATTCCAAAGGCATATGATTTTAAAAGATGATTAATGTGCCTATTAGCCACTTGGGGAATCTTGTTAAAATGCAGGTTCTGATTTGTAGGTTAGGGTGGCGGCTTGGGACTCTGCATTTTTAAACACGTCCCCGTGATATCAGTACTGCCGGTCTGCAATCCACAATTTGAATAGCAAGGACCAAACTGTGCATCCCACACGCTAAAACCGACAGCTTCTGGAATGCCAAAGCACACACACCCACAGGATTGAGATACAAACTGAATTTTAGCACATGTGATAACATACACATGAAACAGGACAGTTTAGAATGGCTCATTACTAACAACAAAGAACTGGGAAGACTGCATACTTTCAGGCCTTTCATCACAGCTGAGAAAAAGATAACTGGAGCACCAGGTTCTTGGACCCTTCTTATCTGTTCAGAAGGAAATTTACCAAAGAAATAGCTTTTCCTCATTTGGGCTTTTATCTACCACCTCTAGGAAACTGTCTAGAAAAGCGAGGATAGTCAATAAACTCACGATGTTTATAAAGAATTTGCATGGCGCTGATTATTTATACATATAAGAGATCAGATTAAAACTCTGCCTACAGATTGAAGACCGCTGGCAGCAAGGCCATTGACAAACACTGTCGATACAATGCGCATCTTAGCCCGGTCACCCTGGCTCAGCTGCCAGCTGCCAAGGAAGGCCATGCGAACGGGCAGTCCAGAGGCATTCAGGCTCAGAGAGGAAATCTATCAGTGGCAGGTAGAAGCCAGAGTGTCTCACAGCTGAACTGTGCGTCAACAGCTCCATCCCCAGAACACAAAGTATCATAAAGGCTGAAATCTAAATTGAAGTCTAAAAATAGCACAATAAAATTATTTCCTTCTTTCACTCCACCAGAGAGCAGGCGGGCTGACATCAATATCTGCAGGGCACAACCGACTTCTCAGAGTTTACTCGGAAAGAACGATTACACAACTGCCCTTTCTCGGGGAACAGACAGTCTGCGTCAGAAAATACAGAAGGGAAAGCAATTACTCTGTTGCCGAAAACCAATAATGGGTATTTGATTGTGATTATTAATGGGAGGGGAAAGAAGACAGACTGCTGAGCAGCAGCCCACCCCTGAGTGGATCCGTAGGACATTCCAAGAGGGGGATTAATTTCTGTTTTCTTTTCATCTCTCAGCCGGGCATTTGAATGAGACACCAAACTTTAAGCATGGCCTGTCACAGCCTTATCAATATTCAATGCCACTGCACTCTGGTCACATTATCTCCACTGGATACACCGAGTGACAGGCCCCTTGCTGCGGGGGTTGTTTTCCCTTTGACTCTCAATGTGAGGCAGATGAATCAGGGTAACTGACTTGTCAGATACAGGAAACTAATTTCCAAGACATCAGAAAGACATTTGGCAGCAAATATTTACTTCTCTGTTTGTTTCCCACTGATATTGAACACACATGATCTAATCTGGAGGATGCAGGGTTTACAATCTCTGCGAACAAAAGGATGTTATGGCTCATTCTAAAGAAAACAATGCCATCAATTCAGCGCCTGGTGGAAACACTCTGAGGCTTGAAGTACATTTGTCTTAAGAGAATAAAAAGGGACCATGAGGAATGTAGGCAGAGACGAGAGAATGTGATTTCTCTGACTTAATATTTCTCTGTAAAAAAAAAACAGTTCTTTTACACCACCTTACCCAGCCAATGAATTTTGAATAGAATGGCTGCCTCCTGGTCCACATAAACATGGTAGCTTCCTCCAGGGGCAGCCATTAGCAACTCGAGATACCCGGATGAGAAAAGCTGACCACAGGGAGGACTGGATTAGAAGATGCTGGAGGGGACTGATGTGTGTCCCCCTCTCTGTGCCCAGCTGAGTACAAGGCACTTTCCATGCATGATTTCATTCTATTGTACAATTTCCCTGTGAGGTGAGTATTGTTATTATAATATCAATTTTACAGATCAGGGCACGGGCTCACGAGTGTCTGGTGTTTGCTCAGTTCCTAGCTAGCTAATTGGTGGATCTGAGATTAAATCCCGTTCTGACGACAAAACCCACTGTCTGCTGGTGCCAGATTTCCACTTCATTTGATGCGGAACATTTCAAAGTCTCCTTCTGCTCCTGGGAAACAACAATCTCCTATCCTACCCTGAAACCAAACAAAACACTTAGGAACTCACACGACTGGTCATTTTGGAGTCATGGTTGGCCTTGCTCACTGAACATTTTGTGTTCATGGTAGGCCTCGCTCATTTTTGTGAAAATATAGAAACACCTCTCTGAAGATGCCAGAAATAGCAGTAGTTGCAAATGGTAACACACGTGACATTACTATGTGCAAAACTGAACACGTTTCCCTATGCAGCCGTTTATAAACACCGAATTTCAATGGAAAACTATTTCAAAGTCCTGTGTACGTGCACTCACGCACACGCACACGTACATGCACGTCATGACGCAGCACACGCACACGCACGTCATGACGCACTTCCCAACCTCTAATCCTCACTCCCTTCCCAGGACTCTAGTCTCCAACCTTTTCAATGCTCCTCCTTCTACGATTGCCACTGGCGGCAAACGTGGACTGAGCATGTGGCGTGTATGGTGGAAACATGATTTTCTTACCATTCAATCTGCATAAGAACACATGGGGGAGGGTACTATTTTATTTCCTTTTATAGACAGAGAAATTGAAATTTAGAGAGGTCAAATAATTTCCCCAAAGGCACCAAACTGGAAAGTATTGAGGAGGCCAGGATCACCTAATCTGACCCCACAATCCACACCCTTGACCCTGTGTTACCCTGTTTCCTCCAATCCCCTTCAGTTCATGTCCTTGCCAGTCACCGGCTCTTACTTGTGCCAGCCCCTAATCCACAATGCCACCCTGTCCCTGGCTATCTCAGCCAGCAATTCATCCAACTCAAATGCTACCCTTTCTTGGCACCTTCCCTGGGCCTCCCTTTTATGCAGAACTAGTTTCCCCTCCGTTTTTCACTCCTATAGCTCTTTATTTATGGCTATAATAATAACATCTTCTTCATGTCCCAGCCATGAGACAGCAAGCTCCTTATGGGAAGGTGAGATCCTCACTCATGTCTGTATCCCTGGTACCCAGCATGGTACCCAGACAGAGCTCCATATAGAATTGCCTAAAAGCCCATCACTGGTTCCACATTTCGTTTTGTACTCCCCACACCCATTAGGGGTGACGAACATTTTATCGAGATATATTCCACCGAGTGACATCTCTTTATATTCATAACAACGATTTTGAACTTTCTTTACCCTCTCTGTATTTTGTCAGGGTAAAGGAGCCCAAAGTCCATCAGACTATACTCGAAATATTATTATCTAGTATTTTAATCACCTCAATCATCCAATTTCTCCACTTCTCTTTGCCAGGTGTTCTATTCTCCACATGTTCTATTCTAGTTTGTGTTTACTGGTAAGTATGTACCTTATTTTAAATGTAATTAAAATTTCTGAATTCACAAAATGTATAAAATAGGGGTGGCTGGTTTAATCACAAAAGGATTGACTGCAAAGTTCTTTTAAGTACTTATCTTTCCAGATATGTTTTTCTGTCTATTCAAAGATCAATAATGTCTTGACACAGTCTGGGAGGCAGATTTGGAGCCCAACTGCCTGTGTTTGAATCCTGGCTTCACCTCTCACTAGTATACGATTGTGTGCAAGTGACTTAACCTCTCTACGCCTCAGTTTCTTCATCTGTAAAGTGAGGGTAATGAAAGTATCTACTTCATTGGGTTGTGAAAAAAAAAATGAGTTAAAATATATAAAACACTACAAACAGTGCCTGTACATAATAACTACCACTACCAGTACTCTACTATCTCTCTAGATCTCTACAATCACCATCAGTATCACCCCCACTACAAGGTCAGGCCCCTGACTACTCCTCTATGTCAGTCCTTAGTTTTTTGCTTCTCAGCTCCAAATTTACCCTTCATTGCCTGCTCTGCAAAAATTAAGATGGGCCCTTTAAATATTTTTTCTTTGCCGGCTGGCACAATGTTAAGTTTTGTCAGCAGAGGGAGCAAGAGAGATCTCACAGGAGAAAGGGTTTCAGTCTGGGTCCCATTCTAGTATGCTCTCAGCAGGCTCCTGAAAAGCAGATGGCTTCTCTAGGCCCAGCTCCCAAAGCATGCACAGGTCTCCAGCACCCTGCTCCTGAAGCATGTGTGGTTTCCGCAGCACCCAACTCTGCGATCCAGTGGCTTCTCCGGCACCCAGTTCCTGCAGCACCTGACTCCTGCAGGCATGCAGCTTCCCCCGGAGTTTGCCTCCTGCTGCGTGGGCCTTTTCTCAGACTCGGTTCCTACAAACATACAGCTTCTCCAGCAACTGAATGCCAGCAGCTCCCAGAAACCAACAGCTTCCCCAGAAGCCCCCCTCAAGCATTTTATTAGCAGACTGCCTCTGGTGAGAAAACTCTTTTTGAATAGTTTTCCTTAGCATCACAGAGGGTGGGTTTCCAGAAAGTTCCGGAGAGAGGACTCCCAGCGACTTGCACTGCTGTGGGACCATGGTGACTTTTTGGCTATCCAGTTTGCCATGGTCATGCCCTCTCTAACAAGGTCTGGGGCTTAGCCTTGGAGTAGAGGACCCTCTAGCTCAGCCTTAAGGGTGGTGGCTTCTTCATACATCAGCTACTTCTATATTTTTCAGAGTCCTCTTCACTTCTTACTGGTAAATCTCTCATTATTCCAATCCTCCGTTATAATTCATAATTCTTTGTATTATACTGTCCCCATTCAAGTTACTGGGTGGTTTCTGTCTCCTGCCTTGTGGCTATCTAAGATTCTGTTCTACTAGGATGTTTTAAGATGGTCGACTGGCCAAAGTCACAGTTTTCTTCATTTTTCATATATTAAATCTGATATTACACATTTTGCATGCAACTGGTATGGGAAACATTTTAGAAAAGAATCAGCAATGAGAATGTTTTCATAAAGGTTTCTGTTCATTTAGAGGAACTCCTCCTATCTGTATTCATCTTTTGTACTTTGTTATGTTTTCATTCTCTTGAAATTATTGAGAAGAGGGCTTTCTTTGGGAAGATCTACATCTTTCCTCACACTTCCACCCCTAAGAAAAAGTACCCAAAGAAAAGTAAGAACGTAGACACATTTTAGATAAATGGTGTCAGTCTCTACCAGTTCAAAGTTTCGGGGCTCTTAAGCAAAGAGAAATTAATTTTCTCAAGTGTCATATAACAAATAAGTTAGAAACCAACCAAATCCCCTTCGATGAAAAATGGTTAAGCAAATTGTGGCATGTGCACTTAATGGGACCTTAATTACTATTAAAACTGTGGTTATAATTACCATGTAGTAACATAGGAAAAATATTTTTGGCAAACCATCTGGTTGAAAAATAGCTGTATTTCCAAAATCAATGCATACAATTGATTATAACTGTTGGTAGTCCAGGGAGATCTTGGGGTGATATATTATACTATGAGGAGTAAAACATAAACATCAGCATAAAATGGGTCACCAACAGAGCTCTGCAAAGTCTAAATCTGAAGAGGATTCTGGTTCCCACTTCTGCAAGAACGAAGCTTTTCTGATGGAACGGCTGGCAGGTCTACAAGAAGAAGATCAGTAATGGTTTGATGGGTTCTGTTTCCCATGCCCAGAACGCTTTACTTTCAGAAGTCATGTGCTGGGTGTAGAATAGCGTGTTTAGTCCCACACTTTTTATCTAAGGGGAGATTATTAATATAGAGAGCTAAATTATTAAAAAGCAGTGGAAAGATAAAAATTGAGTAAAAATGGTTTCCTGTAGGTGGACAGCAGGAACAGGTGGCGAGAGAGAATGAAAGCCAAGCTTTTGTGAATGTGTCTTGTGCTGTACATTTGACCTTGAACCATAAAGTTGTGTTATATATGGTTAAAAAGCAACCACTAAATAGAAAGTGAAATAAAACAAATAGGCCTATTTGTGCAATGAGCTAACAATGCTCCGAGTTGGTAGTTTAACTATACCAAGGGGAATTAATTAAAGTGACTTTAAAACTCTGTGATTTAACTGTACACTCTTAGTGGGATTTATCCTAAGAACAAAAAGAACTGCAAAGAAATCTTAAGGGTTTTTTTAGTATTATTATTTTTAGCATTATTAATATCATAATTATTATAAAACTATTGATATGTATCTACATATTATAACATACCCCAAATATACTATTTATTTATTCATTTATTTTTATTTTTTTTTTATTTCAGCATATTATGGGGTTGCAAATGTTTAGGTTACATATATTGCCTTTGCCCCACCCAAGTAAGAGCTTCAAGCGTGTCTGTCCCCCAGGCAGTACGCACCACACCCATTAGGTGTGAATGCATGTGTGTATGCATTAATGTGTGTGTGTGTAGATAGATACATTACTATATAGAGTAGGATAAACCGTTTCATACATATAAATATGTATATACATATATTTTTATGTGTATAAATAATTATATTAATGATATTAGGAACCAAAATTTTCAACATAAAAGAAATATAAACATATAATCACAGAAACTAAATAAAACCATGGAATATTAGCTTTGAACTAGACCTGTCTAATGATAAAGCCAAGAAACGATGACCAGCCTAGTAGCTCTGAGCATCCACAAGACTCAGACTGTGATATCTAAATATCATTTCCTACTGAACGAAACAAGGGTTTCTTGGAGGAAATGCTGATTCCATATCTGGAGCAGTAAATATACAAGGGGAGCTAGAAATATCTTGTTTCATCAGACAACAAGGAAGTTTCTAGATTGATGTAAAAAGATTCTGGAGCCAATTTGAAGGGTCTCTCACTGGCCAAAGATGGGATAATTTGAAAAAGAATAATTTCATTTTTGAATTGCAAAAAATTGATAAATAAAAAATATATAAAACCATGACTTCATAATAATGTTCCACATGCTCATACACACACAAACACTTTTTTTCACCTTTGGAGGATGCCAGAAAACCAGTTATTATTCTGAAAGCTAAAGCATTAAGAGAAAGAATTAAGCATTTTTCCTGGCTTTCTTTCATAAATTGTACCTCAGGATAATCAAATAGACGTTAAAGGAAAATGTCTTTTTTTTATATAGAAGAATTCTAAGCTAAAAATGAAGGCAGATAATGGAAATAGAATATTATTATTTTGTAACCCCCTAGAGTGAAGTAATGAATCAAAGCCATAATCACCAATGTGGGTAAGAACATGTTGGGGGATTTGATGGAAAGAGGATGGAGCTCCCAACACTTGAACTCAACAATCAGTCTTAACATCACAGGAGAGAAACAACCAGATGTTATTGTCTTTCTTAGGTGGTGTGATAGAAAACCACAACACTATCGATGAAGCATTCTTGGCAATAAAATCAAATCTAAATATGACAAAGTCTCAAGACCTAACAGTTTATGGGAAATACGGGGAAAAAGGAAATATGTTAATGACCTGGGGACATATCTGCCAAATTCTCTTGGCAAACGTAGACAAACAGCCTGATTTTTTCAACAACAACAAAGAAGCAGGTAAAGGAAAAGGAGAGAGAATCTACAGATGGAAACAGGCCTAAGGTGCCTTCCTTAATTTGAACACACCACCTGTTAAAATAAAATTATGAGACAATGGGGGGAAAGTGGAGTACTGACTATATAGCTAATGACATTAAGGAATTCTTATTAATGTTTTTAAGCATGATAATAGTATTAAAGTTATGATATATCTATGAATTAAGTAAAATGTCAGAGATTTGCTTCAAAATACTCCTTTTGGTGGTAGGGTAGGTGTGGTAGATTGAATCGTGGCTCCCAAAGATATGTCCCTGTCCTAATCCCCAGAACTTATGAGTTTTGCCTTACACAGCAAAGAGAACTTTGCAGGCGTGACTAAGTTAAAGGTCTTGAGATGGGGAGATGCCCCTGGATTACCTGGTGGATTTGATGTAATCACAAGGTCCTTAGAAGAGGGAGGCAGAGAGTGAGAGTCAGAGTCCCAGGAGAAGATGACGTGATATTGGAGATATTGGAGTGATGTGCTTTGAAGATGGAGGAAGGGGCCACAAACCAAGGAATGTAGGAAGCCACCAGGAGCTGAAAAAGGCAAGGAAATAGATTCTCCCCTAGAGCTTCTAGAAGGAACAGCCCTGCCAAACACTTTGACTTCTGTCCAGTGAACCTGATATGGACTTTGGATCTCCAGAACTAGAAGAGAATGAATGTGCTGTTTCAAGTCACTGGGTTTGTAGCAATTTGTTACAGCAGCAAAAGGAAACTAATACAGTGGGAATATAATTGACACCAGCTTGGCCGTGTGTTGAAAACTGTTGAATTTGTATGGTACACACCCAAGGTTCGTTGTAATTTCTCTAGTTTTGTATGTGTTTGAAAATTGCCATAGTAATAACTTTAAAGGAAAAAAAAAGTCTTGCTAAAGGACTCTAAATCAAAAGGTCTATTTTTAAGACACGGTTTTCAAGTTTCATGTGGCTGCCCCATAGCCAACTCTAGAATGTTCTGCTAACCTTAGTCTCAGAGAACGATGGCCCTAAGGTGAACTACCGTACCCACAATGCTCCCTGTGGGGCACTGGGCAAGGTGCTTAATCTCTCAGAGTCTCAGTTGCCCTATATACTAGTTTTAATAATAGAGCTCACATCTCATTGGGTTTTTAGGAGGTGTATGTGAAATAATCCATTTAAGGTATTTAGCAGATTAGCTGACGCATAAATCTCTTGATAAAGGTTGGCTATTGATATTGTCATTGCCTGTCATTTTCAGCTTTCCAACAAACATTTGAAAAATGTCTCAAATCAGTTTCTACCATGATCACTGCAGTCCCCTAAAATGTATTTGTGACATAAGTTTTTTAGGGTCTACTTAAATCACAAATACTCCGTTTTAAAAAGCTTTGTTTTCCGTGTGATTGTTTTGCTTGGGTGGTTTCCTCAGATGACGAAAGACTCGAAGATTCTATGGTCCTTTTCCCTGGCATGAGTGCCTGTGCTTCTAATTTGTTCTTCAGGGTGGAACTAGGAATCAGAGCTCTTATTACCCTGTGTAAACTGGAGAGAGAGCTCCCTTTTTCTGTCCCAAAGTTACGCCTTCCTCTGAAGCAGCTGCAAGAAAGGCCAGCCCGGCTCTGCGGGGAGCGACCTGCAGGAGCCACTCTGTGTGGCTCTGGTCACAGGCCTTGCAGTTCCCGCTCAGTCTGGCAGCAGCCTCCCCGGGCTAGGTGTGGGGCTTAACGCTGGCCTGATGCCCGGATGCTATGAAATAATCAGCATTTTCAAAAATGCCCCTTTCCCCATACATTGTCTCAAGTTCATGTGAGGCCCTGGAGTCACATAGAGTGAGGAGCTAGAGATAGGATTCGTAGACCCATTAAGGAATACTTTGCACCAAAATAGTTTGCAAGTCTGCCCCGGAGCAGAGCGCCTTGAGCAGGGGACTCAGAGTTGCTGCCTGGTCTCATCTCCTGCTTCAGAAGCCACAGAACTTAAGGGACGCTTGGTGAGCCAAGGCGGGTATGTGGACATCTGGTAAGTAAACAGATTGGCAAAGGCTGAAATATTTTTTCAACTCCTCCACAGGCTCTTGAATTTCTTGACAACCACTACTCTATACATTGGTACTATTTGTTAATTTTATTATAGTGCTAAGCCAGACTTAAGGGACCTGGTATAAAAAAAAAAAAATCAATGGCTGCCAAATCATATGGTCAGCAAACAAGATGTGGCTACAATTATTTAAATCCATGCTTCTACCCTTCTACTTACCTCTAGGTTTTGGTAGGTATCTTATTGTGGAAGTTAAGCTAATAGAACTTTATCCAACTACAGATAAACCAAGTCTCTCCCTTAAAATCCATGTGGAAAGGTCTGGAGGTAAGCAGGTTGGTGGAGCAATGTCTGTTACCAGGTTTTGAATGGGCCCATTTTCACATTTTTTTGAGGACCTGGACATATTTATTTTCCTGACTTAAGAAAAAAGATCACTAAAGTGGTCCAATAAAAAAATAACCAATAATGTTGATTTTTTAAAATTTGTTGAGTTTGGTTTACATGATTGTCGTGGTTTCAGCATCTATTTTTTGTTGTTGTTGTTGTTGTTGTTTTCAATCAAGCTCAAACTCTGAGGAGATGCCAGAGATTGGTCCCACTCTGAGACCACGAGAAGGCCACAAACACTCCGCCCTCCCCAACCTGGCCTCACCCACCTGAATCATGGGTCTCTCCCCTGCTTAGTGTGTATGGCTGCAGGACATACCTTGTTATGGATATAAACATTTACTCCTGTAAGAAAAAGAAATCCTCACTAACTTAAAAACCACAGAAATAGCCCTAGCTTCGGAGAAAGATCTGAACGTAAGTCTTCAAGTGTCAAGAAGAGACTGGAGCTTTGGTGGGTTGTTGATGTTTGTAAACCACATGCTCCAACATGCCTGTTCTCGTGTTTCAAAAGCAGATCGGCAGCCTCCATGATCCAGATGACATAGCTGATGTCAAGGACACTGGGAAAGCCTTCCCTGTCCAAAGTCACTCCTGACCAATAAGCCCTGTCCCTGGAATTGGTGCTTCTAGACCAGAGGTCCTCAAAGTTTTTAAACAGGGGGCCAGTTCGCTGTCCCTCAGACCATTGGAGGGTGTGGTGCACATTCCACACATGCGCACTGTGGGCTCAGGATGAGTTGGCTGCTAAGCAGGACAGGCAGCGGTGGCAAAAACACCCGGCGGGCCGGATAAATGTCCTTGGCGGGCCGCATGTGGCCCGTGGGCCGTAGTTTGAGGACGCCTGTTCTAGAACTTTGCAAAAGGTTGTGGCCATCTTCCAAATGCTTATTTAAAGAGCAAGACTTTGGCGTGGCTAGCCTCACCATCCCCAAAATAACAACTGACTAGGATCCATCGAATGAGGCAACTGGGGCAAGTCATAGACGGAAAGGCAGTTGGAACCCGTTGTCATAGTCTTCACGCTGGAACCGTGGCTCACGTGTCCTGTAAGTAACACATGTTCCACCGCTCTCTGGAGTAGAGTATTTGCTTTTCCCTAAACCTGACAGCTGGTTTCACTTGTTTCTTACTCTTGGGTTGGGGCAGCGCTGACACATCAGCATAGACCAGCATAGCAACAGGCCGATAGATACCCCATTTTCTTTATCTGCCTCCAGAATCCTCTGTCATGAGTGCAGTGGCTGTGAGTACGAGTGAGACGTGGAGAGGCAGGCGTGGAGTCCGATGTCAAATGAGCAGCTGGTTTGCTTTCAGGAGTCTTGTCTCTTAAAATTTGAATCTCTACATATGGCCCCACTGAATCTGAGGGAAGAATCCTTCTTTCTAGATAGACTAAAGTAGTTTGAGATGAGACACCAAGCTCCCATCATCACAGCTGCTCTATAAGGGTCAACATGCTGAAAACCTGGCAAGCAAAGATAGGACCACATTCATTCAGAAGTGGACCAGTTACACTTGACTAAACCCTTCCGGTTGAAAGGATTCATAGTCACTTACAGATGCACGGAATCGGGTCAAACATACTCCAGGTGAGACCCTGCCCCTCTGGCAAGCAGAAGGGCAAGACCCCTTACAGAAACACATCTCTCCTCCACGCTCCAATAAGCCACACAAATGAGCACACTTGTGCCAAAGCAACCCTCTGGAACAATTTCCCTTCTGTAAGTACTAGAATCGACAAATGCCACCAACAAAACAAAAGTCAATTCCACTGTGCAGCGATAAATCAAGAAAATTCTGGAGACAGAGAGTCAATTAAAAGCGACAGGCTTGAGTTCATTTGCAAAGGGGGAGGCATGGCCTCGTCACTGGTCTGCACCGGTGGAATGCATCGATTGCAAAAGTGCGGCTGAGCACCAGCGCCTCAGCTCATTTTCCCATTTACGGGATCATCAAGGAAATAACTCAGTCAAATTGCTTTGTGTAACTGTCACAAGTCATCATCTTGGTGATTTTCTTCTCCTTCTTAGGCCACTGAATAATTTTATGATTTCTTTGGGGGACTTTTTTTTTTTTATTTTAAGAAGCACTACTGAAAGGTCCCTTTTTTTTTTTTTTGTCATGAATAGAATTATCTTTTCAGGCTTAGCATACAATACAATCACATAAAATTCTCTCAGCTCAAGAAACGTCATCTTTATATCAACAGCAAAAGAAGGAAAAAAAAAAATGTTTTCTGCCTGAGGCAGCTGTGATAAGGGATTTAGGATCCATCCTGGTGTGAGCTCCCGGATAGAAGGGGCTCCAGCCCCGCACCTGAAGTGTCTGCAGCCCCACTCCCTCGTAGCTAATGTTCCCACAGCTGTTGTATGACTCAGGTTTGGCTGGGGCAGAGGGGAAAGAGTGAAAATGGGGCAAAATGAATCACAGAAAATACTGTGCGTAATATTTTGTCTAACCCACATCTGTCACGGCTGCTGCAGCACTGTCGTCAGTAAAGTGAGATAAGGACATTGAGCAGTCTTAAAAACGAATGCATGCTAGAAGTGAGCATCCGAGAAATTCCGCAAGGAGTTTTACTTTTATTAATCATGTGTCTGAAGCTAACAGGTTCATACCATGTTAGCAAATTAGACTATCATAGGATCTCAACGACGCTTCCTTGAATCGCTAAAAAGTCTTCTCATTTAATTAATGACAAATTGGATATCTACCTACTGGGGTTTCCATTGATACAGCAATTAATTTTTCTTTAGGATTTCTCAACGCCCAGCCACAACGCATCAGAAACACTCAAGCTATAATGGTTTCTCTCGAGTTTATAAAAAAATCATCCTAGCTTGAACATTTGCTATTGATTCATTATAACTGTCTTTTTAAAACTATGACACGCGGTGGCTCACGCCTGTAATCCTAGCACTCTGGAAGGCCGAGGAGGGCGGATTGCTTGAGGTCAGGAGTTCGAAACCAGCCTGAGCAAGAGCGAGACCCCATCTCTACTATAAATAGAAAGAAATTAATTGGCCAACTAATATATATAGAAAAAATTAGCCGGGCATGGTGGCGCATGCCTGTAGTCCCAGCCACTCGGGAGGCTGAGGCAGGAGGATTGGTTGAGCCCAGGAGTTTGAGGTTGCTGTGAGCTAGGCTGACGCCACGGCACTCACTCTAGCCTGGGCAACAAAGCGAGACTCTGTCTCAAAAAAAAAAAAAAAATAACAAAAAAAAACTATGACACATGCCTTGGAAACGTGTGCGCTGTGGCACACATGGCCATACCTGGAGTTAAGGGCACACAAGCTCATAGAATGTCAAGGGCATAACTTCTGCTAGGCTGCCTTCCTTAGCTCAATCTAATGCAGTAGTCACCACTCAGTGTCTTTCTGCCAAACTAAACTAAACAAAATAAGGAAAGAGGAACCCTCTGTCCTTGATCACTGGGCACCTTGCCAAGTCTCTTGGACCGCCTTAAATATTAGTTGATCTCTAAATTGATTTCAGTGGGCAAGTGATCCCACCATTGCTTTCAAGCGGAGAAACTGTGGATGGGACCGCACAAACTGCAGCGGAATCTGCTAAAAAGGCCTTTTGTTTTAAGTGATGATCTTCTGTTTTCTATTAGTCAAAATTATGGCCATCTTTTATTTTTTCAGGCCTTGTTTTAAAAACAGTGCCATGGCCAATTACGTGTTGAACCATCAGTGACAATGAAGGTGATGACAGGTGACTGATACCTCCCCAGTGTTGCAGCACCGGGTCCGTGTGCCCATGGTGCAAAGAACTCACCAGAAGGCCCTCACCCAACAAGCCCACAGGGCTTTGCTTCTAATATACCTTCTTGTTTCTTTTTTCTGACCACACCTTTCTCTAAGGCACTGTTTTCGATTTCTCAGAGGAAAATATCAGAGGAAGAGAAGCAAGTGCATTGGAGTTATTTTCCCAGCAAAGTGCTGTCTCTTGGATTGAATTAATTCTATTCTGAGCTCCACAGAGGGTTGGGGAGGGGGGGGTCCTTGGGGCACCACGAATCACAGAAGAGGTGGGAAGTTCTTCCCAGCAGCTGAGTGTTCGGGGCTCTCTCGATCTCCAACACTCCAACACAGCCAGATTAGTTCTGAGGGCACAGTTGGCTCTAGGATCCTGGCCCTTAGCTGGTAGGAACCACTGACAGCTCTACATCTTCTGTCACAGCCATTAACGCGAACTCAATTACCTCACGTCCTTTTCTTTCCACCCTCTGCGGGAGGTGCTAACAGCTGGCCAAAGGGCAGACAGCAGGAAAAACTGAGCCTTTGGATAATCCGGGAGTTTTGGCAGGTCCTTGATGGAGGGTCCCAGCTACAAACAAAATCTCTCCTCTCCCACAACTTCACCAAGAAGATAAGGGGTTCTATTCTGGTTTTATAAAATAAAGGTTGTTCTTTTTTTTAATGTAGATTTTTTTTTGGTTTCAAAATTTGCATGGATGGCCGGGCGCGGTGGCTCACGCCTGTAATCCTAGCACTCTGGAAGGCGGAGGTGGGTGGATTGCTCGAGGTCAGGAGTTCGAAACCAGCCCAAGCAAGAGTGAGACCCCGTCTCTACTATAAATAGAAAGAAATTAATTGGTCAACTAACATATATATAGAAAAAATTAGCCGGGCATGGTGGCGCATGCCTGCAGTCCCAGCTACTCGGGAGGCTGAGGCAGAAAGATTGCTTGAGCCCAAAAGTTTGAGGTTGCTGTGAGCTAGGCTGATGCCATGGCACTCACTCTAGCCTGGGCAACAAAGCAAGACTCTGTTTCAAAAAATAAATTAAAAATAAATAAAAATAAAACACAAAAAACAAAATTTGCATGGTGCTATAACTCCTATTCATGAATAATAGCTATCATTCATTAATCCCTTATTGTATACAAATCATTGTTTATCTTATTCTAGTATTGTCCCATTTTTTACGGTGGAAATTGAATCTTTAAGAGATTTATTAACCTAGTGAAGGCCCAGTGGCTCAGGAGTGGCCACACTTGAATCTAGACGATCTGGTTCCCCACCTGAAGGTCTTGGGTTCTCCCCAGTCCTCAGGAGGGAGATCACTGACCAGGCCCTTGGTTGAGACCTCCCTGTCCCCGCATGGAGCCCCTGGATCCACCGCAGAGTTGGTGGTGGGTGGCACTCGCTCCAACTGCAGGGATTTTTACCAAGTACGGAAATGGAAACAGCTTTTATGGCTTTTTTGTTTTTATTTGAAAAGTAAAACCCCAGGAGGAAGGAGACCCTTTATGTTAATATTAATTGCTGTGTATGGTACTTCTACTCCCCAAGTCCCAAGAAAGGAAGAGCGTCTGCACCCCCCCCCAGTTGTGGTCCAGATGTGAAGAGGCTACCTCGGACCTGGGCTGGCAGCTTCTCGTCTTGTCCTGAAGGGAGGACTTTTCTTACTGGGGGAGCTGTTGAAATTACCAAAGAAACTCTGCTTTCTCTTTCTGAAGAACTGCATGTTGATCTTTCTAATTGATCTGAGTGCTCTGAAAACTAAATTCCATCATAGGTGAACATTTCAGGGGGAAGTTATTTCTCAATGAAAATACATTACACGGGTTCTTAGAGAATGGGAAGTATCGTCGTGAATTGTAAGGCCAATGCAGACCTGCAAAGTCAATTAGAAATTATATCATCTACATTTGCCTAGTAAAGTGTTACTTAATTTCATACACATATTAATCTATACTTAATTCAGTATTTAGAATAGTAAATTACTATAGTGGTAAATCTAATCCCCGCTGAAATGTTATCAATATTTTTTCCTGTCTTTGTTTTCCTTTCTTTTTATACTCTTTCTAATTCATGCCCTTTTGTTATCTTTTATAAATTGTTTTTTCTGTATGTATGTTCATTTATATATTACTATTTTTAGGATACTTAAGATTTTTCTGGTATGAGATAAAACAAGGTAAAAATTAAATACAATGATCATATATTAAATTAATGATTATGTAGAACATCGTAGAATTAAGTGCTTTATGTTTTCTTAGTTTGCATTTGAAACTAAATAAGGTATTTTAGATAATTGTTTCTCCTGGGACATTACACAATATAGTCAAGTGGCTTCAAAGTTCAAAAGTGAACAAATCCGACAATGAATATTTTCATGAAGGCTGCTATACGCTGTAGTTTGAATGTGTCCCCCAAGAGTTCATGTGTTGGAAACTTAATCCCCAATGCAACAATGCTGAGAGGTGGGACTTTTAACGGGTGATTATGTCAAGAGGCTTCTGCACTCATTAATGGATTAAGGCCATTATTGCAGCAGTAGGTTGGTTATTGCAGGAGTGGGTGGGTTATTGCAGGAGTGGTGGGTTATTGCAGGAGTGGTGGGTTATTGCAGGAGTGGGTTGGTTATTGCAGGAGTGAGTGGGTCATTGCAGGAGTGGGTGGATTATTGCAGGAGTTGTGGGTTATTGCAGGAGTGGGTGGGTTATTGCAGGAGTGGATGGGCTATTGCAGGAGTGGGTGGGTTATTGTAGGAGTGGGTGGGTTATTGCAGGAGTTTGTGGGTTATTGCAGGAGTGGGTGGGTTATTGCAGGAGTGGGTGAGTCATTGCAGGAGTGGGTGGGTTATTGCAGGAGTGGGTGGGTCATTGCAGGAGTGGGCAGGTCATTGCAGGAGTGGGTGGGTCATTGCAGGAGTGGTGGGTCATTGCAGGAGTGGTGGGTCATTGCAGGAGTGGGTGGGTTATTGCAGGAGTGGGTGGGTTATTGCAGGAGTGGGTGAGTCATTGCAGGAGTGGGTGGGTTATTGCAGGAGTGGGTGGGTCATTGCAGGAGTGGGTGGGTCATTGCAGGAGTGGTGGGTCATTGCAGGAGTGGGTGGGTCTGGGCAGGAGTGGGTGGGTTATTGCAGGAGTGGGTGGGTTATTGCAGGAGTGGGTGGGTTATTGCAGGAGTGGGTGGGTTATTGCAGGAGTGGGTGGGTTATTGCAGGAGTGGGTGAGTCATTGCAGGAGTGGGTGGATTATTGTAGGAGTGGTGGGTTATTGCAGGAGTGGGTGGGTTATTGCAGGAGTGGGTGGGTCATTGCAGGAGTGGGTGGGTTATTGCAGGAGTGGGTGGGTTATTGCAGAGCTGGGTGAGTTATTGCAGGAGTAGGTGGGTTATTGCAGGAGTGGGTTCCTGATAAAAAGGGTGAGTTCTGCACCCACCCACCCCTGCACTCTGTCTTTCACACTCTCGTGCCCTTCTGCCCTGTGCCATGGGATGACACAGACAGATATCCTCGCAAGATGCCAGAACCATGCTCTTGGACGTCCCTGCCTCCAGAACCATGAGCCAACTAAACTTTCCTTGATAAATTACCCAGTTTGTGCTATTCTCTGATAGTACCAGAAAACAGACTAAGACAAAGGCTTTCATGTGTATGATGTGTAGGATTAATGTTATCTAGTTTCAGGAGGGAAACGTGGGCCCTTGATGCAAATGTCCCCACCAATGGATGAAGTGGCACATGAGTCTTCCCTGTGTGTGAGCACTGAGCCTTAGCAGGCAGTTGGGGTAAGAAGGCAGAACATGGACAGATAAAAGGATAATTAATGTCTCAGGGCGGCGTGATCTAGGAGCAAGTGAGAGGTAGACAGGAGACAAGACAGGAGCCAGAAGAAGGAGAAATCACTGACGGCCACTAGATTCTGCTGCAATAGAATCTAGCAGGACAGACAGACTTAAACTCAGAGAGACCACTGATCAGGCAGGGATGAAAGAGGAGCAGTGTATTTCCTAGTCTGTGCATTTGAAACTCTTCTTCTGCTCAGGAGAGAGAGAGACCTAGCCTATATAAACAGTCCCCAGCTGGGAATGGAGGTGGAACACAGGAGGGAACGAAAAATGCTGAGAATCCCTCTCTGCTTTCCTGAGGCTACAGAGGAAAAACAAAGAGGTCAAGGCCAGGAGGAATCTGTGGGGAAGGCAGTGAGCTGAGGTCTGATGGGAACAGTGAAGTGTTTGACTTGTGCCTACTGGGCAGGAGACATGACAAAACAATCCAATAAAAGCACACAAAAAAACAAACAGGGGTGTCCGCATGCATCTGCCTGCCTTCTCTTTGTACCAAGGGGGTGGAGGGCCAGCCTGCTTACTAACTGCCATTTCTCATATTCATTCCCCTCTACAGCGTCGGGAATAAGTTCAATGTGGGTTGAAAATAACTATTCCACAAGCACAGGAACTTCACAATTACCTGGCATAATTTGGAATACCTAGCGCACTACATGTGGGACCTAAAAGAATTCCATTCATGGTTAGGCTCCTGTTAGGAAGAGGATAAGTAGCGTCCACACCTATCAGGAAAACGGGCATCACTCTATCTAGTTTGGGGGAGCACCCCTGAGAAGCAGACCCTTCTGTTCTCAGCTGTTACGCCGGGGAGGGTCACACGTTGGCCAGAGGCATGAGTTTGCCATTGGACAGTAATAAGTTTCCCCTGTGCAATGGTTAGAGATATAAGATCAAGCAAAACACAAAAGGAACTCATCTACAAAGTAAAGATTTTTGGGTATTTCATTTGACTCTTTGAGAAAGATACCCAAATGAGGCTCATCGATTCTTGCCTGAAGTCACCAACAGTGATCCCATGTTAAGACCTCTCTCCTCTGCCTTGTGTCATCCTGCCCTTTCTGTCTCTATGTCTCTTCCTGTCACCTCCTTAGTGCTGACTTTTCTGTTACACAGTTAACTCTTTGTTTCCCCCATTTTTGGACAGGAAGACAAAGAAGGCTGATGGACCAGGTGGTCATAGGCTCAGTGTGATACCTGTTTTAATATTAGAAAAATAAGTCAATTAATATTCTTTCCAGCACTGTCTCTAATTCTTTTTAACTATGTGTGCACTCATCGGTAAGAAAATTATGACCATGTGCTCTAATATTTGCTTCATAAATGGCACACATGCGCTACTATATGTGTGTAAAAACATTTAAAAAAAATTTAAATGGGTGAAATGGAAGCATGAAATAGAAATTCTAAAATGTTCTTTCCACACCCCTATGGGTCATCTTGCATGCACCTGCTTTGGAAACAACTACTCTAGGTATCCTATCTTCAGCCCTAATTCCCGTATTCATTAGATCATGGGCAGTTGACACCTGCTTTTGGCCGTGACAGACAGGCTCTGGGAGCCTGGGGTGAGGGAACAGATCTTGGTGTTTGAGGCACTGCTCACCCCTGCTGGTCACCCCTGGGCATGCATTAGCAGAGCGAGTTCGCCTGGCTATCATTCCCCATCAAGGCTGTCCATATTGAAATTTCAAGATAATTAGAAACTAAACATTAGTTTTTTTTTTTTCTCAAAAAAAAAAAAAAAGAGAACTGGATCACCTTTAGAAAAATATATCAGTCTCTACATTTCAAAGTAAATTTCAGATAAGACCAATGAGTTCTTAATAATTCCTTCTAAAGCTAAGAAAGGCCTCTAAGGAGGTATATAACTACTTCTTTCCATGTTCAAAAAGGTTTTAATGATTTTTCTTTATCCTTTTCTGATTATAAAAGTATCACTCACATTCAAAACAAACACTTGATAACACAGCAGAGTTCAAGGGAACAAAAATAACCCATAATCCACTAAACTGCATCTACAGTTTGCAGCAAAGGTTTTATATTCAACCTCAGGAAAAAAAGTAGAGCTAGAACTGAGAGATTCTATAAAGAAGAGAAATCTTCCTATTAGTCATGCAGACAAGACATTCCACGGAACCACAGCACACATCCTCGGGGAAGGGCTTGGCACGAGTTTAAGATATGAGTTTGCCACTGGACAATAATGAATTTCTCCCGTTAATGGTTAAAAATACAAGATCAATTTTAAAAAAATAACCCATCTACAGAGTGAAGACTTTTGACTATTTCACTTGACTCTTTGAGGAACGTATCTAACAGAGAATATGTAACCATTGAGAAAATAGAAATTAAAGCAAGGTTCAGCCACAAGGGAAAATGAACTAGAAGAAACTATTGTGCTTAACTATGAACTGTAGAAACAATAAACCAGGATTAAGACTAAATGATTGGGGCTCTTTAAAAATAGTTTGTTTGTTTTTCCCTATTCTTCATATACCACTAAGATTTGATGGCAAGACAAAAGAGTCTGGGCATTATAAATTCTCAAGTTGCTTTGACTTTTTGAATCTAATAGTTCTGAATAAAATTTCAAGATAAAATTGCTATTTATTCTTGCCTTAAATATAATTTTATGCTGACCATACACCAAACAGCATGCCAGTCACCTAAAATACAAGGCAAGCAAGGCACGAAACCCTTCTACAGTCTAATAGAATTAGATGGACAGAGTCATTGCAACAGATTCTGGTAAATGGCTGCCCCTGTGGGTACCAACCAGGGGGCAGGAGGAGGCCCGAAAGGCTTTTTAGAGACGGACTGTTGCTCCGAGTCCTGCAGATAAGAGTGCACCCAGGGGCGAGGCAGGAAAGGGATCCCCAAAGATGCCCCTGCAGAGCCCAGTAAATCTGGGAAACCGGGCAAGTATGGGGCGTCAAGCACCCATCGAGCAGGTGGGGATTACAGTGATGAAGTTGGACCAGTAGACTGGGGCCACCTCATGGAATGGCCAAGGGAGGGGGAGAAGGGGGCATAACAAAGACTGTGGCATTTGTGCTGGGTGCAAAAGGAGCCTAGTGCGGTGGAAATAAAGTCATCCTGGCTGTGGGAGAAGGATCGAATGAAATGGTGTGAACCAGGGGTGGGGGAGACTGACAGGAGATTATTCAAAGAACACAATCGAAGGTAGCAGCAGTGGGAGTGAAGAGGAGAGCGTCTGTGTGGGGACCTTGGGGCTGGCTGCAGCCACCCCCTGGCTATTTGGCTACAGACAAGGGAAAGGAGGGATATCTCTGAAACAGGTGGGGATATATTGGTTTTTTAATCCACAAATGGTATCTGTCGTTTGTGGAAGGATGAACAGGAACATACGTACATCTAAATTTTAACTCAGAAGATTACAAGGCAAATGCTTGTTTAAATAGACGCTGAAAGTCCTCATTTAGCGCTTGCCCACTTTTTGCTCTGTCTCATGCAGGACGTCCTTTCGAACTGTTGACAGCATCAGATGCTTCCTGGCTTTCTACTGCACTTGACTTTCTTGATTTAGAGAGTGGACGCTGAGCCTACCTGAGTTGGTCTCAGTATTCGGGTTTCCAGGTCTCTGTGCACTTTGAGAGAGAGAGAGTGACAGTGTTGTCGTTGAGTTTATCTCTGAAACTGTGACTGGGCAGATCCGAGCCTCGTGAGCCTGATCTTTAAGTGGATCCTTTACAACATTCTAATGCATTCCGGTCTCAGCTGCTTTCCTTCTAAATCTCTGTAAGACCCAGAGATGGAAAACAGTGGGAACGGGTAACAAAAGTTTTCAGTCACCTCTGCCACCTGCTTTAGTGGAGATCCTGCTACATTAACTGAGCGGTCACTGCGATGCAACACTGTACCAGGTGTTGTAACTACCTTCCTGTTTTAAGACGTTGATTCCTTGGGAAGGAACTGGGGGTGTGACAGTCGTCAGTGGAGCCGCGGCGGGCTGTCCAAGAACAACCCGAGCTACTGGGCACTATCATGTGCGGGGCTGAGGGTGGCCTGGCAGTGCCTGCTCTGGCCTCCCGTTCTGGGGCAGCAATAAAGCTGCCTGCTGCCAGGGTGCTTACAAGGCTCTGGCTGCTTCTCCCCCCGCCCCCAGTTCTACTAAGCCAGGTCTCCTACCAGCTTGAACTACCACCAGAAAGAGCCTTCCGGAAGTGGGTTGCAGGAGGGGCCAACTCTTGTCCTGGCCTTGTGAGACTGCAGAGGGATCCTACTTAACTAGTGTGTGTGAGCCAGGAGGCAAAGCACATAGTGGCTTTGGAACACCAGCTTGGCTAGAAAAGCAAGGAGAGAGGTGGGAGGTGATGGAGGTGAGATTGGGATGCCTATAAATGAATTGCATTCATTCATTCAGGCAACCATTCATTCAGCACATTTATTGATCACCCCTACACCCTCCAGCACTGGCAAATCACTGAGGACACAGCCCTGAACAAGGCAGATTAGTCTTGCAGTGCCTGTCAAGAAGCACTTAGCAAGAAGATTTAGTGCAAGCATGTTACTCGGATCTGAGAGTCCTAGAGGGCTTCAGAGAGGAGAACTCTAAAACTCGAAAGATGAAAGAGGACCAGACAGAGGAAGGCCTGGAGGGGGAAAGTGGGCTGCAAGAGGCCCACCAGGGCACACTCAAAGGGAGGGACCGAGCAAGCATGTCATGTGCATCACGGCCAGGAGACTGGCCAGTCCCAGGCCACAGCATCAGGCCACAGCACCCTCCTGGAGATGACTTCATGTCCCAAAGTACTGGGTGGAACCATACGAAGTTGCCATTTGTCCAGGTCAGAAAAGGTCAAATGCCAGCAGTCTCTCGTGATTCAAGCTGATATTAATACTTCTCCGGATGATACTCCTGAGCCATTCCCCTTCTTAACTAGTTTCTTTCCAGAGAAAGCACAATGGCATTGGGAAGTGTAAGGGAACAAGCCCAGCAGGAGTAGGGTGGTGACAGGGGGTGGTGGGTGGCACTGAGGGACACGCAGAGGCCAGGTGGGAAAGCACACCTCGAGCCACAGGAAGGCATTCAGCCTTTGTCCTTAGGACAACAGGCAGCCACGTGCAATGACCAGATGGGCATGTTAAAATGCTCGCTCAAGACCAGCTGGAGAATGCAGTGAAAGGGAAACAGGAAAGCAGAGAAAGCTGCTAATATGGTCATTTAAGGGGAGAGACAGGGCAGCCAGGCAAGGTGCGCAGTGGGCTGTGCGCCAGGCTGAGCACGTGGGAGGAGCAGCCGGCGTGGAGGGAGAGAGGATGCGTGCTGGGCATGACTGCTGGTTTCCGTCTACGGTTCCTGGCTCTGAACTCCCACAGCCCTTGTTATTCCTCCCCAAGGCAGGCCATGGAGTATAAGCATATACTCTAATCCTTTCCTACCTTTCTGTCTCTGACTGCCTGGTCTGATCATGGGTCATAAGACCCCCATTTCAGAAGGGGTCTGGCCCCATATGCTGGAGGAAGGGACGCTGCTCAGAGAGGCCAAGAAGAATCTGAACGGACAGGCTTTGCTGGGTTTCCCCACTCAGGCTGTCAGTATTACATCGTACCCTTTTGTCCACGCTTCTATCATGTCTATCCAATGGCGTCGCCATAAAAGCCTCTGGGATAACTCAACACGTGGAAGTTCCTGGAGGGTGGTGTGCCCAGAAAGAGCTTGGACGCTCCATACCTCACCCTGTGCATGACTGCATCTGTGTCCTTCCTAATATCCTTTATTAAATCAGTGACTCTAAGTGTTTCCCTGAGTTCTGGAAGCTACCCAGGCAAATTAATTGACTCTAAGAATGGGATCTTGGGATCCCTGATTTACAGCTGGTCCATGAGAGCCATAGGAAACAACCTGGGACTTGTGATGAGTGTTGGAAGTTGGGGGCAGGCTTGTGCGGCTGAGCTCTCAACCTGTGGGCGGGATCAGATGCCATCTCCAGGCAGGTCGTGTCAGAATTGCACTGGAGGACACCCAGCTGGTGTCCACTGCATTGCTTACTTGGTGGTGGGGAAAAATCTCTCATATGTCTTGTGTGTTGATTACTGCATTGTGTGTCCAACCAATTCTGCAGATAAGGAGAGGGGAAGGGGAAAAAGGGAACTAATGTTTGCCTAGTGCCAACCATGTGAGTGCTTCACATGCAATATTTATCTAAATCCACACACTGGCCCTGGGAGGTAGGACTCCTTCCAGTTTTATAGCTAGAAAAACTGAAGATGAGTGATTACTTGAGGCTAGGTATGAACAGCTTATAAATGGTAGAGCTACAATTTCAATGAGCATCTCTCCACTAATACCCATGTACTTTGGCTACAACTTGCTGCCCAGTAACCTAACTTATGATGTGTGCGGTGCTTATGGCTAAAACAATGGTAGCCAAGGGTAAGAGCAAGAGTGATATGCCGGAAACCTGCCTCAGAACACACGGGAGAGGAGGAAGACTGGGCTCAGCAGAGCACTTGACCCAGATGTGTTCCCCCTTATGCACCCACCCCCCACCTCTGCTAAGCCTGAGGCCATGGGAATTAGAGAAAGAGCAAGCAGTGGTCAAGGGCTTTCTTTCCCAGCATTAGAATAAATCCTGTAGGACCTTGCTTACCCTGAAGAGTAGGGCTCAGCAAGGCAGGCCCTCTAAACATCTCTTAGAAAGCAGCAGCATTTTAGCCGATGGCATTATCCTAGCAGACAAAAGCTTAAGGCATAGCCTATATAAAGAATTACTTAACAATTTCCAAAATAGTAGCAAAATGATCTCCATAAAACTAAATGACTCCCAGGGAAGAAAGCACACATTACATTCTCGTACTTGTTTTCTTAATCAGGAGCAGATCCTGACGACTAGGATTTATTTTCATAAGTGCACACCCACAAAAGCCAGAAACATCTTGACATGTAGCAGCATCCCTAACATTTCTCAAATCTGAATTCCTAATTGGGTTAGGGAAAAAAAAAAAGCAACCAGGAATTTTCATGCTGGTTTTGATTCAGGATTCAAAACAGAACCTAAGACATGCATTTCTATATTGTTCCAAACCATGTAGAAACTGGTTCAAAATCCTTAAGACCCCCATCAGACACTTAAAATAAAAAAGGAAAATCAGACAAGGGATAAATTCTGAATTTAATATACCAAAGAAGATTCTTCTCTTTCTTATAGAACATGAAAACTATCCTGTGATCTCTCCAAGACACTTTTAAGTGTCTTAATCTATTTACTTTTTAAAAGAGAAGATCAGGGCTGACACCTGCTTCTTCACTTATGAGATTCAAAGGACTTCTTTGTGTCTTTTTTGTAAGTTTATTATAGAAACTGGCTAGCCTTTTTCATCACTTTAACTAAATTCTGTTATAATAAAGAATCCAGATGTGCCATGAAATCGATAATGCAGAAATTATTATCCTTACCTGCACAGTTTACCCTCAAGCATTTCCATGTATTTCACAGTATTTTCCTTCACACACATTTCTGCAAAAAAAAAAAAAAAAAAAAAAATCCAAAGTGAATGCAATTGCAGTCAAAATTGAACAAAACCCAGAACTGTTCAACTAAAAGCCCAAAACCAAAGGATTGTGGTCGAGCCGCTAGTGATAATCACATCTTATGTTTGGAAAACACTCAAATCCATTGGATTGTGTGGGTGCTCCAGCTGACATCCGGGCAGAGATCTCAGCCTATGGCCAGCATCAGCCTCCAGATACACAAGTGAACAAGATTTCAGATGGTTTTACCTTTGAGTCTGAGGGACCCAGACATCATAGAATAGTGACAAGCCATCCCCACTTTCCCCTGTCCAAATTCCTGACTCTCAGAATTCATACACTTAATAAATGATGACGTAAAGTCATTAAGTTTAAGGATGCTTTGTTACACAGCTGTAGCAACTAAAAGTCCCTGTCAGGATATTGAGTATTTGGAGTGAAATGGGGAAATACTGCAGAAGAATGAAAAGAGATTGACTCATGGCTACTATGTTGAGAACAAACCATAGGAGGATGGGGTGGAAGCATAAAGACATGGAGGAGGTTAGGAATCACTCAGGAAAAGGTGATGGCGTGAAGTAGAGGAGGAAAAGTACTATCTTTTCCTCACCCATCACCAAGGTCATGGCTGACACCAAAATAACAAAAGAGATTAACTAGAGAAAGCCACAACAAATTTATTTAACCAAAGTTTTACGTGACATAGAGCTTTCATAAATGAAGACCCAGAGACCCAGGGAAAACTGTGTATTTTTATGTTAGGTTCCATGAAGAATGGACAGCAGTGTAGAAATGTGATGGGATAAAAAATATAATCTAATGGTAATAAACTAAGGGGAATTTAGCAATGGCCTGTTTGTTCAGATTCTTCTTGGCCTCTCTCCATAGCATTCCTTTCCTCCAGGTGTGGCGCAAGGCACCTGTCACATAGGGTCCTGTGACCTGCTTTCAGGGGAGTTAGGTTAGAGGTTCCTCTATGGCTGGCCATCACACAAAAAGGTGCAGGAAGGTCAGATAGTGACAAAGAGGTGTTTCTGCTATCTTCTCACTTTCCAAGGTGCTGTATTTTGGAGTTGCACGTTCTAAGCCCCAACAGGAACTTAGACCAGGGTGTTAGTAGGAGTTGGTGATACGTATACAGATTTTAGGCATATTTTAAAGGTACAGACAATAGCATTTCCTGGTAGGTTGAATATCAGGCATGAGAAAAAGAGAGACGTCAATAATGACTACAGGTTTTTGCCCTAAGCAATTGGAAAAAATAGAACTGCCATCAACTGAGACGGGAAGAATGATAAGTGAAACCGGTTTGGAGAGACAGGCAAGAGTTCAGTTTAGGATTTGTTAAGTTTGAGAAGTTTATTAGACACCCAGCGATGATGTCAAGTGTGAAGTGAGACATCTGAGTCTGGAGTTTGGGAAAGTTCTGGAATGGGGTGGACATTTGGGATTGGCATTTGAAGCAATGAGCTGGACGATATCACTCAGGAAGTGGGAGTAACATAAGGAGCCCTCAGTGATCATCCACAACTACATTCATATCGTGACAGTGCCTTACCTCCAAGGACAAAAACGGATAGCACCTCCCTTGAGGAAAAGAAAGCCATACTCTTAGGTTTAGAAGTAATTCAGATGTCTCCAAACTAACCATTTCATTAAGAAACTGAATGTTAAATCTTTGGCTCATCCAACCACCTAGAGCGCCAGTTGGTGACACTGGACCTGCATGAAAACATCCAAGAGGGTTCATGCGCTTTTCCACTCACCTGGAGGCTGCCACCTTAGGATAAGGCTGTGTTGAAACATTACTTTCATGAGACCCTGACCTATCTCCGAGCCAGGAAGCCTAAAACTTCCTTGCCCATGTCTACCGAGTTGACTCGCACCCTTCAAGACAGGCCAGGACTGTAGACAGGGAGTTTAGATTTTAAACTTCCTAAATAATACACTCACAGACACACCGACTGAGAATAGTGCTCATCTTTTCTTCTCTGTTCACTCCCCTGCTCTTTTTTCCTTTTCTTACCATCTTATGCCCATTAGAGCAGAGACCTGTGAAAATTTTGCGGTGGTGAAGCCCGGTTCCAAGAGCCAAGGAGGGTGCTAAAAGAAATGCTGAATGCTAAAGGAAATGTCAGGAAAACAAAGAGGACCAGAGGACCCAAAGCTTCCTGATCAGGAAAAGGCTGGAATAATTCGCTTATCCCATTTGCAACGGGAACCTGATATCCACATTCAAGCCATAATATTAATATGAGAATATCATTAAAGCATGGGCGACTGGCCCATCAGGCAATAGGGGGCAACCAACCCGCCAATTATTTCAAAAGGCAATAGTGGGCAACCAATCATTTTAAAGGTCAACTCATGATCCTGGCATAGTCAGTTTGTGCGCAGCTTGTGCACCATGGGGATAAAAGGCATGCCGTTGTTCCGGTCGGGGTCCTTGCCTGCGAGAGTAGCCACTGCATTGGTGCTCTGGGGCTTGGACCCTGGCTAGCCAGAAAATAAACCTCCTCTTGTGTGATTGCAAAAAAAAAAAAATATATGAGAATGGAATTCATACAATTCGTTTTATGAACCCAATTAAACAAAAATTGATTGGCAATTAAATGCAATAAATCTGTGAAAACATTTAACGCTGTGCATGGCACAACACAAATCAATGCTAAGGGAATTTGATCTGGGTCCTGCCTCATGCAAGGTGCTGTACTTGGTAGTATTTAAGTGTAAAACGGACATGGTTTCAAGGGACACAGAGATAGCTGTGGGGCCAGACTCTTTAACATCGATTGCTCACCGGAGAGCAAAGCGACATTTTCCATAGTCATCATAACCAATAATCCAAAAATATCCCTACGAGTCTGCTGGAGAAAAAGAACCACACTCCCCAGCCAGAGCCTCTTCGGCATACACATAGAGGTTGGAAGGTGGAAGAATGTCAATACAGAAGGTAGAAGGATGTCAAGCAGAAGCAAGTCCAACTAGGTTTCAGTGAATTATATCCTTTGTTTGCATAATAAAAAGACAGCAGTATTTGTCATGAAAATAGTACAGGAAATGAGTAACACCCAGAAAGACTTGCTATCAGACTGAATGGAGCAGTGGTTCAAAGAAAGTCCAGCCCCTCCACCGCAATTAATCAGGAGGGCCTCATTGGAACAGTACGATATGATCTCTCACCTTTGAGAATGGAAGCCACGGGGACCTCATCAGTTTAGCATCAGTCGCAGAATTTGTCAAACATTAGTCATGTTACCGGAATTTCCTAAAATAAACTGAAGTACCAGGCAACACCTGGCCTACTGTCACAAAAATAAGTCATCAGATTTTAACGATCGCTACTGCAGGATTAATTTAGATAAAATTAATTTCTACCAAGTAAAACCTTTCAGAAGGAAGACGTAAAAGACAAAAGGAGAAATTTTAGAACACTGAGGTCTCTTTTCAAGTTAATGAAAGGACGACCGTCTGGGTAATTATTAATAACCCATGCGTGATGATGAAGATGAACTGGTACCGTAGTTCTAGCAAAGACCCAGAAGTCAGCAATACAGAAAAATGGCCTTGAGGCTAGATTGCCTTGGCAGGTGGGGCAGGATAAGATTGGGTGGGGCCGTGAAAACTAGCAAAAATCCATTCTATGAAGTCCTACATGGGTCAAATGTAGACACCAACCACGAGCCCCTAAGACATAGACAGTTTTGGCTTCTCAAACTGCAACGATATTGACTGCCACATTGGAAAACCACTGTGTGAAATGCATGATATCAATTTAGCTACCATTTCATTTAGCACCTCCTATGTGTGAGGTCCTGTTTTAAATACCTTTTTCTAAACACTGACTCAATAATAGTACTTCATGAAGCAGCCCTAGCACAAGCCTCCTTCTGCAGTTGGTTACTCAGAGCAGCACCAAGGGTCACAGTCACACAGCTAGTGACGGACAGTCCCAGAGCCCATTGTTACAGAGCACACACAACTTCAACTTTAAACAACGTAATAGGAGCTCGGTCAATGCACAATGAATGGATGCATGTGAAGTTTCAGCACCAACAAAATGAAGCAGGTGTTCAAAGACAGTAAATTCAGGAGAGACCAAAGGCTACCCTGCAAAAAGTCAGGGCACGGGCGATTGCAAAGAACAGGCATCGGCAAATGAAAACCTCATTGTATGTAAACTGTAGGGAAGAATGCTACTAACATAGTGCAAAATAAATTAACATTTGGTAAAATAAACTGAGAGACACATATGTGCTCCCAAGAGACAATAGGCCAAGGTGACTTCAAAGTAGACTACAATGTGAAAATCATTGATTTTTTTTTTTTTTTTTTGAGACAGAATCTCGCTCTATTGCCCAGGCTACAGTGCATTGGTGTCGTCATAGCTCACTGCAACCTCAAACTCCTGGGCTCAAGCAATCCTCCTGCCTCAGCCTCCTGAGTAGCTGGGACTACAGACACTCACCCACCACTCCTGCATAATCTTTCTACTTTTTTGTAAAGGTGGGGTCTTGCTCTTCTTGTTCAGGCTGGTCTCAAATTCTGGCCTTAAGCAATCCTCCCACCTCAGCCTCCCAGACTGCTAGGATCACAAGTATGAGCCACTCTGCATGCGGCCAATTTTCTAATGCTTATATCCACATTGGTTCACTCTTCACAGTAAGGTGTTAGATATATGTGGTTTTACTAACAGATGTTTATTTGCATCTATAAATTTGTTTACTTGCAGCATTTTCCTGCTATCACTATATGTGGCAGTTCTAGTTTTGACAGAACTCTGAAGAGAGGATTCCTGAGTTAAACAGGACCTGGTCCTTCCTAGGGTTTTGACTATACATTCTCTAGGGCCAGAACCAAATAAAGGTGACACCATCAAGTTAGCAATGGATTCATTTCTCACTGGCAGGACATCATTCTGGATGTTGTTGTTAATTCTCTCTCTCTTTTCCTCCGATGTTGATAAGAGATTATGCAGAGAGAAGGAAGATTATCAGATGTGGATCCTACGGATTTAATAAATAGTAACAAAGGAAAGGTTTCTCTTTGAGGTTATATCTGACTCTCATTCAATGTTTCTTAAATGCCCGCCGCATGCCCGATTCAGTGTTAGACACTGGGGCTGCAGGGATGAATACCATATTGGCCACGAACTCGAGAAAACTGGACTTGGTGACAGAAACAGTCACATAAATGGATGACTAATAAAAGCAATGAGTTAGATTCAGTAACAAAAACTTAAAGCAGCAGTCATGCTGGGAGCGTTGTGGAAGGAGATTTGGGCCAACTTGAGGGGGTTAAAAAAAAATGATTCCTGGAGGAAGTGACTGAGTTAGAAATCTTAAAGGATTTTCCATGCTAGCTGATGCAAGAGGAGGCATGGATAATCCAGAACAGTAGCTGCACATAAAATAAGATTTGGGTTTTAGAATATCAGGCATTTAATGTGCTATCATTTTACCTTCCCAATAATTTCCAAGTCATTTGTCCCTAAACTTACGTTATGGTCACTTGATGCACTGCACAGTGCCACTCCAAAGGAAGACAAGACAGCTATACAGGCAGTGGGCTGGGGCAAAGGCAGAGCTCTGAGCCTCCATCTCTGTTGTCACAGCCACACTTGGACGTGGACGTGGAGATTAACTCCTTCACGCCAGCAGAGCTACCCGAAGAACAGGAGTGGAAAAGCTTTTTCAGAGCTGGACCGTCATCGTATGACTCTGTCTTCCACGAAGAAAGTAAAAGCAATTATTCTGAACTGGGTTTACACCTCTGCTGCCACCGTTTTGCCCTGTGGGCTGGTGTGTGGCTTCCCAGGGAGACACCCCCCTCAGAAAGCTCTGCCCTTGAGCCCTGGTACACATCTGCAGGACTTGGCAGTCTTGAGACTCATGAACGTAGAGACGGCTCCTGCTTAGAAGGGAAGAGAGAGTGGGCAGGGGGCAGGGAAGGAGAAATGAGTAGGTAAGCCCCACCCCAGGTTTAAAAATGTTTAATATGTAGCGAGTGCCCATGCTACATGGTAGATAAAGCCCACGTTCCAACCCTACCTGCTGTGCTTGTCACTAGCTAATTGGGTATCATCTGATACAGTAATTCTCACTTTCCCAGTTGAGACTTGCTCCTACATGCAATCTCCCAATGCCCTTGAAGCACACAGCCTAATAAATCAGCATGAGTCAACGACACAAAGAAAAATCAAATGCTCGCGGTATGGAAAGCGGGTCAGAAGAAAGCTCACACTATCAGTTCCAAGCAGGTTCTCTTCACAGCCTCCCACTCACGTGCCCTTGTCAAATGTTTTTCGCTAGATGGAAACACGGGCTGGCTTTCCTTAGCCAGCCCTGCTGACAGCAGTGGGCTGTCTTGGGTTTGCTTTCTAGTGCGTATAATTGAAAGAGCTGTGACTTGGGGATTAATCTACAATATTTTCGAGACTGCTTAGAATGCCTAGTCCTGTGCCTTGCCCGGCAGTGAACATCTGAGAGTGTGCAGTCTCATTCTTGGGTTCTTTCTTCTCCTTCTTCCCTCAAACAAAAGCTTCATTATTTTTTGATAGCATAAGGAATAAAATTTGGGACTTTGCTTTCTAAATGGAATACTATCTTCAGAAACACTTTGTGCTTCTTGGTTTTTTATTTTAAAAGCCACAATCCACACTTGATCTGCTTAAGCCAAAGCAAGTGAGCTCACACTGGGCACCAGCAGGACGTTTCCACGTGCGTCGTTATTTTGTTTAATTCCCACAATAACTCTCTAAATCCCTTTTGAGGATAAGGAGAATGGGGCTGTGAGAAGTTATTTCAAGGATTAAATAAATTCAGACTCTCTTGGGTTTTCTGCCAAAGGCTATGTTTTTTTTTTTTTTTTACAAATACACAATACTGTTGCCCAGTTGTTACAAAATACAATTTATGGATTTCACTGAAGGAATTCCATATTTCACAGAAGCGAAGAATTTTATGCTTTCCCCTCCAAAGCAGAGGCTGCACATGTGTGGCTGCTAAAAGACACACAAAAGCGTCTGGTTCTGACGGTCTGTCTGAGCTATTGCCCGTGGAAGAGAGATCCACAACGCCGGGAGGATCTCAGAACGTGCTCAGTGGCAAGGGACCGCAGCCACTGCAAGCAACCGTACCCTGCCCTGCAAGGTGTCCCTCGTGTTGGACGTGGCAGGAGGAATTTTCTGAGCAGCCAGCCCAGACACTGCCTGCTCCTTTCACCCAACAGATTTCTGCAGGATGGGGGCCTAGGGAGGGCGAGGGAAGATTTTAACGTCACCAACTGCTCTACTTCCAAGGCCCTGGGACCGATGTCTCCCTGCCAGCCTCACCTCTGCTTCCAGTGTGGTGATCTGAACCAAATGCAGAGCCTTTCTGAGTCCTACGACTCACGCCTTGGCTTCCACCCTTCCTTCTGCCTAGAATGCCTCCCTAAAACCTTTCTGCTTCCTACTCACTAAGATCATTGCTAGTGGGCAAGACTCTTTCTCTCGCCCTGCAGTTCCTCTTCCTATGCCACTCTCTCCTCTTTGCTGAGGTCCCACGGGCCTTCCAGACTTCCTATAGCCACCAAGTTCCCTTAGGACATGGGTCATCTTCTGCTAGGGCCAAGAATTCCATCCTTTTGCCCCCCTAGTGCCTAGCCCAGTCCCGGGCTCAAAGGCAGCGAGGTACCTGACGTGTCATCCAACAAAGGTTTATTGACGCAGTTTATGTTCTCAAACAACCGACCACCTGATGAAAGGACAGAAATCAGAACAGGTTATTAGGATGTGGAGCAGCTGAGGCCATCGGAGAATTAGGGACTGGGGGATGGGGACTCAGAGGCAGCCCAGCCCGGGGTGGGGAGACAGACCCTGTGGGATCCCTGGAGTATAGGGCCCCTGAGCTCAGAGGAAAGCAGTTATAGAGACACATTAATCGTTGGGTTTCTGCAACAAACAAAATAAAGTGTAGGGAAGAGGAGAGAGGGAAGTATGGTAGGAATGAGACCAAGAGAGGAGAGTTTAAAAATCCCTTCTTTGGACACCAAGTCATCAAAAATGTCACACTGCCACAAGAGCTGTGGACCCTCGCTCGTGGCTGCTCCTGGGGCTGTTTGGGGGGTGCACACAGTGGAAATCGGGATGACACTGGTTTATAAGGTGTGGACTACACAGATGTTCCCAATCTCTTACAGGCTGTAACAAAGACCACAGCGAACCGGGCTTTTTTCTTTCTAGATAGAGGCCAGAGTCACCACCATGGCAAACTGATTCTTCCACCTGAGAGGACGGTGGGGTTAGAATGGCAAGGACGTGGAGTCTGGAAGAAAGGCACGCCTTTCCCAAGCCGTACACAGAGCTCACTTCCAAGGCAGAGAGCAGACAGCTCAGGCCAGTGGCTGCAGCTCACAGGACCCCAACCTGTCCCCACTGCACTCAGGAGCCTGGACAGGTGAACAGACTCAGGTATATGAATAGGACACCGCCAAGATGACCATTAAAACATCTGTGAGTTTGTAATCTGCATCGTGGTGCAATACCAAGATTAGACTGATAAGCATTCCATGTGTGCTTTGGAAAGATTCCACCTATGGTTTCCTCATTGACTTACTTTCTCAAGTGTCTTACAGAAGAAGTAGGGAGGGAAAGGCCAGGTTGGCCACATGGAGGCACAGAGTGGGGCGATTTTCAATTAGAGGATAGTTTTTAGTTGGCTGTGAGGTTCCATCCACCACCAATGACTTGCCTGCCTCTCTCTCCCCACCCCACCCCCCGCACACACATGTGCTGTCCACATCCAGGTACATGTGGTCACCCTCCTGTGGCCCCAACACATGTGACTTGGCAACTTTTGTTTATAAACCAAGTCTCCCTGGAGGCTGAATGCCACGCCAATGTGCCTCAGCAGGTGAGATGCAGGTGAGACTCCTTCCCTTCAACACCCAAGTGATGGATACATAGGTGACAAAACAAGTATGTTTAAACAATCATCACAGGAAAAATATGAGTGATTGCACATCTGCTTCATCGGGACAACCCGAGCCAGGTGGGAAAGGCCCGTGCAACACCAAGTCCTCCAGGAAAACAGCCTGTACGAAGCCTCTTGCTTCTGCCCGAGTGCTTCATCCTCCCAAACCCCTTAATCTGGAATAGTCCTCAGCCCTACACAGGAAGGGCCCCTGCCCTGGGCCCGTGCACACCACCCCTCCCCACAAGGCCCGGGGGCCACAAGGCCAAGCGACTTGCCCCCTCCACTTTAGTCTGTGTTCTTGGTACCCAGGACACTGGAGTTTCTCACCCAAATGTCCTCGAGACCACTTCTTAAATGCAAGCCGGCCTCTCCCCCAGCTTGGCCTTCTGGGTGTGCACGCCTAGGCCTGAGGGTGCCGGGGTGGCTGTGTGGGAGAAGGTGGGGTGGGAAGGGGCTGTGGCAGGAGGGCTTCCCTAGGAAAGTGACTCTGAGGTAGCATTTAACATGCTGGGTGTGTACCAGGGAATCTGAGACAGGACTGCACAGAACCGCAAAGCACACAGAAAACCCACGGGAGCTCTGCAGCCGGGGAGCCCTTCGGAGTTCTTCCCAGCTGCAAGGAGGGACCAGACTTCTACATCCATCCCCGCCTCATTGACTGGGTGCTGGATCCAAGTATGGCCTCGAGCAAGGCCATTTTTTCTTAAGCCCCAGCAAAACTGAAAGCGGCTGACAGCCGAGGGCATCTGTCACCAGCACTTCCGGTCGCTGCGGGAAGAAGGTCCGGCAGAAAGGGGATCCGGCATGCCCCCGAGTCTCCAGCACAGAGGTGTCGGCAGAACCCAGACACACAAGCTGGAGGGTCTGCAAGCTTGCGCACAAGGCCCTCATGCCGAGGGACAACAGATGTGCAAAGAAGGGGACAGCCCCACCTCGCCCACACCTGCAGCACCTCCACTTTCTGACACAGAATCCGAGGGATCCAAGAGTTCTAAATCCATACCTGGTCTCCTAGCTGTTAAGAAGTTATATTTGTCAAGAGTATTAACCATGGTTTTTATTTTCTGTGTCTTATGATGGTTTGGCATCTGCCATCCTGCTGACCCTGGAGGGGCCGCCCCTCACAGGATGGCCGATTCCTGGGAAATATAAACAGTCCACCTGTGAGCAGACCCTGGATAGGCGAACCCACCAGTCCAGAGCCCACACCCCAAGCACCTCCTCTGTGGGGCTCAAAAGAAGCGTGCTATATTTAGCCATTCGCTAGACTGATTCATCCCTGCAAATATTCAGACAGGCGGCACACGGGCCTCACGTGGCGTCACGGCCTCAGCCCCGCACGTGTTAGTGCTGAGCCTGCTTTCACCAATATTTGCAGTCAGTCCTAAAATAGACAAGGGAGAAAACAAAGGAGAGCCTTATTGGCTGTGAGCTCGGCATTATGAAGAGCTGACTTTCAACCTGAACACAGTCACTGGCAGGGAACATAATCCTTGATCTTCCACAAACCCAACCACATGTGTCATGAGCCTCCCGGACGGCACCTTCCTGGGAGAAGCACTGGGAAGGGGGCAATGCCCAGGGTTAGGAGTGTCCTTCCTGCTGCTGCCCTGACTGCCGCGACACAGCACCCGGGGGGCTGGCGTTTGCCACCTCTGGCCTCTGTAGGGGAGACAGAGACAGAGGTCCAGGAGCCGGAGAAGGAGGTGCAGAACTCTGGTGACAACTGTGAGTGCTGCATTCTCCAGGGCCACCAAGCAGCTTTCCTGATAGGCAAGGAGCCTGCAACCTCCAATATTTTTATACTCGCCCTTCTCCTTGGAAATAGGAACCAGAAAAACCTGCCGAACAGCCTGCACTGGCATCCCTGGCGTCCCCTGAATAAAACCCAACCCCCTCCCCAGGGCCCTGGGGTGCAGCATGGTCAACCTCGCTTCTCCCTGGTTCCCATGTCCCCTGTTCCCCTCCATCCCTGGTCTGGTTTCCTCATCTTCGCTGCACAGTCCCTTTCCCCACCCTCTGTCTGGCAGGCCCTGCTGCCTCCCTGTGGGGTGGCTTTCTCATCCTTAGCTTCCACGTTCCCGCCTTCAGGGCCACTTCCCTCCACATATGTTGGCTGCCTGCCACCCCAATAATTCTCTCTGATCCTTGACTGTTGCCTCTGCAGCCTTTATAGCCATTGCAATTAATTTTTTTCTATTTGTTGTACGTCCGTCTCTCCCCTTAGAATTCAAATCTCGCGAGGACAACACCCCACGGGGCTCTCCACGCACATTGCTGGATTATTTGTGAACTCTCCTGCAAAGTGCGCCTGACCTCACTTTGCTGGCCTTGCTCCTGGAACCTCGCTGTCACGTCGTGAAGCAGACAAGGGCAGGTGGGAAGCCTCCCAGTGAGGAGCACCGGCAGTGAGCACGCGGGCGCCCCTGGGGCAGTGTGAGGGTGTCACACAATACAGGTGTGGGGGTCACCGGTCACCAGTCTTACACGCCCACACCTCAGTACGAGCACTCAGCACCTCCTGGCTGTGAGGAGCCCAAAACCTCACACTGCAGGCGCGCAGAGCAGCGGCAGGTAGGGAGATCTGTGATATCTGAAGGTTGCAGCACCCAATTCTGACCCAAGAACTCAGGTTCAGAACCGTGGGTGAAGGGGAGCCCCCCAACCCACCCACCCGTTCACCTGGGTGCCTATGAGAGCAGGTGTGTGCAAGTGAGGGGGCTGTACACCCAGCTGATGCCCATGCCTGAATCTGCTCCCCACCTGCCATCTGGCGGGTGCGACAGAGCCGAGGAACGTGTCAGCTGGAAAGCACAAGAAAGAAGGTCAAGACTGTGACATTGCACCCCCTGTGACGTAGGGTACAAGCTGGCCACAGCCCCTCATTGCAATCGAGAACGTACCACAGCAGCAAATGTTGAGGCAGAATCTCATTTTCAGTCTTTGGCTTTAGACATCGTATTTGAGGTAACACTAATGTGAAAACCGAATGTATGAAAACAAAGTACAGCGACAGGCGGCACCTCTGACAGCTTGCAGTGTCTTCTTTTTTCCTGCCCCTCTCTCCCTGCCTCCCTCCCCCCTCCCTGCCTTCCTCCTCCCCCTCTCCCTTCCTCCCCCATCCCAAACACACCCTAAAGAGCACAAGGTCTGTGAGAATTTAAAAATAACCTAGCATGGATTTCAAGTGGAGTAAACTAAATGAGTCCAATTCTCTATGCCTTTCGTTTTCAATTATGCGCTGAATGTCGAGAAGCATAAGATGTAAGTGAGGAGAATACGACATTTAAAATCTAATTTTCAAAAATTGGGTCCTAAGGCAGAACAGGGAAAATGCATTTACACATATAATTGCGCCCGCAAATCAATACTGGCAGAACAAGTGCCCCCGTTGCTGGTGAGGTCGCCTGGCTGGGGGTCCCCAAGCCACGGGAAACAGTTCACTCACTGCACAGGTGACCGCCAGCCCCTGCGAGGTGCCAGCCGGTGCACCTGGTGCCCAAGCAGACGCGCTCTCCAGCTCTCGGCGAGAACCGTGTGGGCCAGTGAGGGACTGGCACAGGCAAAGCTCTTAGTCACAGTCAGACAGGGGACAGAGAGACCGAGACAGAACACCAGTGAGCGTGCGCGAGCAAAGGCACTTTCTCAGGGGAGGTGTCGCGTCTTGGAGGGGGAACCTCTGAGTTGAAATATGAAGAACACGCAGAGGACGGGCATGTGGCAGGAGCAATGTCTGTGGCAAAGAGCTCACACGCAGAGGGTGGGCAGTAGGAGGAGGACGGGGCATGTGGGAACAGAATGTGCGGTGCTGACTGAGGACCAGCGTGCAAGGAAGGAGAGGGGGTGAGAAGCAAGTGTCAGGAAACGAGGATGGAGACAGAAAACAAGCAGGCACGTCAAGACGAGAGTATAAACAGCTATGGGAGCACAGACTTCCTCCTATAGACAAAGGGAAGTCATTCTGGGGTCCCAAAAAGGGGAATGGCATGGCCACGAGGGATGGAAAAGGGTGGGCTGAAATGGAAGATATTTATAAGATAAATATCAGGATTCGGTGTCAGGCTGGATTCGTTCATTCATTTACTCACCCAAGAGCTACTTATTGAGCAACTACTGTGTGTTGGACACTGTTCAGACAGCTACAGCTACCACAGCGAGAAAAGTCTCAGGGAAGTGGGTATTTGCAGAACTGCTTAGAGCAGAGCCTGATGCTTGAGAGCTGTTATGTCGCTGCTTGCTTAGGAGAATGAATAAAATTAAACAGATGTGAGCTGACATTGCAAGAGTGAAGACGGATAATAATAAGCAAAGAAGTAAGTAAATATATGACACGCCAGCCGTAGATGAGTGAGAGGACAATGCGTGTATTTGTGGTGGGCTGTCATTTTAAATTGATGGTCAGAGGAACCGGCCTTGAGATGGTGACATTTCAACCACGACCTGACGGAGGTGGAATTGCACAAGGAGCGAAGCAGAGAGGAAGGATGCGGCCCGACTCCAGGTCTGCGGCTTGGCCAATGGGCAATGGAGGAGAACATCAGAGAAGAAACATTTGGTAGGAAAGAAAAAGAGTTCACTTTCTCACATGTAGAGTTGGATATGTCTTGAAGACATCCAAGCAGAGTTGCTCAAAAGAAGGGCGTCGTAGGGGTTGGGAGTTCAGCAAGGTGGGGCACAGGGACCCCCGCTGGCTATGCACGTGGCTAATTGAAGCCAGGAGATGGATGGACTCGTTTCTATGGCTGCTGTAACACATTGCCACAAATTCAGCAGGTTCAAACAACCCCAATTTATTTTCTCATGGCTCTGTAGGTCAGAAGTCTCGTGCAGAGGTACTCAGCCAGCTCTCTGCACAGGCTGAAACCAATGTGAATGCAGGGCTATGTTCCTTTCTGGAAGGCCTGGGGTTCGATCCACTTCTGGGCCCTTTCAGGTTGTTGGCAGAATCCGGTTCTTTGCATATAGAGGCTAAGGTCCCCATCTCCTCGCCTGCTGTCATTGTCAAGAGGCCACCCACATTCCTTGGCTTGTGGCCCCTCCCTCTCTCTCCAACACCAACAGTGGCACATCCAGTGCCCCCCACACTTCAAACCCCACTGACTCTCCTCCTGCCCCCTCCCTCCTCTGCACCAGCCTGAGAATGTCCTGGCCTTCGAATGGCTCACGTCATTCAACGGGGCCAGCCTGGATGACCCGGGCTGCTCTCCTCACCTCGGATCCACAGCCTTACTCGCATCTGCAACGTCCCCGTGGCCTTGTAACGTCACCTCTTCACAGTTTCTGGGGATCGGGGCATGGACTTCTTGGGGCCATTATGCTGCCTACCGCCCTGGGCATGTAGAGTGAGAAGAAAACCTGGCCGGGGACAGAATCCCAAAGAACAAACCCTTAAGAAGGGGCTGAGAAGGAGAAGCTGGCGAAGATAACAGAGACGGAGTGGTCGGAGAAGTCACTGACCCCAGGAAGGGGTGTCTGCAGAGACCAGTGAAGAATAAAGTGTTCCCACAGCTATCAACGGGATCAGATCCTGCCAAGAGGGCTGGAAGAACTGCCTGGGATTTGCAATAAAAGTAATGATGAGTGATTGACAACGGCCTTCCCACACGTGCACACACGCACATACAGGCGTGTTTAGAAATCCCTTTTGCCTGGACGTCCTCCAGTCCACCCACCTCCACACGGGCCCCTCCAGCTGTGCAGAGGGGACGACATTTCAACGCTGTCACACTGGCTGGGGGCCAGGACCTCGTCAGTCAAATAGACGTGAGCCTGCGTTGTGAAATAATCAGATAGGCTTTCATGCCGCGTGCATGCTCTCCCTCCTGTTGGATAAAACGAAAGCTCCGCGTGCAGAGGGAGCCAAGAATCGAGAGCCTTTCCCCACTAAATCCGCGGAGATCGATCCCCCTGACAGCTGACAGCGCTGAATGCCTACGGAAAAATCTATTCTCCAATCCCCACCGTTTCCTGGTATTTGTTTTAAGCATTTAAAACGCATTAGGCTTGACACCAGAAACGGCTAATAAGTTAATGTCCTAGATATTTAGGAGGAGGTAGGTATAAAATTATTGGCTTAAAATGATCCCAGTGAAACCATTTCTCCTAACAAGATCATAAACTGCACTTTCCCAGTGAGTCATATATAACTGGCTCAACTCTATCATAAAACGGGGGATACAGGTTTAATGGAAGACAGAGCCTGCCCGACTGCAGATTAAAGTGTAATTTCCGTCTCACACTACTGTGTGTGTTTGAGGGATTGGAATATCTTTTTTCTGATATACTTTCTGTCATTGGACTCAGAGATAAGTGAGCAGTTTCTCCTTATCACAGGGACGTGTTATAAATATGTGAGTTGGATGGGGACTCCTTTGACTGAAAAGAAGAAGAAAAAAATAGGAAATCTGAGCCCAGTTTTTGATTTTACAGATAATATCAGAAAGGCCCTGTTAATACCTTAGAATCCCATTAAGACTTTAAAAAGGAGTTGGTGTTAAGAGATTGTGAAAATATATTCATTTTGTCTAAACATCAGAAAATGGCGTGGATGAAACTACTATGGGTTTGTTCTTAATTACAGGTGCTGAGATTTCGAGACATAAAGGGCAGTGACCTCAGCCACAGTCATGCACTGTCAATGGAGCGACAGCAGTCCCCAAAATCTGTAGAGACAGATTTGTCAGCCTTTACGCAAACCCAGCTCTCCAACTCATTTCTCTGCCAGTTTCCCCGTACCAGTTTAATAATGCAACTCTTCTTGACAGCTACCTTCTACCAACAAAAAACGTTTTTAAAAACTCATTCAAAATGAAGAATGCCCTGCCTTTTTTTCATGGTAGAGGTGGAGGGATGCAGAGGTACAAAAGCTTCTCCACACAGTCACCTGTGGCCTCATGGTGCCCAGAAACACGCTGCTGGACTCCTGGACAGAGCACATTGTTCTCTCCTCTGGGCCATGCCCCACGGCCATGCCACTGTGGCTGGAGAACAGTGACACTGAATAAGCGCCTGCCCTGCAGCAGGTGAGGCAGAACTGAGAATTGGGACCAGGCAGTAGCTGGGTGCTGGCAGAGCATGGGCAGGATGAAAAAACAGCTGGTCTGCGTGACAAAAAGTGAAGTGAAGGGTGGCTGGGATGAGAGTCCAAGGTAACACGTGCAAAGATGCCAGTTCTGAGTGAGGCACAGGTGACCCCAGGGCCAGGGACAAACAGGGTCTGAGCCCAAAGAGCAAGAACCAGCACACTGGGGAGTCAGCCCAGAGTGATTCTCCGGGTCAGACTGCCACCGGCTTGGGACCTTCACTGCAGCTGACCCTCCCCAGTGTGGACATACTTTCAGCTCTTTCCAAGGATCAGCCCCCTGAACCTAGCAGTGCCAGTTTCCGCCTTCGGTTTAATCACACCAAGAAGAATGGAGGAACCAGTTAGGCCCCAGAAAGGAGGAAGCTGTCAAAAGTTCTATCCACAGACACAATCACGTCACATGCACACATAACTTCCGTACATTCAACCAGATGTGCTCTGTGCGAATGTTTTATGCAATAAAATTTCTGGAAAATTCTGGTTTGCATGTGTACTCTATTAAATGGTATGCATTGTACACTGACACATCCATATTACTGAAAAGATTCATAGACACAAAACCTTGTATACCTTGTTTTACGGGCAACTTGGGGAATTTTCAGCGCATTTTTCAATGTGCTTAATTTTTGCCTTAGGTGTTAGCTTTAGAACATAACCCCTGTATAAGGTACGAGTCCCTCTGCTAATTGACTGGCTTGATAAGCATGCCCAATTAACAGCAAGATTCTACAAGCATGCAAGTCCTTTGAAAGGCGTTTGCATAGCTTTCCTCATAAAGGGCTTTGCACTGCTGATATTAATGTTTTCTGAAATTGCCTATTGTTGAGCAATCTTGTGTCACGTGTGAGGGG